>NC_062562.1:130887181-132137181 GCF_022837055.1 Prionailurus viverrinus | reverse complement strand
AATGATCTTGAAAGGTTCTTCGAACATGAATTTGGTAATCTGATCATTTATAGGTAATGTGTCTTACTGCCCATATTTGGTAATATACCTAAGTAAAAATCAAATAAATTTTTAGTTCTGAATTTCTAAAAGTTCAAGATTAGTTTTGATACTCAAAGTAAATTGGTTTTGATTTTTTTAATGAATTTGATGGCCCTCAGGTTTAATAAAATACATTTTTTTTAATTTTTTAACTTTTACTGTGTTCATGGCCCATAATTTTTTTAGATGAAACTTACTGAGGTACAATTTATGCACAATAAACTGCACACATTTGAAGTGTGTAATTCAGTGGATTTTGACAGATGTGTACACCTATGAAACATTACTGTAATCAACATTTAGGATGTTTTTGTTGTCTCCCAAATTTCCTCATGCTTCTTTGTAGTCACCTCTCTCTCTCTCTCTCTCTCTCTCTCTCTCTCTCTCTCTCTCTCTTTTCCAGGTCCACTGATCTCTTCTCACTGTAAATTTGTCTGCTTTTTTTTTTTTTTTTAGAGTTTTATGTACATGGAATCATGTGATGTCTTCTCTTTTGTATGCCATGTGAGAACCACAATAATGCAATGTGAATCTTTGGTATCATGGCTCACAAGGGTGAACCACTAAGAATAATGACAAGCTATTCTTGTTTTAAATTGGCCTCAGATTTATACCTAACTAAAGTTCTTCTGTGCTTCTTATCTTTTTAAAGTGAAGTTAGGAGTTATTGAGAAAATAATATTATTTCTAACGTAGTTGTAAATATCAGATGGTTGTGGCATGTAAAAATGCATTCACTTTAGCACCATCTAGTCATTTTTTTTCACATAAAAATAACTCATCTATTTAGTGTTGTTACCAGTAATTTCTCCTTGAGTTTAGGGCTTTGCCTTTTTTTAAAAAATGTTTTAATGCTTATTTATTTTTGAGAGAGAGAGAGAGAGAGAGTGAGCAGAAGAGGAACAGAGAGAGAGGGAGACACAGAATTCGAAGCAGGCTCCAGGCTTTGAGCTGTCAGCACAGAGCCCGACACGGGGCTCTAACCCACGAACTGTATGATCATGACCTAAGCTGAAGTCAGATGCTCAACCAACTGAGCCACCCGGGAACTTTTCCTAAAAAAGCTAGGACTTTTCCTAAAAGATAGATGGACTGTTATCAAAGAATTTAATGGAGTTGACTGCACTTCAAGCTGCAATTTTGCTTTAGACAATAGTGTAAAATATATATATATATATAAATCATGTGTGTATGTATATATACATATATATGTATATATACGTATATATGTATATATACGTATATATACATATATACACACACATACACGTAGATCTATATCTGCTTAAAACAGTGGTTAAAATTTCTGGAAAATTGACTTTGAATCTATTGTTTTTCTAAGCCTCTTACAACTCTTATTTTTGAGAACGCTCTTTTGAAGTATTCAAATTGTACTTCTTTTTCATCACTACTATGTGTTGACAGTTGTCAACTGTAGTTTGAATTTTACTCTGTGCATAATTTAATTTGTAATTTTGGGGTTTCCTGTATCTTTTGAGCATGGTGAAAATTCAAACATTTTCTCTCCCATTAATGGGGCACCATGACTAACCTCGATAGTTTATATAAGTTCTAAATCAAAATGTCTTTTGAACTAATGAATTAATGTGCTATTAATTTTTTTCCTATTTAGTTGTTACTGGCTTCTCATAGGAAGTAGTAGCTTGTATTTTTCTTTAGTTGTGGCATATAATGTTTGTGGAGGTGAATTTAGTCAATAATTAGGATATTGTCTTGATATTAGAACCAGTCTTCAAAATAACTTGGCTCACTGATTTCTATTATTGAACTTGGTTTGGCAACCTAAGTTGGCATCACTTGTGTTTTAAATTATTAATTAGTTTTTTTAAGTTTATTTATTTATTTTTGAGAGAACACACACGCGCGCGCACACACACGTCCAAGTCGGGGAAGGGCAGAGAGAGGGAGGATCTGAAGCAGGCTATGGGCTGTCAGCACAGAGTGGGATGCAGGGCTCCAACTCAAGGAAACTGTGAGATCATGACTGAGCCCAAATCTGACGTTTAACTGACTGAGCCACCCAGCACCCTTATTAGTTAGTTTTTTAAAATTAATGTTTAAAAATTTTAAATATAAGGAGAATATAATAAATAGAAGTCATGTTAATATGAACTTTGTTCTAGAATCTTGTAAGACAAATTGATGACTTTATCTTTTAGATAAAGCAGAGTTTTTTGGTTTTTTTTTATTTTTTTTTTAACGTTTATTTATTTTTGAGACAGAGAGAGACAGAGCATGAACGGGGGAGGGGCAGAGAGAGAGGGAAACACAGAATCGGAAGCAGGCTCCATAACCCGATGCGGGGCTCGAACTCGCGGACCGCGAGATCGTGACCTGAGCTGAGGTCGGATGCTTAACCGACTGAGCCACCCAGGCGCCCCTAGACAAAGCAGAGTTTTAAGTTGATCTTTAAAACTATGTATTTGAACAAAAGATTACTGATTTCTTCTCTAAATTTATTATTTTAGTTTGACCATAAAATGTTCATTAACTATTAATTTCAAGTTAAACTGGAGGACATATATATATTTTTAATTGTGCTTTCTAAAAATAATTTTTGATTTCTCTGTATTTGGGCAAAATGAAATGTATATATTTATTGTAGATTTACCTCTCCTTCACTCTCTTCCTTTTTTTTAAAGATACATTCACATTTTCGTAGGATGTCTGTAACAAGTAGGCAAAAAAATAGATATTAATCACAGTGATTTTGAGTCATCACAAATGCCAATATTATTGTAAAATCATTATAAGATTAATTATTAGGGGTGCCTGGGTGGCTCGGTAGGTTGAGGGCTGGACTTTCGGGATTGGCTCAGGTCATGATCTCGTGGTTTCATGAGTTCGAGCACTGTGTTGGGGTCTTTGCTGACAGTGTGGAATCTGGGATTCTCTCTCTTCCTTTCTCTCTCTGCCCCTCCCCTGCTCACGTTGTCCCTGTCTCTCTCAAAAATAAATAAATAAATTTAAAATAAAGACAAATTGATGGGATGAGCGCTGGGTGTTGTATGTAAGCCAATTTGACAATAAATTATATTAAAAAACAAAAAATTTAAAAAAGACTATTAATTCATTGAGAGCTCTGATTGAGCTTAAATACTTAAGCATTTCTGGTTCTGTTGACTGGATCTTTGATGTAGACCTCAGGAAGTTCGTAGTTCCTGATTTGCCTTTTGGTAATGAAAAAATAAGATAGTCTTTTAAATATTGGTTGACCTAATAACTAAATGATAACCAAAAATTCTTAGAATCAAGTTTTAACATGTTTTTTATGTATGCAATTTGACCAAGTTAGCAGAAGAGTTCTGAATAGGTATACTGGGCACTGGTCACCCTTAATTGGTTTTGGCTTTTAGGATCCAAATCATAAATTATTTTGAAAATATTTTGCTTAAAGGAAAAATACCATTATTTTAATATTCTAAAAACAAAGAATGGGCTATTATGAAAAAAAAACTAAATTTACCCATTCTATTTTTGTTTGATGACTTTATTTAAACAATACTTTAATAAGCTTTCAAGTGTTTAATACTTTAATAAGCTTTCTATGTTTTTGTTCAACTTTGCAACCACCATTTAACATAGTGTATTCCTAATAGACAGGGTTTTAGACATTCTTGTTGAATAAATACATGATTTAAAAGTTCTGGGTCCAGGATACCTTACATAGGATATGGGGAACACAGCACATTCTTATCTTAGAGCATCTTGTTACATATCTTCTTTCCTTTCTTTGATGCCTGTGCTAGCTCATTAGCTTTGTTATTCTGGGTAGCATTTGGAATAGGTTTTGTTTTGTTTTGTTTTGTTTTGTTTTGTTTTGTTTTGTTTTCCAGCAAATCCAATGAAAGAATGAAGAATATAGAATATATACAATTGTGTTGTTTAATTTCAGTTATATATAAGTGTACTACTACACTTTACTAAACACACATCTGTTTGAGTATCAGCATACTTGGGGAGAGTTTAGAGACTTAAATGTTAATGAAGACATCAAGTTGAAAGTTTTCTGCAGACAGTTTGAGTTCAGTAGGCTTGCAGACAAAATTTGAATCCTTCCTCTAAACTTCATTGGAGCAGATAGTAAGGTTTAAAATTCTACAAGAAATTGATAATATTGGAACAAAATTTTGTTAAATGTGCAAAACTACAGGTCTTCTTAAAAGCTGAAGGGCAGTAGGTTTCTGTGTATAAACAGTTATCTTTGCATCTCATAGCTAATAAAATAATTGTAAAGTAAATTGAATTTCACAGTGTACAGTGACATAGATTTGTAGTAGATGCCATTGGTGTCCCATATACCTTACCTTGGTCTTCAGCTGTTGTGGGCAAACCCTGTGAGCTCACAGGAACCCAGCCCTTACAAAGTCCCACTTTAAATGAGTGCTGCTTTCTTTTCTGTTCTGCACCTTTCTCCAACACTGCTGGAACCCATTAAGGATATCCCCTTATTCAGTGCCTAAATGAAAACTAAAAGTGCAGGTTCTTAACAACTCTCCGTTAATTGGGGATTGTAGCTGATGCATAAAACATCCTTGCCTCCTGTCTTTTCGGTGCCCAGTTCCAGAGGCTTTCTGTATGCTTCTCTTATCCCTAGGAGCAAACTCAATAATGCCCTCTGTATTACCACTTTTTCCTTCCTAGGTTTATTCTCCCTATTCCCTCCACTCCTGTTTCCTAGGATTCTCTCCCAAATAAACTGCTTTCCCAAAAACCCAGGTCTTTTCCCTACAATGTATCTTCTGTAGAATCTAAACTGAAAAGTTGTACAGAAAGGAAATCTGGGGGCACCTGGGTGGCTCATTGAGCGTCCAATTTTGGCTTGGGTCGTGATTTCGCGGTTTGCAGTTTGTGAGTTCGAGCCCTGCGACGGGCTCTGTGCTGACAGCTCAGAGCCTGGAGCCTGTCTTGGGATTCTGTGTCTCCCTCTCTCTCTTTGCCCCTCCCCTGCTTGCGCTGTCTCTCTCACTTTTTCTCAAAAATAAATTAAAAAATCTTTAAAAATTTAAATTAAAAGGTATCATTAAATGGGGTGCCTGGGTGGCTCAGTCGGTTAAGCGTCTGACTTGGGTTCAGGTCATGATCTCACAGTTCATGGGTTTGAGCCCCGTGTCAGGCTCTGTGCTGACAGCTCAGAGCCTGGAGCCTGCTTCAGATTCTGTGTCTCCCTCTGTCTCTCTGCCCCTCTACCCCTCCCCTGCTCATGTTCTGTCCCCCCCACCCCCGAAATAAATAAACAGCAAAAAAAGTTTTTTTAATGTATCATTAATCAAAATATTTGTTTTAAAGGCTTTACTTCCTGTAGTTCTATTTAGAGAGTTGGTAAATAACTACATCTGAAAGATGTTGCTAATACTGAGAAGTTTTTCTTTGAGAATTTGGGAAATAAATTTGCCTGCTCGTTTTTAGTGGACAGTTATTGCCAATCTACTATATAACAAATTGAAAGCTCTCATCACCTCACAAATATTACCAATTAATGAAAATATTGTTCTATAAGAACATAACCCCCAAGAAGAGAACTTTTCATTCCTTTGGGGTTTACAGTTGGTATTCAGACCTAGAAGGAGACTGTGATATATACACCTTTTTAACAGTGTGTGTGAGGGCATGTTTGTACCTTTCTTTCTATTTCTTAATTTGGTCAAACTAGAGGGCTAATAGTTTGATTTTCAACTCAGTCCTTGTTGTACTGTGCTTAAAATAAAGTGTTTCAAATTTTTACTAAGTCTTGATATATTTAAACTTATAATTATTTTTTCTTTGTTAAAAAAAACACTTCTTAAATACTAGAATCTCATAGTCTCACCTCTGGAGAGAATTTGGGTAGAATGATTATCTTCAAATTTGGTTGTTTTATTTATATTTTTCAGCCTATTCTGCCCAACAATTGCCTACATTTGAACATGAAGCAAGAGAACCTAAATCTTACCACTAAGGACATTGAGTGAAGCTACTTTGATAATTTTTGTTTACTCTTTTACCCTTACAATTATGTTAATGTCATCTATTTGGCATAGCATCCTCATACCATTCTTTATTGGAACTCATATTGCTGTTTCAGATTTCATATTAAAAGTGAGAATTTATTTAATGTTTTTAAAACGATAGTTAGCAAGGGGTGCTTAGATGGCTCAAGTAGGTTAAGCATCCAACTCTTGATTTTGACTCAGGTCATGATATCACAGTTGTGAAATCGAGTCCCACCTCTGCTTGCTGTCTTTCTCTCTCTCAAAAAACAAAACAAAAACAAAAAAAAAAACCATAGTAGCCAGAAATAATATCGTGGCTCAGTAATATACTCAGCTTATGAGGTGCCTGGGTGGTTCAGTCGGCCAAGCATCCATCTCTTGGTTTTGGCTCAGGCCACAATCTCACAGTTTGTGAGTTCAAGCTCCACATCGGGCTCTGTGCTGACAGCATGGAGCCTGCTTGGGATTCTCTCCCTCTCTCTCTCTGCCCCTCCCCTGCTCATGCTTGCTCTCGCTCTCTCTCAAAATAAATAAATAAACTTAAAATATATATATATAGTCAGCTTATAATGTTTATTCAGAACATTTTGTAAAGACTTAAAACTTCAGAGAGGCTTCTAAGGTAGTTTCTCTAGCAACATTTTTGCCCTATAATTATAATTTTTTAAAATACAATATGCCTAGAACACATCCAAGTGAAGAAATAAAAATATTTATCTTGCTTGGTAATTTATGGTGCCATCTCACCTATCAGCCCTTTTTTTATTGATTGATTTGCTTATTTTTGAGAGAGAGAGAAAGAGACAGAGTATGAATGAGGGAGGTGAAGAGAAAGAGGAAGACACAGAATCCAAAGCAGTCTCAGGTTCTGAGCTGTCCGCACAGAGCCTGACGCAGGGCTTGAACCCACGAGCTGTTAGATTATGACCTGAGTTTAACTCGGCCCAACCGACTGAGCCACCCAGGCACCCATACCCCTTTTTAATATAGGAAACTGATCAGTATGTAGAGATCCAAGAAAATAACAGGCAAGAAGCAGGCTTAAGTAACTTTGTGCTGCAAGGTCAAATTGCCCAAGGGTACCAGGATAATTAATGTTTGAATACCCAGCCATAATTGTCCCCTACCAGTGTGTTTTTGGTTTATAAACTGATAACTCCTACTTATGTGTGTTAGTTTCATTCAGCTTCACAAATCCATCTGTTTAAATTGGTTAAAATTTATTTGATTATCAAATCATCATAGTTAAAATGATACATCTATTTGCATAAAGGAGCTTTTAAAATTCTAGTTTAAACTTGATGCAACTTGACTTTATAATTTTGCTTATATTCATCTTTAAGTAATTTTAGATTACTCAGAAACTTTTAAAAGCCTGAGACATTTGTAAGTGAAGTTAACTTAATTCGTCTTTTCCCTTGTTTTTAGTGGGAGATTTTGATAAGATCTGGCGAGAACATTGTGAGGATGAGGAAACACTTTGTGAATATGCTGTTGCAATGAAAAATTTGGCAGATAACCATTGGGCAAAAACTTGTGAGGGCGAAGGTCGTATTGAATGGTGTTGTAGGTGAGTGTTTTTATGAACTAACATTTTTGGTTTCTACTATATCGTTTAAAGTCTGAAATCCAAGTAATGCTTTGTATAATTTACTGTACCAAAATAGGACTGTTTTAAAACAGATTATTTTTTTAAATAACTTCTCCCCCTTGCCACACTTTCTCTAAGTTTATATCATTCATCCCTTTTTAATCAAAATGTTTTTCTTTGACATAACTTGAAGTTTTGTTTCAGCCTTTCAAAATTGTAGCTTTAAAAAATAAAAATAAAAGTATAGCTTTAAATGCATCAAATATACTTAAACATCAGTACATTTAAAATATGAGTTTTAACACTTAACTTCATTGATAAGTTATAGTATAGAAATTTCTTTTTATAATTCTCCATATTTGGATTCAAGTAAACGTGATTTTCTGTATTTTAAAGTTTGAAAACCTCTTAAAAGTGTCAAAATCCTGAATTTTGGATATATAATTCAGAGTATTCCAGCACTTAAATTTACTTTGGATAATGCTTATTTTCTCATTGTATAAATTTAAGACATCAAAATGAAATACTCTTGGTCATTTCTCTCAAGGTAGTAAAATTATTAGAACGGATATATGTATTGATTGAATTTATAAATGAATTCTCAGAAAACAAAACATTATCTTTCTGCATGGACAATGAATTTATGATAATTTTTGGTTTATATTTCATTGCAGTTATTTTTTATCCAAAATTTCTGTTTTAATCTCATTTAAAAGTTATGTTATAATGCATATTTCATTCATTCAACAAATAACCCAGAGAAAAATGCATGTTTAATTTATTTATTTTATTTATTCATTTAATAATTTTTAATGATTGTTCACAGTGTACTAGTCACATCACAGGCACTGGGAGTACAACAGTCAACCAAACAAAATCCATGCTTTCATGGAGGTTACATGCTCATGAGGGTTAGAGGCAAGAAACATTACATAAATTAAAGATATTCTGGGTCAGATAATGGTAAGTCTCATGAGAAAAACAAAGCAAGGAAAAATAAAACAATTTTAAGTATGGTAGACAGGGTAGGCCTCCCAGAAATGATGCATGTAAAAAACATTAAAGAAGTGAGACAACAAGCCCTAGCAAGTCCAGGGGCCTTGAGGTAGGACTGTGCTGACATGTTTTTGAAACAGCAAGGAGACTAATGTGGCTAGAGCGAAACATAAGAAGAGTGGTAGAAAATAAGATACTGACCAGCTAGATTTCGTAGGGTCTTGTAAACCATGGTTAAAGACATTGGCTTTTATTCTGTGTGAGATGAGTCACTGGATGTGTTTTAAGAAGAGTAACAGGATTTTATTAACCTTTAAAGTGTGTCAAGAATTCTTAAGAATTAATTACTGTGTTAAGATAGACTATAGGAAGGGGAGTATGTAAATCAGGAAATCAGTTAGGAAGCTAATGTGATAATCAAGGTGCAAAGTTATAGTGAGGCAGTTTTCTTAGAGAGTGAGAAAGTGAATGGACAGAACAGTATAATAAAATTAATGCTCAAGTGAGTATAATGACTCAAGAGAAGGGGAAGGGAAATAGTATGTATGTTGTAGTGATTATAGTGATACATAAGTAGGGAGTTGAAAATATGAGGTGAGTGAGGAGGAGTGAAAAGGTGTTATCAGTAGATTGCGAACCCCAAGAATTGTGGAGTTGGAGAAAGAAAGGAGCCAGAACAATAGGAAATAAGATTCTTGGAACTTAAATGTTTGGTGTTTTCTGCTTGGTTCTAGAGAGAAAATCTCTCTTTTAGAAAATACACATTTTCTCCCTCAAGCTAAGAAATGCAAAATGAAATGTATTACTGAACCAGTTATTTCCCTTGTAACATGGAGTAATGACATAATCCAATCAGGAAATCAGCACCATCTCTATTTAAGACCATCATTCTTGGCTTTTAGCAGCACTGCTTTAAAATTAGTATTCGGATATACCAGGCAAGCTCTCAGACTGCTTCTTAAATGGACTTTGATGTGTGATATTCTCATAGGAGCATTTGCTTATACCTTCCGTAAATAATCTGTGCTCACACTTTTCTTTTTCCTTAGATGTGTGGTTGCTATCAATAGTTATTGTATCTACATGTGTTTGAAAAAGGTCATTTTTAAGTCAAACTGCTGAAAGGGAACATTCGTAAGAATTTAGGTCAAACTGCAGGAAAAGAACAGTGGCAAATATTGTAAAATAAATTTACTATGGAAAGTAATCCCATGAGGAGTTTTATAATGTCTTTACTTTAAACTTAAAATTAGCTTGAGAGAAAAGGCTACAAAACAGTTTTGAATTTTGAAACTTGATTTATCTATAATTTTAACTTGAGTTTATATAATTCCTTTCTCTATTGACAATTCTAAGAAAGCAGTAGTACTTTGAGAGCTAAAGTGGGCTTTTAAAAGAGTTTGACAGAAGTTTCTGTTCAGTTAGTTATACTTAAAACTTCATAAGAATTTGGTATGTAAGGTAAGGCTTACTGACATTACCCTGCTAAGATTTTGTTGGCTGTTTAGCTTGAAGAATTCCACGTATGATTTCCTTCAAAAAATAATTAAATTTGATTTATAGCATGAAATACTAAAAACATAACACAAAGGCATAGCTGTATGATTAATAAAATATTTGCTTTTTCTAACTCTTTGTACACACAGAGAAACAAACACAGTTTCCTGGATTTGCAAGTAAATTGCAGATAACATGATATTCATTCCCACACATCTCCTAAGAATAAGGACATTTTTCAGCATAAGCATAATACCATCATCACATTAAGATAATTAACAGTAATTTCCTCATTTCCTAAAATACTTAGTTCAAAAATTCAGATTTTTTTTTATTGTCCCCAAAATGTGCTTGTAATTTTTTTTTTTTTAATCAAATTAGGTCTCATGCATTGCATTTGGTGGTTGCATTTCTTTAGGTTCTTGGTTTTGTTTCCCACAACATTTAGTTTTTTTGAGAAATGACAGTTTATTTGAAAAATATCCTACATTCTATATTTTGTGGTTTTTGATTCAAGGTAGTTAATAGCACTGTTCAAATAATCTGTATGTCTTTACTGATTTTTCTTTTTGGCTTTTTGTTCTGTCAGTTACCAAGAGAGGTTTTCAAGATACCATTTTTCTCAATTTTTGTATAATTACTTGGCTCATCTTTAGATTACTTAATTTTTCTCTTAAAGTTCTCTTAAATTTCATCTTTTTCTGAATTAGAAAGATTTATAGGGTTGCCTGGATGGCTTAGTAGGTTAGACATCCAACTCTTGATTTCTACTTAGGTCAGGATCTCACGGTTCATGAGACTGATGTTCTCCTTCTCTGCTCCTCACCCTTGTGCACACTCTCTCAAATAAACTTAAAAAAAAAATACTTGTGGTAATTATTATAAAGTCCTTGTTTGCTTATTCCAATATATGGTTTATCAAGATCTGTTTCTTTTGGCTGTTTTTTCTTTTGATTATGGATCATTTTTTTTCCTGCTTCATTATATGTCTGGTAATTTTTAAAAATATATACTAGCATTATGTTTAAATTTTTTTTTTAACATTTATTTATTTTTGAGACAGAGAGAGACAGAGCATGAACGGGGGAGGGGCAGAGAGAGAAGGAGACACAGAATCGGAAGCAGGCTACAGGCTCTGAGCCATCAGCCCAGAGCCTGACGCGGGGCTCGAACTCACGGACCGCGAGATCATGACCTGAGCTGAAGTCGGACGCTCAACCGCCTGAGCCACCCAGGCGCCCCGCATTATGTTTAGAAGAGACTGACATAATATTAGTTTTTCCTAGAAAGGGCATGCTTTTTGTTTTGTTTTTTCCCTCTAACAGGCAGCCAGTGAGACAGGGACACACACACTTTGATCCATCAGGGGTTAAACTGAGTTGAAGTTGGATTACATAGTTGCATTTCACTTGTGTCTTCAAATGCTTTGAGGGTGAGTCCTGTTTTATGTATATTACAGGCACAGTCCTCTAGCAAGACTCTGGGACCTAGGTCCATAGAAGACTGCAAAGAATTTTCTCTGCTTTTTAGTCCCACTCCAAGCCTCTAGTACTTCCCTTGCCTTTTTCATATTTGAAAATCAAGACCTATGGAGGGGGGTGGGGGTGGGATGCAGGAATAGAACAGGGAGAACAATCTTTGCATTTGGGTTTCTTAAAGATTCCAGTCTGTCACACCATTCTAAGCAACCATTAAAAGCTCTGCTGGTTTCCCTTTAATCAAACAAAATCCTTCTACCCTGGAAGACATGATCCTTCGCTGCCTATACACCTTTTCAACAAATGTACAAAGTGCCTGTGATCTCTTCTCATCTAGTCCTTTCTTTAGTTCCTTTATACCTTTTGTATCCTCAGCTCTCTTGATTTCTTTTTAATACATTGTTTTTTTAGAGTGTATAGTTCTTTTTCCCCCATAGCTACAGCATAACCAGGGGCCCTTTGTGATTTTCTATATCCTAATCCAAAACTAGTTTTGTGTCCTGTATTTTGGATTTATTTGATTGTTTTCTCATGGAGCCATTTATCTACTTTTCCAGTGTCCTTTATTTCTTATAAACTGATCTAAAGTGTTGAATCAGGTAACATTATTTTTGACAGAATATCTGTTAGGTGAAACTGCACACTTACTGCATTACATTAGCAAGTTCTTATTGTCGGGTTACCTGCTAAATTTTGCCATTTGGTGTAGGTGGTCCTTCCATTGTAAACTTATATTTTCCCTTTGCAATTAGCAAGTAATATGTAGAGGGACATTTAGGCTTGTGGATCAATCCTGTCTCCTGACAGTCTGTCAGCTAACAGGTTTACTTCTGTTTATTAAATAAACTATTTCATTTGGGATTGCAGAGTGATTTTTTAATTTTTTTTTTTAATGTTTACTTATTTTTGAGAGAGAGAGAGAGAGAGAGAGACAGGGTGCGAGTGGGGAGGGTTGGAGAGAAAGTGAGACACAGAATCTGAAGCAGGCTCCAGGCTCTGAGCTGTCAGCCCAGAGCCTGACCCAGGGCTCACAAACCGTGAGATCAAGAGCAGAGCCGAAGTCTGGCACTTAAATCGACTGAGCCACGCAGGTGCCCCACAGAATAATTTTTTCAACTTGTATCATTCTTTTTATTTATTAGCTTCTGTAAATAAAACCTTTTCTTTATGAACAGGGAATGATTACGTGTTCTTCAGAAAGGCTGGGTAGAAATAAACATATACGTATCCCTAATTCTTTCTGTTTAGTCATCAATTCTTAACAATAAGGAATTGGTGTAGTAATTCCAACTGTGATAAGTATGTTTTTTGGTTTGGGGGTTTTTATATCACAGTAGCCTCCTGCATTGTTATTTATTCATTCTTTCTATCAGTCTTTGTTTTTTTTTGAGAGGGAGCATGTTCAAATTATTCCTTATTCCATGTATAGCTGGCTTCTGTGTTCTGAAATCACTTTTGAGCACTTTGTTACTATGTAGTACAAAATAACCCTTTAGTTTTGCCACCCAAGACTTAGAATCAAACTATTTCTTCATAGGGCCTGTTTCTTTTAGTGAGAAATGGCATTTAGAAATTAAATTAAGATCTGGGCACTAGATGTGCTGCTAAAGGACTTAGTTCTGAATAACATTAATACATTTGCTTTGTCCTACAGTTCACATAAAATAGTTTGAAAACTACAATGTCAATTTTACTTCTAAACTTTACCTAGCAGTAAAACTAACTGGATGAAGTTTAAAGTATCTTTGTAGTTCTTCTGTCTTTAGAACATAAACCACTAAGAGTCAGGATACTGTGTTTAAAAGTTACTTGAAATAGTTCTTTTGTATATGGTTATGTTCACTTTCAGTTTTATGGGTTTCTCCCCCCCCCTATTTTATTTTGTAAGAATATAAAACATTTGCATGGTTCAGAAGTCAAGACTTTATAAAAAGGTGTATTCAAAAGAGGTTCCCTTCCAATTTCTTCATTTGTTACTTGTTTTATCCAAGTAACAAATTATTTTCAGGTAACATTATTTTGTTGTTGTTTTTTTGTTTGTTTGGTTTTTGCAGAATTAACCAAATTCACATACACATACATAACCACCCATTATCTGTTCAAATGGGATATGGTATATGCTGTTTTATACCCTTCTTCTTTACTTAATATGTCATGGAGATCACTGTTGTATTAGTCAGGGTTCTTCACAGAATGGGTTCCTGTGTATATGGAGGCTGATAAATCTTAAGATATGCAGTGGTGAGTTTACATGCTAGAGACACAGGAGAATCAGTGGTGTAGTTCCAGTCCTAAAACTGGCAGGCTTGAGGCCTAGGAAGAGCTGATGTTTCAGTTTGTCTGAAGGCAAGAAAAAAAATCAGTGTCCCTGTTCAAAGGCAGTCAAGCAGGAGGAGTCTTTCATACTCTAGGGAGGAGGGTCAGCCTTTTTGTTCTATGCAGACCTTCAAGTGATTGGATGAGGCCCACCCCTATTATGAAGGACAGTCTGCTTTACTCAGTTTACTTATTTAAATGTTACTCTCATTCAGAACCATCCTCACAGAATCACTCAGAATGTTTGACCAGATATCTAGGTACCCCTTGGCCCAGTCAAGTTGGCAACATGAATTGACCAACTGCAAGTAAATAGATACCCTCTTCATTTTCGTAAGTTATTTACAAGTCTTTCCTGTTAAAAATAGTGCTGTAATGGATAACCTTGTGCATATTCATTTTGTACATTTGGCATTGTATCTTTGTAGATTCCTGGATGTGCAATTGCAGAGTAGAAGAGTAAACGTATATGTGATTTTGTTAGATTTTGTCAAATCACCCTCTTTAGAGGTTTTATCATTTTGTAGTTCCGTCAACAAAAAACAATACCTATCTCTTCACAGTCTCACCTACCTTTAGAAGTTTTGCCAGTTTGATAAGGTGGGAACTGATATCTCTGTGTGGTTTTAATTTATGTTTCTCTTGTGAGTGAGGTTGAGTATGTTTTTATATATTTAAAAATTGTTTGCCCCTTGTGAATTATGTTCATGTTTTTGACACTTTATTTCCACTGGTTTTGGTTCCTTTTATCTTGATTTTTTCATAGCTTTTTATGACTTACAGATATGTGCCCTTGGTCTTCATTAATACCTTTTGCCATGCAGGTTTTTGGTTTGCCATGTAGAAATCTTTGTTTTTACGTAATCACATATGTATCTCTTTTATTGCTTCCAGATTTCTCTTACCTTAGAAAAGCTTTCCTGATTCCCAGACTATAAGAATTCCTAATAGTAATTCACTCATTTACTCACTAGTTTTCTTATAGTACTTGAATGATATCATTTTCTACATTTAGATCTCTGACCTATTTGGAATTCAGTCTAGTGTTTGTTGGGAAGTATAGATCTAACTTTTCCCCCAATATAATTCCCGTTTCTCCAACATCATTTATGAAAAGCACCACCTTTTCTATAGTGATTTGGCATGACACTTATATGCCATGTTAGCCAACTGTATGCTATGGTTGGTTCTTTTTTAGGACTTTGTTATGTTTCATTGTCTATATCATTTAATCTATGTTATTCTGTAACATCTTCCCCTGCACCACCACTGCTCTTCTTTCTCAGGGTTTTCTTGGTTCTTTCCTTTTTTTTTTTTTTTTTTTAATGTGTATTTTAGAACCAACTGGTCTAACTAAACTTGCAAAACTTTGTATTTTTATTGGGATTTCATTAAATTTTTTAATAACTGGAGAAAACTGACATCTTTGTAATGTTGAATCATCATGCCCATGAAAAAGATATGTATTTTTCTATTTGTTCCAGTCTGCTTTTGAGTTGTTCAGTAGTGTTTTAAGGTTTTCTGAATATGTGCATTTTCTTGTTACATTTATTCCTAGGTGTTTTATCATTTTGATCTGTTGTAAATGTAACCTTCACTTCTGTTATATATTCAGATATGCTATTGTTTGTATATGCACATATATATGGAGGCTTTTGATTTTTGTATTTTTACATCTATTGGTATTGGTTTATGATTGATTCTTTTGGGTTGTCTAGGTAAACTCATCTGTGAATATACATTTTTCTTTCCAGTTTTTTTTTATTTTTCTTTCTTTTTTTTTTTTTTTTTTTTTTTGACTAATACTTTTGCTCTTGTCTGCTACATAGCTGTGTCTTCTTCATTTAGCAATGTGTGCATTGTGTTCCCGTTAAAAACGTGGCTGGCTTTTTGGCTGATATATATGCATAATTTTACTTTTAGGAAGTGTTCACCAATTCCTATTTTACTGAGCGTATTGTTTTGTTTGTTTGTTTTTTTTAGGAATAGGTGTTGAATTGTGTTGAATGTCCTTTCAGCATCTGTGGAAATGTATAGAGTTTCCTCCTTAAATTTATGAATATATATGTGAATATATTAATGGATTTAAATTTCCAGGTGAAAGGGATTTTTTTGTTTTATTCTGTTATACTTTTATTGTGTTGTAATAGGATGATTTTTATCTGTTTTTCTGTGGCTCTTACTGTGGTTTTCTTCATGACATAGTATATGTATATGGTAGTTTTGTGAATATTCCATGTGTACTTGAAAAGAACTTATACTCTCTTTAGAGAGCAGAGTTTGTTATGTAGATAAGATAAATCTCATTATACTCTTTTTGGTTTCTCTAACCTTACCTAATATCCATTCACTTGATTGAGTCATGTATTAAAGTTCTCTATTGTTAGTTGTGTCTGTTTCTCCATGAATCCCATGGAGTTTCTGCTTAGTGAAGATGGCTGCTATGATAAATGGCACATAAATATTCATAACTGTTATATCTTTGGAAATTGTGGTCTTCAGCATTATAAAGTTTTCCTTTTTTTATTCATTTAATGCTTTTCATTCATTACTAACTAGCCTCTTCATCAACATTTCTCAGCCATCTCATGGATGAACTTCATCTTCTAGTAAATCCTTTAAAACCAGCTTGCAACTATGATGTTCCCTAAGTTCTTACATACAAAAAGCTGTTTTTCTATAGTTTTGTTACAAAATGTGCAGCTTGGCTGGATAAAAATCGTTGACTCACACTTTCTTTCCTTCAGCTTCTGAAAAAAAATGTTTCTCTATTTTAGTCTTATTTTGTATCTTCTTACCCCCCGCCCCCCGCACCCCTTCTCTCCCCTTTCCATCTCTACTGAACCATTTGGTAGTCAGTTGCAGAAATCACAAGACTTTCATTCCTAAATGTTTCAAGGTGTATCATTGCACTTAGTTGAGGTAAATTCTCTAGCTTTCTCTTTAGTTGAAGTTTTTATTTAAATTCTAGTTAGTTAACATAGAGAGTAATGTTAGTTTCAGTAGTAGAATTTACTGATTCATCACTTACATGTAACACACAGTGCTCATCACAACTGCCCTCCTTAATGCCTATAACCCATTTAGCCCATTACCCTGCTCACCTCCCCTCCAGCTACCCACAGTTTGTTCTCTGTAGTTAAGTGAAACAAGTCGGTCAGAGAAAGACAAATATGATTTGACTCATGTGAATCTCTCTCTCTCTTTCCTTTTTTTTTCTTTTATGACACAGACATCTTATAAAAGTTTATAGACTCTCAATTTGGATTTGTATGGGTTTTTTCTGATTAGATTTTTTTAAATGTTTTTTATTTATTTCTGAGACAGAGAGAGACAGAGCATGAGTGGGGGAGGGACAGAGAGAGAGGAAGACAGAATCAGAAGCAGGCTCCAGGCTCTGAACTGCCAGCACAGAGCCCAATGCGAGGCTCAAACTCACAAACCGTGAGTGAGATCATGACCTGAACCGAAGTCGGTTGCTCAAAAGACTGAGCCACCCAGGCACCCCTCTGATTAGATTTAAATGAAGCATATTAGCAAGAATATTACTTAGGTGATATTGTGTCCTTCTCAGTGTATTACATCAGGAGACACATGATAACTGTTCTGACCTGGATTTTTTTCCCTTTCAAGTAGATTTATTTTTTTGGTGCAGTTTTAGGTTCACAGTAATATTGAGCAGAAAGTACAGTTCCCATAAACACCCTGCCCACACACATGCCCAGTATCCTCCCTGTCAACATCCACCCAGAATAGTACATTATATTGTAATTGATGAACTTCTTTGACACATCATTATCATTTAAAGTCCATAGCTTACATTAGGATTTGTTTTTGGTGGTGTATATTCTGTGGGTTTTGACAAATATATAATGACAAATATTCACCATTATAGTATCATACACATGGCTTCCTTGCCCTAAAAATCCTCTGCTTTGCTTGCACATCCCTTCTTTCCCCAGTCACAGACTCTTTTACTCTTTCCATAGTTTTGCCTTTTCTAGAATGTCATAGAGTTGGAATCATAGTATATAATCTTTTTATATTGACAGCTTTCACTTAATAGGCATTTAAGTTTCCTCCATGTCTTTTCATGGCTTGATAGCTCATTTCTTTTTAGCACTGAGTAAGAATCTATTGTCTGGATGTACCACAATTTTTTTCTTTATTCACCTGCTGCAGGACAACTTATTGCTTCCAAATTTTGGCAGTTATAACTAAAACTGCTGTAAGCATCCATGTGCAGGCTTTTGTGTTGAAGTGAGTTTTTATTTGTGTGTGTGTGTGTGTGTGTGTGTGTGTGTGTGTGTGCGCGCGCGCGCGCGCAAATACCAAGGAGTGTGATTGCTGGATTGTATGGTAAAAGTAGAGTTAATTTTGTAGGAAACGGCCAAATTGTCTCCAAAGTGATTTTATCATTTTGTATTCCCACCAACAATGAATGAAGAGTTCTTGTTGCTCCACATGTTCACCAGCAGTTGGTAGTGTTGATGTTATTAGTGTGTAGTAGTGTCGTGTTGCTATTTTAATTTGCATTTCCCTAATGATACATGACCTGGAGCATATTCCATAAGCTTATTCGCTGTCTGTATATCTTCTTTGGTGAGTTACCCATTTCTTTTGCCCATTTTTAAACTGGGTTGTTTGTTTTCCATTAAGTTTTCAGAATTCTTTGTATATTTCAGATAACGGTTCCTTCATCAGATAAGTCTTTTGCAAATATTTCTCCCAGTCCATGTCTGTCTTCTCATTCTCTTCTCATTCTCTCCCATTCTCTTTTGCAGAGCATTTTTTTTATTGTAATTAAGTCCAGCTTCTCAATTCTTTCTTTGATGGATCTTGACTTTGGTGTTGCATCCAAAGAGTCATTGCCAAGCCCAGGGTCACCTAGATTTTCTCCTAGGAAGTTTATAAAACTCTCCAAGAGTTTTATAGTTTTGTGTTTTACATTTATGTCTATAATCCATTTTAAGTGTTGTGAAAGGTGTGATGTCTGTTTAGGTTCATTTTTCTGGTATGTAGTTGTCGTTCCAGCACCATTTGGTGAAAAAACCATCTTTACTCCATTATATTGCCTTTGCTCTTTTATTGAAAAATCATTTGAGTATATCTGTGTGGGTCTAGTGGGATGTTTTGTTCCATGTGTCTAGTTGTCTATTCTGTCACCAGCACCACCCTGTTCTGATCCACTATATAAAGTAAGTCCAATAGTGGTCAGTCCTCCAATTTTGTTCTTCTTCAGAAATGTGTTGGCTATTTGGGTCTTTTGCCTCTCCATATAAACTTTAGAATTAGTTTGTTGGTCTCCACCAAATAATTTGGCTTGATTTTCATTGGGATTGTACAGACTCTATAGATCAGTTTGGGAAGAACTGACATTGTGGCAATATTGCATCTTCCTATCTATTTTCATGGAATATCTCTCCATTATTCATTCCTTTTTGTTCTCAGCTTTTTAATTTCAAATTTGAAATGTTCTTTCATATCTGCAGTTGCTTTATTATATATAATTAATACCAAAATGTTACAGTTTTTTTCTCTTTTATAGCTGTTTTTGAGTATATGTTTTTGATAATTTTCATCCACTGGTTTTAATTGTTTTTCTCTTCCCTTTTATTAGAACCTTGTTTGGTTTTTGTATTCATTGAGCATTTATTTTATGGGTTTGTCTATTCTGTTGGAGTGTCGGTAGGGGTTTGGGTGGCTTACTTGGTTCTTTAATTCTGAAGAACCTTGTTTGATTGCCACAAATACAAAAGTAAAGTGCCTTTAATATATATTGTCCTCTTTTGGTCTGACTTAACATTTTTTAATACATAGTTTATAACATCTCAGTAGGCTCATTATCCTTAATTGCTTAATTTTTTCCTTTTATCACCAAACCTCCAGAGATACCTCCATTTTTTCAAAGTGCCTCCTTTCTGCCCCAGAAGCAATATCTTTTCAAGGCTCTCCTTTTTGGTGGCATTTACTTTTTGTACACTTTTGTAATTAGCCCCAGCCCCAGGAAATCACTAAACTACTGTCATTAGATTAGATTTCTAAATACCGCATCTTTACATTGGCCTTGGAGTCTTGTGGGATCTGAGGCTTGCTTATCACTCCAGTGTCACCTAGCCACCTTTCCCCACTATATTTGTGTTGGCCTCAGGATCTTTTTACCTGTGAGTCCATCCATCTGTTTTCTTCTCGGCACCTTACGTTTCACATATCTTGAATGGATGTCCATCTCTGCAGGATCCTTGCTGTGTTTATCTACTGTGCCTTTGCTCATGCTATTCTGCCAGAAAAGCACTCACCTCCCACCTAGCATTCTTCCTTGATTATTCCTACTTATATTTCTAAAGTCAGCATATATTTCTGACTCTAGATTGATTGGGTTATCAGCTGTATGTTATCTTTATCAGTTGTATTTTCTTTATTATTGTATAATTGTTGTCTTATTCACTAATCTGAGCTCCTTGAGAGCAGCAATCCCTTCTCCAATTTGTTTTCTCATCACAGATGTGCCTGGCACATGGGGGCTCTGTATTCTTAATACTTAATAAATAATTGATTTATGAAGAATGGGTTTCAACTCCTATATATAAGAATTAAAACTAAATCTACATAGGAAAATTAAAGAAATCTTTTTTTTAAGAAGTCTTAATAGTAATTACTAAGAAAAAGTGAAGTTGAACTAATAGCATACTGTAAGTATGAGGAGAGATGGGCATTGTTCCCTTAGATCATAGTTCTACTTGCAGAAATCAGTTTTAAATTTTTTTTTAACGTTTATTTATTTTTGAGACAGAGACAGAGCATGAGCGGGGGAGGGTCAGAGAGAGGGAGACATAGAATCTGAAACAGGCTCCAGGCTCTGAGCTGTCAGCCTAGAGCCCGGCGTGGGGCTCGAACTCACGGACCGTGAGATCATGACCTGAGCTGAAGTCAGCCGCTTAACCAACTGAGCCACCCAGGCGCCCCGCAGAAATCAGTTTTAAATTAATTCTTCAATTCTTCTCTTGCCATATGTTTCTGGAAATTCACCAAGAGAGTCTATGGAGAAAAATAGTTTAGCTTTGTTCAAAGTATGAGCTATATGTACTAATAATGTGTTGTAAGAATCTAAAAAGAAAATTTGTTTAGATTCCCTCCTCCTTCAAGTAGCTTGGTAATTAATTGTATCATTTATTGTTTTCACATGTAAGCTATCACATTGTAAGCTCAAGGGCCTGAACTAGGTCTTGTTAGCCTTTCTTTACCTTAAGATTCCTGGCTTTAATAGCTAATAAATATTTGAGTTGATTCTATGGTTTATGTTAGTTTTTCCTGTTATATACCCTGGCATGGTGTCCTACTACTCTAAAATTGTATTCGGTTTGAAGAAAATTGTTTATAAGATTATGTCAGTCATCAGTTTCTGGTGCTGGATGGCTACCTGATCTGTTCTAAACTATATGAGCTTAAAATGAAACATCTTCAAAAAATCTGTATTTTACTACTGTAAGAATTCAGACAAACAGGAACGGTCTCTTGATGGATAAGAATAATTTCCAGGTGTTACAAAAACCACCTTAATGTTCAAACTTCTGTTCTATAAATGTTTACCTATATGATACAGTACCATTTTTACCTGAACTAGATTTGTATTCCCTTCCCTCAGAGCAAATAAGAATATCAATAATTCTTAATATGCTGACATCCTCACTTAGTTTTCATAAACCAACAGGGATCTAAGAAACAACTATTGGGGTATCTGTCTGCTACCAGCAGACCTGGCTCAGAATTAACTGTAACGACTGGTCTTTTTGTATGCTGTCACTGAATAGCAGAGTTACCTAAGATTTTCTAGAGGAACTTAAGTTTTAGTTAAGAATGCAGTTCAGGGGCGCCTGGGTGGCGCAGTCGGTTAAGCGTCCGACTTCAGCCAGGTCACGATCTCGCGGTCTGGGAGTTCGAGCCCCGCGTCAGGCTCTGGGCTGATGGCTCAGAACCTGGAGCCTGTTTCCGATTCTGTGTCTCCCTCTCTCTCTGCCCCTCCCCCGTTCATGCTCTGTCTCTCTCTGTCCCAAAAATAAATAAACGTTGGAAAAAAAAAAATTTATTAAAAAAAAAAAAAAAAGAATGCAGTTCAGCAAAACATATAGGCACATCTGTGCCCTTGAAAACATACTTTTTACTTGTTAAATATAATCTGTGATTATGCTTTATTGTATGTGCAGTGCTACAGGTACTCAAACTTACCTCTGTGTGACGTTTTCACAGTAAGAATTTGTAATTGAAAGTTTCCCGTTTTGAATAATAAAGGCTAATTCTTTTCCACTTTATTTTATATTCCTGCCTAGTATTTTAAAATGTAACTTCATTTTG
The DNA here is from genome assembly GCF_022837055.1 of Prionailurus viverrinus. NCBI lineage: Eukaryota > Metazoa > Chordata > Mammalia > Carnivora > Felidae > Prionailurus > Prionailurus viverrinus. The sequence continues at coordinate 132,114,877 of NC_062562.1, read as the reverse complement.
CTTTGTAGTGTATGCAGAGAATATTTCCAAAATGGTGGAAAGAGAAAAGCACTTGAAAAGGATGAAAAAAGAGCTGTACTCGCCACTAAGACCACTCCAGCCTTAAGTACACATGAGTCTTCTAAACTTGAAGGTCATTTAACCAACCTCAGCTTTACAAACCCTGAATTTATAACTGAGTAAGTACAGTTTTTCTATTTCAATTACTAACGTCATCCTGGATAGCTCTATTAATAATGTAAAATAGTGTAATGATTTACAAAAAGTAGTGGGCTGTTTGCTTGCTCCCTTGATAATAGATTAGGCTGAAAAATGCAGATGTATAATATTAGTAGGTAGAAAACTAGCATAAAATTTTAAGGGATATCAGGAAAACTAATGGTTCTATAGCAGATTGTGTTCAGGAAACATAAGAAAGAATTGTTTCTTAAATGTTGTAATAATTATTCTTATGGTAATAAAAGAATCAAAACAGCAAAATCCATTTTAAACTATGTTTAATTTAAAGTGGCTGTCTCTTAACTGAAAAATCACAAGGAATAATGGAAGATTATTAATGGAACCAATTGCCATTATTCTATTGTTGATGTGAAAATTTGCCTAGCAGTAGTTTATGTGTGCATAGGTACAAATTTTATTTAATAAATACATGAATATGTTTCCAGTTTAATTGAGCTATAACATTGTGTAAGTTTAAGGTATACAACATGATTTGATATGTGTAAATATTTTGAAATGATTACAAGTTTGGTTAACATCCATCACCTCACAGTTACAATTTTTTTTTCTTGTGATGAGAACTTTTTAAATTCTTTTTGTTTACTTGTTTTATTTTTTATTTTTTTAAATTTACATCCAAATTAGTTAGCATATAGTGCAACAATGATTTCAGGAGTAGATTCCTTAGTGCCCCTCACCCATTTAGCCCATCCCCCCTCCCACAATCCCTCCCATAACCCTCGGTTTGTTCTCCATATTTATGAGTCTCTTCTGTTTTGTTCCCCTCCCTGTGTTTATATTATTTTTATTTCCCTTCCCTTATGTTCATCTGTTTTATCTCTTAAAGTCCTCATATGAGTGAAGTCATATAATTTTTGTCTTTCTCTGACTGTGATGAGAACTTTTAAGATTCATTCTCTTAGGGGCGCCTGGGTGGCGCAGTTGGTTGGGCGTCCGACTTCAGCCAGGTCACGATCTCGCAGTCCGTGAGTTCGAGCCCCGCGTCAGGCTCTGGGCTGATGGCTCGGAGCCTGGAGCCTGTTTCCGATTCTGTGTCTCCCTCTCTTTCTGCCCCTCCCCCGTTCATGCTCTGTCTCTCTGTCCCAAAAATAAATTAAAAAATGTTAAAAAAAAAAAAAAAGATTCATTCTCTTGGCACCTTTGAAATATATAGTACAGTGTTGTTAACTATAATCATCATGTTGTACCTTACATCCCCTTAACTTCTTATAACTGGAAGTTTGTATCTTTAACTCAATTTCTCTACCCCACCCCCTACTGCCATTTCTGACTACCAGTCACATCTCTGTTTCTATGGGTTTGGTTTTTCTTAGATTCCATATATAAATCAGATCATACAGTATTTGTCTTTCTGTCCCTGACTTATTTCACTTAGCCAAATGGCCTCAAGGTCCATCCATGTTATAACAAGTGGCAGAATTTCATTCTTTTTTATGATTAAATATATATATATGTATATATAATATACACACACACAAGTATTATAATCCAATTAATTATTAGTAGTATTAAAATTATTTATACACCTTAGTACCAGAACAGATTTGTAGTATCAAATAATACTTTATTAATTTCTTGAAAATACTGAACTTGAATAATTCTAGAAACATTTTTGATAGACACTGAAAGCTAACCATGAAAATAAAATTAAATCAACCTCTTAACCATTTAAATATGTAGTAGATATCAAACATAGCATTACCGCTGGTTACTTTGATTTTACATAATGTTGAAAATACTATAAGCAGTTTTATTTAAAATTTAACATACTTTTGATTAGTTCAGTAGGAAAGGATGAAGCATCTTCTTTTCGAAGATTACTATAAAGGTTACAAAGCTTAGTGACTTACCAAACATCCTGCAAGTCAGGTGTTATGAACATTCTTGAATATTTTTAAAATGATGACATTGTAAAAAAAATATATAGTTATACCGCTATCAAAGACAAGTACATATAGAACATATCAATCCTAGAATTTCTGTATGGTTCTTTTTTTTTTTTTTTTAAATAAGTAGGCTCCATGCCCAATGTGGGGCTTGACCTCATGATCCTGAGATTAAGAGTTGGATGCTTTACTGACTGAGCTACCCAGCCGCCCCACTATATGGTTCTTCTTTATAGTCTCTATTTTACTGTTGAGATTTCCTTATTTGTTGAGTCACTGTCAGCATATTTTCCTTTAACTCTTTTAACATGTTTTCTTTTAATTCTTGGAACATTTTTATAATAGCCAATTTGAAGACTTGGCTCCAGCATTTGAGCTGACTCAGTCATTTTTTATTTAATGTTGTTTTTCTTGAGCATGGACCACACTTTCCTGTTTTTCTTTGTATATCTAGTAATTTTTTGTTAAAAACCACCCAATATGTTTTTGATAATATATTGTGGAAACTCTTGGTTTGGATTTTCCCTCAAGGAGGGGGCGGCGGTGGTGGTGGTGGTAGTTTTTTACTAGTTTGCCTGGGCTGAATCTTTGGGATCTGCTTTCCTTGCAGTTTGCCTAGTATTGTTATTTTTATTTTTTAGGCTGGTTTCCTAGAGTCTGTCTGCTTAGCTTAGTGATCAGTGATAGCACAGGTTATACTCCAGTGCCTCAAGCCAGTTAGGCCTCCTCCACCCTCTCCCAGTGGATGTGTGTTGATTGGGGAGTGCTTTTAACACTTAGGCAGTTTTCAAGTGTGCCTCACCATTTATTTTCCATCAGACCCTCTTGGGTCTTCTGTGCATGTTCACTTAGCCTCCAGGTCAGTCAAGACTATGTGGAGACCTTACCTAGCACCTCTATGCCTTTCTCATTTCCAGGATTTTTTGGGTTAAATTTCTGACAAGTTCTCCAGTCTGCAGCTCAGCCCAACCAAAACTGCAACCTGAGGCTAGCATACCTGCTGACTTTCTGTTTGTTTTCTACTTTTACTGACGGTGCTCTGTGTGGGTTTTTTACCCTTTGTTCCAATAAAGTTAGCTCCTTCCAGCTGTGAAGCTGCTCTTTTTCACAGCCAGCCCTATTCTTGAAGAACTTCCACACCAGCTGAGCAAGGGGTGAGGGTGAGAAGAGTGGTTTCAGGCAAGAGCACCACAAATCCTCATTGTTCTTAACCTAGGATCAGTTGGTTCTCACGAATAAACATTCTCCAACTTGTTTGCCTTTGTTTGAGTCCCAAAACGGTTGTTTTTGATGATTGTGTCCAGTTTTATAGTTGTTTCTTGAGGAGTAGATTTGCCAGCTCTACCCTGGCAAAGTCCAGAAATTCATGTCTCTGGTTTAATTTTAATGGAGAGAAATTAGTTTGGTTTTAAGTATTTTAAAGAAAGTATCCAAATATGATTGTTACAGGTCAGGATTTACTTAGTATTGAAATTAAACATTGAAATGAGTTAACTAGCATGGCTAGGCTTAGACTTTCTTTATTCTAAAAACTCTGAACTCTGTTATATACCATCTGGCCCCAATATGTGTATGTAGACATTACTCTTCCTGCTTCTCTTACCATTTTTGCAGCCTTTATTCTAGTCATATGGAACTGTTTAAATTCCCCTTGTGGTACATGCTTGGTCTCAATTTCTGGTTGCAAGTACAGTGTATCCTCTTTCTGATAAACTATTGCTGTATTATATTAGGCTATATTTGAAGCATCTCCCCTTCCTGAATTTAACTTGAACTTCCCAGAATTGATACTCTTCGGTACTAATATTAAACCTTCTTTATAAATAACTCTATTAAAGTACTTATTATATTAAAGTCCCTATTTAATATTTCTCTTAACTACAAATGAAATAAGATCACATGTAAATATGCATGTAATGAATGTTATAGATGTAGAAAAATTATTGCTCAATCCCAGTTACATTTAGGCACATTTCTTTCCAGTCTTTTTCATAGACATTGTTTTTTACACAATAGAGACCATGTAGTATAAAGAATTTTGCAAACTGCTCTTCCCATGCTATTAAAACACTCATTCTGCATTATGTTTCACACAAAAATCTGCCACTGTATATGTCCAAATATAAAGTGATTCTGAATACAAAATAATACTCTGTTTTCCCAGAATGAATCATAGTCTCGTCTCATCTCCTTTCCTCTCCTCTCTCTTTTTCTTTCTTTCTCTCAGACAGGTAGATGAAATATTCAAAAGTCAAATGTTTATTTATTTATAGTTATTACTATATGGAAAGATACACATCCTTTACCATCCAAATCTATTTGGCTTCTGACTTTGGAAAGCAAGTTTAGATAGCAAGGGTTATCTTTTTCTCAGTCTCATCTCAAAATATGTATTCAGATCATTGTGATTTCTAGGTGCAGATAACAAGGACTAATGTAGCAAAAATACCTGTTTTTTGTACTTATATTTCATGAAAATCAAATGTTTGTTACTGCTAGAGCCCCGTTTTAAGTCCTCTATATCTCAAATTTGAGATGTGATACTTTTTTAATCTGGATATAATGTGATTGCTGGAAATTTTATCCCAAGTCCCAGTTAACACCCATTCCTCCTAAGGTAGCTATGTCCCAACTGTCTTTTATCTTGTACATATATACTTGTAATTGATACAAAATAAGTACTTATTTTGCTGCCTTTTAAAAGTATTTATATTTTTTGAGAACATTCATCAAATAGACCATATTCTGGGCCATAAAACACCTTAACAAATTTTAAAAGGTAGGCCATCATGGAAAGTATTTTCTCAGACTGTAGTAGCAGAAAGAGAGCCAGAAAATACCAAAACATTGATAAATAACACATTTCTAATTAGAAATTAGAAAATTTCAAAATATTGTACACCAAATGAAAATGAAAATGCATCCTAGCAAATTCATGGCATGTGGTGAAAGCGGGGCTTGGAGGGAAATTTATAGTATTGAGTACATATATTTTTTTTAAAAAGATTAAAATCAGTTCTCTAAGTTTCTACCTCAGGAAACTAGCAAAACAAGAACAAAATAGATCCAAAGTAAGCAGAGGTAAAGAAAATTACAGCAGAAGTCAGTGAAATTGAGAATAGGAAACTGGTTGAGAAAATCAGTGAAACTGAAAGCTGGTTTCTTTGAACATTAATAAAATTGATAAACCTCAGACCAAGCTAACCAAGAAAAACAAGAAGGAGAAACACAAATTACTAATATCAGAAATAAAAGAGCAGCCATCACTACTGATCTCATGGACAGTAAAAGGATAATATTATGAATAACCTGTGCCCACAGATTTTATAATTTAGATAAAATGGACCAATTCCTTGAAAGACACAGTCTACCAAAACTCACACAAGGGGAAATAGATAATCGGAATAAGTCTGTATATGTATTAAAGAAGTTGAATCAATAATGAACAGCCTTCCAAAACACAGAGCACAAGGCCCAGTTAGTTTCACTGGTGAAATCTACCAAACATTTAAGGAAAAAACTGATACCACTTCTCTGCTGTCTGTTCCAGAAGGTAGAATCAGAAGGAACACTTCCTAATTCATGCTGTGAGGCTGGCAGAATGTAGTTTAAGATGTTGAACCAAATTTCCTATTATCCGTTCTGAAGTGAAACTGACGTGTTCCTGACTGTATAAAACATGATTAAATATTGACTGTATTATTATCTGTATTTGGGGGCTAAGTTATGCTTTAGTTGGCTTGTAATGGAAACAAACCTAAGGTGAGAAGGAAACTGGAGAACTCCTCTAGTTGATGATGTTGCTTTTTAATATGATCTTTATAAGAAAAGATCTACCAGTTAAAATTGTCAAACTGTATTTCGGTGTATAATTACGAAATCTGTACTAAATTTTTTGCCCCCCCCCCCCATAATGTAGCTTGGTTTTATGTGAAGTTACATTGTGTGAAATCGTTTTGAGATGGTTTTTCTTCAGTACTACTTTATTGCTCAAAGGAAAGAAACCGAGAGGGCTCAATAATGTAGACTTTGTAAGAACTCAAATGCCCTTTTTTGAAGGCTAATATGGTATAAAGAATCTTGCTTTATATACATTATTCTTTTGTTGAACATTTAGGTTTTCTTTCTTACATTTTATCTCAGAATTAAGCATCTTTTTGTGCTTAAATTGTTATGCTTTGGGGATGAATTCCCGGGAATGAATTGCTGGGTTAAGAGTACAAGTGACTCAAGGTGGTTGTACATATTACTGAATGACTTTCCAGAAAAATAATACTAAATCCATTACTTCTGGCAGTATGAGTGTCTGTGTTGCCAAGACTTATGAGCATGGAGTATTTTTATTTTTTTAATTCTCTATTAATGTGATGGAATAAAATGACATCCCATTGTGTTAATATGCATTTCTAACAGATACATAAAATAAAACACCAGGGAAAGGAAATTTACAAAATAAAAGAAAGTCATATTAAATCAGGAAAATAACATTCACTCCATGACATTCTAGTATTTGACATAGCAGAAACATGGCACACATGCTGCCATTATACTTTTCAAAATCCATGATAGATGAAGCTAAGTAGATCTTTCCTACAGATCCTGTACTTGGCCTCAGAATCTTTTTCACACAGCACTTAAAAAGCCATTACCAACTAGTCAGTATGAGAGAAGAAACTCCTCTGCCATTTATGTCCATTACCCTTGCTGTACATAGGACCACAGTTTTGACTCTGCGTTTCTTAGCAGCTGGGGCCATCTGTAGGACCATGTCTTTGTTTCTTTTTTTGAGAATTACTGTTTATGTCATTTACTTGCTCAAGTAAATCTGAAGTATTTATCAATTTGTATGATCTCTTTTCACTACTCAGTAACTTGATATTTAGTTATTGGAGTAGGGACTTAACATGTTTTATGGGTGAAAGGAAAAGAAGGAAGAAAGGACATATTTAGAACAGTACAATCACGTTTTTATAATTATCTACTTGGAACTTTGTTAACTGGTGGAAAGCGGGATGGAAAAGGTGGTGTCACTGAGTGGAAGGAAAGACTGTAAAGACTATTAAATGATTGCTCCAAAACCAAGAATCTTACTATAGGCCTTATCTCTATTCTGCCTTAGGAGGTAAGAAACTGGACATATTCTTAAAAGGTTTGTGACAGAGGGAATATAATACTAAAGAAGACCTAATTAGATCTATTAATACTGGTTTGGGGAATTCAGTTTATCACAATTAAATAGTGATTTTGAATACCATTTTGATATTCTTTTTTTTCCCTTAAGTGTTAGTTTCTACTCAGTTTTTCCATTCACTTAGTTTATTTTCTTGAGCTTTTTATTTTTAATTTTTTTTAATGTTTATTTTGAGAATGAGAGAGAGAGCAGGGAGGGGCAGAGAGAGAGTGAGAGAGAGCATCACAAGCAGGCTCCACACTGTCAACACGGAGCCTGACGTGAGGCTCCATCTCACAAACCATGAGATCAAGACCTGAGCCAAAATCAAGAGCTGGACAGTTAACCAATGGTGCCACCCAGGTATCCCTGGGCTTTTTAATATTGAAGGTTATTTTAGTAAGTAAAAGGTTTTATAGTGGTAAAGGAGGAAGTTAAATGTCTTCTGAATGTAATTCAGTATATAAATTAAAAATTTTAAGTGTTTCATTTGTGGTTTTTAATAGTGTTTTGCTTTTAGTTTGAAATGTATTACATATCAAAGTACGTATACAATTACAAATTTGAACCTGAAAATAAAATTCATTATTTTACTGAAATATTAATAGAGCAAAATTATGATTATACATATCAGATCTGGAGTTTTAGTAATATTATCAAGTCCCATTTAAAGCCATGTATATTACAGTTTTTCTGAGCTGTTTCTATGGAAACAATGTGTATTACCAATTCCAAATTATAAAGCTTTCCTCCATAGATGTTCTTGGTTTAGAATAATGTATTTGAAGATTATGAATAAGCTGACTGTAAATAACCCATGCTTATCAGTTGCTTCTTTCTAAAAAGTCAGAAAGATAGCTCCTTTCCCAATTTTAGCACTGGCTCAGAGAATAAACTTGAGAAAATATCTAACAATCCTGGGTCTCCTTTTCTTTATAAAAATAATACTCTATAATCTTATAGCTATTTGAAAAAAAAGTGGGAAGAGCTATGTATAAAATCCCCAAAGCTCTGAGCTTTCAGATAATGATCCAAAGTACTAGATGTTGAGAATGAAAGTAGTGAGGATTATATCAATTCAAAACATAATTTGGATAATAGTTCAGTTGACAAATCATCATGAGAATACCATGATCTAAAATTCTATAACCTGACTGTATGTAAAAGAAAATGATGACTACAAAATGTTTTCTATCAAAATAAATTCTGTCTGGAGAGATTCTTAAAGTAAATGTGCTTCCTTCCTTACTAAAACATATAGCATTCAAAACAAATTTTTTCTGTTAACCTTAGTTTATAAGATTTTTAATGTAGTTCTGTATACTGTGTGTTTTCAGCTATTAAACATTAGCATCTATCTAAAACAAGTTATTATTTTGGTAACTGGAATTGAATCTAATGTGATCTAATAAAAATATATAAAGCTAATGAGATTTACATGTGAAATTTAAGAAAGATAATTTAGGAAATGGAGTTTTCATTTTTTAACTAGCAAATTACTATTTTCTAATGAATTACCTAAAACCCTCCCTGAAACAAATATCAATGAATGTTACTCATTTTATGGGAGTGTCAGAGGCATATGCTGTCATTATGTACTTATGAGTCTTAATGGTAATTTGGTGGTTATTGACAATCAACTTCTTCCATATAACTTCTCCTTATCACTGCAATGTTATCTTTCAAAAATGAAGTCTTCATGGGGTGCCTGGGTTGCTCAGGAGGTGGTGTCCAACTCTTGATTTCAACTAAGGTCATGACCTCACAGTTTGTGAGTTTGAGCTCTGCATCAGGCTCTGGGCTGACAGCATGGAGCCTACTTACGATTCTCTTTCTCTCTCTGTCTCTTTCAAAATAAATAAACTTAGTTTTCATCTTAATTCACGTGCTGTAAGAACATGTCGTCTTACCAGTGCATTTACTTGTGCCTTTCTCTTAGCAAGCAATACATTCCCTTTCTCTGCCTGTCTCTTAAGTGCTGGTCCTGGGGCTCTCCACACTTAGCATATCCTGCCATGAAAGCTTAATTTACTCCCATAGCTTTGGTTAACATATGTATGCCGATGATTCCAAATCTGTATCTCCACTTCAGATCTCTTACCTGAACTTCATATATCTAGTTACATACTAGACATCTCTGCGTTTGTGCCTGTGAGATACCATGACTGAGCTAGTTTTCTCCCCTTTCCTGCTCTCTGAACCACCAAAATCTGTTCCTCTTCTAGTGCCCACTGTTTCATTAAACGTATCTGTATGCCCAAGCCAGAAACTTTAAGATGTGTTCTTGACTCCTTCCCTTCTCTGACTTCCCACATGTAGTTAGTTAGTCACCAAGTCTTACTCTCAGTTCTAAGTATCTTAGATACTCTCAGTATCTAAGCTGTCAATATTATGTCGGCCTCTTATCTCTACCATCATCTCTTAGCAGGGTTATTGCAGTAGTCTCCTACTTGCAGTTTTATTCCAATCCATTCTCCACAGTACAACATGAGAATTGTGTTGAAAAACACAAATCTGATAATACCAACTCTCTTACTTAAAATTTTTCAGTGATTTCCCTTTTCCCTTGAGATAAAGTTCAAACTGCTATTGTGACATAAAAAATCCTTCTTGATTGACTTTTATCTCCCTCATTTCTCAGTACTTTTTCTTTTTAACTCTACAACTAAATAATAGCAATCTCCCTTTTATTCATGTAGAGTTCCAGCTCCTGCCCTGTTGTTATTCCTTCCGCCTAGAAATTGTCTCACAACCCTTCATTCATGTCTTTCACCTGAATAATTTACTGTTTATTCTTATAGTATTTTTTCTTAAATTTTTTTTAACATTTATTTATTTATTTATTTTTTTGAGAGACAGATACAGAGCACAAGGGGGGAGGGGCTGAGAGAGGGACACACACACAGAATCCAAAGCAGGCTCCAGGCTCTGAGCTGTCAGCACAGAGATTGACATGGTGCTCAACCTCAAAAACCACAAAATGTGACCTGAGCCAAAGTTGGATGCTTAACCATCTGAGCCACCCAGGCACCCCTTACAATCTTAAACATCCAGCTTTCTCAGGAAGAACTTGCTTTACTCCTAGACTGACTTGATATCGTCAACAAAGCCACGTAGTCCTCTAATAGAGCAGGTCTGAAAGTATGGTCCATGGATCTCTAGGAGTCTCTGAGGCTTTTTGGGAAGAGCTGTGAATTCAAAGTATTTCCACATTAATATACTTGCTTTTTTTCCTGTGGTCATTTGTACTGACAGTCCAAAAGCAATGGTGGATAAAACTGCTGACACCTTAGCACAAATCAACATTGGCACCAAACTATATTAATAGTCATTGTATTCTTTACTGTGCACTCACAATTTCAAAAAAGGCCACTTTCACTTAAGACTGTCATGGAGGGGTGGGTGCACCTGGGTGGCTCAGTCAGTTAAGAGTCAGACTCTTTACTTCAGCTCAAGTCCTGATCTCATGGTTCCTGAGATTGAGCCCCACATCAGGCTCTGTTCTGAAAAATACAGAGCCTGCTTGGGATTCTCTGTGCCCCTCCCCTGCTTGTGCCCTCTCTCCCAAAAATAAATAAATAAACTTTAAGAAAAAAAAAAAAGATTGTCATTGATGCAGCAGTAAAAGTTATAAATTTTATGAAACAACTTATGAGCAGTCATCGCAAATCGTCTGTTTAACATGCCATGTGATGAGAAGTAAACAAAAAGTGCTTTTGCTGCATACTAAAATAAAACCATGATGTCATGATGATGATCCAGCTATTTTCTTTCCAGCCAAACATTAGAAACTTGTAAAAAAGGAAAGGAAAACACTTCTCACTAAATTTTTTTAGGAAATTGGTTGTTTTTTTAAAAATAAGTATAAATGATTTTATTGTTGCTATTTTTATGAATAATTTTTAAAATTGTCAGCCATAGTTTCTAATATGGTTAATATCAATAATTATAACACACATTAACAATGATTCTTTGGGGTCTTCAGTAATTTTAAGAGTGCAAAGGGGTTCTGAGACTAAAACTTTGAAACCCCTGCTCTAACACATTGTATTTCCCTGATTCTGTTCATGGTTTCTTTCCTCTTAGACCACACTGTAAACTCTGAAAATAACATCCACACTGCTTTGTGGATAACTCAGCTCCTAGCACAGTGTCAAACACACATTAGGCCCCCAATAAGTATTCCATTAAATTAATGAATCCAGCAAGCACGTGTTGATTATTATTATCTTGCATATTGTTGAAAATGTGAATCTAAAGAAAGGAGTTCAGAAATCAGGAAATAGATGTAGAAGTCTAATCTGCAATTGGGATTTTTTTGATTGGTGGAATGACACAGTGCCATTTGGGTATACAGAATATCACCAGAATCAGTCTGGAGAAAGATGGTAGAGTAAAAAGAGAAGAGAGGAAAACCTTAATTATGGAACTTTAGGGAATGCTCACATATAACAGGAATGACAAGGAAGCTCCAGTGAACATAAGAATTGAGAAGGATAACCATCAATAGGATGCTGATTAAGAGGATTGTTCATTGGAAGTTTATAATAGAGTAATGATACTCTAAGAGAAGCGTGAAAGCAAATAGAAGGGTTAAAATAGGGTATCTTTAGGGAAATTCAGATCATTTCTACCCAAGTGACACAATACACATTTTGTACCTTAAGTCTACAGAGTAAATTTTTTATTATCTTGCATCACTGAAATAAGAAAATGGAGAAGAGTAGCACTTGGCTAAAGCCAAGGAAGAGAAGTGTGTGTGTTTGGGTGTGTGTGTATGTGTGTAGTTGGGTGGGTTGAAGAATAAATCATGTTTTTAGTGCTACAACTTTAATCATCACCTCCTTCTTATCTTTAGAAGGATCACTTTCTTTTTTTTTTTTTTAATTTTTTTTTCAACGTTTATTTATTTTTGGGACAGAGAGAGACAGAGCATGAACGGGCGAGGGGCAGAGAGAGAGGGAGACACAGAATTGGAAACAGGCTCCAGACTCTGAGCCATCAGCCCAGAGCCCGATGCGGGGCTCGAACTCACGGACCGTGAGATCGTGACCTGGCTGAAGTCAGACGCTTAACCGACTGCACCACCCAGGCGCCCCTAGAAGGATCACTTTCTTAATAAATAACCTCCTGTTTAGTACTTCTCCAAAAGAAATACTTTTCTTAAAGGCTCTGCTCTTATTTCCCATCATTTGTATATAAGTCTTTCTCGTCCATAATTTTTTCCCTTAGTGTCTTAAAATTACTAATCATACTCAGAGAATAGATTTTCCTTTAGTTATTGCCATCCTGTCTAGTTAATTAGGATAACTTGGTTTCTTGGTATTAAACTTCAGAGAACATTTACTAATTTTATATGGGGTGTTGGAGAGTGATGCTATTTATGTTTTGCCTTTTTTTAAAAATTAAATCACTTGCATTTTGATAAATATAACTCCTTCTTCATCACAGGATTTTGATATGGAAGTATCAAAATATTGCTGTAGTAACTGTCATGATTAAGGATAGTCCTGTGCAGATTTTTAGTAGGGATGCAATACATATAATACCAGTTTTCAGAGATTTTAGATAAATCTAGATACATTTCATGCTAAAGTATACTGAACATAGATGGATACATCTAACCAAGACAATGAAGAATCATAGTTATTAAACGAGAAAGTCAGGGGTGCCTGGGTGGCTCAGTCAGTTGAGCTTCCAACTTCAGCTCAGATCATTATCTCACAGTTCGTGAATTCGAGCCCCGGCTCAGAGCCTGGAGTCTGCTTCCAATTCTGTGTCTCCCTCTGTCTGTGCCCCTCCCCTGCTCACACTCTGTCTCACAAAAAATAATAATTATTAAAAAAATGTTTTTAAATAAAAGGGAAAGTCAGTTAAGACATAGTTTAACTGGTGGAATGTTTGACCATTAATTTGTACTATAAATTTTACTTTGTTACCCTGCCTATCAGTAGGGTGAGCTTGTGCCCTGGTTTGTCCTGTACAGTGCTGGTTTATGCTTATTAATAGTGCTTCCTTTTATTTCAGAAGTGTCCAAGTTTGGACTATATACTATATGATGATCCTACCTATTAAACACAGAGCCCACCATATAACCATAGCTTCATTAGAAATATACAGTAAGAAGGGATAGATTTAGACAGTAGACAAAAAAGATAAGTAAATGGACATCATGACTTAGCTGATGACTTCACTTCTCCCAAGAAGTGAGAGAATTGGGTAATTTTTTTTCATGGCTTAGAAGAACAAGCAAACAGAAAAGAGAAAGTCTGTTGGAATTGAACACAGACATTCAGTCTGAAAATCTATAAGTGAAAGTCAAAGAAATACAGTGGAGTGACACATCATGTGGCCTCAGCAATCAGAACACCTGAGCAGGTATATTTCTAGTCATTCAAAAAAATATATGCTGAGTGTTACTGTATTTCTAGTTCTTTGTGCCAGGTAACATGGAAAATAGAAGAATAAAGGTAAGATTAAAAAAAAAAAACATAGCATAATACTAAAGGTGATAAATATGTAAAAGTACTAGGTGGTTTAGTTTACATTTAATTCTTCAACTGCATATGTTTGTATTTGTTACTCATGGTTGCTTAATAGTAATGCATTAGTTTGCAAGTGTAAGGTGTTCTTACAGCAAAATCATAATTTTCAAAGTTTTGCTTTTAAATATTAATAATAGTCAAACTAATGGATTTGTTTGCATTTCAATTTAAACAAAGTTCTTTTTTGCTGAGTGCAGGAAAAAAAAGATCTTGTGCTTTTGAGAATCATTGTGCCATGTTTTATCATTTTCCCATCCAGGAGTATTATTCAAAAAAAGTTTTGACACATGGAAATCATATTACAGTAGCAAGGAAAAATATGTGGAACAGATTAATTTTACTTAGACTCCCAGTGTACTAAGTGGCATTATGCCTATAGACCTATAACCTCTTTTATACAGGTAGTTCTTTTTAATCCATATAGAATTCCTGAAAAATGATCAAATGAAATCATATAAGAGTTGGACAGTTAGAAGAGGGTTTTTATTCCTGTTCTCTTAAAAAAGAAAATTCTTAATTATACCTCATGCTTTTAAGCAGAATTAGTGACAATATATTTCTAGTATGTTACACATGTTCTTTAATAATTATAAAATTGAGTATACAGTTTAATTTTAGCTTCTCAATTATATATCCAGTTGATATAAAATTGAGAGGTTAAAAATTCACTAAGCAGGCTTAATGAATTTTATCTTTGTCTCAGTTGTACTAAGACTGATAACTTAGTTCCTTATCACTGGCATTTTAATTTTCCCACTATGTTTAAAATAATGGACGTGCAATAAATTGGATTTAATTGACAATGGCATATGTGGGGGGAAACATGAATACCAGATTTTAGATACCTTCATTTAGTGTTATTAACAGTCTCCCTACTTTACTAATAATTTCATTCTTTTGAGAAAGTATAATTGTAACATTGTTTGAAAGCCATGGTTTGGAGGGGGAAAAAATGTATGGATAAATTTGAAGATTGCTGTTAACTGTAAAACAAAGAAAGGAATTTTACAACTCTTCTGATAGCTAGTACTCATGTCTGAGCAGGATCTCTTGTTTGAGACCTAGAAGAAAGAATAGGGTTAGTGTCTTTTGGCTTCCTAAGCCTTCTACCATGAAGTTTATGGGGAAGCTGCTATTTAAAGAGATACAATAAGAGCTGAAATTCTATAATCAGTATGAAAGCCTGCTTCTTCTTAGGTTTCAACCCATTCCTTTCTTGACCTCTTCTGTTTCACCAGGCAGCAGCTGTTGTACCCACAGGTGGCTGACCATTTGAGCTCATTCCCTTCCTTCTCTGGCTCTCTCCATTCTCTGCTTCACTTGGCCTTGGGAGACTACCTACCTGTGGATCTGCCGGTCAGAGCTGGCTTCTCTTTTAGATTAGCCACAGTGTTGCACAGAATTCTGAATGATTTCCTTGTTGAAGTGGTATTCTTCATGTAGTACTATATATTCTATTGCATATGTTTCCCATTCTTCAGTTCAGCAGTACTTATAGGAAGATATGTGAAAATAATTCGTAAAACATTTTCATTATATAGCTATTACCAAAATTATATTCCAGCTGTGTAAATTTAAGGATAACAACTTTGGCTTGTTTGTCATTGACACCCATGAAATACCTGGCACATAAATACTCAGTATATATTTGAATAAATGAAAGAAAAAATGTGGAAACTATTGAATAATCTAATGTAGAATGTTTGAGGGTAATTGCTTTACTTCTGGAGAATATTTTAAAATTAAGAGCATGGCCTTAAGAACTTGAGAGAGAAAATGTGAACTTCAGGTGGAAGGAAACCTGTTTGAAATATGTAAGTTATCAAAGAACCTTGGATTCTTGCCCACCTCAGTTTTCCAAAGTAGTTTTTAGACTTGAAAGATATAGTTACATGTGTTAATTTTTGTCTGAAGTAGTAGTGATAAAGGTCACCGCATAGAACTTTTAAGCTATAAATGTGAGTATAGAATAGTCAGGTATTTCAGAATGACATTTTCTACCTCATTCAGTCACTAAGCGTTTCTAGGCAATGTTTATTTACTTTAAGAACCATTTGGGGCGCCTGGGTGGCTCAGACTGTTAAGTGTCCAACTTTGGCTGAGGTCATGGTCTCACGGTCCATGAGTTTTAGCCCCACGTCGGACTCTGTGCTGACAGCTCAGAGCCTGGAGCCTGCTTCACATTGTGACTCCCTTGCTCTCTGCCCCATGCCCACTTGCACCCTGTCTCTCTCGCTCTCAAAAATAAATATTAAAAAAAAATTTTTTAATAAGAACCAGGTAAGAGGAAAAGCCTATTTCTCCCAAGATCTCAGTACCATTATAGATTAACTCTAGGTTGATCTGAATACATATTCTCAAAGGTAGAAACAAACATGAAAACCTGGGAAAGTCTTTAGTTTGACAGGATTCACAGAATTCAAGTAAATTAATCCACTCTGTCATAAAGTCACAAGAGAACCTGTGTCTAAGGCCAGGTTGGACTGTGGTTGAGAACTTAAAGTGTCAGAGAATTCTAAAAGCATTAAATTGTTTACTTAGTTACTGGCCCAAGAGGCATCATAATTTTTCTCACCACTGTAATTTTGCAAACTGTTGTACTAGTTAGTGTATACAAACTTCATGAGCACAGATATTGCAACTCTTTCATTCTCTGCTATAATTCTGGGGCCTAGCACAGTAACCTTACATATAAAGGAGCTTAGTAAATCAGCGAATGAATGAATTCTCTGTTAGAATGGACTGTAGAATTAATTTTAACCAAACCCTCCAATAGTACCAATCCCATGATTAATTAAACTCTGACTTTAGAACATAGAAATGACTTAATTGAAATGGAGAATGGAAGTTAGAAATGGAAAATTAATAGTACAGTTGACCCTTGAACAATGTAAGTTTGCACTGCATTGGTCCACTTATATGCAGATTTGCTTTTGATAAATACAGTATGATAAATGTATTTTCTTTATGATTTTCCTTAATTACATTTTCTATAGCTTACTTTATTATAAGAATACAGTATCTAATACATACGCAAAGTATGTGTTAATCGACTGTTGATTTTATCATTAAGGCTCTGGTCAACAGTAGGCTATTAGTAGTTAAGTTTAGGGAGAGTCCAAAGTTATATGTGGATTTCCAACTTCCAGGGGGTTAGTACTCCTAACACCTGTGTTACTCAGGTGTTAACAGTATTCTGTTTCCTTTGTTTTCTTTTTATCCCTAGAATATCTTTTCACTTCTCTGTATCATTAAGATAATGTTGGCCCAAAGTATTTAGAGTAGGATGGAGCCATAAATGCAACAGATTATAGATGATCCCAAGAAGAAAAACAATTAAAATGTTAGAAGTAGACAGAGGTTTTAAAAAGGAGGTGGGAGGGAGGCACCTGGATGGTTCAGTCAGTTGAGCGCCCAACTTCGGCTCAGGTTATGGTCTCACGGTTTGTGGGTTCGAGCCCCGTGTCGGGCTCTGTGCTGAGCATTCAGAGCCTGGAGCCGGCTTCGGATTCTGTGTCCCCACCTCTCTCTCTGCCCCTCCTCCATTCATGCTCTGTCTCTCTCTGTCTCTGAAAAGTGAATAAACATTAAAAAAAATTTTTTTTAAAGGAGATGGGAGGGAGGGCTTCATACCTTCAGAAAACATCAGTAATCTAATATCTTTGTACCACTTGACTTCTTACCTTTGTTAATATAAGAAAATATATCCAGTTTTAGCCAACTTGTATTTAAATACCTTGAATAAGGATGAGGTCAGTTTAAGTAATTGCCATGTAACTAGGGCCTCATACACAACAGTGAAGAGGAAGAAACAAAAAAGGAAGTGGAGAATTTTTAAAGCATAACAGATTAGAGACCTTAAATAAGAAGACAGAAGAAGAGTCAGATAATAAAATGTTATAGTGGGAGAAAAGACCAAGTAAAAAGCAATCACTAATTCCAGAAACATAGGCATATTTATTGTAGGGGCAGTCTTACACATCTATAAAAATTATTGATAATCATGATGAGTGGCCCTATTGTCAAAAAAAGACTGTGTTCATTAAGTCATTTTTAAGAAGATAGATAAATCTATAATAACTCTCAAAAGATTTCCATTACATAAAAAACACATTCTTACTCAGGCACTAGATCCTTGCCCTTAAAGAATCACAAAGTTGTGAGTCATTAAAAAGTACTGAAGTGGAGACTGTCAATAAGTTGTTTGTCATAAATAATAACAGATGAAATAGTTGAAATAAACAGTATTTAAAAATATCTTAATTATAATAGCTTCCCTGTGATGTTAACTGATATCTCAAGACACAATCACTTAGAACAGGGTCATTAGTTAATATAAATCTGCATTTCAGTTAACTTTATAATTTTGAATTTTTCCAACTTTTTGCCATAACTGATATAGTCATTTTT
Organism: Prionailurus viverrinus; assembly: GCF_022837055.1. Lineage (NCBI taxonomy): Eukaryota > Metazoa > Chordata > Mammalia > Carnivora > Felidae > Prionailurus > Prionailurus viverrinus. The sequence continues at coordinate 132,096,626 of NC_062562.1, read as the reverse complement.
TGCTTTAGTATAGCTAAAAAGTATTTTTATTAAGATACAAATATCAGATCTGTTGGGATTTTTTTGTATTTCCCTTGTATTTGCATTTTTACATTATCTTCAATTTTTAGTTTCTTTGCCAGGAATTTTAATAAGGCACTCTTTCATGGGGCTTAGTTTAAAAGTAGTAATTCAGTCTGTTCACTTACCTGGGAGCAAGGAAACTCTGTGTGTTGTGGTATGCTGCTAGCCAACAAATAGTAGAGATGTGCTACTGTAATTCCTCCATGTTGTGGAACTCCTTTTCATCCCTCAATCCTACACAACCATAGGAAACTTGATCACTAAACACAGACTCTGAGGGGCTGTGTATTAGAGTTTTCCAGAGGAACAGAGTGTGTGGGTGTATATATAGAGAGAGAGAATTTAAGGAATTGGCTTCTGTGGTTGTGGGGGCTAGCAAGTCCAAAACCTATAGGATACTCCATGTAAGAGGTGATGTTGCAGCTTGAGTCTACAGGCAATCTAGAGGCAGAATTTCCTCTTCTTCAGGTAACCTTGGTCTTTTTTTTTTTTTTCTTTAAGTTTATTTACTATGAGAGAGCATGTAAGCGTGCAGGGAAGGCGGGAGTGGGGGGGTGGGCAGAGAGAGAAGGAGAGAATCCCAAGCAGGCTCCGCACTGCCAGCATAGAGCCTGATGCACGGCTCGATCTCATTAACCAGTAGATCATGACCTGAGGCGAAAAAATCTAGACCTGGACGCCCAGGATGCCCAACCGACTGAGCCACCCAGGTGCCCCTGGGTCTTTTTCTATTAAGGCCTTCAGCTTACTGTACAGAGAGTAACTTGCTTTACTCAGTCTGCCAATTTAAATGATAATGCCATCTGTAAAACTAACTTCCAGTGATCTCTAGACTAGTGTTTAACCAAATACCTGGGTACCATGGCCTAGTCAAGGTAACACATAAAAATAATCATCACAGAGTGTCCGCGTCAGTTCATGTATCAGTAAAGTTTAATTTGTTATTATAGAAATAAAAATCACAGATCAACAGAAATTCTTATACTGGCTTCTTCTACGGACAGATGATTTTATATTTTCTCCAGTTTTAGGAACACTGTAATGGATGTCCTTTACAAATAGCCTTAGTTGTTAATGCTCAAAGAAAATACTTATGAATGTTTCATTAAAGTGTATGAGCTTTCAGAAGTAAATCCCTAACATATAATAAAACCTCATTAATTTGAAATTCATGGTTATTAACATCTCATCAAAAATTTATCTTTGCTATAACTGGAAAAAGGATTTTTAAACAAATAAATAATGTAAGAAGTATTACAGTTTTAAACATTTAAAAATGGGAACTTCAGGGGTGCCTGGGTGGCTCAATCAGTTAAGCATCTGACTTTGGCTCAGGTCGTAATCTCACTGTTTGTGAGTTTGAGGCCTGCATCGGGCTCTGTGCTGACAGCTCAGAGCCTGGAGCCTGCTTCCTATTCTGTGTCTCATTCGCCCTTTGCCCCTCCCCCACTTGTGCTCTGTCTCTCTCTGTCTCTCAAAAATAAATAAATGTAAAAAAAAAAAAATTAAAAATGGGAACTTCAGGCTTTGTTTTAAATGTCTACAATATTTTTTAAGTCTGCAGTTCTTTAATGATTTTACCATCTCAAAATTACTGTTACCTTTCATTTGCATATGTGTTTTTACATTGGTGCTCGCAAGTGTGTGTGTGTGTGTGTGTGTGTGTGTGTGTGTGTGTGTGTGTGTATACACATTCACTGGCAGGGTAAATATAGTATCTGCTATGGTCTTTGTTTTTAAGAGATGTATTATAATTCATCAAATTCTTGCTTGATACCTTCTGTCATATTATCCTTAAAATTTATAATACCCACACACTTATAGATAGCATTGCCTGTTTTATCCCATCCATACCAGGCATCCCAGGGGTAACCTCCCTTTCCCACTTGCTCTGGAGGCCCAGTGTTTGCTCACCTCCCACTCTGACACAGAGCAGCTCATCTCATTAGAGGTGCCATAGAGGTTAGAATAGGTTACTAGCAGTGTGTGCAGGTGTTTGCACATATTTTCTCAGCCTAGTTTCTTCTCTCGGGCTCTGGAAAGTGTCTCTGGGCAGTCAGGCTGGGCCACTGCATTCAGTTGTTTAATTTGTGAAGTAATATATTATCTTAATATTTTTTTATTTGAAGGTTACCTTTTCTCTAAATCACAAAAGACACCATATATAGACCAGCACAGCTCAGAAATTTTATCATTTTCCTTTGTCATTAGTGTGACAGTCATGTATATAAACTTTATTTTGATCTCATTAAGTACAAAATAATATTTTTTATAATTTTTGCAGTCTGCAACTTTGTTTTTTAGAAAGAAAGAGTGGGGGAGAGGGAGAGAGAGAGAGAATATTAAGCAGGCTGCACGCCAGGCATGGGGGAGCCCAACATGGGGCTCAGTCACACAACTGTGACATCATCACATGAGCCGAAATCAAGTCAGAAGCCCAATCAACCACGTCACCCCAGCACCCCACAGTCTACAACTTTAGGTGTATTATTTGTTTGTGTATGTTTTTTTTTTTCTTATTGCTAGTATGGGTTAATATTAATTGACTTTTAGTTTACTTTTAGCATTTCCCTCATTTATATCATTTTTTTCATTTATACGTAAAAGTACCTACTCATAAGAACTTCACTGATGTGTAGTGGCCATTGTTACATGATTACAATGATCACCATGATGGCAACACAAAGTTGTCAGTAAGAGCAGGAATCTGGACATTCCTGTGAAGCCATGGCTGAGAGCTTTTCACGTCAGTCTTTCTACCCCTCTCTGATCTCTGTATAAGGAGTTTCTGGGTTATCTGTTCAGGTTTTTTTAGATGTTTTGCTTAGAAACTAGATCTGCATGTCATTCCCATGAAAATTCTATACTCCTGTCTCCAGGCTCAAAAGTTTCCCAGAGAAGTTCTGTGAAATAGGTAATACATAATTCAAAAGGGAGTTTGTCAACAAAATAAATTTGGGAAAATTTATTAAATTTGGGAAAATAAATTAAATTGACTTTGTTAATTATAGAGTTACTATACAGTTAAATGCCTGTACTCTAAAAAGAATATATTTCCCCCATTCACTAACATATTGACAAAGGCACACTGTGGAAGACTATTTCATGAAATATACTTTGGGAAAAACCATCCCTTTAATTATTAACTCCATGAGCCAATGACACTTGTCTTCTCTTTTCCTTGTTAATGCTCAACTTCATCTATTTAGTGCAGATTATTTAGACCATAAACAACTTTTACTCACCACACTTAATCTCCCTCCAATACATTTTTTTTTCAACATTTATTTATTTTTGGGACAGAGAGAGACAGAGCATGAACGGGGGAAGGGCAGAGAGAGAGGGAGACACAGAATCGGAAACAGGCTCCAGACTCTGAGCCATCAGCCCAGAGCCCGACGCGGGGCTCGAACTCACGGACCGCGAGATCGTGACCTGGCTGAAGTCGGACGCTTAACCGACTGCGCCACCCAGGCGCCCCCCTCCAATACATTTTTTAATACTAAGTGGTAAGAATGTGTCGCTAAATAAATGATTTTCTGATCAGAGTCAGAAGTTGTCTATTTTATCTACTTTTTCTGCTGTTTCTTGAAATGATTGAGACAAAAGACAGTTGGAATTAATGATTCTCATGTGATCCAGGGTATTTAGTATTTAATTGTCAACTGTAAGCTCTAAAAGTTGGCTTTAGAAAACTTCATATATTTTTGACTCATGAATTCAAGGCATGATAGTTATTTATACATTAACTCTAAGTCATTTTCATCTTGTGTTTTTCCCTCAAAAAGATAGGAGATAGAAATCTATTTTTCCCCTTCCCCTACTTCAAACCAGCAGGGTGAATAATGCCTCAATCATTGACTTCAACCATTTTAACCATAGAAACTTTTTTTTAGAAGAAACATTTCATGGTCTTATCGAAGTTGTAGCCTCCCAGTTTCTCCCATGTCTGCCTTTGTTGTCCTTTGATTGGACTCTAGAAAAACCTGCAGCTCTGTAGAAGGCACTTTGTGAAAACCACTGTTGTAAACTACACACTTGGGTAAATATTGCCAGGTTCTCTTAGGTAATGAATAAAAATTTTACTTAAGAGTTTACATCTCCCTCTTAATATGTCTTGAGAAGTTTAAGATGCTGTTATTGATACAGGCAGCATGCCAGAGAGAAAATTATGTAGGAAATAAAATCCTGTATTTCCTTATTAAACTACTTAACCAAGCAAGGTGGGACTTGAGGGGGAAGGAGTAAAGAAATATGATCTTGTACTGTAACTGTTTTTGGAAAAGAGAACAAAGACCATATTGAATAAAAAACACAGAAAATTTAAATAGGAAGTTATTGGAACATGCTATACCATTCTGCATATATTAAGATTTTTCTTAACACTTTTCTATTGTGTAATGAAGGAAAAACTAGCAAATAAAGTTAAACTATGTATTCTTGAGTTCTAAAAATGTTTTCAAATAATGACATTTTTAGATTCCCTGTATACATTTTTATAAAGAAACCAAAAAATGGTAATTTACTGAGGAATGTAAATGAACATTTCAAAGCAGCATTAAGATGTAGAGGATGTGTAACAGGTAAGTTTTTTAGCCAGATTTTGTTTTCTAATCAGTGTTTAATTGCCTGACAGAATGTAAATGAAAAGAGGTAGTATAGATATGCTGAAAATAGAAACCAATCTAACAGTATTTCAGTTGTTGAAAATAAGTTGTCCTTTAATAAGTCCTTTGATTCCTAATAACCTCTTGACCTGTTACATAGAAGTAAGAACTAATTATACTTTAATAATATGATCCAGGAATATAGGACTGTGTACTTGAGCTGTTGGGAGTCCAGAAATTTTTTTATAGGCAGCTGAGGCAGCTTTCTGGAAAGAAAGGAGGCAGGAAAGTATGTGTTTGGTAACTTTTCTCTCTCATGAAGACCACCTGTGCTCCTTAAAATGGAATTCCATAAGATATCTTTTCATATTTAAAGTAAATCTGCATTTTACTTAGTTTAATGGTTTTCTGTTCCTTGCAACTAAACTATACCAGATCAAGGTAGTGATTCTATAAACCCTTGTCTTCATTATCACTGCCTGTGTATGGAAACTCAGATGATCCAAGTGGAGCCTATGAACTACACTGAATTGTATCAAAATGTGCTTTGAGTGTCATATGTGTGTTGGTTGTAGAGGGGTGGGGAGCCATGGATTTCATCAGATACTCAGACAAATCCATTACTCAAAAAGATAAGAAACTACTGGTAGAGAGCATGGAGGCCCTTGCCTCCTAAGTGAGAGTCCCTTTCTGTTCTGTCTCCATGTTGACGCAGTAACAGCCTTTGGTTTATTATCTTTGGATCTAACAGTGCCATAGTTATGCCAGTTTATATCCTGTATCTGGCATATTGAAAAGGCAGCTCCTTAGAGCTTTGCTGCCATTAGATATATAATCTGATAGATGTTTATAAAATTTGGCCCTTAAATAAAATTCACTAGGTAGTAATTTTTTTTCTAATAAGTCTTAATTTTTGTTCATTTAATTACTTCCAGCTGGAGGTTGATATAGACGATTTTATTCAGGCAAGAGAGTGGTACTTTATTCTCTCAAGAACTGATCTGAAGTTTAGAATGGCCTTTGAAGGTCATCTACTACAACCCTTTCATTTTACATAGGAAAACTGAGATGCAAAAATAATAACTAAAATTTCTAAGGTCATTTGTTAGTAAAACATGAGTAGAGGTGGTGTTCTGTTGGTTATCTGTTTGCAGATTCTTTTTTATTATACCAGACTTTTGATACTGTTCTTTTTTTTTTTCTTTTTTCTTTTTTTCTTTTAACTCAAGTACAGTTAACATACTGTGTTATATTAGTTTCAGATGTATAGTGTAGTTATTCAACACTGGATACATTACTCAGTGCTCATCATGATGTGTACTCTTAATTCCCTTCACCTATTTCACTCATCTTCCCACCCACCTCCCTGCTGGCAACCATCAACTTATTCTGTATAGTTAAAAGAATGTGTTGCTTTCTTTTTTCTTTGTTCATTTTGTTACTTAAAATCCACATAGAAGTGAAATCATATGGTATTTCTCTGACTTATTTTGCTGAGCACTATACTCTAGATCCGTGCATCTTGTCACTAATGGCAAGATTTCATTGTTTTTGTTTTTTGCCTGTGAAATATTGTATATATACACCACATCTTCTTTATCCATTTATCTATTATGGACACTTTGGTTGCTTTCATATGTTGGCTGTTGTAAAGCTGCAATAAAAATAGGGGTCTTTTCAAATTAGTGTTTCATATTCAGTGGAATTACTGGATCATATGGTAATTATGCTTTTTAATTTTTAAAGAACTTCCCTACTATTTTCCACAGTGGCTGTTCCGTTTGCATTCCTACCAGCAGTGTGACAAGGGTTCTTTTTTCTCCACATCCTTGTCAACATTTATGTTGACAATACATTTGTATTTTTTATTTTAGCCATTCTGACAGGTGTGAGGTAGTATCTCATTGTAGTTTTGATTTGCATTTTCCTGATGATAAGTGATGTTGAGCATCTTTGTATGTATCTGTTGGCCATCTTCTTTGTCTTCTTTGGAGAAACATCTGTTCATGTCTTCTGCCCATTTTTAAATGGGCTATTTGATTTTTGGGTGTTGGGTTGTATAAATTCTTTATATATTTTGGATACTAACCCTTTATTGGATATGTCATTTGCAAATATCTTCTCCCATTCCATAGATTGCCTTTTAGCTTTGTTGTTTGTTTCCTTTGCTCTGCAGAAGCTTTTTATTTTGATGTAGTTCTAATACTTTATTTTTGCTTTTATTTCCCTTGCTTCAGAGGACCTATCTAGAAAAAAGTTGCTATGGCTAATGTCAGAGAAATTACTGCCTGTGCTCTTTTCTAGGATTTTTATGGTTTCAGATCTAGTGTATGGTGAAACCAGAAAGTGATCTGGTTTCATTCTTTTGCATGTAGCTGTCCAGTTTTCCCAACACCATTTGCTGAAGAGACTTTTTCCCATGGGATATTCTTTCCTGCTTTGTCAAACATTAATTAACCATATAATTGTGGGTTTGTTTGTAGATTTTCTGTTCTGTTCCATTAATCTGCTTGTGCCAGTAACATACTGTTTTGGTTAGTACAACTTTGTAATGTAACGTGAAGTCTGGAATTGTGATACTTCCAGCTTTGCCCCCGTTTTTTTCAAGATTATTTTGGCTATTTGCGGTCTTTGTGGTTTCATTTAATTTTAAGGTGCTTTGTTCTAGTTCTGTGAAAAATGCTGTGGTATTTTAATAGAGATTGCATTAAATATGTAGATTGCTTTGGATAGTTGGACATCTAAACATTTGCTCTTCTAATCCATGAGCGTGGAATTCCCTTTGAGTCATCTTCAATTTTCTTTCATCCATGTTTTATAATTTTCATAGTATAGGTCTTTCCCCTCCTTGGTTAGGTTTATCTCTGTTATCTTTGGTGCAATTGTAAATGGGATTGTTTTCTTAATTTCTCTTTCTCCTACTTCTTTATTAGTGTATAGAAATGCAACAGATTTCTATACATTGACTTTATGTCCTGCAACCTTATATTTATCAGTTCTAATAGTTTTTTTTAGTGGAGTCTTTATGGTTTTTTGTATATAGTATGTCATCTGCAAATAGTGCAAGTTCTACTTCTTCCTTATCAATTTGGATGCCTTTTATTCCCTTTTCTTGTGTGATTGTTGTGGCTAGAACTTCCAGTAGTATGTTAAATAAAAGTGAACATACCATTCAGTATGGTGTTTGCTGTGGGTTTTTCATAGGTGGCCTTTATTATGTGTAGGTATGTTGCCTCCAATCCCCCTTTGTTCAGGGTTTTTATCATGAATCAGTATTATACTTTGTCAGATGTTTTTTCTGTATCTATTGAAATGATCATATGTTTTTTACCCTTTCTGTTGTTGATGTGATATATCTTATTGATTGATTTGTGAATATTGAACCACTCTTGCATCACAGGAATAAATCCCACTTGATCATAGTGAATGATTTTTAATGTTTTGTTGGATTCATTTTGTTAATATTTTGTCAAGGATTTTTGCGTCTGTGCTCATCAGAGATACTGGCCTATGGTTTTCTTTTTTTGTAATGTCTCTATCTGGTTTTGGCATCAGGGTAATGACGGCTTCATAGAATGAATTTGGAAGCTTCCTTCTCTTCAATTTTTTTTTTGCAGTAGTTTGAGAAGAATAATAGGTATTAACTCTTCTTTTATAGAATTCACCTGTGAATCCATCTGATCCTGGACTTTAGTTTGTTGGTGTTTTTTGATTTACTGATTCAATTTTATTATTGATAATCAGTTCAAATTTTCCATTTCTTTGTGATTCAGTTTTAGGAGGTGATATGTTTCTAGGAATTGATCCATTTCTTCTAGGTTGTCCAGTTTGTTGGCATATAATTTTTTATAATCTTAAAATTGTTTGTATTTCTGTGATGTCAGTAGTTGTTTCTTCTTTTTTATTTCTGATTTGAGTCTTTTTTCCTTTTTTTTTTTTTTTTTTTTTTAATGAATCTGGCCAGAGGTTTATGTTTCCAAAGAACCAGTTCCTGGTTTCATTGATCTATTCTTTTTTTGGTTCATATTTTGTTTATTTCTGCTCTAATCTTTATTATTTCCTTTCTTTCACTGGTTTTGGGTTTTGTTCTTGTCTAGCTCCTTTAGGTGTAAGGGTAGATTGTTTGATATTTTTCTTGCTTTTTGAGGTAAGCCTGTATTGCTATACATTTCCCTTTCAGGAGAGCTTTTGCTACATCCCAAAGATTTTGGAGTGTTGTGTTTTCATTTTCATTTGTACCTGTGTATTTTTTTATTTCTTCTTTGAATTTTTGGTTAATCCATTCATTGTTCAGTAGCATGGTATTTAACTTCTCTATTTGTGTTCTTTCTTGAGTTTTTTGTTGTGATATCTAGTTTCATGGCTTGTGGTCAGAAAACGTACATGGTATGACTTCAGTTCTTTTTGAATTTGTTGAGACTTGTTTTGTGGCCTAACGTGTGCTCTGTTCTGGAGAATATTCCATGTGCAGTTGAAGTGTGTATTCTGCTGTTTCAGGATGGAATGTTTTGAGTATATCTGTTAGATCCTTCTAGTCCAATGTATCATTCAAAGCCAGTGTTTCCTTGTTGATTTTCTGTTTGGATGATCTGTCCATTGATGTAAGTGGGGTGTTAAAGTACCCTACTATTATTGTATTACTTTTGATTACTTTCTTTATATTTGTTATTAGATGCTTTTATTTATTTGGGTGCTTTTATGTTGGGTGCATAAATGTATACAATTGTTATGTCTTCTTATTGGATCGTTCCCTTTGGTTATATAGTGTCTTTTCTTTCTTCTTTCTTCTTCTTTTTTTTTTTTTTTTTTTTTTTTTGGGAATCTCTTGTTACAGTCTTTGTTTTAAAGTCTATTTTGTCCAATATAGATATTGCTACCCTGGCTTTCTTTCACTTCCATTTGCATGATAAATGCTTTTCCATCCCTTTGCTTTGGTCTACATGTGTCTTAAGGTCTGAAGTGAGTCTCTTATAGGCAGTAATAGATTGGTCTTGCTTTTTTATCCATTCTGTCACCCTCTGTCTTTTGATTGGAGCATTTAGTCCATTTACATTCAGAGTAATTATTGATAGGTATGTACTTATCGCCATTTTGTTACCTATTTTATGATTGTTTTTGTAGTTCTCTGCTTCTTGCTCTTTTCTGTTTTTTTATGCTTTTTTAGTGATATACTTGTATTCCTTCCTTGTCTATTACTTGTTTTTGATTTGTGTTTACCATTACGTTAATATATAATATCTGCATACAGCAGTCTATATTAAGTTGTTGGTCACTTAAATTTGAACCTATTCCTTCCTTACCCCCTCACACATATGTTTTAAGTATATGGTGCCCTACTTTGTATCCTTTTACTTTGTGAATTCCTGGACTGATTTTTATAAATAATAATAACTTATGGAGGGGGGGGCACCTGGATGGCTTAGTCAGTTAAGAGTCTGACTCTTGATCTCTGCTCAGGTCATGATCTCATGATTCATGAGTTCGAGCCTCACATCACTGTCAGTGCAGAGCCTGCTTAGGATTCTGTCTCTCTCTCTTTCTGCCCTTCCCCACTTGCATGTGTTTGTTCCCTCACTCTCAATAAATAAACTTAAGGAAAAAACACTTGAAGGGTGCCTGTGGCTTGGTCAGTAAGCATCTGACTTTGGCTCAGGTCTTCATCTCACGGTTCACGAGTTTGACCCCTTTGTCGGGCTCTGTGCTGACAGCTTGGAGCCTGGAGCCTGCTTGGATTCTGTGTCTCCCTCTCTACCCCTCCCCTACTCATGCTGTCTCTCAAAAATAAATGAAACTATTAAAAAAGAAAAGAAAAAACACTTTAAAAATATACTTATTTGTATTGCTTTCATGCTTCCTAACTTTTCTTACTTCTACTTATAGTGTTTCCTTTCCACTCAGAAAGTCCTCTTTAACACTTGTAGGGCTGGTGTAGTGGTCATGAACTCCTTAAATATTTGTCTGTCTAGGAAACTCCATCTCTCCTTCCATTCTGAATGAAAGTCTTGCTGGATAGAGTATTAGAGTATTGTTGGCTGCAGGGTTTTTTCCTTTCAGCACTCTGAGTATATCATTGCTCCTTCGGGCCTTCAAAGTTTCTGCTGAAAAATGAGCTGACAGCCTTAGGCGGTTTCCCTTGTATGTAGCTGTTTGGGGTTTTTTTGTTTTTTTTTTTTCTCTTGCTGCTTTTAAAATTCTCTCTTTATCACTGCTTTCTCCCATTTTAATTACCATGTGTCTTGATATGGACCACCTCCCTGAGTTGATTTTATTGGGGGCTTTCTGTGCCTCCTAGACTGGATTTCTGTTTCCTTTAACCAGTTTCAGGAAGTTTTTAGTTACTAGTTTTTCAAATAAATTTTCTGCCCCCTTTTCTCTTTTTTTTCTCCTTCTGGGATCCCTGTAATGCAAATGTTATTATGTTTGATGGTGTTGCTTAGTTCCCTGAGTCTTTCTCCTTTTTTTATTATTTTTTTTCTCTGTCCTTTTCAGCTTGTTTTCCATGACTCTTTTCTCCAAGTTGCTGATTCCTTCTTGTGTTTCCTCTAGTCTACCATTTGTTCCTCTAGTGATACTGTTACCTCTTTACTCTTTGTCTTCATCTATGATGTGTAGTTAATTCATGTAATTTTTATACAACACAATATGGAATGTGCTGTTATTAGTAACTTCTCTGGGTAAACAATACAGTGATTGCTATATTAAAACATATATCAGTTTGAAAAATACTGCCATATACATATATGTGCTTATTCATGGAGGTGGTATTTAATTTTTAAGTCTTGGATAAATCTAGGAAAGAGCCATTTCAGATATTTCTTATCTTTTTCTATGAAATGTGATAAGAGGCTTATTTTTTTTGTTTGCTTATTTTTAAAAATCAAAGTGAGTTTTAAAACAGTGTTAAAAGCATAAGAAACAAAAGTTAACACTGTGGACTTAAAAAGAGAACTAAATACATTGAAATCAGAAGACATTTCTACAGGCACTTTGAATTTGAGATTCTGTGGAAAATCTGTACTTACTCAGAAACATACCAGGGGTGCCTGGGTGGCTCAGTCAAGTGTCTGCCTTTGGCTCAGGTCATGATCTCACAGTTGGTGGGTTCAAGCTCCATGTCAGACTCTGCACTGGTCGCTCAGAGTCTGGAGGCTGCTTCAGATTCTGTGTTCCCCCCTCTCTCTCTGCCCCTCCACTGCTTGTGCACGCTCTCTCTCAAAAAAAAAAAAAAAAAAAAAACAAAAACAAAAACAAAAAAACCTTTGTATTTGCCATACTTTCTGAGTAGGATGACAGTCACCCATCCTTTTACTTATTCTCTACTCTCTCCCCATTTTCTCCTGAGAAAAGTCTGTTGATCCTGCAGGTCCCAGCAGGGTTTCCCCTTCTTTTTCACCAGTGTTCTTTCACTTTTATAACATTTGTACACTCCTCTAGAATGCAGTTGTTGCATTATATTTTGCTGTATATTTGCATGTGTCTTCTTCATTGCACTGAATTCCTTGGCTCTTACTCAACTTGTTATCTCATGTTCTTAACCAGAGGCACACTGGTACAATAGGTATTTATTAAAAGTTTGTCATATTATAGATGTGTAAACATTTAAAGCTGTTTTTTAAATGAAACCAAAGGTCCTTGGCTTTTTGTGTGTGTGTGAACATTTTGCAATCTCTTAAGTAATTTTAAATTTTTAAATTAATATTAAATGGTCTTCACAATGTATTTATGATTACGGCTGTTTGATATAAACTTTTTTAAATTGCATTCCAAAATTTATTCTGTCTGATTTTAAAACTTGAGGTTTTAGGTTGACAGTCCCCATATTTTCACATCAAAAATTAGAACATAATCATCTGGCAAAATTGTTTGTTTTATTTTTTATATTCTGTGAGTAAAAGGTACCCTGAAGTATAGTTTGGATGCCAAGATACTGGAATTTCCAGATCCTTCAGCTTCAGTGAGGGAGAGTAATTCCATTGGTAAATACAGAAAAAAATAAAATAAAATCTTGTTATCTTGTTATACTGTTTAAGTATTTCTTTTGTTAAGTGACTTATTCTTTCTTTGGTTAGGTCAATTTTTCAAATTCTAGATATTTAACCACCACATTGACCACCACTTAACTTGGAAATAAAAGGGGCTTTCCTCCAAATAAATTTAAACTATGAAAATTTGCCAACCTAGTAATAATGCTTGTTGTTGAATTTGGAAGTATTGGTGCTTCAAATATAGTGGTATCAGAAATAGGGATATCAGTATTTAGTCTTTATCAATAAAAATTACCTGATGTAAAAGTAGTGCTTAAAAGATTGATTTATTTTGGACCATGTGATTAGTGATCCCATAAGAATTTATTAAGGGTAATTCTTAGAACAGGGGTAGCTATACATACTATTAACATGGAAGAATTGTCTGTTTCTCTTGTGGTAAAATTTTAATTAGTGATTTAAGAGAAAACTGCAAATCTGTCATTTATCTGTTTTTGGTGTTTTAACTATTGTGTTTGCAGAACATTTCTAGAATGCCCATAATCCAAAAAGGATAGTGCCTTACAAAAATGTACAACAGATATTTTTTAAAATATGAAAGAATGATTGAGGTAAATCAAATGAATAAGGAATAATGTGGAAGTGTAAGCGAGGTTAACCTACTGAGAATTCCTGTATACTTGTTAGATGGGAGTTACAAATTTAGCTCATAATCACTATGCATTTTCTAGAAAGGAAGTACTCCACTCCTTCAAAATAATTTTCTTTCAGTGTGTCATCTGATAAATGAAATGAACCTTTCCAGGCTTAATTTATTTCACACTTAACCCTTAGGTGGGTTTATTTAGTCCCTAAGTAGAATTCAGAAGGATAATTGGACTTGAATGAGAAAAAAATTCGTCTTTATTTTCAGTCACTTATAATTAAAATTTAGTAGTTTTCTTCTATTAATATGGGCAGCTAAATCCATATGACATTTTCACTCATAAAAATTAAAGATTTGGGTGTTACAGTTACCATATATACCTCAGAATATTGATTCTCATTACTTTAAAGTTACCATAGTTATTAGATTCACTGCTACATCCTCATTATTTAATTTTACTTAAGAAACATGTTACTATATCAGTCTTTTAAGTATTTTGATAAACATGTTTCAGTGTGTAATTTTATTGTATTCCTTTGTATTTCAGTTTATTTTATTTATTTAAAGCATTATTTTGAAAAGGTATCCATATACTTCACCAGATTGCTAAAGGGATTTATGATCCAGAAAGTATTTTAGAATCTCTGACTTAGAGAAAGAAACTACACAGGGTTGTGTGAGGTTAGATTCTTCCTTTCAAAACTCATATTCATTCAATAATTGGATTATTTGAATAGTCACTGAAATTCAACATAAATAATGTTAAATTCATAAATATTTTTTTGTAGAGAAGTTAATATTTATTTGAAAACATTATTTAGTAACAATAAGCATGCATTTCCAGGGAGTTCTTAGAACTTGTGTTATTACAGCTAGCACAATAGTGTAGTTTTTTTATTTAATATATCTTAATTATTTAAGGAACAATTGATTCTGAAGTTCCCATATTATATGTATTGTACATACTAACATATAAGTAAGTAAAGTCTGTCAGTTAAGATCACTTAAGGTTGGCTGTCTAGCCTTTTTTGGTGAAGAAACTTCAGTCATTTAATAGATTATTCAGAGCCTACCTTTGCCCTTAGCACACCTGATGGTTTCACATATTATAGTACTGTCATATCCATTAATAATAATGAAATACTACTTGTGTTCATTGAAATATCTTTTATAACTGTTGGCTCTCACAAGCTGATTTTATGCCAACCACTTATACTAATTTTATCTGTTCGTATATTCTACTTTAAAAGTTATAGAGTATGGCTACCTGGATATTGTAGTTAATCTCTCAACCTTGGAAACACTTTTTTTTTACATGTTGGGTAAATCTTAAAAATGTCAAAGAACTGATAAAGCCAAAATGCTAATTCTGACAGGAACCCAGAAGTTATCAGAGCTCAACGTTGCCTTTGTCCTGAGAGTGTTTGTCCAAACTGGCAAACTTAAACTTTGGTTTTCATGCTCCAGTTATACAGTTGAAGCTCCAAATAGCTGCTTTCTCAGTTTAAGGGTGATCCAGAGTAAATCTACTCCATTCGCCCAGAGTGTGACAGGCCCCAGCAAGTTGAAACTACAGGACATCCCTCCAAAGCATACTCATAGTCCAAATTTGCATCCCTAGGGTAATCCAAAAATCTTCAGACCCTAAATTTATTTAATTGAAAGTGGCCCTACACTGGTGGTACACCTGGTTGCTGGACAGAAGCAAAAATAAATACCTTTGCTCAAAAATCTTCATATGTAATATAAGAAAAATAAACAGTTCAAAGTAAAAACTAAGTAGGGGAGCCTGAGTGGCTCAGCCCATGATCTCGCAGTTTATGGGATTGAGCCGAGTGTCAGTTCCAAGCCTGCTTGGGATTCTCTCTCTCCCTCTCTCTCTCTGTCCCTCCCCTGCTCGTGCATACCTGCACACTCTCAAAATAAACTTTAAAAACAAATGTTGAGGGGTACCTGGGTGGCTCAGTGGGTTGAGTGTCTGACTCGATTTCTGCTTGGATCATGATCCCAGGGTCATGGGATTGAGCCCTGCCTCAGACTCTGCACTGAGTGTGGAGCCTGCTTTAAGATATTCTCCCTTTCTCTCCCTCTCTCTCCCTCTGTCTCTCTCCCTCTGTCTCTCTGGAGGCAATAAGAGACTGTTAAATACAAAGAATAAACTGAGGGTTGATGGGAATGGGGGGGTGGGGAAAATGGGTGATAAGCATTAAGGAGGACACTTTTTGGGATGAGTCCTGGGTGTTACATGTAGGTGATGAATCACTGGATTCTACTCCTGAAGCCAAGACTACACTGTATGTTAACTAACTTGAGAATAAACTTAAAAAAAAAAAAAAAAAGATTCTCTCTCTCCCTCTCTCTGTCTCTCTCTCTATCTCTCTCTGTCTCTCTGTCTCTCTCCCTCTCCCCTCTGCCCCCTCCCCCACTCTCGGGCTCTCTCTCTGTGTGAAATAAAAAAAATAAAATAAATTTTTTAAAATGTTGAAAATTTTAGAGTATATTCATTTTTTTTTTAAATATACCTGACACACAGTGTTACTTTAGTTTCAGGTGTATAGCATAGTGATCTGACAACTTTATACCTTATGCTATGATCACAAATATGCCTACCATTTGTCACCATGCAATGCTATCACAATACCATTGACTGTATTCCCCATGCTATAGCTTCTTATCCCTGTGACTTATTCATTCCATAACTGGAAGCCTCTGTATCCCCACTGCCATTTCACTCATTTTACCCATTCCCCCTGCCTTCTCTGGCAATCATCAGTTTGCTCTCTGTATTTATGGGTCCATTTCTGTTTTTGTTTATTCATTTGCTTTTTAGATTCCATATATAAGTGAAATCATGTGGAATTCATCCTTCTCTGTCTGGCTTACTTCACTTAGCTTAATACCCTCTGGGTCCTTCCATAGTGTCACAAATGGCAAGGTTTCAATCTTTTTTATGGCTGAGTAATATTCCTGTGTGTGTGTGTGTGTGTGTGTGTGTGTGTATGTGTGTGTGTGTGTGTGTGTGTGTATACACGCCACATCTTTATCCATTTATCTACCAATGGAAACGGGAAACGGGTTGCTTCCATATTTTGGCTACTGTACATAATGCTGCAATAAACATAGGGGTGCATTTTTCTTTTCAAAAAATTATTTTCATATTTGGGTAAATACTCAGCAGTGGAACTACTGGATCATATGGTAGCTCTATTTTTAATTTTTTGAGCAATTTCCTTACTGTTTTCCACAAGGCTACACCAGTCTGCATTCCCACCAGCAGTGCACAAGGGTTCCTTTTTTCTCCACATCCTTGCCAACACTTGTTATTTCGATTCTAGCCATTTTGACAGGTGTTAATAATAGCTCACTGTGGTTTGATTTGCATTTCTCTAATTAGTGATGTTGAGCATCTTCCAGATGTCTTTTGGTCATCTGTATGTCTTCTTTGGAAAAATGTCTCTTCAGATCCTCTGCCCGTTTTTTAATTGGATTATTTGTTTTTTGGTGTTGAGTTGTATGCTTGAGGAGATGTATCTACAAAAATATTGGCTTGGACCAATGTTAAAGAGTTTACTGGCCAGGTTTCCTTTGGAGAGTTTTATGGTTTCGTGTCTCACATTTTAGTCTTTAATTAATTTTGAGTTTATTTTTGTGTATGGTGTAAGAAAGTTGTCCAGTTCTATTCTTTTGCATGTAGCTGTCTAGTTTTCCAAACATTTCTTAATGAGATGGTCTTTTTCCATTGTATATTTTTTGCTTTGTTGTAGATTGACCATTTAAGCTCGGGTTGAGTTGATTTCTGAACTCTTTTTTCTTACATTGATCTATTGTCTGATTTTGTGCCAGTAGCATACTGTTTGATTACTACAGCTTTGTAGTATATCTTCAAATCTGGGATTATGATACCTTCAGCTTTTTCTTCCTTCTCAAGATTGTTTTGGTGATTCAGGGTCTTTTGTGGTTCCATACAAATTTAGTATTTTTTGTTCTAGTTTGAAAAATGCTTTTAGTATTTTGATAGGGGTTGCACTGAATATGGGATTGCTTTGGGTAGTATGGATGTTTTAGCAGTATTCTTCCATGGTTATGGAGTATCTTCCCATTGATCTGTTTTATCTTCAGTTTCTTTCATCATTGTTTTATAGTTTTCAGAGGACAGGTCTTTCCCCTACTTGGTTAAGTTTATTTCTAGGTAGTTTATAGTTTTTGTTGTGATGGTAAATGGGATAGTTTTTCTGCTATTTTATTAATAGTGTAAGAAACATAACCAATTTCTGTGTATTAATTTTGTATCCTGAAACTTTACTGAATTCATTTATTCTGGTAGTTCTTTGGTATAGTATTCAGGGTTTTTTATTTATACTGTCATGTCATCTGCAAATAATGAGAGTTTTGCTTCTTCCTTACCAATTTGGATGCTTTTTATTTCTTTTCCCTGTGTGATTGCCATGGCTGGGACTTCCAGTACTATGTTGAATAAAAGTGGTGAGAGTGGACATCCTTGTCTCCTTCTTGATCTTAGAGGAAAGGCTTTCATTTTTTCTACCATTGAATATGATGTTAGCTCTGGGTTTTTCATATGTGACCTTTATTATGTTGAGGTTTTTCCCTCTAAACTGACTTTTTTGAGAGTTTTTATCACTAACAGATGTTGAATTTTGTCAGATGCTTTTTCTGCATCTATTGAGATAAGATTTTTATCCTTTTTGTTGATGCTCTGTATCATGTTGATTTGCTGACATTGGAGCATCCTTGCATCCCTGGAGTACTTCCCACTTGATCATGGTGAATGATCCTTTTAATGGATTGTTGAATGCAAAGATTTGCTAATATTCTGTTAAGGATATTTGCAGCTGTTTATCAAGAATGTTGGCCTATAGTTTTCTGTTTTTGTAGTGTCTTTGGTAATTCTGGCCTTGTAGAATTAATTTGGGAATCTTTCTTCCTCATCAGGTTTTTGGACCACTTGAAGAGGAATAGATATTAATTTTTCTTCAAATAATGGTAGACTTACTTCACTTGTGAATCCACATAGTCTTTGACTTTTGTTTATTGGGAGGGGTTTTTTTATTGCTGACTGAATTTTGTTACTAGCAATCAATGTATTCAGATTTTCTATGTCTTGCTGATTCAATTTTGGAAGATTGTGTATTTGTAGGAATTTATCCATTTTTTTTTGTAAGTTGTCCAGTTTTTGACATATAATTTTCCTAATGTCTTTTGTTTCTCTTTCATTTCTGATTTATTTGAATCCTCTTTTTCCTGGTAAGTCTGTCTGAAGGTTTATCAACTTCATTTATCTTTTCAAAGAATCACCTCTTGGTTTTATTGACATTTTCTTTTGTTGGGTCTCTTTAATTTATTTCTGCTCCAATCTTTATTATTTCCTTCCTTTTACTAACCTTGGCCTTTGTTCTTTTTCTAGTTTCTTTAGGTAAAAGGTTAGATTGTTTCTTGTGGTATACCTGTGTCACTCTAAATGTCCTTTTAGAACTGCTTTCCCTGTATCCAGATTATGAACCATTGTATTCTTGTTTTCATTTTGCTCCATATACCTTTGATTTCTTTATCAACTCATTGGCTGTTTAGTAGCATGTTGTTTAATCTCCACTTGGGTTTTTTTTTTCCCAGTTTTTTTCTTGTGATTGATTTCTAGTTTCATACCTTTGTGGTCACAAAAGATGCATGATATGATTTCAATGTTAAATTTATTGAGACTTGCATTATGGCCCAACACATGATCTGTCCTGGAGAATGTTTCCTGTATACTTGAAAAGAATGATTATTCTGTTGTTTTTAGATGAAGTGGTCTGTGTTTATCTGTTAAGTTCATTTGGTCTCATGTGTTACTCAAAGAGTTTTTTGTTGTTGATTTTCTGCCTGTTTGATGTATCCATTGGTGTAGGTAGGGTGTTAAAGTCCTATTGTTACTATATTATTCTCAGTTTTTCCATTTATATCTTCATATTTGCTTTATGTCTTTAGGTCCTCCAATGTTGAGAGCATAGGTAATTACAATTGCTACATCCAGTTGTTGGATTGACCCCTTTATCATTAGATAGTACCTTTGTGTTTTGTTAGTCTCTGTTTTAAGGTCTACTTTGTCTAATACAAGTATTGGTACCATGACCTTCCCCCCCCCCCCCCACCTTGCTTCCATTTGCATGGAATTTTTCTTCTCATCCTTTCACTTTCAGTCTGTGTGTAAATCTAAAGTGAGTCTCCTGAGGGCAGCGTATAGATACATGTTGTTTTTTCTCCATTCCACCATCCTTTATCTTTCAGTTGATGCATTTAGACCATTTACATTTAAAGTAATTATTATTGATAAGTGTCTCCTTATTGTCATTTAGTTAATTTTTTCCTGGTATTTCTAGTTCTCTCTGTTCCCTTCTTCTTCTCTTGGTCTATTTGTGACTGAAGACTTTCTGTAGTATTCTTGATTTTTTTCCCTTTATTTTTTGTGTAACTATCCTAGATTTTGGGTTTGTGGTTACCGTAAGGTTCATATAAAGCATCCTAAGTGTTTAACAGTCTTAAGTTAATGGTCACTTAAGTTAGAACACATTTTAAAAGAACTTTTTACTACCCCCCACCACATTTTATATATATGTTGCCATATTTTACATATTTTTATTGATAATTTTCTTCTTATGGCCTCTTCTTTTCCATTTAAAGTATTCCCTTTAACATTTCTTATAAGGCTAGTTTAGTGGTGATAAACTCCTTTAACTTTTGTTTGGGAGACTTTCTTTCTCCTTCAATTTTGAATGATAATCATGCTGGAAAGAGTATTCTTCATTGCAGGTTTTTTCCTTTCAGTTCTTTGAATATAAGGATTGCCTTATGGGGTTTCCATTATATATAACTTTTTGTTTCTCTCTTGCTTCTTTTCTCAGTCTTTAACCTCTAGCATTTTAATTACCACATGTCACAGTATGGACCTCCTTTATGTAACCGGCAATGAAGCATGAAACTTTTAAAAACATTTATGCAAGAAAGAAGAATGTCACATAAGCAAATGTGTAGTACAAAACTATATTAGTTAGGCATGTGGCCATAGGTTAAGACTGTAAAAGAAAATAAAGAGTATGATTACCATGAAAATCAACATAGTGGCTACCATTACATGAAGGGCTGAGGGATGTCATCAGGGAGTGTCATGCTTCCAGGGTGTAGGCAATGTTTTATTTCTTGACCTGGATGGTAATTACTTGGATGTTGACTTTGTGATTATTTAAACTGTAAATATGCTTGATGCAAATAAAAAATTAAGGAGCTAAACCAAAGAATTTGAAATGAACTTAGAGCGTACTGATAATTAATAAGACCATGGTACTGCTATTGGTGGTTGTTATCATAATGTTGAATTAACTTGAATGATTTAGAATACTCCATCCAGATAGAAAATTTAATTTACAAGAAGCACTTTTTAAGAGACTATCAGAAATGTTTTGCTATCCAGTTTACCAGAACCAACTATTATATAATTTAATATGAGGAAAATTCTACTTTTACTATGTTCAGGAAGATCATTAGTGGATGAGCCACAAAAAATTCCATCTGTGGCATTAACAGCTAACAATATTTACCACTTTTTGAGCACTTGCCATGTGGCAAATATTGGTCAAGTATTACAAATGTGTGATCTCATTTAATCTTGGAAATAACTCATTAGTGTGGGTACCCCATTAGTGTGTCCCCATATTACACATGTCAAGGGCAGAATCTGGTTTTGATCTTAATCTGATTCCAGAACTCTTGTTCTTAGTCCCTATAATCTTGAGGCTAGGGTTATCTAATACTGTATATATAATGTTACTATTGTTCTAGATTTTCATTTATTCTAACTTGTTATGATTTGGGTATTCAAGTTTTTATCAATTTAGCAACAAACGTCAGCTAAATACCAGGTATTTCTGTGGCCACTATCTACTGGATCTTTTGCTCTGTTTAGCAGCTTGGAACCTGTGCCACAGGAGTTTACTGGCCTTACTTCCTTAAACCTAATGTATTGTACTATTTCAAGTATTACCAAACTGAATTCTCAACTTTACACATTTTTTGTGTTCTATGCATCACCCAAACCACATACTAATTTGTTTCCTGAGTGGCTGTAGTACATGAAATTACCTCTTGAGCCCTATGAGCAGTTCTTTTAACTGGTGGAGTTGCTAGCTTTTCCTTTCAAGAACTAACATTCATCTGGAGGTCATTGTCAGAAGTATTGAGTTTTTCTACAGATACAGAAAATGAAGGGCCTCTTCAGTTAACTTCCCATTATAACCTTAGACCCTTATAGCTCTTCTTCACATGAGTTTTTAAAATTTATTGACAAAAATATTTTAATTAGTTCATATTGTTTTTATGTTGCTATACACTGCCATGTACTCTGTGAAATGGTGAGTATGGTCATTTCTATAAAATGTTAGGACATGAAGCTCTTGGTAAAAAAATGTAATCCCTAGTTCTTGCATTCCTTTTCTGGAAAAAAAAAAGTCGACCCTGTTACTTTGACTTCTAGTACGTTTTTCAGCTTAACCTTCTGTCAGTAGTTTAATGTCTCCCAGTGGACCCAAAGGAAAATGGTAGCCAAATGTCAGGAAGAGAACCTGTACAGGTTTTCTCTACCCTTACATTTCAAACCAAGATTCTATTTTTACCCAATTATTCTCCTATATTTTATTTTTCCAGTATGTTCTCATAAATCTTGTAAAGGAAATTGTATTATCACTGGAAATGGCATATTGTCTCCCGCTTAATTTTATTATTGCTTTACTGTCTGAACACTGGGAGTGTGGGCTTGGGTCCAATAAAAAATCCACTGTTTTCTTTATTCTTAATTGCTGCTACATAGATTGTTATAAAGTTGGTTGCCTGCAATGAGTATCATAGTTGTTTCTGATTTCGTTTACCTTCTTTTTCTACCATTTTTTGGGCATGAGCACACAATTAAAATTTTTCCTTCAAAAAATATGATTTGTGATTTCCTCTTTGATCTCTTGTAATTTACAGAGACAAACCAAAGTCCAAGGATATTATTATTGACTAATGAGATTTGATTTGTGAAGGCATTCTTTATCTGTAAGGACAATTTTCAAAGAGTGGTCTCGGGATTTTAGACACTTGAGGATTTCTGTGGGTGAAAAATTATTTTTACAATAATACTAACTTTATTCTTTCTCTCATAAAGTAGGGTTTTCCAAACTATAGGGTGTGTGATGTTACAACAGCCTGAACACAAAAGCCCATATGAGAATTCATCTGTCTTCTATTATGCCAGGCATTAAAGAGACTTGAAAAAATGTGAAACATCTCTTCATTTTTTATTATCTTTCTAATCTAGATTTTTCATTTAAGGAGTATAATATACATTTTCAAAATCCTATTGCTTATGTTAAATAAATGAACTGTTTTTTCACTATTCAGTTTTCATATGGTATTATTGGTACCTACATCCCACATGTACGAAAGGTCTGTAGGTCCTCAGGTATGTTTAAAGGTGTAAAAGGATCTTGAGACCAAAAACTTAGTCAATGATTTACCTTATCTTTTTCTCAAATGTTTGAAATTTTTTCTTATATTTGGTTTTATCCTATAAAAGGCAAACTGAAAATAATCTATTTTTAGGTTGCTACAGACCTCAGGAAAGATCAGATTACTTGATGTTGGCAGCTGCTTTAACCCATTTCTGAAGTTTGAAGAATTTCTAACTGTTGGCATAGATATTGTACCTGCTGTAGAGGTATGCATAGTTCTCTTTTGTTTTGAGACTTGAAGATCTTATGCATATACTTACCAAGAAAAAAGCAATGTCTTTAGTGAAATAGCAAGTATGTTTCCTATGCACAAGTTGATAAATTTTTAGTCAAAAGCAAATTCGTATTCCATGAAAATTTTTGAGCATTGAGTTGACAAATATGGTACTGGTTAAAATAATACTGGCTTTTATTTTGTTTCCTGGTTGTCTATTTTTGTAATCAAGAGACTAATAAATTGCAAAGATTTCCAGGTAGCTATAAGGTTTGGGCTTTTTGTATTTATCCTTTTTTGAAGTGTACTGTGATATGGAGCCCTTATGGAATAATGTCCAGAGCAAGGACTTTGGAGACCATCAAAACTTTATTAAATCGCAGCTATTTGTACATAGATGAAACTAGTTAAATTGTTTTCTCTACTTTTAAAATAGATTTTTTTTTCTTCATGACATAAGTTGTTTGCCATTTTACTTTTGATAAAGCATTACACACCAAAAATTGACAAATTGAATTAAAAAAAAAAGTCTTAGTGTTTATTTTTGACAGAGCTAGGGAGGGGCAGAGAGAGACACAGAATCTGAAATAGGCTCCAAGCTCTGAGCTGTCAACACAGCACCTGACCTGGGGCTCAAACTCACAGACCATAAGATCATGCCCTGAACCAAACTCGGAAGCTTAACCAACTGAGCCACCCACGTGCCCCACATATTGCATTTTTAATGTTTTAAAGAGAGTATGTGTTACAGTGTAAACTGGGTTAGGGATTGGTTTTCAGTCTGCTATATGCCTAGCACCTAGGAATGCCTAGTACATGAAGTACTCATTAAATACTTCTTGAACAAAATAATGGAATCTTATGTTCAACCTGGGGTTCCATCTCTGAGCCTGTTTCCTCATCTGTATGGTGGAGTTAGTGATGGAGCACATTTCATAGCACCATATGTACTTGAGAAGAAGTATTCATAGTACCATATGTACTTGAGAAGAAGTATTTAAAACACCTAGCACAGTGCCTGTTACCTAAGTGAGTGCAAGATGGTTGCCATTATTATTGAAAAGTTCCTGCATGGAGATTCAACTTTGATTTTTTTCTTGAATTTTTAATGAAGCAATGCTAATAAAACTTACCATTATCTCTACTTCTGAAAGGTGGACAAATGTTTGCTTTATGGTAAAACAGCTGTTCTTAGCTTATCACTGCAGAGAATTCCTGTGCTTTCAGGAGCTATACTGTTAAAATATATTGGGCTTTGTACATGGATTTTCTTCTTTCCTCAAGACACACATTAGAGATGTCCTTTAGGGACCCATTTGCTCTAAACCTTGGGCTTAAATACTAAATTTGTTTATAGATAGGGCTATAAACTTTCAACTGTAAAGTCACTGGGGTAGGCAAAAGAACTAACTATACAGAAGTTCAGTAGTAGCATCAGGCTTCCACAGGTCCAGAATGCTATAACTAATTTTAAGATGAAGGGCCTTTTACTTCCAGTCAAGATGGAGTAACCTACCTCAAACAACACAAAGTGGACAAAATACACACAATAATTTACAAGTCATTTGATATCAGGTAATAAAGGACAATGATCAGTGAGAGACAAAAATAAATGATTTGAGCCCTACTATTGTACCATCATTTGGCCTTTAGAGTTTCTAGGACATGACGCAGAGAAGGAATCCCAAGCAGGGCCCAAATGTTTCCCTGAGTTGTGGAGACAGAGCTGAGAGTCCTGGGGAGAATAAGGCAGCTAGGGTTCATAGGAAAGAGTACCAATTATATGAGAGCTGCAAAGAGGGAAAACTCCAGAGACCTGGAGGGCCAAGAGTCCTCCTTGAGTTCTCAGCTGAGTACTGATCAGTATATGACATGAATGAGAAAACTACAAGAGACATTAAGTACCACTCGAAAAGGGTAGAGGTTTTAGTGCCTGGCACTCATAGGGTGGAAATAGTACCTGTTTCCATCAGCCACACTGGAAACCTAAAAAATCACAGTGCATTGGGTAGAGTACAAAGAAGAGTCTTGCCTGAGTACCGGGAAATAATTAGCTTTAGGCTGAATAATGGTCTAGTCCCACCTAACAAATCATAGGAGACCCCAAAGGATCAAAGTGTTTCCAGGTAATTTAACTGCATCCCAGAACAAAGCTCAAGAATATTTATAGCAGTACAATGCCATCCAGCACCTAGAAAGGTAAAAATCCACCATGTTGGACATCCAGTAAAGAAATCGGCAGCCATAGGACCCATGGTGAGGAGATAAATCAACAGATACCAACCCTGAACTGACAGAGGTGTTAAAATTAGGAAACAAGGACATTAAAATAGGCTCAGTATGACTGTATCCTATATGTACAAAAAGTTTAGAGACATAGAACATACTTTAAATACCAAATGTAACTTCTAGAGATACATACTATCATACTCTGCCCTCTTGATCTCCTCTTGGCTCTGTAGGCTAAGGGATCATGTGTTCCTTGTACCATGGCCATGTAATAGTATAGTCCATATCACCCAGAAAGGAGCTCATACTCCCTGTCTGGCACCTCAGTTTTTGTGACTACTGTCAGAGTAAATCTCTGTATCACCTGGCTCTGGTGGCCAGTGAAACTTAACACTCACGGGTCCCACAGAACTGTTATCAATGAGGAAATTTCCTAAACAGCTGTCACCCCTAGGGCACAGCAAGAGGCATCAGACCCAGGAGCTCAGTCTTACTGTGAAGGAAGATTATTAGCTAATCACCACAACTGCAGCCTGAGTGGCAGACTTCTGATTGAACACAAGATGTGGCTGACTGTAATCCTTTCCAGAGATTTCTGAGGGTGGGCACTGTCTTTGAGCTCAGTCTCTGCTGTGCTAAGTGCCATGGTCTCCTGGAGGGGAGCTATACACACATCTATTGTGCCAGTTTTTGCAGCTGCCTCCTGGGGAACACCCCTTGATCACGTGGCTCTGGGATGGGGGTAGAGGACTTGCATTCTTGGGTCCCATGAGACCCTGGCAGTTGGAGAGATTGTTCTTGGCAGGTTAGCAGGCTCCCACCCCGAGAGCACTGCACAGACAGCAGACTGAAGCACATTCCCCAATATTTCTGTGAAGGAGACCTCTTTGCTTCTTCTGGGGCTTTAGCCTGGAGACCTGTTTCAGGTTTG
Organism: Prionailurus viverrinus; assembly: GCF_022837055.1. Lineage (NCBI taxonomy): Eukaryota > Metazoa > Chordata > Mammalia > Carnivora > Felidae > Prionailurus > Prionailurus viverrinus. Next base: position 132,070,415 of record NC_062562.1, on the reverse strand, counting down.
GCACACATTTAATGTCAAACAGACCTGCTCTCAAGAAACATAGGCTGAGGATGCCATCTTGTATTCCCCCTCTGCCTTGCTCCACCTCACTACTGTCACCCAGAAAAGACCTTACACACTCATCTGGAGCCCTGATCTCTTTGCCACCCAGGGGATGCCTCCAGATTGCCTGGTTCTCAAGGCCAGAGGGGGCTTACATTTGTGGTCCCACAGGACTGTATATATTTGCATATTTTTAAAACCTGATGCCTGAAGGTCTGGCTTCTAGTCAGCCTGAATCTAGGTGCTGAGATCATCCCCCACCAAGACACTGACAGGTCTTAACACATCCTCAACTACTGGGAGCTATTAAAAATGTAATAGGCTGCTTGGACAAGCATAAAGGTTTGAAAGACAACCAAGATCTGAGGCAGGGTTGAATAACAAGTTTCATCTCCTAACAAGACCACCCCTTCAAGACTGGCTTCAAGAGGCTATCGTGTCATCTGCTATATAGAAACCAACAGAGTCAAGTAAAATGAAGAAAGAGAGGAATACATTCCAAATGGAAAAAAACAAGTTACAAGTACAGGAGGAAAAAATTAATGAAATGGAGATAAGTAATTTGGATTCATTGTCAAGTAAAGTAATGGTCATGAAGATGCTCACCAAACTGGGGAGAAGAATGAATTAACACAGTGAGAACTTCAACAAAGAGACAGAAAATATTAGAAGGTACCAAGTAGAAGTCAGCTTTAGAATATAAATACGGAATTAAAAAATACACCAGAGGCATTCAACATGAGACTAGAAGTAGCAGAAGCATCAATCAACTTGAAGACAAGGCAGTGGAACTCACACATTCAGAGCAGCATAAAGAAAAAGAATGAAAAAAGGAGATAATATTAAAAGCAACAAGAGAAAAACAACTTACTACATACAAATGAACTCCCTTAAGTCAAGTCTATAAGCAGATTTTCCAGCAGGAACTTTGCAGGCCAGATGGGTGTAGCATTTTATATTCACGGGACTGAAAGAAAAAATATTGCCACCCAAGGACTTTACCTGGCAAAGTTACCATTCAGAAGTGGAGAAACTATTACAACACTGATGAAAAAATTGGAGACGACACATACGTTGGGAGAGCAAATATTGTTTAAACATCTATACTACCAAGAGCAATCTACACATTTAACGTAATCCCTGTCAAAATACCAACAGCATTTTTTCATGGAACTAGAACAAAGACCCCTAAAATTGTACAGAACCACAAAAGACCTGAATAGCTAAAGCAGTCTTGAAAAATAAAAATAAAACTGGAAGTATCAAAATTCCAGCTTCAGGTTATAGTCGAAAGCTGTAGTAATCCAAACAGTGATGTACTGGCATATAAACATAGACACTCAGATTAACAGAATACAATAGAAAAACTAGAAATAAACCCACAATTATGTCAATTATTCTTTGACAAAGATGGAATGAATATCCAATGGGAAAAAAAGTCTCTTCAGCAAATAACATTTGGAAAATTGGAAAATTACATGCAAAAGAATAAAACTAGACAACTTTCTCATTATACACAAAAATAAACTCGAAATGGATTAAAAACCAAAATGTGATACCTGAAACCATAATTAAGTCCTAGAAAAGACTATAAGTAGTAATTTCTCTTATGACATCAGCCATAATAACATTTTTCTAGATTGGTCTCCTAAGGCAAGAGAAACAAAAGCAAAGGTAAACCATTAGGACTACATCAAAATATAAAGCTTCTGCACAGTGAAGGAAACAATCAACAAAACTAAAAGACAACCTACTGAATGGGAGAAGATATTTTGCAACAGACAAATTCCATTAATGGTTAGTACTCAAAATATAAAACTTATACAACTCAACACCCAAAAAGTAACCCAGTCAAAAAATGTGCAAAAGGTATGAACAAACACTTCTCCAAGAAGACATACAGATGACCAACAGACACATCAAAAGATGCTCAACATCACTTACAAGGCAAATGCAAATCAAAACTACAATGAGCTATCACCTCACACCTGTCAGAATAAATTGTGGAAGCAGCTCAAGTGTCCATCAATAGGTGAATGGTCAAAGTGGTGTGTGTATGTTTGTGTGTATACATACACACACACATACATACATACAATAGAATATTAGCCATAAAAAATGAAATCTTGCCACTTGCAACAGTGTGCATGGAGCTAGCCAGAGAAAGACAGTGCTAATGCAAAATAAACCAGTCAGAGAAAGACAAGTACCATATGATCTCACTCTTATGTGGAATAAGAAACAAATGAGCAAAGGAGGAAAAAAAGAGAGAAAGAGAGAGAAAGCAACAAACCTAGAAACAGACTCTTAACCATAGAGAACTGACAGTTGTCAGAGAGGAGGTAGATAGATAGGCAAAATAGGTGATGGGGATTAAAGAGCCACTTATGAAAAAAATAAATCATTTTGGGGATAATTGAGGATATTTGGGTATGTACTGCATATTAAAATCAACAGTAAATGTCTAGGTGTGAATGGGAAAAAAAGGGAGAAAGGGAGTTTTCCAGACCAACAAAGCTAAAGGAGTTCATCACCACTTACCTGGCCCTTGAAGTTATGTTAAAAGAACTTCTTTAAGCTGAAAATAAAGAGCACTAATTAGTATTTTAAAAATATGAAAGAATAAAGCTCACTGGAAAGGTTAACATATAGTAAACATAATAGTTTAGTCACTTATAAAGTATGAAGATTAAAAGACAAAAATGGTAAAAAATAAATAAATAAGTGTGATTATAATAGTTAAAGGGCACACAAGATTTAAAGATACAAAATGTGGTATGAAAATGTAAAACATGGGGATGAGTAATAATCATGTTAAGCTTCACAATGGGATCAACCTTAAGTTGTCAACTTAAAATAGACTCTTAGAGATCTGAGTTGCTATATGTAATCTCATAGTAACCACAAAACAAAAATTTATGCTAAATATACGAAAGAGAAAGGAAAATAAGCATACCACTAAGAAAGTCATCAAACCACAAAGGAAGAGAGCAAAAGAAGAAACCAACAGAGTAGAACTACAGAAAACCAGAAAATAATTATCAAAATGGAAATAAGCACACACCTATCAATAATTACTTCAAATGTAAATGTACCAACTTCTCTAGTAAAAAGACAGATTGGCTGAATGGATAAAAAAAAAACACTCTAATAAAAGGCAGAGACTGTCAAATTGAGTAAGAAAATGAAACAACAAAAACAATGGCCAAATATATTCTGTCTGTAAGAAATGCACTTCAGGGGTGCGTGGGTAGTTCATTTGCTTAAGCCTCCAGCTTTTGATTTCCACTTAGGTCATGATCTCATGGTTTGTGAGTTCAAGCCCTGCATTGGGCTCTGCTCTGGCAGTACAGAGCCTGTTTGGGATTCTCTCCCTTCCTCTCTCTCTCTCTCTCTCTCTCTGCCTTTCCCCCTGAGCTCTATCTCAAAATAAATAAAACTTTAAAAAATGCACTTATAAACATACAAATAGATTGAGAGGCTAAACAAAAAGAAAGTTCATGTGGCTACATTATAATCAGACAAAGCAAATGACAGAGCAAAGATTACCAGCAATAAAGACGTTATTTCAGAATAATAAAAAGGTCAACTCATCAAGAGTACAGAATAATCCTAAACATTCATGTACCTAAAAACAGCTTAAATACATAAACCAAAAACTGATAAAATAGCAAGGAGAAACAGACATTTATAAAATTATAGTGAGGTATTAATACCCCTGTCTCAATAATTGATATAAAAATTACAGCATCAAAGAAGAACCCATCAGGGAAATTAGAGTATATTTTGGAATGAAGAGAAATAAAAACTTAAGAGATCAGACTGCGTATAATGTCACTAAATCACTGAAGCACTACGTAGGGGAAAATTATAGCCCTGTACACCTTTATTAGAAAATAGCAAAGGTTTCATAGCAATGACAACAAATTTCCAACCAGAAACAGACAAAAAAGGCACACTAAATTCCAAGTATGAAAAAGAAAACCAAGTTATCAGAGCAGACATCAAGGAGATAGAAAACTTGGAGATAAACACCTTGGAAAATTGATAAAAGGAAAAGCTAGCTCTTTGAGAAGTGATAAACCACTAAAACCACACAGAAGTATGTTTCACTTTGAGAAGTGATAAACCACAAAATAGATAAACCACTAGCCATACTAAGAAAAAGAAGTTATATCATTACTGATTTTACCAATATTAAGAGGATAAAAAGATATTGTTAACAATTTTATGCCAATAAATTCCACAACTTAAATGAAATGGAAAAATTCCCTGCAAGACATACTACCAAAGTTTATTCATGAAGAAATAAATAACCTGAACGGCCCTAAATGCATTAAAGAAATTTAAATAGACAGTTAAAAACTTGTCCAAAAAAGAAAATTTCAGGCCTACATCGCTTCACTGGTAAAATCAACTAACAGTAAGGAAGAAATACCAATTCTACACAAACTCTTTCATAAAATTGAAATGGATGGTATATTACCCAACATCTTCTAAAAGGCCAGAGACTTTCTTTATGAACATACATGCAAAGTGTTCTATACAAAGTTATAGCATGTTGAATGCAACTATATTTCAAAGCAGGTAATGTATCATGACCAAGTTTTGTTTGCAAGATTGGTGTAACTTCAAAAAACTATTTTTTCACCTTAGCACACTAATAAAGATCTCAATAGACATAGGAAAAACATTTGATAAAAATCCAAACATTCTTTCCTTATGAAAACTCTCAGAAGGAATTCAACTGAATTCCATCACCCTGGTAAAGGCTGTCTGAAAAACCTACAGCTAACATCATACTTAATAATAAAACAAAAATGCTTTCCCCACTAGAACAAGGAAAGAATACGTACATTCGCCACTTCTATATAGCATTCTCTGTAAATTCTACCCAGTGCAATAGAGACAGAAAAAAAAAAAGCAGTAATAGGCATCAAGATTGGAAAGAACTAAAACTGTATTTATTCATGCATGACATTGAACATATATTATTCTATGGAATCTAGAGAGAAGCCAATAGAATAAATGAGTTTAGCAGAGTTGCAAGATAAAAGATCAATATACAAGAGTCAACTGTGTGTATACACACGCAAACTTACCTACACACACTAGCCACAATCAATTAGAAATTAAACATAATACCATCTACAATAGCATCAAAAATATGAAATACTTAACATATTTATATAAAATATTTCACATAAAGCTGATAAAAGATGGGAGAAAACCTATATATTGCAAACTATAAGTTATTTTAATGTTTTTAATGTTTAATTTTGAAAGAGAGAAAATGATTGGGGGAGGGGCAGAGAGAGAGACACACAGAATCTGAAACAGGCTCCAAGCTCCAAGTTGTCAGCACAGAGCCAGCCCTGGGGCTCGAACTCATGAACTATGAGATCATGACCTGAGCCAAAGTGGGATGCTTAACTGACTGAGGCACCCAAGCACCCCAAAAACTGTTCATTATTGAGAGAAATTAAAGAAGACCTAAGTAGAGAAATAGACCATGTTTATTCATGGAAGAACTCAATATTGTAAATACGTCAGTTTTCTCAATACCTATTCATAGATTCAGGGCAATCTTGATCAAAATCCTAGCAGGCTTTTTTGTAAAAGTTGAAAAACTTACTCTAAAATTTGTGAGGAAATTCAAAGAACCTAGAATAGCTAAAACAACTTTTTAAAAGGACAGTGTTTGAGAGTAACACTACCTGACTTCAAAATTTTAAAGGTACAGTAATGAAAACACTGCAGTATTGGTGTCGAGAGTATCAATGAAGTATAAGAGAGGGCCCACAAATAAGACCAAATTTATGGACTACTAATTTTCAACCCAGATGGAAAAGATAGCCTTTTCAACAAATGGTTGGAAAAACTGAATATCCATATACAAAAGAAAAAACTTTAGTCCATACCTCACACCATATACAAAAATAAACTCAGATTATGTACTTCAATGTGAAACATACAGCTATAGAAGTTTCAGAAGAAAACATTGAAAAAAAAAACTTCCTAATGTTGGGTCAGGAAAAATTTCTTAGATATGACACCAAAAATAGTCCATTATTAAGGAATAAATTATAAATTGGTCTTCATCACAATGTAAAATGTTTCCTCTTCAAAGACATTGTTAAAAGAACAAAAGATAGCCACAATCTGAGAGTATTTTTTTAAATATGAAATTTATAGTCAAATTGGTTTCCATACAACAATCAACAAAACTAAAAGGCAACCAATGGAATGGGAAAAGATATTCGCAAATGACATATCGGACAAAGGGCTAGTATCCAAAATCTATAAAGAGCTCACCAAACTCCACACCTGAAAAACAAATAGTCCAGTGAAGAAATGGGCAGAAGACACGAAGAGACACTTCTCTAAAGAAGACATCCAGATGGCCAACAGGCACATGAGAAGATGCTCAACATCGCTCCTCATCAGGGAAATACAAATCAAAACCACCCTCAGATATCACCTCACGCCAGTCAGAGTGGCTAAAATGAACAAGTCAGGAGACTGTAGATGCTGGAGAGGATGTGGAGAAACGGGAACCCTCTTGCACTGTTGGTGGGAATGCAGACTGGTGCAGTCACTGTGGAAAACAGTGTGGAGGTTCATCAAAAAATTAAAAATAGATCTACCCTGTGAACCAACAATAGCACTGCTAGGAATTTACCTGAGAGTATTTTCAAGTCCTACATCTGATTAAGAACTCGTGTCCAGAATAACGAACTCTCAGAACTAATAAAACAGGTTTGTTTGTTTTTAAAATGTAAAGCAACCCAATTATTAAGTGAGCAAAAGATTTAAATAAACACTTGACCAAAGAAGATATCCAGATGGCAAATAAGTACATGTAAAGAAGATAAATATCACTACCTATTAAGAAAATGCAAGTTAAAACCACAGTATACCACTACACACCTCTGTTACAATGATTTTAAAGTGTAAAAGGCTAGCTATCCCAGGTGTTGGTGAGTATTTGGAGGAACTGGAACTCCCATACACTCCTGGTGGGAATGAAAAACTGTTTAACTACTTTTGAAAACAGTTTTGGAGTTTCTTTAAAAGTTAAACATACACCTACTAGTATATGATCCAGCCACGCCTTTCCTGGATACTTACTCCAGAGAAATGAAAGCATGTCCATTGAAAGTCAAACAGGAATATTCGTAGCAGCTTAAGTTAGAATAGCCACAAGTTAGAAATAGCCCAGATGTACATAAACAGTATGTGAACAAACTGTGATATATTCTTAATGCAGTAGCATACCTTACAGCAATTCAAAAGGAACTGTCAATACATGTAAAACAGTGGATGAATCTCAAGAAAATTGTACTAGGTGAAAGAAGCGAGACAAATCAACAATACATTATTGTGTCTTATTCCATTTATATAAAATTCTATGAAATACAAACTATAGTGATAGAAATCACATGAATGATTGCCTAGTGGTGAAGAAGAACAGGAAGGGTACAAGGCAGGGATTATAAAGGCTCATGAGGAAGCTTTCAGGAGGTGTTAGGTCTATTCATTAACTTAATTGTGGAATGGTTTCATGAATGTTTAAATGTCAAAAACTTATCAATGAGTACCTTTTAAATATGCTTGTGCATCAGTTAATACTTGTTTGTACACCAGTTATACTTCAGTAAATAGCAAATCGAAGAAAAACATACATCTTTTTCTGTGTAATAGAACTTTACAACTCACTTTGCCTAATCTGTAGTGCACATACATGACCGGCTTGTCCAGCTACTAGCAAGAATAAGGCACTAAACTATTCTATGAAAAGGGCAACTAATTTTTATCTAATTTTAAATTTTTTTTTTTAATTTTTTTTTTCAACGTTTATTTATTTTTGGGACAGAGAGAGACAGAGCATGAACAGGGGAGGGGCAGAGAGAGAGGGAGACACAGAATCAGAAACAGGCTCCAGGCTCTGAGCCATCAGCCCAGAGCCCGACGCGGGGCTCGAACTCACGGACCGCGAGATCGTGACCTGGCTGAAGTCGGACGCTTAACCGACTGTGCCACCCAGGCGCCCCTCTAATTTTAAATTTTTATTCTGGGTCATTTTCATGGAGTTGTAGTATTCAGCAAATTATGCAGTGCTGTTTATTCCCTTAGTTGTGGTGTTTCCATGGTCATTGAAGTTAATTTTAATGTGTTGTTTTAAACCAGGTATTAACTTTTTGATAGAATAAATGTAATAATTAAAATTACTTTTAAGGTAGCTAATGGTTTCAATGACATTTTTCATTATTTCAAAGGTTTTGGTGTTCTTCTTTTACCAACTTATAATGCCCCTTTCTTTTATTATTCTCTTTGATGTCCTTGATTCATCTTTATTTCATGGTATTTCTTGTTTAAAGTTTTTACATTGACCTGTTTTTGATAACTGTAAATGTTGAAGTGAATGTAAATATGATTAAGTTTAGATAAATCATTCCTGTAAACTCTTACGCAAATTAAATTTCAAATTGTTCAACAGAAATATTTAGTTTTTTAATGATGAATACAAGTTCTCCAGGCTTGATTACTCTTCAAGATTATTGTGAGTAAAAGTTTAGGTTCAGTGTCTGTACAAGTGGAATAATTTAGAAGGGAAAGGTTCAAAAGTAAAGGTTGGATTATGTAGAAATGCTGTGAAATAGTTCGTTGTAAAATCTGTGTAATAGGATGGAAGTCATTTTCAAATTCTTAATGAGTCCTTTTTTCCCTTTCTGCAGAGTGTATATAAATGTGACTTCCTGAACTTGCAGCTTCAGCAGCCACTCCAGCTTGCACAGGATGCTATAGATGCCTTTTTAAAGCAGCTGAAAAACCCTATTGATTCTCTTCCTGGAGAACTTTTCCATGTGGTTGTTTTCTCTCTCCTTCTTTCTTATTTTCCATCACCTTACCAACGATGGATTTGCTGCAAGAAAGCCCATGAACTGTTAGTGTTAAATGGTTTATTGCTTATCATCACACCTGATTCCTCCCATCAGAACCGTCATGCTATGATGATGAAAAGCTGGAAGATTGCTATAGAATCCCTGGGCTTTAAACGTTTCAAGTATTCAAAGTTTTCACATATGCATTTGATGGCATTTAGAAAAATCTCCCTAAAGACCACAAGTGACTTGGTTAGTAGGAACTACCCAGGAATGTTATATATTCCTCAAGATTTCAACAGTATAGAAGAGGAGGAATATTCTAACCCTTCGTGCTACGTTCGATCAGATATAGAAGATGAACAACTAGCATATGGTTTCACAGAGCTCCCTGATGCTCCATATGACTCAGATTCTGGAGAAAGTCAAGCCAGCTCTATTCCTTTCTATGAGCTAGAAGATCCCATATTACTTTTAAGTTAATATCAAAGTAAAAGGCCCTTTCAGTCCAGACTCCTAAACTAATTGCTTACACTAATCAGAAATACTAACACGAACTCAGTACTTAAAACCTGGTTTGCATAGAAAAAATGCAAAGGTTTACAGAGTTTGCTATTTTTTTCTACTTCTGGATTTTAAAATTTATTCTTATATAGAAAGCTTAAAGTTTCATGCAGAGTGACTCCTGTCATAGCAGAAACCACTGTTACTTTAGCATTTAGCACTAAGATATCATAGAAAGGTACCTTTTTTTCTTTAGTGCTATTATGAAAAATGAAGCGTAACTTGCTATGTATTTTCCCTTTTTTAATCTTTTCAGTGTTGACTTTAAACCATTGCAATGAGAAAAGATATGTAGAAAGCTGTAGCTTGCACTTTGATGACTCACAAGTTAAATGTGACACAGATAGATTGGTTTAGTTGTTTTGTGATGCACTTACTCTCTTTTCTAGCTAAATTGTTATCTGTTACAGAAAGCCATTTTCTGTTCAGTTTTGTCTGATGACCAGCATTTCTTCAACTTTTTAGAATTCATCTTTTTTTTCCTCTCTCTCTTTTGCTCATTTGGCAGCAGACACTTGGGGAAAGATTTCTAATCTTTCTAGTCCCCCAAGTATTTCTAATCCCCCAAGTATTCTAAATCCATTAGTACAAGACAATAAACACCATTGCCAAAGTAGAATGTTCATATCTTTCATATTGATTTAGGCCTTGGTGTTAAGTGTATCTAACTGTGAGAATTCACTCTTTTTTTAATTTAGGTTTCATTTCCAGAATTTTCTATTTAAGCAAGGGACAATACTCAATCCTGACCTGAAACACCTTGGTGAAAGGGTTTGCACTTGTCAGAGTTTATGTTCTGTCTAGACCAGCCATGTTAGGGTCCTCACCTTTCCATTAAGGAGGTGTGCTGCACTACTAGTCTGGAATTACATAGAAAAATTCTACATTAACCCTCTGCTAGTGAGCTCATAACATGGTTTTGACCTTTCGGTATTCTAATTTCTATCAGAATTCTAGCAGAAAATTTTCTTTGAATACATAAACCATTAGTTGGCTGTGGGAATTTTCCCTTTCCACAATAAGTGACTTTCTGTGTTTCTGAATCAGAAGCAAGTGATTAAGGAGAAAATTATGTCCAAACAAGACAAGATTAGTTTAAATAGCTGAGAACATTTAGTCCACATTGTCTTGTCAGCCAGCAATTGTCATGTAAACTATCATTTTTAAGAGTGCCACTGTGTGGATTTTTTTTCAAGTGGTTGATACATTAAAATTACCTCATACTGAGGTTTTTGCACTGAAATATCACAGTTTCAGAATTCATGGTTAATGTTGTGTGTGTGTGTGTGTGTGTGTGTGTGTGTGTATTTTTAAAGGAAACTTGCATTTTCAATAGTTGATCCTAAATTTCATAAACTGCACTTCTTTGGTAAAACTGACGTTTTGTGCTTATTGTGAGTTGCCGTAGTTAACTTTGAATGTCAAACTTTATTTAGAAATACAAAATTTACCCTTTAAGATATAAATGATTGCGTATATATGCCCAATATTTCAAATTAAATTTCACATTCTAAATTAATGAAAGTTACAGGATTGTAATTCACCTACGAAGGTCAGTTGACTAAATGTAATATCGATTACTCAAATATGCGAGAAATAACATGAAATGTTTCATTTACTTTCAGTAGCTTAAGAGTCAATAATTAGGATTGACTTTTCTTTCCAATTAAGCACTATGAGTCACATCTTGTAGCTCCCACAAAAGAAGGAAAAAAAAAACAGCGTTAAGGTAACACAAAACTGTGTTTTGGTAGTACCTCTTTTACCATACTGCCCATTTCCTTTGGTTTGGCTAAATACTGTCTTAAGGGCAAAGAAAACAATGTATCTCATTAAAGTGCTTTGAAAGTAAATGACAACATTGGTTTTGAGAGGCTGGTGTAAGTATGACCTTGGAGTCAGCCTTTGTGTTACAGCTAAAATGTTGGTGCTATAAATTCCTCTGATTGTTTACAGATGTTGATTCTGCTTATGCTCCAAAGTGTGCATGATGTATTTTAAGTAGTACTTTAAAGAAAAGTCTGTTTATAAAACCTACTCCCACTTAGTATAAATTTGTTTGGATTTATAAATATCATTTGTTACTGTAAATTCAGCTTCAAATTAGGTTGGTACAGAATTTAAACTAATACATTTTCCACCAAAGCCAATTAACGTTTAAGTGTTAAAATATAAGCAGTCCTGCGGCTTGCTGCCAGATTGTATATGTAATGAGAGGAGACGTTAACAGAGCCTTCTAATACTGTATTGGTACTCTCAAGAATGATTTCATTTGGATACAAGTTTTAAGGGGTCTCCTGTCTCACAACAGGAGTCTCCAAAAGAATTTGGAGTTTCAAAAATAAATGATCATTTGGTTAGATTCTTCAGGATCATGACTAGATCAAAAGTGGTTTATATCATAGTTGCCAAACAGTGGGAGGTGGCATACCTGAAAAATGTATGTTTGTGTTTGTTGTATTTTTTCACCTTTTGTGAACAAAGCACATTTATTAAAAATTTTAAATTTTCTAATATTCATTGTGTACTGCTTGTAACCGGAAAATTTTGTGGTCTTTGACCCATCTTACTAAACGATTTTGGAATTGGGATGCAGTTTAGAATCTGAATCACATCTGCAATTTTCCAGCTGCATTCATCTACCCAAATTTCTTAATTCCATAAATTCATTCACCAAGATCCAGAAAGTCAATTGACTACCAGATTGATAAGCAGCATGACAATACATGACAAACAAGTATTAACAAGCATAAATTCTAGTTCATTTTATGTCTACTTTCCTTGAAAATTAATGATTATATGAGAAAGAAGTGTATTCGTTATTTTTGTGCAGCAAATGGCTTTCTCATGAGATCAAACAGTTCTTTATGGAACAAATATTTGAAATCTACACAGTATGCTGAGGAAACATCAGGATTGGGGTTGTCACAGTCCCCTGTTTCTGTGGAATTTATGATCTAATGGAGAAGAAAAGCATTCTACATGGGGTTAATACCTCCATCTAGGAATGATTGCCTACTGATAGATCTTTGACCCTCCTCAAGTCCCTTAATTTGTTTGCCAAAAATGGAACAAAATACAAGAAAGTTTTAAACACAACTGTATAACACAGTACAAACACAATGCAGATAAGAGGGCTATATTGTTCATCTCTCTAGAGAAGTGCAAGCTACAAACCAATTCTCTGATGGTAAAAGGCAGGTAAAAAAGGGGGGTGAATCAAGCTTTTACTTCATTTCCCCACATTTTTCTGAGCACAGTGCTACAATGGTATTCCTCTTCAAGGGCCCACACACTAACATTTGGTTCCTTTTAGGTGTTACAAATTGTTAGATGATAGCAAAGGTGGAGACAAAATTTTCTTAATTACTAGTCCAAAACCCAATGTTTTTACAAAGAATGTTCATATTATGAAAATTTGATATTTAACTTCAGTAACCTCCATGATGGTTCACAATAAAAATTTCATATCCACAATCCACTACCAATGAAAAGTTCCCCAAGATTATTAGTGGTGGCCTATGTTACACAATACTCCATAAAAAAGCTACAATAGCTAACAATTTCATTAAGGAACTCTATTATAGAAGGAAGGAAATACTGGGTTTTCTAAGTCCTATTTTTCTTATTGGAGGAACTCATAATTGAGAAGGCTTTATCCTAAACTTTGATTCGAATGTTTTAGCCTAAATTTAACAATGAGTTCAGTAGTTTTGTATGCATTTTTTCAACTAGAAATCTACATCTGGCACTGTTGAGTGGTAACTTTTGGTCAACATCAGTAAGTGTTCGACTTTGTATTTCCGTAACACTTGTTCAATGAATAGAAAGCTATTCTGCTTTTTGCAATATAAAACACTGGTTATTAATGTCACTGATGTTTATAGTAATCAGAAACATTGACTATTTTGTCATAGATTTTAACTATTTCTAAGATTGGATCCTTCGGTAGTACCAAGATCATACATATTTGTGTGTTTCCTAAATTAAAGTAAAATCCAAAGAATTCGGTCATAGATACTGGCTGCAGATTTGTTTCTTGAATTTGTTATAAATAGAGGGCTATAAAACAAACTTGTTACTATTACTAGATTAGAATGCCCATGTAAACCATAAAAAATGGTACTGAGCCTTGCTCAAAAGACAATGCCAATAGTATTTCCTAAACCCAGGCCTATATGCAGCTCTTTAGGGAAAAAAGCCAGGCGAATATACTTGCATACTTTGTGTATAGGTCTTAACTACTGAAGGCAGTCACAAACAAGTAAATCCTTTAGTAGTGCCTAATATTCTATAGTTCTCTCAGCTGGTGTGGAGAAATCAGGTATCTAGAAGACTAAAATGATTTGTGGACACATTTTTTATAAAGCTATTGTAGAATCCACATCTAAGTCCTTTATATTTGTTCCCTACACCTACATCTACGAATCCTTTCTACAGCTAATGCTACACTTTAGCTACGCCTGTTGTACCCAGGAAGAAGGATACAAACGTGGCCAAGGCCAGTATTTAGTTCTTCAAACTCCTGTAACACATGACTGGATGACAGAGTCTACAGAGACAGGTTAAATGTAAAAAATAAAGTCAGCAAAAAGGACCAGTCTCCCAACTGCCATAGGCCTTTTCATTAGGAATCCAACAATTAATGTGTTTGTCAAAGGCAAGGATGGATGAACCATTCCCTGGAAATAAGGTAGATGGATGATTTCTGGGAAGAGGAGAGGTAGGCAGACCAAATTCCTGGAGCCTTCCTGCAAGAAAAAAGATGCTTCCTTAAACAGTCTGTTTCCTTAAACAGACCTGAGACAAAAGAGGGGCTCTGTATGGCTTGGCTATAAAAACGGACCCTTATGTTTTCTAAACTCACTGAAGCATTAGCACAGATTAACATTCCAGAGAGATTACTGTGGAAACAATAAGGACCTGGAAATTTCAGAGTAAGAAGAAAACATTTCGACAGGAAAGGTGATCTTTTGGAGCTTGTCTAACCACAAGTATTACCAAGACAGGGGACCCTGGTGGCCTGGAGAATGGTTCCAGCTGGAATAAGCAGCTATGGAATGGGAGTTAGGAGGTGATAAATCATCTCTTCGCTAGTGACTGGACACACAAAAACTGCTAACATCAATTTTATACTTCAAAAAGTCAAAAGATATTTTTTAATGAACAAATGTTTTTCTCCCTAAAAGTTCTCAAGTGTAAAAAAGGAACAACATTTTAACATCACTCGTGTAGAGATAGTATTATGAACAAATATAGGTAGATGATAATAACTTCTATAATTTCACTTCCCAAAGAACGTGAAATTTAGAAGAGAGCGAGCTCAGATCTTGTAAAAGCTCATTTTAGATTGTATACGGTATTACTTAGGAAATAGAGTTGTTTTTGAGTAATGAATTTTCACTGATCAACTGGACCTTATGGTCCCTTTTACTAACTATGAGGATTATTTGTGAAATAGCTAGTTCAAGTTAGCGATACAGTTTGTAGCAGTGATTAAAAGCCAAGTTTTTTTACCATTCACTCAAATACAGATTCATTAGTTGAGGCCTAATTACTGCACTATTACACTGGACTAGGTACTGTAAGGAATAGATGCCTGTTGTGCTCTTCAGGGCTGACAGTGTAACTTAAAAAAAAAAAAAAAAAAAAAAAAAGGTAAGTGCATTAGCTTTAATAGGAGGCAACAAAAAATTGCACAATAGCATACTGCATGGCAGCATATGGTGGTACCTATCAATGAAACCTGTTCACATGACCTTTTGGCACAATGTTCATAACCAATCTAGATGCAATTTACTCAAATATGGATATCCCTCATCATGCAAGTGCCAAATGGCAATAATGTTGCCCCTTCCCGCCACTCCAAGTCAGCTTCCAACATTGCTCTCCTTAACCTTCTATGATAAAGCCCCAGGGGAAGAGGGGTTGGGGTTTGGAGAACAATCCTGTACCCATCCTTGCACCAGCTAGTCCCTCTACCTGGAATTTCTTCCTTTTATATTGGATTTGTAGGACTAGTTCATTTTTGTTATTAAGATCTTGGCTTACACGTCACCTCCTCAAGGTGTCCTTCCCAGTCCAGATAATCAAGTAGTCTCTTCACATCACTGTAAAGCCTCTGCATAACTAATTATCTGAAGGTTATCTTTTTCCTTGTCTGTATATATGGGCAAGTCCCTCATCTATTCTATATCTTCAGCCTAGCAAAGTGCCTTGCAACAAAGCAGGTGATCAATAAATACTTGCAAACGAATTCATCTTACCTTATAAAATGCAACGGAGAGGACAGGGGACCATGGCTGATGGTTAGTTCATGAAGCTTATGGGGTGATTTGTTTCGGTTATTTTATTAATGTATTCTCAAAATCAGGATGTAGGTCAGTTTATACTTTAGAGAAGTCTGAATTGGCTTATATAAAATATTACTTACATCGATATGTAGTGATTTGGAGCCATATAATTTTTCTCCCCTCTACTTACTCCTATCCATTTAAATTTGTTCTATCTTAACCTCAGATACTACTTTCTTACCATGCCCGTGACAGTGCTATCCAATCCCTACCTCCCTCTCATTGCCAATGAAAGAATTTAAGTTTGTAGACAATCATTAGCTACTACATCTAAGGAAGACTGAACTTATTGACCTCTTTGGTTCCCCAAGAAATGTAGCACTCCAGCAGTTTCTTAATTCATGTAAGGGAAACATTATTCCAACTACTTTCCAGATAGGTTCCTACCAGTAACTACTATGAGATTTGGGGCAAATTCTTCCCAGGACCTGTTTCTTAATCTACAAAATTCATTTGCAGGGTTACTCATAGATTTCTAAAGTATCTGTAAAACAAATAACACAATCTTGTCACATAGGATAATACAACACGTAGTTTCTATTATTTTTTTTTAGCAAACAGCCATCAATAACCCTGTTTCTATTTTCTTCGTCCTGACTATACTGTGCTTTCCATGCACACTGACCATTTCATCTCCACCATCACCACCAACTGAAAATCCGTGCTATCTACTCCTTCAGCTCATACTAAGTTAAATAGTGTTCAATTTTCTCATCTTTGATTTTCTCCCGAACGAATTCCCAGGAAAGGACATATAAGGCACCCAAACCATTACAACCTACCCTGCAAGATTTCATTGGAAACTACAAAAGAAATCTCAACACAAGATTGTCTCGTCTCTCCAAAAGATGAATACAAATGTGTAACCACTGCTTCAGTATGTTTGATTCAGCTATCTTATTAATCATGAAAGAGTTTCCATGAAGGACAACAGTTAATATGAAGTAGTTATTGGTTCACAAACCTCTTGAGAGCTTTCTGGATGTAATCTGAAACAGGCCCTGGATGTGAAGGGCAGGGAGAGACCAGAGAAAGAGGCCACTCCAGCCTGGTAGGTGGCAGTTTTAATAAGCAAAGAGAGCTTCTATATAAGGTTTGTCGTGGGCAGCAGAAAGACAAATGGATCCCTGCACTGGCTCATTACATCTTCAAAGCTTATAAAAGGCCTTAACTGGGTTCAGTAATGTGTATCATTCAGGTGTTCTCAATACCACATCCTTATGTCAAGGCTATGTCCTTGCAGCAGCCTCTGGGAGCAGGAAAGGCAAGCAGAACCCACATTCCAAGGACAGGGGAACGTGGGAAGAGTCTCTGATCACCCAGACCCTGTTCATGGGTCAAGTGGCAGTCATATTTTTTTGATGACCTTCTCCAACAGGAATATAACCCATTTTACTTAAGCGTAGGAAGAGATTAGGATTGTTTCATCAAGTGGGAAGAAAACCCTTGAAACATAGTACAGTTTCTCAAATTCTGACTTCTCTAGCTCCACAAAAGCACACCTCCTATTGCTTCTATCACATTCCAAGTTATGCATATAAGCTCTTCCATGGGAATACTTGTCTGAATCCATCCACTAAAGTTTGACATTACAAAGGCCTTGAACAAAAGAACAGATTGGAGACTTGACAATAATAGTCTAGAAAACTATAACAATAGCAACAGAAAAGACACATTTTTTAAAAAGTACCATTATTCTAAACAAAGTCCTTTCAATAGTCATGATAATAAGCATCATTTATTAAGCAACTATTATGTATAACCTGAGTTGCCTAATCAATGTGGATGTCTGAAGCAGTATATGTTTTTGAAGCTAGTTCCACAAAAGCTGGGCACAAAATTGAATAAAATATGCTTATGTTAAGTGTTTGCATTACACTGTTGTAGGTATTCTTTTATGTATTGAGTTCTGATCCCCAGCTAAATCAGATCATGCCTTCAGGAGGCTTCCATCTAGTAAGAAAAACAACACAGATACACGAAAATTGTAATGGTAAAAAAAGGGATGTCACAAAGAAATTGAAAAGGGAGTCAAATAATTTCTCCTTTAAGAAGGCATGAGAACCAGAGTATTACAGGTGAGTTTTATCAACTTCTGGGAGAAAGTTTTTTCCTACAATTTATTTCAAAGCATTGAAAAAAAAAAAATGAAAAAGAAAAAGGGAACTTCGAGCTAGAATTGATTCAAACTTGGAAAGCACACAAAATCACAAGTTATACTAATTTTCTATTGGTGCTATAACAAATTGTCACAAATTTACTGGTTTTAAAAAATAAAACATTATCTTACAGTTTTGTAGGCCAGAAGTCTAACATGGATCTCACCGGGCTCAAGTCAAGGTGTTGTATTCCCTCTGGAGGCTTGAAGGAAAATTCCATTTCCTTGCCTTTTCCAGCAAAAGACTACCTGAATTTCTTGACTCATAGCTCCCTTCTTCCATCTTTAGAACCAACTCAAGTCTTGCTCATAGCATAGCTCTGAATCTCCTTCGAGAGTGAGCCTCCCTCCTCTGTCTCTCCAACTGCAGCTGGAAAAGGTTTTCCCCTTTTTAAGGACTCGTGATCAGAATGGGCCAATGAGAATAATCCAGGATTATCACCCTAGCAGAAGGTCTTTAACTTAAAGCACATGTGCAAACTCCTTTTACCAAGTGAGGTTGTCTAGTCACAGGATTCATGAATCAGGAAATCTTTGGAAGGCCAGTATTCTGCCAACCTCACAGGCAATTTCAGCTATAACTATTAATGCAAAACTAGTAAATAAAATACTGAGGGAAAGAACAACTAAAAATCATATATTGACACAATACAGTAATACCAAAAAGAGTTATTTTTCTTCCAAGGATGAATTCAGGCAAGTAATAATGTAAGTCACTCTATTCACCAATTAAAGAGAAAAACCAATGATTATCTGGATGCTAAGAAAAGCATTTCTTTTATTTTTCTATTATTATCTTTTTAATGTTTATTTATTTTTGAGAGAGAGACAGAGCATGAGCAGGGAAGGGGCAGAGAGAGAAAGCACAAGACACAGAATCCATAACAGGCTCCAGGCCCTGAGCTGTCAGCACAGAGCCAGACACGGGGCTTGAACCCATGAACCATGAGATCATGACCTGAGCCGAAGTCAGGTGCTCAACTGACTGAGCCACCCAGGTGCCTCAAGAAAAGTGTTTATTAAATCCAACACCCATTCATAAATAAACTCTTAGATTAATAGTTGAAAGAAAGCCTTCTTAACATGACAAAAGAATCTACCAGAAACCTATAGAAAACTTCATAATGAAAAAACACTAGAAGCCTTTCATTAAAGGCAAAAGAATAACAATGATGCATAGTTGCAATATGACTATTTGATGTACAGACGTAACGTAGTAAAATGAGATAAATAAGTGAGGTCTAATACTGGGGAGGAAGAGATAAAACCCATTGTCTATACATATCATTGACTAAAATGTGTAAGAGAAATGACAAAACTACTAGAAAGTTTGGCAGGTTAGCTTTCCTATACATGATCAAAAAACCAATTAGCTATTACCATGGAAAAAATATCCCATTCATGGTTGCAAAAATAAGCAACAATACAAAAAACTAGGAAAAATACTTAGCAATAAACTAAATATTTAAAATATATATATTGAGACCTACACAAAGAAAAGACTAAAACTTTACCAAAGAACATAAGACTAACTAGCTACAGACACTGCCAGATTCCTGATGGGAAGATTAAATATCAGAGATAAGTCTGTGATTTGGGGAGACATCAAGATTTAGAAAATGTAACCAAAATCCAAATAAGATTTTTGTATTGATTTGATAAACTGATTAAAATTTCATAAGAAAAACGGGCAAGAAAATTTTAGAAAAAGAATAGAGAAGATATTGATATAAAAACATACAAGAAATACTAATATAAATAATATGGCATAGATGTAAAAAAGATTAATAGAGCAGAATATAAAGTCCAGAAACTCTCCAGTGTACATATAGGTATTCAGTACAGAACAAAAGTGACATTTCAAATCAGCAGAGAAACAATGGACAAGTCGATTGTGCTGGTAATAGACAATTCGATAAATGATAATATGAACAAAACAGAGGAACAGTTAACATAAGGGAAAAAATAAAATGACAAGGGGCTCAACTTACTAGTAATGAGTAAAAAGAACAAATTAAAATAATAAGTACTATTTTTCATCCATCAGTTTAAGACAAGTAAAGAATGATAATATAAACTATTGATATGGGTATGGGTATAGGAATATTCTCTTTCACTACTGGTAGAAATTTGTTACAAATTCATAAAGCCCTTTTGGTGAACAATTTACCAATATAAACATTCTGAATATGTACTTTATCCAGCAATTTCTAATCCATAAGCATATCATCATGTTTGCAAATTTTACATTTGCACTGAAGCATAAATCTAAAGCAAAAAACCGGAAAGTCTAAAAGTCCTTCAATAGAAAAATAGCCAACATGAAACATAGTACATTGATCCCATACAATTGTTTAAAATTTTTTTAACAAACCAAAAACTCCACAGGAATCTCTGTGTCCTGTCTTGAGCACATCTTTGAGCGCCAAGATAATTGCTAAAAACACAAAAGCAAGTCAAATAACAGCAGAAGTAACATAACAACCAAAAGACAAAATTATACATTTGTATAAGAACTCCTACTGATACTCATGGAAAAAGGGTAAGATCAATGATTCACAAAATTTAGTATGATTGAGAATGACCAGAGGCGCCTGGATGGCTCAGTCAGTTGAGCGAGCAACTTTTGCTCAGGTCATGAGTGCGTTCGAGCTGGGGATCAGGCTCACTACTATCAGCTCCGAGTCTGCTTTGGATCCTGTGTGCCCTTCTCTCTTTGCCCCTGCCCTGCTCATGCGCTCGCTCTCGCTCTCTCTCTTTCTCTCTCAAAAATGAATAAGTACTAAGAAAAAAAAAAAAAAAGAATGACCAAAGGGCATCTTCCTAGGAGATACTTCCATGAGATTGTGATTCAGTACATCCGGGCTGATGCCCAGGCACCTGCCATCTTTAACAAGCTCCTAAGCGATTTCAGTTTGAGAATCTATGGCCAGAATCTTGAGAAATCAGGACTCAGAAGGATACAGTGTATCAAAGGGTAATACTGCTTTTCTGCAGTCTCAGTAGTGGCTTTGGCAATGCCCTCACTGAAAGTGAACTTCTGAACTATACTACTCTGTATAGCGTAAATTGTTTGCATTGTGCAAATTAGTATAGTTTGTGCATTTTAAAGCAAAACAACAACAAAGACAGGAAAATACAAAAAAGAGAGGTATCTTTAGTCACCTAACATAAAATGTAGGAGAAATCTAAAGGAAAAAATATCGTCACTTGGGCAGTCAAGGAAGGTTCCTAGAGGGAGTGGTATTTGAAAGGGGCTTGGAAGGAAAAGTTAAAATTCGAACAAGTAAAACTGAGGAAGAAGTATTCTAGGTAGAGGAATGATACAGGAACACACAAGGGGAAATAAGGGCTTTCAATTAGGGAATATTTCTGTTTTCATAGAGTTTAGGGCACTGAAGAGAAATTATTAGGAATTAAGAGTTTCAGAGTTAAGGCAGTGTTTTTGGACGATCTTGGTTATCAGGCTAAAGATTTTGACTCTGTAGTGAAAATAGTGAAAATCAGTGAAAGATTTTAAGCCTAAGCATTGTGTAATAGTAGAATGACAGCCTACGAAGGTTAACTGGATACCCAGATGCACTGAAGGGCAGAAACCGGAAGCTGGAGGCTATTATCCTTTCCAAAATAAATCAGCATGAATTGTGGTAGAGACATGGAAACAGAGGAAAATGGAGCCAGGGCTATTGAGGAGAGAATACATGAGGGACGGGTGAGAAGAGGAGTTGGGTCTGAGAGGAATGCATTCAGGCAAGTTTAAAATGTGGCCAGATTTCAGGAGAGCTTTAAGGATAGGCTTGGGAATCAGCTGCAGAGAAGTCCAAATTAACATCAAGATCTAACTAAGGGTGCAGAGGAAAAGAGGACCAAAGTGAACTTTAGAAAAAAATCTATTCAGGAGGAACTAGACTAGTTATTAAAACAATTCAAATAAAGCAAAGAGATATAGGATGAGAAATAGAACAGTGGTCTCTCAAACAAAGGGAGAAGAGATCTGGGTCAACCACACCACCACCTCTCCACCTCTACCCACACTGGTCTTAAATGTTTAGTTCATTTTTCTATTGGCTAGAGAAGTGCTTGCCAAACATAGCAGTTAATCAGGATCATCTGGGAACAAGGACATTAAAGAATATTAGTATGTAAGCAGTAACTGTGCAACTTAACGTTCAGTAGGTTGTATGTGGCATCTCAAAATCCATGTATATAAATAGTTCTTAGCCAGATATAATTTGGGTTCTGGAATGAAAGGAAAGGTAGCGAACACTGAAAGGGAATAAATCCACGTAAATACAGAATAAATAATTTTCATAAAAAGACTATAAAATTCAAAGAAAACTATTACATTCTTAGGATATGTGGGAAAGTAACCATTGGATAAGTAGGAGAAAGGCAAAGCTGAACTACATTTCTTCACTTATAAGAGTCAAAAATTATTGTTTTGTCTTTGTTTTTATAATTAGATGAGACAAAGATAAAAGAAAGGATATTATAGGTTGAGTATTTGTAGCCTTCCTTCCCTCTGTTTCCTAACAAGGTTTCTGGCACTGTGCTGAGCTCTGGGTATTAATTAAGCAGCTGATCTGAAAAATTAGAGAAGGGGAAAACTGAATGAAGCCCTGAGAGGCTATACTGATCTGTATAAAAATGAAAATGGCTAACAACCAAGAACTTACTAAGTGTCCGGCATTGTTCCAAATACTTGACATATATTAACTCATTTAATCCTCATAGCAGCCCTGTGAATACTACTTCCATTTTACACATGGGACAGAATTACAGATAGAATCCAACTCAGACAGTCTAGCCCCAGAACTCTCAGTCCTACCCGCTACCCTCTACTGCTTCTCATAAAAAATATCAAACAGCTAAGCCAAGGAGTGAGGCAGAGAGGACAATAAACCAGTGGAACATTTTGGGTGAGATATTTTGGAAAAGTGCATGGGGAACAGAAAAATAAAAGATATCAAATAGCTTCTTAAAAATTAAATCCATAAGTTAAAAATATGAACTGATAGAGGATACTTTTTAAACTAACAGAAAATTTTGATTCACGGGTCCCTATTTTGAAAACATATCAGTTACTAAAAGAAACTCAAGAAAGAATAAAAATTTGAAAGACCAATGAGCATAGAATATGTTATGATATCAAAGAATTATCCTTCAAAAAACAAACCACCTCCAGATCCACATGCTTCAGGATTTAGTTCCTTCAAACTTAAAGAAAAGATGATTTCCACACCAAATAACCTGGTTATTGGTTATTTAGGTTATACCAAAACCTAAAAAGATAATACTACAAAACAAAACCATGTACACTTCTCACTAAAAAATATATCAATATCCAAAATAAAATCTTGAATATTGAATTTAATAGTTCACGAAAAGGTCAATCAGGATTTATTCCGGAATTCTAAAGATAGATAAGGGGCGCCTGGGTGGCGCAGTCGGTTAAGCGTCCGACTTCAGCCAGGTCACGATCTCGCGGTCCGAGAGTTCGAGCCCCGCATCAGGCTCTGGGCTGATGGCTCAGAGCCTGGAGCCTGTTTCCAATTCTGTGTCTCCCTCTCTCTCTGCCCCTCCCCCGTTCATGCTCTGTCTCTCTCTGTCCCAAAAATAAATAAACGTTGAAAAAAAAAAATAAAAAAATAAATTAAAAAAAAAAAGATAGATAAACAGTAGTAGTCAATATGAGGTTAACATATGAGTGCATCAGAGGTTAACATAGCATAGTGCATCAATGAAGGAAAACCATATGAACATCTCAAAAGACCCTTAAAAACAATTTGAATTCAAAACCAATATGTGAAATAAAACACACAATGTTAAATAAGAATGAAAGAATATGTTCTTTAAATATTCCCTTTAAAATAACCATCAAGATTATGCTTAATAGTGAAAATACTACAATTGTTTCCATTAATGTTAGGAACATGCTAACAAGACCTACTTTCACCACTTACTTAAACAAAAATTATTACACAATACTTTAAAGCTGGATTCAAAAGTAAAAGGTATCACAAATGGAAAGCAAATAAATGATCATTATTTTTAGAAAAAAGTGGTTAATATTAAAAAATGTAGTGAGATGGCCAATTTTTTTAATGGAATATATCTCCTATAAAGTAATACTCAGAAAATATAAAACAAAATTCAAGAAGGCCTATTCAGCATATGTAATAATAGCCTCTTCCTACACTGAGTCCAGAGAAATAATAGGAAATATGTTTTCAATCATTAATATAAGTAGAGTTGCCCTGAACATTAGAAGGTCTCCCGAGAACTATAAGCCCTCTTTAAGTACAGAAAATAAGGAAAACTTTTTCAGCCTCAAAGTCTAAGCCAGGAAGACTCTGAAACCACAGCAAGAAGCTGCTGGGGCCAAGCAAGACTTGGAGAAAGTCAACACCATGAAGGATGATGAATCTAACAAATGGAAGAACTTGGAAACTGGTGATATGGAATAAAGTAAGCATTTGTGGGGCACCCGACTGGCTCAATCTGTGTGAGCATCTGACTCTTGATCTCAGGTCATGAGTTTGAGCCTCACATTGGGCGTGGAGCCAACCTTTAAAAAAAAACAGCATTCGGGGCACCTGGGCGGCTTAGTCGGCTAAATGTCCAACTCTTGATTTCAGTGCAGGTCATGATCACAGTTCATGGGTTTAAGCCCTGTGTCAGGCTCTGTGCTGACAGTGTGGAGTCTGCTTGGGATTCTTTCTCCCTCTCTCTCTGTCCCTTCTCCACTCTCTCTCTCTCAAAATAAATAAGCTTTTAAGAAAAATGAGCATTCAGAACACAAGTTAAAACATGTCTGTTTAATATCCTCAAAGGAGAAAAATGCCATAAAATAAGAAAGAGATCATTAAAGGATAACAGATTATTTGAAAGATTTTTTTAAAAGAAAGAAAAAAAGAAAAAACAGAGGCCTAGGAAAACTTTTTAAAAATCGCTTAAGAAGTAAATTAGTAGCTGTAAAATTAAACTGAAGAATTCTTCCAGAAAAGAGCACAAATAAAGATTTAAAAAAATATGAAAGCAACATGAATATTAGATATATAGCTCAAATGTATCTTAGAAATAGGAGTTTCCATATAAGAGAATAGACAAAAAATGAAAGAAAGGAAACACTGAAAAAAATAATGAACTTTTTCCAGAATTTAAGAATGATTAGAATCCTTCAATAAAAAAAGGATTGCTAAATAAACATATAGGGTTTTCCTAAACATCAGCTCACAAAATTTCAGATTTAGGATAAAGATAGTTTCCTAAAGCTAAGAGAGAAAACAATTTACCTACAAAACAATGGGAATCAAATTGGCGCTAGACTTTTTATCATCATCTTTAGATTACAAGAATCTATGTAATGAAAATGCATTATTTTCAAAACTTTGAAGAAATACTAGCAAGAAAAAAATTTAAAGACAAAGCTCTCTGCTGACAAAAATGTAGTTAACTAACTGACAGTGGAACTACAAAATGTTTCTTTCTGGTAAGAAAATCAGTGGTATGAATTAAGAGCCTTAAAAATGTTCATATTAGTTAACCTATCTAGGAATCTATTCCAAAAGGATGGTCAGAAATGTAATATACCACAAGTGCAATGAGCCAAAGTTATAGAATTTGATAACAAAAATCAAAAACATTATACATTTTCCAAATTAAGGAAAAGGTTAACTAAATCATGGCTCAGCCATATGACGCAATATTTGCCATTCTTAACACAGTGTAAATGCTAATGCAATAAGTGAAAAAGGGTTCAGACAATAATAATGACATTTATTATCTGATTTAAGAATTTGGGATGTAAGAAAAAAGTGTAGTTAAGCTCTGGCAAACATGGCTTGTTGTCATCCATCATTCTTCTTCTCAAAAAGAGAACTCTGATTTTTACACAGGCATATGGCCACCCCAAAACTTACTACTTTTCCCAGATTCTATAAATACTAAATACTGGACAGTGTGATATAAGCTGAAGTGTTTCACGTAACTTCTGAGAAGTGTCATTAACGTAGGGGTGAGGGGAGTACATTTGCCTCTTGTACTTCCTCCTTTCTGTTACTGGAATTCAGAAGCGACAGCCAGAAATTAAGCAGACATCTTGCACTGTGAGAAAGAAAACCATGTTCTGAGTGGAAGGGGAACAAGAGAGAAGGAATTAGGATCTTTGACACCAAGAAGCACCATATCTGCTCTAGAACACCTACTTCTAGACTTTTTATGTGAGAGAAATAAACTGGCATTAAGCCATGGTTATTTGGCTTTGTAATACATACATCCTAAAATCTGGGCTCTACCCTTAGAGTTTCTGATTCTGTAGATCTGGGGTGGGGCCTGATAATTTGGATTTCTAACTAGTTCCCAGGTGATGCTGATGCATCTGGTCTAGGGACCACACCTGTAGAACCACTACACAGATGGAGATAATAACCCAGTTGTTCTCAACCCTTGCTTTACATTAGAATCACTAGGGGGAGAGGCAAGGAGGAGGGCAGGGAAAGTCTTTAATAAAACACACCATCTACCTGGCACTCACTCCAGAGGAGACTGACTTAATTGATCTGGGTTGGGCCTGGGTATTGGTATAGATTAAAAATCTTCAAGATGATGCGGGGTAGCTCAACTGGGTAGCTCAGTTGCTTAAGTGTTAGACGTTGGCTCAGGTCACAATCTTGAGCCCTGCATCAGGCCGTCTGCTGTTAGCACGGAGCCTGCTTGGAATCCTCTGTCCTCTTCTATCTGCCCCTCCCCCACTGGTTCTCTCTGTCTCTCAAATATTTTAAAATTAAATTTAAAAAAAAAACTCTGTTTGGGGCACCTGGGTGGCTCAGTCGGTTGGGTGTCTGACGTCGGCTGGGATCATGATCTCATGGTTCTTGAGTTCAAGCCCTGCAACGGGCTCTGTGCTGACAGCTCAAAATCTGGTGCCTGCTTCGGTTTCTGTGTCTCCCTTTCTACTCCTCCTCTGCTGGCGCTCTGTCTCTATGTCTCTCAAAAATAAATAAGACATGACTACCCAGGGAAGATGGCAGTGTAGGAGGACTCTGGGCTCACCTTGTCCTGCTGATCACTTAGATTCCACCCACATCTGCCTAAATAACCCAGAAAACCACCGGAAGACTAGCAGAACAGACTCTCCGGAGCCAAGTATAGACAAGAAGCTCACAGAAGAGGGTAGAAAGGGCAGAGAGGTGGTGTGCGATACACAGACTGGTGGGAGGGTGCCGGGGTGGTGGAGGGGCAGCCTGCCTGGCAAGGCAGAGCCTCCCGAAGTCTGGTTTGCAAAAGTGGAGGGGCCAGACTCCGTGAGTTCTGACAGCCAGCGGGACTTAACATCTGTTATAAGTCAACAGCTCTGCTCGGAGTGGGAGGGCAAGAGGACACCGGGTGGGAGAGGTGTTGAGCCCTGGAAGACAGAGCTCAGCTTGGCGGGGAACAAAGGCTCTGGCAAGCACCATCTCCCGCTCCAATCCCCCAGCCATAATCCCAAAGGGAACCAGTTCCCCTCACCAAACTTGTTTGCACCGCCCAAACACCCAACGCTGTGCTTCTGTGGATCCATCCCTCCAACAGGCCTGCCTCCCTCCTGGTGTTGCAGCACCTCCTCCCCACCTGCCCACCCCCCCATCCCCCCCACCACCGCTGCAGGGGACCACCAATGGCAAAGCTAGCTAGGCCTGCACCTCCCACCCCTGTGCACCTTGCAGATCCACCCTGGCTAATACGCCAGATTCCATCAAAGCAGCACCACAAGCCTGGCAGTGTGCAAGTATCCCAGAGTCCTACCCCTGGGAGAGGGGAAGATAAGGTACACACAAGTCTGACTGTGGCCCCGCCCACCGACACAAGTTACTCCAGATAGCACAGGGTTTCCTGAAGTGCCCTGCAGTTTGGCGCCACCCCAGGGACAACCCAAAATGACAAAGCGGAAGAAATCTCCTCAAAAGAAACTCCAGGAAGTAGCAAGAGCTAACAAATTGATCAAAAATGATTTAAGCAACATAACGGAACAAGAATTTAGAATAATAGTCATAAAATTAATCGCTGGATTTGAAAAAAGCATAGAGGACAGCAGAGAATCTATTGCTACAGAGATTAAGGGACTGAAAAATAGTCATGAGGAGCTAACAAATGCTATAAATGAGGTGCAAAATAAAATGGAGGCAACCACAGCAAGGATTGAAGAGACAGAGGAGAGAATAGGTGAATTAGAAGATAAAATTATGGAAAGAGGAAGCTGAGAAAAAGAGAGATAAAAAAATCCAGGAGTATGAGGGGAGAATTAGAGAATTAAGTGATGCAATCAAACGGAAAAATATCCATATATTAGGAATTCCAGAAGGGGAAGAGAGAGAGAAAGGGGCTGAAAGTGTACTTGAACAAATCATAGCTGAGAACTTCCCTGATCTGGGGAAGGAAAAAGGCATTGAAATCCAAGAGGCACAGAGAACTCCCTTCAGTCATAACTTGAATCGATCTTCTGCATGACCTATCATAGTTAAACTGGCAAAATACAAGGATAAAGAGAAAATTCTGAAAGAAACTAGGGATAAACAGGCTGTAACTCACAAAGGGAGACCCATAAGACTAGTGGCAGACCTATCTACTGAAACTTGGCAGCTAGAAAGGAATGTCAAGAAATCTTCAATGCAATGAACAGAAAAAACATGCAGCCGAGAATCCTTTATCAAGCAAGTCTGTCATTCAGAATAGAAGGAGAGACAAAGGTTTTCCCAAACAAACAAAAACTGAAGGAATTCATCACCACTAAACCAGCTCTACAAGAGACTCTAAGGAGGATTCTGTGTCCTTACTTTGCAAGGACCACAAAGTACCAGAGACATCACTACAAGCATGAAACCTACATACATCACAATGACTCTAAACCCATATCTTTCAACAATAACACTGAATGTAAATGGACTAAATGCTCCAATCAAAAGACATAGGGTATCAGAATGGATAAAAAAACAAGACCCATCTATTTGCTGTCTACAAGAGACTCATTTTAGACCTGAGGACACCTTCAGATTGAAAGTGAGGGGATGGAGAACTATCTATCATGCTACTGGATGTCAAAACAAAGCTGGAGTAGCCATACTTACATCAGACAAACTAGACTTTAAATTAAAGGCTGTAACAAGAGATGAAGAAAGGCATTGTACAATAATTACAGGGTCTATT
Organism: Prionailurus viverrinus; assembly: GCF_022837055.1. NCBI lineage: Eukaryota > Metazoa > Chordata > Mammalia > Carnivora > Felidae > Prionailurus > Prionailurus viverrinus. Next base: position 132,041,229 of record NC_062562.1, on the reverse strand, counting down.
CATCAGGAAGAGCTAAGAATTATAAATGTCTATGCATCGAATACGGAAGCCCCCAAATATATAAAACAATTAATCACAAACATAAGCAAACTTATTGATAAGAATGTGGTACTTGCAGGGGACTTTAATACTCCACTCACAGCAATGGATAGATCATCTAGACATGGGATCAATAAAGACACAAGGGCTCTGAATGACACATTGGCTCAGATGTACTTGACACATATATTTAGAACTCTGCATTCCAAAGCAACAGAATATACTTTCTTCTCGAGTGCACATGGAACTTTCTCCAAGATAGATCACATACTGGGTCACAAAACAACCCTTAATAAGTATAAAAGAATTGAGATCATACCATGCACACTTTCAGACCACAATGTTATGAAACTTGAAATCAACCACAGGAAAAAGTCTGGAAAACCTCCAAAAGCATGGAGGTTAAAGAATACCCTACTATAGAATGAGTGGGTCAACCAGGCAATTAGAGAAGAAATTAAAAAATATATGGAAACAAATGAAAATGAAAATACAACAATCCAAATGCTATGGGATGCAGCGAAGGCAGTCCTGAGGGGAAAATACATTGCAATCCAGGCCTATCTCAAGAAACAAGAAAAATCCCCAATAAAAAATCTAATAGCATACCTAAAGGAACTAGAAGCAGAACAGCAAAGACATCCCAACCTAGAAGAAGAAGATAAATAATAAAGATCAGAGCGGAAATAAACAATACAGAATCTAAAAAAACCAATGAAACCAAGAGTTGGTTTTTTGAAAAAAATTAACAAAATTGATAAACCTGTAGCCAGGCTTCTCAAAAAGAAAAGGGAGAGGATCCAAACAGACAAAATCATGAATGAAAATGGAATTATTGCAACCAATCCCTCAGAAATACAAGCAATTATCAGGGAATATGATGAAAAATTATATGCCAACAAACTGGACAACCTGGAAGAAATGGACAAATTCCTAAGCACCCACACACTTCCCAAACTCAAATAGGAAGAAATAGAAAACTTGAACAGACCCATAACCAGCAAAGAAATTGAATCAGTTATCAAAAATCTCCCAACAAATAAGAGCCCAGGACCAAATGGCTTCCCTGGGGAATTCTACCAGACGTTTAAAGCAGAGATAATACCTCTCCTTCTCAAGCTGTTCTAGAAAATAGAAAGGGAAAGAAAACTTCCAGATTCATTCTATGAAGCCAATATTACATTGATTCCCAAACCAGACAGAGAGCCAGCAAAAAAAGAGAACTACAGGCCAATATCCCTGATGAATATGGATGCAAAAATTCTCAATAAGATACTAGCAAATCGAATTCAACAGCATATAAAAAGAAGTATTCACCATGATCAAGTGGGATTCATTCCTGGGCTGCAGGGCAGGTTCAACATTCGCAAATCAATCAACGTGATACAACACATTACTAAAAGAAAAGGTAAGAACCATATGATTCTGTCAATCGATGCAGAAAAAGCATTTGACAAAATTCAGCATCCTTTCTTAATAAAAACCCTTGAGAAAGTCAGGATAGAAGGAACATACTTAAAGATCATAAAAGCCATTTATGAAAAGCCCACAGCTAGTATCATCCTCAATGGGGAAAAACTGAGCTCTTTCCCCCTGAGATCAGGAACACGACAGATGTCCACTCTGACTGCTGTTGTTTAACATAGTGTTGGAAGTTCTAGCATCAATAATCAGACACCAAAAGGAAATCAAAGGCATCAAAATTGGCAAAGAAGAAGTCAAGCTTTCAATTTTTGCAGATGACATGATATTATACATGGAAAACCCAATAGACTCCACCAAAAGTCTGCTAGAACTGATACATGAATTCAGCAAAGTCGCAGGATACAAAATCAATGTACAGAAATCGGTTGCATTCTTATACACTAATAATGAAATAAAATAAAGACAAATAAAGAAACTGATCCCATTCACAATTGCACCAAGGAGCATAAAATACCTAGGAATAAACCTGTAAAAGATCTATACGCTGAAAACTATAGAAAGCTTAAGAAGGAAATTGAAGAAGATATAAAGAAATGGAAAAACATTCCATGCTCATGGATTGGAAGAATAAATATTATTAAAATGTCAATACGACCCAAAGCTATCTACACATTCAATTCAGTCCCGATCAAAATTGCACCAGCATTCTTCTCAAAGCTAGAACAAGCAATCCTAAAATTTGTATGGAACCACAAAAGACCCCGAATAGCCAAGGTAATTTTGAAAAGACCAAAGCGGGAGACATCACAATCCCAGACTTTAGCCTCTACTGCAAAGCTGTAATCATCAAGACAGCATGGTAATGGCACAAAACCAGACACATAGACCAATGGAAAGGAGACTCCAGAATTGGACCCACAAAAGTATGGCCAACTCATCTTTGACAAAGCAGGAAAGAATATCCAGTGGAAAAAAGACAGTCTCTAACAAATGGTGCTGGGAGAACTGGACAGCAACATGAAGAAGAATAAAACTAGACTACTTTCTTATAACATTCACAAAAATAAACTCAAAATGGATAAAGGACCTGAATGTGAGACAGGAAACCATCAAAACCCTAGAGGAGAAAGCAGGAAAAAAACCTCTCTGACCTCAGCCGTAGCAATTTCTTACTTGACACATCTCCAACGGCGAGGGAATTAAAAGCAAAAATGAACTATTGGGACCTCATGAAGATAAAAAGCTTCTGCACCGCAAAGGAAGCAATCAACAAAACTAAAAGGCAACCAACGGAATGGGAAAAGGTATTTGCATTGACATATCGGACAAAGGGCTAGTATCCAAAATCTATAAAGAACTCACTAAACTCCACACCTGTAAAACAAATAATGAAGTGAAGAAGTGGGCAGAAAACATGAAGAGACACTTCTCTAAAGAAGACATCCAGATGGTCAACAGGCACATGAAGGAGGAGCTCAACATCGCTCCTCATCAGGGAAATACAAATCAAAACCACACTCAGATACCACCTCATGCCAGTCAGAGTGGCCAAAATGAACAAACCAGGAGACTATAGATGCTGGAGAGGATGTGGAGAAATGGGAACCCTCTTGCACTGTTGGTGGGAGTGCAAACTGGTGCAGCTGCTCTGGAAAACAGTGTGGAGATTCCTTAAACAATTAAAAATAGATCTACGCTATGACCCAGCAATAGCACTGCTAGGAATTTACCCAAGGGATACAAGAGTGCTGATGCATAGGGGCACTTGTACTCCAACATTTATAGCAGCACTTTCAACAATAGCCAAATTATGGAAAGAGCCTAAATGTCCATCCACTGATGAAGGATAAAGAAATTGTGGTTATGTACACAATAGAATACTACGTGGCAATGAGAAAGAATGAAATCTGTCCTTTGTCGCAACGTGGATGGAACTGGAGAGTGTTATGCTAAGTGAAATAAGTCCTACAGAGAAAGACAGATATCATATGTTTTCACTCTTATGTGGATCCTGAGAAACTTAACAGAAAACCATGGGGGAGGGGAAGGAAAAAAAAGGTTAGAGAGGGAGGGAACCAAAACATAAGAGACTCTTAAAAACTTAAAACAGGGGCGCCTGGGTGGCGCAGTCGGTTAAGCGTCCGACTTCAGCCAGGTCATGATCTCGCGGTCCACGAGTTCGAGCCCCGCGTCGGGCTCTGGGCTGATGGCTCAGAGCCTGGAGCCTGTTTCCGATTCTGTGTCTCCCTCTCTCTCTGCCCCTCCCCCGTTCATGCTCTGTCTCTCTCTGTCCCAAAAATAAATAAACGTTGAAAAAAAAATTTTTTTTAAAAAAGGAAATGATATTTAGAAAGCTGCACTTGATATCCTAGAACTTGAAGCCAAAAGACTGAAGTTTAAGTGCCTGCCCTGGGTCGGTGTAGTTTCTCTGGACCTTGTTTATTTTACGTATAACATGATGATGAAGATGGTTACTTCATTTAGATTTATAGAAATCAAATTATATGATAGAGGTGAAAGCACATTGTAATCTCAAAGTGTTACAGAGATATATCAAGGGAGGAGACCCAGCAGATCATCTAGGGAGATGCTGAGTTCGTTCGACTCTGGAACAGGATTGAAGAATTGGAAGAAATAGGAGGAAAACAAGAGAGAACATAGGAAGAAATAATGTAGGACTTATCTGTGACTCTCTGCCACAGAGGACTGAGAAAGATACAACCATCCATTTCTCTGCCACAGGTGCCACCTTCCCTCCTTCCCTTGATTTTTAAAAGATATTTTCAACAGCTGTTCCTAGTCTGAAATAATTCCTCTGGGCGAAATTTTTGGCCTGGAGCACACAGACCTTGCCTGCATAGAAACAAGTGTTGGAGAATGGATGTTCCTGCTATTAGGATCATTACACTGCCATCAGTAACTGCAGCTTGAGATCTCCTGTCACTGAAATGGTACCCAGGTGGCTGCTTTATATCCAGGTGTTTGGCTGTGGGTGTGCTAGATGTCAGGAACTGACCCTAATATTTATAATTTGGGGACAAATAGTACCCGGCAAAGGGGTGTTCAGTTCATGCTCTGGAGGGCCTCAGGTGCCAGGCTAAGGAGTTTGGACTTTATTCTGTAGCCTGTAGAAATCATTGGTTTTAATCTAAAAAGTGACACAGAACGGTGCTCTGAGAATATCAGTCAGTGTGATGGATTAGAGGCTGGGTGAGGCTGATGTCAGGATGACAAACCACAGAGGTTACTGAAGTAATTCGGGGTTAGGACCTCAACTATGGTAGTGGCAGTGGACTTTGAAAAGAAATGATAAATGCAAGAAATGTAGTGAATGAAAACAAAAAACACTTGGCCTTCACAATTGTGAGGTTCTTTTTTAGTCAGTACTGGCAGCCTTCAACACCGGAAGACTGATGAGAGTTACTACCCTCTCGTTTACTAATAGGTCGTGTCCTATAGTGAAAGCAAGTCTCAGACTTCATGCAACTACACAGATAAATATGCATCAACAAGCAAGCACACACACACACACACACACACACACACACACACACAACACTACACAAAAAATATTTTGTGCCAAAGTACTAAACAGCGTTCTAGACCCAGGGAGCCATTCTGAAGGCTGTTAGGGTGCTATATTCAGAAGACTCTTCCACGTGCTACATTGAGGCAGGAACAGAAGTACCTGCTCAGTATGCTAGCCAGCCACATATCCTGAACACCTGTTCTTTCCACAATGAAAATTATTTATAATCTTTTATGTTCATTAACATACCTCTAGTGCAGATTAACAGTGATGGTGGAAGCACTTGTGCAGCCAACGTTAGAGTGAAGATGCCTGATTAGTCTTTCAAATGCTAATTACCCACCCTGGAGTGTGCAGATTAAAGTTAACTCTCAAACACATACACATCTCACTGAAGTATTCTAAAGTATACCGACAAGATAGCAAGCATCAAAGATAGTTTCAAGGTCACAAGGCTGTGGATCATCTTTGAGGAAGATGAAAAAGCAGTGTTTTAATGAGGAGTCTTAGTGCTAAGGAACAGGAAACAGCTGTGGCTGATTTAAACAGAAAAGAAATTTATTAGAGGATACTGGGTAGCTCAGAGCATTTCTAGAAACGAAGCCTTGGACCTGCATGGTCAGAGTCTACAACCAATAACAACAGAGCACTGAACTGATGGGAGAGGGCTCTAGAGTTGCTGTAGGCACACAGGCATCTTGAATTACTGATGCCACTCATCCTGAACACTGGATGTCAACCACCAGAAACACTCTCCCTACTGCCTCGGGAGCCTCCCTTGCCACACTCCTCCAGTTACCCCGGAAGCACGGCTTTCTGTTTGCTTTTTTTTTTTTTAATTATTTATTTATTTTGAGAGAACATGCAAGCAGGGGAGAGGCAGAAAAAGAGAGCGAGAGAGAGAATCCCAAAGCAGGCTCCATGCTGTCAGCCAAGAGCCCAACGTGGGACTCAAACTCATGAACCGTGAGATCATGACCTGAGCGGAGATCAAGAGTATGATGCTCAAGCTACTGAGCCACCCAGGTGTGCCATGGTTGCCTTTTTGAGTCCATAGCTCCCAGCTGATACACATGATTGGTAGAACAAGTATGTGGCATTTCAGTTTCAGCTACTACTAGACTCCTCAAGTGGGGAGTTCAGACGGTGGGAATGCAAAACAAAAAAACAATATATATGTATAAATAAATGTCCACTAAAGGTAAACTGAGAAGTGATGGCAATGTATTCAAGAAGAAACATCTAGCAGGTAGTTGGCAATATGGACACTGTGGCAGGAGTTTTTTTACCTCAAGACGGGGCAGGGGTTCATTATCTTGCTACTTTGAAGAATGTAGAGGTGGACACAAAATGACCAGCAGGCAAAAGTTTACTGGAGTATAAGATCAGAAAGGAAGAATAGTATGGAAACGCTCTATGCAGTGAGGGGGACTTAGAAAGTAAATACCTGCGACTATAGGCAAGGGTTTTGGTCATCGCCGCCTTCCCTTCCCCTTCATTCCTTCTCAGGTCATACTCTTACAGGCTAGACAACTCTAGGTGCTGAGTTGTCCATACCTAATTGGCTTGTTTCCATTGTATGAGGTATGGTCGATGGCCATAGGCTTCCTTCTGGGTCACACATTTTATTGTCTAGATATTTTTAGTCAGGTCTTTTGTCAGGTTCCTGAGGGAAACCTGAATGGGAGTAGGTGGTGTCTGTTACATTCTTAAGAGGGACCTTAACGCCTGAGGCGGTTTGTTGTAATCAGCCCCTCCCAGTATTGTTCCAAAATACGTGTTTTTCCCCACCCAGGGACCTCAGGTACTAACCTTTCCTTCACTGCCTATTGTATCTTATCTTTCCCTAGTAGAACACTTGTTCTCCAGAGAGCCAGAGTTACAGATTTGGGAGACGGCTAGCGATTGTATTTAGAGTTACACAGGAGGCTGGACACAATCTCACACTTTTCATTTGCATATGAGGAATCTGAGCCTGAGAGTGCTTCATCACTATAGATGTGCTGACCACCTCGACCCCCAACATCTATTAAATAAAAATGAAGAAATTCACATTCTATTAGCAGATATAGGAACAGACGACACTAACAGAAAATAAGTGGGAGAGAACTAGTGATTGTTGAAGTCATACTGTGTACTATTACTTTACAAATAGTTATGTACCAACTATGTATCAGGCACTACTACATTGGGTGGATTTAATGGTGAGTAAAACCAGACATGTCCCAGAGGAAATGAAAGCATGCTGGGGTACAGACAACTGAGGGAGTGTTCTGTGATGTCAAGCCGGAGGTAAAAAAGAGCCAGACTACAGAACTTGTTGAAGGATTCTGATCTTTATCCTAAAGGATATAAAACATCTAAAGATTGTAAGGGATTTTTCTACATGTATCTTCTCATTTAATCCCTATGACAACCCTGTATGGTGGATATTGTTAGTATCCCATTAACACATGAGAAAACTGGGGTTCAGGGAGATTAACTGACCTAAGAGCTACAAGGGGTAGAAAACGATGGGAGGGAGAGAAGGCAGGCAGGAAGGGCTATTCTTAGGGAAGAGTAATTCATACTTTTTAAGGGCCTACCTTCTGCCAGAAAAAAGTATATTGTTTCCCTGTACATTCACAACACCTTTGCAACGAAGGTTTAGTTAATATTTATTTATTTAATCAGAGAAACTGAGGTTGCGCATAGAGAAGGGGAACCAGGATCCAAATCCCCAAACCGTCGGGTCCACAGCTGTTGTAAAGCGCTGCCTGTAAGAGGCCTGGGCGTTTTAATGGCTTTTAGGAAGAGAGGTTGGTGAACATGTAAGGGACAGGGGGACGAATGGGGGGAGGGAGGGGAGCTCAGCGTTGTCGGTGGCGTAAAGACCCAGGCGGTGATTTAAAAGGAGTCTTAATTAGGAAAGGAGGCGAGAAGGGCTTTGAAGGAGGGCCTAAGGAGCTTGCCTTTTCCCGGTCAGCAGACACAAAGCCATGCACTATGCCAAATACTAAAGAACAGCAAAGCCTCCTGCAGTATTTACAGCCCACGTGTGGCCGTCCCGCCAGTCCGGCCCCAGTTTCGGCCCAGCCCGAGGCGGCGGCCTAGAGGCTTCATAGGCACGGTTTACATGATCCTTTGTGGTCTTCCCACTCCCGGTTCGCGGCCGATTCCAAGTCCCAGAAGGCGAAGGACGCTGGACTCGGCCAGCAACCTAGGTGGGGTGTGTGCGCCAGTGCAGGGCCGGACGCACCTGGGACGGCAGTGGCGCGGTGGGTTTGGGCGGGGAGGGGGGCCGGGCCTCAGGGAGGAAGCGCGCCGCCCGGTTTGACCCCGGCGGCGTTCCGTACCGTCGCGGATTCGGCGGTAGGAACATGGCGGCCGCGGCCCGGCCGGTAACGGAGAAAGTTTCCATCGAGACTGGCCTGTACTAGAGCGTGTGGCCTCAGGCCCTCGACCCCCCTCCCCCCGCTCCCGGCGTGCCACCTTCCCGCTCCGAGTCTCAGGCTCAGCCCCAAGGACCCTCCCTTTTCTGTGTTGGCCCCAGAGCTGACTCCGTGGGTTGAGAGAGCATTGGTGGCGGCGGCCGAGTCAGGTAGGGGGGTCCGGGTGAACAGCGGGGTGGCGAGACCTGAACACAGACACCGCCCAGGGCTCTGCATAGTTCGAGCCCCAAGCTCCGCCCAGCCGGTCTCTTGGGGCCGGGATTGCCATTAACTGCCCCGGGAGTAGTTGACGGTGGGGGTCGGAGGATGGAAGGTGGGGTGTGCCTTTCCGTATCCTCCGTGATTAACCAGTCAGCTGGGTCCGCAGTTGTGGTTGCCTTCTCCGAAAGTAGAGGGGTGGTAGAGAACAGGCGGGCTCTTTCTGGAAGAATTGCTGTTGCTGCCCCAGTACTGAGAGATTTAATATTTAAGGTGCCATTTTTCTCGTATTTAATGGGCCCAAAGAGTTAACATGAATTCATAGAAGCAAAGCTCTGGAATTCCCCGCCCCTGGCTGTTCAGTGTGGTTCTTTTAGCTTTTGAAGCTTCCCCCTAGATGGGACAGAAATAGTTTCTGAGTCCAAAGCTGATGCAAATGTTAAAGTGTGGCTTTGACTCTAGTGAGCCATTCCCTAGAGGGAGGACATGGAAGAGAACTAACTGGTTTGGAGGAATTTGGGTGAATTCAGCGAAGGATAGAGTAATTCCAAACATTTATGGACTCTCCCTTAGCTCTACTGCTTATGAGCCGTGGGATATTGGACAACTTCTTTATTCTCTTTGTGTATTAGTAAGTGTCCAATAACTAGCATTGTTATTATAGTTATTTCTGTATTAGACTTTATTTCTTCAGGTATTTGTTGAATACCTACTTGATTCCAAATTTCTGCTAGACACGGGTACACAGTAGTAAAGACAAACTTTCAGAGACCTTGTGATCTAATAGGGAATGCAGATATTAAATGATGATCAGTATTCTGCTATTATAGAGGAAGTGCAGGGATCATATGAATGGGTCAGGGGTGATCTCAGTAAGAAAATGATTTAAGTGACACCTGAACAGTAGGAGTGAGCCAGGTGTGAGGACTGGGTTGGGGATAGGAGGAGGGAAAGGAGTATACTTGAAGAGGGAATAGCAGTGGTGTAGTACAGAGCTGAAAAAGGTCAGTGTGGCTGGAATACACAGTTCAAGAGGAAGAGTGGTAAGAGATGAGGCAGGAAAGTTATTCACATCCAATATGGGGAGTATTATAAGGCATTTTAAGGAATGTAGACTTTATTGGTTAAGATGATGGGAAGCCATTGGCAGGTTTTACATAACAGAGTGACCTAACAAATTTTTGGTTTTAAAAGGGATGCTTCTTGGAGCAGGCAAGAGTAGATACAGGGAGATATTTAAGCATGAGACAATGGTGGCCAAAATTGGGATTTTGACTTTGGGGATGGAAAGAAGTAGAAACATTTAAGATGTGTATAGGAAGAAGGATAAGACTTGGTGAGGATTAAATATTGGCGGTGAAGGAGAGGAGGGTTAGAGTAGTATGTGGGTTTTATAAAATAGACTCTGGGAGCTATTAGTGAACTTCCTCTATGCAAATTGACTCTTCTCTGCTCCATTTTTATCTGTCTGTCAAGTAATTTCTCATTGAATCGACTAATGGCAGACAAGTTGAAAAGATTGTGATGCTTTGTTGCTTTACTCTCTGATTCAGCCAGCTTGTCTTTTGAAGAAGGTCAGAATATGGAAAGACTTTGTAAACTAGCCATTTAAAAATATGCTGCCATGGTGATTTTGGCAGTGTGGTTGCGTATATTCTACGATATGGATTTATGGGTACAATTTACGTTTACCTTTTTTTCTAGGTTTTACTCTAAGAGCAAACAGAGTTGGTGCTTTTATTTCTATCACATAGATTAATATATGTGTGTAATTAGGGAGAGAGAATAATTGAAACATGGAAATAGATGAGATTGCTCATAGAAAGTATATAGTGAGAGAAAAGCCTAAACTTGGGATTGAATTGCCAAAGGATGGATTGAGAATGAAGAGTCTGCAAGAAGACCTAGAAGGAAAGATCAATGGGTTAGGAAGAAAATCTGGAGTTTAGTCTTTGAAAGCTAAAGGGCGGACAGGTTTCAGAAATTGAGAGGAGTCAGCAATGTCAAACGTTGTTTGAAAAAAGTGCAGGATAATAAGTGAAAAGTACGCATTGATTTTAGGAGCTTACCGCTCATTTTAGAATTTGGCAGAGCAATTTGTTGTATAGTGGGAACCATTGTTTAGTGGTGGGAGAAGTGCAGCAATCAAATAACATCTGTCAAGAGGACAGAAGATTGAACTTGGAAGAGAAGATGGGGATGAGTGAGGATTGTTTCTATTGTTTCTGGTTTTTGGTATTTTTTTTTTAAGTAGTTTATTTTTGGGAGAGGGGGAGGGGCAGCGACAGAGGGAGAGAGAATCCCAAGCAGGCTCTGCACTGTCAGCATGGAGTCCCACGAGGTGCTCCATCCCATGAACCTGAGATCATGACCTGAGCTGAACTCAAGAGTCGGGCACTTAACTGGCTAAGCCACCCAGGCGCCCCGGTATTATTATTATTACTTTTTAATGTTCTATTTATTTGTGAGAGAGAGAGAGAGACAGAGTACAGGCGAGGGAGGGGCAGAGAGAGAAGGAGACACAGAATCCGAAGCAGGCTCCAGGCTCTGAGCTGTCAGCACATAGCGACGAGGGGCTTGAACCAACAAACCATGAGATCATGACCGAGCTGAAATCAAGAGTCAGACGCTGGACTAACTGAGCCAACCAGGCCCCCCACCCCAGTGTTATTTTTAAAAAGAGCTTTGCAGAGTCCCTGGGTAGCTCAGTGGGTTAAGCATCCGACTCTTGATTTCTGCTCAGGTCATGATCTCACAATTCATGGGTTTGACCCCTTCATCCAGCTCAGCGCTGACAGGGCTGAGTCTGCCTGGAATTCTCTCTCTGCCCCTCCCCTGTGCACATATACTTTCACTGTCTCTCAAATAAACTCAGACATTTGCAAAGCTCTTTTAAGTGCTAATGGATAAGAGTGGGAGTTTGGAGAGAGAGGAGACAAGTTCTGGAAGAGGTAGAGGGAAAAACAGATCTAATATGGCTGAAAGATTTACCCTTATATAGGGAAGGGACATCCTTCTTTTCTTGTATCAGGAGATGTAGGTTAGACATGGGTTTGTAGGGTTGGAAACCCAAGTAAGCTCTCTTCAGACACCTCTGTCAGAGGCAGTCATATAGTGAGAATGCAGTGAGAAATGGGTGTCAGAGATTTGACTAGAAGAAGAGAGGATGATAGTCACAGAGAATGGGAGAGTGATTTGAGTGGCATCCATTTAGCCTGGTGTGTGATTTTTTGTTTTTTTTTCTCCAGCAGTGTTCAGTTGTCTAAGCCCAGACTGTACGATCAACTGAGGATATACATGCCAACATAGTCACTGAATGATTATATAACATACAGGAGTGATGTTAAAAAGATACAATGTATTCTAGATTTTTTTCAGTGTCTTAAGCTTAGGGGAAAAAAGGTAAAACCAAAATAAGGTTTTGTCCTTCCAAACAGAGGAAGACATTTTCTTTAGTGTGTATGGTATCATAAGTAAGAAATGATTGGATGAAAATGTAATTGAGGAAAATCAGAATACTTAAATAGGATTATCTGTAAAAAATATACTTGATGAAGTAGAATTAGTAAGAAGTAGAATTAGTAATAGTACTTGGAACAATTGTCACTCATTGACATTCTTCTCCAGCCAAATGGATAATTAACATTAATTCCAGGTTATCTTATGTTTCTGTCAGGTCTTTTAGTGTCCTATTAAGAAAGTATAAATAAGCTGATCACAAACAAGTCATTTTTTTGAATTTTTATCCAGTTGAGTTCTCCATGGATATTTAATGTGACCGTGAACTGTTGAATGGATCAGTTCTTTTGAAACAGTATACTAGAAAATTTGAACAGTTATCTGGCAGATAGTTAAAGCATTTTTGACCACTGTCATGCTTTAAGTGCAACTTTTGGGGGGCACTCAAAGATTGAAATAATTATCTGGGTCCTTTAACAAATAATTGTTAACTTTTTAAAAGTAAAATTATAAGGTTTTTAATTTACAATAAATATTGGTTAGCATTCCAACTTTACAATTTTAACTAGAAAGTTCAGGAATTGGTTTGCTACAGAGATAGCATCTAGATTTAGAAAGGAGGTTTGATAATCCAAGTAATTTAGTGGAGACAAAACTACAGGGAAAATTACAGATTAACTTTAGGGACTAATTTTAATACTTTACTTCTAATAAGCATATTCGTTAAACAATGTAAAGACTAAGATTTTATAGCATGTTAGAGCTGCCTTGTAAAAAGATGTAGAGGATTTTCGGCAGATAGTAATGGTTGCTATTATTGGGTATTAGTGCTTTTCAAATTGAAGATGAGGATGAAGTCCATCATTCTTTTTAGCTGCTGAGTAGCTTGTGATTGTGCCAAATCCATCTGCTACAACCTAAGCCAGGTTGAATATCTCATACTTGCCTGTAGTTGAAAAATCAAATATTGAAGCAAGAATGGCTTAGTCTCTGGAAAAACAGTTTCATTGGTGGTGATTTAGTCATAGTCTTAGCATATGTTAAGTAGAAAGCACTGCCATTTTGGTTTGAATAAAGTGAATTTTTAAACCAGAGACAGTTACCATTAAGATACATGCAAGTCAAATTTAAAACTGGGTTTCAGAAGAAACTGTATATTTCATTTATTATTTTTTACAAAGAAGATAGGTGAAAAAGGTGAATTATATAAAATTAACACTGACATATATATTTTTTTCGTTTTAGATCACTATAAACAAAAATTCCACCAGAGGAAATGTGGAAATAGGAGTTACGGATACATTGGATTTGCTGAATGAAATACAAGCAGATAATTTTTGAAACGTGGGGAGAAAGCCCAAATTGCCAGATTACATGTGTAAATCACTGCGTTACTGCTTTAGTCATTGTCTCTATTTAGCAATGACAAGACTGGAAGAAGTAAACAGAGAAGTGAATATGCATTCTTCAGTGCGTTATCTTGGCTATTTAGCCAGAATCAACTTACTGGTTGCTATATGCCTAGGTCTTTATGTAAGATGGGAAAAAACAGCAAATTCCTTAATTTTGGTAATTTTTATTCTTGGTCTTTTTGTTCTTGGAATTGCCAGCATACTCTATTATTATTTTTCAATGGAAGCGGCAAGTTTGAGTCTCTCCAATCTTTGGTTTGGATTCTTGCTTGGCCTCCTATGTTTTCTTGACAATTCATCCTTTAAAAATGATGTGAAAGAAGAATCAACCAAATATTTGCTTCTAACTTCCATAGTATTAAGGATATTATGCGCTTTGGTGGAGAGAATTTCTGGGTATGTCCGTCATCGACCCACTTTACTAACCACAGTTGAATTTCTGGAACTTGTTGGATTTGCTATTGCCAGCACAACTATGTTGGTGGAGAAGTCTCTGAGTGTCATTTTACTTGTCGTAGCTTTGGCCATGCTGATTATTGACCTGAGAATGAAGTCTTTCTTAGCTATTCCAAACTTAGTTATTTTTGCAGTCTTGTTGTTTTTCTCCTCATTGGAAACTCCCAAAAATCCAATTGCTTTTGCATGTTTTTTTATCTGCCTGATAACCGACCCTTTCCTTGACATCTATTTTAGCGGACTTTCAGTGACTGAAAGGTGGAAACCCTTTTTGTACCGTGGAAGAATATGCAGAAGACTTTCAGTTGTTTTCATTGGAATGATTGAGCTTACCTTTTTTATTCTTTCAGCATTTAAACTTAGAGACACTCACCTCTGGTATTTTGTAATACCAGGCTTTTCCATTTTTGGAATTTTCTGGATGATTTGCCATATTATTTTTCTCTTAACTCTTTGGGGATTCCATACCAAGTTAAATGACTGCCATAAAGTGTATTTTACCCACAGGGTGGATAACAATAGCCTTGATAGAATCATGGCATCCAAAGGGATGCGTCACTTTTGCTTAATTTCAGAACAGTTAGTTTTTTTTAGTCTTCTTGCAACAGCAATTTTAGGAGCAGTTTCCTGGCAGGTAAGTGTATATATAGTTTGGTTTATTATGTCAGTACCCATGATGTGTGGTTAAATGCTTCAAGAGCTAAATTATTAGAATTCAAAAGTCATGTCCTTTTCAAAAGGAGACTCTTTTTCCTGGTGCTTATTTTTGTTCATGGAATTGAAGTACTGAATGAATAGACAGTATAATTTAGTTTGTTCTCTAGCAGAGAGGTACCAAGATGTTAGGAATACTCAGCAAGTGACATGCCTCCTACCTTCTAATTGTTTTTAAACACTGATAAAGATCTTTAGAATATTAACATTTGAAGGGTGCTTAGAGATTGCACTTTAATCCTTTCATTTCACGCCTGAAGAAACTGAAAGCCATCGAAGACATATCCAGAGTCACTGGTACTAGCCTTAACCATGTTAACTAGCTCCTGGTCTTTTTACTACAACACATTTTTTTTTATATGTATAAAGCCATTTCCTATTTAAGTAAAAGGTGATTAGCTATATAACATTCCTAAGAAAGAAAAAATGGGTTTCTTTTTTGCTGCCCATGATGTTAAAAAAAAAGGTCTTTTGTAGACAAGGATACTCAAATTGCATGGTTGGAGTTTATAATATTAACAAGCCTAGTCTTCCATTCTTTGAACATTTATTGACTGCAGTGTATGTCAGATACTCTACAGGTTGCTGAAGATCTCAAGGTCTCTGTCTGAAAGAAGTCACAATGTCTAATGGGAGAGGGAAGAGGCAGGCATACAAATGATTATTACAGCGAGAAATGCTGTAGTTTGAGTACATCAGATTAGGATGTAGGATAAAAAGGAAGGTCACCTGTACTTGGTGCAATTTTCTTCTTCGCTGCAGTTGCTACAGAGTGATTTTTGGATGTGAGTGTTTAAAGGGAGATGGAGAGACTTGCCTGGGCATGGTACCTTTTTGTCAAGTGTGGGCTAGGGCAGGGAGCCAGTGTGGATGTCAACTAAGTGATAAAAACATTGTGGGTGTTGCCTGAGACCATCTTCCTCATTTGCCAGTGCAGGGGACTATTAGAACCATGATCCTGATGATGATGGAGGATAATGTCAGAAATTGCTAAAGAGTTCTACTTCCTTTCCCTACCCTCTATCAGGTTAGCTCCTTTTCCAGCCTTCCAGCGCTAACTACTTTGTTTTTGTTTTTGTTTTTGTTTTTGTTTTGAAGTCAGGCTCATTCATGCTTGACACCTTTCCAGATCATCAAATCCTGCTAACCAATTATTTTGTAAGTCACTGTACCTTTCTTATTTTCTTATACCAGTGGTCTTCTTATATCAGCGGTATGTGTACCACTGGAGGTAAGCAAAAGCTTTCCAAAGACTATGTCAGCAAAAATGATTTTGAGAGAATCAATTTCCATATTCTCTCCTTCCATTCTACTCTTTTTTAAAGTTGAATTACTTGAGACTGCTTCTCAATTTAGGCGTGGAGTGGTATCTCTTTGTGGCTTTAATTTGCATGTCTCTAATGACTAATATGTTGAGCATCATTTAATGTATTAGTCATTCACTTGTCTTTGTTGTTGAAGTATCTATTCAGATCTTTTGCCCATTGTAAATTGAGTTATTTCTCTTATGATTGAGTTTTAAGGGTTCTTTCTATATTCTGCATACAAGTCCTTTTTTAGAAATATATGATTTGGAAATGTTTTCTCCCAGTGTGTGACTTATCTTTTTTTCTTAATGACACATTTTGAAGACTACAACTTTTAAATTTTATGAAGAACAATTTATCAGCTTTCTCTTTATGGACTGTGCTTTTAGTACTCTATCTAAGAAGTCTTTGCTCAACCCTAGGTCACAAAGATTTTCTTCTATAAATTAGTTTTCTTTAGTGATTGTATTGTTTTAGCTTTGATATTTAGGTGCATGATCCATTTGGCAGTAATTTTTGTCTATGGTATGATGTAAGGATCTAATTTTTTTTTAATAGGGCTTTCTAACTATTCTAGGAAAAGCCTATCCTTTCCTCTGTTGAATTGCCTTGGTGCCTTTGTCCAAAATCAATGAAGTATAAATGTAAGGCTTTATTTTTGAGCTCTCTTTTTTGTTCCATTGATCTATGTGTGTGACCTACTAGTACTAGGCTGTCTCACAAGGTATTTTCTAATTTCCCTTAAAATTTACTCTTCGACCTTTGGGTTATTTAAAAATTGGTTGTCTGATATGGCGATACCTGAGGGATTTCCCACGTTTCTTGGTTATTAATTTCTAATTTAATTACATGTGATAATTGAGAACATGTAATTTGTGACCTGGCATGTGTTTGATTCTGGAGAAAACACCATGTTCACTTAAAAAGAATGAGTATTCTGCTGTTATTGGGTAGAGGGTTCTATAAATACCAGCTAGGTTAAGCTGGTTGTTATTCTGTATCTACATCTTTGTTGATTTTTTGTCTGATTCCATCAGTATTGAGAAAGGGATATTGAAAATCCTCGGTATAATTGCCAAACTGTGGGTTTATCCGTTCAATTCTGTCATTTCTTTATGTATTTTGGGATTCTGTTCTAAGGTATCTATATTCATCTTTAATTACTATATCTTCTTTATAGACCTTTTTATCATTATAATAAACAGCCTAGTTGAATAGTTACAATACAGACCTCATAGCTCATAAAACCTAAAATTTTAACTCTCTGGCTCTTTACAGAAAGTTTGCCAACTCCTGTTGTAGGCCAGTGCTTCTCAGCCTTTAACGTGCATTGAAATCATGTGGGGATATTGTTAAAATTCTGAAGATTGAAATTGATTTTGGGAAAGAGCTTGAAAAAATTAAAGGTGATGCAGAAACTCCTGACCAAAAGTATACCCATTGAGTAACAAGGTATTAATTTAGCTATTTAAGAGCAACATGCATCTACCTGAGTTTTGTCTGCATTCCCCAATTGATTACTATTTGGTCACTGCTGCCTATGATGTAGGCATTGTGTCTTTGATGCAGTTAAATTTTTTAAACTTAATTTTAATTTAGTATTTTGTGTATAGATTTCCCAAACTTTGCTCTGTCCAGTGTTCTGTGAGATGTTAATGAGTATACTCAGAGAAAAAGTGTTAGAAGAAAGAGAAACATTTCCACACTTACTTGACTGTGAAAATCTTGCCTCTACCCTTCATGAAGAGGTACCCCCAACCATACCTATAAACCTCTGTGTGAAACAATTTAGGAACACTCCACTGGATTTATAGAAGTTCTAACCCTTTTGATTGATGAAAGCATCAGAAAATTATATAGTGAAAGGCAAAAAATTTGAGTTTTATAAGGCCAGGACCGCTTTTGGCATAACATCATTGTTAATCCAAGTAAATTTTAAGTCCTATATCAAATTCTTTAGATTTTAATTATTTTTTAAAAATTGACCTATGTTTAACATTCTTAAATGATATTGATACTGATAGCTTTGTAACAATATAATATAAACCCATTTTTTCATATCCTTTAGTGGATTTCCACTGAAAAAATAGTTCCATTGATTGGGTGGGGGCAGACCCAGTGTAGCAGGAAAAAAAAAAAAAAAGGAAGAAACCTTTTGAGGAGATTGGTCAGCCAAAGATAGGATCAGTGAAAGTAGAGGTAGCTTGAAATCAAGGGTAGCTAGGAGCAAAAGATAAGCACCTGGACTAAGATGATAGTCTTCCCTTTAGCACAGCGATTTTCTCCTAAGATCTTGTTGAGAAGTAAAATTTAAAGAGATCTTGAAATAAGTTGATGAGATGTAGAGTTGAATAGTGTTCTGATGTGGTGGATAGTCTGAAAATGTTAAAAAGATATTGAAGGAATAAAGGGAGCAGATGAAAATGTAGGATGATGGGGTTTATTGAGTTAATGACCTAGGAGCATTTGGAATTTATAAAACAGTTTCTAGTAGGTTTATTTTTTAAAGCATATTTTTTAGGAGTCAAATCTATGGTTATTTTACTACTAGAGGAGTAAAACCAAACAAACAAAAACATGAGATTTAGCTTCCTAGGGGAGTACAGTTGTAGCTTGGACCCTAATTTCCAAAAATGGGCTTGGCCACTTTCTTATTTTAAGCTTTTTTGCATGTTAGTTTTGGGTTCTGTTACTTTTACTTACCTATAATATAAAAATTTTTCTGTTAAGGAAAAATTTGCATAGAGTATTATTCATCTTTTTTAGTGTATAATTCTGTAGTTTTGACCAATACATATAGTTGTGTGACCACCACTACCACAGTCAAAATATAGAGGAGTTCAGTTACCCCCCCAAATTCCCTTCTGCCCCTTTGTAGTCTGTCCCTTTCTCAACCCCCAGGAGTTGACAACCACTGATCTGTTTGCTCTCCTTAGACACTTTCCTTTCACAGAATGTCATATGATGAAATCATACAGTATATAGCTGTTTGAATTTAGCTCCTTTCACTTGGCATAATTCATATAGATTCATCTATGTTGTTTATATTTATTCCTTTGTATTGTATTATATTTATTCCTTTGTATTGCAGCAGTGTTCCATTATATTGGTATCTCACAGTTTATTCATTACTCACTTGAGTGATGTTGAAATTAGTTTTTGGTTAATATAAAGGTTGCTGTAAACATTCATAGGGTTTTTTGTTAAACTAAATTTTTATTTTACTTGGTGTGGGATTGCTGGGTCATGTCATAAATGTGAATAATGGGGGTGCTATGGTGGCTTGGTCGGTTGAGCATCTGACTCTTGATTTTGGTCGGCTCAGATCATGATTTCACAGTTCATGATTTTGAGCCCCGCATCGGGCTCTCTGCTGTCAGTGCAGAGCCAGCCCCAGATCCTATGTCCCCCCTCTCTCTGCCCCTCCCCTGCTCACGCACACATGCGTGCAGGCTCTCAAAAATAAATATTTTAAAAAATAAAATAAACATGGATTATGTTTAATAAATTATCAAAATGTTTTCACAGCAGCTGTACCATTTTGCATTCTCACCCGCAGTATATAGGAGTTCCAGTTGCTCCACATAATAACCGGTGCTTGGTATTGTCTGTCCGTTTTTTTTTTTAACCATTCTAATAGGTGTGTGGTGGTAATTCATTGTGGTTTTATTTTCAGTTACCCCAGTAACTGTTGATGTTAAGTATCTTTCTTGTGCTTGCTTACTATACTATGTCTTCTTTGGTGAAGTACCTGTTAACATGTCTTGGCAGCTTTTAAAATTGTGGATTGCTTGTTTTAAAAGTAAGTTCTGAGAATTCTTTATCTATTCTAGATAGAAGTCCATTATCATATATATGACTTGCAAATATTTCTCCCAGTGTGCGGCTTATCTTTTAACATGTTTTCTGAAGAGCAGAAGTTCTAAATTTTGCCACAGTCCATTTTATCAGTTTTTTCTTTTAAGAATCTTTTGATGTCATGTCTAAGAAATCTTTGACCTCACTTGAATAGAATCTTAGCTAATCCTACATGGGTAGCTTGGTTTTTTGTTTTTCCTTAGTTTTACTGAGTTTAATAACATTGTCAGAATGAGTCAGTAGTATCATTCTAAGTCATTTACATTAAAAATCTGGAATTTTACCATTAACTTCTGTTGTGTTCTATTCATAATCTCATTCTAACTTTAAAATGGAACATTACAGCTGATGTTTCCTGCAATTTGTATTATGTTCATTGAATGTGCTATTTACTTTCCTCTTTTATCCTTTTTTTTTTAAAAAAAATAAGTCAATAAGACAGACTTACACAGTACCACAACATTTGGTGCTAGTATTATTGCTCAGCTATAGGCTTTTCAGAAATTGTGATAATTCACATAAGGATAAAAGGGGAAGAAAACATCCAGATACCCAAGGAAGTATACCCCATGGCTCACTCTTATGTTTAGAGATTCTCTCTCATTATCATTCACATGAGATTTTATGTGCCTTTCCTTGCCAACCATTGTCATTTGCAGATTCCATGGGAGTTTGAAGCAACTTTTTGTAGAAGCCTTTTGACTCAAATCAGAAAAACCATAATCATAGTTGATTTCTCTATAGGAGAAACAATGGCAGTCACTGGGTATGACAGATGGAACAAGATCAGCCCTGCATTTAAGGAAGGGATGAAATCCACAGATGTAGCAGTTTCATTTCTAGCAAGATGGCAGGATCAGCCATATTACTTCACTTGGCTTGGGGAGCAGGGAGTTTTCAAATCTTCTGCCAAAACTAGAAGTGCACATGTTTCATAATTTTTTGTTTTGTTTCATTTCTCTTCCTAAAGTTTTGAGCTATTTTCGTCTAGATGGCAAAGGGTGGGGGGGGGGGGCACAAATTCTTTTTAGCTAGAAAGCATTCTTTTAATTTGATGTTTCATCATTTCTGCCAGAACATTGTGAAGCAGGAGTACTTTTTTTTTTTCTAAAACACCAACAATGGTCCTAATTTTGTTTTTCTTGAAGTAAAAACAAAGTATTTCATCTTTCCCCTGGATGATATTCCAGCTTTGAAAAATCTTTAAAAATTTTAATGACCAGAGAGAATGTTTTCCATTTTAATAATAAGACTTACCATTTATTAACTGTTTTCTATGTGCTCTACACCATTCTGTGTACTTTGTGTGTTCATTTAATTCTCATGACACTCTGAGATAGGTACCGTTATGATTCCCATTTCATAGATAAGCATGATTGAGAGGTTAGGAAACTTCCTCAAGGCTGCAGAGCTGGTATGAATCCAGGCAATCTGCCTTCACAGCTCTTAACCACTTTACTTGGTTCCATATATTTTTAGAGTTGGAAATGAGCATAGAGATTATTTAATCTCTTTATTTTGCCCATGGGAAAAGTAAGATTCAGTAGACTGAGTTTGATTCCCATACCACTGTTGCTTCACCTTTATCAGGGTGGTAGTGAAAAAAAATGTCTATTTTTGCTGTTTCTATTTTGAGATACTCAAGAGAAGAAAAAACATAAGATTTCTAATGCATTTATAGAACTTTAACTCTACATCAATATCTCCTATCAGCAATAGTCATTTAGATGAAAAAATAATCGTCTTTGAGATTTCTGTTGGCGTGCTCATAATGACTTCATTTCAATTTGAAAATGCTTCACTGCAAATTACAGCTACCATTTATTGTACTAGCCATATTTCACATATTTCTGATCTGTAATATAAGCTCACAAAATAAATATTAGTCCCCTTTTATAGATTGAGACTCAAAGGTTAATTAATTTGTTCACGTACACACAGATGGTACATGGCTGAGCTAGGATTGAACCAAAGTCTAACTAACTCCAAAGCTTGAGCCCTTTCCACTAGGCCCTATTGCCTCTGTATAAAGAAATCACTTGACTTTAAAACTGTGAAGTAGCTTTCCTAATGTTCTTAAAATTTCCTGTACTGAACACATTTTTGGAGGTTGCCTATTATTTCTTAAATATGGGTTTGTCACATTAAAAGGCATAATACCTCCATTAATATAGTGTTTCTTAGTTGGAATTCCATTTTCCTTAGATTTCCATGGATACTGTTTACTAAATCTGGTTTACTTAATGTGGCTGCTACAAAAATACCTCTAAATGTTAATTTTATCTCTTATGTAAATGCCATATTTTAAAAAATGAAATTCCAACATTGATATCTGTATATTGCATAAAGAGATTTGGTTCCTATTATCTGAGAAATTTTATGATATGAAATGGTTGAATATTTTGACCATGACTTGAAAGCCTAGCTGAATAGAGAATAGCTAGTTACTACTTTTATACAGAGGATATTACTTACAGTTTATTGGTCTGCTAGTATGTTCAGATTCTATCTGCTTTAAAATTTGAATCATGTCCTATAGTTTGATAGTGTCCATAGGGTGATTTGGAGAAACAAAGCCAGAAAAGTACCTACACTTAAAAGTTTTCATTGGGTAAGTTGATCATATTTATTACAGGGAGTTGTTTAAAATATAAGAATATACCAAGAGTCACAAATGCCTTTTAGGTTGAAGCTGTAAACGTTTCCATGCCAGTAAAATTGAAGCTTTCTGAAAATGGCAAGTGGCTAAAACATCCTAAATATATTTTTTCTCCCCTTGGACATATTTGCCATCTGTGAAGACTGCTAATATTTTTGTGTTGCCAAACTGCTCACTTTTATTTGTGTATGTTATCTTGATAGTATATTTAATACTGTTTTTTTCTAAGCTTGCTTACTCAAAATAACCTAATAAAAATGTTTAATGATTTTTTTGTTAAATTTGACTTTTAAAAATTAATGACAGTTTAAAATTACCAGTTTTCTAAGATTATAAAAACAGATCATCTGTTGTATGCAAACCATCTGTGATCAGTAAACCTCTAAATATCTGCTTATTTAGTTCTATTATATTAAATATTATCAGTGTTGTATAACTGACATGAGACTGTTGAATAACATCACTATCAGTTAACATTTTAATTGGAATTTTAAATTATTTAATAAGGCTTCCTATTTGAGGTATACACAGACTGGCAATTGAAGTTTATCATTACTGTAGTCCATTGTTAAATTATAAACTGTTCAATGCAATGCTTTTTTCTAACGGTAAAACTATATTTTCATTTCACAATAAAAATCTTAGATTTATAAAATTCTTTAAGGTAATTCAAAAGAAGTCAGTGATAACCATTGGTGTTGTATACACATGAATATTTAAACAAAGGGTAGTCTCTACCCTTGACAAGATTTGATAAATAAGGCCAAACTTAAATATTTCTGGGCCAGCGTTTGGAAATGGAAATTTCCATTCTTTTACTGTAGGAAATAGGAAAGATGCGGAGATAGCAAGTTAGTAAGTAGCCTTAACTAAAGAAAAATGTTTTGATTAAACAAAATGAGAATTGAACAATTTTTTTTTTTTTTTTTTTTTTTTTTTAGAGAGAGAGAGAGCTCCTGCAAGCCAGGGAGGGGGAAAGGGAGAGGGAGAGAGAGAATCTTAAGCCTGACATGGGGCCCTATCTCAGGAACCATGACATCATGACCTAAGCCAAAATCAAGAGTTGGACTTAAGAGGGGCGCCTGGGTGGCGCAGTCGGTTAAGCGTCCGACTTCAGCCAGGTCACGATCTCGCGGTCCGTGAGTTTGAGCCCCGCGTCGGGCTCTGGGCTGATGGCTCAGAGCCTGGAGCCTGCTTCCGATTCTGTGTCTCCCTTTCTCTCTGCCCCTCCCCCGTTCATGCTCTGTCTCTCTCTGTCCCAAAAATAAATAAAAAAACGTTGAAAAAAAAAAAAAAAAAAAAAGAGTTGGACTTAAGAGCTTAACCAGCAGAGCCACCCAGGTGTCCCAAGTTAACATTTTTTGATGGTATAACATTCTCTTACAGTTTGCAGTGTCAAAGTTTAGTTCCCAACTCTAGAATATCAAATTCCTTATTTATGAATTATCTTCAATATGTATTTCTGTATGTCCTGAAGTTTCCTAGTAACTTAGTACAAAAAGGCTGCTTACACACCTGAACTTCTCATCCTTCTAAAATCTATCCTGATTTTAGGAAAAATGTATAGGAAATTTTTTTTAAGAGGGTGATTTTTTTTTGTAATTCTCTTTTTTAAATCCTTTAATTATGTCTGTATAGTAAAATAAATAAATCAACATACCTGCAAGAATTTTGAGTAGACCAGTTTTATTTGGCCAGAACATTTTTTTTTAAGATTTTTTTTAATGTTTATTTTTGAGAGAAAACTAGTGGGTAAGAAGCAGAGAGAGAGAGAGAGACAGACAGAATCTAAAGCGAGAGAGAGACAGACAGAATCTAAAGCAGGCTCTGTATTGCCAGCACAAAGCTGGATGTGGTGCTCAAACCCATGACCCATGAGATCATGACCTGAGCTCAAGTCAGGCAACTGACTGAGCCACCCAGGTGCCCCAAGCCAGAACATCTTTTAATATGTGCATTAAATAAGTGAGACAAATACCGTATGATTTCACTTACATGTGGAATCTAAACAAATCAACAAAACTACAAGACTCTTAAATATAGAGAAAAAATTGGTAGTTGCCACAGGGCAAGTGAATGGTGGGGGTATGGGCAAACTGGATGAAAGGGATTAAAAGGTACAAACTTCCAGTTATAAAATAAGTCACAGAGATGAAAAGTATAGCATGGAGAATATAAATAATATTGTGAAAATGTATGGTGATAGATGGTGACTACACTTACTCTGGTGAGCACTGAGTAATGTATAGAATTGTCAAACCACTGTGTTGTACACCTGAAACTAATATAAGTCAGTTTCACTAATAACTGACTAATGTAAGTCAATTATATTTCAATAAATTTTTTAAATGCCTCTAAAAAAAAGAAAATGTATGCCTTTAGGCAGCAATGCACTTTCCTTTAGAATCTTTACCATTATTTATCACAGCTGCTTCACATAATCCTGAAGGTGTTTATGACCCTTGCTATAAATGGTAACATAGTGAATTAGTTTCTTATATTACCATCTTGATCAGAAAAGTACAAGTTACATAAAGTTAAAGGTAGAAATAATAAAGTTGTCATATATTGGTCATGTTATTTAATAATTATTTTATATGAATGGCTGACAAAATGTAGAAGTAATCCTTTGATCAATTAAACCCCTGTACACAAAAGATTTTTTGTTATACTGGAGCAACATATGCAGTAAATGTTTGGAAAATAAGAAAGAAATGAAATTATTAGTATTTGTAGATAAGATGACTACCTGGCAAACCGAAGAGCAAACTGAAAAATCAGGTGAAAATGCTGTAGTAATAGTTGTGAGAATTGTACTGCATCTTTAACATCGTAAACTCTCTCATAAAAGGTTGACTTTGTTGATAGAATTACCATTAACCTAGCCAGTATAAAAACTATGTAAATTCTCTTGGAATTGTATAATATAGGTACTATAAGAAGAAATAAATGGTGTATAGTGAGAATATATATGTTTAATACTATTCAGGTAGCAAATAATAATGTGTAAATATAAAAAAACAATCAATATCCCAGAAGTCAGTAATCAGAAAATGCAATAGAAATCATTCCACTCATAGAACAAACATGTGGTGCCTGAGTGGCTCAGTTGGGTAAGCATCTGACTCTTGGTTTTGGCTCAGGTCATTATCTCGCAGTTTGTGGGTTCAAGCCCCATGTGGGGCTCTGCACTGACAGCACAGAGCCTGCTTGGGATTCTCTCTGCCTCTCTCTGCCTCTCCCCCTTGCTCATAAATGCTCTCCCTCTAAATTGATAAATAGG
This sequence comes from Prionailurus viverrinus, assembly GCF_022837055.1. NCBI lineage: Eukaryota > Metazoa > Chordata > Mammalia > Carnivora > Felidae > Prionailurus > Prionailurus viverrinus. The sequence goes on along the minus strand of NC_062562.1, from coordinate 132,015,459 downwards.
CTTTAAAAAAGAATAATAAACATAAAATGCCTAGAAATAGATTTAAAAGAAACTTATGACATTTTTACAAAGAAATAGAAAACTCCAATGAAGGCTTTGAAAGAAGACTTGAATAAATGAAAATACACGTCATACCTTCTGGGATAGTAATACTCAACACTGGGCCCTGTGGACATGTTAGTGGAGGAAAGTTTAAATCTGAACTGCACTTCTATTTCCATCAAGAGGAGCAAGTCAGTCTAGAACTTCAGAGGTGGGGTCTCTGGTAAATTACCTCCCATTTTAAGATGACACACTGAAGGAAAAGTGTGAAGCTGTGTACATTACAGGGTGCTCATGAATTTGTATCCTGACCTTGTGTTCTGTTAGTGATGGGACCTGGATTAAGTGGTCCAATCTGGATTAAGATATGTAGTTGTAATAGCCCCAGCTCCCTGGAAGGAACCAACAAAAATCCTCTTGGAAAAAGTGGATTATTCTAGGCCTGAAATTAGTCCTATAATTATATGTGTGTGTGTGTATTTTTGCATACAGTGTTCTGCTCATAAATATAACCAGGGACACACACACATGGTATCAAGAGCAAGAAACAGCAGGACCAACAGACAGATGACCAAAAAGTCTTGTGATCATGGAATTCTCAAACACAGAAAACCATCATATTTACAAAGCTGGAAAAAGCAAAGATAGTACATAATGGTAGGAAGTTGGAAACTATAAAATAGTGACAAGGCAGACTTAAAAATAGCAAGTTTTAGAATCCTAAAAATACCTGAAATTAATTCATTGCGCAAGACTAACGTTAGATAAAGCTGAAGTGAGCATTAGTGAATTCAAAGATACATTTCAGAAGAAGCTATGCAAGAAGGAGCACAAAAGAAAAATAGGGAACACACAGAAGAGTAAGTCTCAAAAAAGAATACAATGAGAAGGTCTCTTTTATTAGAGTCCCAAAAGAAAGGAGGAAATAAAGGCCAAAGGAAATATTTGAAAGGACAAAAAGACCAGTGGAACAGAAAAGAGTACAAAAACAAATCCCAGAATACTTGATTTATGATAGAAACATCACTGTAGAATAATGTGAAATGGTTGAGATTTTTTGAGTAATTCAGTGTACAGTTAGAAAAAAGTGAAGTTGATTATAATCAAACAAAAATCAATTACATTTGGATTACAGGCCAAAAAATGCAAAGGTCAAGATAATAAAGCCTTTAAAGGGTAATGTAAAATAATCTTGACCTTTGGGTGGAGAAAGATTTACACAAAATGACATTACAATTAAAAACATGCTAAGCAAAAAACAGCATTAAGGGGAGGAGGAAGGCATTTGCCATATATCCCAAAAAAGTCTTAACTAAAACATACTGAGAGCAAAACAAAGCTGTAAATAATAAAAAGGCAGTCCCATGGAAAAAGGTGCAAAATAGTTAACACTTCACCGAAGATGAAACTTAAATTATCAAAGGGATTTAAAATAATACTCAGAGAACTGAATACTTATTCTGGTTTTATTACAATAGAAAATTAAAAGGAATCTAGCAATAGGGATTCAGCTAATTAAAATTTTATACATATGATAGTAATGCCATTTCTTCTTTACACATGATGTAGAATTTATTAATAGGCTTACAATATATTAGAAAGTTTACAGAACATTATCCTACTTTGGTAAAAAAAAATGAATATATATATTGTGTGAAGTCCGATAATATTTTAAAAAGCATGTGTAGAGGACAGTACTTGCAATGATTTTAATCACTTATCCTTTTACTTATTTGTGTTTTCTAATGTTTCTAAATTGAGCATGTACTATATTTTATGTAATTGAGAACACACAATGTACCAAAAATAGGGTATCATATCTGTTTTTCGATTATGGGAATCACCTATTTTTTATTAAAATTCTGATGGAATCAGTCATCTGTTAGCATTAGAAAAATGTGTGTTCATGCACAGAAGCACAGAACCGTATATAATATGTCCAGCAGCAACATAGAAAGAATGTGGAATAATATCAGTGTTGTAAAGCTGTAGATCAGGACTGAGTGACTGTCATCCTTCCATTTTCTTTTCACTTAAATGGGTCCTTTATTTATTTGTTTATTTTTTATATCAGTGACTACCCAATCTTGCCTCTTTTTAATATTTCTTACTGCCTGCCTTTATCTCTTTGGCTTTTAGGATGCTTAAATACCCTTTATATATGACATATTATGTATATGCATATTTATAACATATGTAATATATATGAATATATTTGTAATATATATTACACTCTTTTTTTACAGTTTTGTATTTACAGTCTAGAGCTTTTAAAAGGAAAACTTAAAAAGTTTAAATATAAGAATGGGGTTCATTTTGATAGCTTTAGAATCTTAAGTTTTCTGTAAGATTTTACTCTCTTAATTTTGGACTTTTCACAGGAAAAACAAGCCCTTTCTAAAGTAACTTTTCTGATAAAGTAATGGAGTATATTATTTGAAAGGCAGCTATGCTCAGCACTACCACCAATGCTTGAGTATGTTATTTGAAAAGTGGTTAAGAGCATGTGGTTTTTAACAGGAAGGGATTTGTTTTCTGGCTTTTTGTGTCATATCAAGGAGGTTACATTTGTGTTCTCTTTTTTAGTTTGGGTGGGATATTACCTGACAAATTAAAAAAATATGTGCCATATTTGCTTTGCCACAACTTCCAGGAAGCTTTAAGATTAATTTAGATTTCATTGCTCATCCATATATACTTCTCTGCTTCAACTTCTAACTGTTTTTAGGCTATTGATTGTTCTTTTAATCTTTTTTGGAAATAGGGAAAATATATAAATATGCACGTATATAAATATATGTACATATGCACACACATAAGTGCAGTCACACACTGTATAAACATGCTGTTTTAAATTTCTTTTAGACAACAAATGGAATCTTCCTGAGCATGTTTCTGATAGTTTTACCATTGGAATCCATGGCTCATGGACTCTTCCATGAATTAGGTAACTGTTTAGGAGGAACATCTGTCGGATATGCTATTGTGATTCCTACCAACTTCTGCAGGTATAGTAATCTAGTATAATTTTCCTAATATTTGTATGAATATGAATATAAAATATGATAGCTCATTTTTTCAAATGTGTAATATTTTCAAAATATAATACTCTTGCAGTTCTTTTTAATTTACCCCAAATGTTTAAAAACTTGTATTTATTCTGGGTAATGATATAATCTTCAGGGTCCAGTTAAAAAAATTTTTTTTATAAATGTGATTAGCTTATATTTGAGCTAAAAATGAGAAGATATGATTGTTCTAAGAAAAGGTCCTACCCTTTCTTGTTTAGGAAAATGTCCTGTGAAACAACATGGTGAAATTTAATAGAATGTATACTGGACCTGAGAGCCCTAAATTCTAGTTCTGTGTTACCCTAGGCAAATCACAACTTCTCTGAACTTCAGTGTCCTTATCTAAAATGCAAACAGTAATACCTATTCTTCCCATTTAGAGGAATGCTATGAAGAGCTAATGAGAATATGAATGCAGAAACAGTATGCCCGTTGGAAACTGGCATACAAATACCAGGAATTCAGGAAATTGGCAATGAAGTTAAACATACTTGTTTGAGGGGTGCCTCAGTGGCTCAGTCAGTTGAGCATCTGATTTTGGCTCAAGTCATGATCTCATGATCCGTGAGTTCAATCCCCACGCCAGGCTCTGTGCTGACAGCTCTGAGTGTGGAGCCTGCTTTGGATTCTGTGTCTCCCTCTGTGTCTGTCCCTTCAGTGCATGCACACACTCTCTCTCTTTCTCTCTCAAAAATAAGTAAGCATTAAAAAAATTTTTTAAACATACTTGATTGTAGTTTTATTCCAAACATAATTCTTGTCCCTAAATGTGTAGCAAATTGGTTTAATCTGTAAAAATTGCCACATTAAAATATTTTTCATAGTTAAGTACCTTGGAAATAGAAAAAAATAGTTCTTTGCTTTTTTTTTTTTAATGTTATTTATTTGTTTTGAGAGAGAGAGTGTGTGAGTGTGTGTGCAAGGAGGGGATGGGTAGAGAGAGTGGGAGAGAATCCCAAGCAGGTCCTGTGCTGTCAGCACAGAGCCTGACCTGGAGCTCAATCTCACAAACCAGTGAGATCATTACCTGCGCCCATATCAAGAGTCAGATTCTTAACCAGGCACCCCTCTTTGCTGTTGATGTGTTTTGACCACCAAGTATTCTTCATACTTTCCATGGTGGCCTTTAGGGTGGGGTAGGGGGAAGATTTGAAATAAAAAATTGATTTCAAATATTTGACATAAAAACCAAAAATAGACTATTTGTAGTAAACATTTTCCTCCATGTTAAAGGCTTTATAAAATTGCAAATTCTTGGGGCGCCTGGGTGGCTCAGTTGGTCGGGCTTCCGACTTCGGCTCAGATCATGATCTCACGGTCTGTGAGTTTGAGCCCCACGTCAGGCTCTGTGCTGACAGCTCAGAGCCTGGAGCCTGCTTCGGATTCTGTGTCTCCCTCTCTCTCTGCCCCTCCCCCGCTCATGCTCTGTCTCTCTCTGTCTCAAAAATAAATAAATGTTTAAAAAAAATTGCAAATTCTTTGAGAAGTAAAAGAAATAGATTTAAAAGGGTCCCATAAAGAAGTGACAGCTCAGCAGAGAGAATATGTGGAAGTAGTAATTTGCACAGATTTTTATTCTAATTTTTGTTAATGTGTTGCTTATTCTTTTACTTTTTGATTGCTAAGTGTTACAAATACAAAATAAGAACAAAATGCCTTATTATTTTAATGAAAACTAGTGTTATTTGAATATTACTGATAATACCTGCAGCAAAATGTAAAGTTTTCAAAATTACTTAAATTCCTTTTCTGGATGGGAGTGATGATTTTTTTTTCCACTTCAATATTGATATTATTTTGATTCTTGTAGCCTTAAGACTTGGTTTATCCTCTTTACTAGAGTACCATTTTATGTTTGTTCTAGGATCAGATCTGTCTTTAGTTAGTGTTCAGTAGTATAAGGCAATGGACCGAAATTTTAATAATTGTTTTAAAATGCCATTTACTAACAGATAATTTCTTCTGTCATTCATGTTCCTTAAGTTAGTAGAACTTGAATGCATTTTATAAAGACTGTGTCTTTTTTCAATATAGAAATAAAAAACATATTGCTTCCTTACTTTGTTAAAATTTTTTTCTCAAGGAAAAAAGTTACTTCGTTATAGTTCCCATGTGGGTGTTCTTAAAACACAGGGTAAAATCAATATAATCTTGCTTTTAGAAAGTCTTATTCAATTATCAGTCATTTGGGAAAAGGATATGAGTATAGAACAAAGAAAGTACTATCAACATTTGGATATCTTTTCCTAGCTTTCAGTTTGGTGATTGTTTTAATTGTTAAAAATGTAACTTTTAGAAACTAGCCTTTGATGTTCAAGCTTAATTCTTAGCACTGTAGGAACTTTAGAAAAGATGATAACTAAACGGCACGATTTTTAAAAATCGTGCCGTTTAGTTATCAGCAACTATTACGATTCTTAATTATAAATGAAGAATAAGAATGTAACATAGAATGAACATTCTTTAAACACCAAAATCATCTTTTTTTTTTTTTTTCTTTTTTCCTTCAGTCCTGATGGTCAGCCAACACTTCTTCCACCAGAACATGTACAGGAGTTAAATTTGAGGTCTACTGGCATGCTCAATGCTATCCAAAGATTTTTTGCATATCATATGATTGAGACCTATGGATGTGACTATTCCACAAGTGGACTGTCCTTTGATACTCTTCATTCCAAACTGAAAGCTTTCCTTGAACTTCGGACTGTGGATGGACCTAGACATGATACATATGTTTTGTATTACAGTGGGCATACCCACAGCACAGGAGAGTGGGCTCTTGCAGGTAAATGCACCTCTGGCAATTTCACTTTTAGGAAGATAGACCTATTTGTGGAAATATACCCTTCACACTCAAACATTAAATTTCCAAAATTCTTCATTTTCTACTTCACAGTTTACTAAGTATACATAGGACTTTTTTTTTCTTTAGCATACCTGTTTAGCATAATATTAATAATCTCTATAAAGGTTTTGAGAATTATGTCTTGTATTGATTAGAAGAAAAAAGATCTGCTTAATCTGAGACTTATTGTCAGTTTCCCTTTAATGTATTTTCAGAATTATTAAATACAGTTACATTTTTCAGAAGCTGATTAACTTGACTAGTAGTTCTAAGTCTTTAAATGTTATGGCAGCTGATTTCTAAGTCTTTAAATGTTAGTTCTGCACACATCCAGTTTTGTTTATGTTAGAAAGCTCACCAGGATTTTAAATAACAGGCTAGGTGATATGGTGGGAGTAGCACTTAGGTCAGGAGACCTTGGTTCTGGCCCTGATTTTGCCACAACAGTGTTATTTTTGACAAGTTACCTAACTCCCCTCAGTTTCAGTTTTGACATCTGTAAAATGAGGGAGTAATCCTAAATCTCCCTGCCAAGGGTAAAATGAGATCTATTTTATATGTAAATTTGCTCATTGGGCTTTCTAACTAGATTAGAGACCATGTAAGTCATGGGCTTTGTTTTATGAATTATTTGCACCTAGCTCAGATCCTTGCATGTACTAGGGATCCTTAAGTAACTGATAGATGGATGAAATCATTGAATCAATCATGAAAAAGAGTAATTTTCTTATTTTATGTTAGAAATAGTTCTTCTAGAACTTAATTATATCCTGCCTTTTCTCATAAATATTATAGATGTTTTATACTAAGAACATGTACAAATAGTAAAATAGTGGGGCGCCTGGGTGGCTCAGTTGGTTGGGTGTCCAACTTCAGGTCAGGTCATGATCTCACTGCTCGTGGGTTCGAGCCCTGCGTTGGGCTCTGTGCTGACAGCTTGGAACCTGGAGCCTGCTTTGGCTTCTGTGTCTCCCTCTCTCTCTCTGCTCCTCCCCTGTTCTCTCTCTCTCTCTCACTCTCTCAAAAACAAATAAACAGTAAAAAAAATTTTTTTTTAAATAAAGTAGTAAAATAGACCTAACATAAGTAGAAACTGATGTTCAGATGCAGGACGTACATAAACAAGTATTGTGGAAGGACAAAGGCAGAGCTCCCAACACAACTCCAGAAGAAAGGGAACAAACTCAAGGTTTAAAATAGAGCTGATTTTAAACCATCATGGTCTTACTAATTTCATGCCAGATTTATAACCAGGGTTTTATCATAAAAGTATTGTAATTTTTAGTTTTACAAGTAAATATTTAATAACTTAATGGCTGTCTAGGAGTAAAGGCAAAATTTATTGGGCACATTTGAAGCACAGTTACTATGCTTGGTACTTGATATACGTTAGATTTAATCTTTACTTGAAATACTTTGAGGTAAGTACTGTCACCTCTGTCACTTCGTTTTTCAAAGAATAAAATGAAAGCTTAAAGTTGTTATCTATCTCTGGTCATACAACTGGTAAGTGAAGGCACTATGATTCAAATCCAGACCTGCTTTGCCCATAAAATATGTTTTTCCCCATTGTACCATGTGCTGCCAGAGACAAAAACCATTAAGGTAGAGAAATTGCATGTTTTGGTTAAGTATGTATTTTTGTTAGCATCGTTCATCCATTTTTGAAATACTGTAGAAGAGGGTAGTCAGCATCAAAGTTAGTTGAATATAGTTTATGCAGTATTTTACTTGACCTTTTAACTTTTTAGAACTCAATGTAGAAAACCCCTTTTTAACCTTTATGACTATTTTAATTCTAGGGAAAGTATAGCATTCTGTGTACTTTTCCTTAGAGCACAGGAGAAAAAGTTCTATTCAATTCAAAAATCTTGACAGAAATAGAATTTCAGAGTTAAAACTACAGATTGATTATTGAAAACTTATTGCAAGGCTTATAATAATAAACTCTTCCCAAATCAAATGAGGAAAAAGGCATAATTTTGGTGGTCATGCATGTATCCTTAGTTATTTTTAAGTATTTTAAGAAAGTAATATTAAAAGTAAGCTTGTATGTGTACATGAAGGATTTATTACTAAAAACATTTTTCAGAAAGTTTCTATTTTTCCTCTTAAATCTTTTAAAATGTATTTCAAGTATCTTTTATTTTTTAATTTTTTTTGATGTTTATTTTTGAGAGAGAGAGACAGAGACAGAGCAGTCGTGGGGGAGGGGCAGAGAGAGAGGGAGATACAGAACCCAAAGCAGGCTCCAGGCCCTGAGCTGTCAGCACAGAGCCTGACGTGGGGCTTGAACTCATGGACCACGAGATCATGACTTGAGCTAAAGTCGTATTTCAACTGACTAAACCACCCAGGTGCCCCTCAAGTATCTTTTAAAAGATGGCTTTAGGGGCGCCTGGGTGGCGCAGTCGGTTAAGCGTCCGACTTCAGCCAGGTCACGATCTCGCGGTCCGTGAGTTCGAGCCCCGCGTCGGGCTCTGGGCTGATGGCTCAGAGCCTGGAGCCTGTTTCCAATTCTGTGTCTCCCTCTCTTTCTGCCCCTCCCCCGTTCATGCTCTGTCTCTCTCTGTCCCAAAAATAAATAAACGTTGAAAAAAAAATTAAAAAAAAAAAAAAAAAGATGGCTTTAGAAATAAATTCTAGATGTTCAGTTTACTATTTATATCAGCTTTTTCTTTTCATAGAAAAAATTATAGACATCAAGATAACTAACATAGTCATCAGTGTTCTTAAATTCATTATGAGTTAGCAATAATTTATGAAGACTTAAAAACTCTATGGTATGGCTTTATTTTAGTTAAATGTCTAGAGTTACATTCTGGAATGGTATCTTTATAATATTTTTTAAATTATGTCACCAGTAAGTTAACCATTATAGAATTCCTTTCTTAGCCAAGATGTATTCTTGTATGTGTAACTTTCTTTGTTGGAGACATTATTGTAAAAAGTGGAAAAACACAATGGAGAAAGCACCACTTGAGATGGCTTTGCCTTCTCCAAGAGGGGTAGGTGTAGGTTCATCCCTAATTCGGCAACTTTATACTCTCTCAGCTTGAGGCACCAAGCCCATAGGTAACCAGGTGGAACCAGGAGCAGAGGCAGAGCCTTCTTTTCAGTCAGTTCCTGCCCTGGGCTGCCAGAGACATAGCCCTCAGAAGCAGATAGTACTCAAAAATAGTACTGAGCACCCCTGCTCTGAGGAAAATGCTTTAATCCATTCCAACCCAAGTGACAAAGAACTTTAAGCCCTGAGAATTTATTAATAGTTGTCTTTCTAAAAACCTGTAAAATAGGAAACGTCATGACTGGATTTTACCTGAGTTAGCAAGTTAAGAGCAGGTCCAGAACTAAATACCATTCTGAAAAAGAAAATTTGTGTTTGCCCTTATATCACATACCTTTACTCAAAGTGCTTCTTAGAATATGTAGTCTTCTTACATTTATGGGGTTTCATAATATGAACCTGATATTTTTGCCTCTTTGTTTGAGGGTAAGAAACAATTAATATAATGACCAGAGAGAAATAAATGTAAAAAAAAAAGTAGGTAATCTATAAAGCAGTTTATCACAGATAAACAAAGTCTTTAAAAAAAACAGTCTCGGGGCGCCTGGGTGGCGCAGTCGGTTAAGCGTCCGACTTCAGCCAGGTCACGATCTCACGGTCCGTGAGTTCGAGCCCCGCGTCGGGCTCTGGGCTGATGGCTCGGAGCCTGGAGCCTGTTTCCGATTCTGTGTCTCCCTCTCTCTCTGCCCCTCCCCCGTTCATGCTCTGTCTCTCTCTGTCCCAAAAACAAATAAACGTTGAAAAAAAATTAAAAAAAAAAACAAAACAGTCTCAATTACTTTAACCGCATTAGATGGTTGTTAGCTGAGATAAATGTAAGTACTTTGCATCTGGGCCAAAAGCCAAATGCAACATAGATCCTATTTACAGGAGAGAGTAGAGCAAAAACAAAATAGGAGAAGAGAAATATTCATTGAAAAGGCTTTAATGCTCCTTTAAATCACTTATTGATATCTAAAGAGCATGTATATAAGAGAATTAGTGTAGAATGTGCATTTTAGAATATTTATTGAAATAGTTGTAGAAGGCAAGTTAGACAATGATGTTTTGTGGCAGATGGAATTTGTATAATAGCTCTTGTAATCTGTATCATTCCCTGATCTCTAGAGAAATTGAATAGAACTGGCAATAATGAAAAGTTAGTATTTCACCATATAATAAAAGGTCTCTTCTGGAGCTCTCTGTGAAATAACACATTAGTAATATGTGGAGGGCATATATTGAAATAGTGCCTCTGAAATGATAAGCAGGAGTAGGATATCAATTCATGAAACAGCTTTTTCATTGTCAGAAGTCTAAGATACAGCAGGCTGAAAAGAAGAGTATTAATGATACATAAAGAATTTGTTATGCCCTGGCTTCAGAGGTCATATTACTCATGGAGTCCAAAGTCTAAAGGATTCCCGCTCTCTCCAGTGTTGTCGTTTTGTTAGTTTAGCAAAGAGGATGGTTGCTCTAGGTAGAAATACGTATCTGAGGTTGTTGGAACTTGTGCTAGTAAATTATACCATGTTAACATTTTTTTCTAATCATAAAAGTGACATATACTTAATGTGAAAATTGTGGAAAATACAGGAAAGTGTAACAAAAACCACCTAAAATCCAAACACCCAGCAATAACCACTGCAGCTATTTTTGTAGATAGACTTCCATGTCATGCTTTTTCTCCTAGTATCATATTTTCTCATTATTAAAATGTTTCTATAAATACCATTTTATTATAAAACTCCCTCAGACTTTATTTCCATTCCCCTGGTTGTTTCAGATTTTAGACTGTCTTAGCAGTGGGAGGAAGATCTTTATAAGTAATTTTTGTCCCCCTTTCTGCCCTTTCCTTAGGATAAATTGCTGGAATTTGAATGATTGTATTAATATTAATGTACCATTGAGACAGAGCCAGGAGTAGGGTGAGTGAGGATGGCAATTGCCTAGGGCACAAAACTTTAAGAAGATGCCAAAAATTAAATAGTCAAGATAGATAGTGTTTTAGAGCAATCTATCTAAAAATCAAAATTAACAAAAAAACCTATGTATAATGAACCAAATGTAAAAACTACTAGCTATAAGCAAATTTGCTTAGACCTTTCTGGGTATGTACATATATATATATTTAAATCCTGTGTTGCTTTTCAGGTATAAAATGAATTTAAAAATCCATTCTAAACACACTCTTGGTACAGGTAGGAAAAGCGTTTCTTTTTCCTTAGGTAGGTGCCTACATATGCAGCAAGGTAACATTAATTTATCAGTGATGTAGAACAAGGGTCGACAGACTTTTTCTGTAAAGGGCCAGGTGTTTTTGGCTTAGTAGGTCCCAAGGTCCCTATTGTAACTGCTCAGCTCAGGCATTATAGAGCAAAAGCAGCCATAGACAGAATGTAAATGAATGTTATTTATGGAAATAATAATATGAAATTTAAGTCTCCTATGATTTGCACTGTCACAAACTTTTGTCTTTTGATTTTTAACCATGTAAAAATGTAAAATCAGTTCTTAGCTCTCAGGCCATACACACACAGGTGGCATACTGGATTCGCCCAGGAGCCATAATTTGCTGCCCCTGATGTAGAAGATTAGCTTTTAATTCTTATCACTAAATATTAATTTTATCACTAAATTTTAATTTTTTCACTAAATTGAACCTTAGAAAACAATTTTCTTAATTATATCCCTTCTTTTAATGTAATAAGGATTTTTTTTTAACTGAAGTTGAAAGGTAAAACTTCTTTTTTTTAAAAAAAAAAGAAAAACTCCTCTCAAAGATACTTTAAAAGGAAGTTCCATCTATTTTTTTTTCCTACATATTTAATTTCAAGAACTTAAAAAAAATATACCAAGAGGAGCCTTCAGAAATTATTATTCTGTTGAAATTTCTTTTGTTCACAGGTGGAGACATACTGCGCCTCGACACACTTTTAGAATGGTGGAGAGAAAAGAACGGTTCCTTCTGTTCTCGCCTTATTATCGTGTTAGACAGTGAGAATCCAACCCCTTGGGTGAAAGAAGTGAGAAAAATCAACGATCAGTACATTGCAGTGCAAGGAGCCGAGATGACAAAGACCATCGATATTGAAGAAGCTGACCCACCACAGCTGGGCGACTTCACAAAAGACTGGGTAGAATATAACTGCAACCCCAGTAATAACATCTGCTGGACCGAAAAGGGACGCACTGTGAAAGCGGTGTATGGTGTGTCAAAACGGTGGAGTGACTACACTCTGCACCTGCCAACGGGCAGTGACGTGGCCAAGCACTGGATGTTACACTTCCCTCGCATCACGTATCCACTGGTGCATTTGGCCAACTGGTTGTGTGGTCTGAACCTGTTCTGGATCTGCAAAACTTGTTTTCGGTGTTTGAAAAGATTAAAAATGAGTTGGTTTCTTCCTACTGTGCTGGACACAGGACAAGGCTTCAAACTTGTCAAATCTTAATCTGGAACCCAAAGTGGAATATTACTGAGAGTTCATACTACCAGTCATCACTAACTTGCCATTTTTTGTATATTATTTTTTTATTTGTGAAAAATATCTTGCTACTTCTGTAGCTTGTTTCACTTTGTCTTTTCTCAAGTAATTATGGTGTATGTAAGATGTTGGGAATAAGCATTTTATCCTAAAGTATGTAAGGAGTCATAAATGCTGATGCTGTGTACATGCATAAGAGATGTTAAAAATAACAATGCACTTTGAGGAATGTTTGCATATGCCTCCGATCAGAAAGAAAACACTTGTCGATGCTCTGCAGTGGCCAGTGAAGAATTACTAATGCCTTATTTTCTAGGCATAGGTTAGAGAATGTAGACCAGACAGTTTGTTTCCTATTATAAGAAAACTTTCAATTTGCTTACAAAAGATTATTTTTTTGTGAACAGTAGGCTTGGGTCCAAGACCATTTAAGAATTACAAGCTCTTAAAAAAGAATAAAGGAAGAAACGAGTGCACAAATGTACTTAGAGTCTACCACATTCAGATGTCTTGCTTGTGGCCTCTTACCAGTTTAGCAGTGAAGCCCAGATCACTGTTTAAGATCAAAACATTCTTCCTGTAGGTAACTGTAAGAAGCTAGATGCCTACAAATTGCTCCTTCCTGCACTACCGTGGGGGCTCCGAAAGCACTGGCAATTTTAAGAGTTTTTCTCAGGGTAACAGTGTTTTAATGAACAATGTTTCCAGCTACAAATATCTTCCAAATAAATTGTCTTCCCTTTCAAAAAGTAAACATTTAAAAGAAATTTAGCAGTTTCTCACCGATTTAGGCTATTTTCATTCTTCAGAAATGATTCTGATCTCTGTGGAGTTAATGCTATGTCATGAAAAATTATTTTTCAAATCTTCCATTAGTGATGACATTTTTTTCTACTGAAAGTCAAAGGATTGGAAACAGATCATTTTTTTTCTTGTATACATGTAATGTATTATGTTAAAAAAAAGTGTTCATGTTGGCAATTTTTGTTGTGCATAATGGTGTGGTTGTAATTTTTAAAACTTAATTCAGTGTTTTGTCTGATTAAAGCAGGCACTGATCAGGGTATCCCCTAAGAGGTAATTTACCTCCTATTCCCTTCCAAAAATTCTTACATTCTAAATTTTCGTATCTGAGAAATAACAAGGGGGGAGTGGAATTAAATTAGGGGATAATCTAATCTTTGTTGTTTTAAGTAGTGTGACTTCTCACCATTGAAGCCATTTTTCCAGCCTCAGAGAGGGGAAATAATGCCTCTACCATTTTCTACCTGGTGACTTGAAAATTGAAGTTTTTGTTAGGTAGAAGTCACTTAGTGTCAGGGAACTCGTATACCACTATCTATGCAGCATTGTTACAGTCCGATTATTGCTGTGTTTAAAATAAGACTTTCCTAATGCTTTCAATAAAATATTAAAAATTAATTTTTCATGTAATGTGCAAAAACAGTTACTGAATAATTTTAATATATCAAAAGTGATAGTCATAAAAAATACCCATATATTAGAGTTCATGGTTGGTAGCAGGTTGATTTGAAGTTTTCCAATATTTGGTTATATATTTGTATCAACATTATCCAAATGAAATAGTACAGCAGAAAAGACACGAGTTAAAATTATGAGCTTATAGTTACAAAACAATTAAATTAATGTTAAATAAAATCTTTTAAATTTCCAGGCCAATATTAAGCAAATTAACTTTAATTAAAGCCTGTCTCTTCACTCTGAGAAAGCCAGATATAAAGGTGTATATTCTGCATTCTTTATAACATAATCTCAAGATGGTACTAAAAATCAGATTCAACAGGTAGCCTACAGATGACTTTACAGACACAAAGATAATATTTTGATAGATAATTCTCTGTGACCAAAAAAGTTCTGAGCTAGAAATGTGATTTGACCCAATTTGTTAAGCACAAAGTTACAGAATATCCACTTTGATGAATTCTTCTCCTCAAACAAAAAACTATAAAATGACAAGAGGTAACATCCTAAATGAAAGCCAACATTTTAGAACATCAAAGTAACTGACAGTATGGAGAAAGTATTTATAGGAGGGATAAACTGATTGGTTACTTTAACCCAAAGATGAAAAACTAGATCTGACAATTAATAAAGCCAATTTTCTTATGGCTTTCATTTTATATACCATATGTTTATGAAGAAGTTACTTGGAGTGGTAGGAATTATTTTAGAGCAAAACCATACCATCCCACTAAAAAACAGTTAACATGGAGATGTTTATCAACCTAACAATGACTCAGTTTGTCTCCTTATATGATACATTGCTAAAACCACAAAAGCACTATCCCCTAAAAAATGTCTTTTAAAAGAGTGTATACTGTTCTTCCTCTTCCTATAATTTTCAGTTATGCTATTATTTCATTAAAAAATTTTCAGTTTGCTCTGACTAAACTCTTCTCTGAGATATTTGGATTTATCTTTGCATAGCTTTCTATCTTGCTCTTAATAAATACAAAATTGTACAGAAGACCATTTTTATGGCCATTGTTTTCATAAGTATTAAAAATTGCATTGCTGATTAAAATGCATTTATATATTTAATGTGTTAGTGGGTAGATTTTTTTAAAGTAAAATCTTCATTAGAATCTATTTGTAACTATACATTTCGTTTGTAAATTTTGGTCTAAATATATTTGCTGTTTTGGGTACTGCCTTTTTATATGTATTCTTTCACATTTAGAGCTTAGGCTCCTACATTTAAAGAGTAGTAAGTGTCAAGATCAGAAAAGGAGAAACTCAGGTTTGAATGAAAACATAACTGATGTCATAAAAAGATGGCTTTTTGTTGGTTAATTTTTATTAGGATTTTTATATGATTAAGATTGAATCTTTGATATCCCATTAGAAACATATAGATGGTCAGAGACTTCTCACAAATGGAAATTATTGAAAGAAAGTCTGATGAACAAAGAAGATATTTGGCTCTGCTCATCAGTGACAATTAGTCGATAAAGTCAGAAAAAAATGGCCTATAAACATAAACAGGTTCAGAACAAGCTAGGGAAACTACGAGTGTCTCAATTTTGGAGTATCTTCCCTATTCACTAGTTGCAATATATAGATACAAAGTATGAAACAAGTAGTAATTGCTATGAGCAACTATTTTATTGACAGTAATTTACATTTATGTGTATTAGGAAGTATTAGACCAAAGTTGATTCAAAATTGAAAACGATAGATTAATCACTAAGTTTTTAAATATTAATACATAAAAACAATTTTGATTGATTAAAAAAATCAAACTGAGGGGCCCCTAGGTAGCTCAGTCAGTTAAGCGTCCCAACTCTTGGTTTTGGCTCCGGTAACGATCTCATGGCTCGTGGGTTGGAGCCCAGGGCGACTCTGCACTGATGGAATGGAGACTGGGATTCTCTCTGCCCTCTTTCCTAGCATGCTTGTTCACTCTCTCTCTCTCTCCCTCTTCCTCTCCCTCTCTCTCTCAAAAATAAACAAACATTAAAAAAAAAAAATCAAAGTGACCAGTCATCTTATGTGATGACCTCTCGGCATTTTATAAGTAGGAACTTAATTAGAATAAAAAAATTTTAGTAAACTTTTGTTATTGCTTTTGATCTGTACCTAAAAATATTGATCTATCCCAAATCGAAGGTTTTAGTAGTGTGCCAAGGGTAGGGAAGAACATGGTATATCTCCCTAGACCTCAATGTTTACAACATGTAAAGTAAAAGTATTCTTATATTAAAACAAACCAATGTGTTCATAAGCAAAATTTACGTTACTTTTTAGTGTAAAACAGAAGACTTAAAAGCACTTTTATTTTTGTAGTTGGCCATTTGTTCTTCCCACCACAGCACACTGAAGACTCTTTGGATATAATATTGGATGTTAATGACCCTATGTAGAGAATTTTTTTTAAGAAAAAAATTCATCTTCTGGCTTAGAAATACCCACAGCACATGAACTTTCTCAAAACAGTGTTGTTTCTGTATATTTGGAATTTCAGATGGATGCCATTTTAATACAATTTTGTAATAGACATTTCTAGGTTCTTTGGAGTCTTTTTGTAAATTGATTCCTTCTACGTAAGTAGGTATTGGTAAATAAAATGGGGTTAGGGTTTTAATTTGTGATCCACATGCACTCACATTAATACCCATTCTCCCCTATTTCTTTTTACATAATTAAAAGAAGTACTCCTCTTTTTCCCCAACACCTAACCTTCGGATTCCTTTCTTCTTTTCTACATAAAGCAACTAATTCATCACTAACAATAACAATGACAATGACTGTCATCTGTTGAATTATTTTTATGTTTGAGGCACTGTGCAAAAGCACTTGTCTTTACAAGATTTCTTTAAGTCCTCACAACCACCTTTTATGATTGATATACTTTTATAAACGAGGAAAGTGATACAATGAACCTAAGTAACTTACCCCCAATGACACAATCATGGCTAAGAAATTGGGTCTCAGACTCAGTTTTGAGCCAGATTTTGTTCTGAGGATCCCCACATGCCAAGAAAAGGAAGGTTTTACTCTCAAGTATAAATATCCCAGACTTTCGAGAACTTTTTTTTTTTGAATTTCAGTTAACATACAGTGTTATATTAGTTTCAAGTGCACAATATGATAATTCAACAGTCCCATACATGGCACCCTGTGCTCATCATGACAAGTGGCCTCCTTAATCCCTATCACCTACTGAACCACCCCCACCCTCATAACCATCAGATTTTTCTCTGTAATTAAGTCTGTTTCTTGTTTTGACTCTCTCCCCTCTGCCCTCCTCACCCCCCGCCTTTGTCTCTCATTTTTTTCCCCTTTGCTTGTTTTGTTTTTTAAATTCCACATATGAGTGAAGTCATATGGTATTTGTCTTTCTCTGACTGACTTTGTTGAGTATTTTGTCAAGGTGCCAAACACCTGGCTACAAGCACATAAGTATACCCAAGAAGGGCAGCTGGTCAATATAAAGACCTTTGATTATTAATTGCACTAATATCAGCCTCACTTTTTAGCCCCTTCCTTAATTTCTCAGCAATTTCTGATGCTGAAGTCTTTCTGGGGTTGACTCGGACTGATCAGAGGTTCCTCCTCAGAAGTATTTTCTGTGGGGCTACTAGGCCACAGCTTGCTCCTCTCTGCCTCCCAGTTCACACTCTTCTATCCATTTTGTCTTCTGTACCGAAATCACTGGTCTGATGAAAGACCCCCCCTTTCTCTACATCTTGATGTTATCATGTTCCTTTACTATTAATTGTTCCTTTACTATTAATTTAATGGGAACTGGAGATGATATAAAGGCATGTGTTCACTATCTTGAACTTGAAGCGAATATAAATTTCACTTTTTTTTTTAAATTTTTTTTCAACGTTTATTTATTTTTGGGACAGAGAGAGACAGAGCATGAACGGGGGAGGGGCAGAGAGAGAGGGAGACACAGAATCGGAAACAGGCTCCAGGCTCCGAGCCATCAGCCCAGAGCCCGACGCGGGGCTCGAACTCACGGACCGTGAGATCGTGACCTGGCTGAAGTCGGACGCTTAACCGACTGCGCCACCCAGGCGCCCCTATAAATTTCACTTTTACTAAAACATGGTGAAATTGACTTCTGGTTAGGACATAAAATACAAAAGAACTCTGATCCACTGGAAACATGAGAAAAATTCCAGATAAAATAAACATACTCTTTATTGGAGCTATTGCAGAGTACTATATATAAGCAAGTCTCGATGAAATAAATCTTAGAGAGGAGTTCTTCATAATTAAATACAGACTGAAGCATTTTTTATACCTGGGGCAAATGACCGTCTGGGTGCTGGTGATTTAGAAGTGGAACTGCCATTGAAAAGATTTTGCAGAAAAGAGGAAACTGGCTGAACTTTTGATAACATTGTGGGCTGGTGAAATGGGTCTGAAAGGGCATTAAAAGCTTGACCCAACAAGCATGCCCCCTTACCCTGGAATTTTTCCAAGAAACTGGCAGTGGAGGAGGGCTCAGAAACAAAGAGAGTGTATGTAGCTTTGCACATGACACTTCATTGCCAGAGTTGGAACCACATTTGAATCCAAACTAAAACTGAAATACAACTCTCATTCCAGTTCAAACATTAAAATGATCAAGTTGCTCAGTCTCTTGACAGAGAAAACAGATAAGGCAGATAGGGATTGGGCTTAACTGAAGGTGATCTCAGTCTAATTAAAGCTGCAGCCAAGCTCTAGCTCAACTGAACTTGTGGAGAATTCTGAAGGATAAGTTCCTCACACTAATCACCAGTGAATGAAAGGCATGCACTCCCTCAACGAACACGAATTAACATTTTACTCTCCACTGTACTTTTATGGACAATACAGAATACATATTTAAAAATTATAAGACAGGAAGAGGGGAAGAATTGGATCCATTATCAAGAATAAGCAATCAACAGGAAGTTCTAGCCACAGCAATCAGACAGTAAAAAGGAATAAAAGGCATCCAAATTGGTAAGGAAGAAGTAAAACTTTTACTATTTGCAGATGGCATGATACCATATATAGAAAACCCTCAAGACTCCACCAAAAAACTACTAGAACTGATAAATGAATTCAGTAAGGCCACAGGATACAAAATCAATAGAAATCAATTGCATTTCTGTACACTAATAATGAAGTAGCAGAGAGAGAAATTAAGAAACCAGTCTTGGGGTATCTGAGTGGCTCAGTCAGTTGAGGGTCTGACTCTTGATTTCAGCTCAGGTCATGACCTCATGGTTTGTGGGATTGAGCCCCACATCAGGCTTTGTGCTGAAAGCACAGAGTCTGCTTGGGATTCTCTCTCTCCCTCTCTCTCTGCCCCTCCCCCACCCATGCACATGCACATGTGCTCTCTCTCTCAAAACAAATAAACCTTAAAAAAAACCAAAACAGTTTCATTTATAATTGCACCAAAATGAATACCTAGGAATACACTTAACCAAAGAGCTGAAAGACCTGACAATTACAAAACGCTGATGAAAGAAATTGAAGATGACACAAATAAATGGAAAGATATTTCATGCACATGAATTGGGAGAACAACTATTGTTTAAATGTCCAAACTACCCAAAACAATCTACACATTTAATGTAATACCTGTCAAAATACTAACAGCATTGTTCACAGAACTAGAATAAATAATCCTAAAGTATGGAACCATAAAAGACTTCAAATAGCCAAAGTAATCTTTAAAAAGAACAACAACAAGTGTGCCTGGGTGGCTCAGTTGGTTGAGCATCCAACTTCGGCTCAGGTCATGATCTCAGAGTTTGTGATTTCAAGCCCTGCATCAGGCTCTGTGCTAATAGCTCAGAGCCTGGAGCCTGCTTCAGATTCTGTGTCTCCTCCACTTTCTGCCTCTCCCATGCTCATGCTCTGTCTCTCTCTGACTCTCAATAATAAATGTTAAAAAAAATTTTTTTTAAAGAACAATAACAACAAAAAAGAGGGAAACAAACCATAAGAGTATCTTAATGATAGAGAACAAACAGAGTTGCTGGAGGGGAGGTGGGTTGGGGAATGGGCTAGATGGGTGACGGGTATTAAGGAGGGCACTTGTTATGATGAGTACTGGGTGTTGTATATAAGTCATGAACCAATGAGTTCTACTCTTGAAACCAATATTGCACTTTATGCTAACTAACTAGTATTTAAATAAAAATAGAAAAAAAATAACAAAACTTAAAGTATCAAAATCCCAGATATAAAGATATACTACAAAGCTGTAGTAATCAAGACAGTATTGTACTGGCACAAAAATAGACACAGTGATCAACAGAACAGGATAGGGAACCCAGAAATAAACCCACATTTATTTATTTTTTGTTTAAATTTGGCAATGATTTTTTATTTATTTATTTTTTTATGAAATTTATTGACAAATTGGTTTCCATACAACACCCAGTGCTCATCCCAAAAGGTGCCCTCCTCAATACCCATCACCCACCCTCTCCTCCCTCCCACCCCCCATCAACCCTCAGTTTGTTCTCAGTTTTTAACAGTCTCTTATGCTTTGGCTCTCTCCCATTCTAACCTCTTTTTTTTTTTTTCCTTCCCCTCCCCCATGGGTTCCTGTTAAGTTTCTCAGGATCCACATAAGAGTGAAACCATATGGTATCTGTCTTTCTCTGTATGGCTTATTTCACTTAGCATCACACTCTCCAGTTCCATCCACGTTGCTACAAAAGGCCATATTTCATTTTTTCTCATTGCCACGTAATATTCCATTGTGTATATAAACCACAATTTCTTTATCCATTCATCAGTTGATGGACATTTAGGCTCTTTCCATAATTTGGCTATTGTTGAGAGTGCTGCTATGAACATTGGGGTACAAGTGGCCCTATGCATCAGTACTCCTGTATCCCTTGGATAAATTCCTAGCAGTGCTATTGCTGGGTCATAGGGTAGGTCTATTTTTAATTTTCTGAGGAACCTCCACACTGCTTTCCAGAGCGGCTGCACCAATTTGCATTCCCACCAACAGTGCAAGAGGGTTCCCATTTCTCCACATCCTCTCCAGCATCTATAGTCTCCTGATTTGTTCATTTTGGCCACTCTGACTGGCGTGAGGTGATACCTGAGTGTGGTTTTGATTTGTATTTCCCTGATAAGGAGCGACGCTGAACATCTTTTCATGTGCCTGTTGGCCATCCGGATGTCTTCTTTAGAGAAGTGTCTATTCATGTTTTCTGCCCATTTCTTCACTGGGTTATTTGTTTTTCGGGTGTGGAGTTTGGTGAGCTCTTTATAGATTTTGGATACTAGCCCTTTGTCTGATATGTCATTTGCGAATATCTTTTCCCATTCTGTTGGTTGCCTTTTAGTTTTGTTGGTTGTTTCCTTTGCTGTGCAGAAGCTTTTTATCTTCATAAGGTCCCAGTAATTCACTTTTGCTTTTAATTCCCTTGCCTTTGGGGATGTGTCGAGTAAGAGATTGCTACGGCTGAGGTCAGAGAGGTCTTTTCCTGCTTTCTCCTCTAAGGTTTTGATGGTTTCCTGTCTCACATTTAGGTCCTTTATCCATTTTGAGTTTATTTTTGTGAATGGTGTGAGAAAGTGGTCTAGTTTCAACCTTCTGCATGTTGCTGTCCAGTTCTCCCAGCACCATTTGTTAAAGAGGCTGTCTTTTTTCCATTGGATGTTCTTTCCTGCTTTGTCAAAGATGAGTTGGCCATACGTTTGTGGGTCTAGTTCTGGGGTTTCTATTCTATTCCATTGGTCTATGTGTCTGTTTTTGTGCCAATACCATGCTGTCTTGATGATGACAGCTTTGTAGTAGAGGCTAAAGTCTGGGATTGTGATGCCTCCTGCCTTGGTCTTCTTCTTCAAAATTCCTTTGGCTATTCGGGGCCTTTTGTGGTTCCATATGAATTTTAGGATTGCTTGTTCTAGTTTTGAGAAGAATGCAATTTTGATTGGGATTGCATTGAATGTGTAGATAGCTTTGGGTAGTATTGACATTTTGACAATATTTATTTTTCCAATCCATGAGCAGGGAATGTCTTTCCATTTCTTTAAATCTTCTTCAATTTCCTTCATAAGCTTTCTATAGTTTTCAGCATACAGATCCTTTACATCTTTGGTTAGATTTATTCCTAGGTATTTTATGCTTCTTGGTGCAATTGTGAATGGGATCAGTTTCTTTATTTGTCTTTCTGTTGCTTCATTGTTAGTGTATAAGAATGCAACTGATTTCTGTACATTGATTTTGTATCCTGCAACTTTGCTGAATTCATGTAGCAGTTCTAGCAGACTTTTGGTGGAGTCTATCGGATTTTCCATGTATAATATCATGTCATCTGCAAAAAGCGAAAGCTTGACTTCATCTTTGCCAATTTTGATGCCTTTGATTTCCTTTTGTTGTCTGATTGCTGATGCTAGAACTTCCAGCACTATGTTAAACAGCAGCGGTGAGAGTGGGCATCCCTGTCGTGTTCCTGATCTCAGGGAAAAAGCTCTCAGTTTTTCCCCGTTGAGGATGATGTTAGCTGTGGGCTTTTCATAAATGGCTTTTATGATCTTTAAGTATGTTCCTTCTATCCTGACTTTCTCAAGGGTTTTTATTAAGAAAGGGTGCTGGATTTTGTCAAAGGCCTTTTCTGCATTGATTGACAGGATCATATGGTTCTTCTCTTTTTTTTTGTTAATGTGATGTATCACGTTGATTGATTTGCGAATGTTGAACCAGCCCTGCATCCCAGGAATGAATCCCACTTGATCATGGTGAATAATTCTTTTTATATGCCGTTGAATTCGATTTGCTAGTATTTTATTGAGAATTTTTGCATCCATATTCATCAGGGATATTGGCCTGTAGTTCTCTTTTTTTACTGGGTCTCTGTCTGGTTTAGGAATCAAAGTAATACTGGCTTCATAGAATGAGTCTGGAAGTTTTCCTTCCCTTTCTATTTCTTGGAATAGCTTGAGAAGGATAGGTATTATCTCTGCTTTAAACGTCTGGTAGAACTCCCCTGGGAAGCCATCTGGTCCTGGACTCTTATTTGTTGGGAGATTTTTGATAACCGATTCAATTTCTTCGCTGGTTATGGGTCTGTTCAAGCTTTCTATTTCCTCCTGATTGAGTTTTGGAAGAGTGTGGGTGTTCAGGAATTTGTCCATTTCTTCCAGGTTGTCCAATTTGTTGGCATATAAGTTTTCATAGTATTCCCTGATAATTGTTTGTATCTCTGAGGGATTGGTTGTAATAATTCCATTTTCATTCATGATTTTATCTATTTGGGTCATCTCCCTTTTCTTTTTGAGAAGCCTGGCTAGAGGTTTGTCAATTTTGTTTATTTTTTCAAAAAACCAACTCTTGGTTTCGTTGATCTGCTCTACAGTTTTTTTAGATTCTATATTGTTTATTTCTGCTCTGATCTTTATTATTTCTCTTCTTCTGCTGGGTTTAGGCTGACTTTGCTGTTCTGTTTCTAGTTCCTTTAGGTGTGCTGTTAGATTTTGTATTTGGGATTTTTCTTGTTTCTTGAGATAGGCCTGGATTGCAATGTATTTTCCTCTCAGGACTGCCTTTGCTGCGTCCCAAAGCGTTTGGATTGTTGTATTTTCATTTTCGTTTGTTTCCATATATTTTTTAGTTTCTTCTCTAATTGCCTGGTTGACCCACTCATTCGTTAGTAGGGTGTTCTTTAACCTCCATGCTTTTGGAGGTTTTCCAGACTTTTTTCTGTGGTTGATTTCAAGCTTCATAGCATTGTGGTCTGAAAGTAAGCATGGTATAATTTCAATTCTTGTAAACTTATGAAGGGCTGTTTTGTGACCCAGTATATGATCTATCTTGGAGAATGTTCCATGTGCACTCTAGAAGAAAGTATATTCTGTTGCTTTGGGATGCAGAGTTCTAAATATATCTGTCAAGTCCATCTGATCCAATGTCTCATTCAGGGCCCTTGTTTCTTTATTGACCGTGTGTCTAGATGATCTATCCATTTCTGTAAGTGGGGTGTTAAAGTCCCCTGCAATTACCACATTCTTATCAATAAGGTTGCTTATGTTTATGAGTAATTGTTTTATATATTTGATAAACCCACATTTATATGGTCAATTAATCTTTGCCAAAGCCTGAAAGAATATGCAATGGGAAAAAGACCCTCTCTTCAGCAAATGATATTGGGAAAACTGGAGAGCTACATGGAAAAGAATTAAACTGGGCCACTATCTTTCACCATACACAAAAATAAACTCGAAATGGATTAAAAACCTAAATGTGAGACTTGAAACCATAAAAATCCTAGAAAAGAGCACAAGCAGTAATTTCTCTGACATCAGCCAGAACAATTAATTTTCTTGATGTGTCTCCTAAGGCAAGGGGAACAAAAGCAAAAATAAACTATTGGGACTACATCAAAATAAGTTTCTGCACAGTACAAGATATGATCAACAAAACAAAAAGGCAACCTACTGAATGGGAAAAGATATTTGCAACTGACATATCCAATAAAGGGCTAGTATCCAAATTACATAAAGAACTTATACAACTCAACACCAAAATGACAAATAATCTAGTTAAAAATGAGCAGATGAATAGACAATTCTCCAAAGACAACATACGGATGACCAACAGACAATAAAAAGATGCTCAACATTAGTTATCATCAAGGAAATGCAAATCAAAACCACACTGAGATATTACCTCATACCTATCAGAATGGTAAAATAAAAAACACAGGAAACAAGTATTGGAGAGGATGTGGAGAAAAAGGAAGTCTCATGCACTATTGGTGGGAATCCAAAGTGGAGCAGCCACTGTGGAAAACAGTATGGAGGTTTCTCAGAAAATTAAAAATAGAACTACAATGTGATCCACTAATTCCACTACTGGGTGTTTACCTAAAGAATATGAAAACATTGATTCAAAAAGATATATGTGCTCCAGGGTTTATAGCAGCATTATTTACAATAGGCAAATTATGGAAGCAACCTAAGTGTCCATTGATAGATGAATGGATTAAGATGTTGTGTACACACACACACACACACAGAGGAATATTATTCATCTACAAAAGGAATAAAATCTTGTTATTTGCAATAACATGGATGGATCTAGAGGGTATAATGCTAAGTAAAATACATCAGTCAGAGAAAGATAAATACCATATAATTTTACTCACATGAAATTTAAGAAATAGGACAAATGAACAAAGTAAAAAAAAGACAAGATAACAGACTCTTAACTATACAGAACCAACAGATGGTTACCAGAATAGGTGGGTAGGGGAACTGGTGAAATAGGTATAGGAGATTAAGAATACACTCACCATGATGAGCACTGAGTGATGTATACAATTGTTGAATCACTATATTTTATGCCTGAAACTAATACAACACTGTGTATTAATCTTACTGGAATTAAAATAATAAAAAAATAGAAACAATAAAAGGAGGTAAATATTTTTTAAAAAGAGTACACGGTCAACAGACACTTATAGGTTACTGGAAGACAAGAATGTTTAAAAAATTAAAGTGTGTTGAGAAATTTATAGGAAATAATGGATACAATAGGCAAAGAGGAAATTTCAGAACCAAATAGATATTCTAGGACTGATAAATATATTAGAAACAAAAAAAGTACCTGGATTGCACTCATGGTGGGGTGGACAGTCCCTGGCATGGGATATCATAACATGTCAGAACCTCAAAAATGAGTGATCTGGCATGTGTTAAGAAGGGTGCACCAGGGATAGGGGAGAGAGGATAATGGAGACAGGCTACACAGGAGAGATTTATCAATATAAAAATTTATTAAGGATGATAGGAGCATATTTTTCTGTTGAAAAATGGAATTGCAAACATGGAAATGTGGAGAACTATAATAACCTTTAAGATGTTGGGTTGGAAGAGGAAGTAGTTGATAGAGAAATTAATAGAGATGTAAATATGTGTAAACATTTATATATGCATATTTTTCTACATATAATCCTTAGCTTTGTCTGTAAGAGAGCTTGAGATTACCAGTGCCCAAAAAGCAATGAATATACCTATATCCCATATTGTGGCTTCTGAATATTATTCTCCACTAAAAGAAACCCAGGGCTCTTTGGAGAAATAACATTACTTGTAACTTTTGCTGGAGTAGCAAAAGAACAAGATAAGCCTGGAATATCTGTTAGTTCCAGAAAGCAATCAATACTCAAAAAATAAGAGGTAGCTGTTAAAAAGGCACAAATGTCAGTTTAAGGTAACTCCCAATGGCCAGAGCTGAGACAGTTTGAACAATAGACAATGATAGTAACAGATTATATCCAAATGAGTAAAACAGGAAACTATGTGCCCATTCTGATATACATACATACATACATACATACATACATAAAAACTTTGATGAACAGGATAGTTATATTAAAACAAAGAGACATAATAAAAAAAATTAATAGAGGAGATAGAATACTAAAAAAGAAACTGATTAATTCAAAAGAATGTAGGAAAGGAGAACAAAGAAACAAAGAACCAATAGGACAATAGAAAAAAAATACCAAGATACCAGATTTAAAGTTAACATTATTGGAGTGCCTTGGTGGTTCAGTCAGTTAAGCGACTGACTTGGGCTGAGGTCATGATCTCACAGTCTATGAGTTTGAGCACCGCATCAGGCTCTGTGCTGAGAGCTCAAAGCTGGAGCCTGCTTCAGATTCTGTATCTCCCTCTCTCTCTGCCCCTCCCCCATTCACACTCTGTCTCTCTCTCAAAAATGAATAAACACTAAAAAAAATTATAAAGTTAACATTATTGATAATTATACTAAGTGTAAATGGACTAATTTCTTCAATTAAAAGTGAGAGACTGTCAAACTAAATCAGTTTCTCAGCCTCACCTCTATTGACATTTTGGACCACATAATTCTTTGTAATGCACCATGTGCATTACAGGATGTTTGATAGCATCCCTATCCCTAGATAGCATCTACCCACTAGGTGCGAGTATCATCACCCCTTTCCCTTCAGTTATGACAAAAAAACAAAATTGTCTCCAGATAGGTGTAAATTTGCTCTGGGGAACAAATTCTCTCCTGGTTGAGAACCACTTCACTAGATGAAAAACAAGATCCAACAATATGCTATTTACAAGAAGTATATGTTAAATACAAAGATACTAATAGTTTTAAAGAAAAAGGATGGTGAAAAGATGCAAATATGAATCCTAAGAAAGCTGGTATGATTACGTTCATATCAGCCAATTCAGAATTGAAATCAAAGAGCATTTTCAGAAATAGAGATATTTCAACATGATCAAAAGACCTACCTATCCAAAGGGCTTAAATGTGCATGCACCTAATAACAAAGTTTCAAAATATATGAAGCGTAAAATGGCAGAGACAAACAAAAAGACAGATCATAATCCTATTTGGAGATTTAAACACTGCTCTCTCAGTAATTGCTAGAATAACTAGAGGAAAATCACTAAGGTTACATAAAATTTGAACAACACTTTTAAAAAATTTTACTTAAATGCTATTTTCAGAATAGTACACCCAATAACTGCAGAGTATACATTTTTTTTCAAGTGCACCCAGAATATTCACCAAGATAGACCATATGCTGGACCAAAACACAAGTCTCATTAAAATGCAATGACTGCAGTCAAAATATTTTCTATGACCATAACAGAAATAAATTAAAAGTCAATTATAAAAAGCCATCTAGAAAAATCCCCCAATACTATAAAGTAACATACTTTTCAGTAACTCCTGGGTCAAAGTCACAAGGGAAATTTAAAAATGTTTTTATTATATGTCAAATTTCTTTAAAATACTTTGTGTTTTATACCCCTGCTTTGCTGGTACTTTAAACAAATTCTAGAGTAAAGCCAGCATTGAGGCAAGATTATTTACATTGTCCAAACACAGAATATAGAAATTTATTTTTTACAGGTCAAATGATATCTGGAAAGAGTTTGTCAGTTAATATATGTGGTAAAGGCATATTTTAGGTAACAACCAAACCACAGAACTTTCTCCAAGAATACAGAAGATATATAAGAAACTTGAAAACACTTTTCAAATCCAGGGTTCCTGGGATCCCTCTTGTAGAGAATTATAGAACCATGAAGGATAAAATCTCCACCACATGAGTGAACTCAGACCTTCCTCACATAGAGCCATTCTCCCTATCTCTTGAAAGAAGACAATGTTTTAACAGAATACCTGGGCCAACTTTAGAAAATGATTCCTCCCCTTGCATACAGTTACCACCAAGAGATACAGTTTAGCTTATTCTGGAACTTAAATTTAGACATTCCTACCATAGGAATGACAGCTTTTTCCTGGATGAGATAAAAGGCTTTCAGGTAAGAATTTCAACAAAATCCATGATTGCTTTTGAAGCACTTGAACTACTTCGCCCCAGGTCTTTACATTTGACCTTTCTGGATAATGCATGAATGCAACCATTTAACTTTGGGGTCATAATTGCCAACACTTCTGCTGGTTGCACTTGCTACAGTAGATTAAAAAGCGATTTTTCAGGTCCAATATGCTTTCCATAGTCAAAAACAGGGGTACATTAAAACCATTCAACTGCTTTGCTTGCATTTTTGGGCATACTTTAATTTTTTTTTAATGTTTATTTATTTTTGAGACAGAGAGCATGTGAGCTGGGTAGTGGCAGAGAGAGAGGGAGACAGAGAATCTGAAGTAGGCTCCATGCTGTCAGCACAAAGCTTGACATGGGGCTTGAACCCATGAACCATGAGATCATGACCTGAGCCAATAGTTAAGGCTCAAACGACTGAGCCACCCAGGTGCCCCACTTACACTTCATTTTTAACCTCCCACCTATAGGAATGGAAAGCTTGAGAAGTTAATAAGTGTTATATTTACATTCTGTCATTCAGAAGAGAGGTGGAAAATAAATTTTAAAATTTCAACGATCCTTTATTTTATAAGCCAAGAAATTGTTTTCTTTGAGTATAGTGGGTATTATGATTGTAGAAAATTGTGGTTAACACTAGATTTTTGCAAACGGGGGGTTTCTAACTAGGAATTATCTTGTAGTTTCAGCTATGATGTTAAAAGGAATGATTTCAGTGATGGATCTTGATCAAGTAGAAATTTTATTTTTAAAAAATATTTATTTTTGGGAGAGCACAAGTGGGGGAGAGAGGGAGACAGAGGATCCCAAGTGGGCTCTGTGCTGACAGGCTGATAGCAGTGAGCCTGATGTGGGACTCAAACTCATGAATTGTGAGATCATGACCTGAGCTGAAGTCGATGCTCAACTGACTGAGCCACCCAGGTGCCCCAAGTTGAAATTTTAAAAAATCTACATCTAGACTTTCATAATAAAATTTCAGGGGAAAAAAAAGAAATCTAAAGTATTTACATTTAAAAAAAAAAAGACTGTATCTTTAAAGAGGCAAAATGTATACAAACAGTCTGTTTCAGTAACAGCAACAAGAAAAATCAAAGAACAAAAGAATTATGTAATCAACATGCTGAGAGAAAATAATGACCAACATCCATACCCAGCAAAAATATCCTTTAGGACTGAAGATGAAGTAAGGGCATTACAGGCAAAAACTGAGAATTTGCTACCAGAATATCTTCAGGAAGGAAGGAAGTGTATTTTGGGGGGGGGGGGGTGCAGAAGAAAAGGATACCAGTTAAAGGACTAACTGTAGAAGGAAAGAATTTCAAAGAAAGTCAAGGGGTCCCTGGGTAGCTCAGCCAGTTAAGTGTCCAACTCTTAATTTCGGCTCAGCTCCTCATCTCATGATCCTGGGATTGAGACCCGGGTCAGACTGAGCCTGCTTGAGATTCTCTCTTTCCCTCTCGCTCTGTCCCTTGCTGCACATTCTCTCTCAAAAATAAAATAAAATCTTCAAAGAAAGCCATATAGAAGTGTGTAAATCTAAATGAACACTATGTTAAGCAAGAGTAAGTCTTGTGCAGTATAAAATACAGAGAAAATTAAAATAAAGAGCATATGCAAAAATAATAGCATACTGGTTGTGTTTTCCTGTGGGAGGGTTAAAATACTAATTAACTAGTAATTTCTAGGGTAAAAAGTTGCATAAATCTGTTCCCATAAAATAAGGACTATCTTCAGACTGATAAAAGGAAAAAATGGAATGAAAACCATCACTGACTCTAAAAGAAAGCAAAAAAGGGAGAAAAACAGAACATAAAATAGGCATGATATATAGAAAGAAAGTAGATTTAAAGCTACATTTACTGTTTTAAGACTTTTGAGGAGAGAATCTGGGAGTATGACAGAAAAGAGAGGCATTGAGTTCAACAATATGCCTTGTTCTAAGACTTCCTTTTTACAAAGTTCCCGTAAAGTTTGAAAATCACCATTTCTTAAATATTTTGGGAGCCCAGAGCACCAGCAGGCCACTCTTGCCTATCCTTTTCATCACCACCACGAACCTGCAAGGTAGGGTTTTTTTATCCCCATTTTAGAGAGGAGGATTGCCTGAGGTTGCTCAAATAGTAAATGACAAAACAGGATTCAAACCAGTTCAAGTTCATCCCAACCTCAACACACTTCCCAAAAGACACAATTTCCACCATTTAATGAACATAGGTTAGTCATGTTATTTAAATATATCCTAAGTTCTTAATTGCCTAGAAGAAACAGATGGACAAAAGTTTTGCAACAAACCCCACTTTAAAAAAATTCAAATTCCTGAGATTTCTCAAGCTACAAATAAATAGATCCTTAAAACAAATGTGCCAAACTTAGGCTATAGTCCTGTGTGCAGCTACTCATATTCAAAGCATTTTGGAAATGCTATGCATCCTATATTTTTCCATTCTGTGCTCCACAATGCATATGCATTTTGGTTTCTATTTGGGTCTCCATTTAATTCTGCTAAGAATATGCATTCATTTCTTGTTAAAACTAGAGTTTTCATTTCTGAAATGATTTATACTAGAAGACAATGTAATTACATTAGAAGACATTTTAATTTGCAAATTCATTTCCAGCCAAGATTTGTCCAAAATAAAATCTAATTTATGCCAAAGAATATCAAACCTGCTAATCAATTCTCTTTTAATGACTTCCCAGGAAGAAACTGATGTTGGCTATGATTCTTTACACCGCAGTTATAGTCCAACCATATTGCTTTTTAAAAGTATTCAATCTATTTTTATACACTTTCAGAATTAGGAATGCTTCATCTATTTACCACAAAATGAGAACTTTGTTGCCCAAATGATACAAAAGGAAGATTTTGATCATTCTCCTTCAGGTCACTTATTTCCGGGTACATTCACTTTTATTTTCTTCACTTTTTTACTGCTTATTTCCTAATACCTTCTATACTGATCTGTTCACTGTATTTTAATATATAATATAATGCTGAAGTGACTGTAGCTTGTCCCAAGACTATTGTAAGAGAACAAGTTGGAGAAAGAAAAGTTGTCACTAGAAAAAATAAACAGATGACACACTGGCCCTTAAACTCTGTTTCTAATGGAAAATCCCATGCAATAGATGAAATATTACCAGAAAACATGAACTGCCTCATTAACTTTATGCCCAAGTTATATCAGCAATTGATTTTTAATGCCTATGTTCATCATATGAGCTTCTACCATTCTTTATATATGTATTTTAAATTAGGCTTTATAAGATGAACTAGTTACATCATCATGCGTACTACATTATCTATATAAAGCATCTCAAAGAATAATTCACAAAGAAGCAAAAAAAACTGATGAGCAGTGTTGTTTTGTGGGACAAATTACTAATTATGAAATGTTGAATGCGGCAGCTATAACTGATATTTTATTTGAAATGACCTTAAAAATTGGCAACATATCATGAAGATACTTTTGGAAAATGAAGATACCATTGCTTTCTTTGATTGTATTTCTATGGTGTCTTTCAGCCAAGGTTTCTTCTGGCAATATCACAGTGAGGCCATCTGCATCACTAGGTATTTGTCACTGATAGAAAGATAACGGATTTGGAAATTGTTGCATGTCAGAACAAAGCAGATTAAAGTGAGCTGAATATATTAATTTTCAAAGTGGATTAGGGAGATGCCAATTCCACAGACTTAATAATTCATTGGGCTTTGTAGAATTTCTTGTAATAATTTTTTTAAACAGTCATTTTTTTTAAAAAAAGTAGAAAATGAGGTTTTAAACATGGTTTTGTAAGTTTGCTATTACTGCTGGGCAAAACTGTTAAGGCTAGCTTTGCTGTTACTGGAACTAAGTTAAAAATAAATTTCCAGAAGCCAGATTGATTTGGGAGATATTTTTGAATTTACCACTAGAGAATAGCTTAACACTGACGAACAGCCAACCTCTGTTGAAAGCCTTGACATATGTTAACCCATTTAATCTTTTCAACAATCCTATGAAGGAGGTACTATTATTATCGATATTTTGGTGGGGAGTAAATGAGGCAGGGAGGTAAGCTAACTTACATAGGTCACTCAGTAGGAAAAGGAGTGATTGAACCCGGGTGGTCTAGCTCTGAAGCCTGATTCTAACCACTGGCCTAAGCTGTTCCTGTTTAATTGAAGTATTCAAATTGAGGGTAGAATGCTTTCTTTCATTAAAGGCAAAGAAGAATATGTGGGGAAATTCTAGTATATGCAGGAAACCTTGAAGAATCTGCAAAATGGAGCCAATCACAAACCCGATTAGTGGACTGTCAGTGGATTCTTCTCTCACAAAATACTCATCCTGTAGACATTTGAATTCCTGGTCAGGACTGTGATCATCTCATTTAACCCTCACAATAACCCTACAGACCACAGTGGATTATCTTCATTTAAATTGACACATGACATGGACATTTTGCAAATGAGGGCAGAGGACACCACAGATATTCTAAAAATAACAAGGGTTTAATATATTTCTACATTCCTTTTAAATAGTTTCTTATGAAAACTTTTACCTTAAAAACTCAAGACCCCAGAGGTGCCTGGCTGGCTCAATTGGTAGAGCATGTGACTCTTGAGCTCGGGGTCAAGAGCCCAGGGTCAAGTTTGAGCCCCATATTGGGAGTAAAGTTCACTTAAAAATGAAATTAAGTTAAAATTAAAAAAAAAAACTTGAGGCCACAGATAGTAACATAAAGTTATTCTGATAAATAATTTTTTCTAACATGGATAATACAGGAGAAACATGGGATTATGATGTCAAGAAATGTGGAAATCGGGTTGGATCAGAGACTATTTTTCCAAGTCCAGGGAATCTGAAATTGCAGGAGTAGAATTACAAACCTCATCAGGAAAAGGAAAAGTCCTCAACTGGGCTGGTGACCTGGCAGGACAAACATTTTTAGCTGTATTACAGAAAAATTAGAAACAAGAGCTTGTATCCAGGGCCCTGTCCGCAGAGAAGTGCCCCTTCCCAGAGCAGCTCTCCATTCCTGGCAGGTCTTCTGTCTCCTGCACTCACCCTGAGGGCAGCACCACAGGCTGTGATCACGGTCCCTTGGCCTTATCTCAGCATGACAAGCCCTTGCCTAATTAAATTTTGTCCTCATTCCCATTCTACTGTTTTGTGCAATCTAATATTCCCTGTGACAGATTCCAGTCACAGTGGGCTGCCTGCCTTGATAGGACATTTTAATCCCCAGTTATCAATGACTTTTTTTTTCTTGGTGGTGGTGGCTGTTAGCGCTCTGGTTATCATTATGTAAGACAGTTTATAATGCAAAATAATAAAATAGTCATAAGCATCATCAGATGAAAAATCTTTTTGTATAGCGTAACATCTTTTCTGATATTCCAATTCTCTACCTCCATGATTCCTTCTTCCACTGGTTTTAAACCTGGTGTGTGGGGGGAGGGAAAATATCAAAGTCACCTAGGAAAAGTTTTAAAGAACCCATACTCACCTGCTCTTCCCTTCTGCAAGACTATATTACGTTGATAACCACCATTCTTGAAAAATATGTAGTACAGCCTGTATTTCCTATATTCCTCAAAACTCTTAAAGCCAAACAAGAGTTTCAATATCCTTAGGAATTTATAGACCATTTTTCTTTATGACTGGGAGGAGGGTTCTATGCTTAAAAGCATTTATGTAACAAGCTTTCCTTAGCATAAGTAAAAACATCCTGTTTTATATTAAGTACGATCACATAACAAGACGTATCAGTATATATTTTTACAGCAATTTTAAAGATTCTCTCATACCTAAATTAACAAAGCTGCTGTTAGTTTTTAAAATCTTGTTCAAAGAGAAAAAAGTAATTAAAATCTCCTTCTTTTGATGTACCAAAGATTATTCAACAGTATTCTCTGAGGGTTTTAATAGTAAAATTATTTCCACTTTGCTTTTGTATTTTAAGTAGTCTTCCCACCCAGCACAGAGCGTAGTGTGGGGCTGGAACTCACGACTGTGAGATCAAGACCTGAGATGAAATCAAGGGTCAGATGCTTAACCAACTGAGCCACCCAGGTGGCCCATATTTCCACCTTGCTTTTAATTCAAGGATATCTTAGCTCTATTATTTTAGATACATACGTCCTTTGTCATTTCCTATATCTCCAACATGGCTTTTCCATCCAGAAATTGGAAGGTGCTACCATGCTTAGGCTGGTGGGCCTCAGCTGAATGACAAATGCAGGTGAGACTGAAGAAATGTTGTGTCTGTTTGCTCCAACTGTCATTTCTTTTTCCATTATCTCTTGCTATCTAATTTGAAATAGCCACCATTAAAATTGCACCTCTCTCCCCAGGTTAGACACTTAGGAAATTGTTGGGAATCTCTTTTATTAGTTGCGGCAGCTTTGTTTTATTTACTTATAACTTATACCCCATGTATCTCCAACATATTTGAGGTGGTAAACAGTAAAATTAGGTCAATTATGGAAATGAAGAGTAACCCTTCCCTTTTTTCCTAATAATCCCTCCAAATAATAGAAAGTCCTAGTCAACTTTGATTCAACCTTTGTTAAAATTATAGGAAAACATAAGCCACAATAACATTTGATTATTTCATGTTGGAATATTCCAGTGATCTCAAGCACATAGGAAATAAAGACACTGGACAGGTAAGGGAAAGGTTTTACTGAGTATTAAATGAATATGTCAGTTATTAAATTTTTGTTGCTCAGCACCAAATCCACCCTTTTTACTGTGTTACATGATGTCAGAACGGGGACTTTGCAAGCCAAATTTCTGCTTTGCCAGCTGGCTCCCTCTTAAGCTCTGCCAACTATAGTGTGTGGGTGTGTCTGTGTAGGTAGTGATGTTTGTGTATATGTGGTGTATGTTTGCAATGATTGATGTGTATGTGGTGATGTGTGTGTGGTGTGTGTGTATATGGTGGCTTACTTATATGTTTGGTAATGTGTGTGTGTGTGTGTGTGTGTGTGTGTGTGTGGTATGTGTGTAGATGTATGTGGTATGTACATGTGGTGGTTATGCGGTGGCAGTAGTGATGTGTGTGTGTTTGTGTGGGGAGGTGATAGAGGGAGAGTGTAAGTTGGAAGGAGAAAGAAGGAACCACTTGCTTTCAGTGTGCTTTCTGCTCCTGGGAGCATCAACCCAGAAACACCTCCTCACCCCAAGATGACACTTCCTTCCCATGACATACACTTGCAAAACCCTAACAACACTTCCTATAACCACACTTCCTCAGAGATACCCAGGACCAGTTGCCTGGAGACTCTTTGGAAATTTGAGATTCAGCTCCATTTGGCTTCTTCACCAAGTCTTTAAGTTTTAATACATCCACCTTTTTCCTTTGTTTACCTAGGCCTACAGGTGGAAGCTGCTTCCTATAGTTGCTTCCTCATTTTCTCTTTTTGGCTTTTTGTTCACTTAATTCACTTTATACCTTATTCTTCATGTATACTCTCAGTTAAATGGCTAGTGTGACTCCTGTCTCCTGACTTGATCTTAATGGACAGAATGGATTCCAGCCATGTCTCTCATTATGTTCACTTACATGAAAGAGTACGCCTCCTAAGCCACTCATATACTTTTCTTGAGCAATTAATGCAAAGATGTTCCCATGATATCCATTTTTTTAAATAAAATGTTTCTTTTAACAAGGAAGCATGTAAAACAGTTTTGTTCATTTTTTTGACTTTTGGTACTTACTGCAAAGATTGTAACTTATATCCTTTGAACGTATAAATGCATTGTGTTAGACCCATGACTGCATGAATCATGTATGGGTCAGAAAAGCCCCACACCACTAGGCTAATTTTTATATTTGATAGCTTGGAAAATAAAATGAAGACAATGGTCCTAGCAGCTTAAACATTAAGCCTAACCAGAAGTCTGGTTTCTTTAGTAATTTGCTAACAGAGTATTTAAAAACCAAAGCTTTAAAAGGTTGGTAGAAAGATGGCTAGTTGTATAAAGAAAAAGGTAATTATGTCAAGAGTCAATGATTATATTTTATCATGAAGGTTTTCTGGCAAGCCATGGAAATAGCATTTCTTTTATGAATAAGTAACATAAAGTTCATCTTTTCTTCCAAAGATTAGTCCATGTATAATGGGAGGGCACAATCGCCTAGGCTCAGGAGTTTTTAGGACTAACAGGAAACACAGACCAAGAGTGACAAAAATAGGACGATACAAAGGTCAGAATTTTAGGGTAGAAAAGACTCAGATTTTGAGTTCAAAAACAAAGTAGGGGCCAAATTTGCTTTTTGAAAATATAAACAAAATTGATAAACACCTAGCCGGGCTTCCCAAAAAGAAAAGAGAGAGGACCCAAGTAGATAAAATCATGAATGGAATGGATTATTACAATCAATTCATCAGAAATATAAGCAATTATCAGAGAATACTATGAATATTTATATGCCAATAAACTGGGCAACCTGAAAGAAATGGACAAATTCCTAAACACCCACACACTCCCAAAACTCAAACAGGAAGAAATAGAAAATTTGAACAGACCCATAATTACTAAGGAAATTGAATCAGTTATCAAAAATCTCCCAACAAATAAGAGTCCTGGACCAGATGCCTTCCCAGGGGAATTCTACCAGACATTTAAAGCAGAGTTAATACCTATTCTTCTCAAGATGTTCCAAAATATAGAAATGGAAGGAAAACTTCTGGACTCATTCTATGAAGCCAGTATTACTTTAATTCCCAAACCAGAGATCCCACAAAAAAGGAGAGCTACAGGCCAACATCCCTGATTAACATGGATGCAAAACTTCTCAATAAGATACTAGCAAATTGATTTCAACAACATATAAAAAGAATTATTTACCATGATCAAGTGGGATTCATTCCTGGGCTGCAGGGCTGGTTCAATATTTACAAATCAATCAATGTCACATTAGTAGAAGAAAGGATAAGAACCATATGATCCTGTCAATAGATTCAGAAAAAGCATTTGACGAAATACAACATCTTTTCTTAATAAAAATGCTCAAGAAAGTCAGAATAGAAGGAACATACTTAAAGATCATAAAAGCCACTTATGAAAAGCCCACAGCTAATATCATCCTCAATGGGGCAAAACTGATAGCTTTCCCCCTGAGATCAGGAACATGACAGGGATGTCCAGTCTTACCTCTGTTGTTTAACATAGTGTTGGAAGTCCTAGCATCAGCAATCAGACAACAAAATGAAATCAAATGCATCAAATATTGGCAAAGAAGTAAAACTCTCACTTTTTGCAGATGACATGATACACTACATGGAAAACCTGAAACTCTCCACCAAAAGGCTGTTAGAACTGATACATGAGTTCAGCAAAGTTGCAGGGTACAAAATCAATGTATAGAATGGTTGCATTTTTGTACACCAATAATGAAGCAACAGAGAGGAATCAAGAAACTGATCCCATTTACAATTGCACCAAGAGACATAAAATAGCCAGGAATAAACCTAACCAAAGATGTAAAAGATCTATATGCTGAAAACTATAGAAAGCTTATGAAGGAAATTGAAGACACAAACAAATGTAAAAACATTCCATGCTCATGGACTGGAAGCATCAATACTGTTAAAATGTCAATACTACCCAAAGAAAGCTACACATTCAATGCAATTCCAATCAAAATTGCACCAGCATTCTTCTCAAAGCTAGAATAAGGAATCCTGAAATTTGTATGCAACCACAAAAGACCCCAAATAGCCAAAGTAATATTGAAAAAAGAAAAACAAAGCAGGAGGCACCACAATCCCAGACTTTAGCCTCTACTACAAAGCTGTAATCATCAAGACAGTATGGTATTGGCACAAAAACAGACACATAGACCAATGGACTAGACAACCCAGAACTGGACCCACAAATGTATGGCCATCTAATCTTTGACAAAGCAGGAAAGAGTATCCAATGGAAAAAAAGACAGTCTCTTTAGCAAATGTGGCTGGAAGAGCTGAACAGCAACATGCAGAAAAATGAAACTAGACCACTTTCGTACACCATACACAAAGATAAACTCGAAATGGATGAAAGACCTAAATGTGAGACAGAAAACCATCAACACCCTGGAGGAGAAAGAAGGTAACAACCTCTTTGACCTCAGCTGCAGCATTTTCTTGGTCGACACATCTCCAAAGGCAACGGAATTAAACGCAAAAATGAACTATTGGGACATCAAGATAAAAAGCTTCTGTACCGCAAAGGAAAGAATCAACAAAACTAAAAGGCAACTGACAGAATGGGAAAAGATATCTGCAAATGACGTATCAGGTAAAGGGTTAGTATCCAAAATCTATAAGGAATTCACCAAACTCCACAACCCAAAATCAAATAATCCAGTGAGTAAATGGGAAGAATACATGAATAGATAATTTTCCAAAGAAGACATCCATATGGCCAACAGACACATGAAATGATGCTCAACGTCACTCCTCATCAGGGAAATACAAATCAAAACCAGATACTGCCTCACACCAGTCAGAGTGCCTAAAATGAACCAATTGGGAAACTAGATGCTGGTGAGGATGTGGAGAAATGGTAACCCTCTTGCATTGTTGGTGGGAATGCAAACTGGTACAGCCGCTCTGGAAAACAGCGTGGAGGTTCCTCAAAATATTAAAAATAGAACCACCCTATGACATAGCAATAACACTACTAGGAATTTATCCAAGGATACAGGAGTGCTGGTGCACAGGGGCACATGAACCCCTATGTTTATAGCAGCACTTTCAACAATAGCCAAATTATAGAAAGAGCCTAAATGTCCATCAACTGATGAATAGATAAAGAAGATGTGGTTTATATATACAATGGAATACTACTTGCCAATGGAAAGAATAAATTCACGCCATTAGCAGCAACGTGGATGGAACTGGAGGGTATTATGCTAAGTGAAATAGGTCAGTCAGAGAAGGACAGATATCATATGTTTTCACTCATATGTGGATCTTGATAAACTTAACAGAAGACCATGGGGGGAGGGAGAGGGGGGTTACAAATAGAGAAGGAGGGAGGCAAACCATAAAAGACTCTTAGATACAGAGAACAAACTGAGGGTTAATGGGGGTGGGGTAGAGGGGAAAGTGAGTGATGGGTATTGAGGAGGCCACTTGTTAGGATGAGCACTGGGCATTGTATGTGAGCCAATTTGACAATAAATTATATTTTTAAAAAATATATTTTAAAAAAGGTTACCTTAACAGTGGAGGGAAGAAGACAGTAGAAGAACATATTCAAAGTGCTGGAGAAAAAAATTACCAGTCAAGAATTCTGTACCCAGAAAAGTTTGAGAAAACATATATCTGCCTAAAAAGAAATAATAAAGTCCTTCCTACTGATAGGGAATTACTTAGGATGGTAATCTAACTGTACAAAAAGAAACCAAGAGCACCGGAAATGGTAAATATGTGGATGACTGTATTTGGTACATATTTATGTTTTTTTCTTTTAATTACTTTAAGGACATAAGCTTGTATAAAGCAGTAATTATAACCCTGTGTTGCTGAGTTTATAAACTAAATTGATCTCTATGACAATAATAGTACAAAGAAGGAGGAAGGAAAAGAAGCTGCAATGGAGCAAAATTACTTCATTTTATCAGAACTAAGTTTATATTCACCTGACAGAGAGAGTGATACATTATGACATATGTAATCTTTAGCACAACCACTAAGAAAATAACTCCACAAGTATCATTAAAAAAATTGGCAGAGAAATGTAAATATCATACTATATGATATTTGACACAGAAGGCCACAAAGGAGGAACATATAAATAAGAAATACACAAAACATCTAGAAGGCAAATTGTAAAATGAAGACATATTTCCAGCAAAAGCAATAATTACATTACTGTGATTATACTCTAATCAAAAGGCAGAGATTGTCAGGCTGGATATACAAAGCACCATCCTGTTATATACTATCTATGAGACAGAATACAGATTCCAAGACAAAAAATTTGAAAATAAAAGGATACCAAGGTAGTTGGAATAGCTACATTAAGACAAAATGGACTTCAAGAATTCTTACCAGAGACAAAGATATTTTACAGTAAGGAGTCTATATATCATAAAAATAAAGCAATTTTTAATTTATACTTGCCTAACAAGAGTCTCAAATCAGAAGAAATAAAAACTGACAAAATCCAAAGGACAAATAAACAACTATAGAGATTTCAGTGCCCCACTTTCAATAATGGATAGAACAAATAGACATAAAAATCAAAATGGATCTAAAAGATCTGAACACTATCAATCCATTTAGCCTGGTGTAGATTGTAATAAATTAAGATGCACATAACCACCCATATTCCACCCAACAGAGAAATACAGAGTCATTTCAGGTGCACATGGAACACTCTCCAGGACAGACCATATGGAGAACTAGTATGTCCTCCGACCTCAATTATATTTGATTATAAATCAATAGCACAAATAAATGAGAAATCTCCAAATACTTGGAAATTAAATAATATGTTTATAAACAATCTAGGAGGCTAAGAAGAAATCACAAGGCAAGTTAGAATTTTTTTGTGACCCAAATGGAAAAAAAAGCACACTTAAAAATGTACAGGATGTGGTTAAGGAAGTACTTAAAAATAAACATATAGCTCTAACTTACCAATATCTAAAAAGAAGTGTCAAAAATTAATAATGTAAATTTCTTCTTTAAGAAGAACAAAGAGCAAATTAAACCCAAAACAAACAGAAGAAAAGCAATGATGAGCAGGGAAATAATGAGGAAGGAAAATTTCTAAACTTATTCAAAGAGGTTAATTGTACCTTAATACCAATACCAAAGACTTTACAAGAAAGTAGAAAAACAGGGTAGCATAAACAGACACAAAAATTCCTGACAAAATACTAGAGATTAAATCTAGCAACATATAAAAAAGATGACCAGTGGGACTTATCCCAATAATGTAAACTTGGTCAACAAATGAAACCCAACTAATGTAGTACAGCATATTAATAGAATAAATGCAAAAACACATGCTTATCTCAATAGACAGAAAAGTCATTCATCAAAATCCAGCATCAATTCATGATAAAAACTTAAACTACAAGTAGATTTCTTCCTTAGCCTGATAGAGGGAGTCTACAAGATGTATTAATTGCCTCCTATTCACCCTATTGGTATGGGAGGGATTCTTACCCTAAGGCTCTGGGGATGACTGAACACAAAACACCTGGTCTTGACAGATGACATCAATGGCAGTTTATTAGTCACATATGCTCACTGCCCCAGAGAGGAGGACACTCCATGCCATTAAAGGCCAAACAGTACAGTGGAGACCAGAGTGAATACCCAGGAGCTATTAAGAGGCAGGCTTTGTAGTATTAAAAGGGTGAGTTGCCTCAATGTGCCTGCAAGAGAATGTAATTGGCTTGTTTGAATAATTCCATGGGCTGGCAGGGAACTGAAAGCCGAGACATAAGCATGAACTCCACCTGTTCTGTTTGATAAGGAGGACTGTTTAGCTGTGGGACTTTATCCATGGGAACAGAACAGGAAGGAGAAGTTGTGGTTAGGCCATTTGAGGTCCTCCTAATTTTATAGGATAAGACAGCACATAACGCTGAAACTTTTAGTCTTTAAATCACAAACAAAACAAAACAAAACAAAACACAAAACCCCACAACTCTCCCCGCGCAAAAAAACAAAACACAACCAGATAGCTAACATAATACTTCCCAGAGGAAGAATGAATGTTTTCTTCCTGAAATCAGGAAAAAAGGAAGGGTATCCATTTTTACTACTTCTATTCAACATGGTACAAGAGGTTTAGCCATCATAACAAGGCAAGAAGACAAGTTAAAGTCATTCAGATTAGAAAGGAAGATGTAAAACTGTTTTTATTTGCAAATGACATCATGTTATATGTAGAAAAACCTGAAGAATCTATACACATGCACACACAAACTACTAAAACTAATAAATCAGTGTAGCAAGTTTTCAGGATACAATATGCACACAAAAAAATTATATTTCTATACGCTAGCAATGAACAATCTGGAAACAAAATTAATTCATTCACAGTATCATCAAAAAGAGTAAGATAAAAATACTTAGGAACAAATTTATCAAAAGGGACACATACCTGTATGCTATGAACTTTGCTAAAAGAAATTATTATTTTTTTTTCAACGTTTATTTATTTTTGGGATAGAGAGACAGAGCATGAACGGGGGAGGGACAGAGAGAGAGGGAGACACAGAATCGGAAACAGGCTCCAGGCTCTGAGCCATCAGCCCAGAGCCCGACGCGGGGCTCGAACTCCCGGACTGCAAGATCGTGACCTGGCTGAAGTCGGACGCTTAACTGACTGCGCCACCCAGGCGCCCCGCTAAAAGAAATTAAAGACCTAAATAAATGGAGACACATGTTTGTAGATTGGAAGACTGAAAACTGTTAAAACAGAAATTCTCCCCAAAATTATCTATAGAGTTGAATCAAGTCAATGTCAACCCTATCAAAAACTCAGCAAGGTTTTGTTTTTGTTGTTTTTTTTTTTTTTTTGTTTTGTAGGAATGGACAAGTAAATACTAAACTTGTATGTAAATGAAAAGAACCAAGAATAGCCAAAACAATTCTGAAGAAAAAAAGTGGGAGGCCTTACACTTTATTTCAAAGCTCATTGTAAAATTACAGTGATCACAACAGTATGGTGTCGATATGAGAATAGACAAATAGATCAGTACAACAGATGAGGAAGTTTAGAAATAAACTTTTTTCTTTATAGTCAACTGATTTTTGACAAAGTGCTAAGCAATTCAATAAGAAAAGTCTTCTCAGAAACAATGCACAAACAATTGGGTATTCACAGGCAAAATATCAGCTTAGACCCTTAGCTGACACCATAAGGAAAAATAAACTCAAAATGGATCATAGATCTAAATATATGAGCTACAAATATAAAACTTCTAAAAGAAAACATAGGAGAAAGTCTTGTGACACTGAGTCAGAAAAGATATCTTAGACATACCAACCAAAGCATGATTCACAAAAGAAACAGTTGATAAATTAGACTTTAAATTTTTAAATTTAAAACTTTTCCTCTTTAAAAAGTATCCTTATAACAAGATAAGCCACAAATTAGTAGAAAACATGTGTAAATCTCATATCTGATAAAGGGTTTATATTCAGTATATATAAAGAATCTTAAAATTCAATCATAAGTAACCCAATTTTAAAATGGGCAAAAGGTTTGAACAGACATTTTATTAAGAAAATATATGAATAGCTAATAAGTCCAAGGATATTCAACAACTTGTCATTAAAAAAATGCGAAGTAAAGCCACAATGAGATATCACTCCACACCCATCAGAATGACTGAAAAGAAAAAGACTATGAATACCAAGTGTTAGCAAGTATGTGAAGAATCTGGCATCCTTTCAGGTTGCTGATTGGAATGTAAAATGGCACAGCCACTTTGGAAAACATTTTGGCAATTACTTCAAAAGTTAAACAGTAACTTACTATTACCATAATTAACTTACAATTATGTAGCAATTTTGTCCCAGGTATCTACCCAAGAAAATGAAACCTATCAGTATAAAGACCTATACATTAATATTCATGGAAATATTATTCATAGTAGCCAAAGAATGGAAACAATCCAAACGTCCACTGGCTAGTGAATGGATCAACAGATACAGAATATTTTCATCAAGGATTCCTGTGTTGTCTTTTTATAACCACACTCCACTCCCTATGCTACTGTACCTCCTGCCCCACCTCCTTCTTCCATCCCCTGACTTCCCCAACCACCATTAATGTATCCTCCATTTTTATTTGGTGATTTCAGAAGTGTCATATAATGGAATCATATACATAGCATGTAACCTTTTGGGATTGGCTTTTTTCTCACTCAGTATAATTCCCTGGTGATTCATCCAAGTTGCTGCCTATCTCAATAAGCCATTCTTCTTATTTCTGAGTGGTATCCCATGGTATGAATGTACCACAGTTTAACCACTCAGTGAAGAACATTTGGTTATTTCCCAGGTTGTGGTTATTAGGAATAAAGCTGTTATAGACATTCATTTATAAGTATTTATTTATTTATTTATTTATTTATTTATTTATTTAGAGAACAAGCAAGCAGGGGAAGGGCAGAGAGAGAGGAAGAGAGAGAATCCTAAGCAGACTCCACACTCTGTGCAGAGCCTGACAGGGGGTTCCATCCCACCACCCAGGGATCATGACCTGAGCTGAAATCAAGAGCTGGACACTTAAT
This sequence comes from Prionailurus viverrinus, assembly GCF_022837055.1. Taxonomy (NCBI): domain Eukaryota; kingdom Metazoa; phylum Chordata; class Mammalia; order Carnivora; family Felidae; genus Prionailurus; species Prionailurus viverrinus. Next base: position 131,970,892 of record NC_062562.1, on the reverse strand, counting down.
GAAATAAGCCACCCAGGAGCCCCTAAGTTTTTATATGAGGAGTTTTTATTTCTCTGAGATAAATGCACAAGAGTGCAACTGCTAGATTGTATGGTAGTTTTAGGTTTAGTTTTTTAAGAAACTGCCAAACTATTTTCCAGAGTGGCTGAGAATTATCTTTCAAAGAGTAGTTCTGCTTATTGTTAACACTGACCATACAAGAGAAAGAAAAGGAAAGCACATTTTTATTCAAGCTTAGGTCTTTTATAGGAATAGGAAACTAGAATCCTATTCAGACCCTCTTATCATAGCTTAATTAATGAGAAAAGGTGACTGTACCATATTATGAGATATCTGTGAAAGAAAAGCATTTTATTCATAAACACAAATGAATATTTCATAAGTACTTTTAACATTGACCTAGGAGCTCAATATCGGTAGTACTTACATGGTATATTGATGTAATATTTGGCATTGAGCAGTTTCTCAATGTTTAGCTCAACAATTTTTAAATACAATATGGGAAACATATTCCATATAGTCCCAATATGTAAACCTATTTATCTTGGTTTACTTTTACTAAAGAACAAGCTCTCAGAAATCTAGATGCATTTTATCTTCCCCCAAAAAGATAAACTGTAGCATGTGAGGTTGAAAAATAAAAATTTCAGATTTCTGAATTTAGAAGGTTCTAAACCTTGAGACATAACATTCCCATTATGAAATCATTACTGCACAGAAAATAATGTTGGCCCACTATATTCTTCTGAAATCTGAAATCAACAGGAGTTATGTGCAGAAGACATTCATGTTCTACCTGCTCAAGGCCACTCCCAACCTTGAAGCTTTTCAGTTCATTAAGTATTTATCCCTTATAAACCATATTTAAAAGTCATCATGGGAATCAACCTATTCAGTGTACTGAAAGCACACTATTCAGTATTTTCTTCTTTCTCCACTTACCGGCTGTTGAGTTTCCCACCCATTCCAGTTTAGCATTTTTATGCTTTCTCTACACGATTCTATCCAGCCGCATCTAAATATCTGAATGCAGGGAGATCACAGCTTCAAAGACATTTGGTACAGGACAGGTCCCTAGAAATCCTATTATCACTGTGAGGTCTGCTGGATCCTTTTGTATAAAGATCACTTCCAATCCTTAATGACATTTCCACCATTGGTCTTCCCAGGTTAGACTGCTACACCGTTTTTCTTTGTTCCTATCATCCTCATCCATCATCAACAGTAATTTTCCCCTGTAACATTTGTATTAATTCACTATTGTCATCTGAACAAAAATTTTATTTACATTATTTTTTTCTAACTAGCCTACTAGTGCTCCTTCCTTTTCCATAATTACACCCTTCATGGTGAATTTTTATTTCTCATTAATGTGTTATAATAGTGGCTTAAGTGAAGGAGTTATAGCTTTTCCTTATATTCAACAAATATAACACATACTCACAGAGTGGCTAATATTTCCACTGTGATCTCTCTGCAAAGTCTGTGGTAAGAAAAATGGATATCTTTCCTGCCCTAATGGAACTTACAGTCTAATGGTGGAGACAGTAAGCAGATCATCACACAGGTAATTAATTACAATGTTAGCAAACATGTGGAAAAATATACTAGGAATGTATATATAAAGGGACTCATTGTGGTGTGGCAGGAATTATAGACTAGAAAGAATTACATTCATCCTGAGATGTGAAAATGATTCGGAGTTAGCAGAATCAAACGGAAGACAAAGGATATCACTTAAGTAAAAAGCTTTAGCATAGTTAAGAATGCAGTGAAAGTCAATGGGCCTGGAACTCAGAGCCAAGAGTAAAAATCTGGGGAGGAGAACGGGAGCCAGATCATGCTGGGTTTTGTGGGCTCTAAGTTTCATTCAATTTGCAGGGAATTCGAAAAATTTTTAAGCAGGGAATTGTCCTGATCAGATGTGCATTTAAAAAGGATCACTCTTAGAAAATGAAAAAAAAGTAACCATTTTAGCTTAGAATAGAGGAGAATAAAAGTAGATGAAGGGAGGCCAGTTAGAAGCCTTTTACGGATGCTCAGGAGAGAAATGAAGGATTTCTTGGATGAATGTGTTGGTACCAAAGAAGAAAAATACCTTAGAGGTAAAGCTAGTAAGATGTGGTTTTAGCCAGGGGTGCCTGGGTAGCTCAGTCAGGTAAACATCCGACTTCAGTTCAGGTCATGATCTCATGGTTCTTGGGTTGGGAGCCCACATTGAGCTCCGTGCTGAGAGCTAAGAACCTGGAGCCTGCTTTGAATTCTGTGTCTCCCTCTCTGCCTCTCCCGCACTTGCATGCACGCTCTCTCTCTCTCTCAAAAATAAATAAACATTAAAAAAAATTTAATGTGGTTTTAGCTAGAGTAATGGAGTGGCTTGGATAGATTTAGGGTTTACGGCTTCAGTTTGGGACATTTTGACTATGGGCTAGAATGTGAATTCCATGAGGACAGGTTTTTTGCCTATTTTGTTCACTGCTGTATCCCCGTGCCTTGGGAGACATTCAAGGGGAGATGTTGAATAGGCAGATTAATTATATGGATTTGTAGCTCAGAAGAGAGGTTTGGGCTGGAATTTAAAATGTGGGAGTCAGCAGAATATAGATGCTTTCAGCAGCCAGAATATCAAGCTCCACTGGGGAAAGCTGAAGAGTGGAAAAGGCAAGATCAAGGACTGGTGTCCAGCTGACTTGTCAACAGCTCTCTGCAACACTATGTGATTGCCAATTCATTTAGGGATCATTCTCATCATGTTGAGATGAGTGAGACCCAATGTAGTCCATGCTCTAAAGGGGGTGTGGAGGTGTTTAAGGTCACAGTGTCTCCCATATGCATTTAGGTTGGGCCTGTCCTATAGGAATACTAAGCTCTTTGTTCTGTGTTATTATTCTTCTCTCCCTACTCCTTTTTTTCAGGAGAAATGGGTGGGAAAAATTAGACAAATAGTTACAGTCTAAAATGCAAAATGATTGCATGGCTGAATTGTCATGGAAGATAGATTTTCTGCTTTGACCCTTCCAACAATCAGGTCCCAAGTCAGGCCAGTAGGATGTACTTTTAGCCAGAAAGGCGTTTCTATGTCCTTTATAACTGAGATATTTTCTCTACCTGTCTGCATGACAAAGTCCTTCTTTCTTCCAGTTTTTCTGGAAGAAGTCCTCTCTCCTATTTCTCCCTCTTCTTAATGCACCCAGAGCAGAAAGATGTTTGGCAATCTCCTACATACACTTGACGTATCAGTTAACTAAATTTACTGTGTGTGTGTAGTGGGGTGCCTTTAGACATTTCGTGTTATTCTTTTTACATGAAATAGGTGTCATCAGCATCTTTGATATACTACTCATCTAGTGAGTTTTGAGTGTCTGCATTTACACTTAATTTCTCCTTAAAAATTGTGTAATAAAATTACGTTACATAGGATGACCATTGGTAAAGATGTAACACTTCTAAAACCCAAACTGGTTAGAATTAGTTTAGAGCTACTTTCATTTTTAGCATTACTTATCTCCTATAGAAATTAATTTTAAAATGTAATTTGTTTATTCTATCCATGTCTCAATGTCATTTTCCAAGACAATGTACTTGTTAGAATGTAAACTGTCCCAGGTAACCAATATAAATTATCACTAAAATGGAGAAACCAGAATCCACTGAGAGTTAAAAAAAAAAAATAGAAAAGGAAAAAGAAACAACCCAGAGAAACGTCTGCTCGATGTCCACAATTAAGCTTTTTTTTAATAATCAAGAAAAAGATTTTTTTTTGAAAGAAAGAGATTACAGATACATTCTGTTTAAGATCCTCTCATCAGTACATGACCTCCTAAAATTTTCTAGTTAATAAAATTCATGAAATAAATGTGACTATTATCATAACTGATTTTATAACATTAGTTGAACAGATTTTAAATGTTCTCAAATACTATTAACATACTCATTACATGATCTTTAGAAAAATACTGTTAGTCTAATGAATGCATTGTTAGCCCAGCGAAATGCCAACAGGTTATTCTATAAAATGGGAGTAATGATGCTTACCTCCTAAGACTTCCATCTGAATTAAATAAATTAATATTTAGAAAGCATTCAGAACAGCCTCTGACACACTGCAAGCCAAATTAGTATTGGCTGCAACTGCTGCTGTGACTACTTACAAAGGAGTTCATGTTTATCTGCATTTGAGATACCCTCAGGGTGAGGATTACAGCTATGTTGGCATTACAATTATTATTATTTTGGAATAGGTTACGTTGGTTACTAAGCAGAAATTCTGCATATAAATCAAATTATTTTTAAGGGACTAGAAGAGCCACTATTCAAAAAACTTCCTTAAGCACTTAATTGCTTTTCCAGGAATGCTGAAGATGCCCCTAAGAAAGTTAAATTTCTCTTCTGTCACAACATTCCTCCACCAGCTGTTTCTGTTTGCCTCTGTGACAGCCTGCTTGAGAATGGGTTCCAGTATGAGTTAGAAAGGAGTATGTGACAAGACCAGAGGTGGCTAATGACCTTGGCTAATACATCTTTCAAGCCTGAAAATGGTTTACTTTTTCCATTATCAGTCATTCTTACCTTTCCTAACATGATCACATGCTAGTTCTCAGCCTCCTTTCCCACCCTTATGATTATTCCCCGTGCCCACTCGGAGTTTGTCCACCTGACCCTCAGCCAGTGTTTGTCCTGGCCCCCCACAATGCTTCCTGGACTATCAGGTCAGGCTGACCCCTGCACTGTATCTCTGAACTGCTCTACCCTCTTGCTTGACTCCACACTCTTTATTCAGACCCTATGGTAGGTCTGTCTGTTGCTGGCTGCACCCTAGCATGAAAGATAGTTGAGGAAATTGCTGTGGACCCACAGGTTTCTGTATCTTTGATGAGTTAGGAGTCCTAAACTCCTCATGCTTCCTGCCCTGGATCTTCTTCGCCTCCCCGAGCATTTTATGTAAGAAATCCGAGGAGTGATGGACATGCTGGTGGGAGTTATGAATTATTGCTACACCCTTCAAAGTGGTTTTATCCCTCTACCTCTTTCCATGTAATATAATCTTCAGTGAAGAGCTGAGTTAGTTTCTTTTTGGGCTCCCATGATAAAAAGAGACCCAGCCAGCGTGAACTGACCAAGTTTTTCGAAAAAAATCAAGATGAAAAGCTCTCCAATGTGGTGCAATTCCCCATCATGCACACCAGGGCAAACACTGGGGAGCACAGCACACTGGCCGGGTTTTCTGCCTCACTGCAGTCACAAACTAAAACAAGTTAGATCCACACCCCCACTTCTAGTAAGAGCTTTACTCACTCCCATGGGATGATCCAAACTTAAGGATTATTGATGCTTCTGAATCCACATAGACCTATAGCTGTTGAGCCAAACCTCAAGAAGCAAGTAGAGGTCTTTTCCTCTCTTCCATTGCTCTTTAGCTGCAAAATTACTAGAGCCCACTCAACTGGAAAGAACCTACCACTAATTTTCTCAAGTGATCCAACCAATGGAACATTCAGCAATAAAAAGTAATGAATTACTGATATATGAACCGACATTGATGAATCTCAATGTAATTATGTTGAGTGGAAGCCAGACAAAATAAGAATATACACTGTACGATTCCACTTACATAAAATTCTAGAAAATGCAAACTAATCTATGGCACACACAGTGGTCACATGAAGTTGTGGAGGGCCCACAGAAGGAAAAGGAAAAAAGGATAACAAGGTAATACAAGGAAGCTGTTGGAGTGATGGATATTTTCATTATTTTGACCTTGGTGCTGGTTTCATGGGTGTACGTGTGTCAAAACTTACCAAATTGTCCATTTTAAATATGTACTATTGATTGTATGTTAATTTTACCTCAATAAGACTATTTAAAAAGTGTACATCCATACCCAGCAATTAATATGGTATAGGATATTACTAAATTTCCTAACATTAAACGAACTCTATATTACTAGAATAAATCTAATGTGGTCATGATGTATTAGTTTTTAATGTGGTATTGGACTCTGTTTGCTAATATTTCATTTTTGCATTTATCTTACATTTCTTTAAATAGCTATTTTATAGTTGAACTATTGCATTCATTTTCTCAATTCTTTATGATCTAGACCTATTGTTTGTTGTATTTTCTGAATTTCACTCATTAGGGCTTGTTTTCTTATGTCTGGTGACTTTACACTGAGAATTTTTATTTGTTTTAATCAAATATACTGGAATCCTGAAGGCCTTGAGTAGGAGATGCTTCCCCGGGATCAGTATTTGCCGATGTCAGGCAACAGGGACCACTTCCAATCCGGGACTACCTTATCTTTCAGATTGGGATTTTCCTGCTTGTGGGTTATATAAATTCAATGCAGAGTGCAAATTCAAACCCCCAAATCACAAATCACACATAACCCTCTTATCACAAATGGATAAGGTTAAAAATTCTCAGAAGTGATGTCATTCTTCCTCTCAGCTTCTCTTCACTGCCTATCGGATTTTTTTTCTTACACATTATTCCGTGGAGGTCATAGCCCTTTCAACAAGTTATGACTGTATATGCATCTCCAGTTATGTTTCCTTGTTCTTCATGGACATAGTCTTAGCTTTTCATTTCCTCAACAATTATAAATCTCAACACACAAGATTCTAGGTATCAGCGTTTGTTCTAGGGTAGTCAGGCTTCTAGGTTCACTTTCTCCCCTGATGTCAACTCACTGTTTTGTTTTTTTCTTTTGGCTCTTGAGAATTTTCTTTACTTTCTTGCAAACTCAGCCATTTTTAAAAGTATTTTTGTTGTTTAGGACCTATGTGTATTTCAGCAAAATGGCTTTTCAGAAGATTTTACCCATAATAATGCTAAACATGGATCCCCTACTCTTTCTTTGGCATTAAACCTTTCCACTAAAATGGACCTCTGTGTAAAATATAATCAGGTCAGAAAACCATCAGTAGATGAGTACAAGATCCATCCACATTTCTTAAGGTTACGCCATTGGGCTTTGTAAGATCCTAAGGACCTTTAGATTTTGGTGAATACTCTTTCCATTATTTTCTGGACTGCTGATTGTGGCCAGTGGGGATGGCAGATACAAATATCAAATGCTGATGGTACTCTAGCATGTTACCAAGGATGAAAGTTGTGACATTTATAGTTCTATGATTCTCCCCTCTTGCTCAGTTAGGTACCGGTCATTAGGATTTGCACACTTTATTAAATACTCATTCACTGCATCTTGACTAGTGGCCATAATCACTACACCATTGAAACAATGAACTCTAACTCAGAGGATCACGGAAGTCCAGCTGGCTTTCTCACAGCAAAACATAACTTTTGCTTTAGCATCACTGTGATTTCTATGAAATATGAAATATTCCTAAGAGGATGAACCAGATAAATCAAGTTGAGCTAAATAGTTCTCATCAACCTGCTATGAAGGATGCAGATCATGTGTGAGAAGCAGCCCTGCTGGTTCATAGGCCAAAGTTTTCATGTTCCACCTGTGGTGGAAAACCCAAGCCAGAGAGAGGATCAAGACAAAGATGAAGGTGCTTGGCATGGTGCGATTACTAAGGACCACTATTAAGAGCCACACCTGTTCTTAGTTACTAGGTCTTGAATTTTTTTCAGCCATTCCCAATGACCTTTCCGTGTGTGTGTGTGTGTGAGCGTGAGTGTGTGTGTGTGTGTGAGTGTGTGTGTGTGTGTGTGTGTGTGTGTGTGTGTGTGTGTTTCCAGGCTAGATCTAACCAGAGACAGAATACTCCGATCTGGAAAAGAGGGGAATAAAACCAAGGAAAGAGGGCATGGGGCTTACTTACTTACTGCCTATGCCCTGACCCTGCCATTGCCACACTTCTCCTCATTGCTGGCCTCTTCATCTAGTGGTACTCAAATTGATGTATGCGTTAAGACCACAGGGGAACTTGCTAAAAATATTCTTTAAAGGTCCTTGTCCCACTTTAAAATTAGTGAGAAACTGAGGGTGGGGTCTGGAGTGGTTAGTAAGTTTCTCAGGTGGCCACACAGGTGGTCCCAGCACCACACATTAAGCCACTCTTAGTTTCTGGGCTCTAGCTTACTGGAATTACTCTTGGCCCTCTGCTATTTGTCCACCTTGTTTGCCTGACTTCCTACGCATATCTGTTCAGACTGATCTATTTGGCTCCCCCCTCCATTTCCCCTCCAGCCTTTATCTAACTGGGTGTAAGTCCTTGCTTCAGCGGCCCTGCTTCGGAGCCTGTCTTTTGCATGCAGGCTGGAACTGCCCCTGCAGCTGATCCTATCTGTGCTGGCTGAGGAATCCAGCTCCTGACCCAAAACCAATGTGTGATTTTTCAGGCCTGACCATAGGCAATTACAAAGTCTCTACCTGGCCGGCCTCATGAGGAAACATTGCCCTCTCCACTCCAGACTTGGTGCACAGCCAATGCATTAATGCCTCTGAAGGGAGCTTCAGTCAAGGACTCAAGTCCCTGTAGCTGGTCAGGCTGCTATGTATATTTGCAGTTCTAGCTCAGGCACCCTTCAGCCAAGGTGACTTTGTGGAGGGCTCCTTATTAGAGGAGGACCTTGAAGACACTTTCCTCCTCTCTCAGACCAAGTACTCTGTACTCCTCCACTCCTAGTCCTCATTTCCACCACTTCTTCCCCTGTAAAGGCACACTGTTCTATGGAACAAAATGGAACCAGGGACAATCTTCACCTTCTCTGGTTTTAGCCTCTTACAAGGTGGCCATAAGTGATTAAAGCCTTCGCTATTTCTTCCATTTTGGCCTATAGCCTTAACTGGCTACACTAACACCTAACAGCTCAGTTGTCTCTTCAGTTTAGCTAAGCTCCTGATACTTGAGATCTTGAGCCAAAACAACTTACTTTCAGAAACTGAGAGATGATATAATTAATTTCTGGTGTGCCAGTTTTTAAGCTGCTAATTTGTTACACAGCATTAGCTAGCTAATACTATTATTTTTCTCACTTACTTTCTTGTGTCCATTTTGACTTTGAACCATTTCAAAGTGTTTTTCACATCTATTATCCCACTTCTTCCTAAATACAATAGCAAACACTTAGCTATAGGAAACTTAACTTGGTGCCAGGCACTACATTAAGTATTTAACAGACACTGAGTAAATTGCCACAACGCTGAGATGGCTCCTTTTACTACCTCTGCTTCATAGAGGAGACTGATACACTAGATGCTAAATAACTTGCCCAAAATTACATATATACGAAGTGCAGTTAGGATGAAAATCCTAGCTCCTACAAGAAACTAGAGCACAGAGAAGAGATGCTATTTAGACAAGGTCACAAGCAGGCCAGTATTGGAGGCAAAACCAGGACTCTGGCCCTGATTCCCCTCCATGAGGCTGGGATAACTGCTAGGGACCATGAACAGACTTGGAAACCATTTGCAGCTTCCAGCTTGGCAGAGAGACCTGCCCAGAGGTTTGGCAGCAAACCACTCAGGTGGCAAAGTCTTCTGCACCTCTGTGCCTTCATCTATACCCCGGGGACAATAATCTGACTGATGACATGGATCAGGTCTTCTCATGTGTCTACTACACCAGACAAAACTCACTTCAGCATGACAGGAAAGACAGTAAGGAATAAAGTACACAAAACAGACATAGAGTTGGGACTATTCCAAGCAGTGTCTCCATGGGAAGATATGCCACACGGAGGTATGCTACAATTGCAGAGAGAAGGAAGATTTTAGGCGGGTGGTTTTCTGGAATTAAAAGTTCACTAACTTTAGACCTATGAAATGGGCATTCATGAGGATTCGGGGAAGCACTGAGCTAAAGCTGCACAACGTGGTATAATAAGGAACTGTATTTATCCATGTATTTACAGGATACTGTTGGAAGTGGGGGTGCTTAAACTATTTTAGAGAACAAAGACTAAAAACTCTTAAATTCTTTACAGCACTTGAAATGCTCTCTGTGGAAATGAATTTGACAGGGCTCTAAAGGGGAGTTTGCAGAAAATCAGATTCCTTGGGGCACCTGGGTGGCTCAGTCAGTGAAGTGGCTGACTTCAGCTTGGGTCATGACCTTGTAGTTTGTGAGTTTGAGCCCCACGTCAGGCTCTGTGCTGACAGCTCAGAGCCTGGAACCTGCTTCAGATTCTGTGTGTCTCTCTCTCTCTGCCCCTCCCCTGCTCACGCTCAGTCTCTGTCTCTCAAAAATAAATAAACATTAAAAAATTAAAAAAAAAAAAAGAAAGAAAATCAGATTCCTAGGTTTTTCTTGCACATCCTGATTGCATAAATTGTCTGTGGTCCTGGGAAGCTAGTTCTTAAAGCACCACCAAGTGATTTTGTTTGGGGATCTCTGCTAATTATAGTCATTCACCTTATCCATTTATCATTATCTATTAGTTATTAACAGATACCTTAAGGACTTCTGGTCCCCAAATAATTGAAATTTAGAAATGCTTTGTGAAATTTCTGACTACTAGTTGTTTTCACTGGAACTTTACTGATTTATCAGTACTGCAGTAACACCAGATTAGTAAAACATCATCTGCAACTTGTATTCTCCCATACTGCACAGAACTTATAATGAGGACAGAGCTCCTGCAACTTGAAGACTCAGCCCCAATGCAGGCTCTCAAAACAGTCCTTAATCAGTAGAATTTAAGAAATAAATGCATATACTACATTATATCTGGATGTTCTGGAAATGGTCCTTGTGCCAGGCTCATGCCTTGTGTCCCAAATCCAATAGCTAAAGCTATACATTCTTGTCCTGACACAACAGTCTTTCCAGGTTCATTTTCAATTTCATCAATGGTATTTTTTGTGTGTTCTGATCCCAAGAGCTGAAACTCCACCAGTGAGCCAGCCATGGATCTTTTGAGATTTTTGGCTTGACCTCTGACCTTTACAGCTACAAGTTTCCCCTTTCTTCACTGATTACCTTTTATCATCCATCAAGGTAACTTTCTGAATCAAATGCCACGCTCTGCTGGCTCTGACTATTCTCTATGGCCTTCCCCCACCCAGTTCAAGTTCTGACAGAGACCGTATATCTTACACTCTTAGAAATCCCCAAATATACAGGTTTTTTGAAACAGTATCTTTGGCATATTTAAGAGATATTAAATCTCTTTGGTTGTAATCGCTTACCAAACAAACACTTCTGGACAAATTTAAGAAATGAAATGACGGGGTGCCTGGGTGGCTCAGTGGCTTAAGTGTCCAGCTCATGATTTTGCCTCAGGATCATAGGACAGAGCCCTGCATTGGGCTCAGCACTATCAGTGTGGAGCCCACTTGGGATTCACGCTCTCCCTCTTTCTCTGCCCCAACCATGTGCTGTCTTTCTCTCTCTCAAAATAAATAAATAGACTTAAAAAAATAAAATAATCTACTAAAATCAAAACCCTCACATTTTTAACAGAACTTTAATATTCTCTTTTTAGGGGAAAGCCCTTTGTATCTTATTCAAATTCATGAAGAATGGATGACATTTAAGATGTCTCATTATGCTTGCAACATACAAATATACAGTTTCTTAAAATGGCTTCCTGTCAAGTACATATGATTTCTCTTTGTCTGCTGTTAATGTAATTGACTAAACACTAGATTCCACTGATTATGCTTTCCCTTGTAAACCACTTACTTTATAGGCATAAGCAGCTGTGTTTATGCTTCTGTGATTTTCGGGTTTCATTATGAAGTTTCATCATGTGATTCAAGAGCCATAGGCAGTATAAGCACCCAAGCAGCAGCTGGCAACTTTTTACCGATAAAAGGAATATTCCATCAACACTTACATACGTTGTATAGAAGGATACTCAGATGCATATGTAAAACCATTGCAACCACGTTAACAGTGAGATGTGAGCAGAAAGAAAACACTATTAACTTTACAGGCAATCATTGATCAACAGTCAAAGACCTGCATTTAAACAAGAACATAAGCACTTCCTCTCCTTCCCCTCTCTCAACCGAGAACTACAGAGTTTTGTTTTTTAACCTGGGAGTTTGGTGTTAAGTATTCAATAGGGGTGGAATAAGAGAGGTAGGCAGAGAGACAGTAGAGGGAGAAAGGCTGACAGAAAAAGCAGCCATCAAGAGTTTGAGGTGGGGGGCCCATGCATGGTTCAGTCGGTTAAGCAACAGACTCTTGGTTTTGGCTCAGGTCATGATCTCACGGTTTGGTGAGTTCAAGCCCTGTGTCTGGCTCTGCACTGGCAGCATCGAGCCTGTTTGGGATTCTCTCTCCCTCTCCCTCTGCCCCTTCCCCAGACTCCTTGTTTCTGTCTCTCTCAAATAAATAAATAAACTTTAAAAGAAAAGAGAGAGAGAGAGAGAGAGAGAGAGAGAGAGAGAGAGAGAGAGTTAGTTTGAGGAGAAAATTCATGCAGAGAAATATGGAAAGGAGTAGCAAGGAGAAATAGGGGAATTAAGGTACAGGAAACAGAGAAGCAAAGAGGCCCACACAGCAGGCGTTTGTTATCCAAGCCTCTATGACACTTTATTACAGTTATTTATTTCTACAGCCTCACATAGAAGAATACTGGAGAAAGAGCTGGATTAAAACCAAGGTTCTGCCATCTACTATCAGTGTGACCTACACCAATTCCATGACCTCTTAGGTTTCAGTCTCCCCATCTGCAAATAATAGCAGATAATACTTAGCCAGGTTTTGGTGAGGATTTAATGAGACAACAAAGCAGTATTGGCAGCAAAGTATAGTGGTTAAGAAGCCAAGCTTTGTGATCAGACTGCTTGGTTTGAATCTCAGCCTCTAGCTGGACACCTTTAAGGAAGTTAACCAGTTGGTCTGTGCTTAGTTTCTTATCTTTAAAACAGTGATCATAAAAACAATCCCTAGGTGCATGTGGTTATAACGGAAGCTCACTGGAAAATACGTGTAAAATACAGCAAACAGGTAGAACAGCACCCGGCATTTGGTTAGTACTCAATAAATACTGACTGCTAAGGATAAGAGTTGGTGCACAAATTACGGTGTTGATGATGATGTCTCCGTCAGACAAGGGTGGACACCACTTTCTTTTTTTATCCCTAGTATCTTGCTGGCATATCACAAGCACTTACCAAAAGTGTTTAATGTGATCAGAAATGATAGAAAGCATTTCAACTTTGTTTTATGCACTCTGGTATTAACACTTACTTTGCCTTGTGTAATACTGACTGGATGGTTATCCAGACTTTCAACTGGTCTTTTCTTTGAAAAGCGTTTAAGTGCATAAGAAATATATGAATATCTTCTCTTGGTTAAAAAAAAAGTCTTGATACTACTCAAAACTGCTTCCAAGTTCAAATTCTATCCCAGGTCCCTTCCCAAAGGCAAACATTTTATGGACTTTGAAAAGTATTTTTCCACACCTTGTATTTGACATACATGTATGAATTTACATCTATGGACTTGGGTCATTCAAGTTTCCACCAGAGAAACACAGCCTTTTCATGTCCATGGGATAACAGTGGTAGCCTCTCATTTCCGATATTACTAATTTGTGTCTTCTCTTTTTTTTCTTTGTTAGCGGGACAGAGTTTTATCAGTTTTATTGATCTTTTCCAAGAACCAACTTTGGTTTTATTGATTTTCTCTATTATTTTTGTTTTCAATTTAATTGATTTATGCTGCAATGTTTATTATTTCTTCTGGTTGCTTTAGGTTTATATTACTTTTCTTTCTCTAGTTTCCTGAGGTGGAAGCTTACATTACTATTACATTATCGCATTATTATTATTTCTTGTGCACTAGTCACTCAACACTATATAATGCCCTCTAAGCAATGCTTTCATGGCATCCCACAAATTTTGATAAATTGTATTTTCATTTTTATTCAAGGTATTTTTAAAATTTCTCTTGAGCCTTCTTTAAGCCATGTTTAGAAGTCTGTTGTTTCATCTCCAAACTGGGGGATTTTCCAATTCTTTCTGAAATTGATTTCTAGTTTAATTTCATTATAGTCTAAGAGCATACGTCTTTCAAATTTGTTGAAGTGTGTTTTAACTGGCTTACCAGAATGTCGTCCATCTGGGTGAATGTTCCATGTGAGCTTGAGAAGAATGTGTGTTTTGCTGTTGTTGGATGAAGTATTCTATAAATGTCCACTGGATATACTGATTGATGGTACTGTTTACTTTAACTACATTTTTACCGATTTTCTGCCTGCTGGAACTGTCAACTACTGATAGAAGGGTGTTGATGTCTCCAACTATAATAGATTTATCTATTTCTCCTTGCAGTTCTATCCATTTTTACCTCATATTTTGATGTTCTGGTTGTTAGGCAAGTAGATAGTAAGGACTTTTAAGTGTTCTTGAAGAACTGACCCCTTTTGATCATTATATAATGATGCTCTCTATCCCTGATAATTGCCCCTAGTCTGAATTCTGCTTTGTCTGAGATTAATACAGATACTCCAGCTTTCTTTTGACTGGTGTTAGCTGTGGTATATCTTTCTCCGTTGCTTTGCTTTAAATTATCTTTTTATTTAAAGTGGTTTCTTGTAGACAATATTTAATCGGTCTTGTTTTTGTATCCACTCTGACAGTTTCTGTCTTTTAATTGATATATTTAGACCATTCACCTTTAAAAAGATTATTGACAGATTAATACTGATCAGTTGTGTAACTGGTTTCTATTCATTGCACTTATTGCTGCCACTATTGTTGTTCTTGTTCTTTCTCTTCTGTCTTTCTTTTCTTCCTCCTCTTCCTTTCTCTTCCTCTTCCTCCTGTCTTTCTTTCCTAACTTCTATGGTTTCTGCTTCTAATTGAGCATGTTATATGATTCCCTTTTCTCTTTTAGCCTATCAATAATACTTCTTAAAATTTTTTTAGTGGCTACCCTAGAGTTTACGATATACATTTTCAATCCCAGCCCACTTTCAAATAATAATAGTATACTGCTTCATGGATAGTGTGGGTACTTTATAACGGAGAATGCTTAATACCTCCTGTCTGTCATTTACTTCACATACTCATATACCATTATCATCAAATACATTGTTGCCATTATTATTCTGAACAAACTGTCATCTGTTAGATAACAGATGTCTATGTAATTTTCCTTCTTTCTGAGCAACTTTTTTTACCATTTGCAAGCCAAGTCCATGGGCAACAAATTCCCCCAATGTTCATTTGTCCAAGAAGGTCTTTATCCCTCCTTCACATTTGAAAGATGATTTCACTAGATACAGACTTTAAGGTCGGTGGTTTTCAGCTTTATTAGGATAGCTCTAGAACAGACTTTCGCTAAAAGCGTGGGTCTAATTCTTAAGGCCTGGCCTTTCTGACATGTCATCAGGATGCCTGGGGTGATAGCATTTTTTCTGGGCTACAGCTATAATGCCTCCCCAAGTTGCTCAATCTTTAGAATCTTTGTTTAAATCTCTACCTCATTGTAAATACTCTCTGTGTAGTCTCACCTCATGCATGTTTAGGACACATAAACTTCCATGCCCCTCCCCCACACTGCTCCCTACCCAATTCCTACCCCACACATTGCAGTGATTTTTATCTTCCCCAAATTGAATTTCTTCCAAGCAGGACTTCCACACTCTGCTTGGACTTTATCTCACTGTGCCACAGTTGATTAATTGTTGCCAGGCAGAAAGCCAGGGTGATTATGAGATATTATCTGATGAGTTTTCTTTTCAGGGATCACAGTTTTATGCTGTTCATTGTCCAATAACTGAAAGCAATGGCCTCATATACTTTGTGCAGTTATATGATTTCTTACAGCATGAAAACTAATCTAGTGCCAATTACTCTGTAATAGTTAGAAGCAGAAACGTTCCTTATTCAATCATCTATTCCCAGTACCTAGCACAGTTCTTGGCATTCAGAGGCAATCAACAGGAAATCAGTACATGAATTAATGTGTCCATCAGTGAATTCAGGGAAGGAAGAAAAGAGGGTGAAGGGGGGAGATTAATTTTGAGAGCATTTGGGAAACATTAACTGGACAGCACTGTACTTGAGCAAATTAAAAGTTTTAGTATGGACTCTGACTCAAACTCAGAAGAATCAAGAGTCAGACTTAATATCTTTTGGGAAATAACATATTCCATAATGGTTGATTCTTTATTTGTCAAATAATACATATTGAAAATCCCGAGTCAAGATTTCTGGTTTAAAATTCATCTTACATATCATGTAATCAATAAACTAGTTCCAAGGTAAATGAAAGCAAAATGGATTTTATAATATTCTGATTTAGAAGAATCGTAAGATTTCAGTGTTCTCCTGATAGATATTTTTTTAATATTAACAACTAATAGGCTTTTGAAATCTTTTCAGTTTTGAGGAAATCCTTTTCAGGGATTTTTAAAAACTGCTTTCTATTTCAGATATATGTTTCTGAGTATTATAATCAACCAATTAATTATGTCATTAAAATAGATTTATTATTACTACATGATGAAGTAATCACTTTACTTTTTTGAAATAGATTATAGAAGAAGCACTTAACCAGTCTTATATTTATCCACTTATTTTTTTATTTTTTTTTTTATTTTTTAACGTTTTTATTTGTTTTTGAGATAGAGATAGAGCATGAGCAGGGGAGGGGCAGAGAGAGAGGGAGACACAGAACCCGAAGCAGGCTCCAGGCTCCGAGCTGTCGGCACAGAGCCCGGCGCGGGGCTCGAACTCACAGACTGTGAGATCATGACCTGAGCTGAAGTCAGACGCTCAACTGACTGAGCCACCCATGTGCCCCTCCATTTATTTTTTAAAAATATACTTAGCCAAGACATGTATAAAGCCTTAAGTTTTCTGTTTAAAATCATTTTATCTTCAGGCTCTCTATATAATATCAGATGGTTTTCTGTTTTCAAGTGAGAGTTCTAGGTACTACAGTTCATTTAAATAAAAGCCATTTCATTTTTTCTGGATTTAATTTGATTTCTCAATTATCAAGCTTTGTCTTTTACATTGAAAATGCGATCTTGCTAATATTTTCTGAAAATGAAATGTATAACTATATTACAGAAAAGTTTTAAATATGATACTGTTATAGAAGAGAATAGGCAGGATAACTTTTCTTATGCTCAAGCATAAGCTAGTGAACTATATTTAAGGATAATAAAAATATTTTATAATGAGGAAAATAAGGAAAATGAGAAAGATAGAGATTTGCAGATAAGGAATCGGGATAGAAGGGTAAACACCTCACCTGACTTTAAAGTCTTCAAATACTTACCTGTTATAAAATCTTGGGGCCCTAGTAGTGGGAGAATTTGTCAAAAACTTTTTTGCCTTGAATGATATTTTATTTTCAAGTGAAGATTGAAGGATACAGGGAAAAGTATCTTCACGTGGTCCTGAAAGAAATAAGAATTATTCATTGATAAAAAGTAGATTTCAAGGAGAGAGTATATAAAGAAGAATAGCCTGGGGGCACTTGAGTGGTACAATCAGTTAAGCGTCTGACCTTGGCTCAGGTCATGATCTCGGGGGTTGGTGAGTTCGAGCCCCGAGTCGGGCTCTGTGCTGACTGCTCAGAGCCTGGAGCCTGCTTCAGAATCTCTCTGTCCCTCCCCAACTCATGCTCTGTCTCTGTCTCTCAAAAAATAAACGTTAAAAAATTTTTTTTTGAAGAAGAATAGCCTGAAGAACAGAAGGTTAAATAGTAATGTGCAATATCCTTTAAAGGTATGTATATGTGTTAGAAAAGCTCCAAAGATAGATACTAAGTGTACCAAGACAGAGTAAAAAGATGAGAGAAGCCTGACCTAGAGACCAGACGTTTCATAAAACTGATAGCACAGGTAAACTTACTGATGTTGACACTCACTGTCTTACCTAATAACATTGCAAAAGCACAAGAAGACGTTTGATTAAAGCACTGAAATAATGCATAGGCTGAGACAAAACAAAGAAAACTGAAGATGCAAGCGGAGTCTATGTGTGGGATGTATTTAAACCATCACAGCTTAATTTTTTAACCAAAAATGTCGAATACCAATATCACGAACACAATATTTGCAAAAGCACAGTTGTTGTAATATAACTTGCCAAATGGGAGCAGCAGACTAGTTGTTTTTTGTTTGATTGTTTTAATATTGTTGCAGAAAAAGCATGAGTGGCTCTCTTTTGGCATGCTAATACATGGTGGTCTTTAGTTTCTCCTCTTCCTGCTTATTCTTTTCTCTTTTGTTTACTACTGTTCTTTAGGGTCTCCAAAAGGAAAAAGAAAAGAAAAAGAAAGACAAAGACGTTTGATTTGATTGTCTAATGGAAGTCTATTGCGGCTTAGAATCTATTTTCAAACAAAATTTAATCAAAATATTGTTACATCTGGGTAAAGAAGTTATAATGATTTCTATTGTCTCTTTATTCTTTCTTGAATTTTCCACATTTTTTACAATGCTCAGATACTAACTCTGTAATCATAAGCAAACAAACAGATTTAAGGAACTCATGGGTCTATTTCATTCCAGTTAGGCACTTTTTTTGTTTCACGCTCCCTTTGATATTAGATCATCACACCCTTATGAAAATCTAATATTAATTTTAAAATTCTTTAGAGCATTCTAAATAAATTGCTTGTCTTAAATTTTACTCATTATAATCTGAGCACCTTTGGCAAACAGAGGATCAAACACAACAGTCTGTCCCAGGTTTGGGGGAGGAGGGACAAGAAGGCTTTATGCTAAAGAGGGATGGATACTTGTAAGGATGTTCCAAACATTTTAAGAATTCCAAAAATAACATGGATGGTGAAAAGGAGAGAGAAAACTGAGCTTAGAAAAATTCTGAGTAGAGTTGAAGTGGATTAAAGCTAATCAGCGGTTTTGTAAGACTTTACATAAGATATTTAGCAACCGAGGAATTAAGAAAATCAATTATATCCTGATATATTAATACAAGGTAAAGGAAAATGCTAAGTTGAAATAACTCTGGAATTTTCAGAACTTATTGTTATTTAATAAATAAATATATTTATATATTATAGAAATATTAAGGAATCAATAATAAAGGAAATCAATCAGGAGGGGAGACACAGAGAGAAATGAAGATCATAGTTCTTGGTATACATATTACATATGGTGGATTGTTTCTATGTTTATTCTACTTTTAATTAAGGAATATTTATTATTTTTTTCCTGAAAGAGACGGTGGATGATTTTGTCACTGGTGAATCATGGAAGTCTTACTATTAAGACAAAGAACATTGTCCTGGAGTTCTATGTGCTGTCTTTGAAAATGTGCTCACCAGAGAATCAACACAAATTTTCTATATCATATCCTTTCTATCTTTTTCTTTTAAAATATCTTTTTCTTCTAAAAATCCTTTATTTGGGACGTGTTTTGTTGGTATTTTAAACAATGAATCAGACACAACATTCTTTTCTAAGAGTCTAATAGTTTAGCACTATTTTTTAGCACTTTTTCTAATCGTTTAGCATAATCTTTTAACTACTTGGATAGCAAATATACATGCAAATATACAATATACAAACACTACTGTTAATGATTTGACTGCTATGTTTCAGAGTAGCCCTGCTTATTAATACAAAAATACTAAATACAAAAATACCTAGATTATAAAATAGCATATTCAGACCAGTACTTTCTAACCAAGGTTATTTACAGGTTCCATTAACTATGTGGTATACATGTACAACATTATTAACAATCTAATAATGACACATAAACAGAAATTGAATTGCTGTTACTATCTCACCAGATACTTCACCCACTAATGCCTAGAAATCTGTGTAAGTCTTGATTTCTCCAACTCACCTATCCATCCCAGAAAGCTTCAAGTATGTTGAAAGGAAGCTCAGGATTAATGGGTTGAGATTTTTAATGGTTAAAGGCACATATAAATCCTATTTCACCTACATTTTGTGTTAAATTGGCTTCAAGACTGGGAAGGTGAATATGAATATGCCATTGTTTTGTGCTGGACTAAGTCTATTAATAGTAATGCTATTGGCTAGAAATGTCTGGGGGCACTCACTCACCTGGGCCTGAATGAGTTTCCCACAGACCTCTCCCCTTTCCAAATCAATGTTACAACTGGATCCACCCTTGTGGTTCTTATGCACACAATGGCCAGGGGATCTGGTTTTACTGGAGTTGAGGATAGCAGTCAAGAGTTTTGTGGGCTTACTCTTTATGGGCAAATTTAAAGCATGAGACAGATATTTAAAGTATAGGGAAAAGACAAGTAACCCAAATGGTCAATTACAAAAATCGACCAAGGTCCCAAAAATGGTTTATCTGGTATAGCCATCTTTGAAGTGGATGCCTCTTTGAAATGCATGTGTCCACAATCAAAGCTTAAGTCAGGCACTTGTATTACAAGAGCACAAGAACTATGATCTCTTTAGGGCTCTTCACAAATATTCCTGTTCTCTCGACTTGTGGATAAAGGATAAGAATGCACTTCCTCTTGAATTCAGGTGTGGTGAGATGACTTGCTTTGGTCAACCAAATAAGATTGGAAGTGATCAGGTGATATTTTGTCACATTACGGTCTTCATCTATCTGTCTTACTACTTTCTCTTTTTGGGGAGAAAGGAGGAGTGCCATGTATTATTGGGCCCACTTAAACAATGCAGTAAGAACAGTTTAGTGTATTAATTTTTTTCTTTAATAATGAAAAATTTAAGGTTTTAAATTTTCCTCTAAGTTTTCACTGGGTCTCAAGTTTTTGTAAAGTGTAATGAAGCATTCTTTTCATTGCTTTCTAAAAGTTTGTAAATTTTCTTTTGATTTCTTCTTTGATGTAAGGTGTATCTAAGAATAAAATATTTATAAAGTTTCAAAAATTTTTTTAATGTTTATGTATTTATTTTTCAGGGAGAGAGAGAGAGAAAGCAAGTGTGTGAGCAGGGGAGGGGCAGAGAGAGAGAGAGAGAGAGAGAGAGAGAGAGTATCCAAAGCAGTCTCCAGGCTGTGAGCTGTCAGCACAGAGTCCAACCTGTGGCTTGAACCCACGAACTGCAGGATCATGACCTGAGCCAAAGTCAGACGCTTAACCAACTGAGTCAGACGCTTAACAAACTGAGCCAACAGGTGCCCCGAAGAATAAAATATTTAATTTCCAAGAGTTATATTTTTGGTCACTCTTTTTAACATATTTCTGGTTTTATTGGATGATGAGAAAAGAATGTGAACTATATTTACTTCTTTAATAAGGTTTTCCTTACAGTTGTAGTATAATCAGTTTTTATAAATCCCTTCAGGAATATATGAGACAAAATTTATTTTCTATTAAAGAGCTAGAATACAAGTACAGACTCTATCCACTACATCACATTTTAAAATTATATATTTCCAATCATGTATTAAAGTCTCACACTATAAATTTATTTTTAAAAAGGTCCCTCTGTATGTGATAGATTTTGCTTTATATATTTATCTATGTTGTTTGACTCACACAGAATTTTGACTGTGCATTTTACATAAATTGTATCTTTTTCATTACAAATTACCTCTATAGTTTTAGTGTTTTTACTCTAAATTCTACATTATCTTATATTATCTACATTTTTTAGTTTATCGAGTATCTCTTTTTCCACTCCTATATTTTCAACACTTCTTTCGTATTTTAAATGTGTTTCCTGTAAAGAATTTACAACTAGGTTTACTTTTTAACTTAATCTGATCTTTGCTGCCCTTCAGTGGAGAAAGTCCACTTATATTTAGTGTGATGACATTTATTTTAGTTTTCTATCATATATTCTACTTATTATTTATTTGACATTGATTTTCTATTTTGTTTTTATTTTTTATCGGATTGATCAAGTTGTACCTCACTCAATTTTTTGTCTTATTAATTTGAAAGTTATTCTATTTATTTTATTTTATTTTATTAAATTATTTTCCTCTCCTCTGGTCTTATAAAAGGCATATACATCTTTACTACTATTTGAATACAAGATGCCACAAAGATGCTATTTTTTCTACTCCTTCCCCAATAAAATGAGATCTTTAAATAATTTCATTTTTCCTTATTACTTACTCTCCTCCCCCAATAGATAAGCACTTTGACTTCCCCAGCCCTACCCCTTCCTACTCTTTACTAACTCTTGAGTTTTGCTGATATAACTTACTACAATTAATTTTAAACTATTATTAGAATATCCCTTACTGTACATCTCTTCTGTGTCTATGGTTTTACTTACAATCATCTTATCCATTTGAATTTCAATTGAATAGGTAATGCTTATTTAATATATAAACAATTAGTGTTCATCACTGCATTCTTATGTCTTTGATTTCCCATATTTAGAATTTTGATGTATGCTATGGCATTTATTCTTTGTTTTTGTTAGTCTTGTTAATTTCCACTTGCATATCCTCAAATATCATTACTTTGCCTTGACAAGTGAATAATTTCTCAACTATATATAAGATTTCCAGATTGAAATTCTTTACTCTCAATAGTCCCCAGATACTATTCTACTGATTTTTAGCTTCTAGTGTTGCAGTTGAGAAGTTCAAAGGCAGTATAATTTTTCTTTACTTTATGGCTAGCCTGTTCTTTTTGACAGAAAGTTTTAAATATTTTCTATTTGTCTTTGAAACTCAGAAACTTTCTATGATATGTCTAAGTATAGGTCTCTCCTTATCAATCTTGCCAGGAATGTGGCGAATATTTCAATCTAAAAATTCAGACCTTGGGTCACCTGGGTGGCTCAGTTGGTTGAGTGTCCAACTCCAGCTCAGGTCATGATCTTGCAGTGATGAGTACGAGCCCTACATAAGGCTCTGTGCTGACAGCTCAGAGCCTGGAGCCTGCTTTTGATTCTGTGTCTACCTCTCTCTCTGTCTCTCCCCTGCTCATGCTCTGTCTCTCTCTGTCTCAAAATAAATAAATAAATAAATAAACATTAAAAATTCAGACCTGTAGCTCAGGGACAGTCTTCCTCTTTTTAGCTTTCATTGTAGCCTTATCTTCATTTAAGGATTTACTTCTCACCTGGAACTACTATTATTTCCAGGTTTACTTTCCTAGAGATACTAATTCTCTTACCTTTTCTCTAATGATTTATATCTCATTATACTTTTGTTTGTGCTTTGAAATATATTGTGGGTCAAATTGTGTCCCCTAAAAGATATGTTGAAGTCTTAATCCCCAGGACCTATGAAATGTGGACTTATTTGAGAATGGGACCTATGTAGATGGGACCTTTGTAGATGTAAATAAGTGAAGATGAGGTGGGCCCTAAATCCAATGACTGATACTGTTAGTGGGAGAGAAAAATTTGGAGACTCAGAGACACAAAGTAGAAGAAAGCCATGCAATGATGGAGAGAGAGATTGAATGTCAAAGACTGGAAGCAACCACCAAAAGCTAAGACAAGGCAAAAAAGGATTCTTCCCACAGAACCTTCAGTAAAAGTATGGTCCTGTTGATTTTTTGGACTTCTAAGCATTCAAAACTATAAGAGACTACATTTCTGTTGTTTTAAGCTTCCAATTTATTGTAATTTGTTACAGCTGCCCTAGGATATTAATGCAAGATAATTCTCCTTCTGGATATTCAAAGTCACTAATTCAAGTCATTTTATTTACTAAATCACTTAATTAAAGAATTATGTTTTGTTACCATTTACAAAATTCAGAGAGTATTTTTTTTATGGTTTCCACTTGGATCTCCTTTAGTCATATTGATATTTTATAACTCAAGTTTTTAATGTGTCTTATGTAACAGCTCCATTTCACTAAGCGTTTGGTTTTTTGGCCCAATTTTCTTTTCTTTATACTAGGTTCCCTTAGATGTTATTTTTCTTAATTGACTGAGTTCAGGTTTGATCTGAAGGTACCCTAAGTGAATGGTGGCAGGCAAAGTGACCTCTACCCCTGTGGCTGATGATCATGATGGAGTAGGCAAGGGGATGGTTCCCTGCTAAGGTACTGGTGATAACTTCTGCAGCTTAACATTCTTATATCCAAACTTACAAGGGCAGGATAGGTTTGGCTCATCCATTCAGCAACTGCTTAATCTCCTGGGAATCAGGAAGACATGGTAGGTTCATGATGGACTAATGTTTCTTTTTCTATGGAGGGCTTAGCTTCTTGAGGTCATGCTCTTCTTAGGGTCCTGTGGTTTTTGGTCCTTACCTAGGAGTCTATCCTGCTCTCTAGGTGCTTTCCCAGCCAAGAGGAAGAAAACTTCTCTTTCTTATACCCCAGCAGTATTATTTTGTACCCAAAGTATTTATACTGCTTTAGTTCTAAATTTTGAAGTAGTGAGAATAAATAGAGTCAAATAGACATATGGATATATAAGTTTAACAATAAATAACTTGCTACTTCTGGCATTCTAGAATGGTTATAAGCTAAAAACCTTGAACATGGAGCAAGGATAGGGAACAGGTTACAAAAGAACACAAACATCTCACTAGAAAATATATAGGAAACGTAAGAGTATTTAAGCATCATTTGGTTAACTTGATGTTATCTTAAACTGTCTTATAAAGTTGGCCTCTTGTTTAACATAAAATAATTTTAATTCTATACAAATTCAATAGCCTCTTTAGAATAATATGATTTGTCACGGCACTGGGTGGCTCAGTTGGTTAAGCATCCACTCTTGATTTTGGCCTAGGTCATGATCTCAGGGTTGTGAGATCAAGCTCCACATTGGGCTCTGCACCAGGCATGGAATCTGCTTAAGATTCTCTCTTTCCCTCACTCTCTGCCCCTCCCCTGCTCTTTATTTCTCTCTCTGGAAGGAAGGAAGGAAGGAAGGAAGGAAGGAAGGAAGGAAGGAAGAAAAATATGATTTGAAAATAAATCTCTGGGGGCGCCTGGGTGGCGCAGTCGGTTGGGCGTCCGACTTCAGCCAGGTCACGATCTCGTGGTCCGTGAGTTCGAGCCCCGCGTCAGGCTCTGGGCTGATGGCTCAGAGCCTGGAGCCTGTTTCCGATTCTGTGTCTCCCTCTCTCTCTGCCCCTCCCCCGTTCATGCTCTGTCTCTCTCTGTCCCAAAAATAAATAAACGTTGAAAAAAAAAATTAAAAAAAAAAAAGAAAATAAATCTCTGGGTTTTATTAGCTGTGGTATTTATGACCTTGGTATATGGTTTCTTAGAAAACAGTTTTTGGAGATCCAAAATGGCAGAGAAGTAGGGGGATCCCTACTTCGTTCCCTCATCCCTCAAACACAGCAGTGTTGATGCCAAAGGACTTTGAACTCCAAGAGTTCAGGTAGCAAAGTGACAAAGATGCTTCCAGGTACCCACTGGGACAACCTGGCAGGCCATAGGTGCCTGATTGTGAACTGGGAAAGATAAAACGGGTGGTGAAGGAATGGAGGAGAGGGAGCCCCTTCTGCAGAGAGACAAAGGGAGGAGAAAGAGACTGGAGAAGTGTAGGACTGTATCTGCATGAGAGAAAAACCAAAGACTGAGATGGAGAAAGATCCAATCTCTAACTGTGGGGCTTTCCCCGGACTGGGGCTGGTTGCCCTGTTCACACACCTGGGGAGGAGGGGAGCCAGGCCCGGGCTCAGTAACTAGTTCAGAGGCGCAATCCGTAGTGGGAGAAAGCAATCCCATCCCTGGAGTGCAGTGGGAAGAAGGTATATAACCGACCCAAGGACAAAGACTGTTTGTATTCGCCAGCCAGAGGCAATATATCAGCGGGGCAGAGCAGCACCTTCCCGAAACTAGGGTGGATGGAGTGGGAACCTTAAAGACATTGAGGTTTAAGCCCCAGCCGAGCACCAGGGAGGAGCAGGAGTCTGAGGAGTGTTACAAACCAACGTGTTCACACCCATGACACTGTGAGAACAGCCTGAACAGAGTGGTTTGGGACTCCCGATACGTGGAGCAGAGACTGGTGTGTTGCCATTTTTTTCCCCATCATCAACAAGGTGGGGCCTCAGGGAATGGGCAGTGGGCCCACGGTGGAGGTGGGACTTGCCTACACCAAACCCTACCCCTCTGAGCCTGGTAACTGCATATCTACTGGAGGAGGATAGATACTGATGAAGAAGACAGCCCCTCCCCCAGACCAGCTCTGCCACTGGTTCCAAGACACCCAGTGGTTTTGCATTGCCTGATTTAATTCTCAGACAATTGTTATTATAAATAAATATATATATTTCCCTTCCTTTTCTCCTTCTTATCTCTTCCCTCCTCTAGTCTGGTTATTCTGGTTGTTGGTTTGTTTAAGCAGACATATTTAATCTATTCTATTTATACCTGTTCTACACCTCCTTCTTTGTTTTCCTTTCTCTCTCTCTGGATTAAGCCATATAGTTTCTCTGCTGGTCAATTTTATTTTATTTTATTTTCCTTTTCCCTACCCCTGTCATTTCTCCCTGTGTATGACATAAGGCCTCTTCCATCAGCACCACCTCTGTTGTTTATTTGTATCTGGTGTTACTGGTTTTTTGATTTTGGTTTGTGTGTGTGTGTGTGTGTGTGTGTGTGTGTGTGTGTGTTTGTTTTCCTTTTCAGGGCTACTTCAATGAAAAAACCAAAAGCACACCTGATGGAAGGTCCAAAACATCACTACCAGTAGGGATATAAAGTAACCAAAGTCACAAGAACAGAGAGCAAGTAACACACTCCAAAAAACACCTCCTGAAGGGCCAGTTCCTAGACGTGTATGACCCCTCTTTAATATAGTAGTGCTTGCAGGTGTAGGGCACACAGCAAGCTTTTAACACACATAAGAGACAGAAAACTAGCCTAAATGATTAAATGGAAGAATTCTCCTCAAAAGAAATTCCATGAAGAAATGACAGCTAAAGAATTGATCAAAACAGATATAAACAATATAATTGAACAAGAATTTAGAATAATAGTCATAGGATTAACTGCTGGGCATAGAAAGCAGAAAGAAAAAAGCATAGAAGACAGCAGATAATCTATTGCTGCAGAGATCAAGGAACTAAAAAATAGTCATCATTAATTTTTAAATGTTGTAAATGAGGTGCAAAATAAACTAGAGGCAGTGACAGTGAGGACCAAAGAGGCAGAGGGGAGAATACATGAAATAGAAGATAAATTTATGGAAAAAGATGAAGCTGAGAAAAAGAGAGATAAATAAATTCTGGACCACAAGGAGAGAATTAGAGAACTAAGTGATTCAATGAAATGGAATAATATCTGTATCATAGGAGTTTCAGAAGAAGAGAGAAAGAAAGGGTAAGAAGGCGAACTTGAACAACTCATAGCTGAGAACTCCCCCAGTATGGGGAAGGAAATGGACATTGCAATCCAGGAGGCACAGAGAACTCCCTTCAGCTGTAACTGGAATTGATCTTCTACACAACATACCATAGTGAAACTGGCAAAATACAAGGATAAAGAGACAATTCTGAAAGCAGCTAAGGACAAACAGGCCTTAACCTACAAGGGTAGACACATAAGGGTAGTTGCAGACCTATCTACTGAAATTTGGCAGACCAGAAAGAAGTGGCAGGAAATTTTCAATATGCTGAATAGGAAAAATATGCAGCCAAGAATCCTTTATCCAGCAAGCCCGTCATTCATAATAGAAAGAGAGAGAAAAGTTTTCCCAGACAAACAAAAATTGAAGGAATTCATCACCACTAAACCAGCCCTACAAGAGATCCTAAGGGGACTCTCTGAGTGGAATGCTGCAAAGACCACAAGGGACCAGAGACATCACCACAAGCATGAAACCTACAGATAACACAGTGACTCTAAACCCCTATCTTTCAATAATAACACTGAATGTAAATAGACTAAATGCACTGACCAAAAGATACAGGGTAGCAGAATGGATAAAAAAGATAAGACCCATCTATTTGCTGTCTACATGAGACCCATTTTAGACCTGAGGACACCTTCATATTGAAAGTGAGGGGATGGAGAACCATCTATCATGCTACTGGAAGTCAAAAGAAAGCTGGAATGGCAATACTTATATCAGAAACTAGATTTTAAACTAAAGGCTGAGAAGAAAGGCATTATATAATAATTACAGGGTCTATCCATCAGGAAGAACTAACAATTCTAAATGTCTATGCACCGAATACGGGAGCCCCCAAATATATAAAACAATTAATCACAAACATAAGCAAATTTATTGATAAGAAAGTGATAATTGCAGGGGACTTTAATACTCCACTTACAACAATGGACAGATGATCTAGATAGAAAATCAATAAAGAAACAATGGTCCTGAATGATACACTGGACCAGATGGACTTGACATATATTCAGAACTTTTCATCCTAAAGCAGCAGAATACACATTCTTCTTGAGTGCACTGGGAACGTTTTCCAAGATAGATTACATACTGGGTCACAAAAAGGCCCTGAATAAATATAAAAGAATTGAGATCATACCACGCACACTTTCAGATCACAATGCTATGAAACTTGAAATCAACCACAGGAAAAGTTTGGAAAACCTCCAAATGCATGGAGGTTAAAGAACATCTTACTAAAGAATGAATGGGCCAACCAGACAGTTAAATAAGAAATTAAGAAATATGTGGAAACAAATGGAAATGAAAACACAACAGTCCAAACCTTTTGGGATGCAGCAAAGGCAGTCCTAACAGGAAAATACATTGCAATCCAGGCCTATCTCAAGAAACAAGAAAAATCTCAAATACAAAATCTAACACACCTAAAGGAACTAGAAGCAGAACAACAAAGAAACCCAAGTCCATCAGAAGAAGAGAAATAATAAAGATCAGAGCAAAAATAAACAATATAGAATTAAAAAAAAAACAGTAGAACAGATCACTGAAACTAAGAGCTGGTTTTTGAAAATTTGAATATCAATTTTGAAAAATTGATAAACCCGTAGCCAGACTTCTCAAAAAGAAAAGAGAGAGAACCCAAATAGATAAAATCATGAATGAAAGTGCTTATCACAACCAATCCCTCAGAAATATAAGCAATTATCAGAGAATACTATGAAAATTTATATGCCAACAAACTGGACAACCTGGAAGAAATGGACAAATTCCTAGACACCCACACACTACCAATACTCAAATGGGAAGAAATAGAAAATTTGAACAGACCCATAACTAGTAAAGAAATTGAAACAGTTATCAAAAATCTCCCCAAAAATAAGAGTCCTGGGCCAGAAGGCTTCCCTGGGGAATTCCATCACACATTTAAAGCAGAGTTAATACCTATCCTTCTCAAGCTGTTCCAAAAAATAGAAATGGAAGGAAAACTTCTGGACTCATTCTATGAAGCCAGCATTACCTTGATTCCCTAACCAGAAACAGAGACTCCACAAAAAGGAGAAGTATAGGCCAATATCCCTGATGAACATGGATGCAATAATTCTCAACGAAACACTAGCTAATCAAATTCAACAACATATAAAAATAATTATTCACCATAATCAAGTGGGATTCATTCCTGGGCTGCAGGTTTGGTTCAGTTTTTACAAATCAATCAGTGTGATACATCACATTAATAAAAGAAAGGATAAAAACCATATGATCCTGTCAATAGATTCAGAAAAAGAATTTGACAAAATACAGCATCTTTTCTTCATAAAACTGCTCAAGAAAGTCAGGATAGAAGGAACATACCTAAACATCAGAAACGCCATATATGAAAACCCCACAGCTAATATCATCCTCAATGGGGAAAAACTGAGAGCTTTCCCTCGGAGATAAGTAACACGACAAGGATGTCCACTCTCACCACTGTTGTTTAACGTAGTGTTGGAAGCCCTAGCATCAGCAATCAGACAACAAAATGAAATAAAAGCATCAAAATTAGCAAAGAAGTAAAACTTTCACTTTTTGCAGACGACATGATACTCTACATGGAAAACCTGACAGACTCCACCAAAAGGCTGCTAGAACTGATACATGAATTCAGCAAAGTTGCAGGATACAAAATTAACGTACAAAAATCGGTTGCATTTGTATACACCAATAATGAAACAACAGAAAGAGAAATCAAGAAACTGATCCCATTCACAATTGCACCAAGAATCATAAAATACCTAGGAATAAACCTAACCAAGGATGTAAAAGATCTATAGAAAACTTATGAAGGAAATTGAAGAAGACATGAAGAAATAGAAAAACATTTCATGCTCATGGACTGAAAGTATAAATACTTTAAAAATGTCTATACTACCCAAAGCAATCTACACATTCTTTTTTTAAAAATATAATTCATTGTGAAATTGGTTTCCATACAACACCCAGTGCTCATCCCAACAAGTGTCCTCCTCCATGTTCAGTACAATTCCAGTCAAAATTGCACTAGCATTCTTCTCAAAGCTAGAACAAGGAATCCTAAAATTTGTATGGAACCACAAAAGACCCTGAATAGCCAAAGTAATATTGAAGAAGAAAACCAAAGTGGGAGGCATCACAATCACCGACATTAGCCTCTACTACAAAGCTGTAATCATCAAGACAGTATGGTATTGGCACAAAAACAGACACATAGACCAATGGAATAGAATAGAGAACCCAGAGCTGGACCCACAAATGTATGGCCAACTAATCTTTGACAAAGCAGGAAAGAGTATCCAATGGAAAAAAGACAGTCTCTTTAACAAATGGTGCTGGGAGAACTGGACAGCAACGTGCAGAAGAATGAAACTAGACCACTTTCTTACACCACACACAAAGATAAACTCAAAATGGATGAAAGACCTAAATGTGAGACAGGAAACCGTCAAAACCCTAGAGAAGAAAGCAGGCAACAACCTCTTTGACCTCAGCCGCAGCAATTTCTTGCTCGATACATCTCCAAAGGCAAAGGAATTAAGAGCAAAAATGAACTATTGGGACCTCATCAGGATAAAAACTTCTGCACTGCAAAGGAAACAATCAACAAAACTAAAAGGCAAACAATGGAATGGGGAGAGATATTTGCAAATGACATATCAGTCATATAAAGGGTTAGTATCCAAAATCTATAAAGAACTTATCCAATTCCACACCTGAAAAACAAATAATCCAGTGAAGAAATAGGCAGAGGATATGAATAGATACTTCTCCCAAGAAGATATCCAGATGGCCAACAGACAAATGAAAAGATGCTCAATGTCACTCATCATCAGGGAAATACAAATCAAAACCACAGATCCTACTTCATACCGGTCAGAGTGGCTCAAATTAACAAGTCAGGAAACAACAGATGCTGGCAAGGATGTGGAGAAATGGGAACCCTCTTGCACTATTGATGGGAATACAAAGTGGTTCAGCCTCTCTGGAAAACAGTGTGGAGGTTCCTCAAAAAATTAGAAATAGATCTATCCTATGACCCCGCAATAGCACTGCTAGGAATTTATCCAAAGGATACAGGAATGCTGATTCATAGGGGCACGTGTACCCCAATGTTTATAGCAGTGCTTTCAACAATAGCCAAATTATGAAAAGAGCTTAAATGCCCATCACCTGATGAATAGATAAAGAAGATGTGGTTTATATGCACAATGGAATACTACTTGCCAGTAAGAATGAAATCTTGCCATTTGTAGCAAGGTGGATGGAACTGGAAAGTATTATGCTGAGTGAAATAAGTGAGAGAAGGACAGATACCATGTTTTCACTGATATGTGGATCTTGAGAAACTTAACAGAAGACCATGGGGGAAGGGAAGGGGAAAAAATACTTACAGAGAAGGAGGGAGGAAAACCATAAGAGACTCTTCAATATAGAGAACAATCTGAAGATTTATGGGGGGTGGGGGAGAGGAGAAAATGGTGGACAGGCATTGAGGAGGGCTCTTGTTGGTATGAGCACTGGGTGTTGTATGTAAGCGATGTATCATGGGAATCTACCCCAAAAGCCAAGAGCACATTTTACACCCTGTATGTTATAAAATAAAATAAATACAGAGAACTGAAGGTTTATGAGGGTGGGGGTGGGTTACATGGGTGATAGAAATTAAGGAGGAATGAGCACTGGGTGTCATATGTAAGAGATGGATTACTGGGTTTTACTCCTGAAGCCAAGACCACATGGTATGTTAACTAACTTGAGCTCTTAAAATATCTATGTCTTTATTTAAATATCTAGCACTCATGGATAAGATGATAGCTTAACACCCAGGGTAAACAAGTGAATTTTGTTCTTAAAAACTATGATTTCCTTTTAAAGTAACTTTTCTTTTTTTAGTTGTATCAAGATAGCAAGTTTTCCTATTCCTTCCAACTTTCATCAAAGTAAAAAAATGTATTTCTAAAGATAATAAATTATTAACAACACTAGAAAACAATATGGAGGATCAAAACTGTTGAGAAACACCTGAAAAACGAAAAGTAGACAGGGTCAGATCTCTAGAGAAAAAAATAGGAAATGATAGCTCAAAACAAGCCCTAAAGAAAAGATTGCTGTGGCTATGGAGTTCGTTTTAGACAAGCTTCAAGTTCAGAGTCAAAAGACCCAAGGGATGAAAAGGAGTCACTTTGTAAACTTCAAGGTGGCCAAGTGGGCAGCTGCAATTGAAACACTGTCCACTCCCCTGCTTGCCCTTGCTGAGCAGAGTATGTCTTCTGGCTGTGGGACTCTGTCTGTTCTGGGGTTTTTTGATGGTGGATGGAATGGGAACTAGCTAATAAATGATATCTTCCCACAGGCTAAAATAAGAATTATCCCTCTAGTATCAGCAAGGCAAAGCAGTACCCCAGTTAGTTTTACTGTTTTACTACTAATGTTACTGTTTAACACACCTCAGGAAATGAGTCCCAGAAGATAAATCATGGCACACCCATATCAGCATTATGCCTTGCTTTCTCCCACAATTACCAGAAGCAAGCTAAATAGAATAGCCAGATTGTCAGACTGAAGGATGAGAGGCAGTAGCACTTATTCACATTTCTATTGATTCTATGTGAAGTTTATCCGACTAGACTAACATGCCAGACCTCCTCTATACCAAATTGTCCTCACACTTTTCCCACAGCTTAGCTTATTGATAACATATCTGCTCCAGGATTAGGAATTCCTATTTGTTTCTTGTTAATAGTATCTCTGTGAATCTTGTAAAATAGGACAAAGGGATATCAATATCAGTGTAATCTGAAGTTAGTACAGCCTAAAGATGTTAAGAATGATGCTACATCAAATAATAGAGTTAAGGAACAGTTAATTTTTGTCTCATTTTAAAGCAAGCTTGTTCAGAGGACATAACGAATCCAGACTGTTCCCATCTCTATAACCACCTCCAAAGAGGCGTATCAGTTCTATCTGTTACCATTTATATATATCTGGAGGATAGTGTTCTTTCTAGCAGGAAACTAATCTGGGTAATGCATTGCAGCAGTCCAGAAATGCTTGGGCACAGATCTTCAGCAGAGCTTTGTCTGACAAAGAGGTCTTTGCTCTCTCATAGGGAAATTGGTAGCCACAAAATCAATTAGGCATGCATGTTAAACATTTGACTTTATGCCCAATGGGAGCCCTAAAGGTCTCGCTGCAATCTTGTTATCAATCCTAATTGGAATGTGTCTACTGACCAGAAGACAAATATTATTTAAGACAAAGAACAAAAAGTAATAGAATCAAATTTCCAGTTTGAGTAATCCTAATTCCTGCTCTTTTGGTTTAGCAAATTCCTTTTTTGAATTAAAGAGTTCCTTCTACTATAACCACAAAAATGATAAATGTGCATAATCCTCTATCTCCACTATATCAACATGTTTGTCCAGTACAATTCTCTAGATGCTTTCCCCATCTTGTTTCCAGTTATCAAATGATCTTTTAAAAAGAAAATCTGTGTAAGGAGAGTAAGGAGATTGGGAGGGAAACTGTGAATCTTAAGAATTAGTAGTACAGGGGCACCTGGGTGGCTCAGTTGGTTAAGTGTCTGACTCTTGATTTCGGCTAAGGTCATGATCTCATGGTTCATGAGATCGAGTCCTGCTTTGGGCTCTGCACTGACAGTGTGGAACCTGCTTGGGATTCTCCCCGCCCTCCCCTGCTTGCTGTAGATATGCACTCTCTCTCTAAAAATAAATACATAAGCTTTAAAAAAACAGAATTAGCAGTATAAAGGAGGAAAATAAAACATAGTATGGCTACATTGCACATGTTAGAGATAAGTAATGCTCTGTGACACATGATAATCATCTGGTAAATTTAGAATCTAATGACAAATTGTAAGTTTAATAAAAAACACTCTTGTTAAATGGCTTTTTATTTATTGGCTCTCCAAATTCCATTTTTACTTTCCAGCAAGCACATCAATTTTTTTTTCACACTGTACCAGACTTTATTAAATGCATACTGTCCAGGAGGATGCTGTATCTTGATGACTTCTCCAGAGAGAGCTGTGATGACTTCAAAGAGTGTCTGAAAGGACAGGTCTGTGGTCTCCACTGGAGTGGCACCCGAAGTCATGAATGTCTACTCCTGCAGTTACGGCCACTGATGTAGGTAGCCATATTCTGATGTCTGGAGGATGCAAATGACTCTCACAAGAGGATGCATGTGTGGCAGCGAAGGTTACTATAACAAAGTACCACAGACTGGGTGGCTTAAACAACACAAATTTACTTTCTCATAATTGTGAAGACTAGAAATCCGAAATCAAGGTGTTGGCAGGGTTGGTTTCTTCTAAAGTCCCCTCTCCTTGGCTTACAGATGACTATCTTTCCCATGTGCCTTCATCCGGTCTTCCTTCTGTATGTCTGGGTCCCAATCCCCTCTTTCTTTAAGGACATCAGTCATATTGGATTAGGGCCCAATCATATGATCTCATTTTACCTTACTTTCCTCCTTAAAGGCCCTATCTCCAAATACAACCATGTTCTGGGGTACTGGATGTCGGAAATTTGGGGGTGGGGTGGGAGACACAATTTAGCCTACAATAGTAGTCTTTTCCTCTTTAGTGGAGGGTGTTCAAACAGTGAAATCTGCTCTATGTTTCAAAATTTGCCAGAGTCAAGAAGATCATTTATTACAACATTTATAAGAGCTGGGAAGCTTGTACAAACAGAATTTGCATCAGGATTAACTCTAAAACTGACATGACATCAATTTCTCAATCCCTAACTCCCACTTCATCTTTTACGTTGGTATTATAAGGTTAGGAGAAGAAAACTATGTTAGCAGAAATAAAGACCAGTTGCTTTTCTTCATGTCCCCAAATTTTCCTTCACTTTCCTAGATTCTCGGTCTCAGGACACAAAGTCCTTTCCATGTTGGCTCCCTCAACTTCCCTTTTCCTACACTCCAAGTTCCTTTGTACCTTTATCCATCCAATCTCCTTCCCACCATCCCAGCACCACCTCCTCTACTGTGTCCTTGCTTCCACAGTCAATCATAACATCCAAAACCTTTTCCATCAATGATTGTTTCCCATTGCCCCTGTCTCTCCCTCACCAGGGAGGGACCACACATCTCTCTTCTTCACTGGGTATTTCTCTTCGGATTGCCAAAACAAGCTTGAAGTTCCAGTATTTTTCAAGTAAAACAAAACAATTTCCCAAATGATGTGCTATCCCGTCTCTTCACTGACAGAGCTCCTGGGATAACCATATACTAGAATTCATTTGTCGGTCATCCTCCTTAGTCCTGGTTCAGAAACTGGCACTGTTAACATTTTCCTGAAGCACTTTCCTCCTGTGGTTTGTTCTGGCCCCACCTGTTCTCACTCTCCCTCCACAACTCAGCTCTACATCCAGCCCTCTTGCACTGTGGCCTCTCAATATGAGATCTCATCTGCTCCCATGGCTCCAATATAAACCTTTGCTTAAATATTTACTGAATCAATATAATGTGCTTAGACCTAGAATCCTGACCCACACTGCCAGCCATTTCCTATGCAGCTCCACCTGGATGTTCACCTGGCACCTTCAAAACAACATGAGCAACAGTGAATTGTTCATTTCCCCAATACCCACACCCATTTTTTAAAAAAAAAAATTGCAATTTTTTAAAAACCAAGAGAGAAATGTAACAGAAACCTATAGATTAAAGAGATTTCAGACACATATCAACTTTGTGGATCTTATCTTGAATCTGATGCAAACAAATTGGGGAAAAAAATTATATTACAATCAAGGAAATATCAACACTGACTAGACACATGATAATATTATGGAATCTTTGCTAGATTTGTTTAGGAGTGATGATGGTATTCAAATTATGGTTTTTTTATATATATATATATATCAAATTTATTGACAAATTGGTTTCCATACAACACCCAGTGCTCATCCCAAAAGGTGCCCTCCTCAATACCCATCACCCACCCTCCCCTCCCTCCCACCCCCCATCAACCCTCAGTTTGTTCTCAGTTTTTAACAGTCTCTTATGCTTTGGCTCTCTCCCACTCTAACCTCTTTTTTTTTTTTCCTTCCCCTCCCCCATGGGTTCCTGTTAAGTTTCTCAGGATCCACATAAGAGTGAAACCATATGGTATCTGTCTTTCTCTGTATGGCTTATTTCACTTAGCATCACACTCTCCAGTTCCATCCACGTTGCTACAAAAGGCCATATTTCATTTTTTCTCATTGCCACGCAATATTCCATTGTGTATATAAACCACAATTTCTTTATCCATTCATCAGTTGATGAACATTTAGGCTCTTTCCATAATTTGGCTATTGTTGAGAGTGCTGCTATGAACATTGGGGTACAAGTGGCCCTATGCATCAGTACTCCTGTATCCCTTGGGTAAATTCCTAGCAGTGCTATTGCTGGGTCATAGGGTAGGTCTATTTTTAATTTTCTGAGGAACCTCCACACTGCTTTCCAGAGCGGCTGCACCAATTTGCATTCCCACCAACAGTGCAAGAGGGTTCCCATTTCTCCACATCCTCTCCAGCATCTATAGTCTCCTGATTTGTTCATTTTGGCCACTCTGACTGGCGTGAGGTGATACCTGAGTGTGGTTTTGATTTGTATTTCCCTGATAAGGAGCGACGCTGAACATCTTTTCATGTGCCTGTTGGCCATCCGGATGTCTTCTTTAGAGAAGTGTCTATTCATGTTTTCTGCCCATTTCTTCACTGGGTTATTTGTTTTTCGAGTGTGGAGTTTGGTGAGCTCTTTATAGATTTTAGATACTAGCCCTTTGTCCGATATGTCATTTGCAAATATCTTTTCCCATTCCGTTGGTTGCCTTTTAGTTTTGTTGGTTGTTTCCTTTGCTGTGCAGAAGCTTTTTATCTTCATAAGGTACCAGTAATTCACTTTTGCTTTTAATTCCCTTGCCTTTGGGGATGTGTCGAGTAAGAGATTTCTACGGCTGAGGTCAGAGAGGTCTTTTCCTGCTTTCTCCTCTAAGGTTTTGATGGTTTCCTGTCTCACATTTAGGTCCTTTATCCATTTTGAGTTTATTTTTGTGAATGGTGTGAGAAAGTGGTCTAGTTTCAACCTTCTGCATGTTGCTGTCCAGTTCTCCCAGCACCATTTGTTAAAGAGACTGTCTTTTTTCCATTGGATGTTCTTTCCTGCTTTGTCAAAGATGAGTTGGCCATACATTTGTGGGTCTATTTCTGGGGTTTCTATTCTATTCCATTGGTCTATGTGTCTGTTTTTGTGCCATCAAATTATGTTTTAAAACAGCTTCTCTTGGGGCGCCTGGGTGGCTCAGTCGGTTAAGTGGCCGACTTTGGCTCAGGTCATGATTTCGCTGTCCATGAGTTCGAGCCCCACGTCAGGCTCTGTGCTGACAGCTCAGAGCCTGGAGCCTGTTTCAGATTCTGTGTCTCCCTCTCTCTGACCCTCCCCTGTTCATGCTCTGTCTCTCTCTGTCTCAAAAATAAATAAACGTTAAAACAGCTTCTCTTTTTGAGATATATAGTAAAATATTTATGGATGAAATTATGTGATATAGGAGATTTTTCTTTTAAAACCTCTGTCAGAAAAAGGAGTATGGGGAGGCGTCTGGGTGGCTCAGTTGGTTGAGCGTCCGACTTCGGCTCAGGTCATGATCTCGCAGTTCATGAGTTCAAGCCCCATATCGGGCTCTGTGCTGACAGCTCAGAGCCTGGAGCCTGCTTTACATTCTATGTCTCCTGCTCTCTCTGCCCGTTCCCCGCTCATGCTGTGTCTCTGTCTCTCAAAAATGAATAAAGTTAAAAAAAAAAAGAAAGAAAAAGGAGTGTGGTTTCATAGATGAAATAAGACTAACCAAGAGTGGAGTTGGTGATGGTCACAAAGGAGTCCTGCACATAATTACCTTTACTTTGGTATTTGTTTCTCATAATAAAGAAGTTTTACAAGTCAAGAAAAGGTTTAAAAATGAAATTAAGTTAAAAAATTACACTCCCTTCTCACTCCCCTAATTTTCTTGGCAGAGCTTTCCTCCATTGTTTTTGTCATTTTGTTATTCTTCACCTTCTCCTCCCTGCCCCCACCCCTCAGCAAACATACAGGAAATGCATTCAACCCACTTTGCTTTCCCTCCCAAGCATACTTGTTATCTTCCTTCTCTGATTTATCTAATCACCACCCGGGTTCACAGGGACTCATTTTTTCCCCCCCATCTATAATAAATTTCAGGCTCCTGAACCCTGGTTTTCCCAAGAGCAAAGTTTATTCTAACCAGAATAAAATAATATTCTAATTCCACTTGTTTTCCCAGACCATTACCTACGGACTTATTTGAGAAAACAGAACCATCTATGGGGGACTTGCTACCTAGAATGAAGCAATTTTGACCTTGGAATTGGTGGCAGTGAGACTGGGGAAAGTTTGGAACTTGATTCGCCATTTGCATTCCAAACTTGAGTTCTACTTTTCTAATAACTGTTCAATAGGCAGAGACAGCTGAGTGTATTGGTTAAGAACCAAACAGCCTCCCAGCTCCAGGGCCTCAGTTGCCTAAGTGAAATAAGGAAATAGTTGCGCTTACTCCACAGGACCGTTATAAGGATTAAATGAGATAACACGTATAAACTGCTTAAAATTGTGCCTGGTGCATACTAAGTGCCATATAAAATCAGTAAAAAAACATAATTCCTTTGCTAAGTTAGCAAAACCTTCTGTTAATAGGAACTGCTACATCTCATTGGTTTTTTGAATGTTCACATTAAAAAAAAACAACACTGGGTTGTGAGGTTTTTCCTAAGTTTCCAAAGATAGGTGCATACCCAAGAGAAGCCTAAGAAAATTTTTGAGAAACAAGAAAATCAGGACTGCTCTTAAAATTGTTTCCCTAAAAGTAATAAGTTAGGCTTTATTCGTGTTCAATATTCAGAGAGACCCTGGAGTCCTTATTCCTTCCACTCATAAGTCCATCCATATGACAGGAAAATGTCTTAAAGAAGGAGTAAGCATCCTATAATGCAATGGAGGGTAATGGGGTGTAACTATGATATTCATCCTCATTCATTAGCTTTCAGGGTGATACAGTGTATTACAGCTATGGGTGCTGGGAAAGGGAGTTCACAGATTACATTCTATAATCTTGATGAAATAAACTTCACAAAATGAATAAACAGTTTAAAAAAATGTCTGCAAAGAAAACAGAGAATCAAGACAGACCTAATAAGGTAAATGCAGGCCAACAGTAAGAAAATGGCAGACCTGATACTTCTATTCCTGGTATAAGCCCTTGGCAGCCATATTGCAAGGTAAGAACAATGATGATGAAATTACATTTTCACAAGAAGAAAGAGAAAGAAGAAAGAAAGAAAGAAACCAAGAATATTATTTGAAATATTAGAATATACATCTACACTTGTTGAGGATAAGCCTCTAACTTCTAAAACACACAGAGCTCCTATTTTGTCAGTCAATAAAGAAAAAATGCATCAGAGAGGATAGATAGATAGATAGATAGATAGATAGATAGATTTATTTATATCCAAGTTAGTTAACATACAGTGTAGTAATAGTTTCAGGAGAATTTAGTGATATATCACTTACATATAACACCTAGTGCTCATCCCAACAAGTGCCTTCATTAATGCCCATAGAGAAGATAGAGTCCTAACAGTAAATGGCTTCTTAGCTTGAAAAAATGTTTTGTAGGAAAACTATGTTAGGTAGAACTGCTACTTTGACTGAAGACATTTTTTTAAAAAACGATTCTAGGTCAATATTAGTACTTCAGCAAAATAATAAAGTTACAAGTGAACATTGTACTAAAGCATACAGCAAGGTATTTAATTATATAAAAAACGAGACATTGAAATACGGTATCTTACTAATATTTTGTAAAGGGATGAGGAGCTGATAGTGAATTTTAAAATTGTAATCAGAAGTTTACTGGTTACCTCACATTTAAGAAGGCTACCAGATTTAAAGATAGTAGACATTTCTCTTTTACAGGGACAAATTTGTTGACCACCTCTGTGATGACAGGTGGCTGTTAAGTAGTATGCTGGCCATCAAGTGTTTTCAAACACATAAACACACCTAATCTGCTGGTCCTTTAAAGGTTAAAAAAAGAAACAAAAGAAAAAAGAAAGGACCCGATTTAAGGAAACTCTTTCAAAATAAATTGTGCTATATAAATAGTATTTTGAAAATGTTTTCCATGCTCTGCACTCTTTGAGGCAAAACAATGTAATTTATCATTGACAAATGTTTATATCTGAACATTTAAAAAAATTATAAACAGAACTTTATAATTTGTTTTTAAATCTTTCAAATAAAGAATTTCATTGGCTTTTGAACCCCCATTTAAAATATATAAAAATGCAAAACTATCTAATTTAGTTTACAAAAGCAAGTGATGGGCATAACAGATAAAAATTCACTAGTCAAGTTTCAACAAAAGCCTTTGGTTCACTATTGAAAAGAAGTGAAAGTGAGTTAGTACATCCAATGATGTGCTTCTTCCATCTAGATCTAGAGTTCTTTAGTCAGTGTTTTTCCAGCTAAAGCACCATTAAAATGAACTATCAAATAAACTGAAAGAGATCCAAGCCTTTAAAAATAAGGAAGCATTTCAATTACACTACTCTCACTAAAAATATTAATATAATTTTAATCACAATATGATGACATAATATTTTGTAAGAACAGTAAGATATTTTATACCATGAATATATATAAAGTATGTCTTAAAAATAGTTTATTTAAGAGAAAGACAGATACCATATGTTTTCACTCATATGTGGATCTTGAGAAACTTACAAACAGAGAGGGAGGCAAACCATAAGAGACTCTTAAATACAGAGAACAAACTGAGGGCTGATGGGGGTAGGGGAGAGGGAAAGTGGGTGATGGGCATTGAGGAGGGCACTTGTTGGGATGAACACTGGGTGTTGTATGTAAGCCAATTTGACAATAAATTATATTAAAAATAGTTTATTTCAAATTACTTCATCATTTAAAAATGTATATATTAGTAAATTATGTATGATGTCCATAATATTAGTAAAGCACATATATATGTGTGTGTGTGTGTATATATATATATATATATATATATATATACATATGTGTGTGTGTGTGTGTGTGTGTGTGTGTGACTGTGTGTCTGTGTGTCTGTGTGTGTGTATGTGTGATATCCAATTAATTAAAATCAAATTCCACTTCTGGCAAGACACTGTGAGAAGTTCCACAGACCTACTCCTTAGTGAAATAGGTGAAAATTGTTTTAAAACAAAATTTAAGTTGGGAAATGGTTTTAAGGACATACAGCAAATAAAGAAACATTTATTGGGGCGCCTGGGTGGCGCAGTCGGTTAAGCGTCCGACTTCAGCCAGGTCACGATCTCGCGGTCCGTGAGTTCGAGCCCCGCGTCAGGCTCTGGGCTGATGGCTCAGAGCCTGGAGCCTGTTTCCGATTCTGTGTCTCCCTCTCTCTCTGCCCCTCCCCCGTTCATGCTCTGTCTCTCTCTGTCCCAAAAATAAATAAACGTTGAAAAAAAAAAAAATTTAAAAAAAAAAAAAGAAACATTTATTCAGGATTTCCTATAACTTTGTAACAACAGAATTTATGATATTTGAATTAATACCTCTGTCTCCCCTATCTCCTCACAGCTCAGTGAGACAAAAACTACTCTCCAGATGGGTACATAGGGTTCCCTCTCCACCACATCCCAGCTAGAGGGCTATCATCTCAGGAGAAGCAGGATGTCAACATTTCTCATCCTTCCCCAGGTTACCTACTACTGAAGCTAAGCTCTGGATGACTACAGTTGAGAGGTGAGGGTTCCCTTCTTCCACCTATTACCCACTGGTGAGATATAGTCTCTATCTTGTGTGCAGCATGCTAGCAATACAAAAGCCAAGATCACCCTTGTCATGACTCATTTGTGGTTTTTAATCAGTGGTTCCAAGCCAGGAGAGGCAAGCTGAGAAGACCTGAAGCTATTGCCATCACCTCCATTAAGCAGTCAACTCCTACAGTGAAGGTATCAGTCTGAGAGAACACAAGAATGTCCGCATCCCCAGCTCAAGCTCTGACTCAGAGAGTTTGCTCAGAGTGGGAACTGGGATATAAAAGAGCTCCAAATCTCTTCCTAAAGTAACTGAATCATTTATAACAGACTGCAGAGAAGTTAAAGCCTAAGCATCCTCTCAAAAACATTGAAGGTGGTGGTGAAAAGCAATTGGGAAGAGGTTGATAGATTCATTAGAGATAAAAAGCTAAACTGCACATCACATAGTTTGTCAGAGAGAACAGACAGCTAGGGTGAGCTATCTGGGAAAAGCTCTCCTGGGCTCAGTAAAAATCTCAGCACTGACGTGGATTATCCCTTCAAAGGAGCCTGAATTTGACTGGATCAGACAATGATGCAATTTATGCCCCAGGGCATGTTGAAAATTTAGAGCAACCAGACAACAGTACTAGCAATTAGGAGATGGGTATGGTCAGAAAGAAGACAATCTAAGAGAACCATTCCAAAACCCAGGGTAACTATTGCCTTCTCAAGTCTGCACCTTGCCCCTCACCCCTCACCCTGTGGAACAACATCAGAGACTTCATACTGAGACTTCACTAAAAAAAAAAAAAAAAAAAAAAATCCAGCCAGCCACTAAACAAATAAGCAAGTAACAATAACAAGCCCTAGTGTTGGTGAGGGGGACTAGTATCCAGAATTGCTACAATATATTTTCTACAGTGTCTAGTTTCTAACAACAACAAAAAAATACATGATCAATATCTTCAAAAATGCATATGATACAAACGGCCTATAAGACCAACCAGATGTTGGAATCAACAGACAAAAACTTCAAAGTAGTTATTGTAAATATATTCCAAAACTAAAGCAAATTATGATTGATTAAGGAAGGTGGTGAATATGGAATAATATACAGAATTGTCAAATCACTATACTGTACTCCTAAAACTAATAGAACATTGTATGTCAATTATACTTCAATAATAAATATTCTTTAAAAAAAAGAGGGGCGCCTGGGTGGCGCAGTCGGTTAAGCGTCCGACTTCAGCCAGGTCACGATCTCGCGGTCCGTGAGTTCGAGCCCCGCGTCAGGCTCTGGGCTGATGGCTCAGAGCCTGGAGCCTGTTTCCGATTCTGTGTCTCCCTCTCTCTCTGCCCCTCCCCCGTTCATGCTCTGTCTCTCTCTGTCCCAAAAATAAATAAACGTTGAAAAAAAAAATTAAAAAAAAAAAAGTACAGTAACCGAAGTGAAAAATTCACTATATATCATAAAAGAAACCTACAGACCAATATCTCTAATGAACGCAGTCAAAATTCATCAACAGAATATTAGCAAAATTGAAACTAAAAATATATAAGAAGAATTATACATCATGACCAAGTGGGATTTATACTGGGTAGGCAAGGCTGATTTAATAATTGAAAATC
The DNA here is from genome assembly GCF_022837055.1 of Prionailurus viverrinus. Lineage (NCBI taxonomy): Eukaryota > Metazoa > Chordata > Mammalia > Carnivora > Felidae > Prionailurus > Prionailurus viverrinus. The sequence goes on along the minus strand of NC_062562.1, from coordinate 131,927,304 downwards.
TATTGATGTAAGCCATCACCTCACACTACAAAGACTATCTACAAAAAACCTATAGCTAACATCATATTTGATGGTGAGGAACTAGAAACTTTCCTACTAAGATCAGGTTCAAGGCAAGATCTGGTTCAAAGTCACATCTTTTCAACATCATACCAAAATCCTTGCTGATGCAATAAGGCAAGAAAAGGAAATAAAAGGTATACAGATTTGGAAAGAAGACATGAAAATGCATTTGATTATAGATGAAATAATCATCTTGGTAGAAAACCCCAAAGAATTGACCAAAAAACTCTCAGAATCAATAAGCAATTATAGAAAGGTTGTAGGATACACGATTAGTATACAAAAGTCAAATGTTTTCCTACATACCAAAAATAAAGTAGATTGTGAAATTTAAAACACATTATGATTTACATTAGTACCCCCAAAAATGAAATACTTCAGTATAAATATAACAAAATATATATAAGATCTATATGATGAAAACTATAAAACTCTAATGAAATCAAAGAACGATATAAATGGAGAGATATTACATGTTCATGGATAGGAAGAGTCAATATTGTCAAGTCGTCAGTTCTTCCAAACTTGATCTATATATTCACTGCAATCCCAGTTAAAATACTAACAAGTTTCTTTTAAGGGATATCAACAAAGTGATTCTAGATCTCATATGGGAAGGCAAAAAAATCTATAAAAGCCAACAAAATATTGAAGAAGAGCAAAGTTGAAGGACTGATGCTATACAACTTCAAAACTTACTATAAAGCTACAGTAATCAAGACAGCATGGTACTGACTAAAGAATAAACAAATAGATCGATGGAATAGAATACAGAGCCTATAAAAAGACGTCCCATAAGGGTACTTGACTATTCTTTGGCAAAGGAGCAAAGGTAATACAATGAAGCCAAGACAGTCTCTTCAATAAACAGTACCAGAACAAGTGACATCCACATGCTCCAAAATGAATTTGGACAGAGACCTTACATGCCTCACAAAAATTAAGTCAAAATGGATTATAGACCCAAATTTAAAATGCAAAACTATAAAATTCCAAGACGAAACATAGAAGAAAACTTAGATGACTTTGAAATATGGTGATGCCTTTTACATACAGTACCAAGGACATGATCCATGAAAGATTGATAAGTTGGACTTCATTTATGTATTCATAATTTATATATTTATACAATATATTCATAAAATGGGTTAATAGTCATTTTAACTAATTTAAAATGCGTATTGGAAAAAGATCTGAATATAGGTTTCTCCAAATAAAATGGCCAATAAGCACATGAAAAAGACGTTCAATATCATCAGTAATATGATAAACACATACAAAACCACATACCATTTCACACCCACTAGGATGGTTAGAATTAAAAAGTCAGATAATACAAGTGTTTGTGAGAATGTGGAGAAGCTGAACTCTCATACACTACTAATGGAAATGTAAGATAGTGCAGCCAGTTTGGAAAACATTTCGGTAGTTCCTTCAACAATTATACATAAAGTTACCATTTGACCTAACAATTCTGCTACAGAGTATATGCCCGAAAGAGATGACAACTGTACATTCATACAGAACCTCAAACACTTTCGTTTATGACAGCACTATTCATGATAGCCAAAAGGTGGAAACAGTGCAAGTGTCCATCAGCTGATGAGTGGATAAATAAAATGTAATATATTCTTATGATGGAATATTATTCAGCCATGAAAGGAAGAAAGTACTGATACATGCTATAACGTGGATGAATCTTGAAGATGTTATGTTAGGTGAAAGAATTCAGTCACAAAAGACAAAATATTATATGATTCTATTTATAACAAATGCCCAGTAGAGGCAAATCTATACTGACAAAATGTACATTAGTGGTTGCATATGGCTGGGAGAAGTGGGAAAACGGGATAATTAAAGAATATGAAGTTTCTTTGTGAGGTGATAAAATTGTTTCAAAATTGACTCTGAAAGTGATTGAAAATATACTACAAACTATTGAATTATACATCTTAATTGGATAAATTATATGGTGTGTGAATCATACCTTAATAAAATTGTTTTTTAATAAAAGAGTGGAAATTATGTTTCATAAATTTTGCTGCTGACAGCACACAATCAAAAAAGATTGAGACCACTTATTAGATGCTCTTGATGGATAGGTATACTAAAAATATAATCTAATTCTCGACAGCTCTATCACTCTTTACAAGTTATAAAGTAGCCTCACTCATAATTGTGGTTGTTAATGAGCCAGTACATGTTCTAGTAAAGAAAGGTGAAACTCCACAGATCAAATTGAAACCAATTCCAGTCTCATTATATACAAGAAATAAACAGAAATAAACAGTATAAACTCTAATCTCTTTCATTCTAATTTCCTTCATCAAATGCCAATCTTGGCCAGGCTGTTACAGATCAGTAAGACAGACTTGCCTATTATCAGTTTATTTGTGCTCTTATCAGTCAATAGTTGGGCTTCCCCAAACCCTGCCCCCCCCCCAGCTCCGCCCTTTGTCCTTTGTTTAAATTATGTGTACACTTGGTGGACAACACTATCCTAGCATAGAGGTTGGCAAACCCTTTCCACAGAGCAAGTTAGTAAATATTTTAGGCTTTCTGAACATCAGGTCTCCGTCTCAATCACTTAACTCGCTGTTACCTTGTAAAAGAAGCACTAATTTGTTAATGAATTAGCATAACTGTGTTCCATTAAACTTTAGAATGAACACAGAAATTTGAATTTCATATTCTTTTCAAGGGAAAAATTTGGGGGAAAATACTATTCTTCTTTTGATTACTTTCAACCATTTAAAAATATAAAAACATTCTTAGCCCATGAGCCTTACAGAAACAAGCGACTGGCCGAATCTGACCTATGAGTCATAATCTGCTGACCCCTGTCTTTGACTAAGACTGAATAGAGAAATAACTAAAAAGGAATTTCTCAAGTGATTTTTAAGGTTTAAATACCTTAATTTTCCTCACATATCCCACTTAGGCCTCTGGGTGGAGATTGGGAAGAAGAAATCAAAAGCATTGCACTGTGATTTTAATATTTAAAACCTCTTAAAATAAAACCTCTTAAATCTAATTATGTACAATTAAAAATAATTCCAGCATTGACTGAAAACATAAATATAAACAAACAAACAATCCCCCAAGCTGCTTGGTAATCTGCTTGACAAGCTTGTAAACTGAAAATTGATTCTCATCCTCTTCAACTGAGTGAATTTTATAGTCACTGTAATGTTGAAAACTAGACACGAGGGGAAAAGATTATCCAACCATTCCCAGGGGTCAATAGCAAACACTTTCTTCCCTTTCTCTCTCTCTCTCTCTCTTTGATTTATGATCATTCATAACCTTACACTTCCAATCACTGTGTTACAGAGGTTGTAGCTAAGTAACATAAAACTAATTGCTTTGAAAAAGGTGAAAAAGTCAACCCATCAAATTATAATTTTACTTTTTACAAAGCAGTTTGACTGAATTTTCAAAAATTAACTGACACGAATTATCCATCACACATACACGTAGCAGAGACCCAAACTTGTCTTCTGTTTCTGCCTATCCTGGTAGCTTTGCTTCTAGTTGAAAAACTATATTTCCTTCTAAGGTCTTGGAAATCAACACAGATTTTCTAATTAACACTTACTCTCAACTTTACACATACATATCTAGATCTGAATGTATACTGCTAGAAGATAAAGTCTATCCTTCTGATAGTTTTACCACTGTAATAGTCTGAGGAAAGTCTAGGGACCATAACAATCTAGAAGAAAGACAATTTTAAGACAAATTTTGTTTACTCTTTTGGTTAACTTAATGTGATATGAACTGCACACATTTTTATTTAACGCAAAAAGATGAAATGTTACTCATGGTAGAAAAAAACATTAACACTAGATGAAACTGATATATTTTCCAAATACAATCCAATACAGCCATAAGAAGGGAAATCAGGGGCACCTGGGTGGCTCAGTTGGTTGAGCATCTGACTTCGGCTTAGGTGATGATCTCAAGGTTTGTGAATTCAAGCCCCACATCAACTCGCAGCTGTCAGCACAGAGCCTGCTTTGGATCCTGTCCCCCCTCTCTCTGTGCCCCTACCCTGCTTGCACTCTCTCAAAAATAAATAAACAATTTTTAAAAAAGAAGGGAAATCATATTGATATATACTGCAAGGCAATCAGATTATGAATCATGTCATATTTAGTTCCACTGAGGGACCCAGTACATTTACATTTCTTTGGTGTGATAATACCTATGCCTCTTTTCCATGCGTTTACTGAAGTGTATTTTCACTTTCCTGGTATCATTATCTTTTTCTATCTTCAGTTTTTCTCTAGGCCTTTTGGACAAATTTAGAACAGAATGTGTTGTAACCATGGTGAGTCAGGGGTATAATCAATGCAAAATGAATGATCAGAATGGGTTTTTTTTAATGCTTACAATAATCCCTTCAGTATATTGTGATATCTTTATGAAAATGGTTAATGAGATTTTAGAGCTAAATGACCCCCAGTGGGAAAAATGCAAAATAAAAATTTGATGGGTATAAGTAGATGAGTTAAATCCAAGCTTTTCTGGGCTTCAGAAAAACTAACAGGGTCTACTGAATTATGAATTTCTTCCCTAGGCAAGTCAGGCTCTGACTTTAGGAATTTCTATAAGAAAACAACAATCTTGCATTATTTTCAGTCTGAAGCCAAAATATTCTTTTGAATTTTGGTTTAAAAACTTATATAATATCCCTACAGCCACCAGATACCGAGCTCAGGGATGTTGCACAAATTTAATGTAGATACATTTTAAGTACTCCAACACTGGCAAAGATACAAATGGGTGTACATTTTAGTAGTTAATTGAAACCATCTCCAACTGTTCTAAACATTTGGAAAAAGACCCAGTCTCTGTGATTTAGCCATCTAATATACAAATGCCTGGTTATTCACACCCTACATGTGTTCTCTCGACCCATGTGTTCGAGTCATTTATAGTTGCTAGCAGTGATGCACACATCATAGTCCTGATAATAAATCAAGGGAAATAAAACCATTTGATGATGGTGTAAAATTATTACCAAGAGCTCTCAAACTCTTTCTCAGCAGGAAAACTATATTTTCAAACAAAATTATACGTGGGATTCCCAGAGCAGAATGTAGATTTTTCAAAATAAGAGCTTACTGGGAGGCCTGGGGGACTTAGTAGGTTAAGAATCTGATTCTTGATTTTGGCTCAGGTCATGATCTCATGGTCATGAAATCCAGCCCCTTGTCTGGCTCTGCAGTGACAGCCTGGAGCCCACTTGGGATTCTCTCTCTCCCTCTCTCTCTGCCCCTCCCTTGCTCTCTCTCTCTAGATAAATAAACTTAAAAAATAAAAATAAATAAAAATAAGAATTTACTTTGTATGGGGCGCCTGGGTGGCGCAGTCGGTTAAGCGTCCGACTTCAGCCAGGTCACGATCTCACGGTCCATGAGTTCGAGCCCCGCATCGGGCTCTGGGCTGATGGCTCAGAGCCTGGAGCCTGTTTCTGATTCTGTGTCTCCCTCTCTCTCTGCCCCTCCCCCGTTCATGCTCTGTCTCTCTCTGTCCCAAAAATAAATAAAAACGTTGAAAAAAAAAAAAAGCTTCCCCCTCCCAACCTTTAAAAAAAAAAAAAAAAGAATTTACTTTGTAGAGTACATAAGCAGGTAAGATAGAGTCTCTAAATTAGGATTTACCCACCAAGGCCCAGCCCGCTAGCTGTTTTTATACAGCCCACCAATGAAGAATGGTTTTTATTTTTTTAAGTTGCTGTGCAGTATGAAAAGAAGAAGAACATTCCATGAGACATGAAAAATATAGGAAACTCAGATTTCAGTGTCCATAAAGTTTTACTGAAACACATTCATGGTCATTTTTTAATCTATTGTGTATGGCTGCTTTCACATTACAAGGGCAAATTTGAGTAGTTATGACAAACACATTATTGCCAACCAAGCCAAAATATTTTTATCTGGCCCTTTACAGAGAAAGTTTGCAAACCTCCTCTATAAAAGAAAATGTTTTAACTCATTTCCTAAAAAGATTTTACAACAATCTGCATTCCTCTTACACGTGGCTAAGTTCTCCACTGTGCCAGTTATAAATGTTCCTGAGAATTACTCATCCCATCTACTTGAGGGCAAGTTTCATCATTGGTAAGTTGGGTATGTGACTGCCCAGCTTTGGGCAGTTTGGCCCTGTGGAGAATTCTGAATGCCTAAAGAAATTACAATCTAGCTCAAGAGAAAACAGATGTTCCTGGGGCACCTGGGTGGCTCAGTCAGTTGGGTGTCTGACTTCGGCTCAGGTCATGATCTCACAGTTCGTGAGTTCGAGCACCATGTGGGGCTCTGTGCTGACAGCTCAGAGCCTGGAGCCTGCTTCATATTCTGTGTCTCCCTTTCTTTCTGCCCCTTCTCTACTCATGCTGTCTCTCTCAAAAAGAAACAAACATTAAAAAAAGAGAGAAAAAGAGAAAACATATTATATTCTACATTCAACCAAATGTAAAACAACTCTTTTCTGTGGTTTCTATCAGGAAACCCTCATACTAGGCTTATATGTAGAGAGCTAATCAAAGGAAGTTTGGGGAAAATGGAAGAGGGAGCTTCCATTACAGCAAAGGAAATAATTTCAAAATGAATATCAAACCTCCTGTTCTTAAAGCATTCTACCTGTTGCTTGGCCCGTCCCTTTATTCTTCTCTGTGCTCTCCCTTTCCCAGTTCTGTCCCTAATGCAGAGGCATCAGGTATTTTTCTTCTGCCTTACTGCTACTGACCCATGCCTTCAAAGCCCCATTTTTTCACTTCAACCAGCTTATCAAATGTTTGTTCTTTCCCTAAGAGAAACTTTGATGTCACTTAAGATAATACTGTGAAGGAAGGAAGGAAGGAAGGAAGGAAGGAAGGAAGGAAGGAAGGAAATGGAGGAAGGAAGGAAGAAATGAAGGAAGAAAAGGAGAACAGCATCTCAATTGGGAAAGGGAAGGGAGAAAACAAGCATCCTTAGTGACAGCAGCATGAGCAAAGGTTTAGAGACAGGCATTGGGCAGTGAAGCAACAAGCTAAACAAAAATGGAGTTTGGGGGGCGCCTGGGTGGCGCAGTCGGTTAAGCGTCCGACTTCAGCCAGGTCGCGATCTCACGGTCTGTGAGTTCGAGCCCCGTGTCAGGCTCTGGGCTGATGGCTGGAGCCTGGAGCCTGTTTCTGATTCTGTGTCTCCCTCTCTCTCTGCCCCTCCCCCGTTCATGCTCTGTCTCTCTCTGTCCCAAAAATAAATAAAAACGTTGGAAAAAAATTTTTTTAAAAAAATGGAGTTTGGATAATAGAAGTTAAAGGAAGTTACACCTGTCAGAATGGCTAACATTAACAACTCAGGCAATAACAGATGTTGGCAAGGATGTGGAGAAAGAGGATCTCTTTTGTGCTGCTGGTGGGAATGCAAACTGGTGCAGCCACTCAGGAAAACAGTATGGAGGTTCCTCAAAAAACTAAAAATACAACTACCCTATGACCCAGCGATTGCACTACTAGGCATTTATCCAAGGGATACAGGTGTACTGTTTCGAAGGGACACATGCACCCCCATGTTTATAGCAGCACTATCAACAATAGCCAAAGTATGGAAAGAGTCCAAATGTCCATCGATGGATGAATGGATAAAGAAGATGTGGTATATATATATAATGGAGTATTACTCAGCAGTCAAAAAGAATGAAATCTTACCATTTGCAACCACGTGGATGTAACTGGAGGGTATTATGCTAAGTGAAATGCTTAGTCAGTCAGAGAAAGACAAAAATCATATGACTTCACTCATATGAGGACTTTAAGAGACAAAACAGATGAACATAAGTGAAGGGAAACAAAAATAATATAAAAACAGGGAGGGAGACAAAACAGAAGAGACTCATAAATATGGAGAACAAACTGAGGGTTATGGGAGGGGTTGTGGGAGGTGGGATGGGCTAAATGGGTCAGGGGCACTAAGGAATCTACTCCTGAAATCATTGTTGCACCATATGCTAACTAATTTGGATGTAAATTTAAAAAAATAATAAAAAAAAAACCAAGGTAATAAAAAAAAAAGAAGTTAAAGGAAGAAAGATCAAACAAGCAAGAAATTATGGCCCAAGGATATGGCAATGAAGACAAAATTTAGCAAAGAAATAGAGAGTCATTGTAAGTTTTTGAGCATAGGAGTGGCATGATGAAATGAGCACTTACTGAATGTGGATACTGAGGCTAGATTTAAGGGGACACACTTAAGAGTGTGATGAGAGACTGATGTAATAGTCTAAGCATAATATAATAAGAGTCTAAATGTCAGTGGGAGCAATGGCAATGGAGAGAAAAAATGGCTATAAGGATTTTCTAGAGAAAAATTGATGTGACATAGCTTTGGGATTGGAGAGGAAAAGAGAAGATTATAAGATTTGGGCCTGGATGACTTGAAAAATGGTAAAGACATTATCAAACATATTACTATTTTTAAAATAAATGTATAATTTACAACTTTCCTACTTTCATAATGGAATCCAGTCTTCTTATAGAAAAGGCACATACATATATACACAGGGAAGTTAAATTAAAACAGAGATCTAAGTTAATAGGAAAAAAGAAAACTGAGGGTGATATAATCCTCTTCCTGAGTACTAAATTTAGCTCTGAACTCCCTTGCAGCTGAGGCAGGTGACTTCACAGCTGTGACTATCTATATCATTCTTTCCAGAGACCATCTCCTGCCTGGTAATAAATTCTGGAAGAAATCACACTGATCTTTACTGAGCATTATACAGGCATGCCCCATTCTATTGTATTCCACTGTATTGCACTTCTCAGATACTGTGTGTGTGTGCGTGTGTGTGTGTGTGTGTGTGTTTTACAGATATTGCATATGAAAGTTTGTAGCAACCCTCCATCAAAGCAAGTCTATCAGCACCATTTCTCCAATAGCATTTGCTTACTTTACATCTCTGTGTCACATTTTGGTAACCCCCCTGCCCCATATTTCAAAGCTTTTTCATCATGAATGTATTGTTATGGTGATCTGTGATCAGTGATCTTTTTAAAAAATATTTTTTTAACGTTTATTCATTTTTTGAGACAGTAAATGGGGGGCGAGGGCGGTACAGAGAGCAAGGGAGACACAGAGTCTGAAGCAGGCTCCAGGCTCTGAACTGACAGCACAGAGCCCAACATGGGGCTCGAACTCACGGGCAGTGAGATCATGACCTGAGCTGAAGTAGGATGCTTAACGGACTAAGCCACCCAGACGCCCCTGTGATCAAGTGACCTTTGAGGTGACTATTGTAATTGTTTTAGGGTGCCATGAACCATGTCCATATAAGACATAAAACTTAATCAATAAAGTTTGTATGTGTTCTGACTACAGATGTGGTAGAAATAGCAAGAGAACTAGAATGAGAACTGGAGACTGAAGATGTGACTAATTTGCTGCAATGTCATGGTAACATTTTAACACATGAGGAGGTGCTTCTTATGGATGAGCAAAGAAAGTGGTTTCTTGATAGACTTTCCTCCTTGAAAACTCTCTGAAGGCTACTGAAATGGCAACAAAGGGTTAGAATATGACATGAACTTAGTTGATGAAGCAGCAACAGGACTGGAGGAGATTCCAATTTCGAAAGAAGTTCTACTGTGGGTAAAATGCTATCAAACAGCATCACAGGCTACAGAGAAATTACTCATGAAAGCATCAATCAATGAGGCAGACTTCATTATTGTCTTATCTTAAGAGATTGCCACAGCCACCCCAACCTTCAGCAACCACCACCCTGATCCGTCAGCAGCCTCATACTGAGGCAAGAGCGTCCACCAGTAAAAAAATTATGACCTATGAAAGCTCATTTGGTTAGTAGTTTTTAGCAATAAAGCATTTTTAAATTAAGGTTTGCACAATTTTTAAACATTGTTACTACACATTTAATAGATTATAGTGTAAACATAACTTTTTAAATTTATTTTTGAGAGACAGAGAGAGCATGAGCAGGGGAGGGGCAGATAGAGGGGACAGAGGATCTGAAGCAGGCTCTGCACTGACAGCAGAGAGCCTGACTTGGGACTTGAACTCATAGACTGTAAGATCATGATCTGAGCTGAAGCCGGACGCTTCACCGACTGAGTCACTCAGATGTCCCTCAACATAACTTTTACATGCACCAGGAGACCAAAACTTCCATTTGACCCACTTTATTGTGATATTCACTTTATTGCAGTAGTCTGGAACCCAACCTGCAACATGTCTGGGATATGCCTGTAATAGATATAGCCTCAGTAGTAGTTCCTTAAAAGCTGTAGAAAAGGTTCTTTGTATGACTGATGAATTGATCAATACTTGAGAGCATCTATGGGTGCAGTCTTAAGTCATAGTGCTGTGAAGCCTTTTCTAAATGAAATGAGGTTGATATGGATCAAGTTGGGGGGGGTGGGTAACAGTCTGCTCATGGCCAGGACATGGATCTGGGCTGAGGTAGAGAGGCAAGTCATAGCATATCCCTTCTTGCACTAGAGATACTCAACCTGAATTCTGGAGCAAAAAGGGAGAAACAAAGACCAGGTCCAAGAGAGAAGGAGTATGAGGACAAAGTCTAAGAGTGAAGCTAATTTGCCATGTTTCTTCAGGAATCTCTGGTCATTTCCCTGTCTTCTCTGGGGTCTCATTGACATAGAACAGATAGTCTGTTACCTTGACAGGATCCTCACCAGGTTAACCCAAACCACTTTTCATTGCAACAGGAAATTATCATATGTGTCCTCTTCCCAATCCGTTCCTTGGCATGTGGGACGCGAAGGAATGCCAAGGGTGTAAGTGTGGAGGGAGGGTAGACCTGGGCAGTCACATGCCCTACCCAGAGTTGGCCAGAGAGGAGCACGACCCCATGGGAAATCTTAGAATGAGAGTGTTCTACAGTCACAATTTACCTCTATTTCAATTGTTACCATTAAAATGTTTTTAAACACATCCCTTCAAAATTTTCAGAAAAATACAGCAAACCCTAGGCTGAAACAGAAAATGCTTGCCCTCAAATCACCCTGTCCTTTCTGTAACAGCACTTATCACACTGTAATTGCTTGTTTTCTTGTCTGTCTTTCTGGCTGAATAATAAATAAGTTTCAGAGGGCAAGACCGTGTAACCTCATTCCTCACTATATCTCTGGCACCTATCATTTGTGTTCAATAAATACTTGTTGAATAATGTTGAACAAAAGCCTTCCCACATGTCTCTCCTTTAGCTATTTCTACTGTTCTTAATCCTGACCCAATTTCCTCCTAGGCAAAGAGACTGTCTGTCATTCGGACTTCAGAGGCTTGAAGCTGGAGGTTTGGAATCAAAATTATTGTCTAGTATTTTGTTTTATTAATTTTTAGTAGAGTTGTATTAATAATAAGGGTATATATCAAATATTCTTTTCTCTCTAATCTTCTCTATTTCCTATACCCTAGTTCTTTCAAAAGAAAATTCCTGTGCTTTGTGGAAATCCCTACTACCCTTTTGCCTAAATTTTAAAGAAAACTAATGACAACATGGCATTTACTGAATGTTTACTATATGCCAGCTTCTGTTCTAAACACTTCATAAGTACGAAACCATTTAAAACTCTCCCCAATTGGGAGGGGAGGGTGGGTGATGGGTATTGAGGAGGGCACCTTTTGGGATGAGCACTGAGTGTTGTATGGAAACCAATTTGACAATAAATTTCATATACTGAAAAAATAAAAAAAAATAATAATTAAAAAAATAAAAATAAAAAATAAAAAAATTAAAGTCAATCATTTACTTAAATAAAAAAGCAATTTCCTAAGAAAAAATAAAAAAAAAATAGAACTCTCCCCAATTCTATGGGGTAGGTAGTTATCATCTCCATTTACAAATAAGGAAAAAGAGAGAATAATTTATAATTTTTTTAATGTTTATTTCCAAAGGAGAGAGAGACAGAGCGTGAGTGGGGGAGGGACAGAGAGAGCGAGAGAGAGAGCGAGAGAGAGAGAGAGAGAGAGACAGATCTGAAGCAGGCTCCAGGCTCTGAACTGTCAGCACAGAGCCCGACGTGGGGCTCGAACTCACAAACTGCGAGATCATGACCTGATCCAAAGTCGGACGCTTCGGAGTTACCCAGGGGCCCTGAGACAGAGAATAATTTACAGAGGTGCCTAAGATCCAGGGCTATACATACAGCTGTGCAGATTGTACACCACACAACTCTAGTGGGCGCCATTATATGCCCTATACTGCTGTATGCAGTTGCTTTGCCAAGGCCACAGAGCTGGTAATCAGTGCAGATAAGATTCTAACCCAGGCACTCTGGCTCCAGCCCCTACCCTTTTTTTTTTTTTCAATATATGAAGTTTATTGTCACATTGGTTTCCATACAACACCCAGTGTTCATCCCAAAAGGTGCCCTCCTCAATGCCCATCACCCACCCCCCCTCCCTCCCACCCCCCAACAACCCTCAGTTTGTTCTCAGTTTTTAAGTCTCTTATGCTTTGTCCAGACCCTACCCTTAACCATTACACTAATCTAGGGCTTTTTCCTTTCACATAATTTGAGTGAGCCCCTGTGGGGTTATGCTTGGAGTTGGCAATATCCACCCCTCAAAGCTCACTACTGGTGAGTCCCTGATTCCGTCAAGGTCACTTCTTTTATATTATTTGGGGACTACTCTTTATCATGCATACTGTTTTTATAATCTAGTTAAACAGAACCTCCAAGTAGCTAGAGCTATGATGGGTAAGTCACGGGTAGAACCTGAAGAAATAAGAGACTTTTTTTTCTTTTTTACCTTCCCTCATACCTTATAAAACCTTTTTTTTTCTTAATGCTAGCAGGACGCCTGAGGTCTCCCGTACGTTCTTAATGCCAGCGTAGCAGAGAATAAAAATAAGCAGCAGAGTTAGACTGTTCCAGGCCAGTGGTTCTAAACATGTAGTTACACTAGCAGCAGCAGCATCACCTGAGAGCTAGGTAGAAATGCAGAATCTCAGGCCCACCCCCAATATACTGTATTTTAACAGGATCCCCACGTGATCGATGTACACCTCAGGTTTGACAAGGACTACTCTTGTCTCTTATTTGCTGTGCTGTGATATAATCCCTTGCCTTCACCTCTTAGGTCCTCCATGCCCCCAAACCTGTGATACTACTCAGTTAACTGCAAGAGCCTCGTATTCGTATTACTTTGTGGGATTGCAGAAAAGCAGGCTGTTCCATATTTGTGTTGGTGTGGGGCAGACAGAGCAGACTAGCTGAAGGAAGCAAGACATAGATGAAATCAAGAGCTTGGTAAAAGCAGGAACTCAAAGCAAAAGATGAGGAGGAGAAACACAGGCCCCCAAATTTCCAGTAATGTGGGAAGGGGCAGGGTTGCTGGTTCCATGTATGGTATGGGATGATAGCTATTGTTAAAGGAAAAATGACTGTTCCATGCCATTCATGTTAAAGGAAGAAACTACTAAAAAGTAGGAGAGGAGGACTCGGAACAGGTATCTCTAAATTCACATTCAATTCTCTGTATGCTCTATATGTCAAACTTGGTTACTTCCTCCTTCTAAGGAAAGGCATAAATATTTCTAGAAATAAATCTTTTTTCTGAGATTTCTGGTTTCAGTTAATCTGTATATATAACTAAAGTTTCCATATAATGAAAATCCTAACTTGAATAATTTTAGTAAAGATCTTTCCATTAACTTCAATATAAACAAGGGCAGAAGCAGGACAAGTGAGTGACATATTTGTGCTACAGCCCAGGCAATGAATGGATGCCTCAAATGGATAATGAGATTATATTTGGCATATCAGCTCTAAATAGCTTGAAAAAAATCTATTGGAATAAACCTGAGTTTGTCAATCAGAAATTCTAAAACATTATGAGCTCGATCAAGACTCATTTTCATTAACTAATTTAAAATTTTTTTAACATTTATTCATTTTTGAGAGACAAAGAGAGAGCATGAGTGGGGAAGGGGCAGAGAGAGAGGGAAACACAGAATCCGAAGCAGGCCCCAGGCTCTGAGCAGTCAGCACAGAGCCCAACGCAGGGCTCGAACTCACGAACTGCGAGATCATGACCTGAGCCAAAGTCGGATGCTCAACCAACTGAGCCACCCAGGCGCCCCTTAACTAGTTTAAACAGTACCCTTCTTCCCACCCCCTTGGGGAATCAAGTGTCCTAAACAGTGCAAGTTTAAGTTTACGTTGAAGAAATGTTTGTTTTTTTTTTTTTTTTAATTTTTTTTTTTTAACGTTTTTTTATTTATTTTTGGGACAGAGAGAGACAGAGCATGAATGGGGGAGGGGCAGAGAGAGAGGGAGACACAGAATTGGAAACAGGCTCCAGGCTCTGAGCCATCAGCCCAGAGCCCGACGCGGGGCTCGAACTCACGGACCGCGAGATCGTGACCTGGCTGAAGTCGGACGCCCAACCGACTGCGCCACCCAGGCGCCCCAAGAAATGTTTGTTTTGTAAACAATCTGCTTGATTTCCATTTCAGAAAACAGTACTGCACTTTCTTAAATAAACATACACTTGCTATATGATCTGGCCATCCCACTCTTAAGTATTTACCCAACATAACTGCAGGAAGATAGCCATACACAGATAGTACATAAATGTTCATAACAGATTTGCAAGAGCCTGAAGTTAGGAAAAAGCAAAAACAAAAATAAAAACAAAAAAACCCCACAAATGTCCATTAACAGGTGAATGAACAAACAAATCACAGACTATCCATACAATGGAATACAACTCAACAATAAAAAGCAAGGAACTATTTATATACACTAACAACATGGATGGATCTCAAGTTAAAAAGAGTACCCACTAAATCACTGTATTTTATAAAACTCTAGAAAATGCAAACTAACCTGTCGTGATGGAAGGCACATTAGTGGCTGTCTGGGGAGCAGGGGCTTGGAAAGTGAACTACAAAGGGGCATCACTTTTGGCGTGATGGGTATATTTATTATCTCTACTGTGGTGATGGTTTAACAGTGTATATGTAAGTCAAAGCTCATAAAATTGTACACCATAAATATATACCATTTTTGTCAATGAACGCTCAGCAAAACTGTAAGAAAAACATGAAACCAAAAACTGTTTTAAAAATAATTATCAGCCATAAATTAATCACAAAAAACACTAAGTGCTACATATGTTCAATATTTTTAAAGCAAAAATGAACCACACCCTCCTATTTCATAGAAATCCTTCCAATCAATCTTACGTACCAATGGAGCCTGTTTTATTTCAGCATATTCCAATAGTCAGTGGGTAGACCACTGTCATTTTGGATGCTAGGGTGCTTTGTGTCTACATAAATTTTTTATTGAAATGGGCCTGAGAACAGAGGTCGTTCTCTGTGGTTGTGAGAAAAGAGATGCCCCCGCTTAAATGTGGCATTTTGTTTGCCAAAAGTCTGGTTGAGTGTATGCTACATGCATTGCAAGCTCATTTATCAAATAAGATAAATCTGTGAGAGCACTTTGTAAATTGTAAGACACTAGAGAGGCAGAAGTTGTTACTGCCATTGCTTCTGTTGCTATTAATTAACCAGGATGGTGACTGGTGATTATGAATTCATTTGATCAATACAATTAGCTAATTTAGCAGACTCAAAGGACGGAGTGAACCGATTCATTAATAATAAAGTTAACATGAACTGATATAGGAGTAAATGAGGTATACATTCCATAGGCACACACTGCAAATGGGTGTGACCAGAACTGCTTCTTTCTTCTCTAAAGGAGTTATAATATTTATACATATATACACAGGTATGTGTTTGGGAGGGTATGTACATATGGCAGCCCCAGGGATTATTAAGACTATAAAGAAATAATAAAGTTAGGTATAAGCTCTGGTTAATGAATGCCATAAACACCTAACAGGAGGTCAAATAAATGACTCTGAAATGAGAACCCCTCTCATTGGGGTGCCTGGGTGGCTCAGTTGGTAAGTGTTGGACTCTTAATTTCAGCTCAAGTCATGATCTTATGGTTAGTGAGTCAAGTCCCAGGTCGGGCTCTGAGCACACAGCGCAGAGCCTGCTCGGGATTCTCTCTCTCCCTCTCTCTCTGCCCCTCCACCACTCTCGCCCTTGCTCTCTCAAAAATAAATCATAAACTTAAAAAAAAACACTCTCACACTTTTCCACACATTACAGAGTATCATCTTTTTATTTTATTTTATGATTTATTTATTTACTTATTTTGAAATTTACATCCAAATTAGTTAGCATATAGTGCAACAATGATTTCAGGAGTAGATTTCTTAGTGCCCCTCACCCATTTAGCCCATCCCCCCTCCCACAACCCCTCCAGTAACCCTCAGTTTGTTCTCCATACTCTTCTGTTTTGTCGCCCTCCCTGTTTCTATCATCTTAAGACAAAGATATCTCACAATCTCCTGTGTTATAGAAGCTTCTCTTTCTACCCCCTACATTTTACCTTTCCTGTTTTGTTCCTGACTTCCTCCCTTTAATTCCCTCCGGTCTGCTGTGCTCTTGTAGGATAAATCAAAAGTTCAATTTTCTCTGCCTCTTTCTCTTCCTAGGCCTTTTCTTTCCTGCAGGGACAATCTATGTCAGTCAAATCTTTACACATCTCCTCCTTTCACAAAGTTTTCTCAGAGCAATGTCACAATGCTAAGTTTTGCTGTTATTTGTTGTTTTTCTTGCTCATTTTGAGGACACCACACACAAAAAGATCTTTGAGTGCTTCCTTATTTGCACATTCCAAAGAATTTGAAATGAAAACATATTTTTCTGCTTCTTAGCTGAAGCTTTAAAAACCTGGAATTATCCCTGACTCATGCCTCTCTTACATTTCTGAGCCTGGAGAAAGTCTGGGATTATCTTTCTTACACCTGATTCACCTTC
This sequence comes from Prionailurus viverrinus, assembly GCF_022837055.1. NCBI lineage: Eukaryota > Metazoa > Chordata > Mammalia > Carnivora > Felidae > Prionailurus > Prionailurus viverrinus. The sequence continues at coordinate 131,910,369 of NC_062562.1, read as the reverse complement.
TCAATTCACCATATAATGGATTTAAAAAAAAAAAAAACAATCACTATAGTAATAATTTAATTAGTGGAAGCCTTATAGACCCCAAATTATGAACAACGTAACATGATGATATAAATGTTGGATTTAGATTTTAAATAGCGTGAATGTTTGTATGGAGAAAAGAGTAAATGACTGGATTATCTGGTAGCACTGGTAAGAACCACAATACCCTCTTAGCCTCATAAAGATAGAGACTCCTCTCCCACAAACCCGTTGGATTAGCAGTATCTCTTTGGCCAGCCACGCACACTGCTTGCCGTGCTGGGAACTGATGACTGAAGAGGTCATTGTGGTTGAAGGAAGCATAAGCCAGGGTCCTAGAGGACCTTCAGGATGCTGAGATCTTGGTCTCTATTAGTATGGACTGAAGAGCACCCAGCTGGAGAGACTGCAGGATATACCTCCCACACCCAGGGGAACCCTCCCATGGATGGAAGGAACTAACAAAACTTGTATTTTTAACGTGAATGTCTATGTATATGACTGCTCTTTGTTGTAAGATGCAGCCAAAAGGTAAAACATCTGACGTGATAGCACCTGTCCACCATCAACACAATCCACAAACCAATCCAAGTCCATGTGATTTTCCTTCCAAATATTCATTTCATTATTTCTCATTACTGGTATCCAGCCCATGCCTTGGTTTTATTCATGTGCAGACTATATAGCTATCTTAAGAAATGCCTGCCATGTGACATTCACTTTATATACATTTTTATTAATTCTCACAGTAGCATTTCAAACCAACAGTAAAGCTTTTACAAATGAGAAATGGAGGAAAGCTATTATTTTTGTCTGCCTAACAACCCCTGTCTTTCCCTCATCATCTTTTGGGACATTGCTCCTTCCCCATCCATTTGCCCAGTACTAATGGTAGTGCCCTTACCCCTCCTCCCAGGCATGTTTAGGTCAACTACGAAACCACACACTCCTGGCCAGAGGGATGGTCCAGGACTGCCCCGAAAACAATGACACAACAACAACAACAACAACAACAACAGCTTTGCACTGGCAACTATTTCAAATGTTGTGACTATTTTAGGCACTCAATCCTCACAACAACCCTATGACATAGGTCCTAATATTTTGCTCATCTATCAGATGAGGACATGAGACACAGAAAGGTTAGGGAACCTGCCTAAGATCACAAGCTAGCTCATAAATTCTTTTCTCTGAATTTGATAACTGTAGCTATGGGAAGAGTCTGTTCTTGCTGGTGAAGGAACTAGGAACAGGTGAGTGGGCACAGTCACCAGTACCCATCTTTATTACTCTATAGTGGAAACCACCCTGCACCCTGCTCTTCCTCAGAGAGGAAAAGAGTTACCACAGGTTTTAAATCTCTAGTTCCATTTCTTGAATACCACTGCCCCCAGCCCCAGCTGCCTCAGTTCTTGTTTTCCCAACAGTTGGCTACTTAGCTCTCCGTTAGCTTTGGAAGTCAATCCAGTAATTGTCCAGTTTTAAAAATTCTGTTTCTAAACCTAGATTTAATTTTCAATCACTTGCTAGCAAATGATTACTGACCAACTGCCTTGAAAACAATGACACAGAAAAAGGAGCCTCAGAGAGGCTAGGCTTTTCTGATTTGAAAGCACCTGTCTATCCTGCCTGACCACATACACTCCTCACTGACCTGCTGTCCAAAGAATCACCACTGCAGCTTCTTCCACTCACCACTGCACAGGTAGCCTTTCTTAAATATTGTTTTCATCATTCTCCAATTTCGCCAATAGTTTCCCACATTTTCTGATGTATCAAATGCACTGCCTCTGCCCAGTTTTCGATGGCCTCCAAATCAGGCCTCACTTAAATTGGAAAACATTCCTGCCATCTCCCACCCATCAAGGACCTAGCCCAACCCATGTCTTTCACACTTCTGTTATTCCTTCACTCAAGCCCTTTCAAATGACAAAATCAAACTCATTAATGACACAGTTCAAGTCTTGCTCCTTTCCAGAAATCCTGATTAATCATTAATAATTTCTTCAACCAAGAGTACTGAAACCACTTTGTTTGGAAGCTAATTTAACAAGGCAAGTGGAACCAGTGTATTTGTCTTCATATTTATAAATAGTTTTATTTCATTTGTTAGCTATTTCATGAAAATACTGCTGATTGGGAAGTATGAAATTGGAGTTATTTTTAAAAAGAACAACTGTAGAATAGATTCCATTTTAAGAAATTGTGAAGCTGACTTCCTCGATACTTTTTTCTTTCAGTGAAATGGCTCATGTTTTAGTTTCTGTTCAGTGAAAAACACACCAGAATTCAGATAAAAATCCAACTATGAAAAAACAGCACTATGACTTTCTCCAAACATCTATTTCTTAGCTGAAATATATTGCCTTTCCTACAAGGAAGGCGTTCAAAGCCCTTTCTCTGAGTAAGGTGAGCTGCTCCCCCTTATGGTCTTCAGGGAAGCTGGGTTTGCATCCCTCACATCCCAAAACAATTCATTCCTTAACACACTCAGGAATACTGCAATCCAATTAGTAGCAAATCACAAAGCCTGCTAATGCCAGGATCCACAACCATCATTGTCCTTCAAAATGCTATTTATATCTCCCTTCTTCTGAACTTCAGTCTATGTAATTTTTTTTTTTCAGTAAAAGCTGCTTGGGTCCTTGACTTGGAACCATTTATATCGAACTTAAGATCTCCACTTTTCCTAGGTAACACTCCATACAAGCCTTGTTTGACTTGTTCTCTAATCCCCACAACATCCAAAAGTGATTTTTAAAAGGTAAATCAATAAAACATTTAGAAGATGATATAGGAAATACCCTCATGCCTCCAGGATAAGAAAATGACTTCTTCAACAGAATGTAAAAAGTACTAATATTAGGTAGAAGCTAGATGTGAGCAGTGGAAGGAACACCCCCAGGCAGAGTCCCACGGCCTTGATGTGGGGGAGGGAATGATTATAGAGACAGGAGCAGAGGGGAGACAAGAAGAGTGATAAATAGGTTACACATTAGAAACCTGGGACACAACATCCAGATCCTGCTGCTTCCAAGACCTTGGGGCTGACAGACCAAGAGCCACAGGTGCAGAGCATGGCTCTCCATCCCCACTGGAGAACGACTGCCATGACAGTTCTGGTACAAATCTTGTCAGTGGTTGAAAATGATTGGAAACAGCCTCCATTAGAAACCACCCCATTGTGTGCCACAGCTCCTCCCAGCCCAGAAAGTCCCAATAGTGTCCAATCCCCAAACAACCTCTGGGCTGGTACCGTGTTGGAAACCTGCCTGCTCTCCCACCTTGAGAGTGTACTTCTCCTTTAATAAACTGTTTTGTGCTTGCTACTTTCCTTCTGTCTTTATTCCACTGCAGAATCCTCGCATAAATCTTTACCTAGGGAATCCAAGAACTGAGACTTCCATTCATACAATGCAGACACTCCTACTGGTAACACTAACAGCAAAGGGAAAAATTGACAAACTTGATTTCATTGAAATTAAAAATGTATGTTGATCAAAAGACACATTTAAGACAGTAAAAAGGCAAGCCACAGACTGGGAGGAGATATGGGGATACATATAACTACAAAGCAATAGGAAAAATCAGCCCATTAAAAAAAATGAGGAGGAGCCTTGAAACAGCACTACACACACACACACACATACACACACACACACACACACACACACACACACACGAAAAAAAGAAAAAAGAAAGAAATCCAAACAGAATGTTAAAAGTGACAAATTTCATTAGTAATCAGGGAAGTGCAAATAAAAATGCAATGAGATATTATTAATCACCTACTGAAAGAGTGAAAATTCAAGACTCAGAATAACGTTTGTATAACGAAGTCTCATATACCACTGGTTGAGGCATAAACTGTTACCACCATTTTGAGAAAAATTTGGCATTGTCTACAGAAGTTGGAATATTTATTCTACGACATAGCAATCCATTCCACTCCTTTTTTTTTTAACGTTTATTCATTTTTGAGACAGAGAGAGACAGAGCATGAATGCGGGAAGGTCAGAGAGAGAGGGAGACACAGAATCTGAAACAGGCTCTAGGCTCCAAGCTGTCAGCACAGAGCCCGACGCGGGACTCGAACTCACGGACCGCGAGATCGTGACCTGAGCCAAAGTCGGCCGCCCAACCGACTGAGCCACCCAGGCGCCCCTCCACTCCTTTTGATATCTATCTATATCTATCTATATACACATACACACACACACACACACACACACACACACACACACACACACACACACACGTGTTTGAGCCCCACATCAGGCTCTGTGCTGACAGCTCAGAGCCTAGAGCCTACATGAAATCCTGTGTCTCCCTTTCTCTCTGCACCTCCCCCATTTGTGCTCTGTCTCTCAATAAACAAATAAACAATAAAAATTGTTTTTAAATGCACTGTGGAGCAAAGTCGGAAAGAGAGAATTGTATGATTGTATTTACATGAAGTTTAAAACTCAGGCAAAACTAAACCATAAAAGGTAAGGATAGTGGTTACTTTTAGATGAGAGAATTCATTGAGATATATAGTTATGATCTATGTAATTTTCAATGTGTTATATTAAACTTCAGTTAATAATATATTAAAAATTATTGGTACTAGCAGTTAAAAATCGCTGGATTTCTCACAACATTTTCAATAGAACAATTTGGCTAAAACCAGGTTTAAAGTTTTTACAGAAAGTGAAAATAAGGAAGAAATAGAGATAGATAAATGTTGAAAAGAGGGGAGCAACCAGTACCAGATCACCCAAACATAAACAATGGACCAGCCTATCTATGTGCATATTAAATTTGTCTTTATTTTCACGTTAGTGACAATCTCCACAAAGTTGCTCTACTTCCTATTATTTAAATTAACCAACCATAGTTAACCATAAACTGAATAATGAACATTTATAGCCCTATCTACAGAGACAAGAAGCATTTTCAGTTTGAGAGAGAAATAGCCAATAATGAAGCAAAAATAATTTTGAGTTTGCATTAATATTATATAACTTAAAAATTTGTTTTTAAAATAGTAAGTATTGAAAAGTGAGTTTTCATGATCAACACAGTTTATCTTAAGTTCCAATAGCAATATGTCTTCAGTATTCCTGTTCTGTTTTGCACATTCTGGGTAAGATGATTCAGCAACACTTACTGTAATTAAAAACTTAATATAAATATAGGAAATATACTCCATTATAAAAGTTAATGCAGAGGCAAATGGAACAAAATAAATTTTCATTAAAAAAAGTAATTAATAAGAACTTTGCTGTCCGTGTTCCTAAGTCTGATTTCCTCATGAGAATTAGTTTTTCAGTCTTCCATTTTGGAACTTGCTTACTTTCTTTTTATATAACACAAAGAACCATTATCATTTAATTAAAACTATGCCATTAAATAAGTGACCTTTCACTTCATAAGACTTGGTGCTAAGTTTGACTCAAATTCCAAGTTTAAAGCACTATTAGCTGGAGGCAGAGGTATATTTGTGAGTCTCAGATTCAGGGAGCTGGCTTTAATGCAGCTCTTTGTGAATTAATGTTTTCTGCTCAGACTGCACATCTTTAGGAATGGTGCCCCTTGGGAGGGATTGCTGAAACCCTAAGTCACAAATTTGATTGAGAGTATTAAATCAATCCCATGGTCACAAAGCTATCCAAAATATTTTGAAATGTTGATCAAATTTTCAATTCCATACAATCATAATTTATGAAGGTATTCTCCAAATGAAAGTCAAATCCATTTTGGAAATATGCCAAAAGTGTAAACTTATTAACACAAACCTTTTTTTTTTAATTGTTATGAGGTTAAGACTACTGGATCAAAGGACATGATAATTTTCCAAGCTATAATTATACAGTCAGGTTGCCTTCCAAAAATATGAATAGTAGGTTCTTTTCTGTGTGCTAGATTCTTTTTTATTTGGATTTTTGACCTTTTTCTTTTTGGCATCTTGTTGTTGGTGGTGGAGAGGGAGAAAGAGAGAGAGAGCAAGGGAGAGGAGCAGAGAGAGAGAGAGAAAGAGAGTGCCTTAAACAGGCTCCATGCTCAGCACAGAGCCCAACATAGGGGTCCATCCCACAACCCTGGAATCATGACCCGAGCTGAAATCAAGAGTCAGATGTTCAACTGACTGAGCCACCTAGGCACCCCTCTTTTTGGTATTTTAAATTATACTTATAATGTTAAGATGAAGCCATTGCCACAATACATTAATGTATTCATCTCTCAAACACGTGAAGCAAAGTGTCTCCAAAGCCCCCTGATAAGACTGCTACAGAGATGCTAAAATAGCCCTGATTCTTGTTCCTTCTGAAATCTGGTGAGCAAATTCTTCTAATACGTTCATCTTTTATTGGTCTGTTACTTGCAACCAACAACCTCTAACTGAAATACCTCCCTACATGTAGGACATTTGCAGATAATTCACCTTTCCATTTGGACCTTAAGCCACAAAGAGTAAAGATGAATTAAGACAGACCTAAGACAAGGGAGTAGTTAAGATGGTGGAGCAACATGGAGACCCTGAGCTTGTACTGTCCCTGAAATGCAGTTAGACCAGCACCAAATAATTTTGAACACATGGATATTGATCTGAGGATTAATGCAACAGTCTGCATAACTTGAGCCACAAAACTCGGCAGGTACACAGTGTAGAGAGGTGAACTGGGGGAGAGAAAATCCATGGAGGGTAGGGAGGTTTTTTTTTACAGAGAACAGAGAAAGAAAAAGGGGAGAGTGTGGTGCACTGGAATCATGCAAGAAAATCACTCCCCCTGAAAGTAGCTGGAGAGAAAGAGAGATAAAGAATGAAACCATTCACAGGATACTGAACTAGAAATATGTTCCCCAAGACCATTGATTGGAAGAAAGGAGAAGGTTTCAATACCACCAGGATTCTATCAACATTGGAGCAGAGTGTTTGAAGTTTCAGAGTTCAGTGTCTGGGAGTGCTCTGGTGAGGAAGTAGGGAGAATCCCCAGAAGACAATGTGGTCTGAGGAGTCCATGTGCCACATGGGAAGAAGCGGTTACCATGCTTGGAGTGCATTTGGTAGAGGCCATAGCGCCTCCCCACAGGCAAAGGTCCCAGTGACCCTGTGACCCTGGAGAGCAACCATGTTTGCTGGTATTGAGACAAAGATGCCAGAGTGCAGGGAAATGTGGCACCAGCTGTGTTTTGTGATTTGCCTTATTCTTTGAACCTCTGCCACTACACTATCACGTGACAAGTGATTTTCTGTGGCAAGCAGGCACCCAGCCACTGCTCAGTGAGACCAACCCTCAGAAAGTCAGCATGGGTCCAAGCTGCAGGGGTCTCTGAAGTGTGGGGTTTTGTAACACAATGCCATCTGAGATAAAACTGTGAAGGGAGCTGATGCCTGGCAGACAAACAGCTTAGACACGGGTAGGGTAGAGGCAGGGAGTGGACAGAAGCCTAAGACAAAGGAGGGGTGCTTGATAGCGGGTCAATAAGAGTGCAAACTTCCTGTGCCAGAGACTAGGGAGCTGGGTGAAGCCATTTCTACCTCTCCCCCATCCCCACACACAGGGGTCCACCCCAGTAAGCTAAGCTAGTGGAGAATGGAGCTGTTACACCAAGTCCCACCAAACTGCGCCCTCCAAGCACATCCCCCAGAAGATAAGCACAAGTCACTCCACCTGCTTAGTGTACAGACTATAGTTTCATGAGGGAAAACTGGATGTAACTTCATTTGGGTTTTATTCTGTTGGGCTCACTTACTTGTTCGTTTTCTTTGCTTCTATTCTTGCTTACATTGTTTTCTTTTTTCTTTCTTTCTCTTCTCTCTTTTTCTTGGATACAGAAAAAGAAAAATTTGTTTTTGTTTTTTTACTTTATCTTTTATTTTTAAAAATTTTTTACTCTATTTCATTTCTTTTATTTTATTCAATTTTATTATTTAATTTTTCAATTTTTTCTTACTTTTTCTTTCCTTTCCATTTTTCTCTATTGTATCAAGCTTCTTTCAACAAGAAGACTGAAATACACCTAGTATCTAGCTTCCTTTATTTATTTTTTTGTTTTGTTTTACATTTTTTAATTTTATCATTTTTTTTTTTGCTTCATCCAAAATGACAAAATGAAGGAATTCACCCCAAAAGAAAGAACAGGAAGATATGACAGCCAGGGACATAATCAACACTGATATACTAAATGTCTGAACTAGAATTTAGAGCCATAATAATAAGAATACTAACTGGGGTTGAAAAAAACATAGAAAACACCTTTCTGTGGAGATCAAAGAAATAAACTCTAATCAGGTTGAAATTAAAAATGCTATAACTGAGGTGTAATCTCAAATGGATGCCACAATGGCAAGGACAGACAAAGCAGAGCAGTGAATCAGCAATATAAAAGATAAAATTATAAAGAATAATGAAGCAAAACAAAAGAGGGAAACAAAGACAAAAGATCATGGTATAAGACTTTGAGAGCTCAGTGACTTATTAAAAAGGAAGAACATCCAAAACATAGGAGTCCCAGAAGATGAAGAGAGAGAAAAATGGGCAGAAGGTTTATGTGAGCAATTAAACTGGAAAACTTTCCTATTTTGGGGAAGAAAATCAAAACCCAAGAAGTACAGAGAACTTCCATTAGATTCAACAAAAACCTACCATCAGCAAGGCATATCAAAGTCAAATTCACAAAATACACAGACAAGGAAAGAATTATGAAAGCAGCAAGGGGAAAAAAAGTCCTTAACCTATAAAGGAAGAGAGATCAGGTTCACAGCAGATCTATCCACAGAAATTCGGCAGACCAGAAAGGAGTGGCAGTTTATATTCAACATGCTGAATTGTAAAAGTATGCAGCTAAGAATTTTTTATCGAGCAAGGGTGTCACTCAAAATATAAGAGATAGAGTTTCCCAGACCAAACAAAACAAAACAAAGCCAACAACAACAACAACAACAACAAAAACTGAAGGAGTTTAAGACCACTAAACCAGCTCTGCAGGAAATTTTAAGGGGACTCTTTGAGTGTAGTAAAGATGAACAAAACAAAAAAGACCAAAAGCAATAAAGACTAGAAAGGACCAGAGAACATCACCAGAAACTCTACAGTTAACATAATGGCACCAAATTCATATATTTCAGTACTCACTCTAAATGTAAATTGACTAAAGGTTCCAATCAAAAGACATGGGGTATAAGAATGGATAAGAAAACAAGACCCATCTATATGCTGCTTACAAGAGAGTCATTTTATTTTATTTTATTTAACCAAATATGAAAGATTTATTTTTAGAGGACTCCTCTGCAATAAAAATACCACTTGTTCGACTTGTCAGAAAATCATATTGTGTAAAAAGAAAAATTGTATGGACTATCTAAAAGTCAACACTGTGGCATAACCTATTGTTTTATTTATTTATTTATTTTGGATTTTTTTATTAATATGAAATTTATTGTCAAATTGGTTTCCATACAGCACCCAGTGCTCATCCCAACAGGTGCTCTCCTCAATGTCCATCACCCAACCTCCCCACCCTCCCACCCCCCATCAACCCTCAGTTTGTTCTCAGTTTTTAAGAGTCTATAAGAGACTCATTTTTTACCTAAAGACACCTGCAGATTGAAAGTAAGGGGATGGAGAATCATCTATCATGCTAATGGTCGTCAAAAGAAAGCTGGAGTAACCATACTTACATCAAACAAACTAGATTTTAAAATAAAGACTGTAACAAGAGATGAAAAAGGGCATTATATCATAACTAAGGGATCTATCCACAAAGAAGATCTAAAAATTATGAATATTTATGCTCCCAATGAAGAGAACCCAAATATATAAATCAATTAATCACAAACATAAAGAAACTCATTGATCATAATACCATAATAATAGGGAACTTTAATGCCCCACTTACAACAATGGGCAAATCATCTAAACAGCAAATCAACAAGGAAACAATGGCTTTGAATGACATACTGGGCCAGATGGACTTAACAGATATATTCAGAACATTTCATCCTACAGCAAAAGAATACACATTCTCCTCGAGTGTACATAGGACATTCTCCAGAATAGATCACATACTGGGTCACAAATCAGCCTTCAACAAGTACAAAAAGGTCGAGATCACACCTTACATATTTTCAGACCACAATGTTATGACTCTAAATCAACCACAAGAAAAAATTCGGAAAGACTATGAATACTTGGAGATTAAAGAACATCCTACTAAAGAATGAATGGGTTAACCAAGAAATTAAAAAGGAAATTAAAAAGAACATAGAAGTCAATAAAAATGAAAACACAACAGCCCAGAACCTCTGGAATGCCACAAAGGTGGCCATAAGAGGGAAGTAAACAGCAATCCAGGCTTTCCTAAAGAAGGAAGAAAGGTCTCAAATACACAACCTAATCTTACACCTAAGAGAGCTGGAAAAAGAACAGTAAATAAAGCCCAAAACCAGCAGAAGAAGGGAAATAATAAAAATTAGAGCAGAAATCAATGATATCAGAAAACAAAACAAAACAAAACAAAAAATAGTAGAACAGATCAAAAAAAATGGGAACTGGTTCTTTGAAAGAATTAACAAAACTGATAAACCCCTAGTCAGACTGAAAAAAATGAAAAAGGAAAGGACCCAACTAAAATTATGAATGAAAGAGGAGAGATCACAACCAACACTGCAGAAATACTAATAATAGTAAAAGACTATTATGAGCAATTATATGCCAACAAATTGGGCAATCTGGAAGAAATGGACAAATTCCTAGAAACATATAAAATACCAAAAATGAATCAGAAAGAAATAGAACTAGAAAAGAAATGGAAAATTTGAACAGACCCATAACCAGTAAAGAAATTGAATCAGTAAACAAAAATCTCCCAAAAAAACAAGAGTCCAGGGACGGATGGCTTTCCAGGGGAGTGCTACCAAACATTTAAAGAAGAGTTAACACCCATTCTTTTTGAAGCTGTTCCAAAAAACAGAAATGAAAGAACAACTTCCAGACTCATTCTATAAAGCCAGCATTACCTTGATTCCCAAATCAGACAAAGATCTCACTAAAAAGAACTACAGACCAATTTCCCTGATGAACATGGATGAAAAAAATTCTTAAAAAAAATTTTTTTAATGTTTATTTATTTTTGACAGAGAGAGAGAGCATGAGTGGGGGAGGGATGGAGAGAGAGAGGGAGAGACACAGAATCCGAAGCAGGCTCCAGGCTCTGAACTCCGAGCTCCAAGCTGTCAGCACAGAGCCCGATGTGGGGCTTGAACTCACAGACTGCGAGATCATGACCTGAGCCGAAGTTGGACACTCAACCGACTGAGCCACCCAGGCGCCCCTGGATGAAAAAATTCTAAACAAGATACTAGCAAACCGGATCTAACAACATATTAAAAGAATTATTCACACAATCAAGTGGGATTTATTCCTGGGATGCAGACCTCGTTCAATATCCACAAATCAATCAGTATGATATATCATATTAATAAAAGAAAAGATCAGAACCACATGATCCTCTCAACAGATGTAGAAAAGGAATTTGACAAAATACAGCACCCTTTCTTGATAAAAACCCTCAAGAAAGTAAGGATAGAAGGAACATACCTCAACATACCCCAACATACCTCAACATCTCATATATGAAGACCCATAGCTAATATCCTCAATGGGGAAAAACTGAGAGCTTCCCCCCTAAGGTCAGGAACACACCAGGGATGTCCACTCTTATCACTGTCCACTGCTATTTAACATAGGGTTGAAAGTCTTAGCCTCAGCAATCATACAACAAAAAGAAATAAAAGGCACCAAAATGTACAAGGAAGAAGTCAAACTTACACTCTTCGTGGATGATATGTTGCTCTATGTGGATAACCTAAAAGATTCCACCAAAAAAACCTGCTAGAACAGATACCAGAATTCAGCCAAGTCACAGTATATAAAATCAATGTACAGAAATCAGTTGGCTTTCCATACACCAATAATGAAGCAAATGAAAGAGAAAACAAGGAATTGATCCCATTTACAATTGCACCAAAACCCATAAAATACCAGGAATAAACCTAACTAAAGAGGTGAAAAATCTAAACACTGAAAACTATAGAAAGCTTATGAAAGAAATTGAAGAAGACACAAAAAAATGGAAAAACATTCCAAACTCTTAGATTGGAAGAACAACTATTGTTAAAATGTCAATACTACCCAAAGCAATCTACATATTCAATGCAATCCCTATCTATCAAAATAACACCAGCATTCTTCACAGAGCTAAAACAAACAATTCTAAAATCTGTATGGAACCAGAAAAGACCCCAAATAGCCAAAGCAATCCTGAAAAAGAAAACCAAAGCTGGAAGCACCACAATTCTGGACTTCAATATGTATTACAAAGCTATAAACAAGACAGTATGGTACCGGCACAAAAACAGACACTTAGATCAATGGAACAGAAAAGAGAACCCAGAAACGGACACACAAATATATGGCTAACTAATCTTTGACAATCAGCAAAACTAAAAGGCAACTGATGGAATGGGAGAAGATATTTGCAAATGACATATCAGATAAAGGGTTTAGTATCCAAAATCTATAAAGAACTTATCAAACTCAACACCCCCAAAAAAATAATCCAGTAGAGAAATGGGTAAAAGACATAGGCACTTTTCCAAAGAAGACATTCAGATGGCTAACAAACACAGAAAAGATGCTCAACATCAGTCATTATCAGGGAAATACAAGTCAAAACCACAATGAGATACCACCTCACACCTGTCAGAATGGCTAAAATTAACAACTCAGGCAACAACAGATGTTGGTGAGGATGTGGAGAATGAGGGACCCTTTTGCACTGCTGGTGGCAATGCAAACTGGTGCAGCCACTCTGGAAAACAGTATGGAGATTCCTTAAAAGTTAAAAATAGAACTACCCTATGACCTGACAATAGCACCACTAAGTATTTATCCAAAGGATACACATATGCTGATTTGAAGGGGCACATGCACCCCAATGTTTACAGCAGCACTGTCAACAATAGCAAAGTATGGAAAGAACCCAAATGTCCATCAACTGATGAATGGATAAAGAAGATATGGTGTATGTACACACACACACACACACACACACACACACACACACACACACACACTGGAATATTACTCAGCCACTAAAAAGAATGAAATCTTGCCATTTACAACAATGTGGATGGAACTAGAGTGTATTATGCTAATCGAAATAAGTCAGAGAAAGACAAATATGTGATTTCACTCAAATGTGGAATTTAAGAAACAAAACAGAAGAATATAGCAGAAGGGAAGCAAAATTAAGATAAAAACAGAGAGGGAGACAAACCATAAGAGACTCTTAAATACAAAGAACAAACTGAGGGTTGCTGGCAGGGTGTTGGATGGGGGGATGGGCTAAATGGGTGATGGACATTAAGGAGGGCACTTGTTAAACTCAGCACTGGGTGTTACATGTAAGTGATGAGTCACTAAATTCTATTCCTGACATCATTATTACACTATATGTTAACTAACCTGGATTTAAATTAAAAAAAAAAGACAGATGTAAGAGAAGTGTGAGTAAGTAAATATTTGGCTATGTTATTCCATTTCTTTGAAGACTTGACTAAGTAGGGATGAATGGACTTGCAGAGTAATATCCTCAAAGAAACTGGCATTTCTGATCCAGATGTATAAAGGCTGGGAGGAGGCAATACTAAAAATAATAAATAAATAAGTAAGTAAGTAAGTAAGGATTTGGATTGTCTGAACATGAAAGAGATTGGGGTACTCCTTGAGTATAAAAGTAGTTTAAACATGATAAAAACAAATTAGTGTTTTATAGAGTAGGCACTAAAAGAATACAATCTGTCATCTTAAAAGGGACAAAATTTCAGAATGATCAAGGCAAATAGTATAGTAGAAATTTTCATTAGAGAAATAATTCAATAAATTTTTCTGTTTTCTCAGTAATAGTACCTTTTTGGTCTCCCTTTGGAAATTATTTATCTTTATATATTCAAAGATTCATCATCATTTATTTGAAAATAAAAATAGATTTGACTATTGTTAAGCAGAAACAGCCCCAAAATGGAGTCACTTGCTAAACCCCACCTTCATACCTAACTTAATTGCAGTGTCAGCCTGTCCCAGGCGTGGAATTTGAAACCAATCAGTGTGGAATTTCCTGATCAGCATTTGGGAGATAATCTGCTTGATAAGACCTCCTACCCTTTTCCCTAAGGGAAGGTGACCTTGTCTGAAACAATTCTGTCTTTTCTTTTGTTAGTAACTTTCTTGTCCTGCCCCATTTCTGCCTATAGAAGACTTCCATTTTTAGGTGCTTCTGGGAGCACCCTTCTGTTTGTTAAATGGAATGTTGCCTAATTCATGAATTGGTGAATAAATCCAAATAGGTCTTTAACTTCACTAGGTTGGTATTTGTTCATTAAGACTGCACATTGGTAATATGAAAAAGAAAGAAAAAGGTTAGAATATTTATGGAGGCTAAACTCACAGAGAATCTAGAGTCTTTGAGGCATGTTACCCCATTCCAAGGTGCTTTCTCCACACCAGCCCCTTGCTTAAATCCTTTCATGACCTCCCATTGCTCTCATAATAAAACCCTAAATTCCAAGACCTTGATATGGTCTGGCCCCTGTCAGCATCTCTAGGTTCACATCACACCATCCCTGTCTGACCCTCTACACTCCAACCATGCTGTTTTCTCTCAGATCCTCAATCATCTTGCTCCTTCTAACCACAGTACCTTTATATATGCTGTCCTCCTTCCCAAGATCATCCTTCCTCCACATTACAATGCCCCATTCCCAAATTAACTTAGCATAGACATTATTGCTCAGGGAAGGCTTACCTGCTCCAGCAACCAGGATAAACTCTTTAGCTCCTCACCCTCATATCACTGTACTCAATCAGGCTGTAAGTATACAATTATTTTTGTAATTATTTGATTTCAATTCTTTTCTACTATACTGTAAGTCACATGAGAGTAGGGACTCCATCTGGTTTTACCTGCCCTTTTATCCCCTGCAACTAAAGCTAGCTGTGGTATAATGACTTGACAAATTAAGGAAGGAACCAGTTCCCTTGGTACCAATGTCAGGAGCAGAATCCTGGGCTGGCGACTGGAAGTTTGAGTTTGTCTAACTTGCTCATTTTTCCTGATACCCAGATATGGGGCTGAGAGAAATATGTGCAGGGCAGCCTTCCATGGGTTTGCAGTTCTGCAAAGATCTACAGGACCTGACATAGGTGTAGGTAGTGACGTGGGACCATAAGGCAAACTGAGGGCAAAGCACAAGCTAGCAAACCATCCCCTCACTCCCAGGTGGGATCTGTGTGAAATTCCTCAGGCATTCCTGGCTGCCCAAGAACAAAGGAAAGGACAGAAAACAAATGGTTAAACTGATGGTCTCCATCAGTTTACAAGTATCTCATCAGTGGCCTAATCTCCAGGAACTCCCTACTGTCTTAATGATAATGCTTTGCTAGAGGGAAAATTTTAGCTTGACAATAGCTAGACCTCCAGAAATCTGGGAGTCTTCTTTAGCACGTGGAAATCTCTTTAAGAAACTTGAATTTATCTCCTTCCATAGTATATAACCAGTCACTCTTCACAACCCCAGTGCAGCTCTTTCTGCCCACAGGTCCTGTTCCAGTGCTTTAATAAAGTCACCTTTTTTGGACCAAATATGTCTCAGGAATTCTTTCTTAGCCATTGGCTCTGGACCGCCATCACTCCAAAACCCCATTAGGTAGCATTCCATGCAGCCCTCTCTCCTCACAGGATTTAAGCAGATCCAGAGTGTTTGTTGGTAACATGTAGATGACCTTGAATTATTGCTTCTCATCTCTCAGAGAAAGCATTGATGGGCTAACAGGTACAAATAGAACATGCTTTGAACCTCTCTAGTGATACTGGAAGAAGGAAGGTGATGAGAAGCACTGTTTTGACATGCTTCTGTTTTCTAATTTCTTTAGGTTCAAGATCAAACATCTAAAAATATGACTACAGAACATGTACCCCAATGTTTACAACAGTACTTTCAACAATAGCCAAATTATCGAAAGAGCCTAAATGTCCATTAGCTGATGAATGGATAAAGAAGATGTGGTTTATATATACAATGGGATACTACTTGACCATGAGAAAGAATGAAATCCTGCCATTTGCATCAATGTGGAGGGAACTGGAAGGTATTATGCCAAGCGAAATAAGTCAGAGAAAGACATATATATGTTTTCACTCATATGTGGACCTTGAGAAACTTAACAGAAGACCATGGGGGAAGGGAAGGGAAAAATAGTTACACAGAGGGAGGGAGGGTGGCAAACCATAAGAGACTCTTAAATACAGAGAACAAACTGATGGTTGATGGGCGGTGGGGGAGAGGGGGAAATAGGTGATGGGCATTGATGAGAGCACTTGTTGGGATGAACACTGGGTGTTGTATTTAAGCAATGAACCATGGGAATCTACCCCAAAACCCAAGAGCATGCTTTACACCCTGTATGTTAGCCAATTTGATAATAAATTATATTTTTTAAAAAAACCAAGTTAAAACAATAAAATAAAATGCATATGCTTTCATATATATATACATATATATGTGTGTGTATGTATATATATATATGTATATGTGTGTGTGTGTATGTGTGTGTGTATATATATATATATATATATATATATATATATATGTATATGTGTGGGTGTGTGTGTGTGTATAGAATAGGTACAGAGACTGGTTCCAAGCAGGCCACCAAGAGCAAAGAAGACCACCAGTTTAAGGATGCATAAGTACCTTCTTTATCATAGAAAATTGGATTAGCAAATGGAAAGGAACAGAAGTGGAATGAAAAATGCTTGTTTTAAAAATAATAATGCACAATTTCCAGGCTGGGGAACATGTGGGGATTTGGGAGTGTGGCATACCTGGAGAGGGCATATAAGCTCCATGCCCTTTCCCCCTGTGTCACCCTATGCATCTCTTCCACGTGGCTGTTCCTGACTTCTATCCTTTTCTAATAAACCAGAGATCTATCTTTTATGCTCTTGAATGCCTCAAAGTTGAAGAAGTCTAAGTTCATCTTGTACATGACAGAACTGAGCCTTCTAGGATATTTTCATATCCCTAAGAAAATTTACATCTGTCAGATTCCAGAAATTCAAGCTACATTGACTCAGTCTCAAGAAGACATCTTCTTCACGGATATGACTGATAATAAAAAAGCAGTTGCCATACCATTTTACATCACCACCAGCAGTTTATGGGTGGATCATTTCTCTGCACCATTACCAACATTTGGCAGTGATTCCTCATTGCCCACCTTGTCGTCCACACTCCTGCCCACTGCCATCCACAAGTGACATACCTCTACCCCAGAAGAATCCACAATGCTTACATGATCTACCCACTGAGACATGAAGTGAGACCAGGGCCTGCAAGACGCACAGGTCTCCATGGCTCTGGAGGAGACCAGTCTTTCTTCCCATCCTCGAAAGCTTCACAATTTGCAGGAAGCTCCTGATATTAGTGTAACTAGGACTCCTGAGAATCCTCAGACTTTCTGCTCATCTTCCAATGCCACCACAGCCACCTCATCAAGCAAATCAGGTGTGGGATCCAATAGCCAAGAAGAACTAAGATAGCGCTTCACAGTCTGGGCCAGCCTCCAAGAATGCACCATAGATGAGAATGATACCCAGGTATCAAATGAAAGAACCAATGACAAAGGCAGATACATTGAAGATTATCATCAAAGAGTATGAAGACCGCTTCACCGAGATCCTCCCGGGAACCTCTGAGCACATGGAGGTGATCTTTGGCCTTGCTGTGAAGAAAGTGAATCCCATCAACTTCTACTATGACCTCCTCATCAAACTGGGCCTCAGATATGATGTGGTTCCTAATGGTGAACAGGGCATGCCCATGCCCAGCATCCTGGTACTTATCCTGGGTATGATCTTTGTGAAGGGCAACTGTGGCACTGAAAAAAATCTAGGAAGTTTTTAATTTGATATGGATGTATTCTGCAAGGAAGTACTTTGTCTTCAGGGAGCCCAGGAAGCTCATCACTGAAGATGTCATGAAGGAAAAGTACCAGGAATAACAATAGGTGTTTCTATAGTGATCCTACACAATTTGAATTCTTCTGGGGCCTAAGAGCCCACAACGAAACCACCAAGGTCAAAGTCCTCGAGTTTCTGGCCAGGATTCATGGGACTGATGCAAGTTCTTTCCCATGTCAATATAAGCAGGCTTTGCAAGATGAAGAACAGAAAGTCTGAGCCAGAATTTCAGCCAGGCCTGTCTCTACATCTGTGGCCACTGCACATTCTAGTGCCAAGACTAGTCATTGCTCTTGCTCCCAGTGAAGCCTGAGGCAGATTCTCCACTTCATTTGAAAAGGTCAGTTAGTGATCATAGAATTTAGGTCTGAGGTAGGGCAGAAAGGAACACAGTACATAGTCCTATATCTCCTATTTGAAATGTGTAAATTGAAATTTTTTTTTTGGAAAATTTGTACTTTTTATTTTTTGATGTATGTATTTTTCAAATATTGTTTCTTTCAATGTAGGTTCAATTAACTTCAAATTCTCCAAGGTTACGAATGATATTGGTCACACATTTAATGCTGTAATGAGCCTTAATGGGAAGAGTTTTATTTTGTAAAAGAAACTGTGAAACTATCCATCTTATTTAGTCATCTAGAATAAGAACATGGCATTGCTTTAGGCATTTCCTTGGAACTATGAAAAAATTCTGCTTTAAAATAGTTGCGATCAAAAGGAAAAATAGAGAAGAAAATCTAAAAGATGCTCAAATCTTGGCATTCCTATTCTTTTTTTATTTCTTATTCCATAAAGTTAAAGGATACATACATGGATTCGCTTAGCTCTTTCAAGAATGTATAATAAATAGATATTAATAAATTAGAACCCATGCTTACTGGGGGGAAAAAAACAATGCAGAATTTTATTTTCTTTTGCAAAAATCTTGACAAAACATTGAAAATACAATCATGAAAAGATATTAGGTTAAGATAAACACAGCAAGTTTTCCTGATTCAGTAAATATAATAGCAGTTAATGTTCTTCCACGGTACAGCTATTTAGGTAGAATGCATTTTAACAATTCCACACAGTACCATTTATGCCTGCACCTTTCCAAACGTACCTAGCAATTTGCATGCAGCATTTTTTTTTTTTCAAAGAGCAAGGGAAAAATAAACTAGTAGCTAAAAACAGAAGAGAAAGCTGTTGGATTCAATGAGAGTTTTGCATTTGAATAGTTGGGTGTGAATCTTTAAGTACTATACTGATGGAATATGAAAAGCTTCTTTCTTATTTTAAGTAAAGATAACTTAGGGGTGCCTGGGTGGCTCAGTCTGGTTAAGCATCAGACTTCAGCTCAGGTCATGATCTCAAGGTTTGTGGGTTCAAGCCCCACATCGGGCTCTGTGCTGACAGCTCAGACCCTGGAGCCTACTTTGGATTTTGTGTCTCCCTCTCTCTCTGCTCCTCCCCTGCTCATTCTCTCCTCTCTCTCTCTCTCTCTCTCTCTCTCTCAGAAATAAACAAATTTTTTTTAAAAAAGTAAAGATAACTTGGATTGCCAAATATTTTTTTTCTCCTTAAAGCCCAGAAATTTGATGCAAAATTTTCATTTAAATGTCAGGCAAAATTTCAATACCATTTTGCTTTAAAAATACAATCACCAATCTATTTCTCCAATCTGCAAGGTAATAACATGGAAAGACTTCTCTGAACTTTCATCTCTATTATCAATAATGACTGGATCCTGCAGGATGTATCTATATGAATGGTTTTCATCCAATCCATGAAACCAGGTTGCAAATGTATAAAATTTGTATTTACTTTCTTCTCTCACTAGATCACGGGCTCTGTGAGGGCAGGGATTATCCGAGTCATGACTGTGCTTGGTACTCAAGGCCAGGTGTACAGCAGGCAGGCCATGTACCTCCTTGTTTAGTCAATGCACAAGCAACTGTTCATGCTGAGAAAAATTGTTAAATGATTGAGGAAAAACCTCTTCTGTATCTTCTAGAAAGGAACTGTATATAAGTATTTAATATTTAGCACGTAGCATTCATTTGAATCAGTCCAAGTGCCTAAAATGAAATTCATCCCCTGCAATTCTCAGGGCTGAGATTTGCAGATGTCCAGAAGTAGCCTTGTGTGGGGAGTGAGAAGGGCAGGAGAGACTATGGACTGGAAAGAAGGACTGTCTACTTGGACAAGAAGCTGAAGGTTGTGATGGAAACACGCACACACACACACACACACTGATGCTTTAAACCTAGTAGGTCCACACCGCTCAAACGAATACAGTTTCCAGAGCTGGATGATACCTGTTATAACCTGTCATTCAATATACCCTTAAAACTATTGTGAAAGACTCATTCTTCATTCCAAAATAATCTGGAACCAGGCTGATAGTGGATTATAAAATGAGATCCTGCCCTTGGGGGCTTATGTGCTAGTAAGTGGCAGTTTGGTGCAGAATTTAAGAAGCCCATGCCCCAAGCCAAGGTGACAAAACAACAAAAGTAGCAAATAACAAACAGTCAGCACTGTTAATAGGAAAGAATCCCAAACTCAGACCTTACATTTTGAGAAATATTATCTTAAACCAGAACAATCTAGAACAAAGTGAAAAGAGAAAAAGCCAGGAACCAACATGCTGTAGAATAGAAGAAGGAAACTGATGAAGAAAGGAGACAAAATTCTGAAAAACGAAACCAAAGCAAACTATTAACCGTACTTTGAGGTTACCAGGACGGTAGTGTGGCAATCCGTGAGAAAAATGAAAACATCCCAGGATGAATCCTTCTTCCCTACCATCAGAGAAGAGAGACTCAGCCCAGGCTAAAAGAATCACACAGACTCTTCTGACAGCAGAAGAAAAGCAAAGAGAATGTAAGGAACAATGTTTTAAGGATAACAATCTTGACAACACACACAGGCTTGACCGGATGGGAGAAAAATGAGAATAAGGGAAAGTCCTGAGGCCACAGAACCTGTGAATCAGATAAGAAAGAGCCCTCTCAGGAAAAAAAAAAATAGACCCCGAGTTACAGAGTGACCTTTGTGTGGTTTTGGAACATAATTTCAAGTTAAAAGAACACAGACTGGATATAGCTTTCCAGGCCTGAGTCTCCTTTCCTCCCCAGCTCTCAGATCTTGGTGTGGGTGCATGTTTATCCCAAAAGATTGAAAAAAAAATTAATTAAGCCTATTTCATTATAAGAATGAATTTTTTTTGGAGTAGCTTAAATTCTTCTCATCTGTTACAGCACTTACTTGCCACAGGAATCAGCCTCTTCAGGACTGTTGAAGTCTGTAACATCCACAAAATGCTTATTAGTTGGCATATTTTACAAACCTATTAAAGAAAGAAAATGATACCTCAACTGTATTATGTGAATTGCTAACACTTCATTAATGATGCCTAAATGCAATGATCACTTAGTGAACAAAGATGTAAGAAATTTTTATCTCAAAAGTCATTACTGTTTTAAGTTATGAGTTTGTTTATGGTGACTAATTGTATACTTATTATTATACAAACTCTATTTCCACGGTACAAAAAGCTGTTTTATAATTACAAGCAATCTAACAAATGAATCTGAATAATTTGATGGTAATGTAAGCATCCAACTATTAGTCTTTTTATCAGGCTCATTGCTTCATTGCAGTAAGAAACCTAATTGTTCAGAAATATACAGAAGAAATTTTTTACACTCATAGTTACTAATTTTTTCAAACAATACCAGGTTGAATTTTTCTACTAATAACTCAATGAAAGCAAAGTAAGCTGCTTTATTAATTGAAGCCAGGATTTTAGTGGCCAGGGGTTATGACTGGATGGTTTTAATAACTCTCCACTCCACTGCATTGTCAGAGGGTATTCATTTAATTCTATTACTTTAGAGTGTGCAAAACCTACACAAGGGACATTTTCTCTTGTTTTTCCACATTTCTTTCTTCTAGAAATGTGAACGTTGTTGGTGGTATTCTATAACTTTCCATTCTGGCAATTATTAAATCTCAAAGTTAAGGTCAAATCTGATGCTCCAAGTACTCCTTAATTCAAATTAGAATGTTTCATGTTGAGGTGGCTTCTTATTCTTTATAATACTAATAGAGAGAGAGAGTGTGTGTGTCAAAGAGAGAGAGAGAGAGAGAGAGAGAGAGAGAAACAAAGAAATAGAACCTTCTTGTATGAGACATCTGAAATTTGGAGAGTTGCTTAGACTTTGAAGATAAATTTCAAATACTATAAAGTCATGGAAAAGGTCAATGTGTGTGTGTTGATATGGAAAGATCTTTAAGACAAACTGTTAACAAAGCAGTTTGCAAAACAGTATTATATCTTCCTGTTTGGATTTGAGTACCTTTAAAGAATATGAATCCTCTTGTATTAACCACCTGCTTATACCTCCTGGAAGTGTATATCCAAAACTGCTACTGGCAAGAGGACTGGAAATCAGCAGTATAAGTAAGATTCACCTCTCATCCCTAACACCCAGGTTCTCTGGGTCTTTCTACCCCTTTCTCTGCCCCATGTCAGTTGCCTTTACTTTCCCTCTTACTGTTCTCACATGCTAAATATTGGTAAGCCCCAGAGCCTATGCTAAGCTCCTTTCTCTTCATTCTCCATTACTCAGGACCATGGCTATCGATATCCTCAAAAGCTGATGACTCTCAAGTCAAAATTTCTATTCTTTATATATTTCACGAAATGTTGAATCAGATAGCAAATGAGCCACTTAATATGACCACATGGTTCAGTAATGGCATCTCAAACTTAATTTGACAAAACAAAAAAATAGAACTCTTGCTTTTATCACTTAGTCCTTTTCAACTGAACAAATTAAACCACTCTTCCCCCAGTTACATAAGCCAAAGTCCAGGAATTGTCCTTGATTTCTCTTGACTACACCCAATATTCAATTTATCAAGGATTCCTTCTAGCTTTGTTTTTAAATTCTCCTTTACCTATCCATTTTCTTCTATCTCTTTGACTAGAGTTCATATCTAATCAACTATCATATGTCGTGTGAACTTCTTATCAGAGTCCCTCTCCTGCTCATTTCCCTATAGTCCACTTCTCCCATGGTACCCAGAATGACCCAACTTTTTCTCTTTCTCTGCTTAACATACTCCAATGGCTTCTCATTGCCTCTGGGACAAATCCTTACTTTTTACCCTGGCTAGAAAGCCCACAAGCCTGGCCTTCGCCTTGCTCTATGACTTCGTCTCAGATTGTTCCAGCCCTTTTCCAGTAAGTTCCATTCACACTGGCTTTATTTTGGTACTCAAATAGACCAAGCATATTTCTACTCTTGCATCTTTCCATTACTGTTTCTTCTTTCCAAAATCTCTCTTTTTTTCTTGTCATTCAAACCTGTAACAAAGACTAGTACTCAGAAGTGAAATGTTATCCTAACAACATTAGGACACTGTAGTGGTAGGAAGATTGGACACAAAATGTGGTGACTCTTGCTATGCTGCAACAAAACTTTTGGTGACAGTGTCTCCTGTGATAATTTGGAAGATTAATCATATGCCTATCATGCCTACAGCTCCAAGGGAAGCAGCTAAAAAAAGCCAGGATATCACTACGCATTTGCAGCTCCATGCCACTTTTTGGCAAGTTATTACAAGAGTGAGATGACATCAGGCAAGGACTGGCCAGTGTGCAAGAGGTAAAAGAATAGGGTATCCATATATCCGGGGCTTGACAAGGTTGGAGAAGCATAACAGGGTCTGCAAATCCCAAACAAGAGGAGACAAGATTGGTCTTGCTGACATCATTTTTCAAAAACTTTATATGAATGCAAACAAAGGAAAAAAGCAGCGATTCTCAAGTGGGCACAGTTTGGCCCACCAAAGAATAGTTGGTGATGTCTGGAGACACTTTTGGTTCTTGCAAGTGAAAGAGAGGGAACTCTTAGCATCTTCTGAGTTGAGTCCAGGGATGCTGTTCAACATCCTTCATGGACATGAAAGCTCCACGTGATACAGTCTTAACCAAGACCTGAAACCATAAAACTCTTATGACAAGCATAGGGGAAAATTTCTTTGAAATTAGTCCTGGCAATCATTTTATGGATATGACACACAAAGCATAAGCAACAAAGCAAATATAAACAAGGGAACTGCATTGAACTAAAAAACTTCTGCACGGAAAAAGAAACAATCAACAAAATGAAAAGGCAACCTAAAAATGGGAGAAAATATTTGTAAACCACATATCTGAGAAAAGGTTAAAATCCAAAAGTAACTCATACAAGCCAATAGCAAAATCACCATCACCATCATCATGGGTAAAGGACCTGAAGAGACATTTTCTCAAAAAGGAAATTCTATGGGCACCTGGATGGCTCAGTTGGTTAAGCATCCAACTCTTGATTCAGCTCAGGTTGTAGGAGCCCATGATGGGCTCCGTGCTGAGCGTGGAGGCTACTTAGGATTTTCTCTCTGTCTCTGTCTCTTTCTTTTGCCCCCTCCCTTGCTCACTCACTGTAAAATTAAAAAAAAAAAGATATTCTAATGGCCATAATTACATGAAAAGGTGCTCAACTCTATTAACCATTGAAGAAATGCAAATCAGAGTGACAATGTGACATCACCTTAAACCTGTTAGAATGACTAAAATCAAAAAAGAGAAGAGATAAAAAGGACTGGTGAGGATGTGAAGGAAAAGGAACCCTGTATACTGTTAGTAAGAATGTAAATTAGTACAGACATTATGGAAAACAGTATGGAGCTTCCTCAAAAAACTAAAAATAGAACTACCATATGATCCAGCAAACCCACTTCTGGGTATACATCCAAATGAAACCTAATCACTATCTTGAAGAGATACCTACACCCCCATGTTCATGGCGGCATTATTTACAATAGCTAAGACATGGAATCAACCTAAATGTCTATCAACAGAAAAATGGATAAAGAAACTCACACACACAAAGGAATATTATTTGGCCATGAAAAAGAAGGAAATTCTGCAGTTTGCAACATAAATGAACCCTGAGAGCATTATACTAATCGAAATAAGTCAGGGTAAGATAAATATTGTATGATCTCAACTGAACTCACAGAGACAGAGGACAGTTGGTGGTTGCCAGGCATGGGGGATCGGGGTGGGGGAAATGGCTGAAGGTGGTCAAAAGGTACAACTTCCAATTATAAGATGAATTAACTCTGGGGATGCGAGGTATAGGATGGTGGCTATAGTTAACAATACTGTACTGTATGTTTGAAAGTTGATAAGGGAAAAGATTTTTTTTTTGATAAAAGAAAGATTTTTAAAGTTCTCACCACACACACACAAAACTGCAACTCTGTGAGGTGATAGATGTGTTAACTAACCTTCACATGGTAATAATTTTGCAATATATACATATATCAAATAATTATAATGTGTATCTTGAATTTACACAGTGTTATGTCAATTATATCTCACCAAATCTGAACTTAACTGGTTCAAAATGCCAGTGGTGCTGAGACTGAGTAACCCTACATAAAGATGTGTGGCAAAGATCAGATGAGGTTGGCCTGCCTACCTAATAACACAGGTGCAAGAACTGTGTGGCAATAGATTAGACTGAAACTAAAGATCTAGAAGTCTAAGCTTTCTAAGTCGTTTCAACAGAGCTGAGGAGAATCCCACAGGATTACATCTGATTGGTCAGGAATTGCATTTTCCACAATACCAAAAGATAGTTTCATATCTTGCAAAGTGGATTTGTGGTAAAAACAGGACTATTTGCAACTCATTTCATGCTTAATTAATGGTCAGGTGCCATTCGTGTGACACTGATGTAACAGGTATAAAAATTAATGTTTCCTTTAGACATTTTCCAAATACTTAAAATTAAAAAGGCATGTTAGAATATTATACTTTGAGAGTTTATGTGATACACCTTTACATCAATCATGTACTCAAGGTCTTCTTATTCTGTTTTATTATTTTTGTCTAGGCTAATGCTATCATGAGGCAATGATTTCTAAATTTCTCCCCCCAAATTTATAATTACTAATTTTCACCTCACATTTCATATTAGGGTTAAAACTTTAGATAACAGGGGGTGCCTAGGTAGCTCAGTTGGTTAAGTGCCCAACTCTTGATTTCAGCTCAGGTCATGATCTCACAGTTCATGAGTTCAAGCCCCGCATTGGGCCCTGTGCTGACAGTATGGAGCCTGCTTAGGATTCTCTCCCTCCGTCCCTCTTTCTCTCTCTCTCTCTCTCTCTGCCCCTCTCCTGCTCATCCACTGGCACTCTCTCTCTCTCTCTCTCACACACACACACACATACACACACACACACACACACACACTAAATAAACTTAAAAAAACCTTTAGATAACAGAAAGAACGTATTAATTTACAATTCATAATTTCAAAAGCTTTTTGAAAACTATATTTGCCTTTCCATGATCTTCATTCTCATCAAACTCCTTATTTTCATCTGTAATAGACTTGATGATGGCTTCTTTGAATATTAAGGTACAAATGTGAGAAGGATTTAACCCAAGGCCATAGTTCAAATAATAAAAGGCTCTTTTCCTTTCTTTGCATGAATTCCACAGGAAAGCCCTAACACAGCACACATCCTGAAAAACATAAACATCATGAGAAAAGTGGTTAATCATTAGGCTTTTTAAAAACGGAATCAAAACAAACAGAAAAAGACACCAGGAAGGCTAGTGGAGCATAGGTGAAGGAGCCCCACTCCGGGACCTCACAGATCATCATTTTTGTCCCACGAGTTACATCAACTAAGAGGGCTGTACTAATTTGTAGTCATGCAGGTTGTGCCCTGGAAACTCAGGGGCACCATTCACATGGTCTAAACTTAGATCATGCAAATGATGCCTCTCAGTGTTGGTGTCCTTTACAATCTGATAGCCCTGGAGCCCAGATTAATGAATCAGTTCCCTGGATCTGAGGTTCCTCTTCTGCAAAATGAGAGAAGTGGAACAGTACCTTTCAGGCTTCTCAAGCTACAGACTTAACAGTGACTTTCTCCATGTGTTTACATTCCTTACATTCATTAGCTCTGCTTATCTTTTTAGAAAAATGCATACATTGGTGACAAGTTGTTAATAATGTTAATATGACACTTTGTCAATCTATTTCAAGTGAAGTTTTTAAAGGCATGGTTTATGAAGTCAATGTATAGTATCATGTTATTGATTATAATCATTTTTAACCTACTCAGGTCTCCCTAAATTTCGTTCTTATATCCCAAGGTGCACCATTTCCACTGACTTAAAAACTAGTCAGGGAGATACACAGTGGCACAGACACACATAAAATAGGAAGAAGTAATAACAATATCTAAAAAATAGCAAGCAGAGATGCTAAGGAAAAGAATCATAGGACATTATGAGTCATTTATTTTACTTTTAAAATTTGTCAACTGTTGGTTTCAGAATGTCCAAAGAAATAGCTTTGCTTCTCTCACTTGCCCTAAATCAATATAGAGAATGTCAAGAATATTTTTCCATAGTCTCTCTGTACATTTTATTGTCAAGGACAAAATGGATAATAAATGCATACAATATTCTGATTAATATTCATTTACATAACATGTTCATAAATGGTTATAATTCAGTCAAAGTCACCACAGGACATGCTGAATTCTCACACATTTATGAAGTGAGAAAAAGCTGTTAAAATGAAAATGGACCACTGGAGTAATCTAAAAGCAATTGATGGCAGTAAAGGGCCTACTACCTGAAACCAGACCAGAAGAGGTGGCTTTGGACATAGCTTGCACTGGAAGTGAAGATGGGCAGATAGAGAAGGGCTAGAGAAGAAAGCAGATGATTATTCTGAGTGGAAAATAGGCTTTAATAACTCTTTACTTCTTTGAATAGAAAACTAATAAAATGTTTGAGAAGGCTTTGACAAAGCTTAGTAAGATAAAATACAATTGTTTCCCCCTCAAAACTTAATACATTAACTGTTTGTATTCCCTGGGGAAGAAAGTGAAGCTTGTCAGGATTTTTGCCTCCTAGGCTAAAATGTTAGGTATCTATTGCTGAATAACTAATTACTGCAATACAAAGATCCTGGCCCGGGCTGAGGTTCAACTAGGGAAAGATCCACTTCCCTGCTCATGTGGTTGTTGGAAGCATTCACTTCCTTGCAGCTACATGATTCACAGAGACTTACTTGTTTAAAAACAGCAAATGAAGAGAGAGAAAATCTACTGGCAAGACAGAATCTAGTAAAATGTAACACAGTCATTATAGTGACATTCCATTGTTTTACCCTATTCTAATGGTTAGAATCAAGTCGTAGGTCCTGCAAGAAAAGGTAATAACACCAGGAAATGGGGATCATGGGGACCACCTTAGAGTCCATTTGCCACAGTCTAGCCTCTGGCCATCAGAGATTCATATCTCTTCCACATGCAAAATACATTTTCCTCTTCCTAAGATTCCCAAGAGGCTCAATGCATTAAAGTACGAACACAAAGTCCAAACTCTCATCATCTAAATCAGGTCCAGGTACAGATTAGGCTCCTGGGTACAACCTATCAAGTACAGCTCCTGAGAAACAATTCTTCTCCACAGGTACATCTGTGAAACTAAAGTTATCTGTCCCAACATCCCCAACATGCCATGGTGGGACAGGTGTAGGAAAACAGCTCTAGACATTCCCATTCATAAAGAGGGGGAAATGGGAGGTAAAAAAAAAAGAGTTACTAGTTGATAGCAGTTCAAAAATCAGTCTAGCTAGACAAAAGTTGGGAGTTCCTTTATTTAGTTTCAACAATTCTCCATGGTCCAGTCATCTGGGATCTTGGTTCTGCCCTTTGAATCATCTTTCCTTTGTCATAAAGGATAGCAAATGTTTACAGCCAAGTAGCTTTATCAGTCTACTTGCTGACAGGAGAATGTTGGGAATCTAACAGCCTCCTTTCATTTTGTACTCTCTCTTTCCACCTAAATGGAAGTGTTTCTGCTGAAATAATTTTCTCAAAAATTTTTTGTGTCTCCCATGGATTTCAATGGGGGCTCATTCCATAAGACAAAAGCTACACCCACAGATCTTTCCAAGATAACATTTTTTCTATCTTTGGCTCCCATTGGGATGCATGAACAACAAACTAAAGCCTCCTAGAGTCCCTGATCATTTCTCTACTGCTTGCTCATATCCAATTTTTCCACCTCAAGGAAGTATTAGAAATTCCTCATCTCTGAGCCTGTTTCTTCCATTCTCTTTCTCCTAACTGGAACCTAACTGGAATGTCTTTTGTCCACTTCTAACTGTTGGTGCACACATGCATTGGTTAAGCTGCTTAGTACTCAGGAGTGGAAGTCAGATCTGCTCTCAACTCAGCCGCCTGTCAAAATATTGGGTTCTACTCTACCTACACAGATTCTTTCTAACTTGGGATCTTAGCAAAAAATATAACTTTGGCCCATCTGCTACAAGAGAGCTATCTATGGGAAGCTTTAGGAAAGATAACACAGAATCTGTTTTCCTCTAATTATATTCAATTTTATTCTTGATTCAATTCATATCTTTGGTTTCTGGTTCCTGACCTCAAGTGCAGCCCTGACCATGCTCCCAATTTGGCTTCCCCCTCACTAACTTTAGAATACTTATCAGAGCTCAATACTTGCTTCTAGCTCAAATCTGGGCCAGATCTGAAGATAGCGCCCCTCCCAGTTTTTCTCCTCCTAAAGTCTCCCACCTATGAAAACCAAAACTCATCTCTTTGGAGCATCATGTCAGCTTTATCTGCACTCTACCCTATGTAGAGAATTTACTAAATCATTCATTCACTCAACTAATGTATCCTGAGTCCTTACCTTCTGTTATCTGCTTGGTACACAGTGATGAACAAGACATGGCCTCTGTCCTGAGTGACTGACACTCTAGTGAGGGAGACAGATGTAAGCAGTTAACAACCAAATGTTTACAACATGCTACAGAGAAGATTTTCAAACAAAGGCTTTCCGGACTGAGGAAATTAAAATAGTTTGCTGTGTCTGAATCAGATGTGAAGTGCATAAAGTCTAAGTTAAACAATAAAGCTAGGAGAATTAAAGGTGGGTGACCAGTTACTAGCTCTTAATTTTTCAAATTGAAAGAAATCTGGATCTTTTGTGGGCAGTAAAAAGCCACCAAAATTTTTTTATATGAAAGAAAAAATTTTCATTTTTTGTTTTAGAGAGAGAGAGCCTAAGTGTGTGTGTGTGTGTGTGTGTGTGTGTGTGTGTGTGTGTGTGTGAGAGAGAGAGAGAGAGAGAGAGAGAGAGAGAGAGAAAGAGAGAGAGAGAGAGGTAATCTTAAGCAGACTCCATGCTCAGCACAGAGCTCAACGTGGGGCTCAATCCCATGACCCTGGGATCATGACCTGAGCCCAGATCAAGAGTCAGACACTTAACCGACTGAGCCATTCAGGTGCCCCTGAGTAAAAACAGTTCTAAGTACCATTTGGGAAAGATAAGTTTGGTAGAAGACTGTCAAAAGCTAATACAACAGTCCAGGTGTAGAAATAAAGAAGGAATCAACTTAAGAAGAATTTAGAGATTTAGTTGACAGAAGGTGATAGTCTCTGGATGAAGGAAAGGGGTGTCTGAAATAGTTCTGAGGTGTTTCTTTTAGGTAAATTCCTGAAAGATGGATCAAGATGAGGAACAGAGGAAGAGATGCAGACTTGAGGAGAAAGGCTCAGGAATGTGGAATCTTGTGTGAAATTGGATATAGCATCAGGGTTAGAGCTCAAGTTATTAACGCCACTCTCTGCTTAACCCAAGAGGCAGATTTCTCTCCAAGTCAGGTTTTAGGAGATCTAGGAAGTGAATGATAGAAATAAAGTGAAATCTTCACTCATCCTCCAAGGGATGAACAACTTGGATTTAAGTGCATCTCTTTTGGCACACATAACATGGTTTTACTAAGTGGTAAAAATAAATAAAATAAAATAAAGTTAAATTAAATTAAGTGCACTTTTAAGATCCCAGTGCTTTAATCAAGCTGATTGTCTATGAGTTATAAATGTAGAAAAACATCTTAGTATAGGAAGCACTTGATATTTCAAAATAATGCCATTTTGTTAATTACTGCTTATGTACAGTGACCATAAGGTCTCTTGTGGAAACTTAATTTCATAAAGGAAACAGGTTGAAAATACAGCCCAATTCAGAGGGAAATGATGCATACTGCATGAGAATATGCTATTCTTGAAAATATTGGTGTGTGGAAGAAAGTTTCATATTTATAGCCAACACTAGAGCTATTCTGGAAATAAGAATATCATGTATACACTATAAATTAAGAATTTTATTGTTAAAGCATTATAACAACATTGCAGAAGATTTGAAAAATAGAGGGGGAAATATGTAATCTTATTATCCTTAAATAAGTTACAAACTATTTTATATGTCCTCTTTTGCTTTTCTCTACATAAATGTATAGGGTATAACAGCCTATACTCTATTTCATATTTTCACTTAGTATTCTATGTAAGAAATTTCTGTGTTTCCTTTCCCTATCATTTCCACTAGTCACACAATCTTCTAACAAGTAGGTCTACCCTAATTTACCTAGCATGATATTATTGCTGGGTATTTTTTTCTTCCAATATGTTTGTCATTATAGAGAATACTGCAATGAACATCTTCCTCAACAAGATTTTCCCCCTTATTTTAGTTTAGCTTTGTAAGGTAAATTCAATAAATTGGCTTGCTAGTTAAAGTTCATAAAAGTATGCATCTTTTTATGGGTCTTGATTTTTACTGCCATATTGTTCCTTAAGAAGGTGGCATTATTCATCGTCCCACTTGCACAGTATAGGAGTACCATTTTCAGGGTGCCTGGGTGGCTCAGTGGGTTAAGCATCTGACTCTTGGTCTTGGCTCAGGTCATGATCTCATGACTTGTGAGATCAAGCCCTGCGTCAGGCTCAGCACTCACAGAGCCGAGCCTACTAAGGATTTTCTCTCTCCTTCTCTCTCTGCTCTTCCCCCACTTGTACTCTCTCTATTAAAAAAAAGCAAAAAAACAAAAAACCCCACCATTTTTATTATACCTTCTCAATCCTTTTCTTTAATCTGAGTGGAAAACAACTTATTTTGCCTTTTAAATTGCATTTTATGATTACTAGTAACCACCAACATCAATTTGTCTCATGCTTACTGTCTGTATTATGCCACTAGAAAGTCATCTTGAGCACAGGGATTTTATTTTTCTCACTGCTGTATCTCCAGCACCTAGAAAAGTATAATTCAATAGATACCTGCTGAATGGAGAAACTGTGATACCACTCTTAACCCAGATTTCTCCTATCACTTTCCTCTACTATTTATAGTTTCCTTAAAAAATTATTTAATAGACAAAAATATAATCTACATAATATGACAAACTTGTTTATTTTTCATTTGCTATTTAATTCATAAATGAGAGAACATTTTTGACTGCGAAAACCTCAGCAATATGCTTGAATTCCTCCTACACAGTTTAAAGATGCTATTCTAGGCTAGAGTGTCCAATCTATCTTCCCAATTCATATAAAATTGAGATTAAACATTAAAATACCAAGACATTAGACTGTGCATTCAATAAAATCTTTGGGCCTGATGTTGAATCTGGTGGAATTCTCCAAGCTGGACATCAACGTCTGAGTCAACATGAATCTGTGGGGCTAGAGAGTCTTCAAGTCCAGTTTGTGTGTTATCGTGTATGAGTTTATTAAACAATTCAACAGTTTTTATCTTCAAAATTCATGTGGGAAGAAGAACCATGAAAATAGTTTTCTTGTGTGGCTGGCTAGAAATAACAGCTTTGGAAACAGAAAGCTGAGTCATATCCTAGCTCCATCACTGATCAGCTGTGTGACTTCTAATAAAGTATTTAATCCCCCTAAGCCTTAGTTTCCACATTTGTAAATGACAATAATATCATTTGCCTTCTGAGGCTGTGAGGACGGAATGGGATCCACAGGGAAAGTAGCAGCACAGTACCTTACATAATGGAGAAACTCAGTAAAGCAGTTAGTTCCCTCCCTCTGCGCCTTTCACCTTAAGGTAGTATAAGGATTTCAGAGGAGTGAATTTGAATCCTAGTTCCCTCACTACCAGCTGTGTGCCCTTAGGCATTTTATTTATCACTCTGTGCTTCCATTAACCAGTAGTGCCAGTCTCCTAGGTTTCTCGTGAGGACTAAGGGAGATAATTCATATGCAGTGTTTAGCACTTTGCCTGACAGATGCTAAGGGCTTAGCAAAAGAGTTTATTATTAGTAGTAATAATATCAATGTAAGTAAAATGACAGTGGAGAACAGTGAAAAGGGCTAATTTCTCCTTAAGCTGATGATATTAGACACACATCTGATGTAAAACAAAAGAAAAATTCTGTTCTTAACAAAAGTCTCTCATTTACATATTTGAGAGTGATGTCATCACTTTAGGAAACACAGATGATGCTATGGTTGGTAGGATTTGTACCTTTCTTCATTTTCCATATTCTCAACACACAGTGCATATGCCCTCTACAAGCTGAAAAATATTTACTTAGCAAAAAAACATGAGGCAGCATAAAATATTCAGAAAAATGGTTTATCGTACTGCCTGATGCGAACCAAGCAGTGCATTGTTTCTGGCCTAGAGTATTTCATGTATTTTACATGATGTCCTGTACGGCTGCTGCAAACATATTGGCTGTCAGTCACCTTCAAATAAATGTGTTGTGATAAAAACCAGCACATTAGAGTGCTACAGTGTGCACGTTTTTGAAAATTCTAAGCAATAGCCCCCCAGGTTTACCTTTGGTATGGAGTCAATTTTGCAGCATTTAATTGCTGTATGGCTTTCTTGTGGAAATTCAGGTTTTAGAAAGCGACTGCCAGATGAAAATGTCTCACATAGAACAGAAAGATAAAAATGGTGTCAAAGTACTTAAGGTTTTTTTGGATTTGGTATTGTTTCAGTGTGTGTGTGTGTGTGTCTGTGTGTGTGTGTGTGTGTGTGTGTGTGTGCGCGCGCGCTTAAGTAGCAAACTTTAGGCTTAGTTTCAACTACAAAACATATTTTTTGGGGTGCCTGGGTGTCTACCTTGGTTAAGCGACTGACTCTTGATTTCGGTTCAGGTCATAATCTTGAAGTTTGTGACATCAAGTCCCATGTCGGGCTATGCAATGACAGGTCAGAGCCTGCTTGGGATTCTGTCTCCTCTCTCTGCCCTTCCTCCTCTCTCTCTCTCTCTCTCTCTCTCTCTCTCTCTCTCTCTCACACACACACACACACACACACACACACACACACACACTCTCTAAGATAAATAAACATTTAAAAACCCAGATATTCTTTCTGAACCTTTTCTAATGTCATCCATGACACCTTTTCTAATGTCATCCATGACATCAGGTTTAAGTTGCATCAGTCTCTCCAATGCCACTGAGAACAGACCAGTCCAAAGACACACAAGCTGAAGCAAGCTTGCAGTTCTGTGATCACACTTACACAGACCCCTGCACACTGCAGCCCCAGCCTCGCTAGTCCAGGAGCTCAGTGGCTGGAAATTGCAGTCACATTCTTTTGTATTACAAACTAGCTTACAGTTCCTTCTTGAAACAGTGACACACACTTCCTACAGGAGCAGTACAGGTAGAAAAATCACAAGGCTACCTCCAGCAATGGGTGTTTATGGTAATGGGCTAAACCACCCCAAATTATACAAAAACTCATTCTTAAAATCTCAACCACTGTTATTTTCAATATTGTTCAATGCTACAAGTTATGTGTCACAATCTATTTAAAGACAATTTTAAAGTCTTTAAATAGATCTCCATTTCCAGAAGGAAGATGTATTTCTTTCTGACACTACTGATTCTAAATATGCTTATTATATCTAACAGAGGCATTGAAACACCCAAAGCACTGAACCAAACAAACCAGGCGCAGCTCATTGTACTCATGGAGGATTAAAACCAAAAAAACCAGGCACAGCTCATTGTATTCATGGAGGATTAAAAACAAACAAACCTCTTCATTTGGTCTCACTCCATGATGTGGTGCTTGTGCAACAAGTCTATGGAAGTCTATGGAGTCTATGGAAGTCAGAAGACAGTGTAATGCTTTTAGCTGACTCTATCTGTTGTTCCAAACCCACAGTGAGACAAAAAATAGAGACCTATATTCAACTCAAACCTCCAGGCCCAACTTGGAGCCTCCCTGCTGGGAGTCACTCAAATACTCTGTGCCTCAATTTCCTCCCCAGCCCTCCCAGATAAGATGAAATGAGCCAGGATAAATTCCTGAGATCCTTCTCATTGTTGACATTCTGTGGTTCTCTGACTTTGCTGGTACAGAAGTTCCGGGCAAGATTTTGGGGGCTTGGCCCAGAAAGCAACAATTCACTCTTTCTGTCTACCCAAAACAAACAAAAATATAGCAGAAATGAAACAAAATAAAATTTAAAAATAATACAAAATGAAGTGTAGGAATATTTACTGATATTTATACCTAATATTTATAATAGTTTGTGGAGGTCATCAATTACCACCTACTTCCCAAATCTGTTTTTCCTCATTCATCACTCTCTCTCATTTCTCTGAAAGACTTAACCATCTTTATTTTGTGTTCATCCTTTGGGCAAGTGGGTCTTAGCCTTCCTCTGATTCTCCTCCCACCTTTATGACTGTTGTTGATTTTTGGTTTCTCTTCTTTTCTCCCATCTTTAACTGTGTATTTACCATAAAGTTCAACTCCATTTTCTCTACTCTTCTTTCTGCATGTGCGTTTGCGTGGAAAAAATTATACTTTCTTATCTATTAACCTACCCTTTTCCTGTTAAGGATTCTCCAATCCCTATGCACAGCACAGGTTTCTACCCCAATCACATATGTCTAAATTTCCAGAGGACAGATATCTTTATATCCTGACGTACATCACTCTAATATTTTCTTCTTCTCCATTTGCCAAGAAAAATTCAGTCTGAATCGTGTCCCTAGTTCTCTCATTTTCACTGATAACACTATTCTTATCTCAAGCCTCTACTAGAAAGCTTTGGCCACCTTTCTGTAATTCTGCTGTGGTTAAGGGGGTCAGGATGCCTGTGTTCACATTTCAAGGTGAACAAGTTATTCCACCTCTCTATGACTCAGTTTCCTCATTTGTAAGATGGGGATGATAAAAATACCTACCTCACAGGAGACGTGCAAGAGATAAAATTCTGCTGTACTGTAAAGTGTTTAGCACAGTGTCTGCCATATACTAAGTTCAGTAAAAAAAAATAGCTAACCAAGCAAACAAAAACACTTAAGTATATTAATGCCAGGAGAAACAACAAGCCCTACAAGAAAGGAAATGTAATAATCGTACACTATGCGTGGGACATTTGTGAATGATAACTGTGTCCTAATGATGCAAATACTAAATAGGGACTTAACCAAAAACTGTGAAATAATTACATCGGGAGGACTGAGACGGGGCATTACATGCAGAGTACATGCAGCTGGGAGACTGAGTATGTGAGAGAGAGAGAGAGACAGAGACACAGAGGTTGCCTGTGTCTGAAAGAGATGATTTAAGAGAGCTAAATCATCATCTCCCAGGGTAGAAAGCCAATATCTAATGTCTATAAAAGAAACATAAAAAAATAGCGATAGAAGCATGTTATTGAGAAATATACAGGTAAATTCCAGGAGAAATCATTAAATAGAAAGACTAGAAACAGGAATCAGGGTAGGGATGAGATATATCTAAAGGCTACTCTTTGTTCTTTAAAAATCTTACAGTAGTATTTTACTTAAACACTATATCCAAATATTACTTTGATAAAAATAGAAAATTTTATAGTAATTCATTAAATCATGGATTATGTGTTTAGAGGTCATATGAATCTTGAGAAAATGCTGATATGTGAAGAAGGTATTCTTTGTGCATTTTAATTGCCCACAGTGAACTTGTAGTCTAAACTAAAAATACAAACTGATTCAGAAAATGGTTAGGAAAATTCATGATAAATTTAGAAACAAGGCATAAAAAAATGTACGGAAATCTGACTGCTTAGCCTTTTTAGGTATCATGAAAAGCAATCATGATCTCTGAAAAATATCCCTTATCACTGTTAGGAACAGAAATCCAGATTTAAATCTGACCGGCAATTCAACAAGCAGTGTTTCTTCATGTGGTGGTTAGGCCCAAGATGGTTTTGGTAATAGTGTCCAAAATAATCTTTGCAAATAATCTTTTCTATTTAAGCATGGCACTTACCATTTCTATTGTTTTATAATATTTCCGTAAGATATCATTGCCACCAACACACTTGGAACAATACTTGGAAACCAATTATTTGTAAAGCATATTGAATCTCTTTCAATCTTTGATTGAAAGCACAACTTCAGTACACTTTAAAGATATCCTCTAAATATGTACTGCCTAATAAATTTAGATAGGTTTGTTATTCTTCCCTAAAAACACAATGAGATCAACAAAATTTACAGTAATTAGTAGAAAAGAGGAATTCAAAATCTCCAGTTAATTTTTAGTAATTAATGACTTAGAAGATGATTTGTTAAGATGGTTAGGTGAAGTTAAGATGGTTCAGAGGACTGGGAGAGCTTTAACTGGAAAATGCCTTGGGACTGATCTTTGCTTTGTTATCGTCTATTCCAATGAGCTTTTGAATATTAATCATATCTCAGAAGTCGAAAAACCCCATCTCTGCTATTGAGCTCTGAACAAGGAGGGTGGCTTTCTGAGGAGCAATACCACTAAGATCCTAAGCAAGTTCTGGTTGGCAAAATGGAGGGTTTCATCATAGAAGATACTCAGAAACAGTTCTTAAAATATATATTCAAGCACTTGGTGTAGTTTTTGTTCTATCTCTTTAGTATCTTCAGGAGGAAGAAAATAAGTTAATCAGAAGAGTTATTCTGACCTGAACATGTGAATGAATGAAAATCATCCTGAGGTCCTCAAAAAGGTGAGTGCTCCTAAAATCAACACTGGGAGTGCCAACACAAGAAATACAACAGGACTTGATGTGATTTCTTTTCACACTTGGGTTACGAGGATGCCAGTGAGCACGTTTCCAGAAACAGCCATGAAACAAGTTTGTGTGCTCAGATGTTTCTTTCTTTTTCCCTAAGAGATGGAGTTTTGAAGTATTACAATAAACTAAGAATCGTTTTACACTTTGCTTTCTTGCCTAAAAGTCACACCATCTTGGTTCCTAACTCTCCCCTTTGTCAGACAGTGAAACAGTATTAAAAGAACTCTAAATCTGCCTCTGTAATCCCCACATTAAAATTTGCATTTGTTTTAAATTCAGACTCATATTTAAAAGGCTTTTTTCAAGGTTTAAAAGAATGAAATTCATTAACAAGGTGATACATTCATACTTAATTCTCCAACCTGACTCCTCGAAGAAATTGTGAGCTTTCAAAAGTGCTCATCCTGGGTCATAGCCCCAGAGATTCCAATGTACAGCCAGGGTATTCAAACTTTTATAAGCTCCCCAGAACAGTGTAACATGCAACCTCGCATGAGAAACCCTGCCCTGGAGAACGGTGCTCTCAACGCTACAGAGTTTGTATGCTTATCACTCTCATTCCATTGTACACTCCTTGAGCCGGGTGGATAGGTTTGGCTTCCTGTCTATGACTTTGAATTCTGTTTTGTTTTATTCTTTGTAAAGGTGAACCCAATAGAATGATGCTGCATAAATCATTTAAGGAAGGCCTACAAATAACACATCTGTTTGTGATCCAGTCTCACTGGTTTTTCTGAATTACAAACCAAAAAACCCTATTTTGTACCCATAACAGCTCTTAGTTCTTAGGAAATAGTTCTTAAGATAGTTAGGATAATAATCCACAAAACTCAATAATGAAAATCATAATATATACTTTGTACTTTTCATTCCAGAAATTCAATTCTATTTTCAAAGACCATCTTATTACTACCCCTAAGAAGACTCTTTGACAAGATAGTCAGAAATTACCAGCTGAACCTAAGGAATGTCAGGGTTGGATATCTGGTATATTTCTACTTGGTTTAGAATGTCCAGTCCTTCCTAAAATTGGAAGGAAAGGGGGAGTTTATTGGCTTGGACATATTAATTTTTAGAATTTTATTTTCATCCTTATAATTACATAGGAGAGCCTTATTTTAAGAGCAATGAAAAGTCACTGAAGTCTCTTTAGTAATGACATGATTTCCCCATAGGAAAACTGGAAGAGCACCAAGTAGAAAAACATGAATTCCATTTGGGCTACTGAATTTGAAATGTCTTTGAGACACCCAAGTAAACATGTCAGTCAGTGGCTGCTCTGTGAGAAGAGAAGGAAATTTGTAGGCTTCTACAAAGAGAAGGTAATAGAAATTATGGGCAAGGTGAAGGAGGCTTGGGAAAGAGGAGAATGGGAAGAATGATGAACTCAGACAACTCAGCCATGACAAGAGAGCAACTGAAGTGTAAAAAGCTGCAATAAATACACTTCTAACCCAATCTCCGGCCATACTTCTATTTATTCCCTGTATAAAACTAGAAGTGGGATTATTAAGTTAAAGAGCATTTGAAGCCTCTTGATTCAGACTGACAGCTTTTCAGATATACCGACTTTCCTCTCCCCTCACCAGCACTACGATCTTGGTCAACTTGGTTGATAAAAATGTCATCCCACTGTCTCAGGCAACTGTTTGGAATAATTCACATTATGAAGCCTAAATGGTGTTGCTACATAAATGCATCCAAGAGACTCCCAAATGCAGAAATGTATTTAAACTGGGACTATGTAGCAAACATCATAAATACCCAACAAACCTGCTGAATTAAATTGAAATCAAAACATGATATTTGTTTTTCCCAGTTTCTTTTAAGTGCAGGTTCCGGTATCTGCTTTCCCAGCTATGTTAAGGTCCCAAGGCTGCTCAGCTGGTTGGTTCAGGCAGAGCACCTCTAAGAATCTGTCCTCCAGCAGCCACTACCAGGATGCTGCTCAGCGGGATGGAAACTCAAGACTGGTGTGTCCAAATTTAGCTTGGAACTTCACAATCATCTTATTAAATGTTTTTAATACTGCTTAGAAAATGTGTAAGCAAAGCCTAAGATATTTCTTTGCCAATGAATCAGTATAAATTCACATATAAATTTACTGATGCATACTCGATTTTCTGGTTACCCCAAGATTAATGCATCACACTCCTGAATATACTGTGATTAACTTCAAAGCCTTCAGGGTTCGCTGTCTAATCTTAATGTGACTAGATCAGGGTTTATTCCAATTGACATCTTTCTGGTTGTAGTACATAAATTATTTTTCTTAAAGGAGATTGCAGTCTCTTGTATTTATATTTTTAATTGAGTCCTTTTGGGATAGTATAGACTGAAAAGAATGTTTTACATGGACCACGTTTTAAAACTGGTTCTTCCTCTGTTACCTGTGGATCCTGTTACTGTCGCCAGCTCCCTAATACTCTACTTAAAAGGTCAATATAACTCTTTGTGTAGAAACTGAGACCCTCCAATCTTCACTCAATCAAGGTGATTGGCTTGGCCTGTTTTGAATTTGTTCTAGTCACTATATGTTGCTTCAAGTTTCTACGTTCAAGTTACACATTTGCTTCTAGTTGCTTTCTTTGGGGAGTGGGTACAGACTTCTGCTTGGATTTGAATACTGACATCACCCCTCAAAACCCACATGATCCCAGGAAGATTCTTCAACCTCTCAGCTGCCTTAGTTTCTTCATTGGTACACAAGTGGTAAATACTACCTATCTCACATTAAGTAGTAAAAATATGAATTACTGTCATTTTGCATGGCTGGGTTTTTTTTTAATGTTTATTTATTTATTTTGAGAGAGAGGGAGAGAGGCAGAGGGAGAGAGAGAGAAGCCCAAGCAGGCTCTGCACTGTCAGTGCCTAGCCCAACATGGGGCTTGAACTCATAAACTGAACTGTGAGATCATAACCTGAGCGGAAAAGAGTCAGAGGTTTTACCCACCGAGCTACACAGGTGCCCCACCTGTTTTTGCCATTGCTTGCTGTTGTTACTGTTTGTTTTATGGGTGATGGTGGGGTGGTTGGTGAGCAGCGTACCACTTACAACTGTATGCAGTTTACAAAACAGCCACAAGAATAGTGACCCATCCTTTCTAATGTGTCAGCCTTGCTGACTGAGGAGCTGGGATCTTGGTGCACTCTGGCTTGCCAAAGCAAAAGCAAGGCTCATGGGACTCTCTGGCACTCATTTCCCAGAGACCATAAGTACAGCACATACCCAGGAGTCCTCTCTGAGTATACATACCAGTAAACACATGAATCTGGGCATATAAAATTCAGCTCCCTGCCCCCTACGAAATAGATAAGCCGTAGAATCCCCTCCCCCTCCCACTCCTTCTTCTCTCTCTCTTCTCTCTCTCTCTCTCTCTCTCTCTCTCTCTCTCTCACACACACACACACACACACACACACACACACACACACTCACACTCACACACACACGCACACACACACACACACACACACACACATCTGGTCGGACAATCAAGAAGGAATTTGAGAGCAAGTCTGAGGTTGGGAGGCCATTTGGAAAATTAGTGCAACCATCTCTGGACACTTGGAGGGGTGGGGATGGGGGTGGGAGAACAAGTAGGGAAACAGAAAATGATACATTTACGGAGGTGAAAAAGCACGAACAGTACATTTTCACATGTTTTTAACGTACCATTTCTAAAGCAGATATGACATTGGAAACAGCATCTAGGGTTATAACCATTATCTACAGGGCAGGAAGGGCTTTTCGGGGACTGGAACCACCTAGCTGGCCCAGCCTGCATCCCTCACATCACTGGGAGCTCGACTCTGCAGCCCCTGGGGTCCGGTCTTCGTGGGTTACCTTAGTCAGGAGCGTGTGCTGGCTGACCAGGGCCCCAATGCTGGCAGAGCAAGGACTGCCTCACCCACTGCCGTGGGCCTGCTAGACAGGAACAGGTGACTCCTATCTGACAGAGACATCTGCCCGAGGCAAGTGGCAGTGGGGGTGCACCCCTCCTGGGCACTTACATCAGCATCACAAAGGGACCAGCTCACCTGGGGAGGGGCAGAAACCAGGGTGGGGGACAGCGCCCCTCTGGGAGGCCATGGAGACCCCAAAGGGCAGGCTCTGCAGGCGCAACCTGAATTCTAAACCACGCAAACAAAAGCTCTTGAAGCACATCCATGCCAATATTGCCAGGTATAAGCCTTACTGCTGCCCCCATTCTATTAATAATAAAAGACAAAGCTGTGTTGTTCCACTTTCTATTTTTTTCCTTGCTAGAAACTCCCTCCACCCCTTCAGGGGAGACTTGTCAATGAAAGTCTTCTTCCCCACATTGCTTTCCCTGACCCTGCCCTGTCTGATCACCTTGCCCACTCATACCTTTGGGAACCTCTTTGAATGTCACTTTGTTTCCCGCCAGAGCCCTACTTGGAAGGCCCATATTTGCCTGAAATTCTTCCCTTTTGGTTATACAGTCTGAAATTCACCTACTATCACTAAGCTACCTATTTAAAATGCAAATACTTCTGCATGGGTAGGCAGTCTGATCTACCCAAATTAGAAATGTTCCATCAAGTTGGGTTTTCCTAAAAAGCCAAGAGGGCAGTTTCAGAGGGAAGTTGCACAGAGGAATCCGTGCATCTTGGTGGACCAAGGTACTTGGGGAGAACAGCCTTGCCCTCCTACAGCCATGCTGTGCAGGGAATTATAGTTACTTTAGAAAGCATGGGCATCCAAGGCTCCAGCAGAAGGAAAGGAGTCCCAGGCTCAAAGTCTCCTTTCTTGTCTCACCAGACCCAGATTGTAGATGTGGCTTCTATGGTCAGGAAAAGAAACCACAAGTTATGATACAAACACTAACCTGTTACAAAGATTGTGAGCCAAAAATAATTATTGAAAAGCAAATTAAGACCTCACCAAAATCTGCAAAACAAAGAACAAAGACTCCATTCACAATATGCAGTAAAACATGATAACCTGTACTCCACCTGCCCTTTCCACACCTTACACACACATACCAGGAATGCCCCTTCAGATCTTCTCTCACACATCACACTCCCCCAAACTTGCACCCCAACCCAGAAAGAACAGGTCTTCTTTTGTTTTCTTCATCTGTATTCTCTGACTGGTCTGGACGAAAAGAAATGTTGGCTTTCATTGTAATTCCTTGATAATACACTTTTGTCTAAACTGTCAAGAAATAAATGTGTCACTAGAGAAGAAAAGAGAGATGAGAGAAAACAGACTTTATTTTCTGATAAGACAAGGGTGTTGATTGTCCTGTCTTCCTAATGTTCTATTTCTTTATGGTTGGTTGCTTTGCATTTTTTCTAAAACGCAAGACACACATTCCAACCTCCTTGTTAACATCAGAACAGTTTCCATTTTCATTTGGAGAACTACACAGTGTTTGATTTTTACAGTCCAGGAAGCTAGTGACCATATAATCATCTTCAGTTCCTAAAATTAAGCAGAAAGATAAACAAATAAGCAAAAACAGGGACTATATTTACTTGTGGATATATTCACAAAGTTCTAGAAGAGAGTGTGAATATGAAGACTTGTGGAATCAGTGGCAATGGCCCATGGGAACAAAATAGCTTTTAATCAGGATTTTTAAAAAACGCATTTTAGAAGGAAGCGACAGGGAATTCAGTCACTCCTGACTTGGAGTAAAAGACTGACTGAACTTCCTTTGGATTAAATAAGGCTGGCATTACTGGATGATCCTAGGACAAGGACCAGAACTGTACTTTCTAGAAGATCATGCCACGCTGGAAGGACATGATGGATGTCCTACCATTCCAATAAGGTAAGGACAAGCAGGTACATAATGTGTAGGTGCAGTTTCCCAGGATGTTCCAAACTGAAATCCACATCAATGACTTCCTCTATTCTCCACTGTCAGCTACCTCACTCACCCAGGGATCATT
This sequence comes from Prionailurus viverrinus, assembly GCF_022837055.1. NCBI lineage: Eukaryota > Metazoa > Chordata > Mammalia > Carnivora > Felidae > Prionailurus > Prionailurus viverrinus. The sequence goes on along the minus strand of NC_062562.1, from coordinate 131,866,372 downwards.
TTGGAACACAATACCATCAGTATTCCAAATTTCTTTTTTCTCCACTGCTTTTCCTTTGTCTGAATCTTCTTACTAATTATTTAGCTTAAAAAATATATTGTATTCAACTTGTAACACAACTTGTAAACTACCTTATATATTCAGGAATGGGAAAAATATCTATTGAGAGACAGTAAGGTGGAGAGAAGAGTGAAAAGGAGAGAGAAGGAATAGAGAAGAAAAGAGAATGGTAGTTTTCTGTGTTGCCTTTGTCCTCCACTAACACACAGCACTTATCATCACCGTGCTCAGAGCAAAACATGCCTGTGAGAAAGAGAAAGAATTATCCTCAGCGTAGTAATCTATTCACATAACTTCAGCTGTCATATTTCTGTGGAAGATCCCACAATGTTTATCTTCAGTCACAAGCTTTCTCCTGGTTTCCTATCTCCGCTTGTCTGTCTAGTAGATTATTTCCACTTGGAGGTTTTACTGTCACTTCAAAGCAACCATTTCTAAAATCATATTATCTGGCTTCATTCCCAAACCAGCTTCATTTTCTTGCAGTCGCATTTCTATTAATGGCAACAAAACTTTCTAAATGACTCAGCCTAACCCCCTAGCACCATCATTGGTGCCATCTTCCTCCTTCTTCTCACCTCCATGTCATTAATGTTTTCATCTTCCTGATGAATATATATATGTGTCTGTGTGTGTGTATATATATATATATATATATATATATATATATATATATATATTCTCTCTCTCTCTCTCTCTCCTCTATTCCTTCCTTTCCATTCTTAACCCCATTAGCCCTTTATCACTTCATGTGCACCTGGAGTTCTAAAGATAAACAACTGCACAGTTCTATCTGGGCTCATCTTGATTCAGGATATTCTGAACTCAATGCAAAAAATTACCAAAGGGAATAAAGAAGAGGTAAAAACTGTCATGATGATGATAATGTTTCTTGAGCACTTACTATTTGTCACGTACTTCTTAAAAGCTCTTAACATAGATTAACACAGTTAAGTCTCACAATAAAACTCTACAAAATGGATACTATTTGTACTTTCCTCATAATAGGTAGAGAAACATGACAGTGGAAATAAAATGTACATGGTGTTCTGGGAGTTCAAGGTTTCAAAATCATTTTGTAAAATCATTTGGCAAAACAGATAAATCTATAAATTCTTTTTCTTGGAAATAATCTAAGATTCTATTTCATAGCTGAGATGTGAAATTTAGTATGACATAGAAAGGGAACACTGGAATTCTCCAAATTCTTTTCTATTTCCAGGGTCATTCATAAAGAAACAATGATTCATTCATTCAAAACATTCTTGAGCACCTACAATGTACCATTACCAACGAATGGTTGTTGTGTCATTACATTGAGCCTTCTCATTTGTATTAGCTTTTCCCTAATTATTGCTAAAGTCTTACCTGAGGCAGATAACAGGCCAAAGAAAAGAAGAGCTAAAAAAAGGAAAGGAATCTTCATAGCAAGTCCTCTCAGAAGCAACTAAGTGTCTCAAAAGGATAAACCAAGGTAAACGGAGGTGATTTCAGGATCAGAATCCCTGTACTTCGAGACTTTCCTGGATGAGCTGGACCTAATATGACTTGGTCTTTCTTAGATTTGTGGGGATCCAACTCCTCATAACTCCTGTATACTTCCTATTTGTTTAATCATATTATGACATGCATAAGCCCTTATTACATCTTTATAACACTTTTTACTCATCCATGTCCCTCCTCACTGTCTCAGTGACCCACCAATAGGACTTAACTGGGAGGCCTTTTATCACTTGAAGGATCACTTGAGGGCTCCCTTAAAGTTGGCACTGCCTTTCCTGATGCCCACAGTACTCCCTCCCTCCCTACAGGAGCAGTGCTTTCCCTTATCTTACATATCTCTTTTCCTAGTGTGGACATCATGTTCACCAGTGGTGCCTTGAATATTCTTATCAGGTTGTTAGTAAATCTGAATCTTCACAGCCCCCAATCCACCTCCTGTCCTGCAGAGTCCAGCAAGCATTGCTGAAGATCATCGTGTGATTATGCTAATGTTTAATGTTCATATCCTTTCAACAGGGCCCTGGTGGTGGCTTTCCCATTTAGAGGGACAACCACAAGGAAAGGGATTATATGTTCTCTGACCCTGTGCCTACACAGTATCGTAACATAGTAGTACTCAGAGAAATTTGTTGAACTGTTGAAATGACCTATTTCCCTACTTTTTTTGTTAGTCTTTTATTCACTCCTCTCACCCCACTGGAGCTCTTCATATCAGAACTAACCTTATCCCTCCCTTTTCATGAAGATAACTTAAAATTCCCCTCTTATTTCTCCCTTTACTGAAAGTACTGAGCCATCACTTGCCTATTCCTTCTCACATTCTATCCACATTAAAATATCTTTATCTTTACTTCTATCCTTTTTATCTTCTGTTTCACAAGAAATAATCACTTTCTCCTTCAAAATGGATGTCATCTTCCCAGGCTCTTTCCCTAATTCTTTTCTATCATCTCCCTCAATCCTAAACTTCACAATCCTCCACCTGTTATGTAGACCACAAATACTTACAGACTGATATCATCTTGGGTCACAATGGCTTTAAGTACTTCTAAAGATGGGTGGGGAAGTTATGTTTAATGTTGGGCATAGGTGGTTATTGCAACCCTTAGCACAACATAAGAATCTGTCACAAGAAATTAATGATGAATTCTTCAAGTTATAGTTATTATTTTTATAATATATTTTCAAAAATAATATATACACAAGAGGTTAAAAATTAACATATTATAAAATTGGGTTGTGACAAATAAGATACAATTATAGGTAAACTAGATATGGGCCACAAATTGTGGTTGAATTTTGTGCAGTAAAAATAAGAGAAACTTGGGGCACCTGGGTGGCTCAGTCAGTTAAGTTCAGGTCATGATCTCACAGTTCACAAGTTCGAGCCCCATGTAGGGCTCTGTGCTGAGAGCTCAGAGCCTGGAACCTGCTTCTGATTCTGTGTCTCCCTCTCTCTCTGCCCCTCACCCACTTATTTTCTCTCTCTCTCTCTCTCTCTCTCTCTCTCTCTCTCTCTCTCTCAAAAATAAACTAAAATATTAAAAAAGATTTTAAAAAGAGAGAGAGAGAAACTTGATAATTACAGAAGTCATCAGGCCAAAGCAATCTTAAGAAAGAAAAACAAATCTGAAGCTATTACATTTTCTGATTTCAAATAATATTACAAAACTGGGTGGGGATGTGGTTTAAATAGGTGACAGGGATTAAGGAGTGAACTTGTTGTACACACTGGGTGATGCATGGAAATATTGAATCACTATATTGTACACCTGAAACTAATATTACACCAAATGCTAACTAACTAGAATTTGAATAAAAACTTAACAGAAACTATATTGCAAAGCTATAGTAATCAATACAGTATAATATTCGCATTAAAAACAGACACCTAGGGGTGCTTGGGTGGCTCAGTTGATTAAGCATCCAACTCCTGATTTCAGCTCAGATCATGATTTCACAGTTTGTGAATTTGAGCCACACATTGTGCTCTGCACTGACAGTGTGAGCCTGCTTGGGATTCTCTCTTTCCCTCTCTGCCTCTCCCCTGTCATGCCCTAACTCTCAAAATAAATAAGTAAACATTTAAAAACGTTTTTTAAAAACCATAAAGATCAATGGAACAGAATAGAAAACCCAGAAGTAAGACCATGAATATATGGTCACTTGATTTATGATAAAGGAGTCAAGAATATACATTGGGGAAAGAATAGTCTCTTTAAAAAATGGTGTTGAGAAAAGTGGACAGGTGCATACAAAAGAATGAAACTGGACCACTTTCTTTCACCATACACAAAAATTATTAAAAATGGATTTGCATGTAGTACCTGAAACCATAAAATTCCTAGAAGAAAACATAGGAGGAAAGCTCCTTGACATGGGTCTTGTTGATGATTTTCCAGATTTTAAAGCAAAAGCAAAGGCAACAAAAGTGAAAATAAGCAAGTGGCACTATATCAAACTAAAAAGCTTCTGCACAGCAAAGAATATTATCAACAAAATGAAAAGGCAACCCACCAAATGCAAGAGAATATTTTCAAGTCATAAATCTGATAAGAGGTTAATATCCATAATACAAAGAACTCACATAATTCAAAAGAAAAAAAACAATTCAATTTAAAATGGGTAGTTGACTGGCTCAGTTTGTTAAATATGTGACTCTTCATTTCAGATGTGTGCGTTTGAGTCCCATATTGGGTGCAGAGATTACATAAAAGTAAAATCTTAAAAAAAAAAAAAAACAAAAACAGGCCAAAGATCTAAAAAGTCATCTTTCCAAAGGAACATATAGATGGCCAATGGGTCCAAGGAAAGGTGTTCAACATCACTAATTATCAGGGAAATGCCAATCAAAATCATGAAGAGAGATCATCTCACACTTGTTAGGATGGCTATTATCAAAGATAAGAAATAACAAGTGTTGGCAAGGATGTGGAGAAAAAGAAATCCTTATGCACTGTTGGTGGAAAGGTACATTGGTGTAGCCACTATGAAAAACATCATGAAGGTTCTTGAAAAAATTAAAAATTAAACTACCATATGATCCATCAATTCCACTTCTGGGCATTTTTCCAAAAGAACTAAAAACACTAACTTGAAAAGTTTATGTCACTCCATGTTTGTTGCAGTATTATTTACAATAGCCATGTGTCTGCATTTCCTATTTACAATAGCAATCTAATGACCCTTGATGAATGAATGGATAAAGAAGATGTGGTGTATACATAAAATGGAATATTAGTCATACATTAAAAAAAGGATATCTTGCCACTTGAGATAGCATGAAAGGACCTTGAAGGCATTATGCTGAGAAAAATAAGTCAGAGCAAGACAAACATCATATGACCTCACTTATATGTGGAGTCTAAAACAATACAAGAGCATAACAAAACCAAAAAACTGAACTCCTAGAGAAATCAGATTGGTGGTTACCAGATGTAGTTAGGGTGAAGGTGGTCAAAAGGTACAAATTTCCAGTTATACAATATATAAGTACTGGGGATGTGATGTAAAACTTGGAGACTACAGTTAATAATACTGAATTACATATTTCAAAGTTTCTAAGAGAGTAGATCTTGAAAGTTCCCATCACAAGAAAAATAATTGTAAATGTGTGGTGATGGATAGTAAGTAGACTTCTTATGGTGATTAGTTTGCAATATATACAAATATCAAATCATTATGTTGAACACCTGAAACATTATGTTATATGCCAATTATATTTCAATAATTTTTTTGTTTTAAAAAGCAATTCAGTAAAGGAAGGCTCTATGATGCCAAATAATATGTCCCATGTTTGCAACTAAGTATTTGACTCAGTCAAGTTTTAACATATGGAAAATCTTTAGGCTTTCAGAGTTAGAAATTCCCTTTAGAATTTAGTGAAATGCAGGCTCTGCCTAGAAAAAAAAGAGAAATCCACCTATGCACTTATCCATAAAAGTCCACGTATAATGCAAGAAGTTTTCACAGGCTCCCCCCATCCCCAGCCAATTCCTTAAGGATCCATGAATCCCAGGTTCAGGACCTCTGCTGTAGAAGAAACCAGATAAAACAGGAAATAAGAAATCTAAGAGATCAAAATTCTGGACAATACTAGAGACACAGAAGATGGTCCACAAGGTAGACATCAAGGGATCATGAACCAGAAAACTCATTAAGACTGAAGGATAGGGCATGGCTATCATCTTACTCTCAAGATGCCAATTTCACATAACCTATGACCACACAAAAAAATAATAATCCAAAAGATAAGAACTGACAAAGATGCCCCACCTCCTTACCTCTTCCTTCTCCAAATAGACTATCCACCAGTCACAAGACAACAACAACAAATCTTTAATAATCAGAAAACCTTACTATCCTATTCAAAAATCCCCTTATACTTTCTAAGACACCAGTGAAATCCAGGGCATGACCATTCTGAGGCTTTGAGGGCAGGTAAACGGACTGTAGTTAAAGTCTATTAGAAGTTTCATAAAAAGAGATAATAGTGGTTGTTGAGTAGATCTTGAAAGGGGAATGAAAGCAAATATATGGGCAGGTACTGCCACCAGGATAGGGGTAGAGACTAGATTTAACTTACAACTGTATTAGTTAGGATTAGTTAGGTTTAGCTATGAGAAATATAAATTTAAAATAACAGTGACTTAAACTTGTTAGAATTTAATATGTTTATTATTGACTTATTTTGAGAGAGGGAGCATGCACGCATGCACCTGAGTGGGGAAAGGACAGAGGGAGAGAGAGAATCCTAAGCAGGCTCCAGGCTCAGCGTGCACAGAGCCATATGCAACTCTCCATCTCATAACAGCGAGATCATGACCTGAACTAATATCAACAGTGGGAAGCTCTAATGACTGAGTCACCCAGGCATCCCAATTATTTTTTCTCTCATAAAGACTGGAGGTTAAAATAAACAACTATTCAGGGCTAAATGGTGTTTTCATAATTGCCCATCTCCTCTTGTCCTGTTAGTTTATCATACTTAAGACATGGACCCACAATGGCCACTCAAGCTTCAACTATCTGCATTCCAGTTAACAGGAAGGAAGAAGTATAAGGAAGGACATATTCCTTCTCTTTGAGGATACTTCCTGAAGGTTGCACATAATGCTTCCACTTATATCTCATTGACTAGAATATAGTCATGTAGCCATACCTAACTGCAAGAGAGGCTGGGCAATTTAGTCTTGATTCTGGACAGTCATGTGCTCAGCTATAAATTAGCAGTTTTGCTACTAAGCAGTAAGGGGATAATGTATATTGAAGTAGCTAAGTTAAGACTACAGATACTTTACATGGAAAACCAGAAAGACTCCACCAAAAAAGCTGCTAGAACTGACACATGAATTCAGCAAAGTCACAGGATACAAAATCAATGTACAGAAATTGGTTGCATTTCTATACACCAATAATAAAACAAGAGAAAGAGAAATCAAGAAATTGATCCCATTTACAATTGCACCAAGAACCATAAAATACCTGGAATAAACATAGCCAAAGATGTAAAAGATCTGTATGCTGTAAACTATAGAAAACTTATGAATAAAATTGAAGAAGACACAAAGAAATGGAAAAACATTCCATGCTCATGGATTGGAAGAATAAATACTGTTAAAATGTCAATACCACCCAAAGCAATGTACACATTCAATACAATCCCAATCAAAATTGCACCAGCATTCTTCTCAAAACTAGAACAAACAATCCTAACATTTGTATGGAACCATAAAAGACCCTGAATAGCCAAAGTAATATTGAAAAAAGAAAAACAAAGTGGGAGGCATCACAATCACAGACGTTAGCCTCCACTACAAAGCTGTAATCATCAAGACAGTATGGTATTGGCACAAAAACAGACACATAGACCAATGGAATAGAATAGACAACCTGGAATTGAACCCACAAAAGTATGGCCAACTAATCTTTGACAAAGCAAGAAGGAGTATTCAATGGAAAAAAGACAGTCTCTTTAGCAAATGTTGCTGGGAGAACTGGACAGCAACATGCAGATGAATGAAACTAGATCACTTTCTTACACCACACACAAAAATAAACCCAAAATGGATGAAAGACCTAAATATGAGATAGGAAACCATCAAAACCTTAGAGGAGAGAGCAGGCAACAGCCTCTTTGACCTCAGCCGCAGCAATTTCTTGCTTGACATGTCTCCAAAGGTAAGGGAATTAAAAGCAAAAATGAACTATTGGGACCTCATCAAGATAAAAAGCTCCTGCACAGCAAAGGAAACAATCAACAAAACCAAAAGGCAGCCGATGGAATGGGAAAGATATCTGCAAATAATATATCGGATAAAGGGTTAGTATCCAAAATCTATTAAGAACTTACCAAACTCCACACCCGAAAAACAAATAATCCAGTGAAGAAATGGGCAGAAGACATGAATAGACACTTTTCCAAAGAAGACATCCAGATGCCCAACAGACATGAAACGATGCTCAACATCACTTACCATCAGGGAAATACAAATCAAAACCACACTGAGATACCACCTCACACAGGTCAGAGTGGCTAAAATTAACAACTCAGGAAACAATAGAGAGTGGCGAGGATGTGGAGAAATGGGAACCCTCTTGCACTGTTGGTGGGAATACAAACTGGTGCATTCGCTCTGGAAAACAGTGTGGAGGTTCCTCAAAAAATTAAAAATAGATCTACCCCATGACCCAACAATAGCACTGCTAGGAATTTACCCAAGGGATACAGGAGTGCTGATGCATAGTGGCACTTGTATCCTAATGTTTATAGCAGCAATTTCAACAATAGCCAAATTATGGAAAGAGCCTAAATGTCCATCAACTGATGAATGGATAAAGAAGATATGGTTTATATATACAATGAGATATTACTTGGCAATGAGAAAGAAAGAATGAAATCCTGCCATTTGCAGCAATGTGGGTGGAACTGGAGAGTATTATGCTAAGTGAAATAAGTCAAAGAAAGACAGATAACATATGTTTTCACTGATATGTGGATCTTGAGAAACTTAACAGAAGACCATGGGGGAAGAGAAGGGGAAAAATAGTTACAAACCAAGAGAGAGGGAGGCAAACCATAAGAGACTATTAAATACAGAGAACAAACTGAGGGCTGATGGGGGGGGGGTGGAAGGGGGAAATGGGTGATGGGCATTGAGGAGGGCACTTGTTGGAATGAGCACTGGGTGTTGTATGTAAGCAATGAATCACAGGAATCTACCCTCAAAACCAAAAGCACACTGTATGCACTGTATGTTAGCCAACTTGACAATAAATTATATTTAAAAAAAAGTGAATGTCAGCTATGTCAGTCTCTCCCATGCTATAAGATGCTTATCAATATTCTTCATCTCTCTACAATACAGAAATACCATGTAAACATGAAAACAAATGGGGAAAAATCAACACAGTGCTTGTCTGGGGATTTTAAGAAGCTTTATCTTTATAATATTGGATTTTATATAAGCTTCTGGAGGGAGGAAGGGGTCATTCCCAAGGAAGCACATCCAAATCAGATGGGAGAAGACCATGAGGAGACAGAAGCATGGGACTTTATGTGTATCACAAGACTACATAAGTTACGGTTCTGACAGGACAGAAGGATACATGAGCAAATACTTTTAATAGAACACAGCCAAATGTAGTGAAAGAAATATACAGAGTGTGCTTTGTCAGTCCTGTCTGGTTCTCATCCCTACACAGATTCTCCCTCTGCATCTGGCACTATAATCAGGCCCTCCTTTAACCAATAGAAGATTGTCTTGGATCTTGACATTTTCTAGTAAAAATATTCAGATCTACATTGGCACTAGGAGTCTTATTTTGATTATGCATTTGGAGAAGGAAGGAAGTAGAGTCTGTACAGTGCAGTGGCTAAAAGCACAGATTCTAGAGGCAGACTGCATGAATTTGAACAATGAAATCTCCAACCATGTGATCTTGAACAAGTTATTAACCTCTGCATGCTTCAGGCTTCTTCTCTCTAAAATGAGGTTAATAAGAGAACATCCCATGTTATTTGAATCTGGTTGGTTCCTGATTTAAAACAGAAATTAAGATACTACCTAGTATCTACCTCATGGGGGTGTGGCATAAACAAGCTAATGCAAGTAGGATGTTATACAACATGGAACATTTTAAGTGCTATGAAAGTGTTTGCTATTGTTCTTAGGGCTGTATTTTACCCACTAGATAAGAGTCTCAGCACCCCAACATGCATCCGCCCTCCGGTGTCGATCTGGTGGCAGGGGGCAAGGATAGCTCACATTCTGGGCCTTCCCAACTGGCTCTGTCTTACTGCTATTAACTAGGTCCTACTTAATGGGTCCCTCTCTGAAAGGACACTAAAGACAGAGGACATTTTTAACCTTTAAGAAGAAGACAAATGACATGTTTCAGATCTTTAATAGGTAAAACAGTAAAGTAGAAACTAAAAACTTCAATTAGAAAGAACAGGTTAAAAAATAAAACCGATGCACCCAAACAAATTAAAGGCTTACACAGGAAATCCCTTTGTGGTCAATGACTATATCTATTCAATTCACCAATATACCAGAAGGTAGCACGGTGCTTAACATAAACATTTTAATACATCTTTCTTGACTAAATAAATAAATGGTGAATACCTTAAGAAGTTCTGGCAATTGACTTCAATACTATGATTTAAGTCACAAAGAAGTGAGTAGGAACTTCAGGCAGTTTCCTTGTGTTTTCTCAGAGCTAGCCCTGCTCCCAAAAGGGAAGATAGTAAAAAGAATCCCACCTTCTCTACACTCCTCACCAATGGCATCTCCAATGAAGAACATTTATGAATGGCAGAGGTTTGCTTTCAATTCTTTGATACTCTTCCTCGGAGCCTAAAGTTTTCTTTTAAGTTTTGTTTTCAAATTTAAAATATAATGTAATAATATGTCTTAAAATATTACAGCTCATTCTTACTCTGTATGGGTCAACCATTTTTTCTGAGTCTTACACAGCTTTAGTAACATATATTTGGCACTTTTTTTACCCCTGTAATAACATGCCTAAAGTAAAAAAAGATAATCTATTTTTAATAATCATATATATATATATATCTCAAATTCAAAATGCTTAGGGATGAAGAGGTGTTTGGGGGTTTTTAAATAGATAGATAAGTAGATACAATTTTGATCTGGAGCCATGGCAGCTGTTTTTAATGAGAGATTTGATGCCATGATACAGACAAACCATCTAGCTTAGGTCAACCCTATAGAATGGGGCTTCTGTGAAATAATGTCTAAAGCATCAATTTGAAGGGCTTTATTGTAGTTTCAAATGCCTTAAAACAGATGAGGACTACCTCTGTTCCATGCACTTTTTTTTAATTGAGGCTTCTGACCTGAATAAAAATCCATCAAAAGGCAATTCTTATATTAAAGAAGAGTAAAAACTATTCTGCATTAAAAATTAGAACAGGGAACATCTAACCATTCAATATTTTATTGCTGTACCATATTCAGTTAAGGAGGTAAGGTTGAGTGTGAAAGATGGGGGTGGAGAAATCTAAGACACAGCGTAGATGAAAATCCAATATTCATCATATTCTTAAAGAACAAAACCTGAGGAGATTCATCAGTATTATTTTATGTTATTTCTAACCTCAGAAAATCCAACTTTTTTTTTACAATTATTTCTATTTTCCTAATTTTAAACTGGGGGGAAAAGCAGACTTTACAAAAATTTATGACCAATGAATGAAAAATGAACTTTAATATATTAATCACATTGTCTAAGTGGTTTCCATTTGGGTCTCACAAAAATTTTCTGAACAAACATAATCAAAAGCTTCTTGAAAAAAAATTTTTTTGAGAGAGAGACAGCATGCATGAGAGTGCATGCAAGTGTGGGAGGGGCAGAGGGAGAAAGAGAGGGAGAGAGTGAGTGACAGATTGAGAAAAGAGAGCAGTTTCCACACTCAGCTTCACACTCAGTGCAGAGCCTGATGCAGGGCTTGATCTCACCACCAGATCATGACCCAAGTCGAAATCAGGAGTCAGAGGCTTAACTGACTGAATCACCCGGGCACCCCTAGTCAGAAACTTTTAATAAAGAAATGGGAGGGGCACCTGGGTGGCTCAGTCAGTTGAGCTTTGGCTTAGGTCAAAATCTTGCAGTTTGTGAGTTATAGCCTCACACTGGACTCACTGTTGTCAGCCTGTCAGCAGAGAGTCAGCTTTGGATCCTCTGTCCCCCTCTCTTTGCCCCTCCTCTGATGGTGCTCTCTCAAAAATAAATAAACATTTTTTAAAAATTGGGAAAGATGATAATTTCCAAACATGATGCTAGTTGAAGCTTTGGCTGCACTCTTGCAGCAATGTCTGAAGTCCAATATAAAACTCTTCCCACAGTCAGTCTTCTGTTCCTCTTAGCATTATCTTGGATAAAGCTTTTTTTCCTCAAACTCATCAACAGGATACTGTATAAATAAATTGTGACTTGTTCATCAAAAGAAGTTACAGAGTAGTTAAAATTTATAAACTGAGGCTATATGTATTTTCACAGATAAATCTTAAGCATAATTGCTCAGCAAAAGGAAAAGCAATTTCCAAAAGGACACATATAGTGTGATCCAATTACATAAGTTTTAAAAACAGCATAAAGTCTGTGTTGCTTGTGGGCACATATATATGTAGTAAATAGAAAAGCATTTCTACTACAATTTAGGGCAGTAGTTATTTCTGGTGAGGGATTCATAAGAGACTTAATACCTGAAATATTGTATCCCTTAAATTATCTGAAGCAAATTTGGCAAAATGTTAGGATTTGTCCAAGTTGTATGGAGAATATAAACATATCCATCTCTACACTCCCCTCTTTGCTTGATATAGTTTATAATTTTAAGAAAAAATAAAGTAAATGAGTTAATAGCTCAGATCAATAAGGTAGAAAAACAATAATAAAATACCTCAAGAGAAAGAAAAAAAAAGGAATTTATAAAAGATTAAATTTAAAAGAATGGAATAAAAAACATAAAGGATTAAAATTGGTCAATAAAATCAAATGATCACAATCTACAAAGTCCCATAAAATAGGTAACAGCTTTGAATCTTTTTCTAAGAATAAAAGAAGAAAAATAAACACTATGCATAATAAGAAAAGATATATCTATAGAGGACATTGTTTAAAGTCTAAAAGAATACTAAACTTTCTAATACTGATTAACTTGAAAATACAGATGAAATTATATAAGTTATATTATATATTATGTTATATATAATATACATTATCAGATTGAACCAAATAGGAGAAAAAAAAGCATAAATATAACAATAATTATAAAAATAATTGCAAGTGTTGTCCAAGCTCTCGCCCAAAAATAGGCTCTGGTCCCAGATGGTTTTATAAGTTTTACTAAAGATATAAAGGGCAGGTAATTACTATGTAATGCAAATTCTTTCAGAGCATAGAAGGCATGCAAATCTTTCCATATTATTCTATAAGAATAGCATAGCTTCATATCAAAAATAAAGATAGCTCAAAAATGGAATATTATAATTTCATTTTTAAATATAATCATAAAATTTTAAATAAAATGTTATCTAATTGAATCCAGCAACTTATATTTTCCATAATATATCAGAACTATCAGGGACATTAGTCATCTTTCTGGCTTACTCAGTATCTGACAAACTTTCTGTTGTTCAGGGAATTCCTAATCTCCCATCAAAGAGGCTGCCCATGCCATGTATTTTCTTTCCCAGTTTCTCCTTAAGTAGGAGGTACATGACCTAAGCTTTGCCCATCAGATACCACCACTGAAGACTTTGGGTTGGACGCAAGTGACATGAAGAAGTAGGGACTGCTTAGAATCCGTTTGTTGGGCAGTCGAATCTATATCCAAGTACATCCAAAAATGATGGGGCCAAACGGCATGTCTGCTGTCCACCTTAGGTAACAAAAGTTAGGGTGCCAGTGGTCAGTTGTTTCTGCAGTATGTCTTTGCTGGACCAGTTCTTGAAAATAATGTGAGACTTTGTTCTGGACCATGTAGCCTACAAGACTGATTCTTTTAACTTGCCAGAGATTCCAGGAGTTTCTTGATAGCTTTTAATAACTTGCTTTTCTACTTAACTAGCATGAGTTGGTTTTGTTGCTTGTAACAACCATATACTAATATGTTGACAAAGAATAATTTATTCAAGGATGCAAAGATAACTTAATAAATCTATTGATGTGATTCACTATATGAACAGATTAAAGAGGAAAAGCTAAAGATTATACAACCCAAGACCATTTGATGAAGTTCAACACCTCTTATTGACTAAAAACAATATAACACAAAATCTTATCAAGCTAGAAATAGGATTTTTAAAAATTCATACAGAATATTTACCAAAAACAGAGAACAAGAATCATACTCAATGTAAACACATTGGAAGTACTTCCACTGATGTCTCTAACAAGATAGAAATGTCCAACCTCACCAGGGCTATGTATTTAGCCATGAACGTGAGATCCTGTCCAACACAATTGGACAACTAAATAAATGAGATAAATAATAGAAAAGTAGTCAAACTGTCATTCTTTGCAAAGGAATATGATTGCTTACTTAGAAAATCAAGAGAAACCCACTGATAAACTATTAGATCTTTTAAAGGGGTTTAGTAACACAGGCAGATATAAAATTGGTGTATAAAATTCTATAGCACTGTGACATACTAGTAATAACCAATTGTTTTAATATGGTAGAAAAACTACCACTTGTAATAGTAAAAGAAATGTAAAATATATAGGATGTCACCTATCAAAAATTTCCATGTTTATATCCTTAAAGGATATAAAAATATATTCAAATAAACACAGAGTTCCAACTTTTCTTGAATTGTTTCTTCAAATTGGTCTTTTCATTTAATATAATTTCATTCAAAATCCCAAAAGGAATTTTGTTTTGTATATAGGTTGACAAGCTGATTCTAAAATTCATCTGGAAGAAAAAGTACCCAGTAATATTGAAAATGTTTGCACAGGAAAAAGAATAAGAGAGGAATGATCCTAGCACTTATTCAAATATACTATGGATCCTTGACAATAAAAACAGAGTTGAACTGGCACTGAGATATACAAAACCAAATCAAGGAAATAGACTAAAGAGTCCAGAAATTACTCTTCAGATATATGAAATGGAATACTCAATGAAACTGATGTCTAAAATCCGTGTAGAAATGATCAACTCTTCTAAATATGGTGTGATAGCTAACTATACTTTAAAGTGGGGGAGAATTAAATCACTTTTCCTACCAATAGTAAATATCTAAGCAAAAAGGGATTTAAAAAATGAGAAAAATTTTTAAATCTTAGGAAGGGAAGGGACTTCTTAAGCAACACACAAAACCCAGAAACTACAAATAAAAAGGCTGAAATTTTGGCCTACACTGAAACTTAAAACTTCATATGGTAAAAGGTACCATGAAGAAAGTTTTAAAAGGGGGAAGCAAGGACAGACTATCAGAGAATAATAATAAAGAACAGATGGGGATATATATCTATAATACATAAAGAGCACATACTCATGAAAAGAAACTTACACTTTTTCACTTATTATTCCATATACTTCTATACTGTTTCCATTCTCAGCAAGAAATTTTTCATATACTGTTTCATAATCAAAAAGCTAAAAAGAAATTTTAAGGTGGCAAATATATCACTCTTCACCAAGATTGTCCATCTCAGCTTTTCTATTTTAAAATATCTCAAGTTTGAGACTTCAAAATCTATAAAAATATTTCATCTACTCAATTATTTAAGTTTAAAATAATCTTAATTAGAATGAGAAAACTGCACAGTATATATGTCTGTTCTTTGTTGAAGCATTAACAAAGTAAAATAACATTACCATTACCTGCAGTCAAGATCAATTTGCAACTTGGGCTGCTTTAATATTCTTAAACTATAATTCACAAATTCTAATAAATAGCTTATAAACAGCAGTGCTAAATCATAAAAAAAAAACACTTAGGATACCAGAATAAATTAGTGGCATTGTCTCTTATTAATATGACTGTTTACCACAAAGACAATCTTGGAAACAAATTCCCACACACTTGGTGTTTTGAAATAACAGAAATCTATTTTCCCACAGTTCTGGAGGACAGAATCTGCAATCAAGGTGATGGCAGGGTTGATTCCTTCTGGAGGTTCTGGAGGAGGACATGTTCCATGACTCTCTTCTAGCTTCTTATGGCTACTGGAAATCCTTGGTATTCTTTGGCATGTGGGTACCCTTTAATCTCAGCCATTGTTTTCACATGGCCTTTTCATCCTTTTCTCTCCTCTGTATCTGTGTGTCTCTGGGACATCTTTTTTTTCTGTCTTTTATAAGAATATTTATTTTTGGCTTAAGGTCTATCCCAAATTTAAGATGATCTCATCTCAAGATACTTAACTTAATTACATCTATAAGACCCTATTTCCAAATAAGGTCACATTCATAGGTGCCAACCTTAGGACTAAGACATGTCTTCTAAAGATACATAGCTTAACCCAACTACAGGCATCAAGGCAGGATAGATCCCTGGGCTAAGAAGACTGGAGAAGGCTGAATGCATGAGATGGCACCTGAGCCTTGAAGTATGTCCAAGAATTTGAGAACTCAAGAAGAGAACACAGGACTTTAGAGAAGGAGGAAAATGTTAGAAATGTTGGGTCTGGAGGAAGGGCAGTGTCAGGAAGTAGTATTTCTCGGGGAGATAGTTAGAGGCTCTACTAGCTTACTAAGGATGTGTCAAATTATGTTTGGATACTTAGCAGAAAGCCAGAAAGGTTTTCTAAAACACAGAATTAACTAGGTATATTATTCATAATAAAGTTATTTGTGTCTAGAAATAACAAAATCTCCACGTGAGGGTTTTTTCTTTGAGATTTTTACTTCTATAAATTATTCTAAAATGTTTTAGATTATTATTAATGGGAAAAATGAATTTCCAGGGAAAATTAGATAAAAACTGGTTGCACTGAAAGCCCATTGCTTGAGCTAGAAGGTTAGGGTTATACATTGCAATGATGCACTTGGTTAATTTGCATGAACAGTTCCATCTAATTAGCAGGTGCAGGCCAGTTGATAACCTTTTGGTAACTGGCAGTGGGAAGGAATATCAACTCTTAAATCTGTGGGAGACGTTGAGGGTGGTAGTTAAGGACAATAGTTATTAAACAGTCTTGCTTCAAATCTTGGCTCTACTCTTGTTCCTTTACTGGCTATGTAATTTTAAGCAAGTTGCTTGATTTTCTAGTCTCTATAATAGGAGTAATAATACCTAAGTCATATGTTTGTTGAGAGGGTTAAATGAGATGATATGTTAGTTTCCATAACAAAAGACCATAAACTGGTTAGTTTAAAATAACAGGGATTTAGCATCTCATAGTTGTGGAGGCTAGAATTCCAAAATTAAGATGTTGGTCAGACCATGCCTTACTCTGAAACCTGTAGGAGAGAATCCTTCCTTGACTCTTCAAGCTTCTAATATTTGCTAGTAATCCTTGGTGATCCTCGGTTCACAGATGCCTCACTCCAATTTCTGCCTCTATCATCACATGGCCATCTTCTCCCTGTGTTCCTCTGCTCCTTCTGGAGAATCCCTGGCCTAAGGCCCACCTACTCCAGTATGACTTCATTTTGGCTAATTATATTTGTAACTACCCTACTTGCAAAGAAAGTCACATTTTAAGGCACTTAGGATTTCACCATATTTTTGTGGAGGCACAATTCAACCCATAAGAAATGGTATGTGAAAATCCCTTTGCTCTCAACAAATAATCAACATTTGCTACTGTCTTGGAGGCAGAAGAAGGCAACAATTTTGATATAAACTGACATTATATTATCTTAGACTTGGCAGACATTTGGTAAAGGTTGTTGATGGGATGGTTTTGTATGTATTTATATTTTTATTTTAGGAATTTAAATAAGCAGAAAGTATCTTTTTTTGTAAATTTTTTAATGTTTGTTTATTTTTGAGAGAGAGAAAGAGAGACCACAAGAGGGGGAGGAGCAGAGAGAGAGGGAGACACAGAATGTGAAGCAATCTCCAGGCCCTGAGCTGTCAGCACAGAGCCCAAAGCAGGGCTTGAACTCACAAGCCATGAGATAATGACCTGAGCCGAAGTCCGACGCTTAACCTACTGAGCCACCCAGGCGCTCCAACTGAAAAAGTATCCTTAAGTACAAGAAGTAGTCCTCTACTTCTCTTGTGTGGTTCAGAGTTTACAAAGATATTTTATAAGAGTTTAAATGCCAGAGAATAAATAACATACTTTTTAAGCACAGTTCTAAAAATTTAAAGGCACATACAATGTTATAAAACTTGTTTATGTTTACAATAAAAAGAAAGCTGAAAAAATAATCTGACATAATCCCACCTTCCTTGAGGTAAGAAGAGTCTTCTTCACCTTCTTCAGTGACAATCTTTCTATTAATTCTTCTAGTAAATTTTTTTATAGTCCTAACAGATTCTTCCATAAGCTACCCTTCCTTATGTTGCTATATACTCAGTAGTGCTCATTTTCCATTTCCCAAAATGAAAAGAAGAACGCCATTCCTTGTAAACATTTTGATAGTGATTTTAAAATCCAAAAATCAAGGGCACCTGGGTGGCTCAGTCGGTTAAGCATCTGACTTCAGCTCAGGTCACAGTTTCACAGTTCATGAGCTCGAGCCCCACGTTGGGCTCTGTGCTGACAGCTTAGAGCCTGAAGCCTGCTTCGGATTCTGTGTCTCCTTCTCTCTCTGACCCTGCCCCACTCCTGCTCTGTCTCTCTCTGTCTCTCAAAAATAAGTAAACATTTATATATCCAATGGAATACTACTTGGCAATGAGAAAGAATGAAATATGGCCTTTTGTAGCAACATGGATGGAACTGGAGAGTGTTATGCTAAGTGAAACAAGTCATACAGAGAAAGACAGATACCATATGTTTTCACTCTTATGTGGATCCTGAGAAACTTAACAGAAGACCATGTAGGAGGGGAAGAAAAAAAAGAGAGAGAGGGAGAGAGCCAAACCATAAGAGACTCTTAAAAAACAGAATAAACTGAGGGTTGATGGGGGTGGAACAGAGGGGAACGTGGGTGATGGGCATTGAGGAGGGCCCCTGTCGAGATGAGCACTGGGTGTTGTATGGAAACAAATTTGACAATAAATTTCAAATTAAAAAAAGAAGAAAACCAAAAATAAATAAATAGGTAAACATTAAAGAAATAATAAATAAAATAAAAGAATCAATGGGAGAAGTGCCAAAATTGAATTAAGTCATAAGATTTATCAAGATGAAAATCTCCCATTCAGAATTAAGTGGCTGTAAGCGTTCTAGAATCCGTTGTTAAATACAAAGTCACTTTAATTATCAGACTAGGAAATATATGTGAGGAAACTTTTGTATTGAAATCTTATTATATTTCCTTAAATGTACTACTTAATGTTATATCTGGGACAAACTGCAACTTTAGACCTGAAATTTTTTTCAAAACCAATAAATGGCAAGAGACAGACTGCAAAAATTTGGGAAAGGTACACTGATGAAAACAAAATGTTAAATGAGAAAATTTAACCATATATGCTGACCTTAAGCAAATACATAATGGTCAAAAGCAAATGAAACTAAGATGGAAGGCAATGTGAAAAAAGAAGAAAGAATTACTGTCTTCTGATAGGAACAAATTAAGCCTAAGAACTCAAGTAGAGGAAGATGGCCCAAAAAGTCTGGGAAAACCTTTTCCTAGCAAGATACCTCTCACAGAATGGGAATTCTAGGAATGTTAAAGGGGAGAAAGCCAGGCAGAAGGAGCTGGAAGATGAGGAAAGTGGCATCAAGAAGGAAAAATCAAGAAGGAAAAATATTTACATTCATTGGTTTTAGCAATAGTTAAGATACTAAGGCCAGCAAGGAGAACTGAAGCCTAGACTGAAAATGATTCACTCTGTTGAAAGGTAAAGAACAATTTTCCCAAATGTACCCAGAAGTTTATCTTTATTTTATCTTTGATGTCTGATGGAAGTTGTCAACACACAGCAGAGTGCACTTAAACCAGAGACTTGGCAGATCTGGATTACAGGCTTGTTTCTGTCTCTTACCAGTTCTCTCTTCTCAGCTAAGCCACAAAAGCTCTCTGGTTTCCAATGCAGCCATTAATGATTTGTTTCTCTATGCATGATTCAGTGTGCAAATCTAAAATCTAAAATTGTTCGACTCTGAGTTTATGGATTTGTCCTTTTAATGGAGACGGATTCTGTGAATAGATACACACATGCACGCACACACGCACACACAAAGTGATAGTCAAAATATTTCACAACCAGTTCAGCATCAACTAATCATGACAGAGGCTGGATGCAAACAACCAATATGGCCAGACCAGTGCATGCCTCCTGCGTATCAGCTCTACAAGGAAAAAGATGAAAACATGGGTAAGCTGTTTTGAGTGTAAAGGTGGCTTGTTCATAAATTCAGTAAACCAAATCTATATTTGCACCCTAAAAATGCAATCCATGTGTAACTGTTCACCTGGTAGTATCTTTCCTGCATTGTAGACCGAGGGAGCAAGAGGAAATATATATAGCTTCTGGGAAGGGAGTGAAGGAGGGAGGGAGAAGCTTCTGCATTTCAGGATCATGATTCCTACATGTAGCAAAGGTTCTGATTAGACCATAGCCAGAACTTGGAATCGCTTAGCAAGCAAATACTGGTTCCCAACCTCTGACCTATACAGGCACTAGGGAACCTCTTGGGGGAAAAAAATATTAAACCATAAATCAAATTCAGATGTTCAGATTCCAAAGACTCATCTGATGAACCAGGCACGAATGAGGGGAGCTGAGAGAATCTCCCCTTAGAGAAGGAAGAGTCTGGCATGAGGCCAGATTTAGCTAGAAGAGCAGGATGGTTCCAGATGCAGCTAGGTTCCAGTGTACAGCTTCAAGGCATTGTCCTGGGAGTAAGAACATGGCCTCTGGACTCTTCTGATAGGGGCTTCTGAACTGCCTCCAGCATCACCTCCTTTGTAACCTTGGCAATTACTTGGCGTCTCTAGACTTCAGTATCTTTACCTGTAAAACAGGGATGCTAAGTGTCACAGACCATGTATCATAGGGTGGCCATGAGGATAAATGGAGGTAATGCATATAAAGCCTTTGGAGAGAATTTAACGCATTTTAAGCATTGTTACCCTGGAAGTCCAGGTACATTTGGAACAGGAAACATGAGTTGTTTGTGCATAAACTGAAAACCCAACAATGATAACAGTGATAACTGCAACAATCATGAGAACAACCTCACTATATATTCTGTATCATTTAGGGAGCCTGCTTAGGGTGTCCTACCCCCATTCTACTCAGTCTTGTCCCTCCTTAAAAGAAAGTATTTTTCTTTTTCCTTCCAAGAAGGTAGCTTGGGGTTGGAGAATGTTTGGATTTCTCTCTCTCTGGGAGGAGAATGTGAAGCTTTTGATTTAAAGGCTGAAGCCCCCAGAGCTGGATTGTCTGAGGGAAAAGAGCTCCTAGCCTTGAGCGAGGAGGAAACGGCTGACCTGAGGGAGATGGGAACCAATGAAGGAGCAGAAAGGGGTGCTTGTTCCCCATTCCCATCAGCACTTCAACTTTTCTAATTAAACAAACTATCGTCAGAGAAGAACATCTTTATAAACAGGTTGAAGAACTGGTTGAGAGGTGATGACAGGGTTGGAAACAAGAACTATCTGGAAAACAGTTGAGGCTACATGGCACTACCTAGGGTCCAAGTCACAAGTCAAGGATGTCATAGATGAAGAAGGCCTGGATTAAGTTAGAAGATGGAAGGAGGATCAAGGTCATACAGAATCAGGTGCCAGATCAGCAACCCGAAACAAGACAGGAGACAGCTGTCCAACCCTAGGTGCATCTGGTCTGCTGGCTCCCCCAACAATGGAGCCAATGAAAGACTGACCCTATGAGAGGGGTCCAGCTCAAGTTGATTATTTTGAGGTTTTTTCCTATGTCATGAATTGATATAAAAAATGCCATTTAGCAGGCACTGGGGTGGCTCAGTCGGTTAAGCAGCCGACTCTTGATTTCAGCTCAGGTCATGATCTCATGGTTCGTGAGTTGGAGCCCCACATTGGACTCTGTGTTCACAGCATGGAGCCTGCTTCAGATCCTCTGTCTCCCTCTCTCTACCCCTGCCCCACTCATGCTCACTCTCTCTTTCTCTCTCAAAAATAAATGTGGAAAAAAAATTCTTTTAAATGCCATTTATAGCCAAAAGCCACTAAATTGTTAAAAATGTCATAAGTAAGTTCTCAGAATTAATAAGTCAACTAGAAACAAGTGTATGCTCTTATCAAGAGTTAAATATGCAGTTTGGGTGAGGATTTGGGGCCATTAGATATATAATCACAAAGACACTTTTGTTTTTGGATGAGAGGATTCACTTTTGGTTTTGAAATGCAAAAATTGCCATCTTTATTTTTTCTAGTCTACTCTGTCCTTATGTGATACGAGTTCACAAGTAAAAGCAGTTACCATGGCAGCTAGAGACCTTCCTTTCATAAAAGATAAAAGTCAGTAGTAATGTTTTAGACCCATTGTTTTCAACTCTGTTCCTTCTATAGATGTGTCTTCCCCATTAATTTTACAGCATTAAGATGACCCACAACACACTTAAACCCTTTGCTTTGAATATCAAGATGACTCAGCCACCCTGTCCTGTAAATAATAAGGTTTCGACATTTACAGATTACTCCTGTCAACTAAAAAGCGGTTAAAGTGAAAATTACACAGTCCTGGCAGACATTCATGTGACCTAAGGTTTGGGTTTTTTTCTTAGGATTTATAACTCTGACAGTTAATTTTGTGGGCCTCCTTTAAAGCCTGTCATTTAGCACAAATTGACATTTAAGCAGCTTTTTAAAGCTCTAGTATAAAAATGTTAAAACAGCCTGAGTTTTTTTCCTATTAACATCACCTATTATTTATTATCATAGTCAGAGAAGTGAATCATCAATTTCTCCCTTTCAACATTTTTTAGGAATTGGAGGCAGTGGGGAAGATAGGACATCCTCAGTCAATTTTATTTCCTTCTTTGAAAAGAATAAAAATAAGCTTCTTAGATTAACATTAAAATCTTTTGTACAAAAGACAACACAAAATGAAGAAAAGATACCACTGAGTGTTGTGGTGCATTTAACAGCAGAGGGTTAGTGTCCGGAATATATATAAATTTATATTATATAACATATAATATATAAATATACAATTTTACATACAATATAAAATAGTACATTATAAAATATATATATAATATGCAAATATATATTTCTACAAATTATTAGAAAAAATAAACAACTCAATAGGACAATGGGAAAGAATATACAAGTAGCAATTTACAAAAGAGAGTTTGAATGGCCACATAAAGGGGCGTCTGGATGGTTCAGTCGGTTAAGCGTCTGACTCCTGATTTCAGCTCAGGTCATGATCTCACTATTCATGAGTTCAAGCCCCACAATGGGCTCTGTGCTGACAGCATGGAGCCTAGAGCCTGCTCCAGACTCTGTGTCTCCCTCTCTCTCTGCCCCTCCCCTGCTCGTGCTGTGTCTCTTTCTGTCTCTCTCAAAAATAAATAAACATTAAAAAAATTTTTTTAACTGTTCTCTGCTCTCGTGTTGGCTGGCCCCACCTCTGATCCAAAAGCCATACAACTTTCCAGCCAAATGTCTCCCAGGCTTGGGCTTGGAGGGTGTGTGCAGGCTGTGACTCTCATCAGTCCAAACATGGAGAGATGAACCTACAGCTTACCTGGGGCCAGCAGGAAGGAGGCAAACCAGTAGCTGAGGGTTCTAGAGAAATCTTGGCCTGTGGAGATCCTTGCCCCCCTACTCTTTTGGCCAACTGGGAAGCTACAGAGGAGCCAGGCAGGTGCCCAAGTCTCCCTGTCTTGAAAGATGGGAGAATGACACCCTTTGCTACTATTTTGTTTTCTTTTTAGGGATTGTATTTTCTTTTTAACTCCAAGAGCATAGAGCTTAGTTAACCTGAAGGGATGCACATTTATTACAAAGGGCCACAGAGGGACTTCAGTCACATCAGTATAGAACTCAGTCTCCTGGAGCACCTGGGTGGCTCAGTGGGTTAAGTGTCTGACTTTGGCTCAGATCAAGAATCTCTCAGTTCCTGAGTTCGAGCCCCACAGTGGGCTCTGCACTTACAGTGTGAAGCCTGCTTGAGAGTCTCTCTCTCTCTCCCTCTCTCTCTCTGCCCCTCTCCCACTCACACTTTCTCTCTCATAATAAATAAATAAATTTTAAAATAAATAAATAAAAGTTTCAAATGCATAAAAAAAGAAGATTAAGAAGAACCCAGTCTTCTTGGAAAGAGAAAGAATAAGGCCCTGGATGACAAATGTGGGGAGGCAAAAAGGAACTTGCTACATGTAGTTCCCACTACGTCATCATGTACAAACATCATAAGGCAGCAACACTGGTCTTTCATTACAGGATGAGGTCTCTGCATGCTTACTTCTCCCACAACATTGTGATTCAGGAGAATGGGTCTCTTTCTTTGTTAACATTGTATTTATTTTTGACAGAGAGAGAGAGAGAGAAAAACGGAGTGCAAGTGGGGGTGGGGCAGAGAGAGAGAGAGAGAGAGAGAGAGAGAGAGAGAGAGAGGGAGAATCCTAAGCAGGCTCCAGGCTCTAAGCTGTCAGCACAGAGCCCAACATGGGGCTCGAACTCACAAACTGGGAGATCATGATCTGACACAAAGTCAGTGCTTAACCAACTGAGCCACCTGGGCACCTCTGGGTCTCTTCTTGAAATCAGAAATTGCTTGGGTGGAAAACACATCCACAAGATTTGAGTAAGGCAGACCATTACTTGTTCAGTATTTCAAGCTGAGAAAGATGAGTTAATTCTTGAGGGAAATAATTCTATGCTTGTGCTGAATTCAGGTGCTTCCATTCAAAAAGCCCTTATAGTTAAAAACAAGGATATCAGAAAGGTTTGGGATATTATCTGTCTCTGATAAAGGAACAATACAGTAGGCAGATTAATAACATCTGGGAGCTGCCCAGCTATGGAAACAATGAGATACTGAATGATACTTAAGACCCGTCTGTGACAAAGAGCACAGTTGAATTCATCTATCTTAAGAAAAAAAAAAAAAGATGTGAGGGTAAAATAAAGGCATTTTGAGACCATTTTTTTCTAAATAATTCTTGGGTTAAAGCAAAAATCCAAAATTACGAATAAAATGAACAGCAGAGTCCTACACTTCACATCTGTGGCATGCAGCCAAAGCAATACTCAGCAGGAATGTACATTCTAAGTGCATTTATTAGAAAACAAGACAGAAAATAAATGCATTAAACTTTCAACCTCATGATAATACAAAAACAACCAAACCAAACAAAAAATTAGGAGGAAATTTAAAAAGATAAAAACAGAAATAGACTGAATAGAAAATAACCCCAAAAGGCAGACTGGATTAATTAAAATAAAATTAGTTCTTTGAAAAGCCCAATAAACTACACAAGCCTCTGGTAATTCTGATGATAGAGAGGGAGAGAGAGAACACCAGAAATAAGAACTAAAACATAGCCAAAGGGGTTCCAGAGTGGCTCAGTTGGGTAAGCGTCCAAGTCTTAATTTCGGCTCAGGTCATGATCTCGCAATTGTGAGATCAAGCCCTACATCGCGCTCTGCACTGACAACGGGGCGCCTACTTGGGATTCTCTCTCTCCCTCTCTCTCTCTGCCCCTTACCTGCTCATGCTCACGCACGCACTCCCTCTCTCTCTCTCAAAATAAATAAATAAACTTAAAAAAAATATTTTTAAATAGCCAAAGATACAGATAATATTTGTGAAATCCAAAAAGTTGTATCTAACACTTATACCATTAAACTTAAAATTCTAGAAAAAAAGAATTGTTTGGGACACATAAATTATCACAATAATATTAATGACAATGTAAAACTGAATAAACAGCCATAGAAAAACCTGAAAACCTAATTAAAAAAAAAATCTACTCTTTAAAAAAGGTATCAGTCCCAGACCATTTTATGGGTGAATTCTACATAACCTTTAAAGGGCAGATTTTTTTTTGCATGCTTTATTTAAATTGTTTCAGGACGTAGAATAGATATAAAATTCTTACTTTATTCTATAAGGCTGGTATAACACCAAATTGAGTAAAGACTGCCCCAAATACCCTTTTCTAAATCTCATATAATGAAAAAAAAAAATCTCATATACTTCTTTTCTTTTTTAAAATTTTAATGTTTATTTTTAAGAGAGAGAGAGAGAGAGTGAGAGCATGAGCGGGGGGGGGGGGGGGGGGGGGGGGCGGGGAGGAGCAGAGAGGAAGAGAGAGGAAGACACAGAATCTGAAGCAGGCTCCAGGCTCTGAGCTGTCAGCACAGAGCCTGACGCGGGGCTCAAACTCACAAACCACGAAATCATGACCTGAGCTGAAGTCAGAGGCTTAGCCAACTAAGCCACCCAGGCACCCCTAAAAATATTTTTCAAAAATTACAAATCAAAACTGTATTAAAGGAATGATATCTCATGACCAAGGAGAACTTCAAAAGTGGCTAAATTGTTAAACAATGGGAAATGTATTAATTCTTTATAAATAGAAAAAAAATGTATATAATTCTTGCAACAGAGATTGAAAAGGAGTTAAAAAAAATCTCAAACCTATTTCTGAAATAATCTCACTAATCCAGAAATAACATGAGACTAGGGTGCTTTGTAAGAAATTAATGTGTCTTGTTCTCACTCCTCTAGACACATTAGATAGGAATAAAAGATAGGTTTACCCCTTTTCAAGAGGATAGCCAAGCCATGGCCAGGTTTTCCTTACCCCAAACTGGGATGGAGCTTTTGTGTCTCCAAGCTAGTAAAGGAGAAGTTAGCTCTCAAGTACTGGCTACCCTGGAGATAATCAGGCTCTGATAAGGAGATCTGGTTTAACCAAGGGATTTAAACTAGACTATACAAGAGAAGACAGAAAAGGCTTTTGACTTGTGGAATTTGAAAGGCATGAACGGCTCTACTGAAAACTCAAATGAGGAAAACACTGCCGTTTTTAAAGAGGTGATGATTTGAAGGGTGGGGAATGGCTTAAGTCAAATGGAATGTCACTCTGGCTCCGAGTTGGCAGGGATCCTGTTGTTGCAGGGATAGATGTCAAGGCTTGTAGAAGCTGAGCCAGCAGGACTGAAACCCTGGATGTTTGCTGAGGGTTCCAAATGCTCTGCAACATACTGTGCACTCTCATGTGGTTTATGTGCGCACACACACACACACTTGTGTGCATATACACACCCATGTGTGATGTTCTGGATTTGGCTTATCAGTTGTCATGATGAATGCATAGTTTTCATGAAATATTTTTAAGACTATGAGAACAAGAGAATTTTATCAGATGGCCGAATATAAGATTAACGTATGGAAGTGACTGGCTTTCCTGAATGCTGGCATTAACCAATCCGCAAAATAAAGAGAAAAATATTCACTGACACTAGCAATAAAACCTATTACACCTGTTGGAATAAACATCATAAAAAATTCCAACCTTATGAGAAAAATGGATTGGTAACACAAATTTCCAGCATATTTGAGAAACTTAGTCCATGAGAAGACAGAGATGCATCTGATTTAACTGAGAGAGGTCCTCCAGTTGAAGGAATTGTCTATGTGTAGACAATTCTTAATGCTTAAAAACTAAGTCATGTGACGGGTATCCGGGTGGTTCAGTCGGTTAAGTGTCCAACTCTTGAACTCAGCTCAGGTCATGACCTCGTGTCTTGCGAGTTCAAGCCCCGTGTTGGGCTCTGTGCTGACAGCTCAGAGCTTGGAGCCTGCTCCAGATTCTATGTCTCCTTCTTTCTCTGTCCCTCACCCACTCATGCTCTGTCTCTGTTTCTCAAAAATCAATAAATGTTTAAAATTTTTTTTAAAAATCTAAGTCATGTGAAATATATATCCTTGATAAAATTAAGAGGGGAGAATAATTTGGTGATTAAGTTTTAAGGCTTAAGTTCGTTTGGTGCTAAATGAAAAGTATGGGTCACTGTTATGTCCACTCTCCATTATTCCAACAGAGACTCAAGTGAGGGGTGTCAGATGAGAGTGAAGGTTAACTCAGTAGATCTCAAAATGTGGTCCTCAGATCAGCAGCATCAATATCAGGTAGGAACTTGTTAGCAATAAACTCTCATCCCCCACTCCAGACCTACTGAATCAGAAAGTCCATGGATGGGGTCCAGCAGCTGTGTTTCAACAAGCCCTTCATGTGATTCTGATCCCCAGTCCACAGTCAAGTTTAAGAACCATTATACTAAGGCAAGCAGTCATTCACATGCAACCAGTTAATGGATTTAATTTAACCAGCTATTTCTTGTTTATGTACCAGCAGAAAGGAGGAAACATGGCAGAAAGGAGAATTTAAGAAAGATTTTGCTATTTCTCAAATACGTTCATGTAAATAATATTTAATAGGGAGTACATAAGTGAAAATACTCCTTTTATTTTAAAGAGAACAGCCCTATTTTGGTCTCTGTTGCTTCTTAAGCTTCAGAGAATCAGTGGAAGGACCAGGACGAGTCTTCACAGTGACAAAGCAGGCAATTTTTGATTGGTTATGACTTGAGGAAGATGCTCCTGACCTCAAACACGTGTACAACCAGAGGCCACATAACTAAAAGTCCACTATCAGAGACTAACTTTTTCCCCCATAAGTGAAGCACTTCCCCGAGTGTTCTTAAAAATTCAAATCCCCTCTGGAGGAATACACTTAAATTGTCACCAATCTGAATCAACCATGAATTCCTTAAAAATAGGCTTTTCTTCTGAAACCAGGGGTCTAGAAAGCATACGCAGTAAGGCCCTGGTCTGTCTGGGTGGGAAATAAAGCGGATGGGAAAAGTGGAGGCATTAGTCTTTGGAAATAAATTTCCACCTTTTCATCCACTATGTACTTAACATTCTTCAGAATCTAACTCTGGTGCACCATTAGATAACTCCTCTATCCCCTCAATGCCTCAGATTCTCAGATGTTTAAAGTCTCATAAGTTTAGAGTTTTAAAAGTACTTGGCAGTCTTTAAGCGTTAAATATGTGGAGAGGGGAAAAAAAATCACATCAGTGCATGGGAGATAATCATTCTGGCTAACTTCACTCATTACTCCTATTATTAGTGCCAATCTAAAGACCATCTAGAGTCCTTGGTGAGATTAGAGAAGTCATTTGCTGGCACCCAAGTATTGTCTCCTGGTGACAGCTTATTTTACCCAGTGAATGAAAGGGTTAAGTTATAGCCAAATATTAATGGATGCTCAAAGCCCTGATTTATTATTGTGGAGACTGAAGCCATGCCAGGTGGAGACAAGTCTTATTTTTCAGTAACCTATACCACTCATACTGTTTGGTTTACATATGGTTGTTTTCTTCAATATTCCTTTAAGATGAGAAGAAAGAATTCCTTATATTTTGTTATAGAACTGAGTTAAGTGGTTAATTAATAACTTGGACAGCAGCTTTAAACCACTTTCCCTGCCGCCTAATGAAGAATAAGATGTCTCAGGATTTTCTTTCTATTCTTGGCAGCAGAGCTGCTGAAGAGATAAACAACCAGAGCAGCTAACATAAATCACGCTCAAGGAGATAAACTACCTGACCTTTTGGGGAACCATTTACACTTGTATAACACTGAAACCCAAGGCACTCAAAACACTTGGGGGAGGTTACTAGGCACAGACATTTTTAAGTATTTAATCTTACCACTCATTAAGCGAGGAAATAGGAAGAAAGAGTTATGAATATACTCTCCTGGACCTAATACCACAGTAGGGAGAAATCAAAGAAAGCCAAATCTTTTTACACCCTAGTTTCATTCATTCCTCTCTCTCATCTTTTCCCTTTGTAGGCAGTTTTCTTGGTGGCAAAGGTGCTCTTGGGCAGCAAGTTTTTGTTCTCCATGGTCACCCACACAACACAAATCTTGTTCCTCAGAAGCTGGAACTACCATTTACCTGTTGCTCAAGGCTAAGTCCTAGAATCATCCTGGACTGGTCTCTTTTCCTTCCCCCCTCCTCAGCCCATCAGATCAGCCACGTCCTACCTCCAATGCATATACGTCAAACCCAACCACTTCTCAACACCCCTCTCTATCCCAGCGCCAACATCTCTCACCTGGATCCTGTTTCTTCCCTTGCTCCCTACAGTCCACTCATCACAGAGAGTCTGATTCATCTAAAATATGTCAGATTTTATGACTACCCTGTTTCAAACTCTCCAGCAACTTCTGAGTATAATTACAATAAATTTCAAATTCTATCACAGTTCCTAAGGTTCTGTCTCTTTATCCTCATCATGTTCTCCTTGTCTCCTCAGTGCAGATACACCAACTTCACGGGTCCTCTCTTGGGTCCCTCAAACATACCTAGCTTATTAACTTCCAAGAGTCCTCTCCCAGAAAGCTCATCATCTGGATCTTTGCCCAGCAGGCACCTTTTTATTATCCAAATCTCAGCATACATATTACCTCCTCAGAGAAGAATTTTCTGAAATGCCTGCCCATGCCATAGCTCAGTCATTTTATCACCTTATTTGTTTAAATTTTCTTTGGATCACTCATCATACATGATGTTTTCTTATTCATTAAATCTCTATCTCTCCATACTAGACTAGAAATTTCATGAAAGCAGGGACCTTGTTCCCTCATGCTTTAATTCCTAAAGTCCAGAGCAGTGCCAAGGACAGAATGACATTTGATACATATTTGCTGAAGTAATGAATAAATGAATAAACCCTTCTGACTCAACCCCCCCATAAAAGTTTCAATCATATATGTAATGCTAAGAACAATCAATTCAACAAATATTTTTATGTGTCTACAAGTGCCAGGCACTGTTCTAGGTGTTTTGTTGGAGCTGGCTTCCACATATCTACTAAAGTTGAATAAAACATGGTTTTGATCATAATAATATACCAGTTAAGTTCCACATGCATAAAAGCCCAACTTGAGTAGCATAGGTTACTGACATGAATGTTGCCACTGGGCTGCCAAGGACACCACTAAAAAGCACAATCTTATCATTGCTTCTGTAGAAACAAATCACAGAATGTCTTTCCTTAGGATGGTCAAGCAGAAGTGCATCTACAGATATGCAGCAGTAAGGAGACAAAGTTCAAGTCCTTGGTCTGCCATTTACAATGCATGTAACTTTATACCTCTGTGCCTCAGTTATACATTGTTTAAAGCTAAGAATATCAACAACTTTCCTGCCTACTTCACAGAGCTAACCATCAAAGAAATACTGTAACTAAGAATACTGCATTCTGAAGACATATGTGGTTTAAGATTATAAACATGTATATGTTCATAAAGGATAACAATGAAACAATTTATGAATTATATTTACCACTTAGACTCAATTAAGTCACATTCAATACAAACTATTACTCATGAGAAGTAAAAGTAGTTAGATCTTTCCAAACACATTTGTTTATAATAGATTTCCCCAACAGAGCCTCATTTCCAGGGCCCCTTCCTTGCACCTGTCCTTGTACATGAATCCACTACCTAAGAAGAAGTCTCCAGCATTTGGGATGTCCATAGTTATGAGCAATGTCTCTTCCTAAAGAGAAAAAACTGAGAACATAGTCCAGTTATGACTGCAGTGACACACTTAGTGGCCTAAAATTCCCCAAATTATTCCTTGCTGAAACTAAATATAAACCACCAAGGGTGAGACCAGTCAGAGAGAGTAAGTCATGCTGAATCCCCAGTGTTGGCACAACACGCATATAGGCCAGGATAGTCCCCTTTGATAGAACGTTATCTATGTATCTATGTAGTTCTTAGGTCTCTTTGGATGCTGTGTAGATGCTCATAATCAATAAACTTCTCCTCCCACATAGTTTTTCCAGCTACAGATTTGATAAAATGGAGAGAAGAGCCATCTTAAAAGTCTAACTTTAGTGACTTTTTGACAAATAATCCTAGACAAAACTTAACAATATATTTTTAAGTGCTTTCTCTTGACTATCTTACCTTGGAGGCTCAATCTACTGTTGCTCTGTCTTTCCAGTTGAAAGTCATTCGTATTTCATCAATTATTAGGCACCTATTTCATTTGACAATTTCTTGAGGCTCCTTCTTAATTATTTAAATACTCAGGAATATAAACTAAATAAACTTGTGTGAATGTCCAGCTTAAAAAGCCTTCTAGCAATTTCCTCAGATATGCAGTTTGAAGAATTGCATCATAAATGTGCCACAAATGTGTAAAGAGAACAAAAGTCTTCAAAGGGGAAAATAAAAGGTAATTCCAGTCTAA
Source organism: Prionailurus viverrinus (assembly GCF_022837055.1). Classification (NCBI taxonomy): domain Eukaryota; kingdom Metazoa; phylum Chordata; class Mammalia; order Carnivora; family Felidae; genus Prionailurus; species Prionailurus viverrinus. Next base: position 131,834,479 of record NC_062562.1, on the reverse strand, counting down.
GTATCCATTAGAACTTCTTGAGAATATAATCTAGATATTAGGACTCACCCTTCTTTCTACCTTACGTAGTTCATCCCAAGTTCACCCTCTTTAGCCTCACTCCATCTAGACCTTGCAGGGTCCTACAGTAATACTGGTTTCTGAGTGACCAGAGTGTATAAGGAGATTCTTGGTGAAAGGAGAGGATAACTTCAGAATCAAGAACCTTGGAGCCTGCCGAATGCTGCCCCATTATGGTTTTGCAGGAGGTTTCAGACGTCGTCTCAATTTTGGGTCTGTGTCCAAATTCCAGAGCCCGTGTTGGGTGTCTGTTGATCTAAATATCAATACAGATTGGCAATCCTATGTGGTCCAGAATATAATTCAGAACTATGCATGTGTGTGGTTGTGTGTGTGTCTGTATGTGTTTTAGGAAGGAGAACAAAAGGTTTTATTAGAAATTAAGAACCAACGATCTCCACTATCTGTGTTCTTCTGGTTCCTACATTCTTTCTAGTTTGACTCACTGCCTTGCTTCAAACTAAGTCTTCAGGGTGTACCCAGATATAGAAGCACAACCTCACTCTGGCCTGTTTGGACAGCTTATCTCATTCCAGTCATTGTCTATCTTTATCCATCATCCCCCTGGGCACCTTCCTAGCCTCCCACTTCTCCTGAGTCTACTTTCTTCTTTGCACACTTTGCTACAGCTTTTGTTCTTGATCCTAATGTCAATTGTCGATATGCAAATTCATGGCTCAACCATACATGCTTATCTTTGACCCAGTTCTTATGATCCACTCACTGTAAACACTATTTTCTCTCACTTATTTTAAGTACATTATCCTAAACAGATTTCATTCACTCACCACTCAGATACTATGAAAGGAAAGAAAAGTATCCATTTAATAAAAATTTTAAGTTTTTGATACAATGTGCTCTGTGGTCTGTTGATTTGGTCAGGAAAAGGACTTTTCACTAAATGTTCGTGGTTTAGACATAACATAAACCAATCATGACAGGGGTTTTGCATTAGCTATCATGGTCCATAAATAAATGCTTGAAATTGGGCAATAGACTTAAGAAATAAGGAGCCCTCAGGCCTAATAGGTAACTATTGGGAAAAGCCCAGTATATTACAGCACTAGAGTGAGGATTTAGATGACCTGAAAGTCCTACCTGTACAGATGAACTATTTCATCCAAAACTCAAGAGGAAATGTACCTTTAAATTCAGTAAAAGATCATACATCCTCATAGTCTGATTTCTGGCTTTCATATAATGTACAAATGGTGTTATATACTGCCATAACTAGGAACTTTCCTGAAGATAGCAGCCATGTTATTAGCCAATTAGAGTTGAATAATCTAAACTGCATATATAATATAGATTACATGTATTTATAAATATAATAATTTTCTTATTTTAGATAATGTCCCTGTATGTTTTAAGCAGAACTCTCGGACTCCCAAGATTCCTGTCCCCTAGTTATTCAATCAGATGCTAATCTAGGTACTGTTATAAAGAGATTTTTTTAAGATGTAAAGCCCCAAATCAATTGACCTTTAGAGGCAGAGGCTATATGGACACTCCTGACCTCATTGCACAAGCCTGTAAAAGCAGCATTTTCTCTGGCTGGTAGTAAAGGGTGAAGTTCCAGAGATGTGAGCGTGAAAAATAATTTAATGCACCACTCCTGGCTTTGCAGGTGAAGGGGCTGCATACAAGGACAAGAGAGCAGCTTCTAAGAGGTATGAGAGACCCCCCCACACCCACCCAACAGCCAGCAAAGAAATGGCAATCTGAGTCTCATAGCTGAAAGGAACTGAATTATGTCAACATCCTAAATGAATTTGGAAGTATATTCTTCCCCAGAGTCTCTAGATTAGAGATCTCCTTTTCCCACAGACCAATCCCTTGATTTCTGCCTGTGAGACCCCAAGCAGAGAACTCACAGGAGCGCCTGTCATATTTCTGACCTGCCCAACTCTGCTAATAAATGGGTGTCATTTAAGCCACTAACTGTGGTAATTTGTTACACTGCAAGAGATAACTAATATTCTATCCTTCTGGGACCTTACATGCCATGCTTCTTTTGTATCTAATATTTTCGTGCAGCTTAACACAGAGACTCAAAATTTGGCTTACAAGGAGAGACAGCAAGGACACCAGGTGACTTTCAAGAGAGGTCTGTTGACCATTCTGAAGAATGATCATTGGTTGAGTTACAATGAGCTATTGCAGGAAAAGGACTCACTTGGCTTCAATTACAAGTCTAAAGTAGAAGAATCAGCAGAACCAGCTAACTAAAATGATTCTAACAATCATTTTCTAGACTGGAATGCATATTAGGAAGTTTTAACAGAGTTGTTGGATGAGATTAAATGCTCAATTTTAGAGCAAACAACTTTCTAATAAAAGCAAGTGATTGTGAAAACAAAGAAGCGGAACTGCATTGAATGATTCCATGGAAACATTCAGGTAAATTCATACCTACGGGCATGCCACAGTAGGTTTCAACATTGTCACCCAGCACATCTCAACATTGCTCAACTGTGTTTACCTTTCCCCAACTTCCTGCCTTCCTCTCAAGAGAATAAACATAATTGGGTGACGAGGAAATTGGTGGTCTACAGGGACCACAAAGAAAGTGCATTAATCAGAATTCCACTGGAAAAGCAGTACAGAGCTGCTTCAACTCATAGTCTGGAAATAGCTCAGCATGATTCTCCAATTAAAAATTAATCAAGTGAGTAAGACCCTGCAATACAAAACAGCAAAAGAAAATTAAACATCTCCCCAGGGGAAAGCCCACAAGTCATAAAAAATTAAAATGTAGAACTGTGAATATTTACAAATATAATTTACAAACTTAAGGTTGTTGATGACTCATGCCCAGGGCAAGATCACAGGTCCTTAGAGAGCTTGAAAACTTTTCAGGGGTCAAGACAACTTTCTTTCGCCTGAGTTTACACCAGAACCACCATCTGGAGGATGATGGGGGCAGTTAATAAAACAAAGACTCTCAGTACCCACCCCCAGAAGTGCTGACTCAGAAGGTCTGGAATGCAGATGGTCTAGCTTTGGTAATTGTGACAAGCAATCTGAAGGGATTCTGATGGGCATCTAATCTGAGAATCACTATAATAGCTGCCAGCTTCACAACTGTCTACAAGTCTGGGGCCCTCACAGTGTAACACACTGTTTATTGGTCTGCTGCTTACTCAGAAAGTGAACTTGTATTTGTAAACACTCAGATGCTTTCCAATTTTTTTCCCAGTTATAAATGAGATTATCCCAAACAGAACTAACTTTAGGATAAACATTGGTGAATAAACTTTTCCCATTGCTATGTCCTTCATTCATTCATTAATGCAACAAATAATAAAAAGCTATTATATGCGAGGCACTGTCTTGGAGATTCAACACCAAGTAAGTAAGAAAGAGCCCCTGCTCTCAGTCTAATGACAGCCTAATGTCATTAATAAGCAGATGTAATACAGTATGATGAATGGCAGGATGGGAAAAATACAAGCATCAGAGAAAGAGTTGTTGGCAGGAGGAACAACACATTCAAAGCCTAAAGTTAAAAAGGAAGCCTAGTATGGTAGAAGAGAGTGTGTGTGTGGATAGATGTCTGGGTGTGTGGACATGCACAATGAGTGTTAGAGGGAATAATGAAAGATGATATTGGGGAGAAAATGGGGCCATATTATGCCTCCTTAAAAATAATCTCATCTTGGCAAAGCAGGTTGGTAAACTTGCCCAGAGCCATTATCTAACAGACTCTAAACACATCAAGATAAAAACAGTAAGACTACATACTATTACATGGGGTGTTTTAAACACATTAAAGTCTTCTAACAGCTCAACACTTCCTGATATAGCAGTTCCTGTGTAAATTCAGAAAGAATGAGGACTTTTTTCCCCTTTTTCCATTTGCCTAACAGTTTTCAGGACAAGTTTTCAGAGAAGATAATTGATCTACAAAGACAGTATTGTGCACATTGGCATAGTGCCAATAATGTCATGCTTCTAACTGACAGTATTCGTGGAGTTCAGAAGTCATGATCCAAGTGTCGATGAAAGAAAACAATGTCTTCTAAATTTTACATATTCTTGGGAGTGGGGAGAAGCACCAAATAGAGCTGCAATTACCTTTGAGTGGCTTGTTCTGAATTTAGGAAGCCATCTCATCTCGTTCAAGATAATGCTCTTCTGGACTAGAATGGAGATTTGAGCTGTAGTTCTAGAAATAAATAATTTGGAATGGGAAAAAGATAAGACATATCATCCAATATGTATAAATGGAAGAGAAAGTGTGAGAGTAAATGAAACATTTGATATAGCAAGAAGGAAGTAATTGGTGTCACTCAAGGGAAGAACTGATGCTGATATGCAGACCAATAAAAGTGAAGACCCCAAGTGAATTGACGTAAGCAAGAGATCAAGCTTAGTCCATGAGCTGGAAATATTTCACTTGCTCTTCCAGAGCAAATTCAGTCTTCAAGCTTCTCTTCCTTTCTCTCTGTTCTGGTGGCTGACTTATATGAATTGCATCAATGGGCTATTATCTTCTAGTTTCCAATTTGGGTTCAGCCAAGGGAAGGCACTAGTAGAAGATCAAAGTAAGGTAGAGGAGAGTGAAGCTAGGTATTTGATTGCTTGGCTATGGTTTGATTCTTTCTCTCTACCAAAGGCCACAGCATCTGTCAGACAGACTCACAGCTGCATTCTCTCTCTGGGGTTCTGGTAACTTCTATCTTATCTTGCTGTTTCAAGGCTAGGATGATATGGCTCCCTATTATTGTTAGCCCTGTAGTGCTTCATTCCTTGCTGGTTCACTTTGACCTGAAACTTTGTAAACAGTTCTTTCATTGAACTCCTCTCCATTACTCTAAGTGAGCCATTCATTTCCTGTCTATATCCTGACTGATACAACCTGGTATGGACTGCATGCTTTTTATATTGACAATGGAGAGTTATCCTGACTCTCAGAGGCAGTTAAAACAATAACTATTGTTATTAACAGTTACATAGAAATTATAGTTCACATATGCTCTTTTCTCATTCTCTACCCATGACTATTAAAACTGAGACCTCACCTGCTCTATACATAATGAATATACATAAATATAATGAATGGAATAATAATATACATAATGAATCTAAATGTAGATATTTTCTACCAGGTCTAATATTCTTAAGAATCCAAGAGCCCAGGGGCACATGGCTGACTCAGTGAGAAGAGCATGCAACTCTTGATCTCAAGGTCATGAATTCAAATCTTCAAATGCTGGTATAGAGGTTACTTAAAAATAAATGAGTAAATAAATATGAGGCACCTGGGAGGCTCAGTTGGTTGCATGCCCAACTCTTGATTTTGGCTTAGATCATGATCCCAGAGTCATGGGATCAAGTCCCGTGTTGGGCTCCATGCTGAGCATGGAGCCTGCTTAAGAGCCTCTCTCTCTGTCTCTCTCTCTCTCTCTCTCTGCACCCTCTAGCCCTTCCTCCCTTCTCAAGCTCTCTCTCTGTAAAATAAGATATAAATCAATAAATCTTTAAAAAAATAATTCAAGAGCCCAAATGTTGTATAGTCTTTTAAAGTTGAATGAATTACAAGCTCATTATATAAACTGGCTCTATTTCCTTCTTCTGGGCTCCAGGTTCTTCAAATTAGCTAATACTCATTTTTCAAGCTTTCATACACACTCACCTTACACAGAGAGCCAAAGGGCTTAAATCATTGAATATAAAAATATTAGATTTATGCAATCCAAATCTCCTTCTACTCTAGGTATATCAAAAATAAAACAATTGACCCCCTCCCCCCCCCTCTTAAATTGCACACAATAAAGACATGTCTCCTTTCAGGAAAGGAACCATCATCACTGAAAGGGATATTCCAGATGTGAAAGAATGAAATTTATGACCTGAAGATATGACTGAGCATGAATAGAACCTCAACTTCCCACTGAGTGGCTTACCCCAAATTTAGCAAGCCAAGCTCACAAGTTCAAGATAAAACTTTTCTAACCAAGTTTCAGACAAAGCGTCTCTAGAATGGAATGAATATTTGAGCTATAGCTCTAGTAAGAAATAATTTAAGGGTAGGATGGCGAGATGAAGGAGACTGTCAATATGTACAACAGAGAGAAGAAAGGGGTGCCTGGATGGCTTAGTCAGTTAAGCTTCCGACTCTTGATTTTGGCTCAGGTCATGATCTCATGGTTCATGATTTTGAGTCCCACAACGGGCTCTGTGGTGACAGCATGAAGCCTACTTGGAATTCTCTCTCTCCTTCTCTCTGCTCCTCCTCCACTCATGTTCTCTCTCTCTCTCTCTCTCGCAAAAATAAACTTTAAAAAAAAAAGAAAGAAGAGAAAGCATGAGAGTAAAAGAAACATAATTTTTCAATAAGGAAGTAATGAGTGACATTTGAGGGTGTATCTTATCAGAGGGACAGGTATGTACCAAACTATTATAATGAGGGGACAGAAAGGAAATGAAGGCAGTGATCAAAGCTCACACACACAAAAAAAAGTCGGTGAAAAGAAGGAAAAAGATCACTGTAGTGACAGGTTTATCTATAGGACACTATCAGCTCATTTTTCAGAATTTTATTTTTAATTGATTCAATTATCATAATAAATAATGGTTTTTGACATCAACCTACTCATGATTAGCTCATGATGAATTTCCAAGCATTCAGAAGTTTACTTATGAAAAGGAAAGAACTATAACTTGTGCTACTCTGCACTAGTGCCTGGCAAACAGATGCCCAGACCATGTGCCTCAAGTCAATCACTAGTTCAACCAAGTGACAGAAAGGGCTTAAGACCAAGAGAAGGTTTTTCATGTTAAAAGAGACGTGTGTACTTTTGAGAGAGGAAAAAAAAAAAAAAACGACAATGGATAGCAGAAAGCAACCATGTTAAAACACCTGTATTAAAAGAGAGACATAGGAAAATGTTCTGAGGGCCAAAATGACACAGGAGCCTTCCCAGGACCTCTCCCCACTGTTTCTAGGAATTGTTTCCATGCCTTCTTCTCTTCATTGCCAACAATCTTCCTTCCCCTTCAACTTCCCAGTGCTTCCTTTCCATTTCTTCTTTTCCTCACTTCACTTATCTAGCCACAATTTAAAAGTGAAATAAAAATAATGCTAACTCTTGTAAAATTATATTAAGTTTAATAACTAGTCTTAAGGTAAAAGCAGTCAAATTAAATGTTTTATACTTATCTCAAATTTTTTTGTATTTTACTGTAGAATAAATGTTTTTCTTCTGTGCAAAAGGCAATATAAGAAAAACTTCATCCGAATTTAGACTCCTAGGAAAAGAATTTGATTTTTGGTAGACAAGGGTGCAGTTTGTGGTGGAAAGCATTATGATATAGTCATAGTAAAACATGTGCTCCAAATTCAGCAGACCTGCCCTGAAATCACAGAGCCACCATTTAGTGACTGTGGGACTTGACAAGTTTCCTCATCTACAAAGCAGTGCTATTATCTTCCTCTATAGAGAGGCCCTAAATTTTAAAGGAGAGTATGGTAAAGTTTGAACCTAGTACCCAGCACAGAGTAAACACTCAATAATGGTAGCCAGTGCCGTTATTAGCTACTTTATATGTCCTAAACTTCTTGGACGGATGAATTAAGCCAAGAAAATATTCACCTAGACATTTAACTTCTTACAGCCTTAGTTTGGTAAATTTGCCACCCGCATTATTCTCATTATGCTCCTCTAAGTTTAAAAAAAAGAAGAAGAAAAGAAAGAAATCGAATCAAATCCACTCTGTTGCTAATAGGCACAGAATTAACTACTGATTGCAGTCAACTGCCCCAAGATGTAGCAGTGCTGGAGAAGCAAAAGGTGCATGTATTGATTTGACAGTTTGAGAGGCAAATAAGCACATCAATTTTAATTTAACTTCCCAAGCATGTAAGCTGTCACTCACGATCATTGTTATGCCAATTATCTGGCATTAAATATTTATGATTTCTGACATCAAATCCATAGGAGAACACAGTTTTAGAGTGACATTTCAGTGGAAAATCCCCAGTACTTTCCCTCTGCAGTCTGGGCTGGTGAGGTTTAATTAAACAGCCAAATTACAAGCTGCCTCAGAAGATTTTGTAACAAAATTGCTGGCTGGCCTCTAGTGATAATGGTGCTACAGACCACTGCTTATTGTCACATGAGCTTACTTGGATATGAGAGGATTGGTCACTGATTCAGTAATAGAAGCCAAGACTTTTTATCGCTGTCATTTCTGCTGTTTACATTGACAATGAAAGAAAGAGATTTAAAGTCTCAGTTGTTCTCACAAACATGCCCAAACATGGGAAAGCATGCATGGGGAAGTACCCATACTTAAAAGGTCACACATCTGAAAATCTACTAAAGGTTACATAATGTATAGTCTTAAGGAAATTGAATTCAATTCGAAATACTAATGAAAAATATCGTTTGGTCTGGGCTCAAGCAAGGCATTTTTGAGCCTCCCTGCCCCTGGTTGTCAGCTCAGTCCCAGATGCTTGTAGAACAAGAGAGGCCAGCCAGTTCTTCAGTTCTGCTCATGAGTAGGGATTTAAATGGGGCATCAGGCTCCCTGCTTCAGCAATAGATTGCTCCCCAGTGATTGCTCTGGATTTTTAGAGCTAGAAAAGCTTATCTGAGGATTCTATCATTCCTTTCCACCTAGTGACATGAGCTCACAATCTTCTCCTTTTTCTTAAGTTTACTTATTTATTTGAGACAGATAGACAATCCCAAGCAGACTTCACACTACCAGCACAGAGCCCAACTCAGGGATCAAATTCACAAACCGTGAGATCATGACCTGAGCTGAAACCAAGAGCCAGATGCTAAACCAACTGAGCCACCCAGGCTCCCTTAGCTCATAACCTTCTAATTAATATATATTCTTCAGCACCTTTCTTTATTCTATTTCACACATCTCTTTTCAAGTCTTTTGAGGCTTCAGTCTACTTTTTCAAACTAGTATCAGTCCTCTCTTGTCCCCTATTTGGTCCAACTCTGCCCTTCTTTTCTTTAGTCACAGTGCCAGCAGCTTATACCGCTCTAAAGTCTGTAAGACTATATGAATAAGCAATCTCTGGTTCAGGTTAGAGTGTGAAAACCAAAAGCAGATTTCTTTGTATTATGGTTAATGGGTTTAATGGAACACCTTTAAAATATGATATCTGAGGGGCGCCTGGGTGGCTCAGTCGGTTAAGCATCCGACTTCGGCTCAGGTCATGATCTCATGATCTGGGAGTTCGAGCCCCACATCGGGCTCTGTGCTGACAGCTCAGAGCCTGGAGCCCGTTTCAGATTCTGTGTCTCCCTCTCTGTCTGACCCTCCCCCGTTCATGCTCTGTCTCTCTCTGTCTCAAAAATAAATAAACGTTAAAAAAATAATAAAATAAAATATGATATCTGAAAGCTTCTTCTCCCACTATTACCACTCAGGAATGTCTAAGGTGGCATTATATCCTTCTATTTACTTGGCCTCTTGCCTTGCAAATCTTTAGGATTAAAATGTGAAGAAAAATCAATGGGATATATTATTACACCTCTTATTTTAAAAATTTATAATCATGACAGTGAGAATTGTCAAGATGGTCTAGAAAGAGAAAATTTTGTCCAAGAATCTTACTTCTAGTACCAAATCTTTCACCCAATATTCTAGTGAGAGTCACTCAATTATTCAAGCAATACATGTGAGATCATGCAATGATCTCACATGATTTCACAATGATCTTTGACTGACAATGAACATTAAATTACCGTAAAACTTTTACCCATTAGTAAAATAGTTGCCCATTTAGAGCTCCAATGCCAAACCTTATTCCTATTTCATTTTCTCTCATAGTCATGAATACATCACAGAGACAGCTCTGGAGCTATACTGCCTTGGTTTGAAACCACCAACTCTTTTTAACTGTGCAACTACAGGCAAGTTTCTTAACCTCACTGAGCCTCAAATTCCTTATCGGTAAAATAAAGATGGATAATAATAACATTACTGAATAGAGTTCTCATGAAGATTCAACAGTTAATATGTGTGATGTATGAGAACTCTGCCTAGAACAAATTAAGCACTCTATTAGGGTTAGATACTCTAGGATATCTGTACCACAAAGGTAGGAACTTGGTCTCAGTCCTGGGACAGTGCCCAGCATAGAGTACATGCTCAATAAATATTTGCTAAATGAATGAACTAGAATATTCAAGCACAAAAATAGTTCGTAAAAATCATTTTTATTGGGGTGCTTGGCTGGCTTAGTTGGTAGAGTGTATGACTCTTGATCTCAGGGTTGTGAGTGCGAGCCCCATGGTGGGAATAGAGATTGCTTAAAAATAAAATCTTTTTAAAAATTATTTTTATTATTTTTTGTTTGTTTACTTAATATTTATTAAACACCTATTATGTACATTTTCCAAATACATTTCTGTTAACGTAATCCATACGAACAAGGACAGAAAGTAATGGAAATATAGACTCCACCAACATTGGTTATGGTGACAAGCTGCAAATTCTGCCTGCATCTATTAATACTATAAAGAAACTTGGTCTTTAAGCAACTGCCTGTGGTTCCAAGTTGCAGACCTAATTAACCAAATAAGAAAACATGTATTTAAGATTTTCATTAGTTTTCACTCCTAATAAGTACAACCTAAATGCATTTCCCCCTATTCTTCCTTGAAATAAACTTGTAATAGATTATTTCTATCTTACACAAGATTCTTGGGATATAAAATCTAGTTGGTACACCATGATTTGCTCAACTATTGGATAGTTCTACAGTCATATGTCAGTAAGTAAATAATTGTGTGCTGATCATATACAGTTGAGTCAGAAAATGTATACCAGTTCAAAAGCTCATAATTCTATATACCAGGTTAATTTAAGTATGCACCTTTAATCAGTTTGAGCCTCAAGAATATGACTTATAATACAATGTCCCTCCAAACTGTCAGTGTTTTCTATTCAAAAATATTTCAATTATTTCTCATGTTTTATTCACTCATTAGAGAAAATATTTGTTGAACACTCACAATGAGCTAGGCCCTCTACTACATATTGGGGATAAAACACAGATATAGTACCTGCCATCGTGGGATTTATAATCTAGTTCAATTTATAGATGGTAGTTTTATATTTGTATTTTAAATTTTGTTATTTTATCTCATAATATTATATAATTTAATTTACATTCTATTGTCATAAGAATAGTAAAATGAAACCTTAATTAAAAACTTCAGTGTATTTGACAATAAATTTCATATATTAAAAAAATAATAAAAACTTCAGTTTATTCGACCATCATTTAATTATTTCAAATCATATCTGAAATTAGCACAAGCCAAAAGAAACTATTAGTTTTGATAACTCATAAGCCTGATTATCTGTGTCAAGATAGGCTCTTACAATAGAGCTCCCAACTATTTTTATATTTATGGATTTGAAAGGAAAGAAAAACTTAAAGTTGGATTAAACGTAACAAATTCACACAAACTGGAGGGAGGGCAAGTCTAGAGTTCATAGCATACAGACCTATAGTCACACTGCTGACTGGGAAGGGAGTAAAACGGGGCTGCAGGTCTTAGGAAATGTTCATGAGTTCTTTAGTAAATAATTAATCATTTGTCATTAATATATTCATTTGTACTATTCAAATACTATAAACATAGTTTATAAATAAGCTTTTGAAAATAGCTTATTGGACTAAGGGGCTCCATTCAAATAAGCTACCCATTTTCTTTATTTACATGATTAATATTCATATCTAACACGTTTCTTTAAATGCAGAGTTATCTCCTCACTCCATTCTGCAGGTCAGAATTATCACCAATTCCAATGAAGTCTGTTAATGAGGTGTTTGTTTTTGCAAAGAGTGCTATTCAAACCATTACTATACATCCCAAGTAGTTTATAGAGATTTTTTATTACACAGTCAAGTATATTTACAGGGACAACATGCCCTTGTCTCCTTACTATTTCTCTTTGCTTATTTACTCAATGATTTATGAAGTGAAATACACTACAAACACTCTTAGTAATTATGGGAAATTACTAAGGTTCCTCTGTATAGTATTTCTCATTATACTGTAACAAGAGTTCACAGAGAAGTCATTTATGTAAACTACAGATTAAGACTGTGTCCAGGTGATGACAAAAAGCTTGGTAAACCCAGTCTAATTTCAATTAGTTCAGAAAAAAAGAAAATTGCCCAATGTTTGGTTGAGTGTATAGGCCAATGATTGGAAATCTTTTGGGATCGAAGACCACTTTGAGAATTTAATGAAAGTTGTGGATCCTCTGACCAGAAGAACCGGGCAAAGTGAAGAACTTATGGGGGGGGGGAGGGGGAACACATGATTTTTCACTTTTCAATCAGTGTATGTGCATCATTAGTCTTCAAATGCCAACACCTCGTTTTCCAAGCTCTAAATGTTTCTACCAGTATATTTATTAAATAAGTTCAACCTGACCCACAAATTCCTAATTATAACTTGAAATTAAGGGCATGCCCCAGAGTTGCTTTACTCCTACTCTTACCTAAAAGCCTTTACAATTCTAATGCTTAGAATAGTAAGGCTCCCAAGATATCTCATCACTGAAGTTAGTGTTCTGAGACACTCTTGGCCCTTCTCAGGGTGGAGACCTCATATTAGTGATTCTATCTCTCCTCTTCTGGAAGTCTGCAGGTCTCCCATGGTCACTGCTCCCCACCCCCTTCTTGAATCTGACCCAGCACCCCCCACCACTTTCCCTTCCACATGATCCTCTTGAATTCTCTAAAATCCCTAAGCAGTGAACACTGTACCTTCAACATCTTCTCTGAACATACCCTTCTCCCCTTTGCCTTAAATGAAACCAGGCTATCTTCTAAGGGCATTACTTCCCCAGTAATCTTGTCAAAGAGAGGATGTTCTTCTCTCACACGTCCACAAAGAAAAGAGTTAGAAGGTAGATTTTCCTCCATGCTTTCCACAGCAACCTCAAATCATTTCCCCCTCACTTCTATTGCTTTGAAGCTCATGCCAGCCAGCTATGATAACCACTCTACCTCGTCAATGTTATCACCTCAACTCCAAGTTATTGTCCTCCTTTCCTTGACAAGATTAAATCCTGGATTCTACATTCTAGATCAGAGTCTTTTTTATCACCCTTACTTTTGTAATCATTCTTAGTGATGGTAACATTCACATGGATGACCTATCTTACATCTCAGTTTAACTGCCTCTACTGCAGGGACTGTTTCTTCCACACCATCTCAGCCAGCCATTCCCATAACCATATTTTGGGTACTGTCATTATCTTTTCCACAATCTCAGTTTCAAACATCCCATTTCTGGCCACTAACTTTCATTTCTTTGAGCTTACTTATTCTATTAACAACCTCTTCCACTGCTACAACGTTTAATCTTGGCCTTTTATCTTTTGCTGAAATACCCATCTCCTGTCTTCAATTACCTTTTTTTTTTCCAACCTTATATGCTATGGTCCACTGGCACTATCAATCCCTTGACACACTCTCTTTAAAGTATACTATTCTAACAAAACCCTGATTGAACATGAATATCCATTTTTCCTGTGTCTTGAGTGAGGCTACAGATAATCACTTAAATTCATGAATACAAATCTTATATGGGCACATAACACTTCTCGGAATGTCTACTAAGTTTCCTTAGTAAGCTCACTTTTCCACTCTCTAAGACAATTATTTCAAACTTCCTCCCCTCACCAAAACCTTCTGTACTATAGACATTAGATGGAAACTCTCACATCCTCACCTCCATCTGTAAAACCTACCTGTGTCAACACCTGTTTCTCCTCCTTTCTTCCCATTACAATGGAAAATTTGTCACTCTGCTCCTCAAAGGTTAATCTTTCCTTTAGGTTCTAGAACCCCTCACATCACTCTTGCAAGTTAGTCAGTGTGCCCCTCATAAATCATACAGATTGGGGAGGATGCTTACAGGCTCATGGATTCCAAATGCCAGAAGAAGGATTGTTCTGTCTAAACTATAATGTAATCCAAACCCCACTATACTTCCCTGAAGTATCATGTCTGGATCTAATTATGGAACTACCCTAAGAAAAAATCATATGTACCAGCCATGCAGCAAACCTGGAAACCTTGTTTCTCCATCTCAGGCTAGATACCCATTTTGTATAGGAATTAGCAAAGAAGCCCTGGATCCCCTATGACATGGGGATTGAGGCACCAAGCTTTCCTCCTTGGAAGGGACATAAAGATTTTGACCAACCTTTATAATATCCTATTCTTACTTTATAGCAAGACCATTCATTCATATACTTTCTAAATTCTGCTGATACTTGTTAAAATCAAGAATTTTAGAGCCAGTGAGGAGATTAGAAATTATTCATTCATTCCCATTTCAAAGGCTCAGCAAAGCAGAGTTGATTAGGCTAACATCACACATTAGAAAGTGAACACAGTATCAGAATCATGTTCTCTAAGACAAACTATTTCCACTATGCTACTTATAATTGTGGGCTCCATGGAGTAATAATATTACCCTCAAAGTACTGTTTTGTGAGCATTTGACTAAGACTATGAAATAGATTTATGGACTCACCTAGTGGGTTCCATGTGGATATCCACAATAGCAGACTAGAAACCATTTACCAGTGTGTAAAAGTAACAATCCAGCAGTGGACCAACTTCTTATATTACTTCTTCTGAACAGTAACCTCTATCATGTCCTGACTGTGAAAGAATTCCCAATTCTAGATAACTTCAGCCTTAGGAGTTGCATTTATATAGTTGGAAATATCTGGAGATGGTATGCCTCAGCCTCCTCTTTGTTTTTATGCAAACATGGGGAATTTTTACAAATTAATTTCATATTTTAAAAAATAATAAAATAAAATTAGTTTCATCTTATAGTTCATCATTCAGTCACCAATTAAACAAACACATAATGAGCACTTGCTACTGTTGAAAAGAGTGCTAGACACTGGATTTACAGACACAACTGTGATAAAGCTCCAACTCTCAGGAACTCAAGATCCCAAATAGAGGCCCCTGTAACACTGGTGTAGTGTTGCCACCTTGGAGGGTTAGCACAAGTAACATGCTATTAATAACAAAGTACTGAAGTTAGTGAAATAGTTACTTTGAAAGATTAGAAAGGATTCAGTTGTCCTTATAATAACTTTGTACTCATTTACCAGCATCATGACGCCCATTCCTGAGTAGGAATAGAAGGGGTAGCGTTATGATTCACAAACTGCAGATAATCCACATCTTATCTTGCCTTTGCTGTGGTCCATCATTTGGATAAATCCATGGGAGCATGTCAACAAATGAGATTCATCTATCATGGGTCAAAGTAGAAAAAAGGGTTGACTAGCTCTAGCATGGAAGTCAAGTGGGAAAGAGAGACATGCAGACAACATTTGCAAGACAGTCTGTTAAGTGCAACCATATGCCCCTGGTATATGCACGGGAAGCTTTGGGCATGCAGACAAAGAGAAAATGTCAGAGAAAATTGTACTGATAGGAGAGAGAGGTGTTAGGATTAGAGAAAACCATGCCAAGGCATAGCTAACAGGATAAGTCTGATCAGGAAGGGCAGAACCAGGAGCTGGGTTAGAACAGCATGGGCAAGGCACAATTTTAGAATTCTTGATTCCATCAATCTCAGAATGAGGCAGGGATGAGAATGTAGGCTATCTAGTTAAACTGGAGAGACCTAGCAAGATTCACAGTCCAGTATAGAGGCTGCAACTTCCAGAGATACAAGTCCAGCAGGGGCCAGGCAGTATGCACAGCATAGCCAAAACCTTGGTGGCACCATCAGAGTTCAAGATTCAGGTTCAGCGTTTGGACAGAAAATATGGAGAGAGGCTCTCTGCAGCCATCACAGGGCACAGGACCACAAAACAGCAGGGGCAGGACGTTAGTAAAATCAAGACAGGACTGTCTGATCTCTGTCCTAAGCTCCAATTTTGGTACATGGTAGGTAAGGGCTAGTAGGTATGTGCAACTCCACAGAGTCAAGGCGGGAGCAGAAAAAGAACACAGGGATATCCCTACCACTGAAAATCTCACGGTATGAAAAAGGAGAAAGAAACATGCAAGCAAACAAGCACCAGAGATTCTGTGATAGAAGTTTGTATAAGGTGCAGAACAGAGTGCAGAAAAGAGGGAGTGGCCAATTCAGCCTGGGGAGTTTGGGTAAATGTTTCAAAATGGAGGTGACCAATGAATAGACTTGGAAGATTAGCAGGGGCTTGCCTGGCAGACCTTGAAAGGAAGTAACAATTGGGAAAGACACTACAAGCAAATGAAGCATGAGCAAGAGTTAACTGGACACATGGAGCAGTCTGGAATGTCCAGGGACAGCTGTGCATGAAACATCTAGTCAGAACTGATTGCATAATTGGTGGAACCAGTGAAGCAGCCAGACCTGAAGAAAGTGCAGAATGGTGTGAGATTGGGGATAGGGCTTTACTGCGTAGATCACTAAAGGATTTTTTTAATTCTTATTTAACAGCCTTATTGATACATAATTCACATACAATATGATTTATTCATCTAAAGTATACAATTGATTTTTAGTATATTTCTAGATACTTCAAACTATCACTAAAATTTTATTTTGTGTGTGTGTGTTTACCATGTAATTTGGGTTTTTTTTAAATGAAATTTATTGTCAAATTGGTTTCCATACAACACCCAGTGCTCATCCCAAAAAATGCCCTCTTCAATACCCATCACCCACCCTCCCTTCCCTCCCACCCCCCATCAACCCTCAGTTTGTTCTCAGTTTGTAAGAGTCTCTTATACTTTGGCTCTCTCCCACTCTAACCTCTTTTTTTTTTCCTTCCCCTCTCCCATGGGTTTCTGTTAAGTTTCTCAGGATCCACATAAGAGTGAAAACATGGTATCTGTCTCTCTCTGTATGACTTATTTCACTTAGCATCACATTCTCCAGTTCCATCCACGTTGCTACAAAGGGCCATATTTCATTCTTTCTCATTGCCACGTAGTACTCCATTGTGTGTATAAACCACAATTTCTTTATCCATTCATCAGTTAATGGACATTTAGGCTCTTTCCATAATTTGGCTATTGTTGAGAGTGCTACTAGAAACATTGGGGTACAAGTGCCCCTATGCATCAGTACTCCTGTATCCCTTGGGTAAATTCCTAGCAGTGCTACTGCTGGGTCATAGGGTAGATCTATTTTTAATTGTTTGAGGAACCTCCACACTGTTTTCCAGAGCAGCTGCACCAGTTTGCACTCCCACCAACAGTGCAAGAGGGTTCCCGTTTCTCCACATCCTCTCCAGCATCTATAGTCTCCTGATTTGTTCATTTTGGCCACTCTCACTGGCGTGAGGTGATATCTGAGTGTGGTTTTGATTTGTATTTCCCTGATGAGAAGCGACGTGGAGCATCTTTTCATGTGCCTGTTGCCATCCGGATGTCTTCTTTAGAGAAGTGTCTATTCATGTTTTCTGCCCATTTCTTCACTGGATTATTTGTTTTTCGGGTGTGGAGTTTGGTGAGCTCCTTATACATTTTGGATACTAGCCCTTTGTCCGATATGTCATTTGCAAATATCTTTTCCCATCCCATCGGTTGCCTTTTAGTTCTGTTGATTGTTTCCTTTGCAGTGCAGAAGCTTTTTATCTTCATGAGGTCCCAATAGTTCATTTTTGCTTTTAATTCCCTTGCCTTTGGGGGATGTCTCAACTAAGAAATTGCTACGACTGAGGTCAGAAAGGTCTTTTCCTGCTTTCTCCTCTAGGGTTTTGATGGTTTCCTGTCTCACATTCAGGTCCTTTATCCATTTTGAGTTTATTTTTGTGAATGGTTTGAGAAAGTGGTCTAGTTCATTCCTGGGATGCAGGGCTGGTTCAACATTCGCAAATCAATCAACGTGATACATCACATTAATAAAAGAAAAGATAAGAACCACATGATCCTGTCAACCACTGCAGAAAAAGCATTTGACAAAATTCAGCAACCTTTCTTAATAAAAACCCTCAAGAAAGTCGGGATAGAAGGAACATACTTAAACATCATAAAAGCCATTTATGAAAAGCCCACAGCTAACATTATCCTCAGTGGGGAAAAACTTAGAGCTTTTTCCTGAGATCAGGAACAAGACAGGGATGTCCACTCTCACCACTGTTGTTTAACATAGTGTTGGAAGTTCTAGCATCAGCAATCAGACAACAAAAGGAAACCAAAGGCATCAAAATTGGCAAAGATGAAGTGAAGTTTTCACTTTTTGCAGATGACATGATATTATACATGGAAAATCCGATAGACTCCACCAAAAGTCTGCTAGAACTGATACATGAATTCAGCAAAATTGCAGGACACAAAATCAATGTACAGAAATCAGTTGCATTCTTATACACTAATAATGAAGCAACAGAAAGACAAATAAAGAAACTGATCCCATTCACAATTGTACCAAGAAGCATAAAATAGCTAGGAATGAATCTAAGCAAAGATGTAAAAGATCTATATGCTGAAAACTATAGAAAGCTTATGAAGGAAATTGAAGAAGATATAAAGAAATGGAAAAACATTCCATGCTCATGGGTTGGAAGAATAAATATTGTCAAAATGTCAATACTAACCCAAGATATCTATACATTCAATGCAATCCCAATCAAAATTGCACCAGCATTCTTCTCGAAGCTGGAACAAGCAATCCTAAAATTCATATGGAACCACAAAAGGCCCCGAATAGCCAAAGTAATTTTGAACAAGAAGACCAAAGCGGGAAGCTTCACAATCCCAGACTTTAGCCTATACTACAAAGCTGTCATAATCAAGACAGCATGGTATTGGCACAAAAACAGACACATAGACCAATGGAATAGAACAGAAACCCCAGAACTAGACCCACAAAAGTATGGCCAACTAATCTTTGACAAAGCAGGAAAGAATATCCAATGGAAAAAAAGACAGTCTCTTTAACAAATGGTGCTGGGAGAACTGGACAGCAACATGCAGAAAGTTGAAACTATCACTACAATTTTAGAACATTTCATTACCTCAGAAAGGAACTCAGTACTCCGTAGCTATCAACCCGCATACCTTATGTCCTTCACTAACCTTAATCATCTGTTAGTCTATTTTCTGTCTCTATAAATTTGCCTATTCAGGACACTTTATAGGAAGTGGAATCATATAATATGTGGTCATTTGTGACTGGTTTCTTTCATTTAGTATTCTGTTTTCAAGGTTCATCCATGTTATAGCAGATATCTGTATTTCATTACTTTTTATGCCCAAATAATATCCTATATTAAAGTGTGGATATACCACATTTTGTTAATTCATTCAGCTGTTCATGGACATCTGGGTTGTTTCCACCTTTTGGCAATATGAATAATGCTACCATAACCACTTGTGTACAAGCTTCTTTCCAGACGTATGTTTTCATTTCTCCTGAGCATATACCTAGGAGTGGAAGTGCTGGGTCATATGGTAACTCTACATTTAATCATTCAAGGAGCAACTAGACTGTTTTCCAAAATGGTTGCAGCGGGGTGCCTGGGTGGCTCAGTCAGTTAAGCGGCCGACTACAGCTCAGGTCATGATCTCGCGGTCCGTGAGTTTGAGCCCCGCGTCAGGCTCTGTGCTGACAGCTCAGAGCCTGGAGCCTGTTTCAGATTCTGTGTCTCCCTCCCTCTGACCCTCCGCCGTTCATGCTCTGTCTCTCTCTGTCTCAAAAATAAATAAACGTTTAAAAAAAATTTTTTTTAATGGTTGCATTATTTCATAATCCCACTAAGGGTGTATGAGGGTTTCAACCTTTTCACATCTTCATCAACACCTGTTATTATCATTATTTTTTATTACACCCACTCTACTAAAAGTCAAGTGGTAAAAAATTTTTAAGTAGAGAATAAAAATTTTAGTTTCAGAAGGATAACTCTAACATCAAGATGGGAAAATAATTGAAATAAAGAGTAGGAGTAGAGAGAAAGAATTCTAATAGTTATTGGCTGCTTAGGAAAGATAAATAAAAATGGTACTATTGCTCCAATACTTTCTCTACAGTATCAGAGTCTTGACTTCATGTTGTTTAAGAATTTTTTTATCGTAATCATAACAATTATCATGAAAAAAATGGGGGTCACTTTTTGAAAATATGCCCCAAAGGAGCCAATACTTCCCTAACTACCAAGTTTCCAGTCTCTTCTCCAGCCTTCATATCGCACCCCACCCCCATCCCCATGATACTTCTGGACACGGCTAGAGGCAGTTTAGTTTAAAATGCACTGGCAATTCCCAAGGGTTAGGCAATTGATTGCCTCTAGAATGTGGGAAAGAAAGAGGAGAGGAATCTAACATTCCCTGGTTTCTGGCTGGGGTGACTGGCTAGTAAAATAGCTCTTGTTACTAAGATGCGAAAAGCAGACCAGGAGAGGAGAGTTAGGGACAGATGAAGCATTTGGATTTAAGCACGTTAATGTTGCTGTGTCGGAGGGTATCAAGGGGGAACGGCTTGGAGGTAGCTGGATAGAAGTCCCCAAGGTTGTAGTTCAAAACATCTGTTTCAAAAGCTTAAACAACATGGCACACAGAAGCTCAATATTTGCTAATTTAAAATGCCTAAAATACACTGTACAGCTGGCTTTTTGCCATGGTAAATTGAGTTTGAAATTAAGAAACTGTCCCAGGTACTCAAAGGAAATTTGGGAAGGTGTCTCAGTAAAAAATAAATTAACAGCTATGTATTTCCCCAGTTCTCTTCTGTTCTTTACTGGTGATTTACACCATGTTTCAAAATCCAAAACCAATTACAGACTTCCCCAGATACCTGAATTCATTCATTCACTCAGTCATTCGACAGAAACTTACTAAGTATGAGGTACTATTCAGGGGCTCAAGATGGCAGTTTTTGAACAAAATAGAAATGGCCTCTACCCTCGCACCACCCGCCCCCCCATTCCCTGCCATGGAGTAAACTCCATGGTTTTTCTCACTCAAAAGCTATTCATTTTTCTAGGAAAGGCAATCATCTAGCATCTGGAGTTGACCTAGGTAGGAAGATTTTAATTCCAGCATCAAATAATTTTATATATATATATATATATATATATATATATATATATATATATATATAAAATTATACATATATAAATTACAATTATATATATAATTTTATATATATTTGAAGCATAATTGACATATAGCATTATATTCGTTTCAGGTGCACAA
Source organism: Prionailurus viverrinus (assembly GCF_022837055.1). Taxonomy (NCBI): domain Eukaryota; kingdom Metazoa; phylum Chordata; class Mammalia; order Carnivora; family Felidae; genus Prionailurus; species Prionailurus viverrinus. The sequence continues at coordinate 131,813,256 of NC_062562.1, read as the reverse complement.
CATAATGATTCAGAATAATTTTTAATAACTGTTTAAACCACCTTAGAAGAACACCTTTAAATGCTTGGCAGTTCTCGTAGGATATTAAGTTTCATGAACAGCATTAAAAAAATGGTTAAAAATGGTTTAAATCTCCAAAGGATGTATTTTTAATTTTCTAAAGCAAGGTAAGAGGTGAAAAGCCTTGTTTAAAAAAATGAAATTCAGATAAATGTTACACACAAGACTATAAACACCACAGCAAAGTTTGCCCCTGGCTCAAAAAGAAAAAAAAAGGAGAGAGAGGGCAACATTGATGTTTGTAAGATTTTTCTTTTATATAATGGTGCAGTTTCAGTGATAAAAATCACTAAAACTCTAGGCTGTTCCATTAACACCTTTTCAATAAAAAAGTAATAGCACTTTGCTAAATTTTTATTGAAGTACAATTTACATATAACAAAATTCGATAACTCCGAGTATACAACTTAATGACTTTTTTTTTTAAGTTTATTTCTTTGAGACAGAGAGCCAGAGAGAGTGTGTGTGCAGGAGGGGCAGAGAGAGAGGGAGGAAGAGGGAGGGAGGGAGAGAAGGAGGGAGGGAGAGAGGGAGGGGGGGAGAGAGAGAGAGAGAGAGAGAGAGAGAGAGAGAGAGAGAGAATCCCAGGAAGGCTCCACTCTTTCAATGTGGGGAACCTTATGTGGGTGGGGCCTTGAACTCATGAACCCATGAGATCATGACCTGAGCCCAAATCAAGAGTTAGATACTCAGCCACCTGGGTGTCCCGCAATTTGATGACTTTTGACACATGTATACAGTGATGTACCCTTCAAAAAAATCAAGATATAGATCAGTGCTGTCCAACAGAACTTTTGGCAATGATGGAAATATTCTGTATCTGCCATTTTCAATATGGAAGCCACTGACCACAATGGCTATTCAATATTCAAAATGTGGCTTAGAGACTGAGTGAATGAATTATTACCTTTATTTAATTTTAATTAATCTTAATTTAAATAACTACATGTTACAAGCGGCTACATATTAGACAGTGCATGGCATTTCCATCACCCCAGAAAGTTCCCATGGCTATCATCTAGCAATGTTGCTCCAGTACCCTCTAGTGACAAAGCCTAGCATTACACTAACTGGCAAAGAGAAATGTTTACAGTTTGCAGCTCCACTGTTAACATGGCCAAGAATAGGAGAGAAAATAGATGACTTATCTGAAAGGTGTATGTTTAATTGTAATGAATTCCAATTTATCCATTTTTTTCTTCATGCTTTTCGCATCTTGCCCTAGCAAACTTTGACTAATGAAAGATTGTAAATATTTACTCTTATAGAAGTTTTATAGTTTTAAGCTCTTACACTTAACCCTATTATCTAACTTCTGTTAAAAGCTTTATACAGTGTGAGGTAAGGATAGAAGTTACTATTTTTGTATATGCATATCTAATAGCTTCAGCATTTGTTGAAAAAAAACATCTTTTCTTCCCTCCAATGAGTTATAATTAACACAGTTTTCAAAAATCACTTACCATGTACGTATAGATTTATTTCTGGACACTTTGGTTTCCAAGCCTATCCTTAAACCAATTAAACTACCTTGATTATAAGTAGTTTCATAGTAAATCTTGAAAACAATTAAAATGAGTTCTCTAACTGTTCTTTTTCTTACTCAAGAGCTGTCCCATTTTGCTTACTCAAAATTTGGCTGTTTTAGGTAATTACAAGTCCATATAAATTTTAGGATCAGCTTGTCAATTTCTACTGTTTTTAAATTTCCTAGTGAGATATTTATTGGGATTTTATTAAATCTATAAATCAGTTTGGGGTTAATTGACATCTTAATTTATGCTACATCTTCCAATCCATGAACATACCATATCTCTCCATTTATTCTAATCCTAAATCATAAATTGTAAAATTCCTCAGCAATGTTTTGTACTTTTTCTCAGTTAGTCTTCTGGGCATTGGAAAAACTAAAAATTCTTACCCCTTCAGGTTCATCAGGGATTAAACTCTCCCCTGGCCTTCATCTATTTTGGACCTTTTCCGCAACTGTAATAAATTTTTTTTATTTTAACAAGCTTTTATAATTATCTTCTTGGAATTTGTGGGACCACTTCACCTCTGTATTATTAACAAAATCAAAGTTGGTAACATTTTATTTCTTTTTCTTTCCTTTTTTTTTTTTTTTTTAAAGTAGGCTTCATACCCAACACAGGGCACAATGTGGGGCTTGAACTCACAACCCTGAGACCAAGAGTCAGAAGCTTAACTGACTGAACCACCCAGGTGCCCCAGTTTTGTTTCTAATTTTCCAGTCTTTTCATCTTCATTTATTTCTTTTTCTTTTTTAAGTTTTATTTAAGCAATCTCTATACCAAACATGGGGCTCAGACTTATGACCCCAAGATCAAGGGTTGAATGCTTTTCCGACTGAGCCAGTCAGGTGCCCCTCCTTAACATTTTAATACAGAAATTAACCAATCTAGAATAAAAATTTGAGATTCTTTCTGGTCCAAGTTCTATCAATGTTTTCAGGGTTTAAGCTGTTGAATATTATCTATCATGTTATGATGTTTGCGCTACTATAACCTCTTAGTGTTAGCTACAGTCTGAAATGGGAAGAAAACAAAATAAACAGTTTCTACCAAAGTTCTTATATTATTTACAAATTACCCAGATCATAACAGACTCGCTGACCAGGAAACTGAAAAATTGTAGTGATACTCTTGAAATGCTAAATTATAAAGCATAGAAATATCATCACTGGGGGGCACCTGGGTGGTTCAGTGGTTAAGCATCCCACTTTGGCTCAGGTCATGATCTTGTGGTTTGTGAGTTAGAGACCCGCATCTGGCTGTCTGCTGTCAGCACCCAGCTGAGTTCAGAGCTTCTGTTCCCCCTCTTTATCTGCCCCTCCCCTACATGTACGCACTCCCTCTCAAAAATAAACATTAAAAAATAAAAAGAAATATCTGCAGTGGAAGATGAGATATTGAGGACAGAGGGGAGTCCAAATAAATATTTTGAAATGTTATCTGAACTGTTTTATTTCTTACTTCCAGTAGTTCCTCTTGCACTGTAATTCCTCCCCTCTGTTTCCCTATTCAGAGGACAGCAAGAACAAAGAACAAATTGCCTTCAGGTTTGTGCTGTTACAGCAGAAATGAAGCTTGAAAGAAATGAGTTAACATACTCAGCTTTTGGGGTACAATTTAGACTCAAATATTCAGGCAGAGACAATATTCTTATTTAACTATTTCATTTTATTAAAAAATATTTGACTAGATAATATATGTACCTAGTACAATCTTCATAAAGTACAAAAGAGTTTACAGTGAATAAGGTCTCCTTCATTCCATTCCCTCTTCCCCAGGAAGTTCCCTCTCATATTTTCTTCTATGACTTTCATAGTTTTATTTTTTACATTAAGGTTTGATTCATCTGAAAGGTATTTTCAGATACCTTTCAGATATTACTGACATATAATTTATGTAAATTTAAGGTGTACAACATGATTTGACACATGTATATATTGCCAAATAATTACCACAATAAAGTTAGTTAACACATCCATCACCTCACATAATGATCTTTTTTTTGTAGTGATAATATTTAAGATCTATTCTTCTAACTTCCAAGTATGTAATATAATACCTAATTATACATCTGCTGTACAGATCCTCAAAATCTATTCATCTTATAGCTCCAAGTTTATACCATTTGACCAACATCTCCCCCTTTCTCCCACCTGCCTAACCTCTCCCAAAGACCATTCCACTATTTCTGAGTTTGGCTTTTATACATTCTACATATAAGTGATACTACATAGGAGTTGTCTTTCTTGGATTGAGTTATTTCATTTAGCATAATGTTCTCCATCCATGTTGCTGCAAAAGTCAGGATTTCCTTCTTTTTATGGCTGAATAATATTACTGTGTGTGTGTGTGTGTGTGTGTGTGTGTGTGTGTGTAGCATTTTCTTTATCTTTTCATCCATTAGTGGACACAGAGGATGGTTCCATGTTTTAGCTATTGTAAATAGCTATTTTTAATTTTTTGCAGAACCTTCATACTGTTTTCCACTGTGGCTGTACCAATTTACATTCCCACCAACAGTGCATGAGGGAACCCTTGTTTCCACATCCTCACCAACGCCTGGTATCTCTTGTCTTTTTGATGATAGTCATTCTAACAGGTGGGAGGTGGTATCTCCTTCGGGTTTAGGTTTGCATTTACCTAATTATTAGTGATATTGAGCATCTTTTCATGTATCTGTTGGCCATCTGTATGTCTTTTTTGGAAAAATGTCTTTTCGGTTCCTCTGTCCATTTTTTAATCAAATTGTTTTGTTGCTATTGAGTTGGAGTGGTTGTTTATGTTTTGGATATTAACCCCTTATCAGATAGATGGTGTGCAAATATTTTCTCCCATTCCATAGGTTGCCTTTTCATTTTTCTGAGTGTTTCCTTTGTTGTGAAAAAGCTTTTGGTTTTATATAGTCTCACTTATTTGTGCCTTTATATTTTCAGTGTTAAATCCAAAAAGCAGTGCCAAACCAATTACAAGGAGATTTTTCCCTATGCTTTTCTTCCAGTAGTTCTACCATTTTCCCAATCTGACATTTAGGATTTTAACTCATTTTGAGTGAATTTTGGGGAGTGGTATAAGATAGGGTCTGGTTTCATTCTTGGCATGTAAACAGGAAGTTTTCCCAGCACCATTTATTGAAGAGATTCCTTTCCCCATTGAGTATTCTTGGCTTCCTTGTCAAATATTAGTTGACCATATATATTAGAACTTATTTCAGGGCTCTTTATTCTGTTCCATTGGTCTAGGTGCTTGTTTTTAGGATAGATGACACTATCATGCTGTTTTGATTCCTACAACTCTGTAATAAAGTTTGAAATCAAGAAGTGTGATGCCTCCCACTTTGTTCTTTTTCAGGAATGATTCGGCTAGTTGGAATCTTTTATGGTTCCATACAAATTTCAGGATTGCTTATCCTATTTCTGTGAAAAATACCACTAGAATTTTGATAGGCATTGTTTTGAACCTATAGATAACTTTGGGTAGTGTGGACATTTTAGCAATATTAATTCTTCCAACTCAAGACACAGGCTATCTTTCCATTTATTTGTTTTCTTCAATTTCTTCCATCAGTGTCTTATAATTTCCAATGTACAGATCTTTCACTTCCTTGGTTAAATCTATTTTATTATTTTTGTTGCTATATAAACGGGATTGTTTCCTTATTTTTCAGATCATTTTAATGTACGGAAACACAATTGATTTTTCTATGTTGATTGTGTATCCCACAAATTTCGTGAAATCATTTATTAGTTCTAACAGTGTTTTGGTGGAGTCTTTAATATTTTCTATATATAAAATCATGTCATCTGCAAAACAAGACAATCTGCTTTTTCCTCTCTGATTTGGATGCCCTTTTTTTTTCTTGCCTAATTGCTCTGGCTAGAACTTCCAGTACTGTGTTGAATGGGAATACTAAGATTAGACATCCTTGTACTGTTCCTGATCTCAGCAGGAAAGCTTTCAATTTTTCACTATTAACTATGATGTTAGCTGTGGTTTTGTAATAAAACATTTCAAATGAGATATACTTATTTTCCCCATTTTTATATCATGATTAATTTCATGTTGTTTTGTTTTTATGTGGTGAGCAAAGGGTAATTTTAACTTAGAAAACACTTTAATCACTTCCTTTAGTCACTCAAAGAATACCTACTATATAGCAAGCAATACATTAAGTATTGGAAAATGGAGATGCTTATTTTGATTAAATTTTTACTCAAAATTTATTCTATGACATATTATCTCTGGAAATAAAAAAAATTGTCAACAACTTTACCTTTGAGGAGGAAACTTTATTTTTACAGTCTACATTTCTTCACTTTTTGAATTTTGTATCCTACGTCTGTGTATTATTTACTCAAAAAGTTTGGTTTGTAAAATCCTATGTATCCCATAAATCCTCTAGAAAATAATTTGTAACATGTAATGGGTTTTTATATCTCTTTAAAAGTTGTACATTGTAGCAAGTTAACAAAGGCTAACAAACTTTTCTGTTTATTCATCTTAAATTTTTTAAAGAAATGAGCCTGTTGTGTACTTTGATTTGCCAACCAGCAGAGTTCAGTATTGGTTACAGAGGATCTTATGACCCTTAAACTGTTCTTAATTAACCACGACAGCTCCAAGGGGAAGACTCTAGTGTGTAACATTCTCCTCTACTTGAAAATGAGCCTACTTGTACTTAGCATCAGTTCTTCCAAAGCTCCCCCATGGCTCTCCAGCAAGTCCTACTTCCCATGTTAATGTAGCATTTCAATCCCTGTGTCGATAGAAATTATGAGGCCATTTTTCATCGAATCTCCTTGCCCTGCAGCACTCACCTCCATCAATGAGAGCTGTAGCTGGGAGGAACTCAGCAAGGTACTGAGGAAATGAATCTTCTTTGAATACTAAATATATTCAGACTAAGCAATGAAAGAACACCTGATTAGCTACTGTTTCAGTTGCTTAAAATGAATTAAAATGTTGATCACACTCAGGTTCTAAGAGAAAAGAGAAGACGGGTAAAGTATCACACAAGACACTTGTTCTGAGGGTGGTATAAAGGGGTAGTCTAACACAGAGGGTTCAATGCCAAAGGCTTATTTGGTTTGTGATAAATCACAGAAAGGGGTTCAGATCTCACTGAAGTGTGTTGAGGATTGAAAGAAGTCAACATGGAGCAAAGAGACTATTTAAAGGATTGGATTAAGGCAGTAAGAGTGGGATAGAAAGGACATGCCAACTATGTTACACATCAAGAAGAAAGATCTAAAATATAATGACCAGGGGTGCCTGGGTGGCTGTCAGTTAAGTGTCTGACTCTTGATTTCAGCTCAGATCATGATCTCACAACTTGTGAGATCAAGCCCTGTGTCGACTGTGTACAATGGCAGCACAGAGACTGTTTGCAAATCTCTCTCTCCCTCTCTCTCCACTTTTCTCTGTCTCAAAATAAAAAATTAAACTTAAAAAAATAAAATTAAAATGGCCAGTTAAAATAAAGAGACCTGAGAACTGACTGGTAGTTAAAGTATAGAGATTAAAAGCAGGACTCAGGAACCAGTGAATGCTGGCTATTACTAATAATTTTGGCTTAGTAATACTCAGAAATATCAGATATTAGTATTATTAACAATATCGTATGGGAACAATGAGACAGGGATGACTCTCAGGTTGCTGGATTGAATGCCTGGTAAACAGACATGCCTTTCACTGGGCTGAAAATACAGAAGGGAAACCAAGTGCAGTGAGAGGAGGGAAAGATGAAAAGGATGCTGAGTTACAGGGGCCTGGGGGAGCAGCCAGCGAGAAAAATGCATGTGTGGCATATGTGACAACTGTGGTCAGGAGACGGGTTAGGATCTAGAAACATAAATTTATGAGCAGTCACAAATAAATGGTAGTTGACACCATCAGAGTAAATGAGAAGGAGAGGACAAGGAGAAACATGTAGAATGTAGAAAAGGGTAAGAAGGAAGACCAGAGAATTTAAAGGGAAACTAGGAAGGAGGGGACAGTGACATAGAATAAAAGAGGAGTCTTTGAGACAGAAGTGTCTGATCAGGAGTTCCTTCCTCATCAGATCAATCCAAGAGAAGTTTTGCCTAGAAAAGCATGGGTTTTGAGGTCTTCTCTAGGACCTCAGGCCCTAAGTATCCAAGAGCAACCTCTGGGTACACCTGAAACCACCCACCAGCCTTCCTGGAACTCTCTGTGGCAGCAATGGCCTTGGACAGAAAAGTCCTCCTGTGTTCTATTAGCTCAGGTCAGCCAGGGTTCATGGCTTCCATGAAGGAGAGAAGAATGATCCCACTGTTCAGCAGCTGGCCCAGGTCAGCTTCACGTCAATGGGAAAGGTTTTAGAAACCATGGAATCCTTCAAGGCTTACAAAACAACCTGCCTGTTAACAAATGAATTTGAGATTATAGCTATATGTTGAAGTATAAAGTTGACACTCTCAAACTCCTCTACATTATAGTAGTAGAGTAATGCCTTATTTGTATAAGTGAATTTTCTAGATAAAATTTACTGCTGTAGGAAGTAAACCTTTAATTATAGCCATTTGTTATGTATATCTCACTAAAATTTTCCTACTTTTCCAATACACAATATGCTGGACATAATATACTCTTGCTTGTAAACTCAAGATCGTTGTTATGATTATTATATACAACGGTAAAAGATGGAAAGGATGAGAAGTAGCATTTATTATGTACTTATTTTGCATTGTTGTGCATTTATTGCACTATGCACCTGATGTAAAATACTTAACGTTCTCAATGATCCTATACATTAGGCAGTGTTATCTCCATTCTACAGATAAAGATACTCAGAATTAGAAGGTTAAGTTGTCCAAAATCAACTATATATTTTAGCCAGAATTTATATTTAGTTGTATCTGATTCTAAACCCTTCCTATTCCCCTTCCTATGCTTTCCCCTCCAACTTTTGTCAGTTGTTTCCTACAGCTATTTCTTGCTGGGGGCTCCCTCAAGGACTGTTTACCCCAATGACTAAACAGGCCAGGTTGTTGAGTTTTACAAGAGGATTTACCTTCTCTCTTGTTACAAATGACCACTTTCAGTCTATCAGCTTCAGCAGTAATCCCTCCCTGATCCTGGTATCTTTTTTTTTTTCCTGAAACCTAGGCAACTTGCCAGAGAAATTCAAATTACTAATTTTATTAAATGAGTAACATAATTTAACACAATACTTAAGAATGGCTTCACATCTCTCCTGTGAATTCTGTTTTCATTCCTTCTTAGACACTTTTCTTTACGGTCAGATTTGTGTCTGTGTTCAAGAGAGGTAAAGTTAACCAAGTCTAACTAACCAGGCAAGTCTAAATATTAGATAAATTAATGGGGCACCTGGGTGGCTCAGTTGGTTGAGTATCTGACTCTTGGGTTCGGCTCAGTCATGATCTCACAGTTTGGTTCGTGAGTTCGAGCTCCACTTCCAGGTCCTCACTGACAGTGTGGGACCTGCTTGGGATTCTCTCTGTCTCCTTCCCTTTCTGCCCCTCCCCTGCTCATGTACTCTCTTTCTCTCAAAATTAATAAATAAATTTTTAAAACTTCAATGTTAGATTAATCACTTAGTGTGCCCAACAAGAATTCCCTGCAATCATTTGTCCATATGTGGGCCACAGTGATCGGTTTAGAAAAGGGCAGGTACCCAAGTCAAGCAGTCAGAGCCTTTCTTGGGCTCTCTCTGGCTAGAACTAGCAGGAAAGAGATGCCCCTGTCACTGGAGCTAATACAAGATGGATTCAGGGCTTTCAACCACTCTCTGGAGACAGCTCACTGCTGTAGTAGAGAATAATTGCCCCTCACAAAGAGAGCAGAGACAGACAATGGAGAGAAAGGGGATCCAGACAGCCTTAGTTTCTGGATCCAGTTATTCCTAGCTCTGCAACTGCCATGATCTTATAGACTTACAAATTTCCTCCCCTTTTCTCAAGCTAGTTATCCATGTGTTTCTGTCACACATTACTAACAGACTCTTGACCAATACGTGCAGGCATTAGTCAACAATGGCAGTTCTTAACTTAGCAAAAGTTGCACATTAGAAGCATCAAGAGAGTTTTTAAAATCCTAATGCCCAGGATGAATCCAAAGCCAATTATATCAGAATTTCTAGGGCAAGGAACCAAGCATTAGTATTTTTATAAAGCTCCCTAAGGGAGTACAGTGTGGATCTAGGATAAGAATCATTGTTCTGGAACAGCTTTTATTCTATGTAGTCTACCAAAAACCAACAACAAAGGGTGAAGCTTTGGAAACATTTTCATTGAAGTAAAATCCAAAAGAACAATTGTCATTATTCCCTGTTTTATTCAAGGTATACTGAAAGTCATAATTGATGCAAGAATACTTTTTTTAAAAGTTGTGTGAAGTTTAAAAATAGAATGTGGAGAGACAAAGTTGTCACCTTTTGGAGAAAACATGATTTCCACATAGAAATACAAGAGACCTTATAGACAAACTGTTAGAATCAGAAAGGTGGCTGGATACAAAATCAACACATGTATGAGGTGTCAATTCTCTTCAAATATATATAATCAATGCAAATCCAATAGGACTTCTCACAGAACCCCACCAGCTCAACCTAATATTCACTTAGAAAAATAAAAGATCAAGAAAAGCCAAAATGAGTTTAGAAAGTAACAAGTGGGGGACTTGCCTACCAGATAGAATTTTTTTTTCTCTTTTAAATTATATTTTACACACATGTGCCTGCACACACACTTATTTATACCATGTATATCTACTCACACTCCAGAGATGAAAGGAGTGTGCATTTACCAACACAGTAAATAACAAATTAAAAACAATAGAAAGGCTATAAATAGGTCAACACATATCCAAAAACATGATAGGTGACAGAGGTAGAATTACAAATCAGTGAGGGGAAAAAAAGGACTAGTCAGTAAATGGTACTTTATATGGGGGAAAAATAGATCTCTGCTCCCACAATACACAAAAGATAAATTCTAAAAGGTTTAAAACACTCAATTTAACAGCAAAACTTTTGAATTTTAGAAAAACAAATAGAAAGTGTTTTCGTGGTCTTAGGATTGGAAAGAATTTCTTAAAAAGGATTTAAAGTACAAATTACAAAGAAACTCACTGGTAAATACAGCACCATTTAAATTTATAACTTTTATACAACACAACACCCAAAAGAGAGATAAGTCACAAAATGAGAGAAAATATTTGTACTGTGGAAAATCAACAAAAGACTAATATCCAGGCTATCAAAAGAACCCCTACAAGTCAAGAGGAAACCCAACAGAAAAACAGGCAAAGGATGCCTTATATTTCTGTTTGCAACCGGATTGCTGTGGCTAAGACTCCCAGTATTATGTTAAATAACAATGGTAAGAGTGGACATCACTCTTGTTTCTGGCCATAGAGGAAAAGCTCAATTTCCCCATTGAGAATGATATTAGCTGTGGTTTTTTTACATATGACCTTTAATATGTTGATATGGTATGTTCCCCTAAACCTACTTTGTTGAGGGGTTTTTATCATGAATGGATTACTGTGGGCAGAAGACATTAATAGGCATTTTTCCAAAGAAAACATACAGATGACCAACAGACACATGAAAAGATCAGCATCACTGATCATTAGAGAAATACAAATGAAAACTACAATAAGATATCACTTCACACCTGTCAGAATGGCTAAAAAGAACAATACAAGAAATAACAGGTGTTGGCAAGGATGTGAAGAAAGGGGAACCCTCCTGCACTGTTGGTGGGGATGAAAACCGGTACAGCCACTCTGAAAAACAGTATGGAGTTTCCTCAAAAAGTTAAAAATGGAACTACCCTATGATCCAGCAATCGTACTTCCAGGTATTTATCCAAAGAATACAAAAATACTAATTCAAAGGGATACATGCACCCCAATGTTTATTATAGTGTTATCTACTGTAGGAAATAAGTTTGAGAATTCTGTATGCTTGCACCAATGGGTTAACAAGGCTTAGGGCAGAAAGCCCCCACAGGGCAAAAGTGCCCAGGGTTAGCTAATGAAAAGGTTGCCTTGTTAGCCTTGAGGCAGTGTGCTCCAGCAATCTTAAACTTTGGAGATAACAGCTAGTTAGCTGTATCACCTACAGAGAAACACTGTCTATCTGGTTTCTGGTGCCAGTATATCACTGTGGTTTAATCTCAACTTCAAACATTACTCGCCCCCCAAACCAAACATTTTGCTTCTTAGACACACAAGTTAATAGTCACTACCTTATTGTTTCCTTCTACACTTTCCACCACGTACGTAAAACCTTGAGAGCTCAATACATACAGAGTCAAAACCCCTGTTGAAGGCTCTTTTCTCCTCCTGGACATTAGCCTTTCTCATTTTCATTTCTGAGTCCGCTCTCTTGCTGGACAAGAGAGAACTCCAGATTCAAAGTCTGCAACAATCTATAATAGCCAAATTATGGAAACAGCCCAGTACCCATCAACTGACAAATGGATAAAGAAGATGTGGCATATATATCCATATAAAGAAGATTCCATATATATAATGGAATATTACTCAGCCATAAAAAAATTTTGCCATTTGTAATGACATGGATGGAGCTAGAGAGTATTATGCTAAGCAAAATAAGTCAGTCAGAGAAAGACAAATACCATAAAATTTCACTCATATGTGGAATTTAAGAAACAAAACAAATGAGCAGAGGGAAAGAGAGAGAGAGAGAGGCAAACCAAGAAACAGACTCTTAAGTATCCAGAACAAACTGATGGTTATCAGAAAGGTGGGGGTGGGGGTTAAATAGGTGATGGGGATTAAAGAGTGTACTTGCTGTGATGAACTCTGGGTGTTGTAGCTAAGTGTTGAATCACTAAATTGTACACCTGAAACTAATATTGCACTGTATGTTAACTAACTTGAATTGAAATAAAAGCTTTTAAAAAAGTGAAAAACAGGCAAAGTTTAGTGGGAATGGGCAAGTCACAGATGAAACTCCATCAACAAATGTATGAAAAATATAAATTTAAAATGAGATATATATTACTCCCATCAAATTAACAAAAACTTTATGAAATGACAATCACAAATTTGGGGGAGAACATGAGAATAGGAAACTCTCATAAGCAAGTGGTAGCATAAATTGCCGAAACATTTTAAAACAATTTCCACTTGTCCTAAAACCCAATGATCCTATTAGGAATATATATGCTAGAGATACTATAGCACACATGGACCAAGAGATACGTGCAAGCATGTTCACTGCAGCATAATTTGTAATAGGGAAAAAAAAGAAGGGAGAGAGAAATGTAAACTTATAAATTATGGCATATTTATGCTGGAAACTATACAACAGTTAAATGAATGAATTAGAGGCACCAATATATTATAATATATATATAATATATATATGATATATTATAATATATAATATATAATATTATATATAATTATATATTATAATATATAATATATAATATATAATATTATATATAATTATATATTATAATATATAATATATAATATATATAATATTATATTATATATAATTATATATTATATTATATATAATATATATTATATATTATAATATCTATATTACACCAATATAGATAAAACTCAAAAGCATACTATTCACACTTAATAATAAAATGTTTAACAAACTAAGAATAAAAGTAAAGTTTTTCAAACCATTTCAACCCATGAAAACCCCACAGCTAACATTATATCTAATCATGATTGATTGATGCTTTCCCTTTAAAATCAGGGACAATGGGGCGCCTCGGTGGCTCAGTTGGTTAAGCGGCCGACTTCGGCTCAGGGCATGATCTCGCGGTTCGTGAGTTCGAGCCCCGCGTCAGGCTCTGTGCTGATAGCTCGGAGCCTGGAGCCTGTTTCCGATTCTGTGGCTCCCTCTCTCTGACCCTCCCCCATTCATGCTCTGTCTCTCTCTGTCTCAAAAATAAATAAACGTTAAAAAAAATTAAAATAAATAAATAAATAAATAAATAAATAAATAAATAAAATCAGGGACAAGAGGGCACCTGGGTGGCTCAGTCGGTTATGTGTCTGACTCATGATCTCAGCTCAGGTCTTGATCTCAGTGTCACGAGTTCAAGCCCCATGCTGGGCATAAAGCCTACTAAAATAAAATTAAGTAAAGGTAAAGGTAAAAGTAAAAGACGTAAAAGAAAGAGTAAGAGTAAAAGTCAAGTCAAGTAAAATAAAATAATCAGGAAGATGACAAGATATCCATTCTTGCTATTTCTACTCAACATTATACTGTAGGTTCTGCCCAAGGAAATTATGCAGGAAGAGAAGGAATTGAAGGAAGAGAAGGAAGAGAAGGAAGAGAAGGGAGGAAGGGAGAAAGGGAGGAAGGGAGGAAGGGAGGAAGGGAGGAAGGGAGGAAGGGAGGAAGGGAGGAAGGGAGGAAGGGAGGAAGGACGGATAGACAGGCAGGCATCCAGATTGGAAATAAAGAAGTAAAACTATCTCTATTCATAAATGACATGATTGTGAATATAGGAAATCCTAAGGAATCTGCTAAAATCAAGTAGGACCAATAAACAAATTTAGTGGGGTTGCAGGATACAATATCAATATACAAAAATCAACTGTTTTTATATGCACTTACAATGAACAATCTAAAATTAACAAAACAATTTCATTTACAATAGCATCAAAAAGAATAAAATACCAAGTAATGAATTTAATAAAAGGAGTGTAAAATTTATAATCTGAAACTATAAAACATTCTTAAAATAAATTAAAGAAGATCTAAATGAACAGAAAACATCCCATGTTCATGGATTGGAAGATTCAACATTGTTAAGATGGCAATGGTCCCCAAACTGATATATAGATTCAATACTTACTAGAATCCCAACTGGCTTCTTTGCAGAAATTGAGATGCTGATTCTTAAATACATATGGAATTGCAAGGGACTCAGAGTAGCCAAAACAGTAATAAAAAGAAGAACAAAGTAGGATCACACTTCTCAACTTCAAAACTTACTACAAAGCAATGGTAATCAAGACAATGTGGTACTGACACAAGGATAGACACATAGATCAATGGCATAGAATTGAGAGTCCAAAATAAATCCATATGTCTATGGTCAAATGATTTTTGGCAAGGATGCCAAGACCATTCAATAGGAACAGAATGATCCTTTCAACAAATTGTGCTGAACCAAGTGGATAGCCAAGTGCATAAGAATGAAGTCAACCCCTCCTTCACACCAAATACAAAAACTAATTCTAAATGGATCAAAGACATAAATATGAGACCATAGATTCTTAGGAGAAAACAGAGAGGAATCTTCATGACCTTCAATTATGCAACAGATTTTGAGTGGGGGGAAGGAATAAACAAACTGGATTTCATCAAAATTAAAAATATGTTTTAAAGGATACCATGAAGAAAGTGAAAAGACAAACTATAGAATTAGAGAAAATATTCGTAGTTCATATATTTGATAAGGAACTTGTATCCAAAATATACATATAACTCTTAACAGCTTAATAATAAAAAGGCAAATAGCCCAACTTAAAAATAGGCAAAGTATCTGAACAGACATCTCTCCAAGGAAGACATAAAAATAGCCAATAAACACACACACACACACACACACAAAGATGCTCAACATCATTAGTCATCAGGAAAATGCATATCAAAATCTCAATGAGACACCCACTAGGATGGCTAACATAAAAGAGTTAGAGGGAGGGGAAGGAAAAAAAAAAAAAAAGAGGTTAGAGTGGGAGAGAGCCAAAGCATAAGAGACTGTTAAAAACTGAGAACAAACTGAGGGTTGATGGGGGGTGGGAGGGAGGGGAGGGTGGGTGATGGGTATTGAGGAGGGCACCTTTTGGGATGAGCACTGGGTGTTGTATGGAAACCAATTGGTCAATAAATTTCATATATATATAAAAAAAGAGATAATAACAAGTGTTGGTGAGGATGTGAAGAAATCACAACTTTCATACAATACTGATGGAAATATAAAATGGTACAGGCACTTTGGAAACAGTCTGAGACTTCCTCAAATGTTTAAATGTGGAGTTATCATATGACCCAACATTCTATTCTTAAGTTCATACCCATGAAAAGTGAAAACATATGTCCACACAAAAATTTGTTCGTGAGTGTTTATAGCAGCATTATTTTTAATAGTCAAATGGTGGAAACAACTCAAATGTCCATCAATGAATGAATGGATTAACAAACTGTAGTATATCCATATAATTCAATTATATATGGCCATAAAAAGGAATTAAATGCTGATACATGCTACAACATTGATGACCCTTGAAAGCATTACACTAAGTAAAAGAAATTAGACACAAAAGATCATATATTATGGTTCCATTCCTATAAAATATGAATAGGGAAATCTAAGAAACATAAAGTATATTGGTGGCTGCTTAGGATTGGGGGTGAGACTCTCATGGCTAGAGAGTTCGGTTTTACTTGTCATTTAAAATAAAAACAACCACATCACTGATTGTTATAAAATACTACTATCAGGGGAGCCTGGGTAGCTCAGTCAGTTAAGTGTCCAACTTGGGTCAGGTTATGATCTCATAGTTCACAAGTTTGAACCCTGCTTTGGGCTCTGTGCTAACAGCTCAGAGCCTGGAGACTGTTTCAGATTGTCTTCCTCTCTCTCTGCCCCTCCCCTGCTCGCTCATTCATTCATTCATTCATTCATTCATTCTCTGTCTCTCAAAAATAAAAAATAAAAAAAAATTTAAATAAATAAGTCATAAGGATGGAAAGTACAACATAGGGAATCTAGTGAAAAATATTGTAGGGACACCTGGGTGCTCAGTCAGTTATGTGTCAGACTTGATTTTGGCTCAGGTCATGATTTCACAGTTCATGGAATTGAGCCCTGTGTGGGGCATGCTTGGGATTCTCTCTCTGCCTCTCCCTGTGCCCTTCCCCTGTTCTCTCCCTCAATAAAAAGGAGAAAAAATATATATTGTAATTACATTATATGGTGGCAGGTGGTAACTACATTTACTGTGTTAAGTGTGGCATAAAATACAGAAGTGTCAAATCACTATGACGTATATCTGAAACTAATATAACATTGTATGCCAACTATACTTTGTGACAAAAAAAATTTTAATGATAATAATTTAGGCAGGAAGATACATTTCAAGATAATGGGTTAGCTTTGGGAAAGATAAAAAAGAAGTGAGTAAAATTACAAAGGGGGCTTCAACCACGTCTGCAATACTGTATTAAATATTAAAGCCAAAGCAGAATAATTATGTAAAACCATAATGGTCTTCTTTAAAATTTTTAATCCTTTTTGTTAGCTTTAGCAAGAGCCAACTTACTAAAGCAGCAATTATTCTAATTGCTATGTTGATATTGCCAAAGTTTATCTTAAGAGAAACAGAAAGTCTATGAGATGCCTCTACTTTGTATCTTTTAAACAAAAATACGGACCTGGGTCTACAGTTAATGAGGATTTGCTGTACTTTACATCTTTTGATCTTCTTAATCTCTCTTTCAAACTCTTTGCAGTCTCTACCCTACTTTACTAAAGTCCTCTGACCAAAAATAGGTGTAATATAATCTAACAAATGTCTAACCAATGGAGCGCTTTTCATATTATTTTTATCCAGTCCAGATTCTGACACTTTTCTCCCACAAGTAACCTGGACTATACAGGCTCAGGCTCAGTCTGACGATACTCTGCTAGGTTCTCTGGGTTAATGCCGAGCCACAGACAACAACTGTGGTACCAGCATGCATTCTGATCAAAAAGCTATAAGATTGAGAATTTATTTTGCTAGATTTCTAGGTCCCGCAATATAGGAATTACAACTCTTCCAAGAGTATTTCAAGTGCCTCTTGCAAACAGAGTCAAAAATCCACTCCAGATCTCCTGTCACTATAGTCCAATAGTTTTAATGGAGTTCTTCAAAACTTTGTCTCTTCTCTCCCTCCCTCTCCCTGCCCCTGATATGTGTGCCATGGTTCTCAGACAGAAGCCACAAGGCCCTGGCAGAAGAGACCATCAGTAGATTATAGATAATGCCTGAAATGTCTTTGCAACAGATTTTCCCAGTTTCAAACTGATGAAAAAGGACAATTTTTTTTTTAACTGCATTGGATTTCCATACAAAACCCACAAATTTGCCAAGGGACAAATATTTAGAAGATAATATTTGCTTTTAATAGACAGGATTTAAAACTCTTTTTAGAGTGCCACTGAAGTGTTTTTGAAAGTGTTTCTTTCATGGCCAATTTATATTTTACATGAATGAGTCCTTGTCTCTTTCCAGTGACCAGAAATAAACCCCGGGTCAATCTGGAAATATAGAGAATGGAGTCACTGAGAGTGATTTATGTCACCATAAATATAATAGATATGAATTGTCTCCCAATTATCTAATACACATATTTCAAAATAAATCCCATTTGAGCCAACCCCTCCTCTGCTCTTAAGAAGACTGAAAACACATTAAATATTTGTGGATTATCAAGGTATCCAGGTCCGTCTAGTCAAACATTCCCTTTTTAGGGATGGAGAAAGGCCCTGGGAATTAGCTCTTTCCTGTTAAGAATTTAGCCACCAGTATCATACTCAGGCAGATTACTTTAGCTGATTTAAGCTAAAACTCCAGAGAGGACATGGGCCCCGAGGGAGCTGGATGAGATGGGTATAATTTGGTGGGAGGAGAAAGGGAAAGAAGGCTCCGGAACAAACCTTCTGTACAGGCAGTCCTGTGTGGACATGAAAGTAATCCTCATCCATCCCACACCTTTATCTCTCTATTTATGGGCAAAATGACAGTCTCACTGCCAAGGCCTTCCCCACTCCCTAATTAGCTGTCACATTCCTGTGGCTTCCACAGCAGCTCGTACAGATTTCCTTTGTAGCAACTAAGCAACAACGTATGCTGCAGAGACTCTGGCCCTTCTCCCTTTCTGAAAATAAAATAACTTTTAGATGTTAAGATCTCTACTGAAATAATCTTTGATTTAAAAATTAAAACCAATATATATACATGGTATAAATAATAGGCCCTGAACTTCTCATGAAAAGCAAGCATTTCAGGATGCCTAGCTTGCTCAGTCAGTTAAGCCTCCAACTCTGAGTTTCAGCTCAGGTCATGATCTCATGGTTTATGGGTTCAAGACCCACATTGGGCTCTGCACTGATGGTGCAGAGCCTGCTTGGGATTGCCTCTCTCTCTCTCTCTCTCTCTCTCTCTCTCAATAAATAAACTTGAAAGAAAGAACGAAAGAAAGAAGAAAAGCAAGCATCTCTCATCCAACCCCTTCTGATTTCCAGTCCTGTTCCACAGAGACCACCACTTGAAACCAATTCTGGTTTGAGTTATTCGGCTTATTACCTCAGTATCTTTAAAGAATGTTCACATACTGCTGTTTCTTGATCAACTGTAGGCCATGTGAATCTGTGGACTTCCTGAAGCAAGAAGGAAGGATTCAGCTCATACCAGTACCCACCTTCCCTCCTCTTGTGTCCCCATCTTTTACATTTAGGTCACTACCTGTACGGCTTCTATCACTTATCTTTGTAATTTGAAAGAATTAAATTGCCATCTCTTAACTCCGTAGTTTGTAACATGAAAATATTAACACCTCTACCCTAATGTCCACCTCGTTTTCCCCTCCCCATCTATTGACACTACCTTTTTGCTTTTCTGCTGTTGAAGCTGATACCATTTATCTTTTGTTCTGTATCTGTTGTGTGCTCTATATTTTTAAAATGTGGTTGTTTCGAGTCAAGTGGTTGCAAAAGCAGGGTATCAGAGCAGGGTCGTTTTACAATTGTGGTTTTGATTTAGAGGCAAATTTTGACGTCGTCATTTGGACACAGCTTTATCAAAAGGTAAGCATTCTCTATTTTTTTAAAGAAAAATTAGAAATGTATACAATAGGCTTCCCTAAGCCTCATACCACCCCTGAACCTAAAAGGGTGGGAAGATCTATATGACTGCGGATTGCTTGATTTTAAGACCAATGCTTAGAGAGATGCCTACTGGGCCACCTCAAAATGTCATCAACCTTTTGTCTTCCCCTACAGTCATTTTGTCGCAGCCTATATCTAGAGGGGAATACTGGAAGATTCAATTATCTCCTGAATTTGGGACAGGGTAGGCCGCCAATCTAAATAAAAATAATAGCAAAAACTCACAAGAGAATATGTCTAGCAATGTTAATAGCCCTATGGGGAAATGTAGTAAAACTGAAAAGAAAAATGCTTTATAAAAACGAAACCTTGCCTGAAAAAACCAAGGCTAAATCCCCTTGATAAAACATAAACTGTAAAAAAAAAAAAAAAAAAAATCCTATAATCTCTAGTTCATCTCTGGTCTCCTTAGAAAGCTACAGAAGAGTTTTTGCCCTCTTTTTCGCACATACTAGCCTACCATCAATTTAAGTGACTTTCTAAAACTCAGTAAAAGTGCCAGAGTCGTCACCATAACCCAGTCCCATGAAGCTTGAAAATTAGTATAAGATAAAAATCAGACTTGGATCCTGCACCACACGTTTTCATTCTGAAAAACATCACTGTGCCATATTTTAATGAACACACAATTCTGTAACACAGTTTCCAAAGTGTGTATCATGGTGAAGCTTCAGTGTACTTGACAATTTGTTAATTCAACTGGCCTCCTCTAATGTTCATTACTGTTTTAGATAAAAATGTAGTTTCTCCTCAGAAATGAAAGAGAGTGGACACCCCCTTGTCAAGATATCCATCTACATATGAGTTGCCAGGATACTTTTGAGAAAGAATAGAAGAGGAAAAGGATATAAAACAAAGAGTACAGTAGTTGTTTAAACAAACAAACAAAACAAAACCTGTTTCAGCTGGGCTTGAACATTTGAGGCAGTAAATTTGCATAAGACCTCTCAAACAGAACCTGCTGCTGCCTCAGCTTAATCTTAAAAACAAAGATTCCCGCCTAAATCTCAGGTGCCTTAAGATCACCTTGGCCAGCCAAGTCAGCTACATCATTTGGGTTTTAGATCTTGCATCAAACAAGAATTGCTTAACAGGCAATTCCACGACAGTCTCAATAGGACAGTCAACATAGAACTCAAATGGGAGATGATACAGCAAACTCCAATTAGACTAAATATTCAACAACAAGAAAAAGGGAGCTTCTAGATCAGAAAAGCAGAAATGAAAATAAAGAGGAAACTGCTTTGAAGAAATGAAAGTCCAGGTGAGTGCTTGCAATGACACTGAGCTGCCATGAGGAGGCTGAGATCGAGACATGAGTGAGGATGTCATTCCCTTTTGCTGGGCTGTGCAAGGGAAGTTGACCACTTCCAGGCAGCTGCTGAGAAACAGATGGAGAGGCTGCAGAAGATCCTTGTGGGTGGTCAGGAACTTTCAAGGAAAACAGTTCCCTCTGGATATCAGTGATGGTTGGCCTCTAGGTCAGGTAAGGTACCTAAAGTACTAAGACCAACTGATGTGGGAATTAAGGTGAAAGTAATCCTCTTAGTGACCCCAATAAGCTGTAATATTCAAGAAAAAAAAATAAGGGCAAGCAGAAAGCTCTGGCATATTAACCAACATGTGTAAACATTTTACAACCATATGAGTCCCCAAGGGACCCAGAAATGCATCCTCATTCTATCCTGATGCCACAGCTCAGGATTTTCTTTCCTTCTCAAAGGTTTGCTAATGGGAATCCACCTTTCTTCTACTCTGAGTGAGATTAGATACTCAGGTTTAATTGAATAAACTTATTCTCTGCTATGTACAGTCTTGCTTCTATTCTCTGTATTCAAAAAATTACCAAAAGCTTTTTTTTTAAATTTTTTTACGTTTATTTATTTTTGAGACAGAGAGAGAAAGAGAGAAAGCAGGGGAAGGGCAGAAGGAGAGGGAGAGAGAGAATCCCAAGCAGGCTCTGCATTGTCAGAGCAGAGACCAATACCGGGCTCGAACCCATGGACCGTGAGATCATCACCTGTACTGAAATGAAGAATCCGACGCTTAACCAACTGAGCCACCCAGGCGCCCCTACCAAATGCTCTTACGTGCAAATTAACCCAACAAAGTCCTAGTGAAAACTGGAGGTTACAATGGAAGGAAAATATATAGGGATGCCTTTTATTCCCTCTTATAAAAAACTGAAAAGATGTTCACCCACACAGCTTCTTGCTACCTAACCACTTGAAGTTCCCATTCAGATCCCTCAAACTTCCAGAAGGAATGGGAAGAAACAATTTTTGGAAACAATCTGTCTGTCAAATATCCACTATATAGGTCTTTTGCAAATTTTAGTACTTCCATGTGTGATCATGGAATGAACATGGTGCAATGAAGTTGTGCAACATGGGGGCCCTGAATACCTCATACTCCAGCATTCATTTAATCATTCATTTAGCAAATACTTTTATTGAGCACCTACTATATGCCAGGCTCTGTTTAGAAACTAAGAATATAGTAACACAAATGGCAAAGTTGCTATATTAATGTATTTTACATTCCCATGGGACACAGAGACTATAAAAAATGTATATAATTTCAAATAGTAGTAAGTGCTATAAGGAAAAACTAAAGTTAAGGAAAATTGCAGGTCAGTCCAGAAGACAAGCAGGTAAGACATCTCTAGTAATAACTAAGCAAAAACCAGAATGATATGAAGGAGCAAGCCAAAAGAAACATGAATTTTATTAGAAGTTTGTTGGAGGATCACCTGGCTGGCTCAGACAGTAGAGCATGAATCTTGATCTTGGAATCCTGATTCAAGGCCCATGTTGACATGCAGAATACTTAAAAAAAAATGATGATGAGGAGGAGGAGGTTTGATGGAAAGTCATTGCAGAGCTTTGAGCAAGTGAGTGAAATGGCTCACAGGTTTTTTTTTTAATGTTTATTTTTGAGAGAGAGAGAGAGAGAGAGAGAGAGAGAGAGAGAGAGAGGCAAAAGGAGAAAGAATCTCAACCAGGCTCTGCACTGTCACCAGAGAGCCCCATGTGGAGCTTGAACTCATGAGTCATGACCTGAACAATAATCAAGAATCAGACACTCAACAGACTGAGCCATCCAGGCACCTGACTCACAGTATTTTTTAAAGGTCACTCTGGCTGCTACAGGAATAGAGTTTAGAGGGTCAAGTGAGTTTGCAGGGAAAGGAGTGAAAATGACAATGACTCAGGAAAATGGGACAGAGTGAAGGAGATATATGGTCAGAATCAGGATATATTTTGAAAATCAAGTGTAGGGCCGATGGATTGAATGAAGAAAAAAGAGGGAACAAAGATGTCTATTAAGTGTGTGACCTCAGCAATTAGATGGAAGGAAGTACCATATACTGTACTGGGGAATACAAGAAAGGAGCAAGTATTTGTGGGAGAAAGAGAATAGTCAGAAGTTTTGCCTAAGACATTTTAAGTTTGAGATGCCCATTAGACTTCTAAATAAAGATGTCAAAAGGCAGATGATACCCAAATCTGTAGCTTAAAATAGAGGTTGGAACTGACTGGAGATACAAATTTAGAGATCATCAATCATGTGTAACATGTCAACATTAGAATGAAGTTTCCTACTCTATCTACTTGACCCATAAAGCTTTGTATTCTATTTACTTTCCTACTAAGAAAAAGTACCCAAGGCAAGTTTAAAGGCTTTCTGCAAAGAGTGAAGTTTACCAATGTCTGAAGATCTTCCAAAAGCCATCTTTTAAGGGACCATCCAGGGCTTTTCCAACTGACCCTGCTTTTTGAAAAGTGGAAACTGCCTATGCCCCTGATCTACTCATAATTTTAGAAATGCCTTTGGCAGAGGTGTCCTCAGCTCACCCGCTTACCTGACCATTCTTAGAGCTATGGCTCAGACGAGCTTGCACTGGTGCTGTGATTTACCTAGCTCCATTTGACCTCCTTTCCACTTTCTATTTAGTATCCACACAGAGAATAGATTTATTACAAGCATTCAGAGATCTTGCAAAGAAATCAAGGGCAAAAATTCAGCAAAGACTCAAAGAATCAGGAATGGGAAAATCATCAGGACTTTCCATCCTTCTTCCTTTGTGGTTCTTTGTGTTTACTTTGTTTTTCCTTCTCAGGGAAGGAAACTTTCTCATGATTTACTTTGTCCTTCCTTCCTTCTTTTCTGGTCCATATGGAGGGATATAGCCACCCCACAGATAAACCCAAGTCACTTGTGTAATTGACTACAGCACTGACTTTGAATCTTTTCACCACTCACCACCCACACCTCAGGCCTTATATTCAAGTCATGTGCCCTGTGACTTAAGTTCCACCAAGGGGCAGAGTGCATTTATCTACACTGTAATGTTAGGTTCAACCACTGGCTTATTAGGTCAACAGAAAGAGAGGTAAAAGCATGCCAGTTTCAAGCCTAGACTCTAAAGGCCTACTGTATTTCCACTTGTACCCCTGTGCTGAGCCATTGCTATACATCTTAATCTGTTCAGGCTACTATAACAAAACGCTATAAACTGAGTCACTTATAAACAATGCAAATTTGTTTCTCACAGTTCTGGAGCCAAGGAAGTCCAAGAGCAAGACACCAGCAGATTCGGTATCTGGTGAGGACTCACTTCCTCGTGTGTAGGCCAGGTCTTTTTGCTGTGTCCTCGCACGATGGAAGGTACAAGAGATCTGTCTGGGATGTCTTTAGTAAGAACACAATCCCATTCACGAAGTCTCTACCCTCATGACCTACTCACCTTTCATAGCCCCTACCAACTAATACCATCTCCTAGAGGGTTCAAATATGAACACAGTGGGGAACACAAACAGTCACATCAGAGCACCAGGAGTACATGCCCAGCCTAACCCACTGGTTCTGAGATGAGGAGTAAAGGTGCACATAGCAGAGCTGCTCATTGGGCCCAGATAAATCAGTCAAACATAAGCATAAACAAACATTGATGGTCATATGACTATGGGATTTATGACAGTTTTCCAGCATTATTTTTTCCAAAGTTAACTGATACATGGTGCAGTTTATAGTCATTCACAAAGACTTATCTGTGTCTGAATCCCAACTGTACTTTCTGAGGAAAGAGACTACAATAGACTCAGTTTGGGTTAAGTGTCCACCCCTCTGGCTAGAGGACATAGTTAAGGCTATTAGGATAAATCTGGCTTCTGAGTGTCACCCCTATGGATCAGGAGATAGTTCTCAGATAAAAGTTGGGGGTAGGAGGGTTATTATGTACAGAGCAGGCACCCAAAAGGAGTCTATTCTATTTTCTGTACAAAGTGCTCCCTACAGTGAGAACTGCCTGAAGGTAAACGTTTCCTATGACAAAAATCATCTCCTGCAAGAAAGTTTCACAAGAAACTTAACTTTGAAGAAAAAAAAAGAAAATAGCACTGTTCCTTGAAAGGGAAAGATAGAGAGCAAATAGAGATGTTTAAATGCTCTTAATCACAGGATTGAGGTAGAATTTGATCAATGATTGGCAAGAAAATCAAGCTTGAAGTGTAAGGGATAGCAAATATTTTCAGCACTGAAATTCACTTCTGAGAATCTCATGGCCACTGGCCATTAGACGTGGAGCTGAGTGTGGCAATGGATAAAGAGTTGTCTCTTAATGAAGAAAAGGAACCAGCGTATAAAGGTCAAGTGGAGACATAATCACATCCATTTCAAATTTAGTGAGTACAGAGGTGATGGTGGTCCTTTACTTGAATGGTGAATTTTAAAGCAAAATTATTACACTATAAAAAAATGGATTATTCAAATTAGCTTCATGGTAACAAGAAAATTAATTCATAAGGCTCTAAGTTGTTTTTTGCCTTAAAGGATTCTGTTTCCTTTAATCACTTTTTGAAAAGATAAAAAGAGAACTTTTAGATTTTGAATATTCAAATAGAAATGTTTGTAATCGGGGCACCTGGGTGACTTGGTTGAGTGTCCAACTCTTGGTTTCAGCTCAGATCATGATCCCAGGGTCATGGGATCCAGCCCCACATCAGGTCTGTGCTAAGTGTGGAGTCTGCTTGAGATTTTCTCTCTCCCCACCTCTGCCCCTCTCATGCTCTCTCTCCAAAATAAATAATTTAAAAATTTTTATAATATGCACATAGCTTCATTTGCATCTAATATTTAAATAACTGTTATTTTCCTTTATATGTCACCTCTAGTGAAGAAATGGCTGATTATTTTACCTACTTACATAAATATAAGCAAACAGCCATATATATACATATATTTTAAATACTAGGATTAAATCCACTATGTGCTGATATTTAAATTGTACAAATAACACCAGATAATAAATCATAGGCAAATGGATGAATAGATCTTTGAATACATGATGTAACTCTGAAAGCAATGCAAGATACTTGCCAAGAACCAATGCTTTATGAGTGATTCTCTATTGGGAGCAATAAATAACAATCACTAATGATAATGAGGGCATTTGGGAGGTACATGGTATCCCACCAAATATTTGTCAGGCAAGCAATAAAAATTTGCACGAAGAATCTAATTTAAAGAAAGAGTTGCAAGAAAATTGAGAAGAAATAAAAAGCTGTTCCAAATACTTTATAAGATATCATATTGGGACCAGAGTCGCCTAGCAGAAGCAGCTGTTCAGAGAGGTTAGGTTTTAATGAAAGCCTGGGACACCTGGTTTTTAGCTTCCTTTTTTTTCCCCCTCAGCAAAAATCCCAGAGGCAAAGCAATTCAAATGGCTGCTACCTACTCTGAAGGTGGATTGGTTCCTCACCCCTTGACCTACTGAATCTGATATCCCAAACTAGACTAAGAATCTCTATTTTTAATAGGCTCCCCCAGTGATTCTGTTGTGAACCAGGTTTGGAAACCAGTGTTCTGGAGGGGAAAATTAAAGCTATTGTTGACACATTCAGTCCTCTGTCTATAGCAGACCTCAGAATCCTCAGGAAACAGGAATTGCCTTTTTTAACAGTTCCCACTCTTTTCCCCTCCCTCCTAAGGTTTAAGACTCTACCTAGAAACTCTCTTTCATCAGACACATAGGAGAAGATGTTTCTATTTTTCCACTGCTTTTTTTTAATTGTTGAAAAAGTGTCAAGTGAAAAAGTGGATCCATCCAAAGACAGGAGTGATTTGGGATTAAACTGGTACAGGGCCTGGACAAGTGAGTCTTTAAATTATTCATTTGGGACTATGATATGACCACAGACATGGTTTCCCTCTTAAATGTTTTTGTAAAACCATGCTGGTGCTGTTTGGAGTTTGGAAAAAATATACACACCACACTAAATTCATAACTCCTTCATTCTCTGTTTATTCACCTTTTAAATTATATAGCCCTAACTGCACCATGTTGCCTACCTAGGATTATGCTAATGACAAACTGCTAATAAGTGAAAAACTAAAAAGACCCATCTTCCTACAGGGATTTCTGACGAGCAATCAAGTCGGCACTCACTTAAAGCCCCACTCCAGCTGCACGGCTCCCAGCAGCCTCTGCAGCCCCCCAGGTGCCCTGCCAGCTCCAAGAAGGCTGGCCCTGGTGGAGAGCGCATAACTGAGGGTGGACAAAGGCAAGCAGAGAAGTCCTGCTCTTTTGTAAGGCTCTCCTCTGAATCTCCTGTTACAATTTGGATCTTTCTCTTAATGTGAGCCAAGTCATTAAAGTCTGAAAAACCTATACTTGGGGGCCTAATGATTTTTAGATTTCCAGCATGGTCCCAAGGATAAAATCTGTATCTCTGCAGTGCCTGCGTGGCTCAGTCAGTTGAGCATCCAACTCTTGACTTCAGCTCAGGTCATGATCTCATGGTTCTGGAGATTGAGCCCCATGTCAGGCTCTTTGCTGACAGAGTGGAGCCTGTTTGGGATTCTCTGTCGCCCTCTTTCTCTGTTCCTCCTCCTCTCACTCTCTCTCTCTCAAAAATAAACATTAAAAAAAAATGTCTATCTTTAGGGGCACCTGGGTGGCTCAGTCAGCTGACTGTCACACTCTTGATTTCTGCTCTGTAATTCCAGGGTCATGAGATTGTTGGGCACACACTGAGCATGGAGCCTGCTTAAGATTCTCTCTCTCCCTCTGCCCCTCTCCCTTGCTTGCATGCACTCTCTCTTAAAGAAATTCTCTATCTCTGACACTTATACAGTTTTTAAAGGTAACTAAGAACAAATCAAGACAAATTCAGGACACTGCAAAAGGAAGAGGACAAAAAGAGAAGCCTACAGAATATCCACTCCTGGATTTTATGGTGTGATGCAAATAAAATGGAGAGAGGTAGATCTGTCATTTACATAACAAACACACACACACACACACACACACACACACACACACACACACACAATTTGTGTCAATGTGGGGGGCAGGATATATAGTAAGCGGGAGGTTGGGTGTATCCCAGGAAGAAAACAAGAAACGCCACTGGGAGCAGACCACCCACAGTTCTGTTTGTATGAGGAACAAGAAGCCACTTTCTAAGTCTTCCTCAAGGAGAGGGGAGTAAAATTATACAAACTTGATCCAAGAACATTAGGTCAGTTTAGGAAGGGAAAGGAGATTTAGGGACACTTGTTTGCCTGAGTTCCAGCAGATGAGCCTGAAATAAAAGAAATGAAAAATAAAAGATTTCACCAAATTTTCAGTTAGGAATAGAACATTTAAAAAAAAGGCGTTCTGGAAAAAGTTAAAAAGGTCCTCTGACAGCCTGTATAACAGAATATACAGGAGCTCAGGATCCCTTCATATCCCACTTCAGAGGAATGTGGAGCTCATTAGAGCAGGGAGATCTAGCAGCCCAGGCATGAAGTTGGACCCACCTCTTTCTGGAATAGAAGAGAGGCAGGAGAGAATGACGGGCACCTGAGTTCCTCACTGGGTGATAGGTGACATTGCCACACCAGGGGAAGGAAGAGTCGGCAAGGTGACAGAGAGGGCTAGCTCCCAAGCACATGCAAAGCATCTCAGGGTCTTCCTGAACTAACTGTGAAGGTCTGAGAATCGTACGAGTTTCCACAATTATAGATGGGAGCAGAGCTAGACAAATACCTTTTTTCTCATATGTTTTGGCCCCATTGTAACCTGCAGGAGGGCACAGCCTGGGAAATAGGAATCATCCCATTTTAAAAGAATGTGATGACATCATCAAAGGTAACTCATATCTTGAACTAGCATGTAGCATTACCAGTGAGTTAAAGGAGACATATCTATGAGTATGTATGTGCATATACACATATGTACACATATGCATTATGACTGAGCTCATGTGTACTTAAGTGTATATAGTCTTCTACATACCTTCTTGGGCAGACATGACAGATCTTGCTGATGGATTTGATGACAATCCAGGAGGTAAATCGCGATGCCCTTTACCAAGAAAGGGATACCAGGAGAGGAGTCAGATTGGGTCAGTGGGGAGCTATAACAAGAGTTCGGTTCAGGACATGTTCTGAGATAGAAACGCTAGTGGATACACGATGTATTCAGAAGAGAGGCTGGGTAGAAATATCAAACTGGGTGTTACTGGCACTTAAAGTCATGGCCCTACACCTGTTGGGAGGAGCACTGGGTGTTGTATGGAAACCAATGTGACAATCAATTATATTTAATATTAAAATAAAATAAAATACAAATACAAATAAAAGTCATGGCCCTAGATGAACTCTCCCATGTGGAGAGGACAGGAGAGAGAGAGAAAAAAAAAAAAAGCATCTGAGAATGGAGCCCAGGGGAACTCCAATTTTGTAGCTAGATAGATGCAGTGGAAGATTGAGAAACTAAGCTCTATGTTTAATTCAATAGAATTTCACAGTACTGTGTTTCTCCAACTTTAGTCCTTGGGATACACTGTGGAGAAGGGGTTTTCTGATCAAGTCATTGTGGGATAATGCCACATACAGAGCTGCCCCGGGGGACCTCAGAGTACCAGACTTACATCTGCAGATGAAAGATTCAAAGATGTCCTACAATGAACAGCTTGGTTTTATTTAACAGTATTTCTGAAGTCAGGGATTCTCAAATACAGTCCTCAGACGAGCGGCAAGACCATCACCTGAGAACTTGTTGGAAATGTAAGTTCTCATCCCCACTCACCTGTAAACGATCAGAAGCTCTGGCGGTGGGACCCTGCAACCTTCGTTATTATAGGCCTGCCAAGGGGACTCTGATGTGTGGTTTGAAGACCAGTCCTACTAAATACTGACCCTTTTCTATTTTTGGCAAATAATAATGTTTTCCAAAGTGATTTTCATGGAAAATATTGTTATTGCAAACTCTAGTTTTTTACATTCTTAGGTTAACAAACCTTAAAGTGAGGAATTACTATTGAGGATTAAATCCACTATCTCACCATTTACTTGTTTGTGGCTAAATCAACATGCCAACAAGTATTTCAGTATTTCAAAAGGCTTTATTTCCAAGAAGCAATGTGTGGTTATCTACTGATCTAAGATACATCTAAAAATATTTTTTTACACACAAAAAAGTGATCTTTTTTGCCTGCCTCAACAGGTGACATTATCTAGCCCTGCATTATCCAGTAACTTAGCCATTAGACACGTGTGGCTATTTACATTTAAATCGATTAACAATAAATAAATCAAAAATGCAGCGCTTGACACATTAGCCACATTTTAAGCACTATCCACACGTGGCCAGGGGCAGTGCAGATAAAAAAATGTGTTGAATATCCCTGATTTAGACACTGAGTAATTCCTTCCTCCGTTATCCTTCAATGTCTCGCCGTCAACAGTGCAGCAAGGAGAGCCACTGCGAGGCCTGAGTGTGATCCTCGTTTCTCCAGACAACATCCGTCCTCACAGAGAAGACAGAGCGGATGACGATGAGCACACGTAAGAACGTCATCGGTGTGGTACTTTAGGCTCGAAAAGTTCCCCTCATTTTTCTGCGCAGAATTTTAGGTGTCTCCCACTCCTAGTCCATAAAAGTTCTCCACCTGCTGCCCAGGAAACCCTCTCCACTCCACTCCTGCACCACTACCGCTGCTACTGATGTAAAAAGTCTTGTCAACCTCAGCACCCAAGACACCCTAGTCATCCAGCACTTTGCAAACCGTCTTCCACGCTCAGGCACCCACACTTCCTGACGCTTTCTCATCCCCTTCCCAGCCTCCTCTGCAGGCTGCATGCAGTCATGTGACCTAGGCTCCACCAATCGGTGCACCTACGAGAGATTGCAATTTGGAAGAAAGCAATGCAGTTAGGAGGCAATACCCAAGGCCCTGCAGAACACTGTGCTGGCAAAGATGAGGGAGGGTGGCAGTAGAGACAGGCAGCTTTCAGAGGCCACAGTGGCCATGATCTGGAGGCAGTGCCCCATGCCCAGTGTCAGCAAGATCCCAATCCTGGCTCAGCATGGCAGGAGGGCCTCCAGGGGACCAACCCACTGAGAATAATTCCTATCTTGTTCCTGGGTGTAAAACGGCCAGGTCCCATTCTCTGGTTTCTTGGAAGTCCTGTCAGTTACTTAGTATCTTTTAATACATTTCTTTTGAGCTGAAATTTTCAAGAGTGAATTTTGTTGCTTATAAATAATGTCTGTAGCAGAAATTCCTACCAAAGTTGGAAAGAATTATCTCCACAGCATTTATTCATTGATTATATGACTTAGATTCTCTGCCAGAGAAGAGATAGCAACACTTGCAGGACTCATTCTCCAAGGCCTTCCAATTCAGGGAAAGAGAATGATCAGCAAACCAAGAAGAAGGCGGCCATGACAAAGGTACAAATGTGGCATCATGGAGGCCTAAAGGACAGGGAAGAGGAGGACTTGAGAGAGTCTTCAAGAAGCTGAACCTTGATTTGTAAAAGATAAACAGGTTCTGCACATACAGGCAGGCAGTAGGACAAAGGCAAAGACAAAAGCATGATGAAGGTCAAAAAGGCTATGAGAGTCTTCCTTATGACAAAGTATGGGGTTGGGTGGGGACAGGAGAGAGTCTCAGCAACCAGAAAAAAAAAAAAAGGCTAGATAACCTAATAATAACAGCTAACATCACCTGAGTGCTTACTGTGTGCACTTCTCTAAACAGCTTACATGGCATTAACTCATTCACTCCTCAATACCACCCCAGGAGGTAGATAACTCTATCATCCTTATTTTACAGAAGGAAAAAAACAAAAAACAAAAAACAAAAACTGAGGCAGAGTGGTAAGTGACTTGCCACGGGAGCAGCAGAGAAGGAGTTTTACCCTCTGATTCAGCTCCCGAGTCCACATGTGTAAGCACTCCATGTCACTAAAGTCAGGTGAGAACCAGTTCAGAGAGGAATTTATGTCCCATCCTAAGGATCTCGGATGTGATTTTCTAGCAGCACTGGAAGATTTTAAGCAGATGAGTGGAATGATCAGACTTGTGTTTGAGGAAAATGCAAAGTGTTTACAGAGTGGAGGGCAGCAAGAGGGAGGGCAGTTAAGTAGGAGGATGTTGCTCCACTCCCTACATTCACACCCACCCCCATACATACATTTACACACACACACACACACACACACACACACACACACACACACCCCTCATCCTGGGGCCTGCCACACAAACCAAGACAACACAAAGGGGAGCTTTTGGGGACAGGATCCAAAACCAAGGAAGAAAGACTGACTATAAGCAGAAAAGTTCAAAATGGACCTATTTTGGAGCCATAGCTCCCAACTTAGCAGCTTTGTGACCTCCAATAAATTACTTAACCTCCTCAAGCTTCAGCATCTCTATAGAAGTAGAGAAACAAGATGAAAATCCCTATTGCAAAACTCAGAGTAGAGTCACATGTGTCCCCAGAATTCAGATTTTCTGCATTTTAAGACAGTAACATGTTGTCCATACCATATATTATGCAACATACCCAACGAGGTCTGACACAGTCTCCTACAATCAAGTCCATTAATATTTCTGCAGCAAAACATATGAATATTCACACCAAGTAGGATAAATCGAAACTATAAATGGTCTCACATAAGTTCAAATTATGGTTTCTTATCAAAAGATTTCAAGTCATGTCCATTTCAAATAGAGTTGTGAAACACTTGAGATTTTCAAAGCTTTTGGGATTTCAGAACTGCAGGTAATATTTGCTTCGGAGTTTCTGTAAGAATTAAATAAGTAATGCATATGAAAGCACTTAGTATCTGTTTTCCCTCACGAGTGACAACAAATGTGACCCAGTATCCCAGTTACTCAGCCCAAGTACCTCAGATCTGCCATTTCAAAAACCCACCAAAGCTGGAGAAATCTTCACTCTTGCTTTTGATCATGAATTCTAATATTTATGGTCTATCAGCCCTACCACCAATCACAATGCCCATTTCACCATTCTTCGTGGGAATCCTATCAAGTCTTCATGCCAAGTGTCCAAGTTCCTAAGGTAAGTGCTATAGACTGGCCCTGCCCTCCCACTCCCCTGCAAAGATGTGTCTGCAGGGCCACCCTGGAAGGTGTGAAGCTAGGGAAAATCACACTGTGGGAGACCTTCCCCTGTATCCACAATATTTTTTAGGGCAAAATATTATTAAAATCAACAAAAAAATAATCGTGAAGTGTAAAAGACGGGGGAAAGTGCCAGAAGAACACATTAAACCTCAGTAAGGCAATGGTGAGTGAGGAAATCTTTTTGGACTGCATACCATGGACCGCACGCAGCACTGCTGGGCCACCGGCCTCACCGTAAAGACAGCATAGTTTCTGCCTCCTCTTCTCCAACTCTCCCTTCTGTGCCCTTGCCTCGATCAGAGTTTCACTGAATCATCATCACTATTACCATCATGATCCTCCCATGATACAGCACTCTAAAATTTACTTGGGACTCTGATATATATCACCTTACAATTGGGACCTATGTCTTTATCCTTCTCTTCTGCCAGGCACTGCCTCCTCAGCCAGCCAGCCTACTCACAGCAGGTAATTTCTGTGAAATGCTGGTTGTTCTGGTTAGCAGAGGCCCTGGAGACAAAACATCAAGCCACACATATCAATCAAGACACCCACAGACCAAACCACCAGCGCCATTTTGTGTGTTTGCCTGGTCTGATTTGCAAGGCCACCATGGGCTGGAGATCAAGCCCATCATGTGGAGGAATGTTAACAGACTGACTGTCAGCAAAGAAAAGGAGAGACGCTGTGTATTGGCAGTTCCATTGCCATTACCAAGAATAATGATCCCTAAACCTTGACTGAGCATCAGACTTACCCTGGAAAATTCTCTAAATCCAGATTTCCAGGCTTCATCCCAAAAGATTCTGAGACCACAGAAGTGAGGGGAAGGCTGAGAATCTGTACTTTATTATGCTCCCCAGATGATTCTGATACAAAGGCAGTCTTGGGAACCACTGACCTAGAAAATCAGGAAACACAAATTACAGAAAAATCACTTGAAACATACCAAATTCTAATTTCTGGCAACTACAAAGTCTGTGATCGCACTGGAGGCAGAAAGGAAATGGCCTTGGAATATTAATACAAAGAGCTATAATAACTATTCACTTTGGATAACCTTTAGATAAATGACATGGAGTCTCTGCAAAGGAAGCACAAAATTTAAAGCAAAAATTTAAAGCCTAAAATGAGGCAGAGTGACAAATGAATATTGGTTATCTAGAAGAGGCTTCTAGGCAGCTTATATGAAGGCTTGTTACTGGTTCTTCCCCTCAGTCTCTCTCTCTTTGCTCTCACTCCCCTCCCCAAGTGGAAGCTGCCTTCAGTTGCAGGATGACACTTCAGAAATCAAATGGAAACCGAAAAATTACTTCTCTGGTTAGCATCTGTGTGGCAATATGTTTACTGCCTCTATTCAGCCCTGAGCTACTGCCAGGGAAGCCAGAAAAGAGGGCAAGAGCTCTATTCATCTAATTACTCCAGCAGAAGAAAAATGTGTTAATTAACTGACCTTAATAATTCATATATATCCAAACCGAGGGATCATTAGACTTGCGCGAAAGGCCTGGCATCTGAATAAAGAATCCTCAGAATGATCTCAGGGACAGCCTCATTTTAGAGAGGTGATCTATTTTTGTTTTCTCAAGAACAAATCTACCACCTCCAAAATGATTGAAGAACCTTTCTGCAAATTATGGGTTTGCTGTAATACCTTGATTCCTCCAATTTCCTCAGCCCCTCCGGGGAATGTAAAATATTTTTAGAATCACAACAGCCTAACACATTAATTGGATTTCATTATGCTGGCTGCTGATTGGAACGCTATACAGTAAAGGGGAATGTGACTGTGTATGTCCTCTACAGACTTTCAAATCAGCAAGAGGAGGGACAACGGGTCCTGCTTTTCTGGGGGGTTAATACAATCATTCAAATCACAGCCTCCTACCAAATATGCTGCTGCATAGAAACCAGCCATGAAATTAGTTCAATGAGCCTCAGCTCGTGAAGTCACTCTAAGAAAGAGAAGGGAAGCTGATAATCTCATTCTCGAAGATAGTGGAACACCCCCAAGCAGGTATATTATTGACATTTGGCTTTCTGGGGGCTTAGCAGGCAGGGGTGGAGACCCATCATAAGTCCACATAGAAAGGAAGGGGGAAATGAATCATGCTGCATTTGCGATTGGGACAAAGTCATTTTCCAAAAGCGTTTATTAAACAATATACCAACATCATAGACGGAGGAGCATATAGATGGAGGCTGGCAGTCTGTGTTGCAGAGGACAAACAGGGATGGTGAATAAAGAATGGCAGGAGGTTCTTCAGCAGGTCAGCAGGACATGGTGGTGATGACAAAGATGGCGACTGGCCATGGTGGCAGGGGAAGAAGAACACCTGCCCCTGGCAGCGACTTCAGCCCATCCGGCCAAGGCCAGCACTGCAGTGTGTGTGCTGCAGCTGAGCCCCAGAGCCAGCAGCAGGGCCAGGGGACACCTGCCTCACCAACCAAGGGGACCTTGCCAGAGGCCCAGCTGGAGGTGGGAATGGGCTGAGAGGATGCCAACACGCAGGACCCCTGTCCATGGGATCCTGAGTGTTGGAGTGTGTCGCCCCCCACGAAAATTCATGTTGAACTTCCAATGCCCAGTGCCTCAGAACGCGACCTTATTTGGAAATGTTGCAGATGTAATCAGTGAAGACAAGGTCATACTGGAGTCAGGTGGACCCCTAATCCAATATGACTGGTGTCTTTATAAAAAGAACACTATGTGAAGAGACAGACAGAGGCCTGAGAATGCCATGCGAGGATGGGGTTCTACTGCTACCAGCCAAGGAGCTGTCACAAGTAATAGGACAGACCTGGAACAGATCCCTCCCTAGGGCCTTCAGAAGGAGCATGGCCGTGCTGACATCTTGATTTCAGACTCTGGCCTCAAAAACTGTGAAACAAGTTTCTGTTGTTCTGAGCCACCCAGTTTGTAATATTTAATTACAGAAGCCCTAGGAAACTAGCTAAAGGGCCTGAGGAAGAAGGTTTAGAGTGGGTAGGAGAGGGATTGATCCTCAGGCACTAGATTCCAGCTGTCGTGGTCCAGAGCCCAGTTCGGGGATCTTGGACAACTTGCTAGCTCTTTGAACCAATTCCTCCATCTATAAAATAGGGTTGTGTAGACAGTGCCTGTCTGTAGCATTTTTATGAGTTAAATGAGATAATGCTGGTCACATGGCTAGCCCTGTGCTGACACATATTAAGCAATCGATGAATGTGTGTTAGCTCCTGTTAAAGGGCTACACAATCAAATTAGCAAAGTGTGGGGGACAGTGGACAGCCATCTGTAATCTTTTTGCTCTTAGGCTTTACTTTGTACACTGCATGAACTGTGGTGTGCTTTTTCTAGCATGGCAGCTCAAATTATTTATCTACATGGCTGATCCACAAACATCACAACTCTCCTCAAATCCTTTCCCTATCACTGCCTCGCTAGACGACTCCTAGCTTGCAAATCTTCCATCAGTCCATGTCTCCGCATCTTCCTTCCTCCCTGCATTTCCATCCATCTCTCCCACAGCTTTCCCTCCTGGGAGGGTGCCTTTTCCTCTTTGCCCTTTCTGCTGGTTTCACCCACCTCCAGCTAGAAATCTTTCCTGCTCTCTAGCTGCTCTGCCTGGAGCAACCTCCCATTGTGGGCCCTCCCCCCTCCTTTTTTTAAGCCCCTTCTCATCCTACCTTCTCCTAAAAAACACATCCACATCCAATTATAGTGAATGGAAATAGGAGGCAGGTTCCCACTTACACCTAAACATCATCAACTACCTTCTAAACCCAACCCACCCACTGCTGATAAAAATAAATCTTTAAAAAATAGAATGAGTCAGTTGAATCCAATCTCTCTTCATTGAACCAGAAAGAGCTCTGTCTCCACATCCTGCACAGAAACACGGCGTGTGCAAGATAGGGAGGTCTGTGCGGGTAACTGTTCATGAAAGAAAGCTGCTGGGAAGTACCCTGGGCCCCCTCACCTTCCCTGCCCTGCATCAGTGTCTACTAGATGCTCCCAGGAAAAAGGCAGAGGCAGAGAAGCCAGTAAGTCATCTGCAAACATACAGAAGGGAAGCCAAGTCACACAGGCAATCCCCTATTTTCTCCACCATGCTACTCACCATGAATCAACCTTTTGGGATCTCTACCCACCTGTTATAGAAGCATCATCCAAGATGTGGGCTGCATCAAGTGCAGCAGTGCACAGATTTGTGGTGAGAGAAGTTCTTCTCTTTACCCAACATCTTGCTATCAATTAACAAGTAGTAGTACATGATTCTTATTTTTCTCTGAAAGTACCTATTTCTTTTGGGGAACTATTCTTTTTCTGTTCCATATGAGTCTCATGATGCAATCAAACAAAACCACACACACAGAGTGACAAAACTGGCCTCATCCCCCTGGCAACAGTGATTAGTCAAGGAATAAGCACATGATCTACGGTAGACTAACCAGAGTCCTCCCCTTTGGTGGCATATACACACGGGGACAGAGAAGTGCCTTTTCCTACTGGAGTTGCTAAACAGGGTGTTTCCATGGGACTTTCATTATCTATCATCCTCACCACATTCAGAGCCAGTCTGCAGGAGGTGGCCAACCTATAGAGCAAAGGTAGAGGTAAGAGACTGACAGAGATATACACAAAGACATAGCAACATCATTTGAGCCTCTGGATCCAGTCAATCTTCAAGCCATATCCCCCACCATCAGAATTACCACCACCAAGAGTTGCAGGAGCCCTTTTTTATTAAATTCACCTGGACTTGGAGTCCTACCTCTTGCAACTAGAAATGACATTGAGCCTCTGGCTTCTCGTGAAAATTGATCCATTTTCTCCCCAGATTTTACACACCAAGGGAGGACTTGGTTCTTCCAAGTCAGACAAAAACTCCCCTCACCCCTTTACCCAGAGCAGGGGCCAGCTTACCTTACATTAACCAACTAAGAGGACCCACTCCGATGAATCTTCAATTAAAGATCTGGTTCCATGTGATTCCATTAAGACTACAGCTGTCAATTTTTCAAACACAACACAACAAAACAAAGGCTCAGAGAAGGCACCCTATGGGGCACCTCGTTATACACCTGGAGGCAAACAGATGCATGAGGGGGAAGTCTATCATTCCATATGCAGATACAGCTACATCTCTGTTCTAATTCAAGCCTTGCAACACAGGTACACAGTTTCCAATCTGATCTCTGCTATGTTGAGGCCTATTGATTAAATTTCCACTCAGGTAATTCTGGGAGAAGAGTTGAAGGCAAGTGTGAAGGTAGGGGCACCTGGCAGAGCACAGGGAGGATATTAATAGTGGCCAGTTACCTGAAGAGTGTGTGAGAGTGAGACGGACTTTTAAGGACCCCTCTCAATAGGCTTCTCCCCCTACTGAAGACTCTGCCAAGGGTATGGGGAGTTCCGAGAACCAGGACATTTAGGAGGCCCATCTCCTTTCTGCAATCCAAGAGGCACTTAGCCAGCCCATCTGTGCAAGGAAAGGAGGGGGGACTTGCAAGCTTTCAGGAGAATGAAAACTTGGATGCATTGCTTCCTATGGCTCAGAGGTAAGGGAAGGAGAAGTCCCTAGTCTTGTGCCTCAGCTCATCCTGTTACCTCCCTGAGAGCTTGGACATGTTTGTTTTCCAGCCTCCAGGAACATCTTCTGAGGGCTTTATAGAGTCCCATTTACATCCCTGGCTTCACCCTTACTTAGCTTGCGGTTTGCCTGCCATCATCAGGAAAGCTCTGGGCAAAGGCAATTCAATGATTGTGTAGACAAGATGGCCCAGGGGTCTTGGGAAATTCTGCTTCGTGGGGAAAACACAGAAAGCACAAGCACACCCAGGGGAGGCATTTGTGCTCTGTTAATCCCCAAAACATCTTTACAAAGAAAAATTAAAGGCAAATTTAGACTAGAGTTAAGTAAAGGATATTACAAACAGAAAATGTTATGGGTGTGCTAGGAAAATGAACATTTGGAAGTTCCTTAACAAAGCCAGTCTGAGATCTGTGTATCGTGTGCTCTGAATTATCTGCCAGATAGCTCTGGGACTTTCAAAATTAAAACTGAAATGGGGGCAAAATACCCTAAGAGAAATAAACCTCAAAGATTTTTTTCATTTTATTAAAAAATAATCCACGTCTGTGTGGTATCTAAAACGGTACAGTGCAAGGGAATGGCTCAAAGTGACAGGTTTGTGATTGAAGGCATCTATGAAAAGAGTGATTCCCCAAAGTGCCTGGCAGGGGGAGCTGTGCAGAGGGCATTTTCCTAACCTGAGACTTGCCAGGCGGAGAAAGCCATGGTTCCCAGTGCCCTGGAAACCCCATTCAGTCTTTTCCTCTCTCTTCAGGGTCTTCCCACGTTTGCCATTGGCCTCCACCTCCCATACTACTGACACAGCACTGGCCCTGCCACTGCCACTGCCACTGCCATTCTGAAGCCATTTAACATCCTTAGATAGTGAACCATCACCCCAAACCCAAAAGCCGAATTCATGACCATGCTCCCTTCTTCCTGTCCTGCCTACCTCCCAACCAAGTCTACTTCTTGGCTTTGTTTCTGATAATAGCACCTCTGTTCTCTCAGTCACCTCCACTGAAACCACCGAGTTACTTTTTACTTTCCCTCCATTCACCCTCCCCCTAAACCTACTGTGGAGTAAAGAATTAACCTCATGCAAAGAAAGGTGTGACCTTTGCCTTCGGTGCTCAAAAAGTGATCTCTAGGCCCTTCAGCTGTCCTTCATGATGAGAATGTCTTTGTTTACCTAGGGACCCTCAGCCATAGCAGATACTCTAACAGCATGATTGCAGAGCACGAGATAGGAGGTGGATTAGGAAGTATTTCCCAAAGACGGACACAACAATATCTTTTACCCCACATTCTCTTTGGATCCCTGAGCTGACTGTGTAAGGGATCCAACTATTCCAAGGCTGTCACGTCGTGAGGAAACGCAGATCACAACGAGAAGCCCTGGGTTGGTGCTCCAGTTCACAGCCTCTGCCAGGTGCCAGACAAGTAAGGGAAGACACTGCCAATGATTCCAGCCCCCAGCCATCAAGTTATCCCCAGCCACTCACGTCTTCTTGGCTGAGGTCCCAGACGTTGTGGAACAGAAGAGAACTGATTCCAATGTGTCCTTACCAAATTCCTGATCTACAAATTCTGTGAGTGTAATAAAATGGCGGTATTATGCCACTAAGTCTTTAGCCAATTTGTTGCCTTACACCACTAACTGATACACTTTTCCAGCCACACAGGTCTGGGTTGGGCTTCCATTCTCTGGACTCCCATGGCATCTTGTACTTTTTTTATTCTACCTTTCCATACGGAATGGTCATTGCCAGCTTGCTCATCTGTACCCCACACTGGGCATCACGCTATGAAGTCAGAGACTGCATTTATCTCTATGTGTCTATATCTCCTCAGCATTCTGCAAGACACCTAGCAATAAATAGGGAATAATAATCATCCAACAAATCCCCCAATAAGATGATGCCACAAGAGCACTAAAAGAGCTTTTGACGATTGGCCAAAAACATCACAGAACAGGAAAAAAACAGTCCAGAATATGCACCTGGTGAATCAGATGGATCATCTTCTTGTATGAAAGGAAGCACCCCAGGGGCACCTGGGTGGCTCAGTTGGTTAAGCGTCTGTCTTTAGCTCAGGTCATGACTTCAGCGTTCCTGGGTTCAAGCCCCGCGTCAGGCTCTGTACTGACAGCTCAGAGCCTGGAGCCTGCTTCAGATTCTTTGTCTCCCTCTCTCTTTGCCCCTCCCCAACTCACGCTCTGCCTCTCTCACTCTCAAAAATGAATAAATGTTAAAAAAAAAAAAAACTTAAGAAAGGAAAAGAAAAGAAAGGAAGCACCTCAGATCAGTGTGAGGGTTGACAAAAGCCCAAGCCCAATTCCACCACAAAACCAGCTTTCAAGGTGTGAATTTTTCATAAAAGGAAGGCAAGTCTGCACTGGAAGATAGACCCAGATAGCAGAAAGGCTAAAGGGTCAGGGCTTTGATTCTGGGTGGAAAATTATACTGGGAGTTTAAACCACAAAGGGACCCAGAGAGAGAAACAATGCCTCGCTGACCTTTATCTAAGGCCTGAAATTAATTATTAATCATAGGTCCTGACCCACATCTACTGAGCTGCATCCTATTTCAACAGAGGCCTTTATGATGCTCAAAAGATTTAGGAAAAGGGCCAGGGTGTCACTCTGGGCAATAATGAAGGGATCAGGAAGATTCACTCCCCGGATTAGGAAAAATTAACGTTTGGCTAAACTGCCAAGATTTTATTTAGAAAAACTTGATGGGAATGAAAACGTGTGAATTCCCCGGCCAAGTAAAAACCTGCAAAAACAAGGAATATTATCTGATCTTATTTCCTAAATAGAAGTAGGAATAACGGATTACAAGAATGTTGGCGGCATATGAAATAATGACCTGCCAACACAATAGCATGTAAACAAAGCAGACAAGGGAGGTTAGGTAATAGAATGAAGATTTCTTTAAAAAGAAAACTGGAAGTTCAATTTAAAAAACTATTTCCAGGGTTGTGTAGGTGGCTCAGTCAGTTAAGCGTCCCACTCTTTACTTTGGCTCAGGCCAGGATCTCAAGGCTTGCATTGTCAGTGTGGAACCTGCTTGGGATTCTCTCTCTCTCAAAAATAAACAAATGTTTAAAAAAAACCCTATTTCAACAGTAGAGAATTGTATGTTTTGACATTTTTCTCTCTTCGATGCTCTGGGCTTTCTTTCTCAAAACCACTAATATGAAAAGGAAGGCGTTAATAAAATAACCAATTCTGGGGCGCCTGGGTGGCGCAGTCGGTTAAGCGTCCGACTTCAGCCAGGTCACGATCTCGCGGTCCGTGAGTTCGAGCCCCGCGTCGGGCTCTGGGCTGATGGCTCAGAGCCTGGAGCCTGTTTCCGATTCTGTGTCTCCCTCTCTCTGCCCCTCCCCCGTTCATGCTCTGTCTCTCTCTGTCCCAAAAATAAAACGTTGGGGAAAAAAAAAAAA
The DNA here is from genome assembly GCF_022837055.1 of Prionailurus viverrinus. Lineage (NCBI taxonomy): Eukaryota > Metazoa > Chordata > Mammalia > Carnivora > Felidae > Prionailurus > Prionailurus viverrinus. The sequence goes on along the minus strand of NC_062562.1, from coordinate 131,771,294 downwards.
ATAATAACCAATTCTGACAAATGGCAGAGCGGCACGCTTGCCGAAAGATCTCATAATCAGAGAGGACTGGGGCCTCATCAAGGTCCAATTTGGTGCTTTAAAAATTCACATCCATGGGGGCGCCTGGGTGGCTCAGTCGGTTAAGCGTCTGACTTCAGCTCAGGTCATGATCTCGTGGTCCATGAGTTCGAGCCCCGTGTCGGGCTCTGGGCTGATGGCTCAGAGCCTGGAGCCTGCTTTGGGTTCTGTGTCTCCCTGGCTCTCTGCCCCTCCCCCACTCACACTCTGTCTCTATCTCAAAAATAAATAAACTTTAAAAAATTTTTTTTTAATTCACATCCGTGTTTGTCTACGGGAGTCTTTCAAGCTGAGAACCATGTCTTTTCTCTTCCCTCAAGCTTGAAGAGTCAAAAATTTACTAACTTTTTAAACATGTAATACATTCACATGATATAAAATTCTACAGGTACAAAAGGGTAGAAGCTGCAACTAAGTTTCCCTCTAAGAGTGCTTTTTAAATGCCCAGTTTTATTCCGGAAATTTAGAATCTCTGATGCCTTATTTCGGACCCACAGCAAGAATAGCATCAGGAGTCATTTTCTGTGTTTGTACCAAGAAAAGAAATCTATTCAATCGATTTGTAGTGTTATTATTACAGTCACTTTGTGTCTTAATTCAACTCTTCTGAATTTACTTTCCCTCCTCACCATATTTTGAGACTTATGACCATGGCAAAATCCTACCACCTAGTGGAAAAATTCTCCATCCTTTGCTCTGAATCCTTTTTACAATTTAGAACACATTAGCTGTTAGCCATTAGCTACGTATGTAGGTCACTTTGAAAACTTTAAAGGAATAAACTGTTCAGACACTTTTAATAAATGAAAGATGCTGTAGATTTTGGCCTCAGAGGCTTCAGCAATGTTTCCATTTCTGAGACAAACAATAGTTACTGGGACCTGCAGAGATCTACTTCCATTGTTGAGACTTTTTTCATTTTTATATTCATTTAGTGTTGATAACATCAAGATATAGACACCACTGGATAACATCAGGCACAATATTAATCTCTTGGACATGTTAAGGATGGTAAATTCATCTCCCCACCTGTCTAGCAGTCATTGAAATTGAGAAAGAAGCATGTCTTTCACAGACTTGAGGGAAAAGACATGTTTCTTTCTCAATTTGAATGACTCACAGACAGGTGAGTAGATGTGAATTCACCATGCTTTCAGTAGATTTTGAGGTTGTATTTCACAATGGCTAGATGACAATTCTATGTGTATTCACAGACAGGGATTTTCCAATGCTTTATTTAGTTTGACTACCCCATCACAGTCAATAGGTTTGAAGGCACAAAAGGTGATGCAGAGATTATGTACTAAGGCTCCGACCAATACATCAGAGAAGAGAAGGGGAGGAGAAGAGAGAGAACAAAAATAGTTAAATTTTCCTGAAACTTCAGTCCATTCTAAATCGGCATGAGTTGACACTGAAAGAAAATAAGATCTTTTCTCTTTTCTCCTTCTTCCAGATGGAATCTTGGGTTCAGGTCATTCAATCACTTGCCTCAGACAGCAAAGAAAAAACAAACAAACACCTGCCAATAGGGACAAAGAAGTAATACTCCCAGAAGTTCAAGGTCCTACCTTACATTTGTGATGCCTTGTCTGTTCATCTGTTTGAATATCCAGGTGCCTGCAAATCTCTTTTGGCATTTGATTCACTCATTTTGGGATTCCTACACCATGAGAAAGAGTTGTCCCATCTCCCCAGACCATCTTCAACTTTCATATTTCACACTACAGAAATCATTCACCTCAAGTCCACCCCCCCCCAACCCTATGAGTGTCCTTCATATAAATGTATGTCTTCCTTGGGGTGCCTGGGTGGCTCAGTCAGTTAAGCATCTGACTCTTGGTTTCAACTCAGGCCATGATCTCACAGTTCGTGAGTTTGAGTCCTGCATCAACTCTGTGCTGACAGTGTGGAGACTGCTTGGGATTCTCTCTCTCTACCTCTCTCTCTGTCCCTACCCTGCTCTTGCTCAGGCTCTCTCAAAATAAATGAATAAACTTTAAAAAATAATAAAAATAAATGTATGTCTTCCCTTTTCCTCCTATCTCCTCAGTCAAGGAAAATATTGGTTATCTCCTGTCAACTCCCTCTCTCCCTTTTTAAATGGAGGCTTGATATTTTCTGGATTATCTTGTCTTAATGAGGAGGTAAGTTCACAAATACTTTCTTCTCTCTTCAGCTCCCATTTCCATACCACACTCTTAGTCACCAACACCAATGTCCATATTCAGAATTTATGTTCTAAAAAGTCTGAGCCAAAACTAACGTTATCTCTTCCTTCTCTCTTTCTTCCATCAAATTTTGTAATTGAGTATCCATATTGATAACTCCTTGGCATTCCCATTTTTTTTGGCATTCCCATTTATGAATAAACTTTAGCATTCAGATTCAGGTATCTCCAGGAGGATTTCAATGGAAGGATGGAGAATAAAGCAGTTGGGAGGCTTGACTGAGGAGTTTTAGAGTTTATGACTGGCTCATAATAAAACCCTTTCTCTGAGAACCACCCTGCAAAAGCCATGTTCATACAATATGGTCCCACACCCCAGTTCAGCCATATGTCAATAGACCAAAAATAGTCACCTGGTAAAAACTGAGCCACAGATTCTCCTAGAAACTTGGAATGGAGTTCAAAGAGATTCAGGTTGTTTCTGGAACTGAGGACATATAAACTTACAGGCTATCATCAAGTTTTTACACAGTAAAAGATTGATCTGCAGAGAAAGAAGAATGAAGGAGAGACAAAAGAACCAGACCAGAGAAACTTCCCATCTGTTCTTCCTCGTTCTTAGGTCCTCCCACTTCCTATTGGAAAACAACTTTAATGCTTCATGTGGTGTGTGGATCTGTTGGTGGTGAATTCTTTCAGGTTTGTATGTCTGAAAAAAAAATGCATTTCTTTGTTTTAAAAGTTATTTCTGCTGGGTACAGAACTTTGGGTTGACAGTTATTGTTGTTTTAATGTTGGTACTTCACCAGTATTGTTTCGCTATCTTCTCACTTCTCACTTTGTTTCCCATGAGAAATCTGTCATCCTTATCTTTGTTCCTCTGTATTTAACATTTTTTATTACAGATTTTGAGCAATTGGATTACAATATGCTTTCTTCATGTTTCTTGTGCTTTGGTTTCACTGAGCTTCTTGGACCTGAAGATTTTTAGTTTCCATCACATTTGGAAAACTGGGAGCCTGTATTTATTCAAATATTTTTTCTTCTCTCCTGTGGGGACTCCAATCACACAAAACTTAGACTCCTTGGAATCGAGATATAGTTGATGTTCTGTTTACTTCTGCTGGTTTCTCTCTCTTTTTTTAATGTTTATTTCTGAGAGAGAGACAGAGTGTGAGTGGGGAAGGGGCAGAGAGAGAGAGACACAGAATCCGAAACTCCAGGCTCCAAGCTATCAGCACAAAGCCCAATTCCAGGCTCAAACCCACAAACTGTGAGACCATGACCTGAGTCGAAGTCCCATGCTCAGCCAACTGAGCCACCCAGGCGCCCCTGCTGGTTTCTCTTTTTGTTGCATGTTTCATTTTAAATAATTTCGATGGTTTTGCCATCAAATTCACTGAAAATTTCTTCTGCAATGTCTAATCTGCTGTTAATACATCCAGTGTATTTTTCATCTCACACCCTGTAGTTTTCATTCAAGAACCTTTAATTTGGGTCTTTTTTATGCTTTCCTTTTCTTCAGCTTTTTAAACATATGGAATACAATTCAAGGCAGGAAACTGGGACAATGGTAGGGCTTACCTTGTTTGTTTCCACTCTCTAGAGATAATAGTCCTTCAGTGCCTGATGCCCATTATCTTGACACCACAACTGCATATATCTTGGGGGACAAGGGAATGATAAATCCAGTCCTAGCTACTTTGTCTTGATCAGAAGCAGAAATCCCTTCTTCCATTGCCAAAGGCCTCTTGTTTGGCTTTTCCTTGGATTTCAGCATATACTAGCCAATGTCTTTTGGAAAAAAAATTCTCTTTTGGCCTAAGCAACAATATCTGATACACTGAACAAGTAGAACTCGTGGAGTTTCATCATAACAACAACAACAACACCTGAAAACTATATTTAAATCTCTTCACTGGGAGGTAACCATTCTTCTCCTGATCTTGGAAAAAAACTCAGGGCAATCTATGTAGAAGTTTTCAATATTAGTACCCTCCATGTATACGTCACCCTAAGAAGGGACAAAGAAAGCTAATAGCAGGGGACATCTTACATCTCTAATATAGGTGATAGACTGGCAGGAAATTTGGGAAGTAAAAAATGAAAATAGGATATATAAATAAGTAGCTACAATGAATTTATGTAATATCATAGGCTACATACATCTATAATGTGTTTTTAATTTCTAATCATTCAGAGGAGCTATGGAGAATCACCATATTCACCCATAAAATTACCCTGAGTGCCAGAGGCAGAATTCCAAACCACATAAATCTTTGATCTGACCTAATACATGTGGCCCTCCTTACCACAACACAACCATTAAGACCAAAGAATAAGTTGACATGGAATCAAAGAATGTCAAGAAATAGACACAAAATCAATCAAGATTAAACTAAAGGTGAGTCTAATTAAAATAATTTGGAAGTAAAACTCCACCTAAGAAACTGATAATGAACAGATGTAGGAAAGGATTAAAAAGAGGAAATGCCAAATATATTTTAAGAGAGGAGCCAATTATGAGAAAAGAGTATGGATGTAATTTGGACCGTAACAATGGATGAAGGTTGGTGAACCATCCACGGATAAGCTAGGTCTCTTAAGATAAGGCAGCCAGTGCTGCCTACACATCCATGACTCCTTGAACACCACACTCCATTTTAAGTACTTTATTTGCTGAGGAACAAATGAAAATTGGAAAGAATCCAAGGAAAACTAAAAGTGATCATAGAAGAGCAGTTTTTTTTAGAACAATCTAAATTAATTAAAGATGGAAAATCTGGTGAAAAGACAGTGAAAGCAAAGAAGGATGCATGGATGAAATTTAGTCATAAAACCAGTGCACAAATCCAAACAGGAAGAGAGTATGACAAGAATAGGAGGACAAAAGCATTAAACCTAGAAAAACCTATAATACAAAGACAGTTGGGGTTTGGGGCAAACAAACAAAAAGGTGTGAATTACAGGGAGCACAGCCTAGCTTTGTGAAGGAGAGAGGACTTACTGGTCAGGTATCTTTTTTTCTAAACTTCTTGAGTCGGAAATGGAGCTGAACACTGAATAAAATGCAGGAACACAAAGACTTTCTTGTCTCCAACACAGTTACAGTTTCCAAATCAGTTTCTTTGGCAGTGAACCCATGCAGTTGCACAGGACTCTGTGCAGGACCATCTTGAAATTCTCAATAATTTACAAAGGGCCTGAAATTTCATTTTGTGCTGGACCCCATAAATTAGAGAGCTGATCCTGCAATAAACTCCAGACTATAAAAAATTTTACCACTACTCACAAAATGTCTTTTCCCTCCACATCTAAAATTACAGATAAATCTAGAGAGAGACTAACGCAAGAACAAGGACCATCCATTCAACTCTTTGCTCTGCAAGACCTCCCCTTCTGTCATACCTGCCAAGTGAGCTTTCCCCAGTCTTCCTTCCCCAAAATAATAAGCACAAGGACAATAGATTCCTCCACAGAGGTCACTATGTGTTAATAAAGTCTTTCTTTGGTCAAGTGATACCTCTAATCTTTCCAGATTAAATCACATTTGTTCTTGCAGAATCCACACTCTGTTTCTGGTGAGTAAAGAACTACATTGGTAGAAAGGAGAGCAGGCCTGCAAGGCCTAAGATATTAAAGATTCCTTATCCCAAAATAGTATTAATAAGTGGGAAGTTGTAAGAAATACACATGCACATAAATATAGTCTAATAGCTACAAACTTTGATTTATATATGCAAAAAGTCCCCCTCTGTGCCAGACACTGTCAGGCACTGGGGATTCAAGGATGAATAGAGCAAAGTTTCTAACCTTATGGCAGTTATTGTCCAGTCATATTAAATGTGTTCAGTTTATTTAAGTCCAGATACTGAACAGGCAGTTCATTCTTTATCTGAAGCACAGTAAAAAGATCTGGATTGAACAGATATATGGAAATCATCTATATATAAATGGCATATGAAACCATAAAATAAGCTAACCCAGAAATAGCACCTAGAGACAGAAGAACAGTGGGCAAAGCCCCAGGGAATGGCAACTTTCAAGAGGGAGGCAGAGCAAGAGGGGCCTTGAATGGAAATAGAATGGAAACCCCAGGAGTATAGAAGGAAAATCAGGAGAGTGTTGACCCAGAGATCAAGGGAGTAAACAGTTTCATGAAAGGAATGATCAACAATGTCAATTCCAACAAGAAGGTCCACTAAGAAAAGGTTTGAGAAATGAGCATTGGATCTAGCAATGAGGTCATCTGTTATTAAACCTTAGCAAGGACAGTTTCCACAGATAGGTAGAGGTGAATGTCCAGTTGCAGTGGACTATAAAGAACGGACGTGAGGTCCAACTATAAAAGACAACGGGCGGAGCCCACCATTTTCAGAGCTCCAGACAAAAAGGAGAGTCAGAAACAAGGCAGTGGCTAGAGGAGATATTGGGAGAAGTATTTATTAGGAAAGGAGAGACTTAAATGGGTATCAGCCAGAAGAGGAACTAGTGGAAAGGGACAGACTGACTACAGAGAGCAAGCTCCCAGGTTAGAAAAAGAGACTGAGATCAAGGACAGAAGGCAGTGCAGTGCACACTGATCTGAATCTTGAGGAAAAGCCACAGACGGGATGAGGTGGTAGGTAGGCCTGTAGAGAGACAAGACAGTCATTCAGAGAAACTCTCCTGATGGCTTCAGTATTCTCTCTGAAGGTAGGGCAAGCAACCAATCCAGTTTCCTGGGAACAGAAGGCTTTCTTAGGACAGTTGGTCAGCCTATTGTCTGCTTGAGGGCATGCCTTCCCTCCCCCGCCAAACCTTTCCAGCTCTTATTCTCAGGGTCACAGAATTTGGGTTATGCCCCAAACGGTTATGCCTTTTGGCATAACCATGTGTGGTAATCATATCTTCCCACTTAGGAGTAAGCTCCATGAGGGTGGCATGTCTGCCTGGTGAAAAGACACTTACGGAGTTTGATAAATTCTTACTGCTTTGTAGAGAGATACTTCCCAAAAGACCTGAAATAAGGTTACCCTGTGCAGACCTTCCTAAAAGTGAGATCAGAGAATTTGCCAAAATTCAAAAAAACTATGAACCCCTCACCAGAGCTAGGAGAAAATTCCTTGGCATCGAACCCTGCTCTCACCTTTTTGCTGTAAATAAGAAAAATAACAGCCACCCTCCTTAATTAAATGTTTACCAAGTACTAGGCATCATTTTGTCCAATTATTACAGCAACCTTATTAGGTAGGATTATTCCCATTCTATAAGTAAATGACCAAGGCTCAGAAAAGGTAAGTAATTTAGCCAAGGTCACACAGCTGGTGAGCAGCAGAACCAGATTCAAAGGTAGGTCCTTCATCTCCAAACCACACACTCTTCACCTCCGTCTAGGTGGCCTTCTAGCCTAATAGCCACTTCGCCCAGACATAAGCTCTCAGCTGTTCTATGTCCAATATAACTATTCACTGTCCCTTGGATATCACACACTGGACTTTAGCTCTTGCCTTCTTTCCTCCCTTCAAAGTGACCTCCTTCCTCTGAAATAACCTACTGCCACCAGATGTCCCTCCTCTCCTGTTAGTGAGCACCACTTTGTTCTAATTGCAAATCAAGCAATGCAAGCAAACTGGAAAGACTTCCTAGCTTAATTCAATTACACAAATTCACATTATTGAGCAATATGCTTTCCCCTGAGGAAGCCCAGATGAAAGAGTCAAGAAAACACAAGTACATAATGGCAAGTCAAAATCTGCGTGGTTCAGATGAAGTTCTAGGTTCAAAGGAGGAACAGATTGCATCAAGTTGATGAAAGATTCCTTTGTGACTTCTACAAGTAATATGGAAAGAACCTAGGTTTTCTACCATCTGTACTGACGGTTTAAAAATAGGTCCTAGATTGTACCTCAAAGGCTACCTAATGTCTTTTCTTCCTTGTTTATTTCTGAGTCTATAAGAAACCATTTTTGAGCCCTTAGGTGATTCAGAAGTTGACCCCAACTCATCAATATTAAAGAAGTTTGGGAGAGCAAGGATGTGGAATAGAATTATAATTTACTCTGTGGTGATATTTAAAACCACTTTAGGACATGGAAAACCAGACATTTTTTGCATTTGAGGAGCCATAATTAAAGTATTAACTGCTTTTTCCATTGTTTGGCCCCTTCGTTGCTCCCTTTGTTCATCAGACAATAAATGCTCTGTGGCTGCAGCTCTCCACATTCAGAAAGAATATTCCTGATGGAACAAGCCTGTTACAATCCATGTCTTTGAGGATTCATGCATGAATAATGCATTATGCTTTGAAATTTAAAAAGGGACATGAGAGTCAGAGGAAGCCAAAAAAAACAAAGAAAAATTAGGATCATGACTTCCTTTCCCACAGCCCATGCCTTCTTATGTATCAGGGAAGACAGAACAGCCCATGTCTTCCTCCATCTGGGAAGACTTCAAGCACTGCCGCGTTGCAAGTGGGCTCCTCACTTCACACCATGGCTGCTTTCTCTGCCCTTATTCACCTTCACATCCTACTGCCCCCATTCCTGGTCTGAAAGCAAATGTCTACAAAAAAATCCTTAGTATTTTATTGGCAAGACCAACTTTGAAGGGGAAGAAAGAAGAAAAGCAAAGCAAAGCAAAACAAAAAGAAACAAAGGTAGAAGTTTCCTGGGGCGCCTGGGTGGCTCAGTCGGTTAAGCGGCCGACTTCGGCTCAGGTCATGATCTCGTGGTCTGTGAGTTCGAGCCCCCACATCAGGCTCTGTGCTGACAGCTTAGAGCCTGGAGCCTGTTTCAGATTCTGTGTCGCCCTCTCTCTGACCCTCCCCTGTTCATGCTCTGTCTCTCCCTGTCTCAAAAGTAAATAAAACATTAAAAAAATATTTTTTTTAAATAAAAAAGGTAGAAGTTTCCTGGAATTTCCTTCCAACCAGTTATGTGACTTCCTAGAGGTCCAGTTTGATTTCTTTTCGATGGTGGGGGACATTCAGGGGCAATACAAATTAACTCTTGCAAAGACAGAAAATTTAACTACACTTAAGACCAGTTTTACTGTCTTTGCAGTTTGAAGAGATGTATCACGCTGAATTAACGGAGTCACCACTCATTCCCCAACGCTTGTTTTTGTTCCTCAGGTGCTGAGGACGGAATTCATCATTCACCTCACTTCGTTGGCCATGACTATCACTGGTTTCAGTTAATTGTTGAATATTTTGGTATTCTCTTTCTTTTTTTTTTTTTTTTTTTATCTCACCACCTCTGTAGAGTTGTTTCTAAGTCACGTATAACTGTTACATCAAGGAGGAGGGACATCTGACCATTCCTCAGCATTAATGCTAATCCCTAGGGAACATCCATATTCTGTCAAAGGACCCATAAAATGTCTTCAGCTGAATCTACTGAAGACAGGAGGTTCTCATTCAAAATGAAGACAAGGTGGACTCTGACATAATGAGCGTGGATGGGGCAAGGGCAGGGCCATTCTCACGAGCAGCCGCCAGCAGCACTATCTCAAGCAAAAATCTAAAATCTGAATCCTTTGTGTCTTTAGATCAAGATCAAAGACACAACATTTCAATGTATGTGAAAAGACAAACTGCTGGACAGTCTACCAGCCTGTTCAGGTTTTCATGTCTCACATTTCAAGTAAGCCCATAGGTCATGCTATCACAAAGCTGCTACTATGAGAATAATCCTCTTCTGATCTCCTGGGGCAGGAAGTGGCTTCTCCTCAGGTGCCTTACCTTTCAGGGTTCCTGAGTTCTTACTCACATCTGCTATCAGGAAAGCTTTCAAGGGCTCTTCAGAGCCCTTAAGAGGAATAGCCTCTTAACCTGGAGCCTAAGCCAAGTGCAGTTGAGAAGGTCCAAACATGGTGGGGGGGTGGAGAGGAAGGAAATGAAAAGTACAAAGTGTTCTTCTGAAGACATTTGTGGGTCCTTTGACAAAAGATCATTAGTGTTCCCTGGAGATTAAAAATATTATCCAGGAGCACCTGGGTGGCTTAGTCAGTTAAGCATCTGACTCCTGATTTCAGCTCAGGTCATATTCTCACAGTTGTGAGATTGAGCCCCGAGTCAGGCTCCATGCTGAGTGTGGAGCCTGCTTGACATTCTCTCCCTCTCTCTCTCTCTCTGCCTCCCTCCCCTCCACCCTCTCTCACTCTCTCTCTCTCTCTCTCTCATTGCCCATCTCCCACTCATGGTGTGTGTGTGTGTGTGTCTCCCCCAAAAGAAATTAATAAACACTTTAAAAAATATTATCCACAAATGATCATGTCCCCCTTTTAAAAGTACAATTTATTAGCGAATTATAAACACTACAGAACCTGAATAACTTTTTATCAAATTTCCTGTTCTCACCGGAAGCAATACTCCTCTGTGTTACAGAGGAGCATCCTAAAAATCAGGGAAATTGAGGAAGTGAAGAGAGGTCAAGACTACACTGTTACTCATGTGCAGGACCAGAATCCAAACCCAAGTTTACTCCAAATCCATGATCTACACAGCCACCAATCCAAACTGAGCGCCAGACCCATCACCACAGCAACTCTTTAAACACGTGAGCTTCCTATCCCACTCCCTGCCTTCTAGATCCAAATCTCTGAGAGTAGAGTCCAGGAATCAGGGGCTTTTTAAAGCCTCCCAGGTGCTCTCTCAATGGACACGCTGTGAACTGCTATCTCCTGTTTGTGGTGACAGGTGGATACTGGTTTCTTCCTCTTATTTGCACCTTCTCCCCCCCGCCCCCACCATTTCCAGTGATTACAATTTACTTGTTCTGTAGACCAAATAGAAAACAAGAGAGTATTTTTAAGTATTTTTTTCAGGCTGAAGTAATCATCTAACCCATTTTTAAGAAATCAATCTCCTCTTGTGATTAAAAAAAGAATGTAAAGAAACCAGCCAAGCCGTTAGCAATACAACGCATTAAATGCTTCCGTCTGTTTTCTCTGGCTATTCGTAATTTAAAAGTAAGAAATATGGGGGTGTTAACCAAACCTTTCAGTTCAGGGAACAAAGTTTCTTTAAGAAGTCTTAAATGCCAAGGCCTGCCAGAGTAAGACATTAGGACAGAGTATTAGAATCAGGTGCTGAAGTATCGCTATTATACGCAATTGACGTGGATTTATTTGAACAGTTGTTCCTCATAAAATCTTCACGCTTATCAAAATGCCCTCCATCCCCAACCAAAGGTAATGTCCCATCTGACTTCCCCAGGTTGGAAAATAATTGGTTCCTAACATACCATATGACATAGGTGAGAAGCCAATTTGAAGAAGGAACCGCACTTTGGCTCCTCTTGGGTCCTCTGCAGCACCGGCTCAGAGAAGCCCAGCACAGCCCACACTACTGGGTACGGCATATACTCTCAATTCCCACTTGTTCCAGGGAATCAAGTTTGTTCTCCCTTGCTTTTTCATCACGTCTTTAAACATCGTTTTCACCTTCAAAAAAGTAGAATAATATCTCCATGTTTTCCCCATAATTTTTTTTTACTGACAAGATTTTATCGTCACCAAGAATAAGGGGAAGCACAGGTGCCAATAAGAATATTTTCATTTTTCCTCTGTTTCAAAAAATACACTTCCTGACTCTGTGAAAAGATAGCTCCTGGTCCTTTCTCTTTTTCACAGCTTCTTTTGCACAAACTCATTCACAAAAGAGATAGATTGCCAATCTTTTCTGATCTCTCTTTTGCTCATCCTCGACTGAATTTAAATTGGGGTCATTACGTTAAGGTGGAATAAAACTATTTTATACACCCTAACTCAGAGAGGTCCTGTTTCCACTGCAATTATCTTTCTAAGCAATAACAGTGGGATAGAACACAATGTTTTGTGCCGTATTTCCGAAGACACCTCTGCATGACATGCACACCAATATTCTTCCCTTTGCCACAGGTTATTTTTAGTAAAACAATTGTTTTGTGTTATTTTTAACCCTCCAGGTTTGCTTTGTTCTTACCCAAAAGCCTTGCTTTGGAGATTGGTGTCCACTGGAAGAATCTCAGACAGATGACCTTGGTCTTTTCCGGAGAAATCAGTAATGTGTGTCCGCTCAATTGCAGCTCAGCAGCCACACTGGGAAGCTGGGGCCTCCTGGTTCCAGGTTACTCTGTGCCCCAGTAGCCTCCAGGTGTGAACAGCAGTGTGTGGTGGGAAGGGCTGGGCCAGGCTCACCTGCAGGTGGTTGTCAATGTAGAACAATTTGAGGGGTATAGGAAGGTGAAATATAAAGTGCATGGCCCTGGGGGCAGAAGATGTGTATAATCCTTCCATCACAGTAGAGCCCACCGTCAGGAAAAAAACCTCTCTTAGCCTCTTGTGAACACATATAGAGTCTAAAGAATGATACAAAATGTTCTTTTCCTATCATGGCAGGTCTCAGATCAGCTGTCTCTTGTTTCTTTTTGTCCTCCTTTGCCTCACATTAGTGTACCAGCTCCCTCCTGCCATTGAATCTTGTGGTCAGGTTATTAGTGCAGGACAGACAGATTTCTGGCTTCAACTCAGGTAGGCAAATGTGGATCCTTACGTTCTTCAGACTAGCTTATTTGGTAAACAATAAACCCTCCTGCGTTTATTGGTCACCTCTTATAGCATAGTAAGTTTTTTGCTAAAAAGCTCTTACCTTATCAGATGGGCCAGATGAGATAAGGATGCTATGGTCTTAAACAGTGCAGCAGAAAAAAGTATTTTGGCTTTAAGTCCCAAAGATTTAATGTAGAGGTTTAACTGTAGTGGGTTATTTCCACTATACCATACTTACTACTTTTAACATTAGTAATAATTACAGTAACAGCTAGTAGTTACTTTCTTTCTGATAGCTTTAAGTCCTTTACCATCTCTTTTAAGCCTCCCAACGCTACTAAGAAATAGATTTTATAATTATCCAATTTTGTTGATAAAGAATCAGAGGTTAATTTTCCCAAACTCATGGTAAATAGTGGCAGCAGAATTTGAACCAGGAAGCTGGGCTCCCCAGCCCCTGTCCCAGCTGCCATATTTGACTGCTATGTAGGCACAGGGTACCAAGTTTCAGTAATGCAAGATGAATACGTTCTCAAGACCTTATGTCCAGCATGGTGATGCCAATCAACAAAACTGTATTGTATACCTGAAATTTGTTAAGAGGATAAATTTTATTTTTTTTTAACTTTTTTTCAACGTTTTTTATTTATTTTTGGGACAGAGAGAGACAGAGCATGAACAGGGGAGGGGCAGAGAGAGAGGGAGACACAGAATCAGAAACAGGCTCCAGGCTCCGAGCCATCAGCCCAGAGCCCGACGCGGGGCTCGAACTCACGGACCGTGAGATCGTGACCTGGCTGAAGTCGGACGCTCAACCGACTGCGCCACCCAGGCGCTCCGGGAGGATAAATTTTAAATATTCTCACCCCCCCCCCCCAAATCTGCCCCCAATACACAGATGGTGAACTATACAGGTGATGAATATGTTAATTAGCTTAATTGCGGTGCTCATTGAACAATGCATACATATATCAAAACATCAAGTTGTATACCTTAAATACGTACAATTTTTATATGTCAATGATAGCTCAAGAAAGCTGTTGAAAAAGAAAGAAAAAACAGACAGTTTCATTTAAAAAATTCTCCAAATGTTAACATGTACCATGGTTATTTTATACACACACACACGCACACCTTTCTGAACCTTTTTGGGTTTGAAGACATGATGTCCTTTTGTCCTTAAATGCTTCCATGTATGTTTCTTAAAAACAGGCCAGTCTCTTACATAATCATGACATAATTATTAAAATCAGGAAATGAATACTGACATAATACTATTATCTAATCTACAAACCTTATTCAGATTTTGCTAGTTGTTCCAATAACAGCCTTTATGGCAAATTAAAATCCCTGTGCTGAAGGAAAAAAAAAAAAAAGCCTACATGTGGACAAATAGCCACCCAACGTTTCAAAACAGGGTCAATGAGGCGCGGGGCAGGGGGGAGTCTGGGTGGTTCATTCTGTCAAGCGTCTGACTTCGGCCAAGTCATGATCTCGGGTTTCATGAGTTCGAGCCCCATGTCTAGGCTCTGTGCTGACAGCTCAGAGCCTGGAGCCTGCTTCGCATTCTGTGTCTCCCTCTCTCTCTGCCCCTCCCCCACTCATGCTCTGTCTGTCACTTTCTCTCTCTCTCTCAAAAAATGAATAAACATTTTAAAAAATAAAAAAAAAAAAAAAAAAAAAAACCAGGGTCAATGGAAATTGTTAATCTGTGAGTCCAAATATCAAGAGCTCTGGTGACTGGAGTTTTCCAGGCTGTGACCATGGCTCCATCCGTCTATGCTGTATAGACAGGCCAGTGCAGATTCCAAAGAACAGAGCCACAAAAGACAGGTGAAATGATTTATGAGACCCTACTTCATGCTATGAAAATTATAAATTTATTGGAATGAAGATCATTTGTTACTGGGCACAAAATACACCCACTGTAAATTGAAAGAAAAAAAAAAACCATAACAAGTGCAAACAGATTGCAGGAAAGAAATGGGCATATATATATATATATATATATATATATATATGGTTTGCACACAGTACATATATATATGTGCATATATATATACACATATATATGTGTGTGTGTGTATATATATATATATATATATATAATGCTTATTTATTTTGAGAGCGAGAGTATGTGCATGAGTGTGAGTGGGTGAGGGACAGAGAGAGGGGGATAGAGACAGAATTTCAAGCTGTGCTCTCAGCACAGAGCCCCAGGCAGGACTCAATCTTATGACTGTGGGATCATGACCTGAGCCGAAATCAAGAGTCAAATGCTTAACCAACTGAGCCACCTATGCTCCCCAGAAATGGGTACATTTTTAAAAAGTTGTTGCTTCACTTCGTCTGTCATTTCTGCAATAATGTTACAACAAATCCTGATAAATTATTTTGCTACAACCCATCAACAATTCAATAAGGATTTCCCAGTGAACACAAATTTTAGATTATTAACATAGCCTATATAGTATTTATCAATTTAAGAAAGTGAGTATCCAGGACAAACGTTTTTGAGTGCAAAAATGTGTAAGTAAAATGTCTTGTGTTATTTGATTATTTAGTGTTACAAAATGTATGTATGTGTATGTTTTTAACTTGGGGGTCAATTGACAGGTCTTTGACCAACCCAAAATGACAGAATCACAATACATTCATCAATAAACTTGTGCAATATATTTGTATTATATAAAAGATTTTCTAACACTGTGATTTTTGTGGTCAATTATTTATTATTATTATTATTATTATTATTATTATTATTAGAGAGAGAGAGAGTGAAAATCCCAAACAGACTCCATGCTCAATGAAGAGTCCAACACAGGGCTTGATCTCAAAACCCTGGAATCATGACCTGAGGTCATTTTGACCTCCAAAATCAAGAGTCAGATGCTTAACTTACTGAGCCACCCAGGGGTCCCAAGATTCATTTACTTTTTTAAGCTTATTTATATCACGCCATGTCTTAGATCATAAACTGTATACATTACCTTTTGTGCTAAAACAGCAGGTTCCAAATATTCCAAATATACAATTTCCTACTATAGTTTAGTAATGACCACAAACCTATCAGGTTTCTTCAAAATTAATCAGCAGAACATTGAAGGAATTTTTTTTTCATGAGAAAGGAAGCCAACTAAGCTTATATAATTTATATATAACAATACATTCTGTTTGTTCCCAAATCGAACAGAAGTTCTTCTAAAGTAGATGGTTTGCACACAGTAAGAGCTCAATAAACATTAGTTGAATACATTAGTCTCTCTCTTTTGACCCCCACCATACCATTACACATATGACTACTGCTAGCAAATACCAGAAGGCAACTAGCTCTGAAATCCACCCACCCCCCTGTCCCTGGGGAAATAAGAGTCAAAGTTTAATCACCTGAGCAAATTTTCTTTTATTGAAAAGAGTTAACACCTGGTTCCCTTGAAAACAAATACTTCAATGAAACCATGAGGCTGTCACAGGAATTCATAAAGATGCACGAGGCACCATGAACCTCACTGGCACAGGGAACTTGTTCTGGTGATGAAAGCTCCTTTTGTAAGAGAAGTTGTATGTACAGAGCCAAATTCTCTGGCTTACTATTGGTTCTCCTCCATAACAGCCACCCTTAACCCCAATAAAGCAGAAGGACACAGCATACAACGAGCCCTTTTTCTGGTTGCTATCCCCAAACCCCTTTGCCTTGGAGTCGCTCCCAACCCTACATCATTAACTTGGCCCCAGGGTTGGGATCACTAACCAGATGGTCTGTTGCCTGCAGAAATGCGCATGCTCAGTTCATAAGCCCGTGCACACCCAATAAAGCGCCAAGCTCAGGTGCTGGCGGCTGCTTTTAGATGCTCATTTCTTTAGTTTTGTTCAGCGTCCAGTTGATTGAGTCGCTTTACGATCATGCTGTTGATTTTCTTAAGATCGTCTATGTCCTTTCCCTCAGCTGTTAGTCTTCTCGACACATCATCCATCTTGTTTCCAGTTTGAACTTCAAAACAGAAAACAGACTGTGTTACATTGATAGCCAGTGTGTTCCGTCGGGACCCGCTAGTGCCTTGTGTTGGTGCTTAGCCAAGTGCTGAAAGGCCCCCTTGGCAAGTCCCCTGTTCCAATAACCCACGCAGCCCACAAGCCCGGGAGAGAAATCGCCGAAGACTAAAGCTGTCTACCAACGTGCATTACTTTTACAATTTATTGGGCCCAACCTCGACTACCTTTGGCAGCTCCACACAGATTTTGACTGAGAAACTTCACTGTGAGCCACCAAAGGAAACCACCAGCTAGTCTCATTGGGAGCTTATCAGAGAAGTGATTGTTACATCGTCTTCTTAGAGCGCTCTTCTCCAGAGGTTTTTGGCTCCTCATTGGGAAATGAGGTTTTCTGGGTTTCAGCCTATTTTAACATAGCTCTGCTGGTTCTGAATTACCAGCCCATAAATGAACATGTAGTAATTTCCCTCGGACCATCCTAAGAACAGAGACTGTATTTTCAAAATAAACAGAACCCTTGGCAATAAAATAAGCTATGGAGGTTACTCCATACTCATCAGAGGTTAAAATTTCCAGGAAATGCAGCAAAAAAGTCCATACTTAATATTTGAGCTTCTTCTTATTTCCATTTTAAGCAAGTTTTTTTTTCCCCAACTAATGTTGCTGGTAGCATGCCACGAGGCTTAGTGGATAAACTGATGTGGGAAAGTAAACTAGATAGAAGAGCTTCCCCTTCCAGGCTTGGGACAAATGGTTGCCCAGAAGCTGCTTCTTCCCCATGTCTGCAAAACTATGCTGGATGAATTATGGTCTAAGACATGAAGGAAGGATCTTAATTGAGATTAACTACAGAGCCAGGCAGAAAAATCACTTGCTTCTGGGGAAAAATGTGAAACTGAAGTAAATTCATAACACATAATATCCTTTCCCCTCTTGGGAAACTCCTAGTAGAACATAAGTCAAACAGAGAAGGAAGCAGCAGCCGGGCTGGCTTGAGTGTGTTCCACGACACACTGATTCCAAATTAAATTCCAAAAAAGAAAAAGAGTTCCACGTGCAAAAATGTTAGAGAAAAAGTTTGCACTGATCTGCCTCTTGGAAACTCACAAGAAGTAAAAAAAAAAAAAAAAAAAAACCAATTTGAGCATTATCTAACTCAGCAATTATCAAACTCCTTTGACCATAGAATCCTTCTTCCCTCAGGCAACAACAACATCCCAGGAACCTAGTATTCTCTGGAATAGACTGCTTGGCCACTAGAATTTGTTACCAGAGGCATATATAGTAATCTACTCTTGTAGCCCATTATTCCTTTTTAGGACAGAGATTATGACAAAAACATAAGGTCCAATGGTTTAATAAGAATGTAATCAAGTATAAAATAAGTCTTTTCCCTCTTAAATAAAAATACCAGTTATAAAGAATACAGGTTCTTTCACGTCATTGAAAAGACTACAAATTTGCACTAAATCCCACTGAGAGCAAAATGGTTTCTTTGTTAAAGATGAGCACAGGCCAAGTTCATTTGCAGAGGCCTGTGCCAACTCCACTCTGAGGTTGAGTTAAGGTTTGTCTGAAAACCACAGGAAGTCCTTGTTTTATTTCTTCAACATAGGCAATGGAGGGCAGGGAAGCTTTGGAGCCAGACAGGTCAGGGTTTGAATCTTGGTTCTGCCTCTGATTAGCAGGGTACACATGGAGAGGTACATTTCTAGGTCTTAGTCTCGCGTCAATAAAATAGAAATACTAAATACTATCTTAAGAGGTAAAGATGTAAGATAATGAATTTATGTATCTGGCACAGAGCAATAGCCCAAAGAAAGACATTCTTCTTGGGGCGCCTGGGTGGCTCAGTCGGTTGAGCGGCCGACTTCAGCTCAGGTCATGATCTCACGGTCCGTGAGTTCGAGCCCCACGTCGGGCTCTGTGCTGACAGCTCAGACCCTGGAGCCTGTTTCAGATTCTGTGTCGCCCTCTCTCTGACCCTCCCCTGTTCATGCTCTGTCTCTCCCTGTCTCAAAAATAAATAAAACGTTAAAAAATAAAAATTAAAAAAAAGACATTCTTCTTTGTTCATATCTTCTTTCTCTTTCTTCGTATGACTTTGCTCTCAACATAAAACACCAGCAGCAAATATAACATAAATCATATTTATACAAGAGGGGTATAATGACAGTAATAAAGTGCATGCTCTTTGAATTCAGGCAGGAGTGTCTTTGGGCCCTGATTCGGCACTTATTAGTTGTGGACCTCAGGCACGGTGATTAACCGAAGCCTCAGTGTCAGCATCGGTAAAACCAGAATAATAGTAGATTGTACGACCTAGAGTTGTTACGAGGTTGTGAGCAAACAGACACCAAGTGTTACTTAGCACAGTGCCTGGGAAAATGAGTGCTCGATATATAGCACTTCTTATCATCATTACCTTTAACCTCATTACCCGTCGCTCCACAGAAGAGAGAAGTTCCTTTGGGTGGCTCTCCTGCCGATAGGGATATCTAAAATTTCCTGCTAGTTTAACTCAGTCATTACCCCAGATGGGTGTGGCAGAATGATATTTGGAGCATTAATTTTTGTTGGTATAACATTTCAGAATTCAGAGTAATGCATGGGCTTTTTCTGGCCCTGAAGATTCAGGAACAACCCACATCCAATGGACAGTCAGAGACAAGGGCACCATTATTGTAAGGATAGTTCCCATTGAAGCTTTTAAATTGGAGAGGGCATGGACTGGGCCAGAGAGAAGCAGTTAAATATCCCACCTCCTCACCTGCCCTGACCCCAGGTTTAGGGAAGTTTGGGGAAGAGAAGGGGTCTGAGGCTGTAAAAGAGCCACACCCCCTGCCCACCTGTCTCCCCCCATCATCACCACTACTACCTCCTTTAATCCTGAATGAATTTAAATTAAAGGCCTTCCAAAGACATGGGCTCCACTTCTCATTGAAGATTTTTGAAGGCTACAGGGCCTGCAAAGCAGGAAAGGGCAGAAGAAATAAATGATGGTTTTCAGGACCCAGGGGAAAAGGTATGGTTCAGGGCAGCAGGAAGCTGAAATAAATCCAGATAATGGCCCACAGAGGTTAGCTGAGAGAGAGAACTGATGGGCTTGAGGGGAGAGGGCAACCCACAGAAGGAAAGGACAGCACCCTGCCCCTGCCAAAGCAGAGAGGAGAGTGGCCCTGAGGCCTGGGGGGTCTCGCCATGTGGGACAGCCCAGCCACCACTCAATGGCAGAGGTCAGGCCCAGGCTGAGAGCAGGGAGGGCAGGTCGTCATACAGCCCGGGGGAATGTCAAACAGGAAAGAAGCGGCCTCATCACCTCCCCAACACAGCCTCTGGGACCTTGCACAAGCCCTCAGTGCTTCCAATAGATTTCTGGGAAGTGAGAAAACCTGGGAAGGAGTTTGAAACCTGAATGTGACTCTATGGTAGAGACCTGAATTAATGGAGCAATTATGTACTGGATTAAGAAAAACTAGAATCAACATTTGACAGCCAGGGACTCCCAAGTAAGAAAGAAAAGTTATAGAGACACCTGGGCGGCTCAGTCAGTTCAGCATCTGACCCTTGATTTTGGCCTAGGTGGTGATCTCGTGTCAGGCTCTGCTTTGTCAGCCTGGGATCCTATCTCTCCCTCTCTCTCTGCCCCTCCCCCACTAATGTGCTTGCGTTTGCCCAGCTCTCTCACTCTCACTCTCTAAAAATAAATAAATAAACTTTAAAAAAAAGAAAAGAAAAGAAAGTTATAGAAATATTTAATGTCCTTGTTCGTGAACTTGTGGCACTGTGGGCTTATGTCCCCAGAATCACAGGGTCAGGCACTTGCCGTCTGTCTTTCCAGTGTAGCAGTGATTGCCAAAAAGCATGGACTCCTCACAGGAGCAAAGTTAAACAACCAGCAACAAAGTAAGAGCATTTAAGAAACGAGAACGTGTCAGTGGTACTTACCTATTAGAAAGATCACGAAGGAAACCAGTGCCAGACTGACAATCAGCACAATTATCAACCCCATAAAAAATAGACTGTGACTTCCGTTTCCTGAGTTAGTGCCAACGTCTGGGATTTTCTCCTGGAGAGCTAACATGAAACAAACAAAAATACCTATGACAAAAACTCCTCAGGATCCACCTTGCCAGCAGAACTGAAAAGTCCCCCACTATTAAAGACCCGAGTAAGGGATACACCTGTTTTTCCCCGTGATCACCCTGGAAAGTGACTTATGTCATAGGAATGTCTTTGGACTTATGTCTTTGGTGCTCTTTGTGAATTTTTTACCTTCTTCATCCTTGGTAGTCAAAAAAATAAGCAGGGTTTAGCACTCTCCTTGGAAAGTTCTTTGAAGATGGTGTTAATACTGAAGAGGCAGGACATGGGTTTTCTTTGGATGGGTGGGAGAAGATATGTGTGTTAAGCTTTCAGAGTGATGGAGACTGTATTGCCCTCTTTCTGAAGTGACAGGGGAGTAAAATACAGCTGGCTGGGACACCTATGCTGAGTGGAAGGCTGAATGCTCTAGGGTATCTCCCAGAAATGCCTTTCACCATAGGAGTAAGTTAAGCTGACATCCATTTAAATAGAAAAATGGCCCCGATGTATCTGGGTTTCTCAGAGCTGTCTTTGGGATGAATCTGCTTGGCAAACAAGGTTCTTTTAAATGTTGTGCAGTTACACTGAGACTGCAACTATGCTTATAAAGCAGCTAAAGCATGAAGTGTCTGCCTTTGGCCATCATTTTGTAAGGCCTGTTTGCCCAGGAACACCCAAATTAAATTAAATAAGCACTATAGGAACTTGGGGTCATGGAGACCATTAACTTCCTTTCTGCATTCTCTCCTGCTTTGCATCGGTCCCACACACTGTGCTACTTGATAATAGCTAGGTGGGTGGCTTAGGTCCTGGGCCGTGTAAATACATCATGCATCACCCCGCAACAACTTTTGCTTCCTAATCAAAGCAATGGCATAAGCTGGTACCCAAATACCTATTCCTGTGGAGACTTGACTGCAGTAGAAGCAGGTGAAAGTCTGAACCCATTATAATGAAGAAAAAAGCAAGACCTCAGTTAGGATTTAGAAGGGGAATAATAGATATAAATTTGGAATTACCTGAGTTTAGAATGGGAATGGAACAAACGACTAGTAGAAAATTAACGCCTGTGTTTGAAAGTCAGAGTTGAAGCTGGAAAAATGGGGCTCAGAATGATCTGAGAAATCTCGTTCACAATATTTAGGGAACAAAGTACACATTTAGTATTTAGAGGATTTTTGTTTTCTCCTCCTTTTTTAACCCCTTAATTGGGACCATTTGTGATTTTTAAGTAGAAAATGAAGTTGACTTCACGCCCCCCCAAAATTTAATGACTTCTTGAAATCTGGATGAATGTGTGGAGTATTTTCTCAGCAATGCACTACAAAGTAAGACTTCTCCAGGAAAGTGGGCACCACCGTGACCTGGCCGTGGTCTCTGGAAGGCACGACAGCAGCCAAGAGGGATGAGCAAACCTCTTGGAAGACCAGCACTGCAGTTTCCCTGCCCTTTCCAGGGAGAAACACTCCACAGAAACTTCTCAGAACTCTTGAAGACACATTCCAAATCTTGCTTAGGACCCAAGAAAGCCCATAAGCCTGTCAAATATTAAGAGAAGTAACACAAAAGTTGACTAATAATAAAAAGCATTTCCAGCACTGAGCTGTTCCTAATGCCCACCCTGCCACCCACCACACCCACAGGTCCAGACTAGTCTTTACTATTTTTAGGGGGCCCAGAAGCCAGGAAGAGCCAGAAAGCCTGGGAGGCACACATACGGAGCAGATGCTGTGAGCCAGCAGGACAGAGGGTCAGTCTGTTTAAGTCATTTATGGAATCCACAATATAAAGCTTTCGATCTTCAGGCATGCTTCGAGAGCTGGTGTCCTGGGAATGATTCATAGTTCCTGGAAGAAAACACTGACACTAAACAGAAGGCCGGCTCTGGGAGCCCCACTGCACAACAATCAGAGGACACAGGAAGCTGGACAGGCACGGAAAGAACCACCCACATGCATTATTTCCAGCTGAAGGTCTAGAAAAGCTGTGCTTGTCCAGAAGAAAATATTTCCCTTTGGGGACAACCTATTGTACCTATTCTTTTTGCTTGGCTTGCCAGGAAGCTCAGACTCAATTGTGACACTCAATTTGAGCCCTTTATACCCTGCTTATCTGAATATCCTCTTTCCTTCTCCTCAGATTTCTTAATTCTTGCTATTTTCCCTGAGCCTGCTTTTTAATTTTGTAATTTATTTTATGTCATTAATTTTTTTAAGTTTTTATTTATTCATTTTGAGAGAGAGAGAGAGAGCACATGAGCATGAGTTGGAGAGGGGCAGAGAATGGAGAGAGAGAATCCTAAGAAAGCTCTGTGCAGACAGGGTGGAGCCCGAATCGGGGCTCAAACTCATGAAGAGTGAAACCATGAAATCGTGACTCCGGCTGAAGTAGGTTGCTTAACTGATTGAGCTGCCCAAGCTCACTGAGGTGCCGCAAGAAAACTATTTTTTTTTTTTTAAACGTTATTTATTTCTGTGACAGAGAGAGACAGAGCATGTACGGGGGAGGGTCAGAGAGAGGGAGACACAGAATCCAAAACAGGCTCCAGGCTCTGAGCTGTCAGCACAGAGCCCGACGCGGGGCTTGAACTCACGGACCATGAGATCATGACCTGAGCCAAAGTCGGCCGCCCAACCGACTGAGCCACCCAGGCGCCCCAAGAAAACTATTTTAAAATAAATTACAAAATTAGGGGCACGTGGGTGGCTCAGTCAGTTAAACATCCGACTTCAGCTCAGGTCATGATCTCACAGTTCATGGGTTCCAGGCCCGTGTCGGGCTCTGTGTTGACAGCTCAGAGCCTGGAGCCTGCTTCAGATTCTGTGTCTCCCTCTCTCTCTGCCCCTCCCCCACTTGTTCTCTGTCTCTGTCTTTCTCTCTTTCAAAAAATGAATAAACATTGAAAAAATAAAATAGTTTTCTTTTATCACATTGTTTATATTCTGGTGAGATGCCTCAAATCCTTTGGACAAGAAAACTATGTATAAACATATGGAAAGGTAAAACTAAGCTAGTCGGCCTGTGGCCCAAAGACAGATTGTGAGAGGGCAAGAGAATATTACCACAAACCATCCTAATTGCATGAGGCTTTAAAACATAACTGCAATTTTTACATTCTCGCTCAATATGGTATATATGAGTCTCCACCTTACATGTATTCTTTAGCCATTAGATGCTGGCAGGGCGTCCTCAAGAGAAAAATCTTCGCAGGCTAGGGTGCTATAAAGAGGAACCGTGCAGCGGGTTGGAGGCTAAACTCTGGGACGTCTGAGGGCTCTTTCCTCCGAATTTCCTTAGATTGAGGCCACTTCCATAGTAAAGAATTTTAAAACTGAGGTTGACATTTAAGGTAATATTCTCTGATGACAGCACTTCCAGCAAACCTGAAAAGCCTGAATGGGTTTATTTATAAAGTCTGTTTTATTAGGTCTCTTCTAGCACAACAGAGAACGTGTGCCCTTTTAATTACATGAAATAAAGGGCTCTAGGAAGACAAATTCAAATTACCATCAAAACTGTCTCTTTCATGGTGATCTCTCTTCATAAAATGAGTCCAATGGTGACATAGGGACTTTTTGATGTGAAAGGGACTGTAGACACGCTCTAGTCTGGCCCCCTCCTTCGCACAGAGGAGGAATGGATGCTCAGCTGGTGAATGCCCAACACCATACATTTACTTAGAGGCAGAGCTAGCCGGAAGCAGACCTCTTGCTTCAGAGTTCACTGTGTCTTCCCTTTCCTCTCCACATCTCTCCCTCACCTTCTTCTTCTTTTATTTTTTAATGCTTATTCA
Organism: Prionailurus viverrinus; assembly: GCF_022837055.1. Taxonomy (NCBI): domain Eukaryota; kingdom Metazoa; phylum Chordata; class Mammalia; order Carnivora; family Felidae; genus Prionailurus; species Prionailurus viverrinus. The sequence goes on along the minus strand of NC_062562.1, from coordinate 131,746,662 downwards.
TTTTTGAGAGACAGAGCCTGAGTGGGGGAGAGGCAGAGAGAGAGGGAGACACAGAATCCAAAGCAGGCTCCAGACTTCAAGCTGTCAGCACAGACCCTGATGCAGAGCTCGAACTCATGGACCGCGAGATCATGACCTGAGCTGAGGTCAGACACTTAACCAACTGAGCCACGCAGGTGCCTCCCTAACCCTCTTTCAAGACTTGGCTCAAACCTCATCTCTCGAAGAATCAACCTGCCTTTCCTTTGTGCTTTTGCTGGATGCGGTACCTTCTTCCATCAGAACACACATGCTATTTTATAACATTTACTGCTTACATCTTTGACTTGCCTGGTTGACTTAGAACTCCTCAGGGTGGGCACCAATCCTATTCTTCAAATACTCAGTGTCAAATGTGTAAGCCATGACTTACGTTAAGTTGGAACAACTAAAATATTTTATTTACGATTTGAAGCTCATCATTTACAAAAGAATTTGAGGCAGTTAATAATAAATGCAATGAGAGAAAGAAACTGAGGGTAAAAATCCTCATGTGATATCTATCTGGACTCTGGTAAAGTCAATAAACTTTGTGCCTTCATTTATATGAAGCAACACACTGTTTACTTCCTGTTAACATTAAAAATCTTTAATAGCAGTTGCAAAATGAAGAAAGATAGAGTTAGGAGAAAACAAATTCAGAAAAAAAAAAGTTGCGAACACCTACAGATGTGAAAAAGGATCAGCCATTTACTAAACAGGGTAAACTGCATCCTGAAACATTAAAAACCAGGAATTCCCCAGTCATACCTAAAACCCACTAGTACTTGTAAAAAAATATGCTCCTGAAACCCTAAGAAAAACATGGGCTAATTAAACTTTTTATCAGTCAGTCAAAGCTAATAACTAAACAAGGTGTTCCAGGTATCCTGAAATTTTAATTAACAAAAATATGTAATTCTCAGAGTATTTTAGATTAGACATCACTGAAGCATTGATATTGATATTACAGAATTCCAAATATACTTCATGGAATAGTCCTAAGGGAATGACATGAAGTGATCATTTTTTAAAAAGCAGCAGCATATAAAATAAAGGAGTCTTAGAGATCAATCAAGTCTTATCCTTTCACAGATAAAATCATAAGTAATGACTGATGCATGGTCACAGATTCTACTCTTCCAGAAATGCTTTGTATTTTATCATCTCTTATACTTTATTATCCCGAGTACTAATATTTGATGAGCAATAAAGGTTTGTATGTCACATCATAGAATCATCATTCCAGCCATGGCTTCTATTTTAGGTGTGGTGACTGGCACGTGGTTCATTTTTGGATCTCTGACTCAATGTCCTTAAGCCTTAGCTTCCCCTTTAGGAATGGAATTGCTATTGCTCAAATCTCATACTGGAGCTTAATCAACGGTTACAAAGTGGAGGAACAACTAGAAAATCATAGCCACAAACACTAACCTAGGAGCAGCACAGCTAATTCAATCTCCAAATGATTAGCCTTGCTACTCACTGAAAAAGGTGATTCAGTGCAACAACAAATCCAAAATCTCTGAGGCAACAACTTAGAGTCAGCTATGACGTGCCCTGAAAGTAAATTTCTTCCTCAGGGTAAAGTCATAATATAAATAGGTGCCATTTTCATGTACTTTTAAATGAACTACAACATGCAAATGAAAAATAACTAGCAAAGAAAATGGGATTTGGGTGTCTGTGGTTCATGGCCACCAAGAGCCTATAAATGACTCCGTGAGTAAATGGATCCAGGATCACATGGCCCTGAAGCCAGGACCCACTGTTGTTGACACCAGTTGTTGCTATCTCTGGCATCTCCATATAAGGGCACCTGGGAACAACCAGCAGGGCTGGAGAAGCCAAAGTGTTACTAAATTCTGCATCACAGTAGCTCAACCCTCCTCCCTAACTCTGGTGTGCAAATTTGCTCACTATTCTAAGATTGACCAAAGCAGTATCCTTTTAACGGGGCCTTTTCTAATCCCTTGCACTGAAACGCGTAAGTAATTTCATTTTCCTCCAGCTTAGATCATGCTCACAGCTCTTTTTATCATTTAAGAATTCTTTAACCAGCTACAAATAAATATTCCGACAAAATAGTTGTCTATGAAAAATTGCTTTGCTCTTTATTTTTTCCCCTGGGTGCTCGATATCAAAGCACAGAAATGACACACTGGTATTGCTTGCCCCAAAATCCAAATTGTTATAATAGGGTTTAATTCAAAGCTAATAGGAAGCTTTATTGAGTGAGTCATGGTAATTTGTTCTTTAATTCCATTTCAGAGTCAGTGCCTCTTCACATTCAGGAATTAATTTTTTAAATCAAGTCTAAATCATTTCTATCAAAAGTTTAAAGCACAGAGCACATGCAACAAAAAACATCCCAGCCTCAAGAATCATAATTCGGTGTCGGTAGAGTAATAGCATGCAAATTACTTACAAAAAATGTGAGCTTTGACTGCTAGGTTACCAGAAAAGAAAAGAAAGAAAAAAAAAATACTATTCAGAAGCAACTACAGTAAAACTTTCTATGAATTCTGTAGTCCTGTCTTTGCCTTCCTTCAGCGAACGGGTGCTCCTACAAGGCCCATAAACCCCGGCATGATGTCGGTCTATATTTAGTGTTAATTTAGCCAAGCAGTGTAAGATTTCCAAATACTTTTTAGGCAATGTCTAAGGTTTTTAGTGACTATATTACTGAAACTATGCTTTAAAAAGAAAAAGCCACCATGCCTTGATTCAATTGGTAACTGTTGAGGTTGTTACTGGACCGAAGTTAATGTCCTTATTTGGCTGATGGGACCGGGTAAGCGGACACATTTCTAGCACCTCTGCCACGGTATGCTCCCATATATAAATATCCAGTAGCGGACCGGAGCTGCCATTCTGACAGGACTCCAGACCAACCAGAGGACTGCAATAAAGAGCGACAGAGAAAGGTTGTGATACTAACTGGGATGATGGCACGTCAGAGAACTCCGAGTGCTTCCAGAAGCTACAAGAAAAGATTGCGAGTGGGAGATTGTATGGCTACAGACCCGCTGCAGAAGAGAGAAGCACTGTGTCTCATCAACTTCCCTTTCTACTCAAAGCCTTTATTTATTCTGAGTTGTTATGCATCCGCTTTCTCAGAAATGCCAGACTTTCTCTCATGGGGTTCCCTCACAGGCACGCCAAGGAGCGTCTGCCCTCTGGTGTACATGAGAGGAGCTACAGTGAGGACGGCCATCCTCTGAGTCCCATTCGCAGGCTACAGGGACAAACTATCCTGGCAGGACACTAAGGGCTGGGCAGTAATCAGATACGCAGTCCTTTCCAAACCTACCTTCCATTGCCCATCTAGATGGACACATCTATGGATCTTTGAAACAGTTTGTACGTCAATCAGAAAATGTTTGCTTCACGGAACTTTCTTTACATTTATATTTAGCATGTACCTCGGTCTACATTTAGGGGAAAGGAATGCCATTTCCTTAAACTTCATCTGTACCAGGGGACCAGTTCACGGAGGAAGCAATATAACTAGTAACTGTCTCCTCAGAGGTACATTATACATTAAAAAGCTATGCCAAATTTCTTGAAAAATGAAAATGTTTGTTTGCTGTTATATTATCAGCCTGTTTATAAATCTCCTAGCTACCTGATCAGTCTTGAACCATCAAACGTCTGAAGAAACAGCAGCCTCATTTTGAATATGTACTATGTATGTTTTTCTCACTCCTGTAACCTTACAACCCTATCAGTCCCCCTTCAGGGATGAGGAAAATGTAGCCTAAGCAATTCCTTACCCCAAAGTCTGAATTCAACCATATTTTACACCAGGGAAAGGGATGAAAAGTTCTTATGGCTTGCGATTAATTAGACTTCTGGAGAAGCACGTGAAAGCAAAGAAAGATGACATACATACCTCATTTTATTTATTACGTACTTGAAAGATCACATCAAGAAGAGTTCAGTCATAAGAAGAAAATAGGTATTCTCACCTGAAATAATCTGGGGGCACTTTTAAGAATTTCTTGATTTTTATTTCACTTTATTTTACCATATCTAGATTCAACTCCCAGGAAATTCAGTAAATGCCATCACAGCCTTGAATCATGGATGCTGGTTGCTTCAAAATTAATGCTTGAGCCTCAAAACATTAAGAACTGAGTAGGCAGGGACCATTTTAAATTCCTTTAAACCAGCAAGAATCAATCAAGAACCAAGGAATGAATTGGTTCATATGATATGAACTATCATATACCATTTTGCTACTTTTGAGAAAACTCAATTATTTTTATACATTGAAGCCCCAGTAATCCTTGTCTAGCAACTATCCATAAATTTCATGAAGATGTACCCATCCATAAATTTAATATACAGATTAACTCATTTCTCTCTTCTTCCTCCTAAAACCCCATTAAAAAGGCAGAATAGGAATTAAAATTAGAAAACCACAGAATGAAAATTGGAAGAAATAATACTGAACAAGATTCCAACAAATGTATTGAATACGGAAAAGAGAGTGGTAGTTACCCGCATGTGTAGAACGGCAGAGCTCAGGCAGGCTTAGGAATTGGAGGCAAGAATGAAGTATGGAGCTAAATCCAGGCAGGTGATTTCATAAAGATTGAAAAACTGAGTTATAGAAATCTACCCCCCCCCCCCCCATAAATGATTTAAGAAGTAAAGCCAGAGGCTCAATTCAGTGGTTCTAGTTATTTCATGGAGTTCCAGGACAAAGTGTGTATGTGTGGGTTTTGGGGGGGGGGGGGGGGGGGGGGGTGGGCAGAGGGTAGGTGAGGGAGGCTGGGCAGGGTCAGGGCCCACCAAAGCAGTTATTGCTGAATTTTACAACTCTAAAGTGCCTCCAATAACAAAATGAAGAAATAAAAATTGCACATCACAACAGTTTTATTACAATAGAGCGAGGTCTTCAAAATTCTGAATTTGATTTTCTACCTAAAATTTTATATACCAAGCCATATTACCTTTCAGGCATGCGGTAGTCTCAAAGCAATTGAGCCTCTAGGCACCCATTCCTTCACTGAAGGAAGTGTTCTCTATCAAGTAATCTAAGAACAAAGACACAGGGTCCAGAAAACGTGGACTCCAACCCTAGAGAGGAAAACAAATCCCAGGATGATGAAGTCTCAGAAACAGTTGTATATATACATGGATAAGAGAGAAATTAGTTTAGACTGAAACAGGTATACGGTTGGGCTTTGACCCTGTGAAAAATTGATCTTAAAAAGTTTTACATATTTGGGACTGTTTCGGAAGAATTAGTGATGTGATGTAAATGTAAAACCAACACAAAATGTTGAGAATGGAAAGGAAGCACAGGCAACTCATTCAGGAATGAACATAGAGATATGGTCACTATAATCGAACGATGCCAATTTAATGGAAAAATACCAGAATGAGAAAAAAGGAAAAAGGAAAAATCATCTACCAAATAGGAAGCTGTCAGATGTCTAAACATAGTAAACTAGTAACAGTATAAGCATATTACTTAGAAACCTGAAACCAAGGCCCTAGGAAAAACACCAAAGGCTGAAACGGCCCCTGTGAAATGGAAAAGGATGGAGCAGGGAGCTAACTTTCCCCCTTACAATCCCTGAGGTACCATTCAACTATGTATATACATCATTTTAATAAAAATTTTTATTTAAAAATAGTATACATATACGAAATTGAAAATTTACGGGCGATAACTACTTGTAATCATTTTTTCCAGGATTCTGACCTACTTGGGAGTTCAAGGTGGCAACAGCAAACTCCAGTTCTGGATTCCGAGGCAGTTTTCCTCTGCACCAGAACTGAGAGATGGGACTCACGCTTGCCGCAGCTACAGCGACTCTATAGGCCAGACAATACGGTTTCAACAAGAAGCTACATCACATGTCCCAGGAGTTGTTGAGAATGTCGGGGAGGAAGAGCCCTGGTTTGGGAAGAACACCTTCACGGATCTGGGCTCTTCTCTAGTGTACAGGTTACCCCACCCCTGAAGCCTCTTATTACTGTTTTCTGCACTAAACCCAAAGAAATCAGTAACTAGAATCCCAATGAGGCGCTAAGTACTATTCTACAGTGATATACCCAATGACATTGCTACATTCTTTCATCTATCTTCATGCTTCCAAATATACAAGTGAGTTTTGTCTCTCTCCCCCTATCTAGGTTGGTTATTTTGAACTTTGTACCTCAAACCCATAAATGTTTCTTCTACTAGAAAAGAAGCACTTTTAGTGTGAAAAGATCTTTATTTTAAAATGTAAGACTATAGCAGATAAAATGTGTTACTGCCCTCAAAGGTCAAGGTTGGCAGCTTTTCTGGCATATGCTGAACTCCTCGTGAACTCCCACTAGCTTTGGTCTCAAAGACCAAATGGCCTTTCAGAGTAGCTCTAAGGTCTCATGCTTTGTCAACCCCAGTGACAGAACTAAAATGATTAGGTCCCATTTAATAATTAAAATATAGCAGAATTCTAAAAGAATTAGCTCCCAAAACTGTATCCAAAACTCACTTGTCTAGTATATTAAGTACTTTGTATATTTACAACATTATAATCAATATTTTTGGACAACTACAGTATAAGAAATTTAAACTTGGGTGATAGGTTTCCTCATTATGAAATCAAGTACAGTAACGTATTTTTGCTCTTCATAAATAGAAATGACCAAACATTACAAATACTTTATTTATGTTTACTGATTATATTTACAGAGAATATTCAATAACCAGAACTCACCATTTGCAATACTGTACATTAAATTATAACCCCTGCTACAAAAGCCATCTATGTTAACCCAAGATAAAAACTATCTGTAGTTTAAATACATTAGAAATTACAAAAAAAAAAAAAAATTAGAAAGTGATCTTCAAGTGCCAAAAATCTAGAAGAATTCTCCAACATCTGCTCTCTTATCTCGACATTTGCTTCGAGCTTTTGTTCGAGCTTTGAAGGCTGCAGAATTATACAGATGCTGAAATGAAGGAAAGGGAAATACAAGTGAATCACTAAAGCTTAAAATATTCTTGTATTTTAACATTTTAAAATCATAACATTTTAAAATCATAAAAATGTTGTCAAATGTGTGTGTAATAGCTACATGCCTTCATTCATTACTGGAAACAATTACAAATGATAGAATAACTTTAGAAGGTTATTTGGCAGTACATATCAAAGAGTCATAATCCAGCCCTGTATTCCCATGTAAAGATTTCATCCAAGAAGGGATTCAAAAGAGAAATATATGGAAAGATATTAATATTAAAATACCTAATCATCAATTATGTGGCTATAAAAATGACTAACTATAGTCTAAAAATATAGTTAAGCACTTCCCACCCACTAGTATGGCTATAAAACAAAAAAAGCCAGAATAAAAAGTGTTGATAAGGATACAGAAATTAGAACTCTCATACACTACTGGTGGGAATGCAAAATGGTTCAGTCATTGTAGAAAACAGTTTGGCAGTTCCTTACAAAGTTAAACACAAAACTACCCTATGACCCAGCAACTCCACTCCTAGGTATATACCTAAAAGAACTGAGAACAGGTGCTCTAACAAAAACGTGTACACAAATGTTCACAGTAGCACTATTCACAATGGCCAAAAAGCAGAAACAAGCTGAAAGTTTATCAACTGATAAATGGATAATCACGTGGTGTATCCACACGATGGAGTGTTATTCAGCCACAAAAAGTACTAAAACACTAGGACATGCTAGAATATGGATGAACATTGGTAACATGATGCTGAATGAAAAAAGTCACACAAAAGGTCACGTTTTAGGAATCTATTTACATGAAATATCCAGAATAGGTAAATGCATGGAGACAGAAAGCATATCAGTGGTTGCCAGCAGCTTGGGGGGGTGGGGAGGGATGAGAAGGAAATGTTTAATGGATATAAGTTTCCTTTTGCAGTGATGAAAATATTTTGAAACTAAACAGAGATAACAGTTGCACAACATTGTTTGTTGAGTATACTAAATGCCCTGAATTGTACACTTCATTTTTTTAATGTTTATTTATTTTGAGAGTGAGAGAGAAAGAGAGAGAGAATGCACACATGAATAGGGAAGGGGCAGAGGGAGAGACAGAATCCCAAAGCAGGCTCCACACGGTCAGCACAGAGCCCGATGCGGGGCTCAAATTCATGAAAAGCGTGAGATCATGACCTGAGCTGAAATCAAGTTAGACACTTAACCAACTGAGCCACCCAGGTGCCCCAGTGAATTCTACACTTTAAAATAGTTCATTTTAGGTTATGTGAATTTCACCTCAATAAAAACATAAAAATATAATTAAGGATTTTGGAAATGTTAAGTGAAATTACATTAATTAGTATTTAATGTTACAAACTCTCTGAGCACCTGTTTTCTCAGCTTGCAAAATGAATCTGGTACTTACTAAGTAGGCTTAGTTATCTGATACAAAAGACACTGTGTACTTATTCCTAACTATAAAAAGTTAACAGAATAAAAGAAAACAAGAAAGGAAAATAATTTCTGTGCTAATAGGATTATAGATAAAAATTATTCATTATAACTCCTGATACTCTAAATAAAGTGTCTACAATTTTAATACAGCTATTCTGTGTCTGAAACATCATAAAGCACTACAAGCCCATAGACTCCGCTAAATACCTATCACCTGGTAGAATCAAAGCCTCGGTCTACTTTTCTTTGATGCATTGAGTTCTGATGAAAACAAAAACAAAACCTACCCTTTCAAAACGTGAAATCTTCATGGTTTTAAGTGTTGCAGCATCAAGCATCACTGGGGGTCCAAGTTCAAATACATTACGAAGGAATTCATTTGACTTCGGTAAAACAGAAAGGTAAATAAAATCAGGCTCATTATCAAATATCAGCTCTTTTTTACTACATAAAGTGAAATCTGATTAATAGAAGTTATGTGGAGCTTATAAATAAGTACTTGGGCCACTTATTTTCCTCTTTATGAGACTAAGTTGTTTCCAATGCCTGAATCCAAGAAAGTTACATAAGCAAAAGTCGTCTACAAAACTTACAGATGCTCCACCAAAAAGTTGCTACTTATCAATTCTACTTAAAAAAAAATAAATGCAGCTCTATACCATGCTGAAAGCATCTCCATATCCAACTAACTTCAAAAGCCCATTAAGTGAACTACATTCCAAAATGCTCCCTAATTTAAAAACAAACATACAGAAAAGAGGTCACTCACACTCACCTGCAAATGGTACTGCATTCCTGAACCAAGAACTTCCTTAAAGGTGTCATAGGTATGTTTTTTGACCCAGCAATCAATATACATACGTTCAGGACCAAATTTAACAGTTTCTGTTGGAAAATCCCGTTCCTAGCCAACAGAAGAACCAAAAATTTTAAGAGGAATTAAGATGGCTTCACAAGATCCTACAGAAACACAATTTCTAAACAGACACATTTACAAGTAAACAATATGGTTTAAACTGATAACTCCGATACCTCCACCCCTGAGATGTGAACAGACTAGCAAGTATTATCCTAATATAAGGGTACAGAACTTGTCTATTTATAGTAGACTTAAAGGCACAACCAAGTTCGGATAAATACTACTGGCAAGACCATATTGTTGTGAATGTCTTTAAATTTCAATAACACTCAACAAACTTGAAGAAAAAAATCAGGTATCTATATTAGTCTACAAATACAGGGTGAGGTGGGGAGAGAGGAACAGGATGCTGCAAGATAAGTCAGAAGACAAGATGCCCCCACACACCAGGAGTGAAACTGAGAAGAAGCAGGGGTCAACGGAAGGAAGGGAAGATAAATGGAACTGACATAACAGACCAACCAAAAAGTAGAGTACCAGCAACAAGAGGGCTCCAAGGGTCTCAGAGCAGACTTACTAAAAAAATGAGAGGTTAACAAATGGAGTTTAAGACTTCAGAGATGGAACGATTTTTCCAGAAGACAATTTCTAAAGTACAATCATGAGTGGGAATCTAGCGAATCAAGGAAATAAAGGAAATGGAAGTAAAGATCATTGAAACAAATATAGGAAAGGGCCCTCCAAATGTAGAGAGGAGTCACCCAGAACAGGGGCAGAACTTGGGATGAAAAAAAACTGGCTGCTCCATTCTTTAATGAATCATGATTATGAAAGAGTAACTAGGAAGAGAGCAGCTAATCACCACAGGGACAGAACAAAGGAGATGGAACTTGACCACTCCAATCAGCTCCTCGACATCTACCTAGCCCCCTTCCTTCTCAGCAGACACATTATATAATGTGATAGAAAAGAACATGAAATCTAGACTTACATGGGTGTGCCACTCACTGGCTTGTCATTTTGGCAACTAATTTAACCCCTTTGGGTCTGTTCCCTTGCCTGTAAAGTGGAGCCTTCAATACCTATACCACAGAGTTATGAGAAGTGTAAGATAAAGCATGTCTGTGAAGCACAAACTGCCTGGTCTGTCACAACAACTGAAAAAACACCCAACCTTTCAGCCTTTCTCATTTCAGAAACACTGAGACACCAGGAAAGAGCTCTGTCTAAACTCATCTGCATCTTACCCTATTCCTCTCCTAAATCTCTCCGATTCAAGGCAAATCATACTCCTTACATCATACTCTCAATCTATCATCATACCCTCAAACTAAAATTATAAACTTGTATTTTCAAATGCTCCCTTCTCCACTGGTTCCTTCTCCCATAAAGGGAGCATCTAAAACACCCAGCATCTAAAACAAAACAAAACAACAAAACCCTCCCACGATCCAGTGATCAACCCTTTCCCCTTCCAGTTACAGCCACGTTTTTGAAAAGAACAGTCAAACGGAGCGCCTGGGTGGCTCAGTCGGTTAAGCGGCCGACTTCAGCTCAGGTCATGATCTCGCGGTCCGTGAGTTCGAGCCCCACGTCAGGCTCTGTGCTGACGGCTCAGAGCCTGGAGCCTGTTTCCGATTCTGTGTCTCCCTCTCTCTGACCCTCCCCGTTCATGCTCTGTCTCTCTGTCTCAAAAATAAACGTCAAAAAAAAAATTTTTAAAAAGAACAGTCAAAACACAACATCTCCACTGCTTCACTTTCCAATCCCCTTCAGTCAAGCTTTCCTGACATCACTCTACTGAAGCTGCTCTTATAAGGTCACCCACCAATGACCGAATTGACAAATCCAATGGACACTTCCTTCACTCTCTCTCACTTGACCTATCTGCAGCATGTGGCCCTGTTGATGGCACAGTACAATGGGTTCAAATTCCAGCTGTGCTACTTACTGTTCTTTCTGCCTTTGGTCTCCATTTTTCCTTAAAAAAATAACTGTGCTGCTTAAGTGTTATAATGGAACAGAAATAAGAAAACTTTGTATCAAGGCACCTAAGGTATTAAATGCTTGCTGATTAAGAAATACATGAGCTTAAAGAAAGATTTCCAGATGAAAAGAAAGGATGGGCAGCAACAAGCACACCTAAAATGGAGAACTCTCCTCTACGGCAGTTTAATCAGCTTCATTTAAAAGATCCATCAAGGAAGCAGGGTCCTTCAGAGAAAGCTGGGTTCCAGTGAAAGTTAAGAAACAAGAACACTTAACAAGGCTGTGAGGACAGACCTTTCTTCAGCAGGTACACTGAAGCAGAGCTGGAGAAGAGGGAACCCAGGCAAAGGGCAGGGGAGGAAGGGAAATCCTGAGGTGGAGAGGGGAGGGTGGAGAAGGCCTAAGGGGAGAGCACTGCAGGGAAGAATTATGAGGCAAAGAAAGGGCTTTCACTTGTAGGAGGTGCTGGGCAGGGGTGGGGGGCACATGAGAGGCCTGTTAAGGCTGGTGTGCACTTCGATCTGGCTTGTGTCTTAGGACAATCAGTGCTGCGTGCTGTGGCTGCTCAGGCCAAGGGGCTTGTCAACAGGGTCTGTTCAAATCCTGCTGAGCCTTAAAATCTTTGATCCAGAAAGGATGCATCAAGACAGAAAATCTGACATCAGGTCTAATCCAGAAAACATAGAACACACCATTATCTTATCTTTGGCGGTGACATTATCCAAATAGAGGAGTAGTTTGTAGTTATTCAAGAAAATGCCTTGCTTAATTTGGGGACACCACCGCACTAAAATTATAAGATCAAAAGGATCAATTTTTAACATAGATGTCTGCTTGAGCTTGGAGGCTTTTATTTTTCAGATTCTAAAAACCAGAGTAAATATAAAATATTAATATAATGTAATTAGAGTTAGCATTAACTGAAATGCATAGATCCCTGAAGATCTTTATACTAATTTATACCCTAAGTTTTACTTGGATTAAAATGAACAAAATTCTTAAGCAGGCTATGCATGAGAATCACTGGAGTATTTCAAAACTGGACCTGAATGGGATCTTAGCATCTTTATTTTTTTTAATTACCATTCTAAATTTTCATATACATGCCAGGTTGAAGACTGGTGACACACTCATTCTTAAATGAGCTGCCCTATTGGATAGTAAGAACCTGAGATATTTATCCTTTATGTGCAAAAAATATTTCTTACCTGGTCAAACCAAAAAAAAAAGGAATAAAAGAAAATGTTAATGACTTTGGTATTCTCCACAGTAAACCTGCCCTTAACCTGCAGTTCCTTTTAACTGTGCCTTCTATTCGAATCCCTGAAGGTTTCTAAATCAATTTATTTGCCAGGTAGATTGAAACAGGTTAGAAGACTGTAGAAGGTACTCAAGTATCAGATGATTTTAAAACATTACTTAAATGCTGGGTTTTGTTATTTCAGTTTTTAGCACCTAGGCTTCCTAGGGAGAATACAAAGGTCTTTGCTTAAAAGTACTGATGGGTAGGCAATAATTCACTATTCACAGAGAACACTGTACTAAATATGTATGTGCTAAGCACCACTGTTTAAATGATGACAAGTACAACAAAGGGAAATACACTTTGTATTTTTTAAACTAAGAAAAAAGTACCTTTATGCATCAAAATGAAATTTGCCTTTGTTTAAAAAAAAAATGTATGTTGTTAAAAATACCCTCCAGGCTTAAAATGAGGAAACTATTTTGATCAAAGGTGAAGTTCAACCAACAAAATGACCCAATTGCCAAGTTTAGCCTAAAACGATCTCATTCAAAATGAGTAGGCATTGTAGCATTGAGAGACCTACCTCCACTGCCCTCAGGATGTCTCTGAACACGGACCGCTGCTTTCTCTTGTCCACTTTGGCACGGTGCTTGTTTCCATCTGTAGCCAAAGCCCTAAGCATCTGAGTCAAAGACTCCATGTCTTCATAAAAAAAGTCCTGGTCAGGAAAAACAATTTTAGTTTGTTATTGGGTTCCTTTCCCCCGCCGCCACCACCCCAACCTTTCCTAGTGCTAACAAAGAACAGTCCACTTTGGAAATCACCCAGCAGTGGTAAAAGGAGCACCACACATCTCGGAGCTCTTTAGATATCTTGGCACACAGACACACGTTCACACATTTATAGCATCATGCGAAAATTTTAATCCAGAAATGGTGACTACAAGATGATACACTACCACTAACTAATTAACATTCCCCTCCCAACTATATCCAGATACAGTCAACAAATACTTACTGTGTTCCTACCGTATTCAAGACATTCCTGGGATTTCAAAGTTCAGTGGAAGTCAGATACCACAAATATCAACACAGCTTCTATCCTTTGGCTCTTCAGTCCCCAAAGCACACAATCCCAGAATTCCAAATATTCTTATTCCCAAAGTACAAGCTATCAGTAATGCTTAAAACACCTAATTTCTTATTTACTCTTCATTTTTCAAATAAGCAAGCATTTAACTCAGGTGTACACCTCATGTACTTAAGTTACTCAAGCTAAGAAGATATTTTAATCCCTTCTGAAGAGAAGCCACAAAATGTATTACTATTTGCTACTGCCCTGATTTGACTGTGAGTTTCCTTGTTATAGTTTAACAATGGCTATACTTTTAAGAAGTATCTTTGAGTGTTTTTATTCCCTATGTACATTTTATAAACACATTAAAAAATGATTCAAAGTTATTTAGCTGACCAAAATTAGAGCACTTAGAGAAGCCAGAAAGTAAACAATCTCCAGTTCCACTTATTAATGGCTGTTTAATATTTTTTGCATTAGCTATAATAATCATTTAACTTGTTCTATTAAAATAAGTAGATCTTATTCTGGATATTCTTCAAATTGTATATATAATTGTTTAAGCTTAAAAAGCATAGATGCAATTTCTTTTAAAGTCTAAAATTAAAAAGATTATTAAACTGGTAGAAATTTTATTATTTAAAATTTATTATTACTGGTGGAAAATTACAACTGATACCCCAACTTTTAAGTACATATTTTCTTATTGTCAATATTTTAGAGATTGTGTATTATTAACTATTTCAACAAGTTTTCTTCAAATGTTCCAAATCAACCTCCTATGTCTGAGTAACTGGAACAATACCTTAAGATTTGCATCTAGAAAATCTACTACCAAAGCTGATGAGGTTTTATTAAAACAGATGAAAGTCATGTTTATCTCTATGTATATAAATTCCAATGAATGTGATGCTTTCATAAAGTTTTACTTGTAGAAACAAGTACATTTCAGACACTGGAAGTTTCCTATTCATTTCACTGGCTACTCATTCTGTTATAGTATTCTCAAAAAAAATGTATGGAAAATCTTACAATACATATAGGAAAATAAATGAAATTAAGAAAACTCTAGACATTAACTTAACTTGTTTTAAGAACTGAGAACCACTGCTAGTCTGACCCACCGGGGACATTCGGCTATGTCCAGGGACATTTTTGGTTGTCATACCTGAGGAAGGAGCAGTTGCTACAGGCATCTAATGAGTAGAGGCCAGAGATGTTGCTAAACATCCTAAAATGCACAGGACCGCACCCGCACCCTCTTCCCAACAGAAAATTACACAGCCCAACCTACCAACCATACAGACGTTAAGAAATCCCACTGTAATTGATCTCTGCAACCGATAAAACTCAATCTAGTTACGGTATCAATCACTGAGTTCAATATAGTACTAACTTGGAAAAAACAAATGTTAAATATTGTAGGCAAATGTCTCCGAAACATTTGGGCATTAAAAAGAAAGAAAATATAGAACAAGAACAGTCCATAAATAGCATCTGAAAGCCAACTTATTGGGGCTTAGGATAACTATATAGTAAACTATATATCCAGGGACAAATGAAAATTGGGACTCTTGGGGTACAAATAAACACTTTAACTCCTACCAAATATAAAAAGAAAATAGCATTATCATGATCACACAAGGGTGTGTGTCTGTTTCTCTCCTGAAGCACTTCCTTTGTCAGGTTAAGCAGGGTATAAAAATGGGAGAATCAAGGAAGGTCTATGCTATATTTTGGTATGTCTTCCAGGGTCAGCATGTTATTTGGCTCTCAAGATCTGTAACTCTGCCTAGTGAACACTCTTGGTCTTATTGTAAGTTATCCTAGAGAGCTCCTAAAAGGCCACTACTAGACCACTGCCAGAGAGGGGAAGTAATACTCAGTTTAATCAAGAGTTAACAGTAATAGCTACCACTTATACTGTACCTATCATGTTCTCAACAACCTTATGAGGTAATTACTATTTTATTCTGCATTTTAAAGATACTGATACTGAGGCGTAGAGAAGTTGCCCAAATTATCCAACTAGTAAGGGTAGAAAAGAGATTTGAACCTGGGAGTGTGGCTCCAGAGCACACACCTACCTATGTGGTTACAGAGCAAATATGCATAATAAACTAGAGAGAGAGCTCTCACAATTTCTAATTCCTCATGGAAACTTACATTAGCAAAGGCTCTGATATTTCCATGCCATGCATTTGCTACTAAAACCACAATTTCAATCAGCTTATGTATTCATCAACACTTGGTTTAATTTTTTGAACGCCCTACATCTACTCCTACCCAATACCACAAACTCACTTTCAAAAAGCTTACTTAACAAAAATAGCAAACAAAACACTAGGTTCTATTCTGTAACTCAGTTCATTTTTGTCCTTAGATAGGGACTTATCCAAACATGTTTAATCTGACCTGAGTTCTAGCTCTATCTCCTACAATTTATCAAACCCGGAGAACAAAGAAGATATGTGAGTAATAATAAATGTATGTTTACACAATTATTTTAAAAAATCCAACATGTATAATTTAAATTGTATTTATTATTACTTTACTTTTAAGATACACTTCAAAGGAAAAAGCAAAGAAATTACCATTTATAGCCAGTAGAGTAAAAGAAAATTAAAAAACTGGGACATCTGGCTTCTATGCCTTGAGGTTAAGGAGCCATTAAGTAGCTCAATAAAATTAAATTGATTGCTAAGCTTGAGTCCAATTTCTCCTAAGTACACTCGTCCGCTGACAGCATTAATAGCTTCTTTCCATTCTACCTGCTAGCTTTCAAAAAAAAAAAAAAAAAAAAAAAAAAGGCGGGGGGAGGTTAGAGGAAGCCTAACAAAGACACTTCCTAGATAGAAGTTTTAAGAGCCTAAAACATTGTTTTGTTTTTTTTTCCAGTTTATTTTTATTTATTTTTTGAGAGAGAGAAAGAAAGCAAGTGGGGGAGAGGCAGAGAGAAAAAGACAGAATCTAAAGCAGGCTCCGCAATGTCCGTGCAGAGCCCGATGCAGGGCTCAAACACACAAACCATGAGTGCAAGATCCGAACTGAAGTCAAGGTTAGATGCTTAACCAATTGAGCTACCCAGGCACTCCAAGCCTAAACATTATTTTTAAACACAGGACTAGAATGAAATGTGAAGAACAAGGGCGACAGAGATATTATTAATCCTATTTGGAATTATTCACTATTAAATAACACATTTAATTCCAGAAAAGGTTTCATTCCAGAAGTATAGTTGTTGTCTTTACATTAAAGAGCACCTAGTAAGTAACCAAAGGTTCACAACAGGGGATACAAACTAGGGTGCCAAATATCCCAGTTAGCCAGAGATGAGAGGTTTCCTGGAACACAGGGCTGTTAAAGCTAACCTTAGAACAGTATCAGGCAATCCAGTAAAGCTGGTCACCTATCACAAAATACCTTTGAGAGCCAAACTGAGTAACAACATGACGAGCAGACAGTGGATGGGGAACTACAAAGCACATGTCCCAGTCTAAAGGTCCATGCTTGTTTCCAGCTTTGGCTTAGAGAAGTTAAACAACAATGATTAAATTTACCTGATCCCAAACCTATGTTGACTTAGTATTTCATCCACTTGTCTGACATTTATTGTAAGGCATCCATGTCTGAATCACCTGAATGTGTCCTGTGCCTGAGAAATCCAAGCAGTTCCAAACAGATTGTAGCAAACAACTTTCTCCATGGTAAAAGTGCCCCTAAATTTGAGTTCTATAGACAGCAAGGGTAGGTGCAATAACGCTCAAATGTTGCTCTACCAACCCCTACTGGTTTATGCTCTTAAAACTTTTATCATCACTGCCAAGAAGCAGGGCAATCAATCACTTGGTTTTCAAGCTGGCTATACTCCGAAGTTATCATCTAACTCTTAATTATGAAGATAATGATAGAATCACAGTCCTTGTGATATAATCTTTTTTTCTCTAGTCATCAAATACTTACACTCTCCATCCCTCTGGCCAATTCAAACATAAGTGCCAAAGATTCACCAGCAGCTATTCTCATGTTTACATCATCAGAAGACAGGAGGCTTGGAAGTTTATGGAAATGCCTAAAAGACAGTTAGTCATTACTATGTGAACACAGCCAATCATGTCAATGTATGTTTTCATAAAATATGAAACAAAGAATACATACATCTCAAGCTTTTTCTTCACTTCACTGATCGGGCATATGGTCAATAATAATGTCCATGCGAGAAGCGAGCTGATGTGAAGCACTGTATTAGGGGTGCTGCAAATAACATTAGTGTCTTTCTCTTTGAGGTAGGACTTGGTGAAGACATTTTCCAAACATTCCAGAGTTGAATACAGCTCCTAATGCACAAGAACATTAAATAAGGTAACCATCTTAAATTTGAAACAAGGGAATAACTGGGTCAAAGGTTTTCTACTTACAGTAATGTCATCTGTAGCAATAAAACAGCAAACACCAAAGCAAGTTGCACACTAAAAAAAAAGTAAATATAGACATTAATGTTTGTAATTTTCTTACTATTTCTGTATCTTCCTGCTTTTATAATTCAATGTGAAAATTTTCTTAACTACATGACTATAATGTTCCCAAGCAGAGTATAAAAAGAGAGAATATAGAATCAAGAATTAAGGGAAGTGGATTTCAGCTCAAACTATGCTACCAAACTGAGAGTATGGTTAAGTTCTTCTCTTTCTCTCAGTTCTTCCATTAATCCAGCAGATAGTTTTCAGACTTCCAACTCCAACTCAAAGAAAGAGATGAAGTTTGCACATTGGAGATTAAGAAGCCTACTCTACTAAAAACGTTTAAAACACCTTAAGTTTGTTACAAGGCTTTTAAAACCATTTATGTTCATTTGTTTTTACATAGACTCTACTATGAAAACTTCCAAAAGAAATCATTTTTCCAAAAATAAGCACAGTAGGAGCAGAAATCTCCTCCAGTTTAATAACTCTCCTTGAACTTCCGCTTAAAGAAGGATCTCATTAATCCAGATCCCATTGTTTTCCAAGTATACTGAAAAGCGGTCAGGAATCCTGTAACTGCCTTTTGTTAGGGGGGAAAAAGGAACGATATAGGACTACAAAGGTAAAGTTACTTAATAAAATGGACTTGGAAGACAAAACATATGCAACCATGTGCTTGTAGCATAAACGGGAGCCATTAATTTTCAGAACACTGCTCTAACAGATCATATGAAAACAATTTATGACTTGTGACATTTTATTATTGTCCACTTCCGTTTTCTCCATGTTTTCATTAAAATTCTCATGTTGTTCCAAGTGCCACTAAAGCGTTAAGTCTTTAAAGTCACCATTCGCACACCCAGGTTTCAGTTAGTTTGGATCTGGTAGCATAAGCACACTTGTGGCATTAATCTGCTTTGTGTCACTATTTTATTTTCATTATTTCACCCTGGTAAAAATTGGACATTGCTAAAGTTAAAAAGTAATCTAGGTATTATTCTCAGTAACAAAAACTTTCAATCTGTAATCCCTTGTCCTGAGCAAGCAGCACAGGCCAAGCCCCATCTCTCCTTTCGCTGCCTCAAAGAGAAAAAAGGTATATTAACAATTAGAACTGCCTACATCCCTCTGCTAATATAAGAACTGTCAAGGAATTTTTTAATTCACGGCAAACATCAAGCATATTTTTTTAAAAAATGACAACAAACTCACGCATGATGAAAATTAAGACATCGCTACAAGTACCCACCTAACAGGGTTTTCTGTCAAACATTTCAAAAACACCTCTCCAGTCCTGCATGATTTAAAAGTTGCATGAAACTACCCAAAAAGGGGGCAAAGAATGTCAACAGCATAAGCCGATATAGCCATTTTGGGATCACTAAATGCTAGAGAGCAGAGATTCCTAGGAAGTCACCAAAATTCTATTTCTTTGCCTCTGGGGGAAACAGCCTCACTATACCCGGCTTCCATACAGCTGGTAGACCAAGGAACTGGCCGCTAAAGGGATATGCTCTGGCCTGAGCATATGTCCTCTTTTTCCCCTTCCAGCTACCATAGCTGCCATATGGAGGACCTAAAGGTAGGGCAGAGCCACAGGGTGGATAACCAAGGTCTCTGACTACTTACTTACACAGTGACATGAGCAAGAAATAAACTTTTATTAAGCCACCAAGATTTCAGGGATCAATGTCAATTACTTTAAGTAATATTAAAGAGAAAGCTTGAAAACTCACTCTTAAAAGTATTAAAAACTTGAACTGGTTCTCTTGTTAGGAAAAGAGCTTAAGATTCAAATCTACTAAGATTAAATTCTTATGATGCATTAAGATTCTTAAGATCCATTAAGATCCAAATCTACTTTCTAAACTCAGAAAGATGTTTGTGATAATCACTTAAGCATACCAAAAACAAACAAAAAAAAACAAATTTGAAGTCAACTGTTATAAGTGATAAATTTCAAACAATTAGAGAATGAAAGTTTTTCAAACCCAAAAACTAGATGAGGATCTCACAAGTTACAGATTCCTACATCAACCCATGGAAATAGAGCATTCAGCTTTTCACAAGGACTTGTCGGCCACACCAAGCCAATTTTTTTTAACACCTATTACATTTCTTTTTTTTTTTTTTTTTTTTTAATTTTTTTTTCAACGTTTATTTATTTTTGGGACAGAGAGAGACAGAGCATGAACGGGGGAGGGGCAGAGAGAGAGGGAGACACAGAATCGGAAGCAGGCTCCAGGCTCTGGGCCATCAGCCCAGAGCCTGACGCGGGGCTTGAACTCACGGACCGCGAGATCGTGACCTGGCTGAAGTTGGACGCTTAACCGACTGCGCCACCCAGGCGCCCCAACACCTATTACATTTCTTAAGAGGAAAAAATAACCACCCAATAAACACTGTTAGATCACTTCTTTAAGTTCCAACCAAAAAAAATTTTTTTAATGTTTTATTATTTAATGTTTTATTCTTGAGAGAGAGCACAAGCGAGAGCAGGGGAGGGATAGAGAGAGAGGAGAACAGAAGAATTGAAGCAGACTCTGCACTGACAGCAGCCAGCCCGATGTGGGGCTCAAACCCAAGTCGAGGTCAGACACTCAACAAACTAAGCCATGCAGGCACCCCTCAAAATTACTCTTCAATCATCCTAAGTAACTCAATATAGTATTCCCTATTAGTGCATGACCTTCAATTTCAAAGGTGTAGAAATCTATCTGGGTTATTCTATGGCATCAAAGAAAATTTAAGAAAACAATTGTTATGCTAAGTATGTTCACTCAAACTAAAAGACAAATGAAAATAAAATGTTAATTACAAACCTGCTGGTTTAAAAAATCTAACTTTCCTAGATCATTCATCAGAGTAACTGGCTGTCACGCCTAGATAAATTTATAAACTAAAAAATCACATACTTACAGTTTGCCTAGCCTGGATACTAGCTGTTCCATCACAAATTATTTTCTTTAGGATTGGTCCAAGAGTTTTCAAAACTTCTTCACTTTCAATCCCAGGGCCCAACTGAATACACAGAACAGATGCTAGTGCTGCAGCCGCACGCTGCTCATCACTCTTACCTACAGAAAAAACAACGGTGCAACCGTGAAAAAAATTACTTTGAGAAGACTAACTTATTAAGATAGCCATTTCCCAAATCTGTACAATTCCAAAATATCATCTACCATTTACAAAACCCATAGTACGTTCCAAGTTTTGACCTGAGCAGCGCCCTAGTGAGCTCAAACTCTGGGAACAGACCTCACTCAAATCCTAGATCCACCACTTACTAGCCAAATGACTTATTCTCAAAACATACTTCGTCAGCAGTAAAATGGAGATCAATACCTATCTTAAGCAAGTACTATAACAAAACATGTTCTGTTTTACAAAATAACGTGTTTCAGCTGATTTGACCTTCCAAACCTCTCATGTACTCACAGAACTGTGCTCAGGTAGCCTCTGCATTAATCTCTGAAGCATTTCAGATGTACACAGCCCGTGAGAAAGCCTTAACCTTCAGGGTCCCCCCCGCCCCATCCCAATTTTTTGAAAATAAACAAGGGATTAAAACCCTACAAAAACTACAGACACCAAAGGGTTTGGGCAGATTTTACATGCAAATTACTACCTGACAAACAAAAAAATTATAAAATAAGCAGACTGGAATGGAATTTTTAGAAGTCATCTAATCCAACTATCATTATAAGAAAACAGTTTCAATGTAAACACCTCTATAAAAGCCTTTGTAACATCTCAGAAAAGTGGGCTCTGCTATCAACTATACCACTAAGAAGTTATATAACCTTAGACCAATCTCCCATTTCCTAGGCCTTTTATTCTGTACAATGAGAGAGGTGGAATGGATGAAAGGTTTCCAAATACCCATTCATTGACAAAGCTTTCACGTAAGGCAAAACGAGAAAAACAAAGACATAAAGCTAATAAAGCTCACTCAATTTAAAAGAGCATGTGGGCTTCCCACATTCTGGTGCTAAAAATATTTTGTTAACAAAGAGATAATGATGGAGAGTCATTATCCTCACAATGTCCTCACTTGGCAAAATAATTAAGCTGGCAG
This sequence comes from Prionailurus viverrinus, assembly GCF_022837055.1. NCBI lineage: Eukaryota > Metazoa > Chordata > Mammalia > Carnivora > Felidae > Prionailurus > Prionailurus viverrinus. The sequence continues at coordinate 131,724,512 of NC_062562.1, read as the reverse complement.
CCCCAAGTCTTTTTAATTTTGGTGGTTCCTAAAGCTGAAGTCTGGTGATACTAGATTTAATCTTTAATGTCTCTCTTCATTCTTAAAAGTTCTAGGATTACAACAATATGAATTCCAGAATCTCTACTACAAAGTTCTGGAATTCAAATATCCCAAGGAATATCCTGAAAATGATGTCATCTGCAGGTATTATTGATGTTTTAAGTGCATGCAAGGGAAAATGAGCTACGTGATTATAATACTTTTTTAATTTCAGAAAGATGAAGTGGGATGGTTTTTTTAATAATGGCTTTTGTTGACATCTGACACAAGCTTTCAAGGCTTTCTTCTTTGAGAATGGCAATCACTTCTTGCAATACAAAAAAAGGATGACAATCCACCACAATCCTAGTGTTAAGCTGCCTATTACATAAATAAAAACAAAGTTTCTAACAAGTCTCATTTTGAATTTGAATAAGCATAGTGTGTATTCCTTGACACCTAAAGTTAAAAGAGTGAGCCAGTTTTCTATTTCCATTAACAAAGGTTACTGCCAAGAGGTGGCAAATTCTTTTAGTTCTGTGACTCTGACTCAAAAATAAGGACAGTACCTTTTTTCAGGCAGCGTTCAATGCTGTCAGTCAAAGTCATTCTTCTTTCCAGAATAAATTCATAAAGCATTTTTGAAGCCAGTGCATTTTTAATACCTTCAAGAGCTGCCTGCCTGGTCTTCGCACTATTTAAAACAAAATCAAAGATCCAGCTGGAGTGTACCATAGGTCAATGACTTACAAAAACTCCACTAGTCCCCTCTACATTTCTATTGACAGATTTGTAAATCATTTTCTTATGTAACTGTCATCAAACTCTAACCATTTTTCAATAATTTAATTTTCATATACAATTCATCTTATTACACAAAGATTTTAAGCTGCTTTATATAACATTTTTCTGCTTATTCATCTAATAACCACAAGTTTAAATGACCATATAATATTTTATAGTTTCAATGTGCAAGACATGTTCTCTTGTAGTACATATTTAAGTAAAGTCACACTTTTTTTTTTCTTTTAACACTTTTATTACAAAAGTCTAGTTCATGTTTGCATCTCCAGGGCTTTTTAATTCTGTGTGTTGTAAGTCAGCTTTAGAACTACTATGAAATAAGAAAATTTAGCTTTGCTATTTTTCATGTAGGCAACAAAATTAGTGGACAAGAGGCTTAAATCCGGGTTTAGCTGTTCTTTCAAGCTGAAAATTAACTGTTAATCCAATGAATCCATTTCAATTATAATCAAATACAGTTATGTGCTATTATGCTAGTATAATGACTAATCCGAGTCCATCTAAAGTCTACTGGTATGTTCCTATCCACATTAGAAGTCCAAAGGAACAAAAAACATTAAAACATCCAAAGTAAACAAATCAAGATCAGAGAAGTTCAGAGAAGTGCATACAATATACATGGTGGCTGGCCAGAATCCCTGACATAGAATGAACAGAGTTTCCAGTAGTTCCTACCTCTTATCCAGGGTCAGGTCAATGAATCCCTTCAATTTGTACTCTAAGTCTTCTTGAGTTCCTTCCTCATCAAGGACTTCTGGTCCTAAGAAATAATATAAACTAACCATTGTAATTTAAGTTAAAAAAAAAAAAAAAGCAGATGGGGAACAGTGATAGTATGCTTTAGCTATAAGAATTCTTCCACCTAAAACATCCTTTATCTAAAGTTTCAAATTTAAATTTAAAACTCATACCATCTTCAGCAAAGCTGGAAGGATCGCTGTAACCACTGCAATGGCTCATTGTTTCAATCGATGCATCCTCATCACTAAAAGGTTGAACATTTCGATGCTGGCCACCTATTAGGTAAAAGAGGGTCAAAGGAGATGATTGTGTTGCCATATATACAAATATTTAAGTTGGGAATTTTAAAATTTACTTAGGAAAAATCCATTAATAAAAACCCAACCTTACTTAGGTGAAGAGATGATTATACTACAAAAAACATACTAAAATATTCCTAAAATAAGTCAATTCACCTGTTTTTCAGACCACCAACTGTTTACAATCTACATCAATTTCAGAAATGTCAAAAACTGGTATTATGGACGAAAAAACTATTTCCAAACATGACATTAAATCATGAAGACGATGAAAATAGATCCAGAAAGAGTATGAGATCATAGATCATAGGAATAAGAAAAGTGTATTTTTCAAGGAGAATGACTGAGCTTAGTGAACAAATATGACAGTAAACAAACATGGTAAATGGATAAATTTTTAGGTTACCTGCCACATGAGGAAGAATTAAGACATTAAGGGATGGTAGTTTTAAAGAAAACGAGTTAAGGGGAAAACAGAAGTAAAATAGAAATGTTGATATTTAATATAAAAGCCTGTTATATAGTTCACCTCTAAATAAAGGTTAACATATCCAACACTTTAAAAACATCAGGGCTGTTACTAGAAAAATCTTTTTTAAAACTAGGATCTCTCCTCAAATTAACTTAAAAAAAAATAAATCCATAGTTAAGTGGGGTTTTTTTGGCAGGAATTTGATATTAATAAAAGTACTGCCCAATCATGAATTATACTGAGCAGTGAATCAAACTACATCCCAAATTCTGCCCCCAAAATGATTCTAAGTCACCTGATTTCTTTGAGCCCAAGTTCCCTTATCAGTAAAATCAAAGACTGCACCAAACATCACCAGGTGCATATGTTCAAGAAATGTACCACCTTAAGAAAAGTTGTTGTTGTTGTTTAAATCCTCTCTGACTAAAACTGCTAACTAAATTTAGGGTTTTTTCTAGAGTTTTTTTTTTAACCAGAACAGAGATTTGCCTGATTTTTAAATCAATATAAGGTGGCAAGCGGCCTTCAAATTTGCTTGCTATCCCAAAGGAATAAACTTTGCCTATCAAAGTAGGAAAGCATAAAGAATAAGCAGTGAAGCCAAGATACCACAACATATTAATCAGAGTCCTTACGGCAGGAATAAAACACATAAACAAGGATCTGTGACATCATTCTCTATTTCTGGATCTATCTTCATTGTCTTCATGATGTGAGGTCATGGCTATGGTTGAGAGTCATCTGAATAATACTAACATTTATTCAACAATTCGTATTTTTTTCCTTTTCATATTCAGTCTATTTCTAAACTGCCAAGAAACGTATTCCTATACAACATTTACCCCACTTTCTCTAAGTTTCAGTTTCCAAGACTCCAGGGAAAGAGAAGTTAAACAAAGAAAAACCAAGAAAAAGAACCGTGTATGAATGCCTGATATCTAGATCAAACTCACCCACCTTGTGTTCCCAAGTGATTTTAATTAAGTAGCACTCTAGACACATATAGTCCTTATTTCTTAGGGGGCTTACTTACAAGGTTTTGTTCTTTCACCAAAAAAAATGCTCTCTTCAAATTAAGTGCTATAACAAGTATGCATACTTAGAATTTAAATGGACAACCAATTAAAGTGATAGAAAAGTTGGTTATCTTTTAGTTGTACATGTTAAAATCTCATCTGAATCCCATCTCTTCTAGGTGTCATTTAAAAATACCAATAAGTAAGTAGCTTATAAATTAGTACAAGTTTGTGACAACTTTCTATCTCTTCTATTCGATTATTTATTCACTTGAGTAATACATTCACATGGTATCAAATTAAGGTTTTAAAAAAGTAAATCCCACCTGCATACTCCATTTATCAGAGGTGAGCACAGTTAACAAGTTCTAGAGTAAATTTCCAAAGACACTCAAAGCCTGTACAGTTTTATAAACTAATCAAAGAATTCTTTTCCACTTAAACATGCTAAAATTCAGTATTTAAATATACTTTTTTTTTTTTTTTTACTGAAAATAATCAGGCTGATTAAAGATCAGGAAAGAGCCTAGAGGTAAAATTTGAAAGGCAATCCCCCACTGCCACTTGAGGTTATTCTGTTAGTACCAGGAAGAAAGGAAGCTTAGACAGGAAGTTTCACAGGGAATAAAAGGTTTGTTTACGATTCAAGGAAGCCATTAGTAACATCGTTACAAATTTTAAATGACTTTGGCTTGCAGCTCTGCACCATTTATTCCATCAACAAAAGGCAAGCTTAAAGGAGAATAAAATAAGGGCCTTCCAGACAGAATTCAGATTTATTTCAGAAGAGGAAAAGGTTAACAACAGAAGAGTACAGAGGTATCCTCAACTGACACAGAGCAATCATATGCCACACCAAACTAATTTTGTACTTTACATCTTGATCAAAAATGAATTTCACGAATATCGAAGGGATACAATCAAAATAAAGAGCGATATGAAGAAAAAAATTGCACTTATAACAATCCATTCCTATTGTCAATTATTAAATGTTTAATACACGAACACGAGTTTTCGTGCTGCTATAAATCCTATATGAAAGCGCTTTAAATGCTAGTTTCCAATCATCCTTCTTGTTAACAAGAAAATTGGGCTATTCACTAATGAACAAAGGCATATCATTCTGTGGGTCGGATGTGCAACTCTGTTGACAAATACATAACGGCTGGTAGTTCCGATGGGATAATGTCTGAGAATATTCCAGTATTTAACTTCAAAATCTCCATCAAAAAATTGACTTCACCCAGTTTAACTTAATACTCGACTTGAGTTCACTGGTGTCTCGTAGGACTTTTCCGCTTTGAAGTCCTTTATTCTTACCCCTATAGTTAGTAGCACAGAATCATTAATTCATTGAAGCATCTACCCATTCAGGAAAAGCTTCACCTTTGCTGTGAGAACACAAAAACCTAAACTTTTGGCCAACTGCAATCAGAGCTCCTCGCCACCCCGCCTATTCCGGCCTCAGAGCACAGAACCTATAGAACGCAGCACAAAGGAGAACGCGACTTCTGCCCCGGGGAGGAGGTCGCCTGGACCGTCTGGCCACAAGAGGAGGAGGGGGCTCGGGATTTCTGCAGGTGCCAGTCAGGGGTAGGAATAGAGCCTAGGCTGGGACAGTGGCCCCAAGCCTCCTACGCCTGCGCCCAGCCAGATGGGACACGCGGGATGCCCAGGAAGGCAGCGGAACGGGATGCCACACGTGCGCCTCTGCGTCACCTCGGCCCCACAGCTCAGGGTCCAGGCCTCGTGACGCAAGAACCCGGCCAAACCCGCCGGACGTTTAGCATTCCCGAGAACTCCATGTTGGAGTCGGGGGGTCAAAGACGACCACTGGCAGCCCAGACGCAAATCCTAACTCGGCCCCACCCTCCGTCAGGGCGAGCTCTGAAGAGCAAGCACCAGCTTCTGAAAACAGTGCCTCTCCCGCCCAGCAACCCTTCACCCCGGACTCCGACCCACTCTCAGACCCTAGGACCTATTCGCCCCCTCCCCGCCCCCACGGCCGGTGCCTGAGTTCGGCTCGAAAGCCAGATCCAAATCGCGCGAGGTACTGTCGCCAGGGCACGCTGGGAATTGTAGTTCGCCAGCCAACTAAAGCGCCCAGCCAACACAAATGTCTAAAGGGAAGGAACTACAAATCCCAGGCTGCCCGAGGTTAAGAGACTCGCTAGTCCGGCCGGCAACTGGGATGCCGGCGACGGGGATACCCCCTTACCTGCTGTCGCCGCCGTCGCTGCAGCTGCCCCTGAGCCGCTGCCACCACTGCCACCGCGGTGGGGAGTATTCCGCTTCTTATTCTTCGGCATCGTGGGACGCCCGGTGCCGCCTAAACTCAGGGCTTAGCAAAGATCAGCCGATGGAGCTGCACTTTTTACTCGTGCGTCTGTGCGGAGGGCGGCTAAGAGGCGAGTCTTCAGCTAACAACAGAGGCGAGAAGCGGCGGGGGTAAGAGTGGGCGGTGGCAGCAGCAGAAATCCCAGTGAAGAGCTGTGATCGGAAACGATACATGTTTCTCTCTAGCGCGGGAGCTAAGGCGGGGCGGGCTGGGCCACGACGCCTTAAGTAGCAAGACCGCCGCCTGTCGTCACCATATGTGGGCAGGACTCGAACACCCAGTAACCAATCCGTATAGATCTCCCGACCAGAGTCCTACCTCCGGCGGCTGACGGATCCTGACTACCAATCCCATGTCGCAAGTCTTCCGGCAGCGCCCAGGGAGTGACTCTTAGCTACCGCATTTAATTCTGGGAAATGTAGTAGGCCTTTGGGGCCGGGGAGGGGTTCGCCTTCTGTCTCCTCCCAACAGGCTTGCCTCCCAACTCATGACCCCTCCCCTGCTTCCCAGCAGCCCCGCCTTGGAAGAGACTGAGTTGATCGTGGGTGATGAGCAATGCAGCGAGTATGCATGATGACGACGGCCAGCTTCCAACTGGGAGCTACGCAATCAGCTTAGCTCATCTTTCTCCAGAGGCTGGAGTTCTTCTGTTTAACCTTTACCCTGCTTCTCTGCAGTCTCGCTCGGGCACAGCCATACCCCTGCTCGAGAACACCCCCAAGGTTTTAGTTGTTGGATTCGTTTAGCGATCACCAATATCTATCATTGAGCTGTGGTTCAGGGTTGTGTGTACCTCCAAAAAAGGTGTGCTTTAATTTACTTAGTCGTGTAGTTTGTGTATTTCTCCTATTACAGACTAGAAAGATCTGGCGATTCAGTGTCGCAGGAGTCGTATTTCTACACAAGAATGTGTCGTTTAACAATTATACCTGCCAGGTCAGTCTGGTTTCTGAGAATGTAACAGCTGGTAAAACAAACATAAACTATAAATACCAATATTGCAGTGTTTTTTATTTTCCAAGGTGCTCCTAGATATGTCTTCCTTGTTACATTTGTTATTTATTTACGACCTGTTATTGTCATGCTTATGACAGACCGAACTCACTGACTCACCTCAATATAGGTGACTCATCCCCCACTGCACCTCTCCTGAGCTCCTCTTATTTTCAACTGCCTGTAGCACATTTCCACCAGAATGTTCCACCTGCACCTCAATCCAGTATCACTAAAACAAGAACTGTTTCCCTCTTCCTGTCTGCCCTTTGTGTGTTCACAGTACTGCTATCCTCCCATATGTCCAAATTAAAAAATTCAACTTCATACATGGTTCCCCTCTCTCATTTAATGCCCTCCCAAAACAATGGGCTTTACAATAAAACTCAAATTCATGACCCATTCTCCAGTCACACGTGGCCTCAGTTCATACCTGGACACTTAAAGATCTTCCAGTTGTTTCACCATGATGATGCTGCCAGATTTATTTATGTATCCCTGTCTTACTAACTCATTAATTTAACAATTGTTCAAAAACATTCCTTGGTTCCATTACTAATATGTTAAATGCCAACCCTCTTAGCCTGGCCTGGACTCCCTTTCCAGCTCCATCTCTCACTGCTGCCCCATACACATCCTGTTCTTCAGCCACACTGCTCTTGCTGGTCATTTCCAGGACACAACTCTGCTCTCCTATCTCCATTTTCTCTTTCACATTGTTCCATGTTCTTGTAACGTCCTTCCTCCCACCTTCACTTTACAAAATTTTAGCCATCTTTCAAGGTGTAGCTCAAATCCCCCACCTCCTTCACGAAGCTTCTAACCAGAATTGTTTCTTCCTCCTCACAACTCTCAGCACTCTTTGTAATGCTCTGTTGCCACTAATTATATCACCACAGGCCACACAGCTTTTTCTAAGATGCTCTTCAAGGGGCAAGAATTCAAGGTAGCTTTCATTTTGCTTAACCCTGAAGCAGCAAGTAAACTACACAGACCTTGTAAACCAGATAAGGACGCAGGTTGGTGGACATAGCTCACACTAATTTCCCTTCCGATGACTACACATCTGAAGTCTGGTGGCCTGGGTGCACATTGAGTGAGATGACCCTAGGTTGGAGAAGCACAGAACTCCGTAACTTTTATAAACCCAGACTCTCCATCATCTGGAAACAACTAATACTACACATAAGGCCATAATCTTGCTACAGTGTGAGCCCATTACCCAGGCGTGATGTCCAGGTTCCAGACCTTGAACTTGTACTTTGCCTGCATGTGAGGCATCTTCCTTTTATCTGCATCCATATTCATGGCCACTTACAGGCTTTGCTTGGGCAGGCCCAGCCACATCATACACACACTTGTTTTACGTTTAGTGGTGAACACATCTGTCATCTAATAAAATTGCCAGGTCTCCAAGAACAAGAACCTTGTTTTCATTATTCCTACTCCTCATGGCATATAAAGAAGTGCTATCTTTGTAATTACAGTCAGTGTCTGTTAAATGAATGGTTAAGAAATAATCATTGACTAGATTTCTCTAGTTCAAGAAAAGGGATATATATTACATGCATGGAAGATAACTTTCAAATTACGAACTCCAAGAAGAACTTTTGATAAAATCATCTTAATGTATTTTTATATCTATAGTTACCTCAGATATGTACAAATACCAAGAAGATTTAGTCACTGTCCTCATTACACAGAGGTCCTTAACATATTGGTTTTACAACATATTTAAAGAAATTATGAGACTCCATACAACATTAAGTGAGTCACCAAATGACTACAAATAGCAGGAAGAAAGGGGAACCCAGGACACAAGGGCTTTTTCCTAGCCAGGCTTTGCCTGTTTATTCAGGAAAGAACACCTTCCCTGGAGATTTCTACCTAGGTCTCACTGGCCAGACTTTTGTCACCTGACAATCCCTGACCTAAAGGGAGTCTAGAAGACAAGGTTTTTTAGCTGGAGTTATTGACAATCAAAACTGCAGTTCTGTCGATAAGAACGAAGGGGAGATCCTGGATGTAGAGTAGGCATCTAGCACTGTGTTCTTCATGTACTATGAGACAAAGTCTTCCCATGTTCTAACAAGTATCACATATTTGTTACCAACTTGACATTATGTGCTGTCTCTCACCTCTTACCAGTAGTAAGATGTATCCTCCTCCTAAAAAAACACAACCTACTACTCAGTTTAACATTCTGTCTAACAGATATCACTATCATGGTAAGCATACTCATTGTTGTAAAAATAGATTTTAAATTAATCTGAATTTGTCGGCACACCTGAGAAGAGTTCTAAGCTCTCATGGGGTCTATATCCTGAGAAATATGGTTCAAGAACAATTAACACAAATAAGACTTGGGTATTCCAACCTCCCTTGAAGGCATAAACATAAAAGGTTTTCTTTGAATGTCTTTAGTCATGGCTTCCTTGGGATTCTTTGCATGGCATTAAGCAGAATTAAATGTCTCCCAGATCCAGCTAAGACTTATCATAACCTAGATCCTACCTATCTCTCCCAACTCACCTCTCAACACCTAACAACACAGTCCCATCCCTTCTGCCACATGGAACCCCTGGCAGGTCTCAGAGCTCATCATGCTCAAGCTTCCAGGCCTCTCCCACTCCTTGCCCACTATGGCACATTGCCTAAAGTGTCTTCTTTACCACCTCAGACTACAAAGTTTATCCCCCCCTTAAGACTGACAGCCCTCCCTCACCCCTGAGCTTCCACGATTGCCATTCAGATCTCAGCTTAAGTGACACATCCCTGAAGAGGCCTCCCCTACTCTCTGTTCTAAGGTAGTTCCCTTATCCCACCTACCACCACCCCACCTATGTTATTCTCCTAAAGCACATCTCACCACCTAAGGTTTCTCAAGTTCAGTTATTGTTTTCTCTTGTAGAGTGTTTTCTCTAGTACAATGTTAGAATTATAAGAAAAGAGATTTTGTTACTCACTGCTGTATCTTCAGTACTGGAACTTAGTAGATGTTCAATTAATGTTTACTGAACAAATAAATGGATAAATAACTGAATGTCACTCCCCTGCCTGAAACATCCTTCTCCACAATCTCCCTTCATCCTTTAAGTCACAGTTCCTGGACCTCCCTCCCCTCCCCTGTCAGATTTAAATGTCTCTCTTCTATGTTCCTATAGTGCTGCTCCCTAGAACAGCAGTAATTATATGTATTATAATTCTTGATTACTTGTCTGTTTCCCCATCAGACACAAAATGGGCAAAGTCCAAGATCATCATTACTGAATCAGACACCAGAGCTTTACAAGCACGTGCAGCACCTTTGTGCAAATTAGAGGCCAGGGCACCCAGCTTGATGAGTAATAATGAGCTGGAATTTAACCCCCTCTCTCCCTTCATCAGGGAACAACCTATCCATCTGTACACAGGGGCCCTGGTAGACAGTAGTTGTTTAATTTGGTGAGGGAGTGAATTTCCTCTGTATCTGGGCAATTTTCTTAAAGACAAAGAAACTAAAGTTGGGAAAGGATGACACTAACAATTATCAGAAGTCCACTCTGCTGTTGGTGCTTTTCTGGTTTTTTCCTTTTTTTTTTTTTTTTTTTTTTTTACCACCTTATTGAGGTATGATTGACATACAAAAAGCTGTGCTTGTTTGATGGATACAACCTGACGAGTTTGGAAGTATGTATATGCTAGTGAAACCATCACCACAATCAATGCCATAAACATATCCATCACCTCCAAAAGTTTCCTCCTACCTTCTGTGTGTGTGTGTGTGTGTGTGTGTAATAAGAACACTTAATTCTAGGTTCATTTCACATCTTATATACTTCTTACACTGTATGCACGACAGATCAGTTTTAACATTTTGTGGATAAAAAACTGGGCTCAGAGAGGTTTTGTCAGTTCCCCAACGTTGTACCATTATCAAATAGTTTGTGATTGAAACCCGGGCCCATCTGATTCCAAGGTTGTCCTTGGCTGACCTGGGCCACATGGGGCCCTGACTGCTTCTTCCCAGGAGCCACAGGTTATGTATGTTGTTCCACTAGGACGGGCCCATGTGGGCACAATCTTGCCTTGTTCAGCCTTTTTTTGGTGTCCTTTGACCCCTACTATTTCTGACTGCCTGTTTGGCAGATTTAGAGTTTTCTGATATTTCTAGGCAATAGCAGAATTGTATTATCAAATAGTAATGTTATTCAATCAAATAATTTTTTTATGTTTATTTTTTGAGAGAGAGAGAGCATGCAAGCAGGGGAGCGGCAGAGAGATGAGGGGAGACAGAGGATCTGAAGCAGTCTCCGTGATGAGAGCAGAGAGCCCGACGTGGGGCTCGTCATGATCCACAAGATCATGACCTGAGCCAAAGGCCGACTGAGCCACCCAGACACCCCTCAATCAAATAATTTTTTAATGCATTATCACTTGTTATGTTTTAGGTTATGATGCTTTCTTAACAGTTTTACAAGTTTTGTTTTATTGCCAGGAATGGTGATAATGCAACATGCTAAATACGAAGTCCCTGTTTCTTTCTTTTAAGAAGAGATACAGTGGCAAAATTAGTTAAAGCTCCTAAGTTTCCAAATATATTTTGTTTGCCTTTTTTTCTTTTTGTTATGTAGGAGACATTTCTTTGGGTTGTCAGTTTTGAAATTGCATACACTTACTCTAATGAAATTTCTGAAAAATAAAAGATAATAAGGTTGTCAAAGGTCTTCTAAGAAGAGAATGTTGCTTATCTCACGAAGTTGTGCTAATATCAATAATACAGTATAAGGCTATGAGAAAAGAGGACAATGAGCTGTAAATACTACAATATACACATGCAGACCATGTTTATCACAGGTTGTATTGAAGGGGCTTTGCATGGCAACAGCATATGTATGGATTTTCTTTTCTTTGAAGAGAGTGCTATCATTGGACTTTTTCATTTGGATGTCCTCCGATACTTCATACCCAACATAATCAAAATCAATTTTTTTCTCTACTGACCCCTCTCTCCTAAAATCCTCAGCCAGTTCTCCTTACCCCACTTTCTCTGTGGGAGCACCAATCTTCTGGCCAAATAACCAGAGAATCTTAAATTAAAAAAAGACTTGAGGTCATCTACCTCAAACTCCTATCTCATCTAGGAAACACTTTGGCAACATGACCAAGATCCTGATCTCTAACTCAGTCTAGCGGATCTCTAACTCAGGATTTGAGTCCTGGCCACACTCCCTACAATGGATTCGTGAGCAAATCACTTCCCCCTCTGTGCCTTGGTTTCAATGAGAATAATACTAGAACCTATTTCACAGACTTATAATGAGGAATATGTGAAATAATACATGTAGAGCACTTAGCCCAGTGCTAAGTAACACATAGTAAACAATAAATGTTAATCTTTAACATTAGCAAGCAGATATTTATTCATCTTAAGTTCTGCCAGTGCTAAGCATTGCACAACTTTCAAGACAGATCATTCCAGTATTGCCCAGTTATCATTTTAAGAAGTCTCATATTTCTTCAACATTCATCAGGTGTCTGCTATGTATAACATGCAATGCTAGAACCTGAGAACAAAGAGATGAGTGAGAACAGTTATCTGGCCTCTTGAAGTTCCTAATCTATCAAGAGTTCAGCACCAAGTGGCCCGTAGCTGTCCTGCCATCACAGCCCTGTTGGAGGTGATACTGTTACATTCCCCAGGGATTTGACCAATGAGATCCTTCATCTACCCCTGAGCAACTAGTCCACAGGCTCCCCAGGGAGGGCAAGCCTCTCCTCTGCAGCAAATCACTTTGCCCTTGTGGACATCCATTTCCTTAGGTATAAAAGGGAGTAAATAATCCTGCCTATTATGTCACTGGATTGTTGTAAAAATAAAATGAGATCATTATGTAGTCTTTGTAATCTGTCCGGTATTCTATAAGGATGAGATACTCCATGTGTTAAGTGAAAGAAAGTCTTCTCCTCATGATGCAATTGTAGACAACAATCAGCAAGGGAAGATCTTCTGGCTAGGAGCTGGTAGACAGGGTAAGAGGAAGAACTGCACCAAGCCTCCAAAACAGGCTTCGCAACAAGGACAAGACTAGACTGAGTCAACGAGGCACCCACATTGCTCCTAAAAATCTATTTGGTGGCCATCTATTTTGTTGGAAGGCCAACCAGGTTTTAGATCCAGACAGACCTAGAGTCAACAATGCTTATCTACCACTTACTAGTCTAGTCGGATGACCTTATGCAAGCTACTTACTCTAAGCCACAGCTTCCTCATTTGTAAATTAGATTCTCTCTCTTGGGAATTCAGAGTTAGAATTTAAAGACATTAAGAGCCTGGATTAGTCCTTTCTGCAGAGGGGATGTGATGTCAAGGAATGTAAATTAGCTCTCTATCATCATGAAAAAACAAGAAAGCCAGTTCCCATAGAGAAAAGAAACAGACAGGACTATAGAGAGAAGCAGGGACAAGAGATGGGCTTCTACTTTCAGACAGCAGAACTTCCTAAGATTCAGCTGAATTTGGGTTCCGGGATCACCCCTGAAGTTTTTTTTTAATGTTTATTTTTGAGAGAGAGAGAGCATGAGTGGGAGGGGGCAGCGCGAGAGAGAGGAAGACACAGAAACTGAGGCAGGTTCCAGGCTCTGAAATGACAGCACAGAGCCCAACGCGGGGCTCGAACTCATGAACAGTAAGATCATGATCTGAGCCAAAGTTGGACACTCAACCTACTGAGCCATCTAGGCGCCCCTCCCCTGAACTTTTAAAATAAACCCTTTCTGGGGTGCCTGGGTGGCTCAGTTGGTTAAGCATCCCACTTCAGCTCAGGTCATGATTTTGCTGTCTGGTCCGAGTTCAAGCCCTGCATCAGGCTCTGTGCTGACAGCTCAGAGCATGGAGCCTGCTTTGAATTCTGTGTCTCCCTCTCTCTCAGCTCCTCCCCCACTCATGCTCTCTCTCTCTCTCTCTCTCTCTCTCAGGAATGAATAAACATTAAAAAATATTTTAAAAAGGCTGCAGAAACCTCTTACTCAACATGTCTCTGAAGGCAAGGGAAACAAAAGCAAAAATGAACTACTGGGACCTCATCAAAATAAAAAGCTTCTGCACAGCAAAGGGAACAATCAGCAAAACTAAAAGGCAACTGACAGAATGGGAGAAGATATTTGCAAACGACATATCAGATAAAGGGTTAGTATCCAAAATCTATAAGGAACTTATCAAACTCAACACCCAAAAAACAAATAATCCAGTGAAGAAACGGGCAAAAGACATGAATAGACACTTCTCCAAAGAAGACATCCAGATGGCCAACCGACACATGAAAAAGTGCTCAACATCACTCACCATTGAAAATACAAATCAAAACCACAAAGAGATACCACCTGACACCTGTCAGAATGGCTAACATTAACAAGTCAGGCAACAACAGATGTTGGTGAGGATGCGGAGAAAGAGGATCTCTTCTGCATTGTTGGTGGCAATGCAAGCTGGTGCAGCCACTCTCAAAAACAGTATGGAGGTTCCTCAAAAAACTAAAAATAGAACTACCCTACGACCCAGCAATTGCACTACTAGGTATTTATCCACGGGATACAGGTGTGCTGTTTTGAAGGGACACACGCACCCCAATGTTTATAGCAGCACTATCAACAATAGCCAAAGTACGAAAGAACCCAAATGTCCATCGGTGGATGAATGCATAAAGAAGAACTGGAGTATTACCTGGCAATCAAAAAGAATGAAATCTTGCCATTTGCAACTACATGGATGGAACTAGAGGATATTATGCTAAGCGAAATTAGTCAGAGAAAGACAAATATCATATGATTTCACTCATATGAGGACCTTAAGAGACAAAACAGATGAACATAGGGAAGGGAAACAAAAATAATATAAAAGCAGGGAGGGGGGCAAAACAGAAGAGACTCATAAATATGGAGAACAAACAGAGGGTTACTGGAGGGGTTGTGGGAGGGGGAATGGGCTAAATGGGTAATGGGCACCAAAGAATCTACTCCTGAAATCATTGTTGCAGTATATGCTAACTAATTTGGATGTAAATTTAAAAAAATAAAATGAAAAAAAGTAATAAAATTTAAAAATATTTTTAAAAAATAAAATAAAATAAACCCTTTCTTTATGCTTAAGTTATGTCTAGTCAGTTTCTGTTTCTTGTAAGCTGGAGTAACTGATAGTTTTTTCTTGGCAATGCCCTGTTTCCTTGAGTCTAATATTTCTTGGAGACCCAAGAAACTGTTCAGGCAGCTGCAAATGGGACTTGCAAAACCTATCTTCTGCTCTCAGATGAAAGGCAGTAGGAAGTAGGAACAGATTCTCCAACACTTTGGAGGCATGTTAGCATTTTTCTAAATTATGGAGAATGAGTGAACTGCCAAATTTCATTCATCATCAGTGATATTTATTGTGAATCAATCCAGCCAAAAGAATTCTAAAGAGCTAGTTTAAAAACCTAAAACAAACTGAACTGGCCATACTAGGTTTATCACATTGAAATATTTATATTAATTAGTTCTAAAATTATAATTATTTTATTAAAAATAAGAGAAAATTGGCTATTGAACACATTGATAAAAGACTGAAAGTTTTATTAATAAGATACATTTGGTAAATATTTTTTCATTCCATTCAAGAAAGGCTTTTGTAATTAATTTGTAACAGACACCATTGATTGCCTACCCCAAATCTATCCAACCCTCTCTCCTCATTCACAAAACCCCAATTTTGTCCATTTTTCCAGCCTCCTTTGAGCGGCCATTTGCTTCAGGGAAGGCTGGACCTAGCCTCAGCTGTAGGCATTGGGTCATGAATGATCCCATGATTGATTCCTCTTACACATGGTTGGTTTAGTCTTGGACACACAATATAATTATAACCAATGAGGTATAAAGGGCGAGGGGTTTTGCAGAAAGATTTCTCCTTCCCAAGAGAAATACAAACAAAGAGATGGTTTTCTCTTTCTTGGGATATTGTCATTTGTGATCAATGAGGGCAAACAAAGCTAATATACCAGGAACTACAAGACAGAAGGATTACAGAAACTGGATGAGATTTCTGAGACACTCATTTACCAAGTGGCACAACCTACTACCTCTAGACTGCTCATTATGTGAGATAATAAAAGTCCTGAATATTTAAGTCAAGTTTAACTGGAGATTTCTGTGACTTGGGGCTGAAAGGATCCCAACTGATACTGTTATATCTAACAATCCCTTTAAAATGATGGTAGCTAAATAAATAAATAAATAAATAAATCATGATGGTAGCATTTGGCAATTTCTAACATTCTTTTTTTTTTTTTTTTTTTTTTTTTTTTTTTTTAGAGAGAGAGGGAACAAGTAGGGGAGAGGGGCAGAGGGAGAGAGATTCTTAAGCAGGCTCCATGCTCAGCGTAGAGCCCAACACCATGACCCTGGGATCATGACCTAAGCCAAAATAAAAAGTTGTACATTCAGCCAACTGAGTCTCCCAGGCACCCAGTTTCTAACATTCTTATATGTGCTTAAAAGTGAATTGAATAAAAAATAATCCCTCAACTGTTCCCCTAAAACCCTTAAAAGTCCCCTATGTTCAAAGAAAGAAAATGTCTTTGAAATTCTCACTCCTGTCATCTGCTGTTTTGTATATAGAAGGTGTCAACATAGTGCCACTGCCCGCTTCATGCCACCTCTGCAGAAGTCTGTCCAAGGACACCCGTTAAAACACTTTATTTGGAGAATTGCCTTTCCTTCACTCCCATTACTAGTGGATGTGAGTGTTTTCTGAGATTTTTTTCCCTAGTATCCTTTCCTTTCTCCATCTTTACCATTCCGAATTAACAGCGACTTTCCTTAAGGCAAATCCCATCACCATCTCCATGAAGGCTTTCCAAACACCACCTCTGTCCCTACAGATGAACTGTCCCCTCCAATATGGTAAAAAGGGCATTTTCTGGAGTCAGACTCTTAGGATTTGAACCTTGGCACCACCATTTACCAGATGCAGGTACTGAATCTGTGTGCTTCAGTTTCCTCTTCTATAAAGTGGTACTAATCAACAATGCTTCTAGTGTTATTGGGAGAATTAAATGAGACAATGCACATTAGCATTTAGCACAAACCAGGCACATAGTAAATACTCCATAAATGTAATAATTATATGATTATTACAGAAAATCTGATTTCCATTGCACCAAATTCTCAGTATTTTTCTTTATCAGGCTTTGAGTTATTTGCATCTAATTCATTTTTGAAGCTTTAGCACCTCGTACTTGCCTGAAAAGTACTAGGCACTCTATGAACACTTTCTGATTCATTGACCATGTTACTGCCTGGCCCATAATCCTTCATTGGCTCCTGATTGCCTGTAGTATAAAATCCATCCACTTAACATGATTTACAAAACTTCTGATCTCTGGCTCTTACACGTCTATTCTGTTTCATCTTCTACATTCCAGCTAAGCAAGACCATCGTAATTCCCCAAACATTTCCTTTAACTGAGAATGTCTTCCCAGGCCCTTTCTCCAAACCTGGTAGATGTCTTTTAATATTCAGGACCTAAATCAAGTATCTTTTCCCACAAAGTCTTTCCTGACCATCTTATAGGTGGCCACCAAGTCCAGAAACACAGGCAAATATGTAATAGTTTTGTTGGTATTATATTACATTATGGGATGAAATAATACATCTGCATTTTGAGACTTTGTGGGCACCCTGTAGCTAGAACTGATCCCTCCCTCCTATGTGCTGCTACGTTACCTTTGGTCTCTTTAATGAAGCACTGATCACCCAGGGTGCAACACACAGAGGCCCTGCCTTATTGATCTGTGCATCCCAACCACCCAATTCTGTGATTGACACAGGTGAGGCATTCAGCAATTATTTGTAAATAAACAAAATGTCAACAATTATTATAGATCATCTACGCGTTAGGCTAGGAAAACTGCTAACCACTGAATCATTGATAGTGCACATCCCTAACATGCAAATCCTGCCTGCAATCACTTTCATCCTTGTTGCTTCGGATAGTAAAGCAAAATGCTTGGCATGTGCCCTGGTGATTTCATACTGCATTGTTAATATTCAGCTTTCACTTGTGGTTAAAACATGTCTCCTTTGAACAAATACTTGCATGTTTTAAAAAGGAAAAAAATTATCAACAGAATAAACTGAATAGAACATTTCAAAATTAATGATACATTAATATATGAATGTTCTTATTGATAGGAGAAAATTAAAATTTTACAAAGAGCTATTGCCTAAACTGACCACATAAAAGTATTGCTGTCAAGGTCAACTTGAACTTACATTGGTTAATGGGGCTCATGTATATACTTGCAGTCAGATCATGTGGCATTTCAACTAGCGAACTAGTGGTCACCCACCCCCTCCACCTGCAGCAGATTTCCTCTGGATTATGGTAAAAATCTCAAGCCAGTCTCCTCTCAGCAAACTCTCTGATGAAATAGTATTTCTTAAAGATGACATTTGGCCAGAAAAATCAACACTTAACATGACAGTTTCATGAGCTACTCTGTGAAGTGGAAGACAGCCTCCGGCTAGTGATGAAAACCACATTGTCAGATGCACGCTTTACAGTTGCACACTAGCTGGTCTAATGAGGGAACCCTTTAGAGGCTCTCTCTCTGCTTTAATAATGACTCATTGTCCTGGGAAACTTCACTGTCTATGATGGTAGAGTAGTTTATAATTTCATGGTCACTATGACAATTCGGAACCTTTAAGAGGCTCCAAATCTGGAAGAAGTTATATTTTCAATTTGATTTTGAGTAATGCAGTAATGCCAACATCACTCACTGAAATCTAAAGTAAAATTATTGTCATCTAATAAAGAACTACTCTGTTCATCATTGATCCAACCTATAAAAGTCAACTTGCAAAGTGAGCCATAATGAATATGTATCCACGGCACAATAGCACCCCAAACTAAGACTGCCAAGTTGGCACCTAAAACCCCTGAGATGAAGTTGATAAAACGATACAGGGTGATTCAAAAAGTATCGCACACTTCCAAAGTGGATTACTCAGTAACCAGGTAATATACAATCATGTACATGTTAAACTATGGGTGACCTTTTAAGTGTCTACCCATAGGGAAAATATTAGGTTTTGACCACATGTTATATTTGTTAAGTGTTCAATTCTTTTTGAATCATTCCATACAAAATTATGGTTATATTAATCTGAGGTCCAAAAATGGGATTAGATGGGCTGTGAAATCCCTAAAATTATATTTTATTCCATATTACAACTTGTCTGTAATAACAGAGAATCAATAAAATTTCTCATTAACAGATTTTACATTAATATTAGTAATTACTTAACTTAGTCTTTTTTTAATGTTTACTTCTTTATTTCGAGAGAAAGAGAGAGAGAGAGTGCAAGGATGGGAGGGGCAGAGAGTGGAAGAGAGAGAATCCAAAGCAGGGTCTGCACTGTCAGCATAGAGCCTTATGTGGGGCTCAAACTCACCAAGCGTGAGATCATGACCTGAGCCAAAATC
This sequence comes from Prionailurus viverrinus, assembly GCF_022837055.1. Taxonomy (NCBI): domain Eukaryota; kingdom Metazoa; phylum Chordata; class Mammalia; order Carnivora; family Felidae; genus Prionailurus; species Prionailurus viverrinus. The sequence continues at coordinate 131,705,328 of NC_062562.1, read as the reverse complement.
AAGAGTACCATAACTGACTGAGCCACCCAGGTGCCCTTAAATGTAGTCTTTTTCTTTTTACATGAAGGTTCATTTTATTTTATGTGTTTTATTAGGTACCAAGACAGATTTTCCCTCTCTCTCTCTCTCTCTCTCTCTCTCTCTCTCTCTCCCCCCCCTCCCTTGCTTGTGCTCTCTCTTTCAAAATAAATAAATAAACTGTAAAAAAAATGTCATATTAAGTGCACTTCATTCAATACAATCCCTATCATAATACCAATTGTGTTTTTTCACAGAACTGGAACAAATAATCCTAAAATGTATATGGAATCTCAAAAGACTCCCAACAGGCAAAGCAATTTTGAGAAAGAATAAATCTGGGATATTATGCTTTTTTATTTCAAACTATACTACAAAGTTATACTAATCAAAACAGTATGGTACTGACACAAAAACAGACTCACAGATAATGGAATAGAATAGACAGCCCAGAAATAAACCCACATTTATATGGCCAATTAATCTATGACAAAGGAGGCAATAATATATAAGGCAGAAAAGACAGTCTCCTCAACAAATGGTGTTGGGAAAACTGGACAGCATCATTCAAAAGAATGAAATTGGACCACTCTCTTACACCATATACAAAAACCAATTCAAAAGGGATTAAAGACTTAAATATAATACCTGAAACCATAATATTCCTACAAGAAAACATACACAGTAAGCTCTTTGACAATGGTCATACCAATACTATTTTGGATATGTTTCCTCAGCCAAGAGCAACAAAAACAAAAATAAACAATTAGGACTACAACAAATTATAAAGCTTTTGCCCAGCAAAGAAAACCATTAATAAAAGGAAAAGTCAACCTACTGAATGGGAGAAGCTACTTACAAATGATACATCTGATCAGGGATTGATACCCCAAATATATAAAGAATTCAACTCAATAATACCAACAACAACAAAAACAACCTAGTTAAAAAATGGGCAGAGAATCTGCATAGGTATTTTTCACAGAAGGCATACTGATGGGCAAGAGGCACATGAAAAGATGTTCAACATCACTCATCATCAGGGAAATACAGATCGAAACCACAATGAGATACACTTCACATCTGTCAGAATGGTTATTATCTAAAAAGACAAGAAATACCAAGTCTTGGGAAGGATGTGTAAAAAAGGGAACTCTACTGCACTGTTGGTGGGAATGTAAATTGGTGAAGCTACTATGGAAAACAATATGGAGGTTCTTCAAAAAATTAAAAATAGAACTACCATTGATCCAGCAATCCCACTTCTGAGTATTTATCTGGAGAAAATGAAAACACTAATTCAAAAAAATACATAAATTCTTATATTCATTTCAGCATTATTTACAAGAGCCAAGATATGGAAGTACCCCAAGTGTCCATTGATAGATCATTGAATAAAGAAGATATGGTATGTATGTATGTATGTATGTATGTGTGTATATTCCAATATTACTCCACCACAAAAATAATGAAATCTTGTCATTTGCATGTACATGGATGGACCTAGAAGATATTGTGATAATAAAGTAACTCAGATAGAGAAAGACAAATACCATATGATTTCACTTATATGTGGTATCTAAAAAAAAAAAATGCATGGATATAGAGAACAAACCAGTGGTTACCAGAAAGGAAGAGAGTTGGGGGATGGGTGAAATAGGTGAAAGTGGATTAAGAGGTACAAATTCCCAGTTATAAAATAAATAAGTCAGAGGGATGATGATGTACAGCATTGGGAATACAGTCAATAATATTGCAATAACTTTGTATGGTCATAGAGGGTAATTAGACCTATTGAGGACATAATTTTATAATGTATAAAAATATCAAATCACTATGTTGTACACCTGAAACTAATATAATATTGTATATCAATTATATTTCAACTTCAAAAATAAAAAGTACACTTCAACCCTGGCTCCTGCAGCACCATTATCATTATTCCTGCTGTAGGATCCAGGGTCACTGTTAGCCCACAGAGAATTTTTTCTAACTTATCCAAAATTTTAAAAGTCAGAGTGCCTGGGTGGCTCAGTCGGTTAAGTGTTGGACACTTGATTTTGGCTCAGGTCATGATCTCACCGTTCATGACTTTGAGCCCCGCGTCAGGTTCTGTGCTGACAACTCAGAGCCTGGAGCCTGCTTGGGAATCTCTCTTTCCTTCTCTCTTTCTGCCCCTCCCCAGCTCACGCTCCATCTCTCTCTCTCAAAAATAAATAAACATTAAAAGACTTTTTTTAAAAAACTGTATTTGATTCTAGGATCCACATTTTTTAACAATTTAACAACTCTGGAATTGATATTTCTTACAGTGCTATCCCCAGTTAGCAACTTAATAAATTTTATATAATGGATACATTTGCTAAGGGAAAAAAAAGGGGGGGAAGTGAAATAATTCTAAATTCTATTTTTATATCTCACTCAGAATCACAGGTCATTTTCCACTAGAAAGAGGACACCTTGTAGATCTATCAAATCAAGCACTTTTCCTTGTCCACTTTTCAAGGAGTCATTCGACTAAAATAATTCCTCCTCAACCTCAAAGCACTTTGTTTATACTCCTCGTGTGGCCTCATGCTCTTCTGCTTTGTACTGTGATTGTATTTTGCTTCTCTTGCCTGTAAGCTCCCACAGGGTAGGGCCTGTGAACCTTTGTCTTCTCTGCTACGCAGGGCAACGACACAGTCAAGTGGAAGCAGCCTGGGCTCTTGTAGACAGGCTGACCTGCATCCAGGTCTTGGTCCTGCTGTCCACTAGCTCTATAATCGTGAACAAGTAATTTAACCTCCCGGAGACCCATTTCCTCACTTATAAAATGGAGAGAACACTTCACCCAGGGGATTGGAATGAAGGCTTGAAAACGAGTTATGTTGTAAAGGACTGGCTTTTTGTAGGTTCTTTGCAACTGACTGTCCAGTATTTTTTTTCAGAGCTGGAATGAGTTCTGGAAACAGGCAGATTTACATCCAGGCTTGGTCACTTATTGTGTCCCCTAACTACCCATTACTTCTTTACGCCCTGGCTTCTAAGTGCCATGAAGGTCAGATGCTGTCTCTCATTCACTCTTTGTCCTTAGCATCTAACACAGAGGCCGCTGTTGTTGAATGGACCAGTGAACGAATAGAAAATGAAAAATCATTCCTCACGGCACTATTGTGAGAATTACAGAGAATGTAATGTATATAAAGTGCCCATCGCAGTTACAGTGCCTGGTAGATGGCAGGCACCAAAAACTGAGTTTTGATTTTCAAAACAAATAGACACACACACAAAAAAATAGGCTGTAAAAAAATGCTGTGGACATTCATGCCTATGTATTTATCGTGTAATTACAGGAATAGGCAATAGAGGACATGGCTAAATGGCTCGCCTGGTGACTAATACATTCTGTAAAATTGTGCTCATACCTACAACACAACACTATTCTAGGAAGCAAGAGTCACTCATTTGTTTAGTAAACATTTATTGAGCACTTAGGATGTGGAGGACCCAAAAGAGATAAAATATTTATGAACAAGTACATCTCTGTACTTGCTTTCCAAGAACCTGAGGTCTCAGGTGACAAGAGATCCCATGTAAAGTAGATTCAAAAAGATCCCAGTGAACATACAGGACACTTGCTAGCCCCTTTCCTCTTTAATTCAGATATTACCTTCATAACTGTGACTTTTCTGCTCCCACCCATTTAGACAGAGGGAGGTAGTGCCTGTGACCTTTGTCACAAATACAGATAGCATAGAAACTGTGAGTCTGGAGGTCAGGATGAGGGAGGTTCCTACTGTCCCAGATATTCCCCTCCCATCATTATAACTCCATGGGAAAGAGGGCTGTGTAGAAATAAAGTCTGGGTGGAGGGAGGGTAAATTGCAGCTGTGAGTCTAAAGATAAATGATTATACCTCACCTGTAACCTTGCTTCTTGGTGATCTCACCTAAAATATTCCATATTGATGTGTGTCATTCCTCTTCTCTGAGAATGATCGTAAAGTAGACTCCATCAGCCATACTGGAGTGCTATTGGTCCAAGAGAAGGAAAAAGTCCAGGGTGGTCATTCTTAATTATCAATTTGAATTTTGTTGTCACCTATCTATATATTGAGATCCTTAATTCAAAATATAATGGGACACAGTATTAAAACAATGTTATAGGTCTTCATACAATCCTCTCTAGGCAAAAAGTTCTAGGCATTAAACTTGAGGCCTAGCCTTAAGCTTCCTCAGCCTCCTGTGTGCCCTCTAAACCTTTAATGTAAGCAGATTTCTGGCTACAACAGGGAACACAGGACACAGCGAGTAGCAGCAACACTGCCTGAAAAATAATGAAAAGAAATTTTACTACGACCAAAAATGCAACAAGGAAAGAAGGGAGAGCAGACAGAAGGTAGGAGGGAAGGGAGAAGAAAGAGAAAGGCAAGAGATAATAAATTAACCTAACAAGGTCCAGCCATATCAAGGATTAATTATGTAAAACACTGAACTGAAGGAGCTCTAATGTATGGCCCTTATATCCCTACTGACATTTGGGGGGCATCTGTATTAATTAGCTGAGGAATATGATGCTGAACCTATATGAAATGGGATGCTGGGAGAACCCTTTATTTCAGACACCAGACTACATGAGTGCCCAGGGTCACTTTTGGGGGGTACCAAGCTGCAAACAGGTGGTGAGAGTCTTTGACATCCTCCTTGGTCTCTTTATATAAAATACCTTCTAGGGGCACCTGGATGGTTCAATTGGTTAAGTGTCTGACTTTAGCTCAGGTCTTGATCTCAAGGTTTGTGAGTTCAAGCCCCATGTCAGGCTCTGTGCAGAGCCTGCTTCAGATCTTTGGTCTCCCTCTCTCTGCTCCTCCACGACTTGCACTCTCCCTCTCTCTTTCTCAAAAAAAAAAACAACAAAAAACTTTTAGTCTACCCCTTCCACTTGGGCAACTCCAAATGGAAGACACAGAAGTGGCATAAACAGCAGCTGGGAGGGAGTGTGTATGTGAGAGGGAGCTAGGGAGTTAGCCCCTTCCTGGACAGATGCTCACCAGTGTTTGTTCTGGGTACGCCAGACTTCTCTCATCTTTCAAGGGCAACAAGGATCAAAACTCCTGTCATGTGTGACTAAAAGGGAATTTTTCTCTTAACAGGTTCTCCTTCCAGATACTTGTAAGAATCCTTGAGGAGTGCTCACTTGCTCTACATATCCGTTCTGGCCACTATCTGTCCCCAGCCAGGCTTCAGCTCAGCCTTCAGCAGGGCACCACTCCCTGTGTCCTAACCACCTTCCCTGGGCTGCTGCCCAGCTTCCCCTTCTGCTTTACTGCAACCACAACTCATTCCCCTGCCTGAATCCCTCCCGGCACCGTGAAGGTCAAATGGCTTACACCAACAGAAGAGAATTAAAATATAGAAAACAGTATTTGCCCAAGAAAGAACTAGGCTCCCAAGTCCTCCTCCTGCACCACGTTACATCTGTCCCACATTTCTTAGTATTACCATTTTTTGCTTTCCTTGGTTCACAACCCCTTCTGTGGAATTATGGCACGCAGACCTAAATCTGTTCATCCAAAAGAAGTCCTTAGGCCTCCGCAGGTGCTGTCAACCCCACGACACCTCTGATTTGTATCTCCCAACATGGGACAGAGAGAGGGAAAGACTGAGAAAGTAAGAAGGAGCTGAGAAGAAAGGCGTTGAAAAATATCTGGTATGAAATATCAACGCTGGGCTCCATGGCTCAGAATCATCTCCTAATATCAACATTCTATCTTTATTTGTTAAATATACATAACAACTTTTATCCATCATAAGTGATCTTCTTAAAAGAAAAACTGAAGGACTGTCTGTTAAAATTTAACAAAGCTGAAATTTTTGTAACATGAAGCCATACAGTATGTCCTTTTATAGAAAAAGGCTAGGCTTGCCTTATCTCCAAAGAAAAAAGGAACATGGTGAGACTGCCTTGTTTATGGGGACTGCTAAAATAATAAAATGATTATTATGAGTCCCATTTTGGTGTGTCTGGGTGAGAATGTGTTAAAGCAGAAGGGGCATTATGGGAAAAATGCTTAGGAAGTGAAATTAGACATTTCATACATGGAGTAGCAGCTGCTCAGAGAGCAGAGAAACCCTCAGAAATCACTTCTCAGGTGTCAGTGCAGTAAACAACAATGAACACAGCTCTTCTCTCTGATGAGAGGATGGTTCGGGATGCTGTGACTGCAGATAACAGCACATTATATTCCAGATACTGGAACGCTTGAGTGATTAATATTCAAAGGTTTAGAGCCCAGAATGACCATTCTAGAGTGCAAACTGCCTCTGACTCAAGATTATCAAAAACAGAATTGAAAAGCATAATCCCATGGTAGATGTAAACCAGGACCAAAATAAAAAGTGATGCTTGCTTATACAAGGAGGCTTTCTATAAGTATGAGATAATCCAAACACCAGCTTTTACTGGATAGCCAAGTCTGAGATTAAACAAGTGTTTAAGGAAGAAAAGCCACAACTGGAATAAAAGCAAAGCAGAAAGAAAGAAAGAAAGAAAGAAAGAAAGAGGATTGGTAGTAAGTAAGAAAGTTCAATAGAGGGGCGCCTGGGTGGCTCAGTCAGTTAAGTGTCCAACTTCAGTTCAGGTCATTATCTCACAGTTCATGGGTTGGAGTCCCGTGATGGGTTCTGTGCTGACAGCTCAGAGTCTGGAGCCTGCTTCAGATTCTGTGACTCTCTCTCTCTCTCTCTGTCCCTCCCCCACTCACACTCTGTCTCTCAAAAAAATAAAAAATAAAAAAATAAATGTTAAAAAATTTTAAAAAAGAAAAAGAATATTTGATTTGAGAATACAAAACCACTGGACCGTTCCCAGAGCTTTTGAATGGGCCCACACAGGGAAGGAGGGCTCAAGATTAAGCTTTCTTACCTTCAGAATAAGCTACCTTACGGGTAAGTGATAGCTTAAAGCCACTAACACTATTGCCCAATCTATTCCGGCCAGCCAAGCAAGAAACCCAGGAGTCATCTTTGTTCCTCTTATTTCCTCTTCAGTCACCAAGTCATGCCCATTTTACTTCCTGAAAACTTCTCAAATTCCTTTCTTTCTTCATTCTTAATGCCAATACCATGTATCTAGCCATCTCCTTACTTACTCTACTGCAAATAGCTTCCTAATAGGTTCCCTGTTCCTATTTACTTCTCAGAAATTCTTGACCTTAACACCCAGAAAACTCTTGCCTATTTAAAACGTAAATCTACATTACACACATCTAGTGAGTATACTTCATTAAAGCCCCAGTCAGGAGAAAGCTCTAAGCTTCCTTAGCATGACAAGCAAGACCTCCATGACCTCATCTTTGTACCTCTCCACCCTTGGTTCTTCAGAGTATCAACAACATATTGCCTCTATTTCCTTGTAAACACCTTGAAAGTGTTCGCATCGAGGCTTTGGTTCCTGGCTGAGCTCTTAGCTTGGAAATACCTCCCTTCCTCATCTTCCTCTTTTCCACCCACCTCAAGGTACTCAGCACACTGTGTTAAGAGGACTTGTTTCTTTCTCCCTTTTCCTCTCTGCTCCAGACTGTCATCAACTTGGGGGTAGGGGCCAGGTCTAACTCATTTTCATATCTCTAGCACTCAGCAGAATTTGGTTCTCACTCGATCTTTTTTTTAAGTAGGCTTCATGCCCAGAGTGGAGCCCAAAGTGGGGCTTGAACTCATGACCCTAAGATCAAGAACGAGCTGAGATCAAGAGTCAGATGCTTAACCGACTGAATCACCCAGATGCCCCACTAGATTATTTTCAAGTGAACAAATTAATGACTGAATCAATCACTAGATGAGTCATTCTCTGTAGACAAAGTAGAGAGAGACAAGAGAATAGAGAATTTAGTTCTGGGCTATGCCCATTACTGTAGGCAAGAGAAAGAAAAGAAGGCAGTTAAGCATCAGCTATATCAGAAAAATATAAGGATTAACAGGAGTTGTGTCATCTCCTATTTATCATTAAGTTATAGTTTTTACAGGGAATGTGTACTATTGAAATAATAAAGAAGCTTATTAGGGTACATGCTAAGCTGCTTAAAACAAAGAGACCCCAAAATAAAATGATTAAAATACAGGACAAGTTTATCTCTCTCTCACGTAGAGATGCACAGGTGATCAATGCAGGGCTCGTGGAACAGCACTGCAGTCCTCAACATGCCAGCCCTGCCTCTTGACTGCCAGTTTCCAAGGCTGCTTCTAGTCAACAGTGAGAACGAAAGAGGAAGGACAGGACAAAAGCAATAAGCTGCAGGGTGCCTGGGTGGCTCAGTCAGTTGAGCGTCTGACTTCTGCTCAGGTCATGATCTCGCAGTCTGTGAGTTCAAGCCCCTTATTGGGTTTTGTGCTGACAGCTCAGAGCCCGGAGCCTTCTACGGATTCTGTGTCTCCCTCTCTCTCTGCCCCTGCCTCGCTCATGCTCTGTCTCTCTCCCTCTCTGTCAAAAATAAATAAACATTAAAAAAAAAAATTTTTTTTTTAAAGCAGTAAGTTGCCCCCAGCTCCTGGCCAAATATCCATATCCAGCTGCAAGGGAGATGGGGAAATGCAGTCTCCAGCTGGGCATTGATATCCCCAGCGAAGATAAAAAAGAATGAAATCTTGCCATTTACAACCGCATGGATGGAACTAGGGTGTATTATGCTAAGCAAAATAAGTCAGTCCGAGAAAGACAAATATATGATTTCACTCATATGTCGAATTTAAGAAACAAAACAGGTGAACAAAGAGGAAGGGAAGGAAAAATAAGATAAAGACAGAGAGGGAGACAAACCATAAGAGACTCTTAAATACAGAGAACAGACTGAGGGTTGCTGGAGGGGTGTTGGGTGGGAGGATGGGCCAAATGGTTGATGGGCAGTAAGGAGGCCCCTTGTTGGGATGAGCACTGGGTGTTACATGTAAGTGATGAATCACTAAATTCTATTCCTGAAATCATTATTACACTATAGGTTAACTAACTTGGATTTAAATTTTTTAAAAATGGAAAAAATACATGCCCAGCTAAAACTCTGGGGAGTTTTATTCATAAAAGGAAAAAAGGAGAAAGGAATATCAGGGACAACAGGTGGTCAGATGGAAAGTGTCCTGTTCTGTTTGCTTTCTACAAAACAGAGAAAAAGAGAATGTTTTAGTAAAGCAGTACAAGCAGAAGCCAGATTTCAAGGAACTAAGAGTTACTGGGCACTGGGCAAACGAAGAGAAAAAGTGCAGACCATTTATTCAAGGGTAACAGTAAAATGGAAGTAGAGAAATAGGGTGATGAGAGAGGACGTGAGAGTCAAACGAGATTTTGTTTTTGTTTTTCTTGGAGGAGGAATACCTGTGCTTGTTTGAAGGTGGCAGTAGAAGTAAAGATCAAAGATGCTGGAGAAGCCATACACCTAGCGATGGCCGCCATGCTAAGTCAGAAGCTGAAGGAAGGATGAGAGGCTGGGACAGAGACATGGGCACTGATGTGGGAGGAAGGCAGGTGGGAAGTGGACACTAGCCACCAGTTCACCAGCTCTTCCACTACAGAGTCCCAAGCCCCAGACTTTCCTGTCTCTAATCCTACCTAACCACATCCCCTAAAACACGACCCAGTCCCATTTTCTACTTTGCAAAGTCAATGAATCACCTAGACAAGAGTTTCAACAAAGATTTCAAGGGACACTGTGCCTCCTGCTCACCTCTTTATTTCACTGAGTTAATATTCTTAATTCAAATCAGATCGATTACCCTCTACATTCCCACAGCTAAGGATATAGAGGTGGACAAGACAAAATCCTTGCCTTCATGGAATGTGACTTTGAGCACGACATGCACATTTCAAAAATAACCTTCTGAAGACAATGCCCATCGTTTGCTGCCCGACCCAGTTACTGCCGTATGAAATTTTCAGAGAGGGTAGAAGATGGGGCAACAGTATGACACGTGTGCACGTGACACAGAGTCACATGGAATATACACCTATCCTCTGGCAGCTAAAACAATACAAATGTAGATAATAAATCTGTATTCGAATCTACATAGAAAACGGAGATAACAAAGCAAGTCCATCTTGAACAGATGTTAATAGGTAAGCAAGCCTTTAGGTAGGACCTTAAGTGGCCACAAAGAGCCAGTGGTTTTACCACCTTGACTTTCCACCAGCCGCATAGGCTTCCCTCCTTCTGTCCTTCCCTTCTCATCACATTCCTGGCCCACTGTTTGCTTTCAATTTTCTTCAAGTTCTCCCACATATGATCACCTTCTGACTTTCCTTTAAACTCAGTGGGCCATTTCTTTTTTTTTTTTCTTTTTTCTTTTTTTTAATTTTTTTTTTCAACGTTTATTTATTTTTGGGACAGAGAGAGACAGAGCATGAATGGGGGAGGGGCAGAGAGAGAGGCAGACACAGAATCAGAAACAGTCTCCAGGCTCTGAGCCATCAGCCGAGAGCCCGACGCGGGGCTCGAACTCACGGACCGCGAGATCGTCACCTGGCTGAAGTCGGACGCTTAACCGACTGCGCCACCCAGGCGCCCCACAGTGGGCCATTTCTAATCTCTGCCAGGCACTAGAGGGTACAGGTTAAGAGGATACATGGACTCCTAAGTGAAAAGGCTTGAGTTACACTCTCAGTCCTCAGCAATTTAATAAACATACCTGAGCCTCTGTTTTCTCATCTGCAAATGAAGATAATACCTACCTGTGGCTTGCTTCTGAGAATTAAAAAGGATGTCTACATAAAGTTCGCACAATGTCAGCACCTAGCCATCACCAAAAAGGGTTACTTGTTATTACGTGAGGATGTACCCAGATAAAGTAGCTGGCATCAGCCCAAAGCCTGACCAGTTCAGGCTGTTGCCCCAAGTTAAAAAAAAAAAAAAAAAAAAAACTAATAAAAGAGCATTAAATACTGGGATGAATTACACATCCCTCCTGGAATGCCCTATTGCTATGTAGACATAGAATGAACCAGAAGCCAGAAGGAGAACAGTCCGGTTTTAACAGGAGTCAGCCTTGCTGGGCCTCTGGGGTTGGCCTTATTAGTAATAATAGGGAACGCTGAATCATCCCGCCCAGGGGCAGGGCAGGGGTTGCAGGGGACTGACAGCTCTCCTGGCTGGCCTCCCAGGGGAGCATTCCAGGGTCTACTGTCCACTTTGATCTCCTGACCCACTTGCACCTGACCTTTTCTTTGTCTCGCCCAATTTAGGCTCTCATCTCTTGCCCACTGATCAAACTGGTTATTTTCCTTCTCTGGGCACAAGCCTCCTGGCTTCAGTTCTTGAGCCACAGCCAAATGGGCAGGTGCTCTTACTGATACCTGGGAATTTCCACCTGTGAATCAGGGGATTCCCTGAGCAGAGAGAGGTGCTCTCTTCCTGAAAACACCATTCAAGTTTTTCTTTTATAAGAGTTAAGTGAGAGGGAGGAGGAAGCAAATAAAAAACCTGCTCATAGTAGAAATGGATGAAAATGAAGCAAAAGAAAACAATTAGAGATGTTTTCCAGAAGACAGAGGAACACAACTACTTTGTCAATTTCCTAATCTTAGCTGTACAATCTAAGGGTGCTGCCAGAGTTGTAAAGATGGCTTGCCATCCATTCTCTGCTATAAGCATCAATTTTGGTAACTGATTGACCCTTGCTCTGTGCTGTAGGAGTGTGAGATGAATGGTTTGTTCTGATTTTCAGGCTTCAGAGCGTCACAACAGTCTGCAGGTGTCCTGAGTTACAGAACTGGTCAACAACACTCTAAAAAAAAAATCCACATGGGAAATGTATTTCAGCATCTTTGTTACTGAATAATTTGTATTGGCAAAAGTCCCTGCCCTTCGAAGTCTTCGGTATACTGCTCCCAGCCCCCATGTTTCCTCCTAAATCCCCACTTCCTATTTTCTCAGTTGTGAAATGCCAGGTGGTTAGAAGGAATGGTTAGAAGTCTGATACACAAGGACTGAGCGGTCACAAATGCCTCCTCTGTCCCCACTTCTCTTGCAACCCTGACCACAGTCCCTGCAAGTGACAGGAGGTGGGAGTGGCTGCCAGGTCCTAAGAGTACTAACCACCAACTCTACCATTTCCTTCCCTCTTGGGTTTCAATCTCTGAGAACTATCGCCTGTCTCCCCCCCCACCCCCCCCCCGCCGTCAGGTGATGCAAATGTAGCCATCCCATCGTGGGGGGCAGGTACAACCTGGCTGTGACATCTTACTCCAATCCACACTGATCACCAAGGGTGGCTGTGGCATGGGTGAGTGCTTCCTGCCTCACTCCTCTATGCCTGACTCTCCAGAAAGGCTATCAGAGAGGATGCCTTCCCAGCAGAGAAAGGATGGCTCTCGTGTTAGGAAATCCACACCCCCTGCTCTGCTCTCTCTGCTTCACACACAGGGCACTCTGTTGAGCCATTCGCTGACCTCCAGATTGTTCTTATTGGTCAACACTCTAAAAGTGTTGCCACCTGCTCACCAGGTCCTAAAAGTTCTGACTTCAACATTTTTGCTAAAGACCAAGTCCTCAGTTTTCATTCTTACTCAAATTTGTTTGCAGACTAAATTTTTTTTCAGGCCCTGGGTCTGTGTGTTTGTATTAACTCTCCTGGTTGTTAACGAAATGAACTGATACAACTCGTTTTATTTACTTTGACTTTTGTTGTGAGGTATTATTGAGAAACAGCACAGAATCAAGGAAGGAGAACTGACAATTTTTTTTTTAACTATTAACAATCATACAACTTGTTTTTGTTAATGTTTTCTGATCATAAAACTATTGTATAATGATTTTACAAGACACGGAAAATCCAGGAAAGTTTAAATCACCAAGATAAAAAGCATAAAACCCTCACCACCCCATGGCAATAACAGTCCACATTTTCATAGATTTCCTTCCAAATTCTTTTCCCTACAGTTTTCAGTAAGACGAGGAAGCCTATTTTTATTAATAGCACCCTTCAGTGAAGAACTAGGGTTTGCCAAGAGTGTGACACACATATTTGCGAGTGTTTCCAACAACTCTGAAATATAGGTGTTGCTGAACTTGTGGGAACCGAGTCCTTTCTAGGACTAGGTGAGTTAATACTTTGCCTGCGTGAGGATTCAAATCTACATGTCTCACTCTCAGGGCAAAACCTTTTAAGAAGTGGATTCCCAACTGAAGCCTTTTAGTTGATCTTCTGGAGAGAAGGAAATGCACAGAGAGGGATGTAGGAAGGCTGATGCTTTTCTTAGTAATAGTCCTATCTATCCAGTTTATTATTAAATCAGACCTACTGAAAGAAATCTCTTCATCTGGATATAGCCATTTTCAAAGGCAGGCTGATTTCTCCATGAATCCAAAATATCACTGTTTGTCACTGTCCTCGGACTAGAAAGAAACAGAGAGAGAGCTCTGAAACATCTACAAAGCAGCTCAGCTGGGAGCATACCGAAAGAGAAAGGAGAGTAAATCTTTGACGGTTTGGGCCACTTTCAACACAGCGTGAGCCTGGGCAGTGTCTTGGCTTCTAGGGACTTCCAGCTGCAGATAAAGTCATGGCAGCACTCTTCAGGGCTATTGGCCAGACATAAATAAATGACAGTGGGGACAGAAAGGTAGTTGTAGTTCTGCTAAAAACATTTGGACTTGGATAAAAATATGTATTAAGCAATCCCTGCGTTAGCCGTCCCTGTACAAGACCTGGGGCATTAATAAGCACATAAATTAATAAGCACATAAATGGCTTCCCTGCCCACAAAGAGTTTCATTCAGTCAACCAATATTTATTGAGCACTTACTATGTGCCAGACACTGTATAGAATGGATAAAGATCCCTGTCCTGTAGAGCTGGCTGTTCAGTGGGAAAATTATGTTGAGACAATAATCGTAACTGAGACAAGTTGTGCAAATTCCAGAGTCCCATCATTTGGTTATGAAGTTCAGTCTTCACTGAGGAAGCTCATATACAGAGGGCTAAGAAGAAGAGGCATGGGGTCCCTCAGTCTGCTCTTCATTTTAAATTCATGTGTTTCCAGTTTTAGGGTTTGCTTTTATTTTCCTTTAAATTTCATTGTATTATGATTTTTAAATAATTTTTTAATGTTTATTTATTTATTTTGAGAGAGATAGAGAGCAGGGGAAGGGCAGAGAGACAGGGAGACACAATCCGAGCTGTCAACACAGAGCCTGACGCAGGGCTTAGACTCACAAACCTTGAGATCTTGACCTGAGCTGAAATCAAGAGTCAGACGCTTAACGGACTGAGCCACCCAGGCACCCCTCGTTTTATTATGATTTTTTAAATTTATAAAATGTCTTCACTGTTCACTGTATTTAAAGAAGTGTCCCCTCCATCTCCATCTACACAGGCCTTTTTCCTGCTTCATCTAGAAAACCATTTTTACTAATTTTTTTACTTATCCTTCCAAGAGCTGTTTTTGGCAGAAATAAGCAAACATTCTTATTTTTCCTCCTTTATTACACAAAAGACAGTATCCGATCTTTATCTTTTATCTAGTCTTTTGTTCTGAATCTTGTTTTTAGAGAGCTGTTTCTTTTTAAAGCCTTTTTAAACAGCTGCTCTGTTTTCTATTTTGCTTTATGTAATAAGTTCCCTATTGATGGATGTTTGGATTGTTTTTAATCTTTTGCGATTTTAAGTAATGTCACAATGAAAAACTCCCTGCACATAGTGTTTCTAATTTCTAGAGATTCTTGAAAGTAGAATTGCTAAGTCAACAGGTGAATCAAATGTAGCTTTTATTAGTTAATTCCAGATTATCCTCTCTAGAGACTGCACCATTTTGCTCTCCCAACAATTATGACAGCGACTGTCAACATCCTCACAGACAGAGGGTATCAGCAAACATTTTGAGTTTTGTTGATCAGAGAGGTGAACAGAACTTTTTTTTTTGGTATAATTGACAATGTTACATTAGTTTCAGGTGTTACAAGCTAGCGATTAGACAAGTTTACACAGTATGCTATGCCAGCCAGGAGTGTTGTGGCTACCATCAGTGAGTAGTAACAGTTTTGAATACTTTTAAAATTCATTTTCCTCTTAATATAAGCAAGACGGAGTAGCTTTTCAGATAGTTACAGGCCATTTCCTTTTCGAACTGTTTTTTAATTTTAACCACCTGTTCATATTTTTTTGTCCATTGTGCCTCCTTTTCAGGAAAAGTACTTTGGAACCTTTTTTGACTCTGGGGAGAAAAAAGACCACTTTTAATGTGATCACAGTAAATGTATATATCAACTTGGGGAGAATTGGCATCTCCCTGATGCTACAGTGTCTAAGCCAAGAAGGTGGGATGTCTTCTTATTTGTTTGTCTCTATTTGTGTTTCACAGAGTGCTTTAAAGTTTTCTTCCTATCTGTTTTGCACATTTCTTTGCATTCCTTTGGTAAAACCACAACAGGATGCAGCTGAACGTGACTGCAGAAAAACCCATGATCATGCTGACTGGTCTTGCTTTAAATTTATTACCACAGACCTCAAGTGGTGCCTTCTCATTCCTAGCCAGTCACGCTGCCCTGTCCTTCGGCCTCCAGCTCCCCCAGACAGCTATTCACACCCTCTCCCTTCTCCACCCCCACCCTCATTCAGCTGATTGTCCTTCTTGTACCTCATGGAGAAAACAAATCGGAACAACACAAAAAGTCAGAAGAGAACTTTTGCAGTTTTCCTTTAGGATAAAAATGCCAGCCACCAAATTCAAATCTTTCATACATCTTTCCTCTGTGGGAAGAGGGTGGAGGGTAGGGATACAGATTAATAAGGGGGGGGGGGCGGGAAGCAGACTTCCATTTAGATGTAAATGGGATAGTAGAAATCCAAGGGCAGCAGTCACTCAGTGGCCTACCCCAGAAGCCCAGACTGGTGAGAATTACAAGGAAGAGGAGGCAGGGCAGTGGGGTCTCCATGGTAGCAGGACCTAAATAACACCAGCCCGGGGTCACCGCCAGCAGAAGAGTGGCAGGATACAGGTCTAAGACCATGAGCTGGTTTGCTCTCCTCCACTGGGCCCACAAGGGAAGGGTGGACCTTACTCAGAGGTGTGTGCTCCATCCTGGCCACGGCAGGTGGACTGGAGGATGCCTGGGAATGCCAGTTTCACAGCAAGAACGAAGGCCCCCTCGTCATTCCTATTAAAGTCTAGGTGAGGACTTAGTTGCCATGACTGAGGCCTCTTTGGAATCCTGATGGGGTTGAAGGCCTAGAGACTGAAAGTCACCCTGAGAAAACAAGACAAACACCAAGCAATTAATAAGCAAGACAGAATGATACAGCTTATTTATATTTACAAACTGATATATCGACTAAATTATGCAGTAGCAGCAGTTCAGAAAGAGAACAGTATTTAATAAGGTGCTGATCACAGATTGCTGTGGATAAATACAAAAAGATGCTTGAGAATGGACAGATCCCGTAGCTGCAGCCATCTGGTCATGGATATCTTGATGAAAAGCAGCAGTCTAAAGCTGGATTTTTATCTCTGGCATAAGGATTGTTAGGGGCTTTTGCCACATAAACCTAGGAATGAGCAGGACAGAGGATGTACATCCGTGACCAGCAGATACCTAATTGACATGTTTTTTAGGAAGGTCTCAATTTAGCCAGCAGAGGGCAAAAGAGCACAGAAACCATTCCAAGACTGACTTTCTGAGGAATGTTTGGAATAGAACTGTATAGGTCTCTCTGCAAAAATAAATAACAAAAGCCACCACAAGTGTGGTTCTGTTGAAAGAACATATTTAAAAACAGCATGTCTAAGGCAGTGACTGATTCCTGCTGACATTCGAACAAATTCTTGCTTTTTTAATAAAAAGTTAGAATTTCTTTAAATGATGCATTTCTTTATGGATCCTTAAATGCCTGATAAAAACATAGGACTATGTCTAAATAATTTAACCTAAATTTTAAGAAATACTTTTATCTGAAGATCCCACAGAAATAAAGTCTCTGAAACATTACCTCAGAAATGGGTTTTTCTTTTTCTTTTTTAAAAATTTAAATCCAAGTTAGTTGACATATAATGTAATAACATGGTCTCAGGAGTAGAATTTTGTGACTCATAATTTACATACAATGCCCAGGGCTCATCCCAACAAGTGCCCTCCTTTATGCCCATCACCCATTTAGCCCATCCCCCTACCCAACACCCCTCCAATAACCCTCAGTTTGATCTCTGTATTTAAGAGTCTCTTATGGTTTGCCTCCCTCTCTGTTTTTATCTTATTAGAAATGTATTTCTTTAAAGAATGTGATGCTATGGTAAATGTGCCATGCAGTGACATTTGTTAAATAAACTAACAAGCATCAAAATGTTAAAGGGGTTGTTTATTAAAGACAATTATGTATTTAGCCTACATAGCCTGTATAGGGTAAGTAAGAATAGAGGTGGGAAGGCGGAGAGAAGAAATTGTCCTTTCCAACAGATAGAAGGCAAAAGCAGGCTTAGACCTCAGCCAGATCCTGAGGCCAGTGGTCATGTGTCTGTTCCTTCCAATAGCCATCAGCTCCTCCCTCCCTTGGTGCTGTTCACTTCTGTCATTGCAAAAAGTATATTTACTATTCAAATGCAACTTCAAGCCCATGGTTTCCAGACCCAGATAGAGAAATTGCAACAAGGCTTCACCAGGCAGAAGGTTAAAATACTTATTCTGGGCATGGCAACTGAGTATCAAAGTCACTGGGCTGGGAAGTCTGAGAACCAAGGTTCTGGCTCTAAGGTGGACATTATCTGCGTAAAACACTGAATCTCTCTGATCTACAGTATCTTTCATCTACAAAATAAAGGTATGAGGCTAGGTGATCTCAAAGATCCCTACCAACTCACAGATCCTAAGATTCTGTTTATTTTGTCCCCATCTTATACTTCTCCATCTCAGTTGATATGTGAGTTGGTAAGACTATAGGATGCTAGCCTCTGCTCAAGAAAATATGTAATTTAATAACGAGTTCTTAAAGACTCTGAGGAAAATAATCCCTACCAATAGAATTTCAGATCTGGAAGGAGGCTATAAGGAAATTTATCTGCTGAGTAGACAATTTTGGGGTCATCCAAAGCATACTTTTATTTTTTATTTTTAAAGATTTTCTTTTTTTTTTTTTTTAATTTTTTTTTTTTAACGTTTATTTACTTTTGAGACAGAGAGAGACAGAGCATGAACAGGGGAGGGTCAGAGAGAGAGAGGGAGACACAGAATCCGAAGCAGGCTCCAGGCCCCGAGCTGTCAGCACAGAGCCCGACGCGGGGCTCGAACTCACGAACCGTGAGATCATGACCTGAGCCGAAGTCGGACGCTCAACCGACCGAGCCACCCAGGCGCCCCAAAGATTTTCTTTTTTTTTAACGTTTATTTATTTGAGAGAGAGAGAGCGTGAGCAGGGGGATGGGCAGAGAGAAGGAGACAGAATCTGAAGCAGGCTCTAGGCTCTGAGCTGTCAGCACAGAGCCCAATGTGGGGTTCAAACTCATGAACCACAAGATCATGGTTCTGATCTGAAGTTGATTTGCCAGCCAAATGCAACTGAGCCATTTAGGTGCCCCTTAAAGGTTTTATTCTTAAGTAATCTCTATACCTAATATTGGGCTCAAACTCACAACCCCAAGATCAAGAGTTGCATGCTTTACTGATTGAGCCGGGCAGGTGGCTCCAAACCACACTTTTAGAGGCCAGCTTTAGGCTAGACATATAGTCTGCTTTTACACATCACCAGGCTTACTGACACATAATCATTAGGGCTCCCAGGTCACTGAGCAATCAAAGCACTAACCAAGGGAACCGATAGAAGGCAGGATGGCCAGTTCTAACACTCCTCCATGCAGTGGTGTGAGAAGCATTACCTCCTGTCCAAAGTGGAAACCATCTGTCACAGCTGAAAATCATTCAGCTCTAAGTAACATAATATTCAACCACAGAAGCTTAAACCACAAGGAACAAGAAGCTCAGAGCTAGGCTCCTCCAGGGATGGCCAGCAGATCAGTGGTTTCATTCACAGAATTAACACCTGATGGTTGCCAAGATGTCTGCCAGGTTCTAGGCAGCACAACCTCACCAAACAACTCTGTAAGCAGGGAGGGGTGAGCAGACACATGGAACTTTCTTCTCCTGCAGCTTTTGCTCTTATTAGGGAGGAAAATCTTTCCCCTCGCCTACTTACATCATTCAATGGTCAGAACTAGATTACATTTAGTTCTTAACAGTAATGGATGTCAGAAAGTGCCAAGATCAAAGTGCCAGCCAAATGCAAAAATCCTCCACAAAATACTAGCAAACCAATTTCAACAACAGCATAGTAAGTGGATCACATACCATGATTAAGTGGGATTTATCCCTGGGAAGCAATGATGGCTGAACATACACAAATCAATAAATGTGATACACCACATTAACAGAACTGAGAATAAAAATCATACGATCATCTCAATAGATGCAGAAAAAAGCATTTCTTTTATAAGGCACTTATCCCATTCACACAGGCTAAACCCTCATGACCTCATTACCTCCTAAAGATCCCACTCCAAATACCATCACACTGGGGATTAGGGCTTCAACATATGAAATGTGGGGGGGGGAGGGGAGGTTGGGTAACAGACATTCACCACCCACCAAAAGAGTTTTAACATTTCATTTTCTACTCTATTGCTTAGCTTATTGTGTTTCTCTTGTTCTTCTGTGAAAAGAAGGGTCTCTGTGTTGAATAAACAGCCAGATTATTCCCAGGGAAGTGATTGGAGACATTTCCTTGGGAAGACTCTCTTGGCAGACAAACAAAATGCACACTGTATGTTTCTGCAGCAGCCCGACAGAGTGCAGCACAGCACTGCTCACACCCTCCTGGGGACGGAGCTGTACCAGATGTCAAATTAATTTCTTCTTTCTGAAATGTATAACACAGTTCATTCTGGGCTTCTGTCTGTTCAAGAATTTAGAGCCAGAACCTTAGACAAAGGGATTTTAATTGCACGCTGATAAAATGTCAAAACTATTGTGCATAAGATACACGTGCATTAAAACAACAACAACGCCTCCTGGATTACAAAATAGATTTCCCCCTGTGAGTGGAATCCATTTTGTAACTCATCAGAAAATCTTCAACCTGCAAGCAAATTCTTATAAGCCATTTAGACGGTGTCTTTCTACTTTCTGGACTGCACAGTAATACAATGCACTAAAATGAGTGGTCTGCAAGTTTGGCTAACCTATTTTTAACTTTAAGTGGTAATTTTTACCTCCCTGTGAAAACCTTAATGATGAATAAGGGTCATTGTTTGAGAAATTGCTTATTCCGCAGAACACAGCTGTTATGCCTCATGTTAAAGCATGAAGAGCTGAATCAGAAGGTCACCTTCTCTAACAGTCTTTCTCACTTTAAAAAGAAACACCCAAAGACAAGGAAGTGGCTTGATTTTCAAGGTCATCCGATGAAAGAAAAAGAGTTGCTCTAGGTTAAGGGAGAGCTTTTCAACCAAAGCAAGGTCCCAGAATTGCACCCAGAATAGCCAGGGTGGCTCTGGGGTTTACAGAACAATCGCTAGAATTACCTAGAAATACAGAATCATCTCCCAAAAGGGAAGTTTTCGTTTCTATGGGGTAAGACACATTCTTTGAGGGAGTGATTAATGAGGCAAGATGCAAAAGGTCCCAGGCATTTGTCAGTATCCTAAGTCTAGCATTTAAGCAACAGGCAAAAATGTATCTACACATTTCCATTTGAGGGGTTGGAGTGGCCTTTAGGTACCTGGCTTCCTCTGCAGTCCAACTGGCTCTTCTCCATTTCAACAAAACGGCTCATATATATCTCGGTTTATAAAAACCTGTTCAACAAGTATGAAGTTACACAACAGGAACAGACACCCCACTATTTTCATGACCAAATTACAAGTCTCTTAGCTGCCAGGAGCTCTTTCACATGCAGCCTGAAGCGGTGAAAACCCCTAATTCCTCTGTTAGACCCTTCAGGGCCTGTGGCCTCCTTATTTTGGTCATTGGTGATTGCAAGTGAACCCGCAGGTCACACTAGGGGGCTCACCACTGCTTTCAAGGAACCCTGCGTCAGGCGTGGGGCAGGGGGAGAAGCTCCCTGGGTGCGAGCGTGTACTCCTGAGCTCATCAGAGCTTACAGCTAAGCACCTTGGAGCTAAGATGAGGTGTCACTGTCAACGCAAGAGTAATTGCTAGGTGTCTAAATAAACTTTTCTGAAGGTCATCATACAAGCAGCAAATTACAAAAATACTAGGAGTGCAGCTCAGTGGAGAATCACTATCAAGGGGATGGATCACAGGGGGATTTACTGAAGGAGCAGCCAGCCTACAATTAAAGGTTCTAGGGGGAGGGAGTGGCCAGTGAAAAGACTGCTGTGAAAGCAGAGTGAGAAAGCTTGACCCGCGTCCCCCAGGGTTTGAAGAACATAAAAACCGGAACTGACTCTCTTCTGAAAGGCGTGAGCCAGCGCCGGGACGAGAAGGGTGGTGGCAGCAAGCGGACACAGCTGGCAGCAAGGTGACCACAGCTGTGGACAGGGGCGCTCGTTTTCCAAACTGACATCACACAGACTCATCACACTGTCATCATCTTCATGGGGTCTCCAAAGGATGCCCGTTGGGACGAGGAGAGCCAGGCCAGGACCGGAGGGGGATTCGTAAGCAATCAGAGAGAACTGTACTTGAGGGGGGAAATCGTGTAATTGGATGGAAAGGGGACAGGAGTCCAGAGAAAGTCCTCAGGAGAGAAAGCCCAGCATTCGGACCTCTCCATAACAAAGGGTATCTGCTCTCTAGGAGAGGACTGTGTGCAGCTCCAGCTAAGTTCAAAGGCAGGCCGTTCTCCTCCCACCATCCTCTTGCACAATTAAACCGTGTGGGAGGCTGAGGTGTGGAGCAGAGAAGTGGATGGACAGACCCTCCCCCGCGCTGGTCTGTGGGGCCTCAGGTCAGCCCGGGGCTGAGCACGGAAGGTGGAGGTGGGGAGATGATGTAAAACTTCGACTTAGTCAAGATAGGAGTTTTTAATACCTGAAAACAGCACTCTTTTCACTACTGAAAGAGACCAGAAGCGCATGTCATTTGCCCAAGATGTCCGCGGAGCCAGAAAAGAAAATCCTACGTGGTGTTTGAGGGCAGCTCATTACACAAACTGGCTACATAAGTTTGACCAACCCTCGCCAACAGATGAAAAAAAAAGTCTACTGACCCAGAGGCTTTGGATGTTTGGGGTGAGATAGAGAAGCCTTTTAACTATTATCAGAGGGTAAGAGCAAGGTGACATGAGATTGTCCCTGGAACTTCAAAGCAGGAAACATTAAAATGACAGCTTGGACACCTTAACCATCCTAAGACTAGACACAAGTATTTGCTGAGTATAGCCCCGGTTTTCTCCAGAAGCTAGCAGAAAGAACCTCCTTCCCTGGTTATCCCTTAACTACCTGGCCCTGTCACACCACACCTGGGGTCAAATATTTCATTTCAGAGGCCTCATTTTCAGAGGCAAGTGGCCCAAAAGTAATATGAGAATTTTAAACAAAAGAAGGAGATCCAAAGGCTGATGAACAAGCACGTGGAAGGAACCTGGGGTGCTGAATCTGGAGACTTAAGGAGTCCACTTGGAGGTCTGTGGCCTGCATCGTGGTGGCAGTCATCGTGTGTGCCTCTAGATGGCACACCTGCCACTTTGCACGCAGTTAGGGGGTGGATGGTTTTGTCTTCAGAACCTTTGTGTCAAAACCCCTCCCAGCTGTCTTTTAGGGCCAAGTGGCCCAAAAGTAATATGAGAATTTTAAACAAAAGAAGGAGATCCAAAGGCTGATGAACAAGCACGTGGAAGGAACCTGGGGTGCTGAATCTGGAGACTTAAGGAGTCCACTTGGAGGTCTGTGGCCTGCATCGTGGTGGCAGTCATCGTGTGTGCCTCTAGATGGCACACCTGCCACTTTGCACGCAGTTAGGGGGTGGATGGTTTTGTCTTCAGAACCTTTGTGTCAAAACCCCTCCCAGCTGTCTTTTAGGAGAGAGGGGTCATCTTAAGACCTAATAAGCAAGGCCATTCCCTGCTGGCAAGCTCCCTCTCCCTTGAAATGCCCAGTGTCAAGGAGAGAATTTTTCTTCACACACGGAATTGGAACTCAAGGCTGAGAAGTAGGTGAGGAATGGAACTGGATACCGTAGGACTTGTTTTCCTAGGTCTGCTTCTCAGGGAAGAAGAATGTTCAGAGGTGGCTCCTGGGGGGCAATAGGAGAGATTCTGGCTTCTAATACATAGGGAGGCTGGTCAGAAAGTAAGAAAAAAATCCTAGCAAATCTAAACAGGTCATATAGAATTCCATTTAATAACTTCAAGTTATTTTCAAGGCCCTCAAATTCCCATATTCCAGTTTGGAATTGCCAAGGGGTGTGGGGGAGGGTTCTGGTCCCATGGCTCTTTGGGCATTGGGGGTGAATACTGGACACTAGCAGAGAAAAGGCTCTGAAGTGCCAGGCAGAACTGCTTGCTTTTCTCATCAGCCACTCAACCAACTTGGGATGTCATCACTGAAACCTATGGGACACAATGTTGAAATATGGAAAGAAAAGGATCAAAACTCTTTGGCGAGTAACATCTTAAATCTCACAGTCATCCAAGAACTCTTGTCCCCTACTTGGTCTCCTCCTTTTTCAAAGCATCTATAGTATATTTCAAGAGCATGCATGAAAATAAACAACAGTTTTTATGTCCTTTCAAAGAATCATTTTGAAACCTGAATGGTAAATTTATGATGGGGACTTAAAATGGACTATCCACCCTAATGTAATGCTAGTCTTTTGGTTCAAGGATGATGTGTACCGTCATTATCACAGGATCTTTGAACACTTTTATTTTTATTTGTAGTGGTGATGAGCTTAAACTAGTCCACTCAATACTCTCCTAATGAACACATTTTGCGAGGTAGCAGCTAAGCTTAGATGTGTAATCAATCCGTAGAGGGGAGCAAATACACATGTACAAAGAAACGATAAGTATAAATAATATTTATTGAATGCTTAATATGTGCCAAGCCCTGTTCTAGTATTTTATTCACATGCATCGTCTCATTTAATCAGCACAGGAGTCTAATAAGATATGAACCATGAGAAACTCCCTCTTATCCACAGGAAGTACATTCTAAGACTGCCAGTGGATGCCTAAAACCACAGATAGTACTGAACCCTGGATATACAATGTTTTATCATATACATACACCTGTGATAAAGTTGAATTTACAATTTAGGCACAGTTACAGATTAATGACAATAACTAAAAATAAAGTAGAACAATTATAACAATATACTTAATAAGTTCTATGAATCTGGTCTCTCTCTCCACCCAATAGCTCATTGTACTCACCCTTCTTGTGATAATATGAGATGATAAAATGCCTACCTGATAAGATGAAGTGAGGTGAACAACGTAGGCACTGTGACCTTCTGAGGCTACTCCTGACCTTCTGATGATTCATCAGAAAGGACCATCGGCTTCTGGACCACAACTGACCGCAAGTCACTGAAACGGCAAAAAAACAAAACTGCCGATAAGGGCAGACTACGGGATCATCATCTCTCCTTGCTATGGATGAGGAACCATCTCTGAGGCACAGAGTAGTTAAGTGACTATTCCAAAGCCAAACAGCTTACAAGTGTTGTCATTTGGATACTGCCCATCTGTGTCCGTTATTTTGTATCCATTCACACAATAACATAATAGTTCAACGCCCCTAATAATAGCACTTCCAGGACATGACCAATTTGCTCCCATATATGCAATTCTGCAATTTCTCCACACACCTCCCACCCAGCCTTTAGCCAATTTAAAACAGCTTAACACTAAGTGGGTCTGATTTAATGAAAATCTTAAGAATGAGTTCAAAGTTTCCAGTTAATATTTCTGAATGTACGCTGCTGTTGTGATCGACATCTTAAAACTTTTTCTTAAGAATGGTTCGGTTATGCGATTTTTCCCTTTAAGACAAATGAAAAGTCTAGATATGTTCATATGTTATGGGCTGTAATTAATTTCACTGTTCAATTTCCTCTAAAGATAAGATACTTTTCCTGCCTTATAACACCCACTCTTCACTGCTGGTTTCAATCTTGGCAACATTTACATAAAATACTATACCAGTCTCCTCACTCTGCCCCCTGAGACCTCATTCCTCCCCGTCCATGTGACCCAGCATGGGCCAGTGGCAGGGGTTCTCACACGGTTTTAAATCATTTGGGACAAGTTATAGTTGAGACTCGGATTTCTGAAACAACAAACTGGACACAAAAAAATCAGCTATTAGGGTCAGATTGCTGTACTTAGGAGAGAGAGGTTTATGTTTGAATAAAATGGAAGCTCAGTGGATCTTAATGTTTGTGGAGCCTAGGGCTAGAGTAAAAATGTTGGTGAGGGTGTGGAGAAAAGGGAACCCTTGTGCACTGTTGGTGGGAATGTAAACTGGGGCAGCTAAGATGAAAAACAGTATGAAGGTTCCTCCACAGTTAGAATAGAACTACCATATATGATCCAGCATTTCCACTTCTGGGTATTTATTTGAAGAAAATAAAAAACTGACTCAAAAACACATATGCACCCCCATTTTCACTGCAGCGTTATTTACCTTAGCCAAGACATGGGAGCAACCTAAGTATCCATCAACGGATGAATAGATAAGGAAACTGTGATACTCCGCCATAAAGAGAAAGAAAACTTGCCATTTGTGACAATATGGATGGACCTAGAGGGTATTATGTCAACTGAAATAAGTCACAGAAACCCAAGTACCATATGATCTCACTAACACATGGAATCTAAAAAATAAAAGAAAACTGAATCCACAGATACCAAGAACAGAGTGGTGGTTACCAGAGGCAAGGGTGGGAGTAATGGGTGAGGTGAAAAGAAGGCACAAATCTCCAGTTATAGGTAAGTTATGGAATGCAATGTACAGCATGGTGACTACAGTTAACAATGCTGTATTGCATATTTGAAAGCTCCTAAGTTGGTAGATCTTAAAGGTTCTCATCACAAGAAAAACAATTTATAACTATGTGTGGTGATGGATGTTAACTAGACTTATTGTGGTGATCGATTCACAATATATACAAATATTGAATCATTATGTTGCACCCCTGAAACTAATATAATGTTATATCTCAATCATACCTCAGTAAAAGAAGAAAACACTTCTTTCAAAATGTTCTATGAAAATGAAACAGCAATACAACAATTATAATTAATGACTATTAAAAAGAATTTATTGTATCAAAGAAATTGTAACATAAAATTTTACCATCCCAACCCTTTAAAATTTTTCTTTAAATGTTTATTTATTCTTGAGGGGGGGAGGGGCAGACAGAGAGGGGGAGACACAGAATCCAAAGAATCCAAAGAAGGCTCCAGGCTCCGAGCTGTCAGCACAAAGTCTGATGCAGGGTTCCAACTCATGAATCGCAAGATCACGACCTGAGCCAAGTTGGGCACTTAACCGAATGAGCCACCCAGGCACCTGCATCTCAACCATTGTTTAATGTATTGTACGATATTATTAACTATATGCACCTTGTGCAACAGATCACCAGAACTTTCTCATCATGCAAAGTTGAAACTCTACACCCATTGAATACGTTCCTTTTTGCCTTCCCCCCATCCCTGGCAAATACCATTCTACTTTCTGTTTCTAAGAGTTTGACTACTTTAGATTTTCATATAAGTGAAATCATGCTCTATTTGTCTTTTTGTGACCGGTTTATTCCAGTTAGCGTCCTCAAATTTCATCCATGTGATAGCATGATTAGTGATATTTTAAGTTATTTTTGGAAATACTAAATCTCATTACATTGTTTTATAAAAATAAAATTATAATTTTTGCCAGCAATGGAGGTGAGCCACTCAGATCTCACTTCAAAGAGAAAAATGGCCAAGAAGTGTGCAGTTATCAATGGCCTCTCACCACACCTTCAGAATTTGCCTCAGTGTGTGGCCAAGGATGTGCCATCCCAAGGGAGCTGTCAGTTAGAGGCTGTAAGGAAAGAAGATGAAGGCTAGCCATTTCTGCTCAATCTAAGACTCCCCTATAGGCAATCTTTGCACCAGAGATCCCCACTGTGCTGGTCAAAACTTTCTCAGAAGTGTATTGAAGGCACAGGCCCTTCCTACCCAAACTTACTTCCTTTCCTCTCTTCTTTCACGGGTGTCAGACCTAAATTACGGCCTGAAGGCTTTCTTGACCCACTCCTCCTCCCTTTTCCTTTTATCTTTAATAGACATTTCCCCCAGATAAATCCCTTGTACTTCTGCCTTTGACATCCGCTTCCTGAAAAACCCAAATTGGCACAATTTTCTAGCATTTAGTATCCATTTTAGTTGGCAGTGTATAGAACTAGTATTCCATTTTATTCATGTCACATCTTGGCCCACATAAATACAATAAATACAATAAATAAATACAACATTTAAAATAACATGGACACTTGGCAGTGCTGAAAAATAGTATTTTGTTGTACGAGATTCTATTACATTCAAGACACCTGAGAGGAGGCATTCAAAAATTAATTAATTTGTCTTCTCTTTTTTTTGTTGTTATTTATTCTTTTTTCTTTTTTCTTTTCTTAAGTTTATTCATTCATTTTTGAGAGAGAAAGAGAGAGAGAGAGAGAAAGGGGGAGGGGCAGAGAGAGAGGGAGAGAAAGAATCCCAAGCGGGCTCCATGCTGTCAGTGCAGAGCCCAACATGGGTCTCAAACTCACAAACTGTGAGATCACGACTTGAGCTCCAACCAAGAGTCAGCCGCTTAACCAACTGAGCCACCAGGCACCCCAATTTGTCTTCTCTTTACTAAACATTTCTGCTAGTCACATTCTCACACCAAAGCAGTATCTATCTCTGATGTCCATAGTGGTAAAACACACAGACCTTCAGGGCATTCAGAATGCCAATGTCTATTATTTAAAAGTACTATGGACACAAGATGTGGATACAGATTTCCCTGGGTCCTGAACAGTATTAGCCCTGAAAATAGACATGTAATATCACAAGTTGTACTAGATGAGGGCCAAGATCTGGATCCCAATGATGGAGAACCTTATGTATTTACCATGCCTGTGAAATACATGTGTCTAAAGCACAGGATTCAGGAAAGGAAACCACATTGCCTGGATCTAAAGATGGTGCTGGCACTTTAAAATGTGTGTCCAGACTTTTGGGGAAGATGGTGGGGTAGGAGGATCCTGGGCTCACCTCATCCCACAGATACACCTAGATAATACCCACATCAGTGCAGATAACCCAGAAAATAACCCAAAGACTGGCACAATAGACTCTGCAGCTAAATGTACAGAAGAGGCCACATCAAAGAGGGTAGAGATGCAGTTGGGAGCAAACTGACTCAAGGGCACGACCACAGGAGGAAGAGATGCTGAAAGATCAGAGAGGGGAAAGGATCAGACCACACCCATGGAATCCCAAGCACTGGACACCTGAAATGGGCTAATCATTCCCCATAACATTTGGCTTTGAAAACCAAAGGGGCTTAACTTCTCAATTTCTTACAATGAATCGGGCTTAACACCTGGAACTTTAAACATCAGCACATTTGAATCTCAGAAAGTTGAGGGGTGATGGAAAACTAAGTAACTGCCTTCAAAGAGACAGCATAACAAACATCCCCACTGAGATACAGCACAGAAGCAGCAATTTGAAAGACAGCTGCGGTGAACTGGAGGGAGATTTGTTTGCTAATCTCAGGGCCCCTGCTGGAGGGACAGGGATATTTGGGAGACTTCCTCAAGAACAAAGTGGCTGGCAGGTGCCATTTCCATCACTCAGCCCCAAGCCTAGATACACAAATCAGCACAGCACAAACACTCCCTACCTACCTTGCTAACATTGTCCCCACCCTCGCACACTTCTGTGGATCTGCTCCCTCCAACCTGGCCCCCGCCCATAGCAGACCTGCCCAAACCTAGCTAACATCCCACACCCCACCCCAGTGCTCTCCTGCATCCACCCCATCCAGTAAACATGGAAGTATGCAAGTAGCCCCAGTAGGGGTCAGCATCACTCCAAAGTGACTCCTGCTGGTGGGATGGGGCGGGGAAAGGGAAGATAGCCACACACACCAGTCCAACTGTGGCTCTAGCAGTCGACTGGGGGCAGGCATTGGGTCTGACTGCTGGCCCTGCTTTCCACCAAAAGCTTTTCATACAGCAACACAGGAAAAGTGCCCTGTAGTTACGTGCTACTGCATCTTTGGCAAATGCCTGATCTGACTAAACTCAAGCCCATGGCAGCCCCAGACTTGTCCACTAACACCACAGGGACCAGGCATTGTCCACGATAGGCAAAGACAATCACTGCAGATGACTGGACTGAAGGAAAAAGTGACTCAGCTACAACAGCAGAGTGCATGCAACACACGTAGGCAAAATCCCTGAAATGCCGGGTTCTGGTAAACAGGGGATATTGCACTACAGGACACAAAAGGACTTCTTCTTCATAGACCACTACTTTCAAGAAAAGGATACATAGTTGACTTTCCTAACACATAGAAACAGACATGGAGGGTTAGAAAAAATGAAGAGACAAAGGAATATGTCCCAAATGGAAGAATAGGACAAAATCACAGCAAGAGCCCTAAGTGAAATGGAAATAAATAATATGCCTGATAAAGAATACAAATTAATGACAATAAAAATACTCACTGGACTTGAGGAAAGAGTGGAGGATATCAGTAAAACTTAACAGAGGGATAAAAAAGAACCAATCGGAGATGAAGAACATATAAATGAAATTTAAAAAACATTAGATGGAATAAATAGTAGATTAGAGGAATCAGAAGAATGAATCAGCAATCTGGAGGACAGAGTAATGGAAAGAAACCAAGCTGAGCAGGTGAGAGAAAAAAATGTTATGTGTGGCTGTGCACTGCAGAAAAAGTTCTCAGACACTAGACTGAGCAGATGTGCAAGGCTGCCTCTGTGAGAGAGCAGCAGCACAGTAGACTGCACATAGCCTTTATTTCATATTTCCTTAGATATAAGTATCAAGAATGTCAAAGCATGGAAAGAGAACACAAAGGATCTTTAGACATTAAACAGACATATACTTGGTGGCTATGTGAAGGCATGCCGCGAATACATGTAGTTTCATGGAATGTCCGGGAGTTACAGCAGGTTTTATATCTTAACTGTTCTTTGGGGGATCATGGAGCTCTGTATCTCATAGTGCTATCACATTCAACAGCCTTGAGATCAGAACATTGCTGACATTTCAGCTATTGCTCCATTCACCTTCCAGGACTTACAATACCTTCTCTGGAAATAACTCCACAAGTACGCAAAATGAGAAGAGACTTAGGGAACTCAGAGACACCATCAAGTCTAATAACAGTATTATAGGGATCACAGAAGGAAAAGAGAGAGAAAAAGAGGAAGAAAATTTATTAGAAGATATAATAGCTGAAAATTTCCAAACTGTGGGGAAAGAAACTGAAATCCAGGTCCAGGAAGTACAGAAAGCCCCCAACAAATTCAATCTGAGGAGGTCTACACCACATAGTAATTAAAATGGCAAAACGTAGGGGTAAAGAGAATTTTAAAAGCAGCAAGAGAGGAGAACCTGGGGGACTCGGTCAGTTAAGCGTCCAACTCTTGATTTCAGCTCAGGTCATGATCTTGTGGTTTGTGAGTTCAAGCCCTGCATCAGGCTCTGTGCTGACAGCATGGAGCCCACTTGGGATTCTCTATCTGCCTCTCTCTCTGCCTCGACTCTGCTCACACTCTCTCTGCTTCTCAAAATAAATAAATATACTTTAAATAATAATAATGATGATAATAAAAGTAATAAATAGATAATCAGAAATGCAAAACATGATGAGTTAGCAAAGATATTAAACATTTATTATAAATATTATAAATATTCATGAAGGTAGAGAAAAACAAGACCTTCATGAGGGGAGGAATGGAAGATATTAAAAAGGTCTAAATGAGACTTTTAGGGATGCAAAATACAATGTCTAGATGAAAAATATACTAGATGATATTAATAACAGGTATGATGTTGCAGAGGAAAAGATAGCTGAGCTTGAAGAAATAGCAGTAACACTATCCGTGATGGGCAGAATTCTAAGATGGACTCCCAAGATTTCATGCCCTGGTGCACAATTCTCATGTAATCCACAGAACTCTGGTGATTATGTTATGTTATATGACACAGATGATCCTAAGCAGAGAGATTATCCGGGCAGACATAAGTACATGGGTTTTTTGAAAGCAGAGGGTTTCTCTGGCTGATCACAGAGGGGAAGTTACAGATCAAAGCAAGAAAAGTATTCAAAGCACTGTTACTGGCTTGACAATGGAGGATCACATGTGGTAAGACACATTGGCAGTCTTTATCTGATAAGATCAGCTATGAGCTGAAAGACAGCAGAGAAATGGGGACCTCAATTTTACAACCCCAAGAAAATGAATTTTGTCAACAACCAGTGAGCTTGGAAATGGATGCTGAACTTCACATGACAGCCTCATCCCCAGTCAACACCTTGCTTTCACCCTTGTGAGATCTTGAAGAGAGACATGTTGTGCCAGACCCTGACTTCTACAACTATGAGTGAATAAACTGATGTCATTTTAAGCCTCAAAGTTTGTAGTAATTTGTTATATAGCAATAGAAAACTATCCATGAAGGAGAGAGAAAAAAGATTAACAAACACACAAGCATCAGTGACTGACTGTGAGCAATATAAGGGATTCCAGTATTTGTGTAATTAAAGTCCTAGAAGAAGGGGAAGGGCATATTTAAAGATGTAATAGACAAAGTGTGTATAACATATAGCCAAATTATGCCAAGTATATAATAAATGCAATTATTACTATGCAACATTTACTTCTATTCAATAGTTTAGCCTGGGTGCCTCAGTCGGTTAAGTGTCTGACTTTGGCTTGGGTCATGATCTCATGCTTTGTGAATTCAAGCCCCACATTGGGCTGTCTGCTGTCAGCACAGAACCTACTTTGGGTCCTCTGTCCTCCCTCTCTCTTTCCCCCTCTCTCTGTCCCTCCATGCCCCCCCTCAAAAATAAATAAACATTAAAAAAAACTGGGTGAAGTAGAAATTAGTTTCCTATTTAATTTACTGAAAGAGAAATTACTATATAAAATGTATTGAACCTACAAAAAATAGTATGTAGATTTTATAGGCTCAATGCCTAAAAGTTGATCATGAAACTTGACCTGACACCAATCATTTTCTAGAAGATTATCAGCAGATTCCTGGCCTCACAGAGCCTCATTTCATTAATAAATGTCCAATATTAACTACTATGTAAAAACAAAATAATTTATTAAAATCAAGACTATCTGCTAAACAACCATTTAAAAAATATAAAACTCTAGTGCCATTGTTGCAGGAAGCCTCTGTGATAATACCTAAGATCTCCACTATCTGATATTCATGCCCTTGCATACTCCTTCCCAGAATGGAATTACTGGCTCACTTGTAATGAATAGAATATGGCAGGAGTGATAACATGGTACTTTTGAGATTAAATTATAAGACTGTCTTCTGTTTTGGGTTCTCTCTCTTTCTCTCTCTCTCATCACTAGCCCACTAGAAAGCCAGTTGCCATGTTTTGAGGCAACCCTGTGGAAAAACCCAACTGGCAAGTGATTGAGTCCTGTCAACGAGCACATGTGTGGACTTTGGAGGGGATCCCAGTATTATCACCAGTTGAACTATTGGGTGAGACTACCACCCCAGCTGATAACTTGACTGCAACCTCCCAACAGACCTGGAGCCAGAGGCACCACACCTAAGTACACTTAAGCTGTGCTCAGATTCTTGACACACAGGAATTCTTTTAAGCCTCTATGGGTTGGGAAAATTTGTCACACAGCAGTAGATAACTGATGCAAATTAATTATTCAGCAGTTTAATCTTTTTCATAAAGAAATTCTGAAGATCCTTTTTAGATAATATAGGGGAAAATAATCCTACCTTCTACTTTGTGTACCATAGTATTTTCATGGATCTGTAAGCAAGTCAACATGTATCAGGTTATTACATGAACATTCAAAATCTGTAGTAATTTGACACCATAATGTATTCAACTATTGTCACCAATGAGTAGTGTGATACAGAGAACAGAGTTTACCAGGAACCAAAGTAACATTTCCACCATTTAACTCTTGTTATCATTTTCTAATCTTAGAGAATTATTAGGTTCTTTTAAAAGTGTTCCAGAGAGATATCTTTAATTGCTGGTGTTATGTTCAAGTTAAACAACTTTCTACCCACACAAATGGGTAGAATTATATGACTCACTAATTCTCCCACTGAACAGAGCTCCATAAAACCTTTTGGTCATCTGGCTCAGCCAGCACCTTTGGGGTTAATAACCTAAGGCTCTCTGGGACCTAATAATTATATCAGACAAATATATATATATATATATATATATATATATATAGCTCCTCCTAGCTAAGTAATATCGAGGCTAGAGACACAAGACAAAGAAGATGATGATGAAAATAGCATTGGTAGAGCAGTTTAAAGTTTACAATATTATTTGTCATTCACAGTTTTATTTGTTTCTCACCAAAAATCCTGTGTACCTAGATGTTTTGATCATAAGCCCTTTTCACCATGCTTATTCTTTGTTCTGTATCTAGGACAGGGTTTGATAACTCTGGAATTCAAAAACATTTGACTCAAACAGAGTAACTGTTAATTCCATAAGCCATGAAATGCCTGCATAAAAAGTAAATAGATCCATCATAATGAGAAAAATCCTATACCTTATTGTCTTCCCGACCTACTCTTGGCTGGACTTTGAAATTTTTTCTGTTCCATATTGCTTAAGACTTTTTTTTTTTTTGAGAGAGAAGGTTTACTCTGGCTTAATGAGCCAAATTCTTTGAGCCAACAGCTACCTTCCCTACAAGCCCATAAACAAAATTGACCATATTTGTTACAGGAAAAGGCAGTCCAATGACATGGTAATGACTGCCTACTGTGGAATTTTCATCTCCTGCAGAAATTTATGGCCCCATTCACCACAGCATCATATGCCTCCTAGAAAAAGAAGCAATGAGTAGTTTATTCCTGTCTAGAAATTGATGTGTAGCCAGGGGTAACATGTGCACATTCACATCTGCCTAAAGCAGGGTGTAAAATGTGCCCATGAATCAAAGATTCTCTAGTATTTTTAAATCACAGAAAGTCAGAACTAGCTGCCAGAGGGAGGCTTTGGTAGATAGGCAGCACTTTGCTGAAATATGTGCCTTGATCTGTTGTTCCATTTCCTGGACTGGATGTTCTGCACAGGTCCTTTTGGCCCTAATGCTGTAATGCTTGTGGACCAGCTGAGTTCATTTAAGGAACCTTCCTAAGCTGTGCTAGTAATGTGTTGAATCCTTGATGTCATCTGATATTTTTCATGGGTGCTTTGGATGATGAGACACAGTATACATGGAAGAATATTACAATATAGCTATGGCAGGCAAGGAGTTATCAAACCTAGATGAAAAAAAAAAAAAGGAAACTTGTTGACTGAAAAAGAAAACATTACAAAATAACATGTTTGGCAAAGACCACTAGTGGAGTCCCAATTTCCCTTCCCCACTATTTCCTTTACATTAGAACTCCTGATATGAAACAGCCATCTGAAACAAAGATATTTCTCAGTAGTTCATCAGTAGATAAAGTCATTTGTTATGTTCTGGCCAATGAGATATAAGCTCTAGGGTTATGTGTAATATCTTGGAAGAGTCCTGCTGGCTCAAATGCAGACAAGATGACAGGAGTGCAAGTAGCCATCCTGAACCACGAGGTGGAACTTATACGCCAAGGATGGTGGACCAACAATACGGAGGGGAAGGGATCCCTGACACCATGCATGCTACCTCCAAACTTCATTTACATGACAGAAAAATAAATAGTTATCTTGTTTACATCACTACCATTTTGGGTTTTCTGTCACTCACAGCAGAATTAATACTGGTGACAAAGCAAGAATATTTGTATCCCATTTTAATAAAGTTATTTAGGTGTGTAGGCGTGTGTGTGTGTGTGTGTGTGTGTGTGTGTTAGGTCCAGCCACCCAGCATCCAGTATCCCATTTTAATATCATTCTGATTTCCTTTTAGTGAACTACCCCTCTACTGCTGTGTGATGCCATGGTGGCTGGTCATGAATACATTCTCTGTTTAATAGATCCAAGGGGGTCTCTAGAATCTCCTTTCATCAAGTCCTTCTTCTCACTCCCCTGTTTCAGTGAGAGTGTTTTAAAGCTCACTCCTAAGTACTCTCCATTTCTTGATGGTGCTCCTCCACAAAGGAATTTATCATCCCCATCAGCATCTGCTACAACTATAAACAGATGGTTCACAAAATACATCTCTAGTCTGAACCTGTCCTTTGAATTTTGTATGCAGGTTATCAGTCAGGACCCTGGCAGAAATGAGTGATACACTCAGATTGGCACAACTTGAGTGGGTAGACAGGATATGGGGAAATTAAAAGAGGTAGTGCAGTGTTCTGGAACAAGCAAGAATGCAGCCAGACCCTGGAGAGACAGGATTTGGAGGGGAGGGCATCTCACAAGAGCTGTGATCTTTGGTTCTGGGATGCAGCCATCCCACAGCAACTTGGCAGGGGGGAAGCAAGGAAAACAGAGACCCACCTTACTCCACTTTCTCCTTTGATCTGCTAGTGTACCCCACTAGGCTAACCTGATCTGAAGCCAGAGGCAAAGGGAGTTTGTTGATGCAGCTCAGCTTCCCGGGGCTGCAAGCAGGGTGGAGAGGTCCAGATCATGTGTGACACAGCCTATCTAGCCAGTTGCCTACTTAACATCTTTTGCTGTCTCAAGGCACCTGAAATTCAGCCTTCCTCACAGCACACCATTCATCCAGCCCCTTCCAAGATTTGGCCAACCTGCTCCTCTTTCATTGTTCCCAGGAAATGGCACCATTACCAATGTATTTCTGCAATCCAGAAACCTGGAAATTATTCCTGGACCCTCTCTTTCTCTGTCCATCCATACTCAGTCTATCACCAAGTCCAGGTACTTTTATGGAACCTAAATTCAGCAAAACAAAATCCATTTTCTCCTAGGACTTTGAGTCTTGAGAACAAAGGTGCCAGCAAGGAAGGAAGGCCAGGCCAGGACCACTCGATCCCTGTCTATTACAAGCTCTGTTCTTTAGCCTCTCTTCAAACTCATAGGACTCCTATATTCTTCCAGTATAGCCTCTTTTTTTGGTCAATTTAGTGTGAGTTATTTCTGCTGCTTGAACAACAGTCTTAATGAATAAAGGAAAATGTTTAATTAGGAGGCTGAGAAAGTACGTGCTCCTCAAACATCTCATCACTCTTTACAACTAACAGGATGTCTGAAACTATTCTCTATTTTTGCATATCTTCTCCAAAGAGAGGCATTAATGGATAATTTTGTTCATTAAAAGAATGTAAAGTAGAGCTATGTATAATTCAATCATAGCATGGGCCCATATGTCAGCAATGGGC
Source organism: Prionailurus viverrinus (assembly GCF_022837055.1). Taxonomy (NCBI): domain Eukaryota; kingdom Metazoa; phylum Chordata; class Mammalia; order Carnivora; family Felidae; genus Prionailurus; species Prionailurus viverrinus. The sequence goes on along the minus strand of NC_062562.1, from coordinate 131,668,810 downwards.
ATCTCTCAGAGGATGGATTAGAGGTGATTTGTGTTTTCCTCTTTGGGTCTTTGGTCACCATGTTTTCTACCATAAATACTTACTAGCTTTGTGGTTGGGTTTTACAAAGTAAGTGAACATCATCTTAAAAAACAAGCTAAATAAACTATAGTGTATTGATGCTGGAATAATAATAAAAATGCTTTAATATCAAGGCAAATAGCAAGAAAGCAGCTATTACAGAATCGTATTAAAAGACAAAACTAAGGTTTGGATTTTGGATGGGTGTTTTAGTGATACACACATGCACACACTTGAACATACACACACACAGTGGCTGAGGTCACTCACTCAGTGTGTATCCAGTTATTGAGTGTCTGTTTGTACTGTCTTGCTTATACTTGAAACAAGGTAATTGTTTGACTACTAGATTGTACCTTCATTCTGTGTCTATATATAGCAGAGAGCCTATACAGGTCTCACAAGTACAAATGAATGAAGACTTTCATTCTTGAAACACTTATGGTCTTGTGTGGAATTACAGTGTGGCCCGTGAACCCCCTGTATCAGAGTCACCTCTGATGAAGACACCTAAGTTCCTCCCCAGGAACCAGAGAAGTTGACAAAGTGAAGATGAAATTTAAGCCTGATTTTTTTTTTAATATTTTGATTTTTTAAAAAATTTTGTGTAATCAATTTTTTAAATTTACATCCAAGTTAGTTAGCATATAATGCAACAATAATTTCAGGGGTGGATTCCTTATTGTCCCTTACCCATTTAGCCCATCCCCCGTCCCACAACCCCTCCAGTAACCCTCTGTTTGTTCTCCATATTTAAGAGTCTATTATGTTTTGTCCCTCTCCCTGTTTTTATATTATTTTTGCTGCCCTTCCCTTATGTTCATCTGTTTTTTCCCTTAAAGTCCTCATATGAGTGAAGTCATATGATTTTTGTCTTTCTCTGACTAATTTTGCTTAGCATAATACCCTCTAGTTCCATCCACATAGTTGCAAATGGCAAGATTTCATTCTTTTTGGGGCACCTGGGTGGCTCGGTCGGTTAAGTGTCTGACTTCGGCTCAGGTCATGACCTTGCAGTTCGTGAGTTTGAGCCCCATGTCAGGCTCTGTGCTGACAGCTCAGAGCCTGGAGCCTGCTTTGGATTCTGTGTCTCCCTCTCTCTCTCTGCCCTTGCCCCACTCACACTCTGTCTCTCTCTGTCTCTGAAAAATAAACAAACGTTAAAAAAAAAAGTTAAAAAAATAAATAAAAGATTTCATTCTTTTTGATTGCTGAGTAATACTCCATTGTATATATAAACCACATCTTCTTTATCCATTCATCCATCAATGGACATCTGGGCTCTTTCCATACTTTGGCTATTGTTGATAGTGCTGCTATAAACATGGGGGTACATGTGTCTCTTTGAAACAGCACACTTGTATCCTGTGGATAAATACCTAGTAGTGCAATTGCTGGGTCGTAGGGTAGTTCTATTTTCAATTTTTTGAGGAACCTCCGTACTGTTTTCCAGAGTGCCTGCACCAGCTTGCATTCCCACCAACAATGCAATAGAGATCCTCTTTCTCCGCATCCTTGCCAACATCTGTTGTTGCCTGAGTTGTTAATGTTAGCCATTCTGACGGATGTGAGGTGGTATCTCATTGTGGAATATTTTGATTTTTTTTAATGTTTATTTATTTTTAAGAAAGAGAGAGAAAGAGACAAAGCACGAGCAGGGAAGGGGGAGAGGGAGAGAGGGAGACATAGAAACCCAAGCAGGCTCCAGGTCTGAGCTGTCAGCACAAAGCCTGACACGGGGTTCGAACTCACCAACTGCAAGATCATGATCTGAGCCTAAGCTGGATGCTTAACTGACTGAGCCACCCAGACACCCCTAAGCCTGATTTTTAATGATATAAGGAGATAAAGAATTAACTGGCCAAAGAAACAAGAATCCGGCATTCTAGGTAGTATAAACAAAAAATAATTCAGAACATAATTCTAGAGCTTCCCAATTCAGTAACTTGTAAATAATGTGCCATAATAACAGTATTACAGACTTATACTTCTTATTCTTCTTATACTACCAAGAAAGCGTCCATGCTCAAGTTAAAAGCTGAACACTGGCACTGTCCATGGCCTGAACAAGTAACTAACATATTTATGAATTGTCCTCCTGTTTATACTTCAAACAAGTTAATTGTTTGACTAACATACTGTACCTTCATTGTAAGTTACATGTGACCAATAATAAGCTGGACTTTTATAGCAATCTTTGAGTTAGACACGTCCTATATTTTACCCCTGGAGCCAAGTTCAACAACACTATACTAATACTGCCTTTGAGTTCATAAAACATCCAGAAAACTTACATGTAACTTGTCTTTTAAAAATCAGCTACTGAAGTATTAACAAAATGATTATTTCAAAATCATAACTCCCCAAGCTGCTTTTACTTTGCCTTAATTGTAGTGAACTCATTCATCCATTTATCTATTGACTGATATATTCAGTCATTCATTCAAATATTCATATACACAGAACACTGTATACATGTGTAAGAAACTGGAGATTCAATGGTAATTAAATCCTTCCCTCAAATAAAAAAGCTTACAGATAAGTTTACAGATAAAACGGATATGAGAGATAGCATGTGATAAATGCCACAAAATTAAAACATACAAAGTACTAAGAGAGCTCCGAGGTGGGAAAGCTAGCTGCTACCTGGGTTTCACAGGACAGCTTTGCCATTTACAGGTCAGATAATGAGGGAATAAAGCTGACAGTCTCAACATCCAGATATGGGAGTGGAAGAATCAAATACATGCTTGGAGTCTGGGTAGCGATAATGGAAGCCAAGAGGAAGAACAGCTTTTGAGACAAGGAGTGATGAGTTCTATTTAGGGCTGAGTCTAATATGCTGCTGGGATATCTAAGGAGATATGAGAGCAGACAGTTGGGAAAACTAGTCTCTGGCTCTGGAGAAGGTATAGGGCTGAAGGTCACATGGTCAAGGTTGGAATCAAGGCTCACTAACAACTCAAAATGCGGCCTAAGTTGTGTTGTTAAGCCTCTTTGATCTTCAGCTTCTTCCTCTGCAAAGTGAAAATACTGTGTTAAAGCCAAGGTCCCCCAAGTGTGGTACACCACATGATTTTAGGTGGTCCACACAGAAACTTCGTTTTACTATTTTGTATTTATTTTTTATGTGTTAAGAAATAGTGCGTAAGAAAACCTTGATTTCACTGACGTTATTTCTTTGGCTAAGTGAAGAAAAAAAAGCATGTTGATTTTTAAGGAATATTATACAGGCAATAGTCTGACAAGGTGGAGATTATAAAGATAGTTTGCAAATGCTAAGTTTGGAAAGCCAGATTTTAGTTGTCTAGAGATGCTTGATACTAAATAGTCCTAAATTCTCTAGCAAATCATAGGTTTGATGGTATTTTCATAGGTGGAAATGGAGGACTAGATAAGATTGTCATGAAAAGGGGGCTCAGGGCAGAGCCTGGAGGATCCTACAATGAAGGAATGATGACAGGAGGTGAGACTGGGATGTGGCAGTCCTGTCAGCAGCCTCAGATGGAGGCGAGGGGTGCTGCAAGCAAAGAAGAAGGCCAAGAGGAATGGCAAGGAGCTCTGCTTCTGTTCTTAACTCTGAGAAGTGGGAAGCAGGGAGGTTGCCGTGTGTAGAGGGAGCAGAAGGCTGGAGGAGACAGCCAGTTACTTGTACTTCACGTGCCAATGGAAGTACTCTGATCCTATGATTCAGTAAGCTGAGACTAAAGCATGGTGACATTAACTGCACCTCGTAGAACAACAAACTCAATCACATTCTGAATCAAATGTCCCACGCTCTGCGTCTGCACCTACTCTTTTAAGTGTGGGCAGTTCATTCCAACTGACATTTAACTGGTGTCTAACCAGTTCCAGACACTATTCAAGGTAGTGGGGATTTAGAAATGGATGAGATATATTTACTGCCTCAAAGAGCTCACAGTGTGGAAAGGAAGGCAGATATGTTTACAAATAAATTAGAATTCAGTGTGAAGCGTCTCATTATAAAAGTATGTGCAAGAAACAGCAGGAGGAGACAAGAGAAAGTGTAAAACTCTGCTTGGATGAGAATGGGAGAAGAGAAGGGGGGTAGTCAGGAAAGACTACCCATATACTGCATACATGAAGGAAATTTTACATTTTCAGACACTCTAAGATTTGTTCATTCAAACAATATCTACTGAATGCCTATTATGTGCCAAGCACTATTCTAGACACTAGGGATAAACAGCAAACAAAAGTGATTTTAAAAATCCCTGTATTCATGGAATTTACAAGCTAATGAGGGAAAACAAGTGACAGATCAGCAAATAAATAGTTTGTGAGATGGTGGTCAAGTGCTAGGAGGAAAAATAAGACCGGAAAGGAGGACGAGAACGGCATGAGGTAGAGTGAGCTATTATTTTTAAAAGAATAGTCAGGAGGAAGTCTTAGTAAAAACAGGACCTTTGAGCAAATTCCTGAAGGAGGAAAGGAAGCAAGCCATGTGGATTAAGAGGAACAGTGTTCCAAGAAGAGGGAAGAGAAAACGCAAAGGTTCTGAAGTGGAAGCATGCCTGGCATGTTTGGAAAAGCTTGGAGCAGAGTGAGTGGGCACCAAGGAGAACAGAAAATAGGTTGGAGAATTAACATAGAGTTGAATCAGCTTTGAACAGAGTGACAGGCTTTAGAAACATCATCCAAGTATGTATGTCCAGTGGGCACTGGACTCTTTGAATCTGGAGTTGAGGTGAGAGGTCTGAGCTGGGGGTACATGGTGGATAGATGGATTTAAAGTCCTGAGCTTGCATGAGACCATCAAGGGAGTGAACGTAGATGGTGAATACAGGTCTGTGTTCTCCTAGAAGCCAGGAGGCCTCCAGTGTTTCGACATCATGACAATGAGGAGGAACCAGGAGAGAAACAAAAAGAAGAGAAGAAGGGGAAGTCAGGCGAGTGCAGCGTCCTTGAAGCCCAGTGAAGAATAGTTTCAAGAAGGAAGGAGTGATCACATATGTCAAATGGGTCAGATGTTGCTAAGGGGTCAAATAAAAGGAAGACTAGGAGTTTCCCATTGAATGAGCAGTGAATGTACACGTGCTTGTTGATCTCAATAAGACAAGTTTCCATAGACAGTGGGAGCAAAACCCCCTTCCTTAGGGGTTCAGGAAAGGAGAGTAGAACTGGAGCTGGGAAGCATAGACAACAAGAGCAACATCACTTCCAGGCATTCACCCATTTATTTATTAACCAGATATCTATTGAGCTCCTGCTACATGCTAGACATTGTGATGAGTGCTAAGGACACAGATGGCGAACAAAACAGACATAGCTATTCTGTCTTCAAGAATCTGAAAATCAGACCAGTAAGCAAGTGTTCACAATACATATAAAACTACAATGGCAGAGGTAGGTACAGGGTGTTTGGGAGGGTGTAGAAGGGAGACACCTACCAGAGATATTTCCAGTGAGAGGTCAGAGAAGTTTTCCTATAGAAGTAACATCTAAGCTGAGACCTGAAGTGAAGAAATTAGCTAGATACAGGCAGAAAGTGTCCTGCCTTCTCAACAAAGCATGAGAGCCACTGTGCTTCCAAGTAATTTACATAGACCTGCAATTAAAAAGCCCAGATATTTACACAAGGGTTGATACTTCCCAAGGCACTATCCACGCATTATTTTATGTGACCTTTACAAAAATCTGGAGATGTAATCAGTGCTGTGCTATTATCACTGTATTACATGTGACCAAGTTGAGGTACAGAGAGATTAATTAAGTAGCTCCCTGTCTTAGTCTGGGCTGCTATAATAAAATATCATAAACTGGCTGGCTTATAACTACATAAGCCTATTTCTCACAGTTCCGGAGGCTGAGAAGTCAACATCAAGGCTCCGAAAAGATTAGGTGTGTGGTGGTTCATAAATAGCTACCTTTTCACTGTGTCCTCACTTGATAGAAGGGGCCAGGGATCTCTCTGGGGTCTCTTTTATAAGGGCACTGATCCCATACATGATTTAATCTCCCCCATGATTTAATCGAATTCCAACCCCACCCCCCTCCTAATACCATCACATTGAGAATTAGGGTTCAACATATGAATTCCGGGAGGACACAAACTTTCAGGCGATAGCATTCTCTGAGGTCCTAAGACTGATATTCTCAGAACCAGGGAATGAACGTGATTGACACATAGTGAGCACTCACTATGTGCCTGACAATATTTTAATCACTTTACATGTGTTAACCTGTTTAGTCCTCACAAAAATCCCATCATCTCCATTTTACAGATAAGGAGACTAAGCCACTAAGTTAAACCTTGCCCAAGTCTTCACAGCAAGTAAGTGGCAGAACCTAAATTCAAACTCACATAGTCTGCCATAAGAGCACGCAGAAACACCCACCATACTATACTGTCCTCTGAGAGGTATCAGCGGTTACTGAGCCATGAAGAAATGCATTTGTATATGGATCAAGGTGGGAAAGATGCTCTTTCCTGATATCCCTATTAGAATGATCAAATGACCTCTATGAAATGAAGTCTGTGATAATTTTGTACAATCTTGTTCAATTATGTGAAATTTCCATTATCCTGGAAGGGACGGATGTCTTATTTCTGTGACTTGGGAATTGTCTTGAGGTTCCTCTAGCTTTCGTTGTCTTCCAGCACTCAGAAGCTCCCCAGAGCCTGCATAGCACGTACAGGGGACAGTCACATATCAAACACAACAAATGCAGGGATCCGACTGTTTGAGGAACACACTGGCAATGAGACATCTAAGTGAGGGTTGTTTTTTTTTTCAAATCAGTTTCTTCAGGAGAAATCTGATGCTACTCTTGGTCAAAATGTCTTTGAAACTTCTCTTCCACTCAGTCACTATGGCACGTAGAAAATACTCATCCTTACAGCAAGGAATTTTGGAAAAGTTTAAAGGAATTTACAGCCAATTCTGTTGATCAAGTTTTTATTTTTAACAGTTTTATTGAGATCTAATTTATATACCATAAAATCCACCAATTAGACATATGTCAATGATTTTTTATAAATCTATAGACTTGTGCAACCATCACCAAAACCCAGTTTTAGGATGTTTTCATCATCTCATAAAGCTCCCCAGTGCCCATTTAGATTTTATCCCCACTATCCTAGGCAACCACTGATCTTATTTCTATGCCTACATATTTTTGTTTTCTGATGTTTTTTTTAAATGGGATCATACGGCATGTGGTTCTTGTTCCTACTCCTTTCACTTAGCATTATGTTTTGAGGCTGGTTCATGTTATAGCATGCATCAGTACTTTGTTTCAGTATATCACTGAACAGCGTTTCCTTGTATGGATATACCACATTTTGTTCATCCATTCACCAGCTGATAGACATTTGAGTTGTTTTTAGTTTGGGGCTATTATGAATGCTATAAACCTTCACATGCATGTCTCTGTGTGGATGTTTTATATCTGTTGAATGGGGGTTTTTAAGCATACAATTCAATGGTTCTTAGTATTGGCACAGAGTTGTACAGCATTGCCACTATCTAATTGCCGGGTGTCTTCATCATCCCCAAAAGACACTCTGTACCCGGTTAGCAGTCACTTCTTATTCCTCCTTCCTTCTGTTCCCTGGAAACCAAGAATCTACTTTCTATGTATTTTACCTATTCTGGGCATTTTATATAAAGGAATCACGCCATGTGGAGCTTTTCGTGACTGGCTTCTTTCACTTAGCATAATGTTTTCAAGATTCACCCATGTCATAGCACGTATCAGTGCTTCAGTCATGCTTAGTGGCAAATACCGGATTCTGTGGACACCCCACACTTCATCCAGTCATGAACTGGTGCACATTGGGGTTATTTCCCCTTTTTGGCTATTATTAATAATGCTGCTAGAAACATTTGTGCGCAAGTTTTAGCACGGACGTGTTTTCAATTCTCATTTCTCTGGGGTATATATCTAGGGGTGGACTTGCTGGGTCATATGGGAACTCTATGTTCAACTTTGTGAGAAATTGCTTAACTGTTTCTCAAAGTGGTTATACCATTTTACATGCATTCAGCAATGCATGAGGGTTCCAGCTTTTCCACAGCCTCATCAGCACTTGTTATTATCTTGTTTTTTTACTAGCCATCCTAGTGGGTATTGATGAGGTTTTGATAATATTGTCTGGGTAAAATTAAGTAAAACTAATACCACCAATAAGAACTAAAAAAGAATACCAGAGATTGATAGCAAAATAAAAAAGGAACTTCTGTGTGGCACACATAATGTGATTGTTAATAATTTCCAAGCAGGTGCTTCCTAAGACTCTAGAGTAGCAGTAGCATTGTTTGCCCGAACATGGCTTTCATGTGGCTTTGAGAAGGACAACACTAATGTCTCCCCACATCTATCTGAGGAAGGAGGGGCTTGTGGATTTATACACTGCAGGTACAAGGGTCAATGAGTCTGACTTCTTTGGAGGGCAATTTTGTTAGTAAGTTTCAGAAGGCTTAAAGAGAACAATTTCAGCTCTCAGAATGTGTCCTGAGAAAATAATCAGAGACACAAAATTTATGCACAAAGATGTTCATCACAGTATTATTTATAAAGATAATTACTGAAGGCTTTAAATTCTTATATTTTATATCTTCTTCTTTGTTCTTGTATTTTTCAAATCTCCTATGGTTCCTTTATATAATCCAAACAATTCAGAATAAATGCCATTTCTTAAAAACCCTACTCAGTCTTCAGGGTCCAGTTCAAGGCTGCATCTTTCTTCATACCTTTTTCAATCTACCAGTGGTTCCTCCCTTCAGGCATTCCAGGTGCAGGTAGGGCTGGGTCTGAGGCAAAACACACTAAGAGAAGGGTTGCTCATAATGACAGAGATACATCACAAAAAGTGACTTTTTAACCAGGTGTCTAACCATTTAAGAAACTGATTATAGTTTTAGATATTCAAGAGTTAGTTTATTAATAAGAAAAATTTTCTTTGCCCCAATGGGTCTATGGAAATTCACTTTGAACAAGCCTAAAAGGGGTTAAGCATACTTTTGATGCCTCCTACTAGCATAGACTGGAAACATTCCTGGGTGAGTCTCCAGAGTAAACTGCTGGGTTACTCCCACAACTAAGGAGACAAAACTGTCAAATTCAGACAGTGATCCATGGCTACATTTCAGAAAAAGGACTTGTTTGTAGTGAGCTATCAAATAATGACCACTTCATAGTAATAACTATCCAATAACAGCCTTGCAACTTTCCAGAAACTCCTTATTAAACCTTGGGGCGTTATAAGTACTTCATGATTTCCCTACCCAAATGAGTAGTCTCACTAACAAGTTTTAACTGATAAGGTAGAACTTTTGTCTCATCCAGGGGGAAAATCTGTGAAAAGAAATGAAATGTATATGTATGTATACATACATATGCATATTACTATAGAATTTAGTGTTGTTTTATCAGCCACACTAAAATATCTAGGCAGGCAGCCAAAAACCTCAAAATATGCTTTCTTTTGGCCCAAATAAATAATAATAATGAATAACTTTAAAAAAGTTCATTATATTGAATTATAATCAGCAACATATAAGTATGAGATTATTGTGTTATATATTTATGCACTGTTCAATCAACTACTTTAATTATAATTTTGGTTATGTTTTCTACAATAATAAAAGAAAAATATCACATATCACTAGTGGATTATAACAACAGGCATAATAATGTCAAGTAACACCCTTGAGTGTGAGTCCATAAAGAAAATTTACATGTAGCATTGTCTAAGAACACTTTAGAAAATATCACATCAATACATATTTTTTTAATTTTTTTTTTAAATTTACATCCAAATTAGCACATAGTGCAACAATGATTTCAGGAGTAGATTCCTTAATGCCCTTTACCCATTTAGCCCATCCCCCCTCCCACAACCCCTCCAGCAACCCTCAGTTTGTTCTCCATATGTATGAGTCTCTGATGCTTTGTCCCCTGCCCTGTGTTTATACTATTTTTGTTTCCCTTCCCTTATGTTCATCTGTTTTGTCTCTTAAAGTCCTCATATGAGTGAAGTCATATGATTTTTGTCTTTCTCTGACTGACTAATTTCACTTAGCATAATACCCTCTAGTTCCATCCACGTGGTTGCAAATGGCAAGATTTCATTCTTTTTGATTGCTGAGTAATACTCCATTGTATATATATACACCACATCTTCTTTATCCATTCATCCATCAATGGACATTTGGGCTCTTTCCATACTTTGGTTATTATTGATAGTGCTGCTATAAACATGCTGGTGCATGTGTCCCTTCGAAACAGCATACCTGTATCCCATGGATAAATGCTTAGTAGTGCAATGGCTGGATTGTAGGGTAGTTCAGTTTTTAGTTTTTTGAGGAACCCCCATACTGTTTTCGAGAGTGGCTGCACCAGCTTGCATTGCCACCAACAATGCAGAAGAGATCCTCTTTCTCTGCATCCTTGCCAACATCTGTTGTTGCCTGAGTTGTTAATGTTAGCCATTCTGACAGGTGTCAAGTGGTATCTCATTGTGGTTTTGATTTGTATTTCCCTGATGATGAGTGATGTGGAGCACTTTTTCATGTGTCAGTTGGCCACGTAGATGTCTTCTTTGGAGAAGTGTCTATTCATGTCTTTTGCCCATTTCTTCACTGGATTATTTGTTTTTTGGGTGTTGAGTTGGATAAGTTCTTTATAGATTTTGGATACGAACCCTTTATCTGATATGTCATTTGCAAATATCTTCTCCCATTCTGTCAGTTTTGCTGATTGTTTCCTTCGCTGTGCAGAAGCTTTTTATTTTGATGAGGCCCCAGTAGTTCATTTTTGCTTTTGTTTCCCTTGCCTCTGGAGACATGTTGAGTAAGAAGTTGCTGCGGGCAAGATCAATGAGGTTTTGGCCTGCTTTCTCCTTGAGGATTTTGATGGCTTCCTGTCTTACATTTAGGTCTTTCATCCATTTTGAGTTTATTTTTGTGTATGGTGTAAGAAAGTGGTCCAGGTTCATTCTCCTGCATGTTGCTGTCCAGTTTTCCCAGCACCACTTGCTGAAGAAACTGTCTTTATTCCATTGGATATTCTTTCCTACTTTGTCAAAGATTAGTTGGCCATACATATATCAACACATATCTGAATGGACTTATAATACTAGGCAAATACACTAACAAACAAACCAAACATTCCCCTACTTGATGAAAATAGCAGTACAATGTCAGTTAGCAAAAAACTTTGCAACAGAGAGAGAGAGACAGAGAAAAGGAGAGACAGAGAATCAGAGACAGAAACAATAAGAGAGAGAACAGAGGGAATCTAAAAGATAAAATTTCAGGTATCAGGTCCTGGAACAAAATAATCTTAAAAATGTTCTCTTCAATACATACGCCTCATAGCTCTTATTTATATTAATGTACAGTAATCTGTATTGCTATATTGTCATTCATTTTCACTGATAATTGAAATTATTAAACTTCTTTTCTTAGCTACAAGCACAAATTGAACACTACTAGTGAAATGTTAGCAAATCCAACATTGGGATGTCACATATCAGAGAAATGGCCCATTTCTGACAACCATATATCCACAGTGCTTGTATCAGGTGACTGTGTTTACAAAGGAAAAAAGTGTTCCAAAGGTCCTCTAACCAACAGTATAACGTTGTGTGTTGTGTACCACAGGCCTTCAGTCGATAAAGAGGGAGAAAGATTGGAGAATTCACTAAGCACATGCACAGAAATCAAAGATCTTCCAAAAATCTTGTGTTTTTTGAAAAATGAAAAGAGACATAAAGGGTTATCCTTTTTGAATCCTGTACAGTCAACCAGATACAGGATTTAACTAATCTTAGAATGTGTTCCTCTTCTGAAATAGAGAAATAGACCTCATAATAACAATGCCATTCATACCACATTATACTAGGACAACTGATGAGTCAACGGACGGGGTTCTATACTATTTGAGAAAGGCCACGTCAAACCTGACCCAGCTCTTGATGCTTTCCCTGCAACTGTGTCAAGGGACTGCTCTGTGGTCGGCTTGGCCCGGAAGGCAGGTGGGAGGAAAAGCAATTGCCATACCACCTGCTGTTTCTGCACAGAAGACCCCCCCCCCCCCCGCGCCCCAGGCTATAGGAGAGTCATCCAGGAAAAATACCCTACCCTCGGATCTGGGCATAAAGAAGGAGTGGGTGGCTATTCAAGGTCTTTCAGTTTGACTTACTGCACCACTAAAAGTAGTGTTCTCTTTTAAGGGATTAGGTGCTAAGAACGCTTAATTCTTTTATTACTTAAAAAAAAATTAAGGTTATTTATATAAATAAATCAGTCTATAAAGGAGATGAAATCCTTACAAGGGAAGAAAATAAAGTAGAAAAGAAGAATAAAGATAGGTGAGTGAGTAGACTGCAGTAGTAAGGGAAGATTTCACTATGGAAGTGCTACATTTGAGCAAAAACTGGAAAGAGATGGGTGAGTCACACGGCACCCAGAAGAGTGTTCCAGACAGAAAGGCATCAAGTGCAAAGTCCCTGAGTATGGAGCATGTCTGGCATGTGCAAGAAGCAGGGGGGCCCAGGTGCCAGACTCAGAGTAAGCAAGCAAAAGAAAGGCACAGAGAATAAGGCAATGGGGGTGGGGGCAGTGTATGAGGGTCTCATAGGGTCATGGAAGGACCCGGGTAGAATGGGGACTCACTGGAGCATTTCAAAGCGATAAAGGACCCTGTTAAGAGCCCCTTGTCTGTGACTGGTCACTCACAGCACTCTCACAGTTGGCCTGATGGTTCCCAAACTAAGTACAGGGAGCTTTCAAGGAATGAGAAAGAAGAGGAGTAGGGTGAAGAGTAGAGTGGGCACAGGTGGTGAGGGATGTTGTGATAAGGAGCACAGAAAGAACATGGGGTCACAGGTGCTGCCAGTGAAGGAGTGATAGCCATCACTGAGATGGAGGGGTACATGAGCACAGGCGTTGGAGAGCATTCACACTGGAGCCAAACCTCTAACCCGGCTTAATAATCCAGAGGGTTCTAAGGGCTAGAAAAATCACAATTTTGGCTCAAAAAGTTAAAATATGACCAAAAGAGATGAGTTGTTTTTACTTTACTGTACTTTATCATGAAGCTACACGATCTTTGGGAACATTCTGCCAGATGTGTCCCACCACTTATATTTTTTGTGTCCCACACTGGTGGCTGCTTTCAATGACAACTGTAAGCTGTGTTACATATAACTATGTACCAGTTATTATGGGTGAGATATTAAACATTCATTTTATAATCAGCTGTTGGAATATCCCAAGACAGACAAGTATATAAAAGAGGACAAATTTCAAGGTCCAGTCCTGGGCAAACACAGAGAGTGAAATAAGATTTCTGTTCAGCAATGTCAGACAAACTGACCAATCAGCACTGGCCCCTGTCCTTGAGGTAAAATAGAGGATCAAGGACATAAAGCCCCTGGGAGAGGTGGGGCGAGTGTCTTTTGTGGGGGCCCTTATATCTTCTCTGCTTATTTGATTTCCAAAAGAATGTACATTGACTGCGATTTTTTTTTCCTAAAAATGCTAAGAAGGATAAAGTAAAATATTCTTCCACTCTAACTCCTCCAACTACATGTAGTCACAGTACATGGATGCTTTTCTTCTAGACTGTTTTCCTGTGCATATATAATTCCTTACTCATGAATATATATTTCCTATACTTTCGCATTACACACACAAAATTATTTAAACAATGAAACAGTAGGTATTCTTTACATATTGTTCTACCCTTTCCCCCCTACTTAACTCTTCATTGTCTTCTCTCCAGATTAGGTTGTATAGATCTGCCTCACTCTTTTGTTTTTTTTTAATAGATTTTTTTAATGTGGTAAAATATATGTTCACATACAGTTTAGCACATTAACCTGTTTTAAGTGTACAGTTCAGTCACATTAAATACACTTACAATGTTTTGTGCCTAATGCTTAAGAGACAGGACAGCAGAATTGTCAGACATGGGCTTTGGAGTCAGTTGGCCTGGGTTCACCCCCCACTCCCATGCCAGGAGCAATGCAACAGCTTCCACATCTGTAAAATGTGGGTAATGGCCTCATCTATCTCACCGGAGTGCTGTGGAGATTAATACTTAAAGGACTCAGAAAAGGGCCTAGTATGCAAGGATGTTTAAGTATAGGACAAATTATATTTAACTATAAGTATATATCCTACTTTATCCAACCAGTTCCCTACAAATGGCCAGCTGGTATATTTTGGTGGCAGCTGGAAAGCTGAGAGAGCACACCTGAGCGGACCTCTGTGACCATAGGGTACTGTTGGCACAGAGTGGAGAAGAAGGGTGAAGGAGAGCATGCTACAACAAACAGGGCAGTCGTAAACAAGGAAGGATCCCCCACCCCAGCAGAGAAACACTGCCTTACTTTTTCATACTGCATTCCCACTTCCAGTAATTTTCCCCCACAGATTTACTTGCACACAAAGAAAATGATAAATGTAGAAGTCTATTCAATGTAGTTTTGTTTGTAGTAGTAACTGATGGGAAATAATCCAAATGTCCTTCTCGACATGGGACGAAATAATAATACACAGTACATTCATACAATGGAATGCTATGCAGCAGTTTTAGAAGCTTGAGAAACTAGGCGCCTGGGTGGCTCAGTCAGTTAAGCATCCAACTTTAGATTTCGGCTCAAGTCATGATCTCATCATCCATGGGATCAAGCCCCGCCTTGGGCTCTGCAATGACGGCATGGGGCCTGCTTGGGATTGTTGGTCTCCCTCTCTCTCTGTCTCTCTCTGTCTTTCTCTCTCTCTCAGAAATAAACTTAAAAAAAAAAAAAAGATTGAGAAACTGCTCCATGTACTATTTTGAAAGATTTCCAATACATATTAAATTTTTTTTAATGTTTATTATTTTTGAGAGAGAGAGAGAGAGAGAGAGACAGAGACGGAGACAGAGAGCAAGCAGGGGAGGGGCAGAGAGAGAGGAAGACACAGAATCGGAAGCAGGCTCCAGGCTGAGTTGCCAGCACAGAGCCCGACGCAGGGTTTGAACTCACAAACCGCGAGATCGTGACCTGAGCCAAAGGTAGCCGCTCAACCGACTGAGCCACCCAGGCGCCCCTCCAATACATATTAAGTGGAAAAAGAAAGTTTAGAGTAATATACAAGGTCTGTTAACATTTCTGTAAAAAGGAGGGTGGTAGATAAGAAGCCACATTTATTTATGGTCTTATTTGTGTATGCAATACAAGAAATTAATAAATGGGGCTATCTGGGAAAGGCTTTGCAGGCAGAGGTGGGAATGTGGTGGATGGGATTAGGGTGGCAATTAGAATTGTTAATTATGTGCCTTTTTCTAATTAAAAAAATTAGAATCTATAAATATTGCACTTTTTTTTTTTTAACTAAGGAATGAGGCATTTGTGGAATCTGGGACAAGAGTACCAATGCATGCCTACATACTATAAGTCTACAAATGTAAAAACTGTAAGTCAAGGTTACAAACTGTTAAAATATGTTCTCTTCCCCTACCTTGACAAATAAACTTTATTCATGACAAAAAAGATAAATAAGTGTAAAATTTGAAAGTTGGCAAAATATAAAGCACAAAAGAATTACAAATTATTATTGTGTATATCTGCATGGCCAATTGATGGTTTGGTGATGTTTAAAAGAGTAATAAAGATATGCATAATTCATAAGGTATTTTATATTTATTCCACACAGTTTTTTCTTGCTTTCATTTTAGTATAAACACATTATGTAGTTATAATAAAGATTTTCACATAATTTGAGTGCTACTGACAGTAATATCAAAATAGAAATCTTTCTTGGGTAATTGAAGTTTTTAGGTTTTTCCTCTTAATTAGTTTGAACTTGAAGAAACCACTCTGCTCAGGCAGAAACAACTGGAATTTTCAAAAACTTCATAAAGCAATACTTAGATTGGAAATAAATTATGAAATCTGATATCATGTTTAAACATGATAATGGGATCTTTATTGCAGAAATAATAA
This sequence comes from Prionailurus viverrinus, assembly GCF_022837055.1. Classification (NCBI taxonomy): domain Eukaryota; kingdom Metazoa; phylum Chordata; class Mammalia; order Carnivora; family Felidae; genus Prionailurus; species Prionailurus viverrinus. The sequence continues at coordinate 131,652,786 of NC_062562.1, read as the reverse complement.
TATTTAAATATATCCTATAAATCAATACCATTCAATTGCCTTTTTCTTCATCTCTCAAAGCAATATCTAGATCTATGTAGTATTTCTTAAATTCTTCTCATTTCCAAATTTCCAATGCTAAGATATTATAAAGAAACTAGAAATAGTACACCTCCTGCAGTATCTTGCTTCAAAGGACTCAAAATCTTAGAACTTGCCCATGTCTTCTTGAAGTATGAATACCATTGGTTTCTTTTAAATTGAGAGACCACAGGGCATCTGGGTGGGTCAGTTGGTTAAGCATCCAACTCCAGCTCAGGTCATGATCTCATGATTCGTGAGTTCGAGCCCAATGTTGGGCTCTCTGCTGACAGCTCAGAGCCTGGAAGCTGCTTCGGATTCTGTCTCTCTGTCTCTCTGCCCCTCCCCCACTCCTACTCTCTCAAAAATAAATGAACATTAAAAAAAATTGTTTAATAAACTGAGAGACTACATAAATCACAATAAAATAAATTATAAAAATGCAGCACCTGTAATCCTGAAAAACTCAATCACTATTAGAGATTGATAACATGGTAAAAAAAGGAACTCTGAAGTACATTGACACAGGTGAGGATGTGGTCAGTATAATGCATGCAGCAACAAACCATTATTCTTTCAAAGTATCTCAAATCATAACAGAAGTGAAGAAATAATGGCAAACAATTTTCCAGATCTGCTAAAACCACACAGGAAAACCCAAACCAACAATCTAAGGCAGATGGAGACAGATGCATAAGCCTGGGCAATAAAACCTTCTCTAAGAAGGTTACTAGGGAAAGAAAAATCTCAAGTCTCAGAAGAGATGGTAATTAATCCAATAATTTTAATGAATTTGAGCTTCTTGCTCCAATGTTTCCAGAATATTTATGTGACTGTGATCTGGACAGTATGATCATTTATTTATAATATAGCAGCAAGGATCTGATATAAAATTATAATATTCCAAGAGTACTTTATTAAAATGCTTTTTTAAAAAAATGTTTACTTATTTTGAGAGAGAGACAGTGGGGGAGAATCCCAAGCAGGCTCCATGCTGTCAGCGCAGAGACTGACACAGGGCTTGATCCCACGAACCAAGAGATCATGACCTGAGCCAAAATCAAGAGTAGGACACTTAACCAACTGAGGCACCCAGGTGCTTTATGTAGAGTAAGAATTTTATATTCTTATTAACCACTCACTTATTACTCATCTTAAAACTAACTGGGTAAAAAAAAAAAAATGGTTATTTGGAAGCAAGAGGAAAAAAGATAACTGAGGGAGGCCATCTATACAGAAAAAGGATTAGATGAAGTGAGCACTGATTGGATTGATTATCAAGATAGACCCATATTCATTCATAACCCCTATGCTTACTTCTCATAGCATGAGAATCACATTGTGTTGCAAAAGGCTTTTTATGTAATTGCCTCACCATTATACTATAAGCTTACAGATAAGGATGGTGACTACTCTGTTCTCCATTGTGTCTCCAGCAATTACACAGGGTCTAACACACAGTAGCTACTGGTAAATGATAACTGAAAAGGTGGATGGATGGAAGGATAGAATGATGGATGGAGGGAGGGATGGAGGGATGGATGGATAAATAGGTAGGTAAGCAGGTGGGTAGATTAGCTCATGCATCAGTGGTGTTAGGGAGCTATACATTCCTTGGCTACAGTAAATAAGAAAGTTTCTTCACATTCATGTGAAGTTGGACAGACAATGCCACAGCCACAAACATTTCTCAGATACCATTAACCTCTCCACAACAGTTTGCTAAAGTTCCCAGTGTTTACTTAAAAGAAATTCCAAATATTAGAAGAGAAATCTTAGAAATCCAAACCTAAAAAGTGAAAAAAAATGTACCACCTTCTTTTAATTGGCAATACCTTTTAGAGTTAGCTCTGGTCAGGGTCAATGTAAAGGAAGCTTTTTTTTTTTTCCTTTTTTGAGGTAATCTTGGATTTTATTTGTTTTTTTATTTTTTGCTAATTATTTATTTCACTGTGACTTGTCACACTGATATTCAATAAATCAACTGAGTAGAGTAAGATTAACTGAGAAATAATTCACATACTATATGATTTATTCATTTAAAGTATACAACTTAGTGATTTTTAGCCTATTCACAGAATTATTCAACCACAATGAATTTTAGAACATTTTCATCATTCTAAAAAGAAATCCCATATCCATTTTTTCCTTTCCCCAGCAACTGGAAACCATACATCCTTTCTATTTCTATACATTCCCTATTCTGGATGTTTCCTCTAAATGGAATCATACAATATATAGTCTTTTGTGACCAGACTCTTTCATTTGGCATAATGTTTTCAAGTTTCATTTATATTGTAGCATTTGAGATGTACTTAATTCCTTTTTATTGCTGAATAATAATCCCACTGCATGAATATATTGCATTTTGTTTATCCATTCATCAACTGATTGACATTTAGGTTGTTTCCATTTTTTTGGCTATTAATCATGCTGCTATGAACATTTATGTACAAGTTTTTGTGTGGACATATGTTTTCATTTCTCTTGGGCATATAACTAGGAGCAAAGTTGCTGGGGCATATGACAACTCAATGTTGAACCTTTTGAAGAACTGCCAGACTCTTTCAAAGTAACTGCACCATTTTACATTCCCATTAGCAAGGGATGAAGATTCCAATTGCTCATTCATTCTTGCTTTCATCTGTTTTGTTTTTTTTTTTTTTTATAACAAGACAATCTTGTAAGGCAGTCTGACTCCTGGGCCCTCCTATTCCCTTTTCTATTAGATTCTCTCTCTTCCTCTCCCCTGCTTGCACCCATACACACACACTCTCTGTATCTCATAAAATAAAATAAAATAAAATAAAATAAAATAAGTAAAATAGGGGCACCTGGGTGGCGCAGTCGGTTAAGCGTCCGACTTCAGCTCAGGTCACGATCTCGCGGTCCATGAGTTCGAGCCCTGCGTCAGGCTCTGGGCTGATGGCTCAGAGCCTGGAGCCTGTTTCCAATTCTGTGTCTCCCTCTCTCTCTGCCTCTCCCCCGTTCATGCTCTGTCTCTCTCTGTCCCAAAATAAATAAATGTTAAAAAAAAAAATTTAAAAAAAATAAAAAATAAAATAAAATAATTAAAAAATAAGAAAACCCTAAAGACTCCACCAAAAACTACTAGAACTGGGAAATGAATTCAAGAAGGTCACAGGATACAAAATCATTGTACAGAAATCCATTGCATTTCTATACACTAGTAAGAAACCAGCAGAAAGAAAAATTAAGAAAACAATCCCATTTACAATTGAACCAAAGAAAATAAACTTAACCAAGGAGGTGAAATACCTGTACTCTGAAAACTATAAAACAATGATGAAGGAAACTGAAGACAATACAAAAAAATGGAGAGACATCCCATGTTCATGGTTTGGAAGAACAAATATTGTTAAAATGTTCATTCCTACTACTCCAAACAATCTACAGATTTAATGCAATCCTTATCAAAGTACCAACAGCACCTTTCACAGAATCAGAAAAAACAATCATAAAATTTGTATGGAACCACAAAAGACCCTGAGTAGCCAAAGCAATCTTGAAAAATAAAAACAAAGCTGGAGGTATAACAATTCCAGTTTTCACATTATACTACCAAGTTGTAGTAATCAAAACCATATGGTAACAGCACAAAAATAGATACATAGATCAATGAAACAGAATAGAGAGACCTGAAACCATAAAAATCCTAGAAGAGAGCACAGGCAGTCATTTCTCTGACATCAGTTGTAACAACATTTTTCTAGATATGTCTCCTGAAGCAAGAGAACCAAAGTAAAAATAAAATACTGGGACTATATGAAAATAAAACACTTTTGCACAGCAAAGAAAACAATCAACAAACTAAAAGACAAGCTACTGAATGGGAGAAGATATTTGCAACTGTCATTTCTGATAAGGGGTTAGCATTCAAAATATATAAAGAACTTGTACAACTTAACATCCCCTGAAAACCAAACAACCCAATTAAAAATAGGCAGAAGACATGAACAGACATTTCTCCAAAGAAGACAACCAGATGACCAAGAGACATGTGAAAAGATGCTCAATACGATTCATCATCAGGGAAAGGCAAATCAAAACCACAATGATTATCACCTCACACCTGTCAGAATGGGTAAAATAAAAAACAAAAAAACCCACAAGGAACAACAAGTGTTGGAGGGGATATGGAGAAAAAGGAACCCTCATACACTGTTGGTGGGAATGCAAACTGGTGCCAGCCACTGTGGAAAACAGTATGGTGTTTCCTCAGAAAATTAAAAATAGAACTACCAGACATTCCAGTGGTCACACTAGTGGTTATTTACCAAAAGCATACAAAAAGCTAATTTGAAAGGATATATGCCACCCCTATGTTTACTGTATTATTTACAATTGCCAAATTATGGAAACAGCCTAAGTGTCCAAAGATTCATGAATGGATAAAGAAGATGTGGTACATATATAAATAGAATATTACTCAGCCATAAAAAAGAACGAAATCTTGCCATTTTCAATGATACAGATGGAAGTAGAGAGTATAATGCTAAGTGAAGGAAATCAGTCAGAGAAAGTCAAATACCATATGATTTCATTCATGTGTGGAATTTAGGAAACAAAACAAATGAAGAATGGGGGGAAAAAAGAGAGAGAGAGAGAGAGAGACAACCACAAAACAGACTCTTAACTCTAGAGAACAAAGAAATGGTTACCAGAGGGGAGATGGATGGGGGATGGGTGAATAGGTGAAGGGGATTAACAGTACACTTACCTTTTCTTTAAAGTTAGTTAGTTTATTTATTTATTTATTTATTTTGACAGGGAGGGGTACGGAGAGAATCCCAAGCAGGCTCCACACTGTTAGCGCAGAGCCCGACATGGGTCTTAGTCTCATCACCCTGAGATTGTGACCTGAGCTGAAATCAAGAGTTGGACGCTTAACTTACTGAGCCACCCAGGCGCCCCAACAGTACACTTATCTTGATGAGCACTGAGTAATATATAGAATTGCTGAATCACTATACTGTACTCTGAAACTTACATAACACTGTATGGTAACTATACTGGAATTAAAATTTAAATAAAAAATTGTATGTCCTGTGGTCAGGGGCATGCTGGATATCCCTTCCCATGAGAAAGACAAACTACTCCATCTTCACCAATTATCACAACGATGGATGCACAATGGCTGGTAGGTGTCTTTGGGTTCTAGAGGCATAGCGTTCTACAGCTAGCAATACTTGTATGGCCCATAGACTGAGTGCAGTGAACGACAGCTAGATTTGAGAGCTGTAGAATAGGAAAGGGCTCTGCGACAAGCCCAGACTGCAATGTAAGCAGCCCTCCTGTTTGAGTCACATGACTCAGTGAATCCCCTGGTGTTGTAGGTGGCAGTGGGAGGAAAATACGCTGTGCCAAGTTTGTGGCAAGCCCCATTGGAAGAATCACAACATAGGCTCTTGAGGTTCAGGAGCAAAGCCAGGCCTTCTTAAAAAAAAAACAAAAAAAACAAAAAAACAAAAAAAAACAAAACCCAAAAAACTGGTATCTCCTGGGCACTGGTAGAGACAGAATGCCTGACATAGGACACCAAGTGACCAAGCTTCTAGAGCTGCCCATCCTAAGCCCCATTAAGACATAGTATTGGACTGGCCTAATAAGTATCCTTCACAAAATGGAAATGGTATGTACCAGACTGAGCATGAACAGGACCAGAGGGCATAAGCAAGTTGCATGAGAAAGGAGACCAGATGTCATGGTACCCACTACCCAGGATCCCTCCCTCAACTCACACTTATGGCTGCATGGGTGATTCTGTATGACTAACTGAAGAAAGAGGAGAAAGTAAGCTTGATTTATAGATGGATCAGCTCAGTATTTGTAGGCAACCTGAAAATGGACAGCAGCTGCCCTTCGGCCTCACTCAGGGGTGGCCTTGCTAGACAGAGGCAAGGGGAAATTCTTCCAGTGGACAGAACTCTAGGTATATCTGGTTATTCATTTGGTGTAGTAAGAGCGATGCCTCAACATTAGACTATTTATGGATTTGCAGGTGGTAGCAAATAGGCCAGCCTCTGGTCAGGGGCCTGAAAGGAAAAATATCAGAAGATGGGAGATAAGGAGGTCTAGAAGAGGCATGTAGTTAGACATATGGGCAAGGGCATAAAGTCTGAAGATTTGTGTATCAAATCTATGAAGATTTGTGGTTCAGTCGGTTAAGCTTCTGACTTCAGCTTAGGTCATGATCTCCTGGTTAGTGAATTTGAGCCCCACATCGGGGTCTGTGCTGACAGCTTGGAGCCTGGAGCCTGCTTCAGACTCTGTGGCTCCCTCTCCCTCTGCCCCTCCCCTGCTCATGCTCTCTCTCTCTCAAAAATAAATGAACGTTAAAAAAAAAAAAAAAAAAAAAAAGATCTGTGTATCATCTGTTGGCATGTATCAGACAGTGTCTATCATAGAAAAGGCAATAAGCAGTCGAGTAGATAAAATAACCAGGCCAGTCAATGCCTGCCAGCCTTCATTATCAGCTATCCCAGTGCTGGCATATGAATGAAGTAGCCACAGTGGCAAAGACAGAGGCAACACCTGGGCCAATAGCATGGCCTCTCACTTACCAAGACCGATCTTACAACTTTGAATGTAGGAGAAAAGGCCCAAGGTTAACTGTTGCCATTGCCGAATATCCAGCAACAGAGACCACCACTGAACCTCTGATATGGCACCGTGCTCCCAAAGAGACTAACTAGCTAACCTAGATGGTTAGAAAATTAACTGCAGCAAACTGACTACATTGGGCCCCTTCAACTCGGGCAAAGGCCGGCAGTTCAGGAATATGCACGTATTCTGGGTATAGATTTGCCTTTCCCACCTATGGGCCCCAGGCAACACTCTCAAGGGCTTACAGAGTATTCCAACCACTGGTATGAGATCTCACATAACATTGCATCAGGCCATGGGACCACTTAACAGCAAAGGAGGAGCAGGAGTTGGCCCATGATCATGGGACTGCAGCACATGCACATTCCTCAGAAGCTGCCGGCCTGAGAGATGTTGAAACAGCGTGCTGAAGGCACCAGGTCAAAGGCATGATTCTGTAAGGATGGGGTGCCGATCTCTAGAATGCAGCATATTCACAGGATGAAAGACTTTTATATGCTCTGTCTCCAAGAGAAAGAATAGATGGACCCAGAAATAAGGGTGGAAGCAGGAGTGGACTCACACACCATCATCTCAATGATCCTGCCACACAGAGATTTTGTGATTCCTGGGCTCTGCAGGGTTAGAAGACCTAGCACTCCAAGCAGCCACACTTTTGCCAGGGGGTACAGGAAAAGTCTCACCCAGCCATCTTAAGCTCCCTGTGCCCAGGAGCCATCAGGAAGAGGAGAACTTGCCATCATGGCATGGCCTTTGATCATCAGGAGGAGGCAGGCCTATTGTCACACAATGAGGACAGGAAGGAACATGGGTGCAGCCCACTTGGGCACTTTTTAACATTCCCCTGGCCAGTTGTGATGGTACACGGGCATGTGTAGCAGCCCTGGCTTAAGAAGGGCATTGTGACCAAAACCTTACACTTCTTGGGATAAAGGTCTGGGTAGGTCGCAGCACCAGGTAGGCCACTGAGGCTGGGGCAAGGGGAACTTAGAATAGACAGTAAAAGAGGGAAGACAATGAAGAGTAGTTCATCCACTCATCCCCCTCTTCCAGGTTCCCCTCAGGAAGAGAGGCTCAGGGAGCCATAGAGGAATTGTGCCGCCAATGGGTTCAGAAATGAGGCTCCTGAGCTGGGAGATTATGATAGAGAGCCATATCACCCGCCTCCACTTCAGCAGCCAGAGTCAATTCGGCAGGCAGCCTCCAGCTGTCCCATTTTACAGCCGCCCACGGAGACCTAGCGAGGCAGGAGGATGAAGGCATGGCCTTTGCAGACCGGAAGAGGCAGTGTCAGCCCAGAGCTCTGCACGTGATTGGCTGTGGCTGGGCAGGCCCGCCAGCTGCTTCCACCCACCTCCCTCGCCAGGTGTGGGTCACTAGTAAGTCTTTGGCAACCCAGACTCCATGTTAGCATCTGCTTCTGCAGAACCAACCTGAAACGAGGAGCCCAACAGTATTCCTTTAGAGTCCTCTTTTTCACCTTCTCCCATCAACTTTCTTCCTAAATATTAACTGCACCAGTTTTCTCTCTTTTTTTGGGGGGGGGGGGGCGGGGAACTTCTCCAAAACACTCTTTCTTAATGCTGGGGCCACACAGCCCCAAGTGGGTTCCAGGCTTCATGCCCACCGGCCAGAGAACCACCGGGTTCTGGGACATAAAGCCCTCTTCCACCCCTCCATCTCAAAGTGCATTTCTTCTTTTTCTTCTTCCGCAGTCACTGCCAATCCCCAGGGGAGGGAAAGCTCTGGACAAATATAACACTCACAGGTTATCTTTTTGGTCCAATCACATCTATCCTATCAATGTAAATTAGTGCTAATAGTTTAATAAAGTACACCCCAAGAAGTATTTGCATTTTAAAAAAGTGATTATCCAAAGAATGCTTCTCTAATGGAGAATTTCCGGCAGCAATTGTGTAATAATAAAGTTGAGCCTTCCCTGTATCTTTCCAAATGCACCATTACTTTGCCTGCCCTCAGCCCCTTGGCTCGCTGAAATACCAAAGAGCATTAAAACAACAAAAATAACAAATGACTGAGTCCTTATTACATGTTAGCCATTGGGTTGGGCCTTTTACATTCCTTTAAACCCCACACCAACTTCATTTTAGATAAATAGCCGAGGCTTGGAAAGCCTAAGTGGCTCCCCAAGGCATGCAGCTTGGAAGTGGTAGAGAGAAAATCCACTCAGCTATTTTGACTGCAAGTGCCCGGCCCACTGGAAGGGAAGGAAAGCCGCTCCCAGCTGGCACACGAGCGCGGTGCCATTAGCGACAGCTCAGCGGCACACCACAGAAATCATCACACACTTCGTTGTTGAGTTATGTCCAAAAGGCATTTTTCACCATTTAGGGTCTGAAATAAAATACCAGACTGTGAAGAAAATGTTTGGGTGGGACATTCTTAGATCAAATGTCTAAAATTTTCTGTTAATTTTCATACCAAGCTTTAAAGCAATAAGGAAGCCATCTATCTACATGTATGAATGCTTTGAATTAGGGAAAAGAAAGCCCCATCCCCCCTTTTTGGGAGCGGGGAGCTGCTATTTAGTCAATTTCACTCAGAGATCCAAATGTAGATATTAGTGATGGCCAGTTATTTTAGGGGTGAGCTCAGATGGAACAAAGATGCTGTGGCCTCAGCCCTCCAAGGACCACAGTGCTTGAGCCCCAGTGAACGGGTTTGGTTCAGTGAATGACAGCTGATGTGACAGAGGCAAAGCATGTAGAAGCTGCCTTCCCTCTAGTACAACATTGTCTTTCTTCATGAGTACCAGTTCATCCAGTAGTAAGCAAGGGGACTGTGGAAAAATGGTATTACAACCATTTCAGTAGGTTCAGACCCCTGGTATCTCCTTGGTAAAAATGGCAGAGCTTTAGGGACAGGGTAGAGTGGCTATGACCATGGGAATAGTCAGAATATTTCAACCATTATCGTACAGTAAGGACTAAAGAGGCCAAGTAAAAGTGATCCCTGGAGGTCGGCAGCAGGACACCACAGCCTTGGAGTGGTCAGGGAGGCACTAAGCATATTTCCCAACAGGATAACAGTCCCTCCCCCAGAGGGGCTGCTGTCTGAGCCACTTGTAGAATCCACCTCCATAGATGGGGAGAGGTAGAGGAAGGATGGGAGACATGCAGGACAGCCTCAGGCACGCAGAAGCCTTGGCCAGTTACAGGGCCCCTTTCCCTCTAGCGCTGATCAAGCCTCCTTAGTGCCAAGGTGGCTGGCATGGTAAAAGGGCATTCAGAGAGCTTGAGCCAACTGATATGGAGCTTTTAATGTTGTAATAATGCACATTGCTGTACTGGTAGCAGCTCTGGATGTGACGCATGGGTACATGATAGCTTCCTGAACAACTCTGGTGTTATAATCAGAAAAATCTCTGAGCTACTGGTCATTTCTTCCAGGGGCCAGTCTTCAGGAACTGCATGGATGCCTGGGGACTTGCTATACACACTCAACTAAAGTTCAAAATATGCCTATGGACAGAAATACCCAGGGGAGATATAATCCAGCGCTAGGTCTTAATCTCTAAGTGAACCTGAACCTTGTCATGACCAGGAGATGCCTGTCATTATATCAGTTTCTTCTTATTGACAGAGTTAGTAAATAGATATCATCTCAGGTGCTTGATGCACTGTGCTGAGTAGGATTATAAAGTTATACCCAGTCTCTGAAAGAAAAAGTCCCATCAATAATGTAGTGGTGACATCCTCTAGATAGGGGTGTTTTGCTTTGTTTTGTTTTGTTTTAAGCTTTTTGTGTGTGTATCATGGCTACCCTTTGCCACCTAGTAAAGACTATGAACACCTTTTCAGAGTAATACTTTTCAAAAAATAAAATTAAATACAAAGGAAACCAAATATGTTAAACACGGTTAACTAAAAGCACTAGAAAATATTTAAGATACAGTAATATATGTGCATTTTATTAAAGCATTCAACAAGAGCCAGTGGTGACCCGAGTAACTATTGAATTTTAACGTACCAATGAGTATAAATGATATTTTGAGATATCTACAACAGTTGAATGTGATATGAATGTATCTGTGGTTTCTGTCATCAAAAGTACTGCTGGGGCAGTTGGGTGGCTCAGTCGGGTAAGCATCTGACTCTTGATCTCGGCTCAGGTCATGATTGCATGGTTCATGGGATCAAGCCCTGTGTTGGCCTCTGTACTGACAGCACAGAGAGCCTGCTTGGGGTTTTCTCTCCCTTTCTCTCTCTCTCTCTCTCTCTCTGCAAATCCCCATGCTTCTGCGCTCTCTCTCTCAAAATAAATAAAGGTTAAAAAAAAAAGCACTGTTAATTCTACAATGATGTGTTGCCTACATTCATAGTGCAAGGAAATGCCTTCATAGTGGAAGGAAACATTTCAGTTTAAGGTTGGTGAAAATAAAGACATCATTTTTGCCCATTCGCGTTCAGAGACTCCTTGAATTCTAGCCATGGATCTGTTGGAGAGAGGAGATCCAGGGACCCCAGGTTTCTAACCTATAACTAAGACTGCAGCATAGACTCGACCTCTGATTTGTCATGTTGTTCTCTAACACATCCAGAACGGGTGGAGAAAAAGGACCAAGACCAGTCACTGAAGTCCAGAGTTGTGCACACCGGCATCTAAATAAACCCTGTTTACCTAAATATACATCATCCCATGACTCTGAAGGGGGGTGGTGGTGGGGCACACAAGCGTCCTTCAGAAAAGTCTCCCTATTGTGTTAATTCTCTAGAAAGTTCAGGTTGCCCCAAGGTCCACAGAACAGAATTGCAGACACCAAGGAATCGGGCACTTGTGACCTGACAATTCCCTGTTGCGGTCTGGAAGTCTGGAAGTCATCGCCAACTGCTCTAAGTATGGTTGAGCCAGAAGAGAAGGGGACTCTAGATCTGCCCGTCTGCTAGATCTGGCAGTAAGAGCACATGTCATGGAGAGGAATGGCTGACACCCCCATCTTGACTGTGTTTGTGAGAGTTATACCTTCTTGCAGGTTGATGAATTTACTCTTATCTCCTGGTAAAAAGTAAGACTGAAAACAGACCATTTTCCAGACAAGGACCTTTAAATAAAAAATCAGCAGTAGACTTTCACAGTGGCATGAGTGTGGTAAAATGGGATTAACACTTTTACAATATGATATAAAACTCACATTTGGTCATGACCATTTATTATATTGGAATTGTACCTATTATTTCAGAGGAGAAAAAAGGAAACAGCTTCCACCTGGGACATCAAATGATGTTGCTGTGAGAAAATGTCAACCCAGCTTTCTGCATAGTTGCCGATAAATGCTCAGAAATTTTGTTGGCTTTTATTAGGCCCCTCTGAAACTCCAGAAATTGTGGAAAATGATCACAGACCTTGACCTCTGAGCTGTCTGCCCAACATTTTATTCCTTGACCTCAGGTTCGCTCTGAAATCACCTGCACAATAAAGTTCCGTTTAGATCGTTCATTTGACTGTTCCCGTCTCTGTGCAGTGAGATAACAAAGATTTACCCAGCGGTGTGGTGTTCAAGAATGCAAACCCCATTTGGCCTCCCAGCTCTGAGGACTCTGCACTAGTTATTAGTGACAGCCCCTAGAGGTCTATAATTGACTTGTGTGAGCTATGCTTTTGCCTATAGATCTGCTGACCGCCACTCCCCATCTAACAAATCCCAAGGATGGGACAAGGATAAGTCCCTTCATTTCTATTTAAAATATTGGACGATAGAAGGGGCACTTGGGTGGCACTGTTGGTTAAGCGTCTGACTCTTGATTTCAGCTCAGGTTATGATCTCATTATTCATGGGTTTGAGCCCCATGTCAGGCTCTGTGCTGACAGCACAGATTCACTCTCTCTCCCTCTCTCTCTGTCCCTCCCCAGCTTGCACATGCATGTATGCTCACTTTCTCTCTCTCTCTCTCTCTCTCTCTCTCTCAAAAATAAATAAATAAATAAATATTTAAAACCTTGGAAGGCTGGGGCACCTAGGTGGCTCAGTCGGTTAAGCGTCTGACTTCAGCTCAGGTCATGATCTCACAGCTTGTGAGTTCCAGCCCCATGTCGGCCTCTGTGCTGACAGCTCAGAACCTGGAGCTTGCTTCGGATTCTATGTCTCTTCTCTCTCTCTCTCTGCCCCTTCCCTGCTTGTGTTCTGTCTGTCTGTCTGTCTGTCTCTCTCTCCCTCTCTCTCTGTCTGTCGCTCTGAAAAGTAAACATTAAAAGAAAATTGTAAAACCTTGGAAGGCAGAAAAAATTCTGTCAGGTGGAATCCTTGGGGCCTAATAAGATTGGGACTTGCTCTTCCTCAATTAATGCCTGCCTAAATCACATTTCTCCTCGTACTCAGTCAACACTCACCAAACTCAAACTCTGTAAAGAAATAAAGAAATGTACCTGAACTAAATGACTGAGATCAGTATGCAGTATATGGAGAAGTAGGCTGGGAGAAGATATTCCAGCTTAGTGATGATGATGCCATTTCTTAAGTGCCTCCACATCCTAGAAACAATTATTTCTGAGCTTTCTATTCTATACCATTGGTGCATAAGTCTGTCTTTATTCCAGTACCATGTTGCTTTGATTATTATAGCTTTGTGATATGTTTGGAGATTAAGAAGTGTGAGATCTCCAACTTTGTTCTTCTTTTCCAGGATTATTTTGGCTATTTGGGTCCCCTGAGATTCCACGTGAATTTTAGGGAAGATTTTTTTTCTATTTCTGCAAAAAATACCGTTAGGATTTTGACAGGAGTTGCATTGTGGAAACTATGTTATACATTTTAAAAATATATTCTCATTTATTTCTCATTATACCCTGCAAAATCAGTACTATTATTATTTCCAAAATACACATAATAAAGTGGAGGCATGTGTATATTAAGTAACTTGCCTATGGTTATACATTTAATGAGAGAACCAGGTTTTGTACCCAGACAGCTAAACTCCAAATATCAGATTTCACCATCATCCTGAACAGCCTTCTCACTGAGGATTTGGGTAATCTAAAAAGTTTCTGCACTTCTATATAAAAAGCGAGGAAGAACCAGAAGGAAACAGCTACTTGTTCACCAACACCCATTCTCCCTTTCTTTAATAATAGAATCCCGAGTTTGGTTGGCCACATGTCCACCCAGCTGGTGACCACATGTCCCAGTAGACCTTGTAGTTAAGCGTGGCTTTTGTGAATAAGTTCTGTCCAGTGGGATGGCGGTGGAAGTGATTTGTGCACTTGCCAGATGTGTACCGATAAAGAAACACTCCTACACTCTGTGGCTCTTCCCCTTCTTCCTCCTGACTGGGTTGGAAGCCCTGTACAGAGAATGCCAAGCAGCCCTACCACCATAGAGGACCTCAAGGCTGTGATGAGAGAGACAAACAGACCCTGAATTAAGCCAGTGTATCCTTGGGTCTCTTTGTCACAGCAGTGCAGCCTCTATCTTAAATAATAGTCTTAGCTTTGGGGAAAGTTTCACTTGGAATTTTTGTGTTCTGGAGCATCTGGTTGGCTCAGTCAGTAAAACCTGCAACTCTTGATCAGGAGGTCATGCATTCAAGCCCTACGCTGGGCATGGAGCCTACTTCTTAAAAAAATGTGTAATTTCTGTGTTTAGGAAAATGAGGTTTTCAAACATTTACCTGAGACTAGAAAAGCACTTGCTGGTACTTTTTTTTTCTTTTAACTTTCTTGGTAATTTCTAAGTTCTACTTCCCAATCTACTACCTTTTAACAAAGATGTTAGCACCAAGCTATAGAAACTAGGGCATGTGCTTTGAATTTGTTTTCCAGTAGTAATCACGAATGTTCATCTAGCTAAATTATTTTTACTTTGTTCCTAGGATCATCTGCTTTTGTCTGTGGGGTGTCTTTGTTGGAGTTGGGGATTGGGTCCCAGAACCCAGGACAGGACCTAGCCAACTGGATCATCCCAGCAGGGAGATGGCAGTCTGCCTGGAAACACCCACTCTGACAGCTTTGACTGACATTGTATATGCTATAGGATGGTTGGTGTTCTTCACAGAGAATGCCATGCTAGGGTCAGGACCTTGTATGTACAGGTGTCACTAGCTGCTCTCCAGTGATTCACATGTAGTAGGAGTTCAAGAGATGGTGCCCTAAATTCACTGCCCAGATGTAAGTTTCACGTGATATCAGAGCTGTCCTTAGGGAGGGTAACGTTTAGAGCAGTTCATGTGAACAAAGACTTTAAAAGACTTTTTTTTAAGGAAAATTTCAAACATATTCATAAGTAGAGAGATTAGTACGATGAGCACCCATGTCTGTGAATGTTTTTATGTAGATGAAGTCAAGTTAAAAAGAACATCAAGGACAGCTTTGAAGAGGGAAAGAATTTGAGAAAGAACAGACAAAGGAGGTTGTGATAAAAGGGAGGAGTCCTGCGCAAAGGCTCTTTATAAGTTGAATGATAAGAGAAACAGGGCGACAGCACACTTTGCCCTAAAAACACTTCGGATCCCTCCCACAGAGTTTAAGAGGAAATCAGTCATAACAAAATAGCTAATATTTATTTTATGTTTCCTATGTGCCGAGTACTGTTTTACAAACTTATTAGGTAGCCATCTGTATTATTCCCTTATTACAGATGAGAAATTTGTGACTTTGAGACATTAAAGTTAACTTTCTTAAAGTCATGGCTTTATGGCTGATAAATGTCAGAATGAAGACTTGAACCCAGGACCTTTTGACTCAAGAGTCTCTACTCCTAACAATATGTCTGTGTTTAAGTCTGGTCTATGGGTTTTTGACCCAATGCCACTTAGGGCACTTGTTAGAAAAGTAGATTCTTATTCCCACCCTAGACCTAGTGCGTTGGAAACCATGGTGCATGAGGTCTAGGAATAGGCATCTGAAACAAGAGTTTGTTTTAAATGTTTATTTATTTTGGGGGGGGGGGAGAGGAGAGAGAGAGAGAAAATGAATGGGGGGAGGGCCAGAGAGAGAGGGAGAGAGAAGGAATCCCAAGCAGGCTCATGCTGTCAGCACAGAGCCTGATGCTGGGCTTGAGCCCTCAAATCGTGAGATCATGACCTGAGCATGACCTTCTTAATTGACTGAGCCACCCAGGCACCCATGAAACCAGATTTTTATGTCCATCCAAGTTTGAGAACTGTGGCATCAAGACATGTTGATGTATAGTCTCCATCAGAGCTTCTCTGAACTTTTTTGATTCTACACCTTTATCTATAAGATGTTGAAAAGATATTCTCTCAGTATTCTCATTCTTTCTTCAAATTGTATGTATTCTTTATAAATTACTTATTATAATTTAATATACAGATACTGTTGTTCCAATGTATTATGTATACCATAAATATACACAAATGAAACATTTAAAATATCCCCCGAATGCATGCCTTCTTCCCTTCTTGTAAGAACACTGGTCTATAGTCCGTGAAATACAAATTTGTTATCCTATTTTATTTTATTTTATTTATTTATTTTTTAAAATTTTAATGTTTATTTATTTTTGAGAGAGACATAGACAGCGTGAGCAGCAGTGAAACAGAGAGAGAAGAAGACACAGAATCCAAAGCAGGCTCCAGGCTCCGAGCTGTCAGCACAGAGCCCGACGCGGGGTTCGAACCCACAAACTATGAGATCATGACCTGAGCCAAAGTCAGACGCCCAACTGACTGAGCCACCCAGGCGCCCTTTGTTATCCTATTTTATCATGCCATCTATATCAAGAGTCATAAATAGGAACTGGCCCTCAGACAGGAATTATAAATCAGGAAATTTCACATAAAAATACAGATTTCTGACTTCTTTTGAAAACAGCCGATATGGCCATGTGGGCCTGAGTTTGCCATGCTGTGATTGGCAAGGTCTGCTTAGGGATGGTGAGCTGGCCCCGAGCAGCGAGCCCCTTGCGGGGAGGGTGGGCAGGTGTGCCTCCAAGCACTGCAGTCTCTGCCTTGCCCACCTCCCCTGTATTAAATACAGACCTGGTGGACATTTGAACCTTTGATGTCAGATCTCCTGCCAAGACGTGAGGACTTTTATTCTACCCTAGCATGAAGATCGTCTTCATCTTGGTGTGCTGCATACTGCCAGGTAATTTTTACCCTCGACTTTGACTTTTAAAACCAATCATCTTAGCTTGGCCCATATGAATTTGCCATTTCTCTAGGTTTCAAATGCTAAAAATAAAGGAATTTTACAGGGTTCAAACTAATTATAAGTCTGCTTATTGAGTGCTCCCCAGTGAGAGTTTGTTTTGATAACACAGGTTATTTTGATGGCTGAGGTAATGAAATATACTACTGAAAGAAAAAACTTCCCCAACCAAGGCATTTATAAAACATGATTAACATTGTCACTGGTGATGAGGAAAACAAAGGCAAGAGAAACGTAGCTTAAATGAAATCTCCTTACAGCTTGCAGCCCACTGATAGACCTGAAACATTCAGAGTGTGACCTTCCCTCAAGGAACTCATGGCTGCCTTAGTGCATTAATGTTTTTGTTTTATTAAAGATGAAAAAGTAAACTTATCTTAACAGCAGCTAGTCGCTCAAGATCCTGAAAGCCTTGCTTTCAAACTCCTTAGAGACTTACACTATCCCTAACCCCCATTAACTTAAAAGTATATAACCAGTCACTCCTCACAATCCTGGTGCACAATCTTTCTGCCCATGGGTCCTGTCCCATGCTTTAGTAAAATCACCTTTGTGCACCAAAGACATCTCAAGAATTCTTTCTTAGCCTTTTACTCACAAACTCCATCAACTGGTTTCAAGGGAGATTTAAAATTACCACGATGTCACTTTCTGAGGAAAAGAATAGTGTGCAAAGATGAAAATTATCTTATACATTAACAAGCCAGATTCTCTCCAGAGCTGAAACCATTCATTGATTGTAAGGTAGGGACTTGAGAAGGCAAAAAAAAAAAAAAAAAAAAAAAAGAAGGCAAAAAATTAGTGTCTCAGGAGGTCATTAGTTAGGGTGCCTGTGTGACTCAGCCAGTTAAGCTTCGGACTCTTGATTTTGGCTCAGATCATGATCTTGAGGTTCGTGGGATTGAGCCTCATGAGGGCTCCATGAGCCCCATGAGCATGAGGTCCATGCTGACAGTGCAGAGCCTGTTTGGGATTCTCTCTCTCCCTCTCTCTCTCTGCCCCTCCCCCACTCATGCACATGCATTCTCTCCCTCTCTCAAAATAAATAAATGAACTTAAGAGAAAAAAAGAATGCCATTGGTTAAACGAAACACTAAATTTCACCCTGAAGTTTGTGTTTCTCCATTTGTAACTGGGCTACTACAATGTTGTCTTAAGCTCTGACTGCTTTTGGCACATCCAAAAAGAACACAGAATCAGCTCCAGAAGCCTTGACAACAGGTTTTTATCAAGAAATTGTTTTTCCTAGTCATAATGAATTTTATTAGAAGGAATAATTGCTTCAAAAAAGAACTGCTAATGGTTAGAATTCCACACCGAATAATTTGTTAGAGACTAAAAGAGATCAAATTGTCTTGGTAAAATTTAGATCTGCAAATAATTGTCTAGGGAAATTGGATTTGACAAAAACAATGGTCACAAAGAAAAATGACAATGGCAGAAGTTATAATGGATACAACTGAAGGATGTATTAAATGCTTCCTGTACAATTTACACAAAACAGAATTAAATTCTTTTAAAATAATTTAAGTAAAATAAAAGGAAGTATTACAGAAAAGTTTATAAGACAGAATAGGAAACTGATCAAGGAATTGACCTGGCTTAATGGAACTCATTGCAGAAAATATATTACATCTGCATTCATAAACATGGAGTTCAAGGGACCATGGTCTAAACATCATCCACTTGGTGCAAATGGTCAGGGCCACACTCTGGGGAAAGACTGGTGGGAACTGGGGAAACTGCCCCAGTTCCCACCAGTAGGCAGCTTCCCAAACCCAATGGAACTAGGGCACATGTGTGGAGACAGCTTGGTTGATTCTGCTCAAACTTCATAGCATACCACTAAGACAGCTATGTCTGGGCACTACCTATTTTCCAACCACCTACCCCACATTGCCCTGATCTCCATTTAAACTGGGTGACTTCCCCAGACTGGGTTCCCTGGCTCACACCATTTTCCCTGCCTGGCAGGTCATCTTCCAGTGTCATAATCCATACCATTCCTTCACGACTCAGGTCTAGCTCCTCCTCATTACCTTCTGTGTGGCCTTCATCTCCCTGCAATCCAGACTTTGTCCCTCTGAATAAACTCCTACTAAAGTCACCAAAGACTCTCTGTTGCCAAATCCAACAGAAACTCTCAGATTGCATTCTCTGCCCATCACTTCCTCCTTCTGGTAACCATTTCTTTTCAAGTTTCCATGACACCCTGCCCAGCGAAGCTCCATCCAAGGGCAATGCCCAGAAAGGGATGCAGCTGTGGGCCATTATCAATTTACACCCAGGTCAGCTGGGGGAATGAGGGCCTCAATCCCATAGGAGGGAGCTGGGCAGTGTCTACCACATGCCTCAAACTCAGCAGGTCCAAAATAATATGCATTTTGTTCCGAACATTCTACTTCCAAATTTTTCCTGATTTTTGTTGCCCTAGTTGAAGCCATCAGCTCCTGATCAGATTGATGTTCCAGCCTCCTTCTTGGTCTGCTTGGTCTACTCTAGTTCCTCCTTTCCACAGCCACTTTATTTCTTAAATGTTTTTCCCAGTTTTAATAAGAAAAATTGACATACATCACTGTATAATTTTAAGGCATATAGCATGATGGTTTGATTCACATATATTGTGAAGTGTTTACCACAATAGGTTCAATCAGCATCCATCATATTATAGAATAAAAAGAAAAGAAAAAAGAAAAATTCTCCTTGTGATGAGAACTCTTAGGATTTACTCTTGACAATTTCCTATGTATCGTACAGAAAAATGCTAACTATCGTTGTCATGTCGTACATTACATCTCTAGTACTTGTTTCATAACTGGAAGTTTTTACCTCTTGACCACTGTCCTCCAATTTTACATCATGCCTCTTGTAATCACAAGTCTGATCTCTTTTTCTGAGTTTGTTTGTTTTAGATTCCACTTGTAAGAGAGATCACGTGTTTATCTTTCTCTGACTTATCCCACTTAGCATAATGTCTTCAACATCCAACCATGTTACTGCAAATAGTAAGATTTCCTCCCATGCGCTTTTGGCTTTCTGATATTCCATTGTGTGTGTGTGTGTGTGTGTGTGTGTGACTATCTATCTATCTATCCTGCAACTTCTTGATTTATTCATTCATTGATGGACACTTGGCTATTATATGGATACTTGGCTATGATGTCTTGGCTATTATAAATAATGCTGCTATGAACATGGCGATACAGATTTATTTTCAAGTTAGTATTTTAATTTCCTTTGGATATATTCCTAGAAGTGGAGTTGTTGTGTCATATGGTGGTTCTCTTTTTAATTTTTTTAAGGATTTTATTTTTAAGTAATCTCTACACCCAACATGGGCTCGAACTTAACCCTGAGATCAAGAGTCACATGCTCCACTGACTGAGCCAGCCAGATGCCCCTTTCTTTAATTTTTTAAGGACCCTCCATACTGTTTTCCATAGTAGTTGTACAAGTTTACAGTCCCAACAGTGCATGAGGCTTTCCTTTCCTCCACATCCATACCAGCATTTGTTCTCATATTCTTTTGATGATAGCCATTCTAACAGGTGATATGCCTACACATTATGAGGTGATATCTCATTGTGGTTTTAATTTGCATTTCCCTAGTGACTGGTGATGTTGAGCATCTTTTCATGTGCCTATTGACCTTTTGTGTATCTTCTTTGGGAAAATGTCCAGGTCCTTTGCCCATTACAAACTTCATTTTTAATCCTTTTTTATTGTGGTAAAATATACATAACATAAAATTGACCATTTTGAATATTTTAAAGTATATAATTCAGTGGCATTAATTAAATTCACAATTAAAAATTTTTTTTAATGTTTATTTATTTTAGAGACAGACAGAGCACAAGTGGGGGAGGGGCAGAGAGCGTGGGAGACACAATCTGAAGCAGGGTGCAGGCTCCGAGCTATCAGCACAGAGTCTGATGCAGGGCTCAAACCTACAAGCCATGAGATCATGACCTGAGCTGAAGTCAGACACTCAACTGACTGAGCCACCCAGGTGTCCCTTAAATTCACAATCTTGTGCAACCATCACCATTATCTATTTCCAGAACCTTTTCATTATCTAGACAGAAACTCTGTAATGATCAAACAGTAACTCTCCATGTCCCCTTCCTTCCAACCCCTGGTAACCTCCAGTCTACGGGCTGTCTCCCAGGAATATTTTTAGGGAGGACAACCATGTGTCGTTGTCCATGAAAATATCCTCCAAGTCCTCTTCACCCTCTCTCTGGTGCTGAGAAGCCTGCCCACTCTCTGAGCCCTGCAGTCCCTCAGGAACTCCCACCTTCTCCCTGTGCACCACCGCACCAGCTTCTAGCACATGGCCTTCTAGATTCCACACAGCTGGCAGCAGAGTGCAGTCCAGTTTTTGTCTCAGGGCAAGCAGCCTCTTGGCATTCTTGTGAGTAAAATTTTCCATCTTAATCCCAGAAAAATGTGATGTCCCCACATATTTATCGTCTAATTTTCTCCTCAGAGGCGAGAGTGGGGAGACACCAAATGCACATTTGCTTGTGGTACCAACACTCTTTCTGACTCACAGCCTGGCCTTCCCCTAGTTCCTTTCTCATGGGGTGAGGGTAGGACTATAAAGTGGAATGGGACAACATGTGGAGATGGTGAAACTGAGGCCTGGATGATAAGAAGACATTAATGTAAAGAGCCTGGGCAAGAATGTACAGACAGAGAGCAGAACTGAGGTGGGAAAAAGGGTGGTCTGTTCAAGGAGGCCTGGTGGACTGAAGAGTAGTGGGCGTGCAGGAGAACGGCAAGGGATGAGGTTGGAGATCCGGCTGGGGACAAATCATGAGGGCTGTGTCATCATGTATGAAATTTATACTTGATTCCATGTTCAACGGGAAATCATGTGTATTAGCTCAGACACTTTCACTGTACGTAATAGAAAACCCCACTGAAAGGGTTTAAGCAATAAAGGGAATTTATTGGCCTGAGTAACCAAAAGTCCGGAGAAAGACTGCCTTGAGGTGAGGGCTCTGGTTTCATCTGGCCTTTCCTCTTCTTTGAGAGTCCTTGGGCTAGTTTTTCCTCAAGATTGCAAGTTGGTTTTGGCAGCAAGTAGGGTACCTATTTCTTTCTTTCTTTCTTTTCTTTTTTCTTTTTACAAGGACAGGGAGAGTCTGTCTTCTGTTAGCCATTTAACAGAATCCCTCACTTCACTTTGATTGGATCAGCATGGACCAGTCACAGTGAGCGCCTCTCTTCACAACGCAGTTTCTGCAGTGAAGCTCCATTCCAGCCAGGACTTCCTCCTTCCTGAAGCTAGGGCTGGAGTCAATCCCAGCTGGCATGCTGCTACTCAGAGAGGGTGGGGTGGTTTCCCTCCAAATAATTTGGAAACAATTAGGAAGGAAAGAAAGGGGAAGTGGGTGCTGGGTAAGTAACCCCAAGAATCATTATACCATGGAAGGATTGTTAAAGATCACTCTCACTGCTATGAGGACCACAGACTGGAGGAGCCAGCAAGGAAGGACAGAGGCTAACTAGGAGACTGTTGCAGTGGGCCAGTCCGGGGGTGGCAGTGGTACAGACTGAGATGCATTTGGGGGATAGAACTGACCGGACTTCATGGTGGATTGGGTGATGGAGGAAGTAGTTTTGATCAGACTCTGAGGGGGCTCAAGTGCCAGGCTTTGGATCTTATCTTTGTAGGCGATGATGGAAGCTGTTGGAGTGGGTTGTCTTTTGTAAGAGGAAGAGATTAAGAATTTTTGGGTTTTGGTGTCTTTCATTTTCTCTTCCTCCTTTAATTTTGTCTTTAGTTTTTACGATTTACCACAACACATTCATTTGCTCTTCTGTTTTCCAAATGATGAAAATACCAAAATCACAACCTATGATTTTATTAGATTGATTTTTTGCTTACCCAGGATCCAAGTCAACTGACTGAGGATTATCTTCAAAAAAACTGTTTTCTGTAGCCTAATTTTCTAAGCCTAAAAGAACTTAGCTTCCCTTGAATCTTAGAGCAGTGTGAAATTAATATTAACTTAGCTGAATGTTTTCAGTTTGAATTAATATGCTTGCAATGTCATTCAATCTCACAAATTGCTATCATCAGGAATTGAACATGCTTTAGCTTTTCAAAGTATCAATTATAAAGCCTAAGAGTTCAACTGCAGCTCCCAGTTTAATCCTGTAGCTATCCATCATCTAAAGCTTTTTGAAATTGTTGAATTAAATTTCAAGGATGTAGGATGGCTATTTTTGCAGACCAAGCAAACAATAGCTGCTGTTTGATGCCCTTGATGGAAGTAGACTGGTGTGTTAATTTCTGCACATGAGTTCAGCAAAGCACTTACATTTTAAAGAATCCATTCTTGTTCTGATTCAAGTTCGAGTCAGTCCTTTCAAAAAGAATTGCTGCTATTCCTCTGTTCATTAAAAAAGTTCACGACATATAAGGGAAGGGAAGCAAAAATAATATAAAAATGAGGAGGGGGACAAAACATAAATGAGACTCTTAAATACAGAGAACAAACTGAGGGTTGCTGAAGGGGTTTTGGGTGGGAGGATGGGCTAAATGGGTAAGGGGCACTAAGGAAGACACTTGTTGGGATGAGCACTGGATGTTATACATAGGGGATGAATCACTGGAATCTACTCCTGAAATCATTATTGCACTGTATGCTAATTAACTTGGATGCAAATTAAAAAAATAAGCAAATAAATAAAATTTAAAAAACAGTTCACGACTAGGCTGTGTCTCATTTTAAATCCCCATATATTATTTTGTTCTTAAAATACAAAATACTTGGTGGAGTTTTTCTTTTGGACAAGTCCCCATCTCTCTGTTTCTCAGTTTTCTCATTATTTCTTTAATGAGAAATATTTATTTCTTTCATCCTTGATGAAATAAATATTTATTTCTTTCATCCTTGATGAGGATAAAAATTCCTGACTAGATAGCTCATAACATTGTTTTGAGGGTCAGGTCAGATGATACAGGGGAAGGTTGTGAGGATGGCTAAATTCTACATAAAATGTTTACTCGTGTGGTCATGCATCATCTATAGTTGTAGCAGTTACTGTTGGTGACTTTTTGCATTATGGCTTCCTCAGTCTTTGTGGGGGACACTAGACCAGAGTGCAAGGCAGGCCAGAAGTACCAGGGAGTTTCTGCCCTGGGAGCAGTCTTAGATCGGTGACCAATGGGGGTCGGTGGATAAATATCTCAGCTTTTTTGCCCTTTGGTGGTAGGGGTGGCTGGAGGGCAGCTCTAAGTGTTCTATGTATTCCCACCAGAGGTCCTCAGTAAAGTTGAGCTTCAGTTCCCATAGCAGTAACTTTTGCATTAATGCACACTTCTGTGTTCTTTCCATTTCATGTTTTATTTCCTAAACTGAGTTTACCTCTCAAATAAATGATCTGCACTCAAGTTGTTTGTTTTAAGGTCTGAGTTTGGTGGAACTCAACCTAAGATCCTAGTTCTAATGGTCTTTCAAAGAATATACATGCAGCTAGCTCACCAATGATAACCTAGAATTTTCTGGCTTTGTTGCCTAGCCTCAGTCCTGAATTGGAACCAAGTCTATTTTTGCCCTAAGAGTATTTACCGATAATTCTCTAGTGATTTCCTAGTAATCCTGACTATACCTACCATCCCTTGCGAGACTGTGTACCTTCGAGAAGGGCAGCTGGTACATGAGTCACACAGACAGAGATGAGATATTGCCTTTACTACTAATAAAGATGCTGTTGGAGAGCATGGCTTACAGTTGTGGGCCCTAACAATGAACCGCAAAGTTAGGCAGATTTATCCAGTCACAGACAGTGTTGGATAGCTGCAGGCCTCCAACTTCACAGGCGGAGGCTGCCACTCTAAAGTTTGCCTAATGGAGGAGCAGAACAGGATGTGTTCTCTCTGCAGACAGACAGATCCGAGAGAAAAAAGGAGGAGGAAGGGGTTGAATCATATGTGCCTAGTTCCTGTTCCAGTCAGAAAATTCATTCTCCTCCCTCACAGCAGTGACAGGGGGAAGAAAGAAACCAAGAAAGTTATTATAATGGGTTCCTTTTCTCATTGTAACAAGTCGCTAGGGAAAGAAGTTCCTCTTTCCAACATTCGCAGGGTTTTTTCCCTCTTAGCTCATTGGGCTTAACCATTAAGCTCAAGGCCATCCAAGAATGCGACCATCTCCTTGGCAGGAGATCAGCAGTCTATCCTAACAGTGCTGCTCCCACCACAAGCACATCCCCTGACTTTTCCCATCTGAATGGCTGAAGAGCATAGCTACGGCCCTCAGAAGGCGATTCATTGACTGAATTTCAGGGCCACGCTGAACCCCAGCTGAAAGCTCCCCATTTCATTTTGCAGCCCTAATTAAGTCTAACCATGTTGTTTGGACAGTCTATCAGAGGTTCTAAAAAGAGATTATATGACAATGTAAAGATATTTCAATAAGAAAATTTCAGTAAAATATTGATGCCCCCCAATTTAAATATAATTCCTCTACCATTGTGAATTTCCCAGGGAGGAAAAAGTTCAAAGATGAGATTCTCTTGCATGCTTGAGTTAAAGACAAAGACATTAGAATATAAAACTCATCCTTCTGATGATTCTGATTCTGCTCGTTCTGAACTGGGGGGGGTTCTTCATGCCTTGGATAGCACTGTGGT
Organism: Prionailurus viverrinus; assembly: GCF_022837055.1. Taxonomy (NCBI): domain Eukaryota; kingdom Metazoa; phylum Chordata; class Mammalia; order Carnivora; family Felidae; genus Prionailurus; species Prionailurus viverrinus. The sequence goes on along the minus strand of NC_062562.1, from coordinate 131,627,325 downwards.
TCTATCAGCAACCTGGACAAGGTCCCACTAGAACCATTAGCATGGCTTTTTTCAGAACCTCAAAAGTTAAATTATACACCAAGTTTCTGCTATGCCTCGCTTTTTTAAAGAGTATCAATCAAAACACTTAACACCAACATAGCTAAGCAAAAGAAAACAAATCAATACCAAGATCTTCAATTATCAACGAAAAATGATGCTCCCACAACAGAACCCTGCAATTTCCATAGTGATCTTGATTTCAGCTTCAGCAGGAAGCTGAAGTCCTTGATCTGTAAATTTAAACTCAATTGGGAGGAATCTCCCCCAAAAGGTTAGCATTGGCAACATGCTTTACCATTCCTGCGGGAAGAATCGACTACTATTTCTCTCAGGTTGACACAGGTGACCGTAAGAGATCAGAATATGCCACCCCAATATTTGCCACTCTGGCATAAGGATTATTTTGAGCTGAAAGCAAATGAGAAAAAGTAGGCATAGGATGAGCTTTCTGTGGTATCCTGTCTACCTGAAAACAAGAAGGTAAATTCCCCTTATGAAGGTATCTCCTCCCTCCCCCCACCATTCTCGTTTCCACACCAGGAAGGGAATGACAACCTTATCACTAGAGATGAGATGGCATCTTGAAGGAGTCTACACAAACAAACCTTACCAAGTACCCCTTACCTATTATTAATTTCCATATATTTGCCTTCCTGCAATATCCTGCCCCTAGAAGCTCAAAGTCTTTTTCATTTGTCTTGACACTTCTCTCTTTTGTTTAAATGGTACAAGAGCACCCAAGCTTAGCTATTTCTTGTTTCTTTTTTCTTTCTAGGGAGTCCCCTCACTGTGTAAAACTTTTAATATCAAATAACTTTGTATTTTTTTCTCATATGAATTTGTCTTATTAGTTTGTAGAACCAGCTGAAGAACCCTAAGAGGGCAGAGAATTTCTCTTCCCTGTGATATTTGCATTCTTGCAAAGTTTAGAAATATGCAGTGATGGCAAGCCCTATCGAGAGTCTGCCTGGAGAGGTCTTTCTTTCCCATCTTGCATCTTAAGAACTTTTTAACTTTTCATTTCCCTTTTGAGCCCTTCATCTCCAACATCTCCCACCTGATCCATGAGATGTGGGCTTTAAATAACCACATGCTTTCCACACTGGCTCCTGCTGTTGGGTCTTTGTTGTGGAATGACATGCCTAGAACGCCTGTCTTGTAAGGGTAGTTTCCTCTTCATCCCATTGTTTCAACTGGGAAATATCCTCAGCAGATTCCTGAACTAAAGCTGCTATGGACATTTCTGCAGCTGACACTCTAGATTCAGCTGTCAATGACAAAACCCCCCAAATAACAATGGGAAGGTAGACATTTATTTCATTCACATAAATGTCTAGGTCAGTGTTCCCGGGCTGGTGTAGCTTCCAGTCAGGGATTCCTTTGACACTGCTGCTCCCAACAGTGTCAAATGCATGATTTGACCAGTCTGTCCTGTATGCAGACATCTTCGGCAACAGGAGCAGGAAAGGATGAAAGGAAAGCAGAGGGTGCCATGTCTAGCATCTTAAGGCAGACTATTAGAAGCTGTCGCAGTTGACTTTTCTGTTTACATCTCATTTACCACAATGTAGACACACAAGTATCCTGAGCTGCAAGAGAGGCTAGGAAATGTAGTCTTCATTCTAGGAAGCCATACACCCAACTAAACTTATTATTTAAGAAAGGGAGAATGAATACTGGGGGCAACTGGACTACCAGAAAAACTGCACTGGTGAAGACAGATACCGCTGCGGAGCCCTCAGCCGTCCATCCCTTGCTTTTGATTGGTCCAGGCCTCCAAGAGTATTTCCCTCCCTTCTGCCTTTGTCAGCAGTAGTGGGTATATCCTGGCACTTGATTTCCCCTCTATACCTTTCAAGGAGGAAGAGCTGGGTTTGTCACAATATAACTTACCTCTTAAGTCAATTCATTTTCTTCCTTAATACTCCTTCTCTAATATAGGCCTAATATTTGTAGAATTTGATGCCTCTTTTTCCTTTTCTTTCTTTCTTTCTTTCTTTCTTTCTTTCTTCTTTCTTTTTTCTTTTTTTTTTTTCTTTCCTTTCTGTCCTGGACATGCACTTAACCTGACATTCCATTCTAGATTTTGTTTAATGGGGTCTTCTGTTTTGAGAGATAAATCACTAGGTTCTGGTTTGCCAAAAGCAACCATTGTTTAAAAAAACCTTGGCCCCTCACTCTCACCTTTCAGAGTTTGATAATCGGCATGTATTTTCTCATTAGGCTAACAGCCAATCCAGGCTCAGATTCATTTATCACTGTTCTGCCTAGCTCTCTGATACGTTTCTTCTGTCTGGTTGGCTTTACTTAAGAGTCTTAATTCTCAAAACTTGTCAGGTGTGTTCCCTCTGGGCCTAGGGAGCACTGGTATCCCTATTTATAATTTTAGTGACATCTGGAAACCCATTCAGTATTCCCTTGAATAGTTTACTTCCACCTAACTGATCCTTTCCTTTTGAACTGTCCAACCTTTCAGGGTACACTTGGCTTTAGTGTCTCAGTTTTTAAGAAGGAGATTTCAATGGTTCTTGCCAAAGAGTCTCTTCTCTGTGTAGCTCTAAGAGAGTACTTTGCCAATAGTGGTCTATCATCTTGTTCCCTCTGAGAGTCAGCACAGTTGGCTGAGATTTTGCTTCTATTGTTGTTTGATTTTTTTGGGACCAAGTTATTATTTCTGAGCTAAAAAAAAAAAAGTACCCTCCAAAACATCTTAGTCATTAAAAAAAATAACCTCTTATATGAATTAAACCTAAGTACATCATCTTTTCCCTTTTACCTGTCCTTCAATTTCATTTTTCCTTATATATCCATCTGATCTGTTCTCTAAGACCTCAACTTTATCTCCAAAAGAGCTTTCTCCTTCACACGCAAATTATTCTTAATTTTGTTCTTTCATTGCGCTTGTTCTAAGATTAAAACATATTCTAGAAACACTCTAGACATTCTCTGATTTCCTGAACAAATCTGATTCCTAGAGACATAAGGTTCTAGGCACAGACTAACTGTCTTATTAATCTTTGATTTTAAAACAATTTAAATCATGGGCATCTGCGTTGCTCAGTCGATTAAGCGTCTGACTCTTGGTTTTGGCTCAGGTCATGATCTCATGGTTCATGGGTTCGAGCCCTGTGTAGGGCTCTGCGCTGATGGTGCGGGGCTTGCTTGGGATTCTTTCTCCTCTCTGCACCTCACCCACTCACTCAGTCTCTCTCAAAGTAAATAAATAAACATAAACTCAATTTAGATCAATTGCGTCTTTAATTAGGCATTTTCCATTATAATAAGGGCTTGCATTTCTCTGCTTGGTTTTTAATAAAAGCCTTGTACAGGTGTCTGCAAAGCTGGAGGCTTGGAAATCTAAAGCCATGGTCAGAGCCTATATAACTTACAAATCCAGTCAATTTTGGATCATATGGCAGGAGATTAGGCTTGAGACTCTGGACAGTCTATATTACTTCAAGATTAGTTTTTGGGTACTGCCTACACAGACTGGTACTAACAATTGAAAACTAGAACTTAAAACTCCAGTGCTCCATAGCACACATGCTGTGTAAAGAACCCACTGTAAAAGAAATGATAGAATTAGAAAAATCATCATTTTGCAGCCATTACAAAAAATAATAAGTAACAATTACCAATGAATACTAAACTGGTTAGATGAAAGACCGATGGGGAACTTTCTAAGAATCCACTGGCTGACAACATCTGAGTGGACTGTCAATTCTCACATCCCTAAAACTGGTACATGGATATTACATGCCTGGTGTGATACAACAGGGATAGTACTTCTTATAAATTATCCTTGACAAAAAATAATTTTGAACACAAATTTACTGGAACTTCTTACATCTACCAGTCTGCAGGAGAATGGGTGATAGAGTAAAAAAAACTTTATCAATAATTTGAACACTTCATTTGTGATTTGCATGTCTTCCTTATTAAAAAAAATTTTTTTTTAAAGTAATCTCTGCATCCAACATGGGGCTCAAACTCATGACCTTGCGATCAAGAGTCACATGCTCCACCAACTGAGCCAACTAGGCACCCCACATGTCCTCCTTATTATAGATAACCTAGTCTAATGAAATGAGATCATTTATAATGATTACATAGTAAAACGTTATAGCCAAAAATACAAAAAGTCCTCACTTTATTTTTTAAAAAGTACTTTTGAAAAATTTTATTTCACCAGGGTCTAATCTTTTGCTGATGTTCAAATTTAAACAATTTTTCTGAGTCTGTCTCATAAGTGAAAAACATGATAAGTTGCTTCTGTGGCATTTTCTTCTAGTTTTTCAAGCCCTCATGTAGTAGCAACTGGTTCAAAATACTGGTTTGTTTCAAAGCATGCAGTTTAGATGTATCTTCGCTGATGATGGTGATATTTCCATTTTGTTCCTGAGCTGTCAGGTCACTTTCACTGTCAGACAGTGTACATAGTAGAATATCGTTTTCATAGGTTGGAAAATAATACCTGAAAACAACCAAAGACATGTTGAGTAAATCCAGAAAAGTTTCTAGGCAAATGAACATACACGTTACTATAATTCTGCCAGGTTTCTTTGTCAACAGTTTCAACAGCATTTTGCAAAGGTGGTATGGGGAAATAACTTGTGAATTACTTTTACTTCGACCTCTACTGGATGACATCATTCTTGCTAGTATCCTTGCTAGCTGCCCATTTGGCCTGTGCTTCATATTCCACAGAAACTCACTACCTGAAAAGGCAGCTTACTCTAGAACCGAGCAGCTCTAGTTGCTAGGAATATCTCCACAGATAAGGCTAAAAATGACAACCCTTTCATTTTTACTCTAAGTCCCAGTTCCTCCCTAGAGGTTAGCAAAATTCAAATATGGCTACTCTTTTGTACATTAATCCTTCACATATCTGATGAAAACAATCCCTTGAGAGAGAGAGAGAGAGAGAGAGAGTGTGTGTGTGTGTGTGTGTGTGTGTGTGTGTCCTTCCCAACCTAATCATTACTGGTTCCTTCATTCTAGGTGAACAAAAATCAAACATCTACAGAATTTTAAGTCTATTATTCTGGTTCCTTTTCTGGACACATTTAGGAGTTAGCTCTGGTGTATCTCTAAAGATTTCAACTTACTTAATGAGAATTATAGGAACAGGGTCTCAGGTCAATCCAGAACTGACTTTGTCTTTCACAAATCTAGGATTTTTTAAAGATGAAAATCTAGCGCTTTTCAGCTTGTTTTTGGGGGCAGGGGTGGAGTGGGGAGGGGGTGGTGGTGCAGATTTAACATTCTCTGAGAGGAACCTCCAGGTAGCTAGAACCCTATAACCTCTCAGAGGTTCCCTCAGCTGAGGTTGTCCAGACTGATATGAGGACCAGCCCAGAAGGCTGAACTGGCAAAGGATACCTGGCAGTCTGATACCACCTACAGAGGTATAGATCTGTGGGCCAACTGCTTAACATTTATAAAGTACTGAGATGCAAAGTATATACCCAAAGCCCTAATAGTTGGATGTTCTTTGACACAGTAATGTTATTTCTAGGAGCTTATCTAAATGAAAAATTAGATCAGTGTGCAAAAATGCAGGCGTATGGATAGTCATTGTGTTACTATTTATAAGAAAAAAATGCAAGAAGTAATCTCACTATCTAACAAATTAGGTAGATCTAGTGAATGGGATATTTGGCAACCCTAAAAAATGATGCAATAGATGTATATTGGTATGGAAAAATGCTTACAATATTCTGTTAACATAATTTTAAAAACTGATACTTCTATATCTACATCTTTATCTATCTTCATACCACAAAATCTGAAATAGTTGGTTACATTTATAAAAGGGGGATTACTTTAAAAATCAGGTTTAAAATACATATTTTTTAATGTTTATTTATTTTTGAAAGAGAGAGACAGAGTGCGAGTGGGAGAAGGGCAGAGGGAAAGGGAGACACAGAATCTGAAACAGGCTCCAGACTGAGCTGTTAGCACAGAGCTTGATGCGGGGCTCGAACTCACAGACCACAAGATCATGACCTGAGCTGAAGTCAGACTCTTAACTGACTGAGCCACCCAGGCGCCCCTTAAAAATAAGGTTTTTGAAAATTTTTACTTTTTACAGTAAACATACATTTCTCTCTTATTTAACTGAATAAAGGAACAAATAAGGGTTATGGAGCAAAGAAGTACTGAAAACATAGGACATTAAGGATACTGAGCAAAGAATTACTCACTCTGGTTGATCCCATATCTTTCTTTCAGGAAGCAGTGATGTATGTTTAGTCTCTTCCATGTGAGTCCTTAACTCTGCTTTGGACTTGAATTTCACATGGCAACTATAACATCTACATTGGTGAATATGCCTTCGAATGAAATTGACCAATTTTACTTGCTGATAGAAATTCAATCCTGAAAATGACAGTTTACAGAATCACTAGACAACTGGTCAGACCCATTTTTGCAAAAGAGCCACTTCCCTTTATTACCCAACCTGAAGAGGCAATACAATTGTAAAGCATAATAATAGATACCAAATAACAACAGCCAATACTTATATAGGGCTTATGTGCTAAGCACTGTTCTAATCATTTCCCATGTATTAATTAATTAATACATTTAATTCTTGAAAAATTCTACTACATAGGTAGTACTACCATGTCCACATTATGTGTTAGGAAACTGTCCACAGCTACACAGTTTGTAAGTGGTTGAGGTAGGATTTGACATACATACATATCTGTAAGGACAGCAAAGTAATGTGACACTTTCCAGAGTCTAGGAAAATAGTCAGTGAGCTGAGGTGTGGGAGGTAAACTTTCTAATCTTTGAGCCATTAGCAAGTCAGTAATTTACATCTTTATGCCCCTAATCTTTCTATCACACTGACACTGAGAATGATGCAATTGGGTACATCTGTCTATGGTAAATAATCTAGCTACACTGTCAAACAGTGCAGTAGGTGTTTTGTATACATTCTCCACTCCCTGTAACAGTCTGTTGACCTGAGGCCTTATGTCACACAGCCATTAAGGGCTGGGGCTGGAATCTGAGCTCTGACTTCAAAATCCATGGTCTTCCCATCAGCCCCTTCCACTTTATGAAAGATACTAACCATTAACTTGTGTTTTATTTGAAGCATATTCATATATGTAGGAAAGAAGGAAGACCATATGAAACCAAAAACCATATTTGAACGTTACAGTTCAAAATGGTTGTGAATCACTGCTTCAGGCAGTCCTGCTGAGACCATCTGTGGAGAGACACAATTTGGCTGTGTACTCCCCAATCACGACTACTGAACGCAGGCATCGTTTACAGAATAGTGTATAAAAATGCAGCATCATGGAAAACAACTTCTGAATCAAACTTACCAAGTTCTGACTTTATTTTGAGGAGATCAAAATCGTGTGCTTCCTAAAAAAAGGAATGAATATCTGTGAGTATATAAATTATTTAATCTTTCAGGCTGAAGTTATAAACAGACAGCTTATTCATAGGAGTTTGAACACTGCTGAAACTCAGTCTCAGTTCATCATCTTCTGCTTCTGAAGTAGTCGAAATGTAACTGTTTCCCTCCCCACATCCAACTACTTTTTAAAGCACAGTCCAAACAAGTCATGCCAATCAGCTAAAACATTTTAATTATTCACAGTTTGTATCTACAGTTTTCACAATTTACTATGTATGCATTCTGCAGTCTGACAAAAGTGTCCCCAGTCTCTAGTAAGATGTGGCCCTACTTACCATACTGTGTGCCTGGACTCGAATTATGGATATAGGTCCTTTGCTACACAAGCAGATAGGTGATTTTGCAAATCTGCTTTTCATTTTATGCTGTCAAGTACACTGCTTAATGCAAATTTCTCTTCACTCACATCTTCCCACAAATTACATTTCTTTTGATTTTTACAATGCAGACTTATTTTATTCTGTTCCACTCCTGCAATCGTCCATCTGGGTAAATGTTTGAACTTAAAAGCTTACAGAGAATAAAGACCATCTAACTCCCTGTGAAGGCATTTAGTGTCACATCAGAGGCAGGATGATTAGGAACACCATTGACTCTTTATCTCCGAAAGTGACTGAGCAGAGGCCGTGGACACGGGTCAAGGGTGTTGCAAAGGGAATTCCTACACAGGGTGGGGGGCTGAGACTTCCTTCAGTTCAAAGATTTTAGGATATTATGAATTAATTTTAAATGCTAGAAACTATACACACAATACTATCAGCAACCTGTTTCAGAGAAAATTACTCTCTGCTTTCATAGGGTAAACGCTTGTGGCCTTTTGAATACTTTCTAAGTTCTTACTTTACGGAATTGAGAACAGTGCGTCTGAATGAGAGTGGGGAGAGTGGGTGAAACAGGATGCTCTGCGTCACGGTTGGCAGAGACGGCCGGGGGAGGGTAGGGAGAGCATATGAGAATCATCCGGCAATATTTTTCTATTATAATCACCCCTCTACCCCCAAGCTGCGCTACCGTCCTGAATCATTAGATGTCCCCCTTCCCACCCCCATTGTGCAGCTTAGGATCAGAGGTGTTGGGAGTGTGTCGTCTCTCAGATACACTGGCATGAAAAAAAGGTTTAGAATTATTACCTTCAAGCTTAATTGTAACATAAAAATGGCATCCAGAAAAGAACACACAGGCTGGAAACGCCCTCACATTTCTTCCCTCCAAATTGTTGTAACTGAAGGGGCTGCACAGCCACACCATGCACCCTCTCTGCGGGTGTCCCCCATTTCATCAAGGGCTTTGTGAAGGGCAACCTTCTCCCTTCTGCTCTCCTTACCAGCACAGGAAGCAGTGGAAAAAGACTTAGAACCTGTCTATATCTTGAGCACTGTTAATCATGGATACAGGTCCTGCATTCTAAATGAGAATTATCTACAAAGATCTGAGAGGAAGGACAGCACGAATAGTCTGCGAACTCCTATGCTGACCTTTCACATAGGTCCAGTGCCCTGTACTCAACTGTCCTGAATTCTGGTTCTCCTTGACGGATTTGGCGGTCTCTCGTTTTGCTTATCGCATTTTTAGGAACAGGATGACAGAAATTAAACATAGAAGCTGATAAGACTGCTACTGCTATCAGCCACCCTGCCAGAAGAAAACAAAATTCAGACGAATATAAGCATCTTACCTCCATGTGGACACATAATTTCTCAATTGTTTCTGCTTGCTTTTCACAAAATAGGCAGACAGCAGAGTCAGGGCGCTCTTCCCAATCAGACCAGTCGCTGTGTTAAAAAAGAAAATAGTAAATACGGAGATTCCCCTCACACAGTCACTTGGTATTACTTTCTCCTCCCTAGGAAACCCTGCCAATCTCTTTCAACTCTGACATCGCTGTAAAGATTGTCACATCATATTATGACTTTTTGATACAGCTTTTGAAATTCAGAGCAGCACCATGAAATTAATATAAATAGCGAACAGGTGCTGCTCCATTTTCTTCTATCTGCTTCTCTTCTGAGCAGCTATTTCACTGCAGAATCAGGATAATGTCTTTCTGACACAGCCAGGTTTAATTTGCAAAGGAGGCCTATCAGAGATGCGATGCTCTCTCTCATTAGCCACAACCACTATGTACACATGCTGTGAAGTGTAAGGCTGGGAGTATGTCTCTGCATGACAATCGGTGTGTTTTAAAAAGCAAATCGTACATCCTTCATGTGAGAAATGCTGATCATTCAAATGGGACAAGTGTTAAATCTGGTGGTAGACAGAGAAGTTAAAAATCATACAGGACCCATATTACCTACCATTCCTGTTGACCCACCACCCCCTGCATTTATTTTTGGAGATACTGCCAACTTCTTCTCATTCCTGAGCCTGGAAAACTGAAATTCCAGGAGAGAAAAAAAGGCCAAACGGCTTTGAAGGAAAAGCGGATGAGTAACAGGGAATCCTTTTAGGTTGAAAAACACATGTCTCAAGGCTGTAACTCCAAGGAAGGGAGCTGTGAGTTTCCAGTGACTCGAGTTTTCAGTGACTCAATGGGATGAACATGGAACAAGGTTAACTTCACTTCCATTATATTCTCTAATCATATCACTTCAAGGTCTGGGCACCAACCAAGTGAGCAAAACACCAATAGAAGGTATTTTTATCTGTACTATATTTTACCTGTGTGTCCAATTAACAGTTTTAAAGGCAAAAAACTATTTAGTTAGAGTAACAGTCGCTTTAATGATTTTTATGCTTAAGTTACTTTGAATTCAAGTTTTTGCACTACTACATGGAAGGATGGATGGCTTAAAAAGAAAGTCTTTTTTATTTCTATTCTCTCTTCAGAATGATCGTTTTAAACCAACTGAAGAAATGTTTTCCTACTCTTAAAACAACCACAATTAATTAGCAGCAGTAACAAGTCTTACTCTTCCTGATGGTCTAGCAACTCCCGATCATCTTCCAACTGAACTTCCTCCCATGATTTTCCAAGTTCCTTTGTGGGAAGAACAGAAGGATTAGAGAGCTGGAAGAAGTGGGGTGAAGAGGAGAAAGGAGAGAGAAAATAGACACAGAACTTAAAAAAAACAACAACCATAAAAAAACCCCCACAGAAACTCATACTCGGTGGTCTTAAATCAATACACGTAGGATTTATTAAAACAGTTATTTCGGTGACAAGGAAGGATGTATCCTAAAACATTTTTAATGTTTTTCTTTTTGGAGAAGCAGCAGTATTTTTTCAATCAAATTCCTTTCTCTTAAATGTAAACCAACATTTCTTAACCCTGGATGTACATTAGAATCTCTTGGGGATCTTTTTAGAAATCCAAAAATATCTCTGGATGGGGACCCTGAAACACTGTCCTAGCTGGACTGTTTCTCCTTGAGGTCCCCTACAGTCTATTTTTCAAACAGCAGCACAGTGATCTTTCTAAAGGACACTTCCCTGTTTGTATAAACCCTCCCATGGCTTCTTAACCACATGGAGGACAAAATTCAGAGGCCTTACCATGGCTTGTAAGATCTCCATGTTCTGCCCTGGCTCCTTCTCCATCCCTTAGGGCCCACCACTTTTTCTCTGGCTCAGTTTGCTCCAGACATATCAGTCTTTTTGCTTGAACACAGCAGGTTCACCTTTACCCAGGTCCTGTACGTGTTGTATTCTCTGTCTGAACGCTGCTCTCTCACATAACTGCAGGGTTCAGTCATTCTGGCATCTGCTTAAATGTTACCATCTCTTTTTCTGACTACTCTGTTAAAACTACACCCCTTCTCCAAGTTACTTTTTATTCCCCTATTATGTTTTTTATTTTTGTTAAAGCATTGATCACTACCTGAAATCAAGTTTGTGTTATGTATTTGTTTTCTTATTCGCTATTCGTTTTTTCCACCAGAATGCCCATGAGGACATGGACTTTGTTCACTGTTACATTTCCAGACCCAGGCATACAGTAAGTACTAGAAAGTATTTTTTAAATTAAATTATAACTGAAAAAAATCTAACAATTCAATGCCAATTTAGATTCTATCTCAAAAGGTTTTTGTAAGGTGATTAAATAAATTAGTTAATGTGGGTATACCTCAGAAATATTGTAGGTTTGGTTCCAGACCATCAATATAAGGCAAGTCAAATGAACATTTGGTTTCCTAGTGCATATAAAAGTTATGTTTATATTATACTGTAGTATTTTATGTGTGCAAGCATTTTATCTAAAAAAATAATGTACATACCTTACTTAAGTACTCTGAGAATTACCAAAATGTGACCCCAAGACATGAAGTGAGCAAATGCTGTTGAAAAAATGGTGCTGATAGACTTGCTCAAAACAAAGTGGCCACAAATCTTCAATCTGTAAAAAATGCCTGTCTGCAAAGTGCAATAAAACAAAGAATGCCTGGATATAAATACATGGTACCAGGCAACAGTAAGTACTCAAGTATCTACTCAAATCTCTTTTATTTCTCACAGTTCATGGAGAAGCTCTACCCATTTAGGGCTGTGTCTGGCAAATTGAGTCATAGTTTCAGCAAAACTTTATGGAGCGTTGAGTAGAAATCATTTCTTTTGGCCCAATCATTTCTCTTTTCTATTCTTGAGTCATTCTCTTGTCTTTTCTTCTCTCTCCATCCAATTTTCCCACTATGCCATGCAAAAGCAGAGAGTACATTAAAGAGGGATGTAGGAACAATAATGGACACCTTTTCAAGCAGCTAAACTATGGTTACAGTCAAGATTGACCTGACCTGCCATAAATACAGACATCCTTGATAGATATTCCTCCTTTGGAAAAAAATAACCAAAATTTACTCTCAGTTATGAATATTTTTTTTCTCTAAAAAGGTATTAATTTAACCAAAAACAAAGAACTATAAGGTCCATTATGATTTAGGAAAAAAGAAAATCTATCATTCATCAACTTAATGAGAGGTTTTGAAGCTGTCATTATCTATCAGCTAAATGATGCATAAACTCAGACATGCAGAGATTTACCATAATGTCATTAGAGATATTTAATTTGGAGTCTATAATGTATTTCCCAGAGTTGTCACGAAATGTCTGAACCTCATTATGGACACCAAGAATGGCCTCAAAACTGCCAATGGGATCTTTGTTAGTTGGAATTTTTGGTGATGAATTAAATCTTTCATGGATTACTTGGTCTCTCCGGACTTGTACTTTAAGGTCATTGCTGCAAGATATTAATTCAAGGAAGGGCCATCTATTACCATTTTCAGTGATATGGGCAAATGTTGTTGATCAATAAATGTTTTGGCCAAAGAGACATAAAATATCTTTCAGTATCAAACTTCCAAACTCAAAGCATTATTGTGCAATTTTCTCAGTATTTGGTAGAACACGTAGGAATTTTTCTAGGCAATACAGCACTAACTGTTTACCATTTGAGAGGAAAATGGAACTCCGTGATCATTAGTGTAGTAGGTAACAAGTGATTTGCAGGTGACATTGGCCCACACTTTCCTAGAATGCTCTGCCATGTACAGTCGAATATATATAGTTTATTATAGGAATAAGACCCAAAAAGAAGAAAAAAAAACAAAACAGAGCACAGAACTCCCTAATTAAGATTCTGTGCCTGCTAATGAATCATGTTAAGAAAGCAAAGAATTAAAAAAAAAACAAAGTTTGGAAGGCATGTCAGTAAAGATGTTCAGAACACCCCCTCAACCTCCTGCATCAGATGGTTTATGATCAATGAGAGGGTGGACAAGAAAAACAAAAAAAAAAATCCTCTTCACCCAGCACCCCCACCGCTCCACACACAAACTTCTATGTACTTACACAAAAAAACCCATCATAAACAGAGAAAGAGGTGTCTTAAATGTTAATAATTTCAGTAGAGAGAACTATACCAAAACTATGAAAACAGGTTAAGAGCACAATTCTGTTACAAATGGCTCTGTATATTTTAAGAATAAAAAAATAGAAATCAAAAAATGATAAAGCCACAGCAAAAACAGTTTCCTTTAGGAAAATTCAGGACTTGAAACAGGAGTACCTTAGGAATAGGCAGCTGAAGGCTCAATGATGATGTACACAGTTCGTTTCCCTCTGAGGCAGGGGAATCTGAATGTGAAACTGCCTGTGAAATTGTCCCCTTGGCCATCCCCCCTAGCCATTGAGCCCTTTTGTTTGTGAGAAAACAAAGAAAGAACCCGTAAGTAGGTAATCCAGAATATGCATAGGGACTTTTTATGTATTTGCAAGTCTGTTATTATTCAAAAACTGATATGAATTATTAAACATGGAAATCATCTCACCTAAGGAAGAAAAATGTATCTGTCAATTCGCTGAGCTCAGAGGAGAGCCAAAACCAGCCTCTGTCCTTAGCTCTCTCACCTTTGATGACTATCAGAGGGCATCTTGCCAGGAATATCCTGGATGCTGCCAGCACTGCTGGCCTGGAGATTCTGTTTGGAGCGGAGGTGAGCAACTCTGTGGGCCCATGACTCAATTACTGCATTAATGTGCTACAGGAGAGGTCCAAGCATTAACTTCATACACCCCATTCCGAGGTGCTGAAATTACGTGCTTACACGCCTGTCTCTCATACCAACCTTTAACTCTCTGGGAGTAGGGACTTAAATTAACCACCTTGTCCGTAATATTTTTCTTCCTCTTCCACCAGTGTCTGGTACCTGGAAGGCACTCAAATGTTTGTAGAATGTATAAAGCCAGTTAAAGTGACTCTTACAGGGAAGAGGATGTGAGAAATGGGTATGCAGACCCTGACGACTAATAACAATAGTTCTTCTCTTTTTGGCCCACTTTTCTCAGTCATGTAAGCCTCTTCCCTCAGAGGAATACACAGTGAATGTCTCTCAGTATTGTTTTTCCCATCTTTGAAAATAAAGCAACGTCATTATTCATTGCTTAAACTCTTAGAAGAATTCATTCTTCATATTAAATATTTTTATGAAATATTAAATATTCTCAGTAATGGGGTCTAAAAGAAAACTAAAAGGATGCTGAGAAATCTCTGGGCCTCATTTTTCTCTAACTACACATTATTAATATTGGGAACAGTTGTTTATATACTCGTTCTATTTGTTATGATGCCTTTTATTTACTACAATACTCAGGATATTATTAAGGTTGATACTTCTGGTAAGCAATTCTCTATGTTAGGACACTTCCACATCTTTCGAGACTTTATTAGCTTCTTCAGTCATTTTTTTTTTTAATTTTAAAAAAATTATTTATTTGCTTTTTTGAGAGAGAGAGAGAGTGTGAGTGTGGGAGGGGCAGAGAGAGAGGAAGACACAGAATCCGAAGCAGGCTCCAGGCTCTGAGCTGTCAGTACACAGCCTGATGCGGGGCTTGAACTCACAAATGGTGAGATCATGGCCTGAGCTGAAGTCGGATGCTTAACCTACTGAGCCACCCAGGCGCCCCTTCTTCAATCCTTTCCTGAGTTAAGTTTACATCATTCCAAAATGCTACAGTTAATCATAACATATTTTAGGTTTTGTGTAAAAAAAATTTTTTTAATGTATGTTTATTTTTGAGAGAGACAGAGAGCAAGCAGGGCAGGGGCAGAGAGAAAGGGAGACATAGAAACTGAAGCAGGCTCCAGGCTCTGAGCTGTCAGCAGAGGGCTTGAACTCACAAACCATGAGATCATGACCTGAACCCAAGTCAGAGGCTTCAGACTGAGCCACCAGGCGCCCCTAGGTTTTATTTTTTTAAATCATTCTTATTATTGTGGGCTATTTACCTCAGTGGGAAAGCATATAGGGCTAAGAAGGCTAAGGTTGTGGGTCAGAGCCCTTGAGGAGCCTATTGAGGTCAGCTTTTCTTTGACCTTGAATCACTTTCTAGTTTGGTACAAAAGAGAACAGGCAAGAAGGTGATCATTATGAGTTCATCACCATTACTTGACCAAAAACTCAACCAACAAAGTAAGAGGTAGGTACTAGTATTATTTCAACTGTAAACATTGAGGAAAAATTATAAAATGGATATACAGAGAGGTTAAGTATTCTGTTCTAACTATGTGACCTTGGAAAAAGACCTGTGCCTAATCTCCTAATCTATAAAATGGTGATAAAGATAAAACCTGTGACATAGGGATATGCTTAAGAGTAAATGGCTTAATATAAATACCCAAGATGGTGCCTGGCACATATCAAGTACTCAAATGTTGCTAGTTAAAAGAAAAAAAATTACTGCTATTTATCACCATTTTTCTAAAGTGATTTAATTTTCATTTTATATATTATTAAAGTCTTTATATTCCCTTGAAACACTTCTCTTAGGCTATGATTCATGCCACATGACATCTGGGCAGTCAGTGGGCAGTAAAATCTAGCATGCTCATCTAGAGACAGCTGGTCCTTGTAGATAATTTCAGTTTTGACAGACACACTACTTGATGCCCAGAGAATAAAGTATCATACTTTTCTAAAAGTGCCAGCAGAATTTGAGTGAGCAGTCCTTTTGAAGTCTCCTCTAAAAGGTAAATACCTCCAGCTATATAATGTTCCGCTAGTCCCAAGGTCTTGAATATCATTTTAAAAGATCCCCGGAAGGAAGTACTGTTAAATTGCTTCCACAGCTTTCTGCAATAGGTGGTATTTCTTAGGGCTAACACTGAGGTCTACTCCCCATTGGACTGGGCTGGCCCTGAAGCAGCGTTTGTTCTAGGAATGAATGACTGATTTCTAGAGAAGATTGAAGGACTCAGAGGGTGCCTTTGCCTTTAGCTAGTTGTAAAACATTTGTAGCAGATCATGGCAAACTCTCGGAGTCAATCTTCAAACACATGTCAAACTTGCTTCTCACGGGGAATTTTACTTTAACGCTATAAGGTTTAGTTAGAACAGACAAAAATTCCACCCTCCAGCAGAGAGTTCCACCATATTTCAGGATATGCTTGTTTCTGCCCAACAGATAAAATGGTTGATTATAATCAGTTATGCCTTCTGTGGCTACTGAGCTTGATTCTAATTTCCTATTGCAAGGAAAAAAATAATTTCCATTTGCCTAAGAAACATGTTGGAAAGAGAACTCTCTAGCTCTCTTCTAATTCCAGCAGAGAGTTCCTTAACTCCTTTCTTTAAACGAGTGGATCCTCTCCTTTGTAATGTACAGCGCACCCCCCCCCCCCCAAATTCAGCAGACTAGGGCAGGGCGCTAGCACTCCCAGTCACTGTGTCATTCAGAATCCCCTCTCACATTTCCAAATACCCCCCCCCCCCCAGTGACGCGTGCTGCACCAGCTGAATATGTTCTCTTAACCAAAAAGGTCAGCAAGTGGTTTTGAGGTTTCTAAGGAAGGAAAGCTTTTAATATATTTAAAATCCTCGACATGATAACTCCATTATTACGTTCTATTAGCCAAACAAATGAAAGTCGTCTTGCCTAGTGAAATGATTTGGTTTCTCTAAAATTTCCATCAAAGATATGCTGGCCAAGGAGGATGATACTTTTTTTTCTTTATGGGGAAGGGAAGATTTTTCTAAAGGGGAAAGAGGAAAGAGTAAAAGATTGTTTTTTTTTAAAGGGTTATCTAGCATAGCACACCTAGCACATCCAGCTGTCAAGAGATGTTTTTTGTAGAGAATATAGTCTCTGGACTCAAGGTAATAGATAATATCACAAATGGGAGAGAATACGTGGATATCCAAGTACCTTATATCTATTATTACTTTTTTTGTTCAAGATCACTATGAATCCTACAGGCATGACATTTTTACTGTGTAAAATTCTGGCAAATCAAAGACAAACCAAATCAAGTTGCGATTTATAAACTAACCATTTTAAAGCTAATCACTGCTTGAAAGTGTCCCTTGATTGCATTTTGACCTTTCTACTAATTGCTTGTTTAAATATTAGACAGCTCTTGGAAAGATATTTGTTCATGGAAATGCAAATTTTAAATTATGAAGAGAAAGGCTTACCAAATAATTGATGACATAAAATCGGTCATATTCTCTGTTCTTAGGATTGATCCTCCGATGCTGTTTTTTCCTCATATGATCTTTAAGCGTATTTTTGTCCCTGAAGGTCTTCTCACAGTATAAGCACTGCAAGCTAAAAGAAATGCACAAACATTGACAGATTACACAAGTCTCTTGGACAGTTGCTGCAATAGCCCTTTATTATTAAGTCTTATGATTATTCATTTTAGGTCACAAAGAATCTTCAACTGGGATATGACATCCTTGTTGGAACCCTCTCACTTTATTCCTTTGACTTTGTGGGATGCGTGCGTGGTTTATTTTGTAGTTGGCTAAGTCAGCCAACTTGGCTATGCAGTTCAAACCGTGACAAAGATAGCTAAGATCCAAAAATTATTTGTGTTTTCTAATCAAATGATCTCTTCTAAAAATGAAAACACAGGCATGTTCTTCAAATAATTATGCTGATTGATAACTAGCATTGGCTGCCTCCATTGAGTACAACAAATTAGCCCATGCAAGGGTTAATTCCTACTTCCAGTACATATTTAACTATGGGACTTGGTCAAGTTACTTGCCCTCTCTGCTGTCATTCATTTTCTACTGAAAATGAACAGATTCCTAATAAAATATCTTCCTCATCCTACGTATGATAGTTCATATGGCCTGTAACTTCTCCCTAGCAGTCTAGTTAGAGTTCTGTTTCTTGGAGTCACACAGGTTATGTCTAATCTTCCTTGCACATGAAAACTCTCAAATGACTGAAATCAGTTCAAATTTTGAATTCTTGTGTCATCACTACTAAACACCCTTTTAACCATTTCTTGTGTCACAGAAATAACTATAGTTTATGGGATAAATAAACTAACTAGGGATATTCATTATGCTAATCTTGCTAGAAAATACATCTAGTATTATTTTATAAATGAAGGATCATTTAATATGAGTGAAAAGACTTGTTGTAGTGGAGTGCTGGTACCAGAATTTGAATTGAGAACTTTTAATAACAGATCTGTGTCAATTAATACATTTTTCTTAATGTTATTGCTTCAAATATTGTGGGCTGAGATTTTACTTGAAAACAGAACCCAAAAACCAAAAAAACCTAGGTTGTGAGAGAAAAATATTGGGCCCTGTTCTAGAAAGAAAAGTAGATAGATTTTTGAAAGCCATTTTAGTGACCCAGAGAATTTCTTCCTTACTTTAACAAGCTAAGCTGTAGATACCCATGGTCACCAGAATATGACCTTAGGAAAAGTGGAGTGTTATGATATATAAATGTGAATACATACTAAAAGGTAAAAGAATGGATATAGTACGTTATGTCTGATATAAAGCTGAATAACATACAATTTGACAATATATTTACTAAATATGTGAAAACTTATACTGTAAAGCAAAAGAATTATGAATACAAAATTAAAAAATGGGGAGATACTAATGAGGAGATACATATAAAGATTCAAGGAAATTTATAATGTTTTATTTCTTTGGTTGGATGGAGAGAATACTCTTCTACCCTATATACTTTTTTATGGTATGTACATTGTTTGGTATATATGATACTTTTATTTAAAAAATGGTAAAAGGCAATATGATCTAGACAAAATGAACAACACTGTGATGCAAAACGTGAACTTTTCCAACATGAGAAATGAGAAAATTCCATTTTGTTAATTACCTCTTTTAAATTAATTTTTAAAAATTCCCAACAGACATTTAAAAAAATTCCCAACAGAATTGAAAATTAAAATAACTGCAGGATATGTTTCATGGAAAAAAAAATACTTACTTGTCAAGCTTTTTCTGTAATGTGCACAGAAATTCATTGCAGTTTACAATGTTGTCTGGCAAGCCAATGTTGAAAGCATGTTCTCTGGCCATGTGGTTCAAAAGAACAGATCTAGGAAGAAATATGAGCAATTTATACTATTTATAGATCATCTAGTAAAAAATCAGATCAGGAATAGCATTTTCAAAATGATAACACTAATCAGAAGTACATGCAAAGGTTAAACACTACAACACTTTTGGGGTATGAAACAGTGATATGTTATAAAGTATTTAAGTACACATATAATCACATGAATTCTTTGTAAAGTGAGTCCAAATTTGTTCCATTATTTGCCAGTGGACAGGAATATACTCTATGTATGAATTAGTTTTCTCTCCTTTAAGTGAAAAAAAACGTGCTTTGCTGACTTTTCCAACTTATCATGGGAGGAGGAAGAGACAACTGCCAAAGGGAAGTATGTCCTGCTATGCATGTCCTGGAATCAGAGACATTTAACTCACTATTGGACAGAGATCTGGAACCCACCATTCACACATCAATTATATGCAAGGGTTTTGACACACTGAATACACAGTCACCAGGCTGTTGAATAGTTTATGTGGAAAAGGAAAATTTTATGTAAATTTATCTAAGTTTTAGATAGCAAAAATGCTTATGTGTAAAAATGTTATTCTATTGGGCCATTATCACAACTTTATTTTTATGTATGTTTGTATGTGATGTCTACATCCAACATGGGGCTTGAACTCACGACACTGAGATCAAGAGTCACATGCTCTTCCAACTGAGCCAGCCAAGCACTCCCTTTATCACAACTTTAGTTCATAAAATAAAGGTGACAGTTTTGGGGAACTCATTAATACACAAACCATTGATAGACTATGCATACTGATACATTATACAGTTTATTTTATCTACTTTATTTAGACACTTAGCTGACCCAAAATAATTGTTTCTAGGATTATTATTTTTTTTCCTTTAGAAAATGAAATAAAAAAAAAAAAGAAAATGAAATAAAGCATCCATCCCTATGAAAATGTTGTGTTTTTTTTTAACTATGTAGGGTCACATTTATTAATCTCATTGTTAATATGCTCTGTTTGTCTAAGTGCTTAACTATTGATAACTTTGAATAAAACTAGTATTTGGTGGAGTATTTCACAGTCCCTTTTGGCACAGATTTTTCTCTATGCCAACTGACCTATATAAGAATCAAATCTTCATTAGTGGTGTTCTAACATCAGTGTTTCAATCAAAACATTTTCTGAATTCTAGCAAGTACTTTATCTGTGTACCTATCCTCTCCTTTTCAGTGTTTTCCAGACAATAATGCTCAATAGAATAACATATTTTTACACATAAGCATTTTTGCTATGTAAAACTTAGATAAATTTACATAAAATTTTCCTTTTCCACATAACTTTGTGAGTTTGAGCCCCACATCGGGCTCTGTGTTGACAGCTCAGTGCCTGGAGCCTGCTTGGGATTCTGTGTCTCCCTTTTTCTGCTCTTCCTGTTCACACACAACACTCTCTCTCTCTCAAAAATAAACATAAAAAAATTATTTTTTAATGTTAAAAAAAATGATGTACATTTGTAGGGGCACCTGGGTGGCTCAGTCATTTGAGTGATGGACTCGTGATTTCAGCTGAGGTCATGATCTCACGTTTTCATGAGTTCAAGCCCGCAGAGCCCACGTCAAGCCTGTGTTGTGCTCTGGCACCAGCAGCACAGAGTGTGCTTGGGACTCTCTCTCTCTCCCTCTCAAAATAAATATTTAAACATTAAAAAAGTTTAGAAAATGATGTACTTCTGTAAATATTAACTGTTGTATAATGAGAAATCTGTCTGGCCTTTGTCCTTGATTCCTGGCATAGAGCTTCTAAAACCCCAGAAACTTACTATTATCTTTGTTATGCTAAGGAGGCAACTTACCATAGGTCCCTAGCTAGCTTCAGAATGGGGGCTGGTCAACAGAAAGACTAACAATGTGATTAAAAGATTGAGATTCTGAGCCAGTCAGACCTCTAGAGACAGAAGGGGTCTGGAGACTGGAGATGGGAGCAATGTAAAGATTAAACTCAATGACTGAATCAATCAAGCTTATAAAATGAAGCCTCATTAAAAACTCTGGGCACCAAAGCTCAGTGAAGATTCCTGGTTGGTGAATACCTTGATGAGCTGGGTGGGTGATGTGTCTTGATTTCTTGAGGAA
This sequence comes from Prionailurus viverrinus, assembly GCF_022837055.1. Lineage (NCBI taxonomy): Eukaryota > Metazoa > Chordata > Mammalia > Carnivora > Felidae > Prionailurus > Prionailurus viverrinus. The sequence continues at coordinate 131,605,923 of NC_062562.1, read as the reverse complement.
AGGGCATAGAAATTCTGAGTTCAGGACCCTACCAGATTTTGCCCTATACATTTCTTCATTTGGCTGTTCCTGATCTCGTCACTTGGCTGTTCCTTTATAACAAAACTGCAATCCTAAGTATACCACTTTCTGAGGTTTGTGAGTCATTCCGGTAAATTACTGAACTATGCAAATTACTGGCGAGAATCTGAATTTTTAGCCAGTTGGTCAACTGAACTTGTGGCTGGTGTCTAAAGTAGAGGCAGTCTTGTTGGGAATGATGGATGCCCTTAAACCTGCAGAGTCTGATCCTAACTCTGGGCAGTTAATGTTAGAAATGAATTATAGAATGCCAGTTTGTGCTAAGGAATTAACAATACCCCAGTTTTTGTTTTTGGGTGTTTTTTTTTTTTAGATCTTTATCATTAAAAAGTTTTTTGTTTTTTTTTTAAAGTTTATTTATTTGTTTTGAGAGAGGACAGAGTGAGCATGAGCAGGGAAGGGCAGAGAGAGAGAGGGAGAGAGAGAATCCTAAGCAGCCTCTGTGCCGTCAGCAAAGAGCTTGATGAGGGCTGCATCTCACAAACCTTGGGACCATGACCTGAGCTGAAACCAAAAGTCAGATGCTTAATTGAGTGAGCCATCCAGGTGCCCCTAGATTTTTATCATTTCTAATATCCAAAAGTGAAAACATCAAAAACTGCTAAAGGTTTAGGGTTAACAATATAGAAGGGTGTGTCTGTAGTAGTTCATTGTACATGGTCTTGCCTGTCAGCCAATTTAAAAAGTCCTACAACATTAAACACAAATTTATTTTTGGCATTAAAAAAAAAAAAAGAGAGGCAAATCAAGAAATAGACTCTTAACTGTAGAGAACACACTGATGGTTACTGGAGGGGGAGATGGGCAGTGGATAGGTTAAATGAATAATGGGTATTAAGGAGGGCACTTGTGATGAGCACTGGGTGTTGTATATGGGTGATGAATTACTATATTCTACACCTAAAACAAATATTTCACTGTACTGGAGACTAAAAAGTTGGAAGAAAGTAAAAGAAAAAAAATTTTAAAGTTACTCCTCTTTTCTGCTTAGAGCCACTATACTCCATGGTTGATATTAGGCATATTAGAAAAAAATTACTGGTAATATAGGAAAGGGTCCTGAGCCAACCTACAGAACTTAAATTACATAAGCATTATGGGTGTTTTGATGAGTTTTCAGATGAAAAACAATAATATTTAAAGAAATGCACAAAGGCAAACCTGTTCCCGAAAAACTCCTCATTGCAAAACATACAAATACCATGAAAATTGTTATCATTTCTTTCTTGCTGCTGTTGTTCCAGAATTTCTTTCTGTAAAACAGAAACAGATATTTGATATTATCTTTAATAAATGCACAGTTAGTTAATGAAAAATGTTTTAGTCTAGATGGGAGGAATCTGCAGTAGAAGCACAAAGGGAGTATATGAATTCTGATATTTCACATTTCTACATTTCTGTCCTTGTATCAAAACTCCGAGTCTATACTGTTAAATGCTAACAGAACACTCCATTTGGATAGCTATGCAGGAACCTCAAGGTCAACTGGGTCTCATTATCCTTCCCTATCCTGGCTTTCCTCCTGTTTTTATTAGTCAACTCCTGTCCTCGCCCTCTTTCCCCCGACTGCCGCCCCCCCACCCCCGGCCCCCCACCTCCCGAACAAAAATGTGGTAGCATTTTTGACTTGCTCCTTTTTGTACTTCTCAGTTTAGTCTGTAATCAAGTTCTGATCCATTTTTCACTTGAACTATCTTTGTATTACTTCTCTCCACCATTCACAATATGATCACCCAGAGTCTAGTTTTTAATCAGTCATTATGGGATTACTATAAATAAGTCTCCTAGAGGTCTCCCTGATCTCAATCCTTTTTTTAATCATATTCAGCCTTTTTTGCTGCCAGAAAAACTTTCTTAAACAATGTTTTCATACACAATTATCTTGTTCTTCAACTCAAATATGTTTTGGTAGCATCTGTTCCAATCAGGGTGGTTCCACACACCATTTTTCCTTGAGGTCATTTTATTTCTCTTTGCTTTTTGCCTCTTACAAAATCTTACCTGTAATTAGGATTCCCATTTCTATCATGCAGCCGTTTCTACTACTGTAGAGTTAAAAGCTCAGACTCTGAAACACTGAGCAGACCTGGACTTGAACTCTGGCTCTCACTAGTACTCAATATTTTATTTAACTTCTTTAATCATCAATTTTCTCATTTTTGAGCTAAAAATGGAAATATCACATCACAAAATTGTTTATATGATTAAATCAGATAATTTATGTAAAGAGCTCAAATTGTTCATGGGTCATTAAATGCTGGATATGATTGTTATCCAGCCAACTTCAATTTCCACTGTTTGTTACCCATCATCTTTGTCAACTGTTTGCCTGCTTTGTCTTTTGAAGGGTTATGAAAACTTCTTGAAGTTAAAAGAAAGTCTTTATGCTGTTCTTATAATTGGCATACTACTCCCAGCTTCTCTAATATCATGGAGCTCAAAATAGTAAAGTTTATAAAGTTTATTGCTGAATCTATGAATATTTACAGAATAGCATCAAAATGAGCTCATATCTAGAAGCTTAATTGATTCCATGTGGCATTTCTGGAAATGTATCACCAAACATCTAGAACTACTAATTCACTTGAAGAAAAAAAATTAAGAAATTACCATGATAAAAATAAACTCAATGAACTGGTTTCAGCCATGATGGAATCATGTATATCCCACCTACCCTCCCCCTATAAAATAAGTGGCTTCATATATTTTATGTTTTCAGACATTGGATAATAGACAGTACAGGGTTGTGATCTGTAAAAGAAAAAAATAATACACTGCCAGTTTTATGCTGGGTGGTATTTTCCAAATTGCAACATAGTGAAGTTAAACCCAAATAAGATGCAGAGCTATCTCACTGGACGAAGGAAAAAAAAAAAAAAAAGACCGGAGTCAGGATACTAAAAAGCGAGTGTACCTTGTGGGACAAGGTACTAGAGAGGAGAGCTGAAGAGGAGCTGAAGAAACCTGAAATACTCTACTAGGATTCTTTGCATCTCTGTCCAAATACTGAGCTGTACATGTACCAAAGGACTCTATGAGTCCTGACGAAGTACTTTCCAGGGACTGGGAGGCTTACTGGAGATTCCAGAAGTTACAGCACTGGACTCTGCTGGAGTTCTGACATACGGAATGAAAAGATCTTGCTCAACACTTCAGGCATATACAGCAAATACAAAACAAACTTTTTAATTTTTTTCCCCCTAAAGTTTATTTTATTTTGAGAGAGTATGTGTGTGTGCATGAATGGGGGAGGGGCAGAAATCCAAGATCGAATCCCACAGGGCTCGAACTCCTGAGCCATGAGATCATGACGTGAGCTGAAATCAAGAGTCGCTTAACTGATGCTTAACCAACTGAGCCACCCAGGTGCCCCAAAACTTTTTAGGGTTATGAAGGTCACAGTTTTATGGTGGTAGCAAGTAGACAGATAAAAGCAAGAGAAATAAAAGGGCGAAGGCTGATGTATCAGAACATTTTAATTATTGCTTTTTGAATTTAAGTGAACTTTACATCAAAAATGAAATGGACAGTACAAGTCAAATAAAAGAGGTATCGGAAAAGGAAACTGAACTTTTACAAACATGCATTGTTTGACTGAATACAAAACAAAAAACACATTTCATAACCCTATGTCAACAACACTATTAGCAGCAAAAACAAAAACCCAGCAAATAAAGCTCTTGATAAAGATCCCTATCACTACTGGTCCATTAAGCCAATCATGGACCTTCTCTGCCTGTTCCTGTTTTCAGTGCACAAGACCCATTAGTGCTCATTAAAAGTCACCATTCTGGCTCGTATTTCTCAAGCTTGTGATGATATAACCCAAATTTGGCTAAAGAAAAATCTTACTCAACTTAGTATCTCCTTGGTTTGGCTCAGCACAAGTACAAAAGACTTGTGAGTCTAAACCAGAGTGATGCTAAGCTATCTAACATTTACTTTGGCCAAATTTCAGTTTTATCAATTGACCGTGAATGGCAAAACCTCAGTATAAACACTAGAAGTGATAAAAATTGATTCTTCTTAGGAGAGTATAATTTACTCTTTGGTATGTTCAAGCCAGCACGGGATAGTCAGGACAGTAAGAAAAATCACTTTAAGGGCAAGTAACTAAACCCAGGCTGTTTTGTTCTGGAGCCCCTCCCTTAGCGTGAGGGCACGGGACTAGTATATCCATACAGTCTACAAGCACAATGAGAGAGACAAAGACTCTGGAGTATTCTTGGTATCCCTGGTCTTGCAGGCCCCATACAACTCCTTTAATTTTTCCCCAGGTTCATTTCTTTAAGAGCTGCCTTTTGTGCACAGAACAAACTCTTTTTAAAACTCCTTTCCAGACATTCCTCCAGAGGCAGCTACTTAAACCATTTGTTGCCCCACCTCTGCTTTCTGTTGATTTCATGTGTATAAGACTTTTCTCATTTTAAAATGATCAAGTCTAGGAAGAGGAGAGAATTCAAAAGAAAAAGAATGAGTCCTCCTGTCCATTTTTCCAGTTTATGAAGCTCGTCTAGATTTGATAATATTAAAATGAGAAAAATCTCATGCACATGAAATCAACAGAAAGCAGAGGTCCATAAAGAAAAATAGTTTTTCTTTCCTTCTTTCTTCCTTCTTCCTTTGTAAAGCTTGGTATCTGATTAGTTGTAGCATATATTTTAACTCACTTTTGGACAAAAAAATATAATATTAACAGACAATCCATACAAAGCTTCACAAAGATGTGTAAATCAAAGCCTACCTGCTTTGTGGTTTTATTTTTCTAAAAAAAAAATCTCATGCTGGGTAGATATTTATTCAGATTTTATTCATGGATTTATAGAATAAAGGGATGAAGAGAATGTAACAGATGCTATGTGTTTGAACTTCTCAAACTTATCTGATGAAATCAGATGAAATTTTCATTACAAAATAGGCTTGGATAAAAACCATAGTTGTAAGAATACAAGATCAGCTTATCTATTAGGCAAAGAGTCATAATAACAAGCTGTATTTTTGTCTAATTGGTTTAAAATGTCAAGAATGGTAGCGAAGAGGTCAGGGCAGAGTGTTTCATCTTTATTCATAAGCTAAAGACAGAGGAAACATTAATGAAACAACAGATATAGCAGATGGCACTCAATAGTCATGGGACTAACATACATACATAGGTAGAAAATAAAAATGCGAGTAAGGCTGAAAGTTATAAAAGTCAGCAATTCAGGAAAAAGCAATTTAGAAAATCTCAATTTAGTTAAGTATTTGTGTACAGGAAAGCAGAAACTAATGCGTAGAATAACAAATCCAATGGAAATAGCATGCATTACCATAAGGAAGTAAAACTAAGGCTAATGTTATTAATTATAGATAATCAAAAACATTCTATAGATACTGATACACTGGATTCACACAGAGTTTCCCATCTGCACAACTGCATGAGTGACTGTGAGAGAAAACAGCACACTCCAAAGGATCCTCCCCAAATTAGTCCACAGCAGAAGCACAGTGGAACCTGTTAGGCATTCTCAGTTGGGGAGATCAGCCGAGCTCTTCCAATAGAGGACACAAAAAACATCCCTACTAAAGTTAGAGTGGTGGCCCAAAGCCTCCAAAGAAAGGCAGCAGTATCTTTTAGTCCTACTGCTTTCTATTTCCAGAACCATGGATTATCTCTGAGGTCTTGGGGATTATTTCATTTACACCTCCACCTTGGCCCAGTAAGTATTTCAGGCTGCTATGAAACAATGGAGCATAAAAATGAGAGTAAAATAAGGATAAAATACGATAGGGTGGGCACGTAAATTGAAGATTAAAAAATAAAAAGAAGAAATATGTATGTACAAATATGCACATACACAAACTAGTTCAAACCTAAAGGTAGATCCCAAATTTGGCTATCAGCTTTAGTAGAAAGGGTAAACAGATCAGAAGGTGGGGGTGGAGGGGGGGGGAGTTGTCCAACAGAGTTTGTCTGGCTTTGTCCCCTATTCTTGGGAGGTAATGTCTAATCCCCTGGCATTTCTTGAGTGATTCATGTCCTTGTTATTCGGGGTGAGCCTTTAACAGCACCTGATACTTAATGCTAATGAGATAACTCAGGATGGAGTCTGTCATGCCAAAAAGTCCAACCACCTAGTGGGTTAGGGCTTTGAGCCACATGATCTCAGCCTCACCTCAGAAAGAGGGGGAGAACTGGAGGTTGAGTTCAGCTATGTGGTCAACCATTCAGTCAGTCATGCTTAATGAAGTTTCATATGCTAAGTGAAGTTGGTCAGTCAGAGAAAGACAAAAATCATATGACTTCACTCATATGAGGACTTTAAGAGACAAAACAGATGAACATAAGGGAAGGGAAGCAAGAATAGTGTAAAAACAGGGAGGGGGACAAAGCAGGAGAGACTCATAAATGTGGAGAGCAAACTGAAGGTTGCTGGGGGGGGGGTAGTGGGAGGGGGGATGGGCTGAATGGGTGGGGGCGGCATTGAGGAATCTACTCCTAAAGTCATAGCTTCACTGAGTGCGAACTAATTTGTATGTAAATTTTAAAAAATAGAAAATAAAGTTACAACAAACAAAAGCCTCTGGACACCAAAGTTTGGTTAAGCTTTCCTAATTAGCAATATTCTGTGTATTGTTGCACACTGATGTGCTAGGAAGGCAAAAGGTCCCTGGAGATGAAAGCAACCTTGTGTTTAGGACTTTCCCAGATCTCTTCCTATGTATTTTTCTGTCTGGCTGTGGTTTGTATCTATTTTTATAACAAAATTGTAATCATATGTATAGTGGTTTCCAGAGTTCTGGAAGTTGTGGGGTAGAGGGAACCCCTGAATTTGTAAGCAGCTGGACAGGAGTAAAGGTGGCCAGGAGATCCCCCAACTTGCGGCTGCTGTTAAAATAAGGATAGTCTTGGGGTGGGGGTGTCTGTGCTTTGTGAAGTTTGGCTTAACTCTGGGGAGCTAGAAGTCACTGACAATAAGTATACAATGTGATCTAATGGACAATATACTTAGAATAAGTAGGCCAAACAACATGGACTATTTCTCATAATGATCCTCAAAACAAGCTCACTCCAAAGCACATTCCAAAGCACATTCCAAACTCAGTGAAGTGCAGAGGGACTGGAGGAGAGTTGTTGTGATGCAATATAGATACCTGCTTCCTCCTGATTGGAGGTTGAAAGTTTAAGTCTATTTAGAAAACTATTGAACTCAAACAATTTCCCCTGAATGTGGTTTTTATAAATATTGGCTGGTAATAATCTTGACTTTGTCTTTCCAGTAAAGCACCTGGAATGTTAACTTTCCTCAACTCTCGCTTGGATGCAGAGCCACAGACCTTAGAAGGTAATCAGGAGATATTTCAGTTGATTCCCTCGTAGAAACTGTAGAGTCCTAAACATGGATTGGAGCTTGCATGACAAGTCATTCAATTCTTTGTCGAAATGACTTGAGAACAGCCACACACTAGGTAAAAATTCTTCTAAAACAATCATTTTTAATCCCCACTCCCACCATCCCAACACTAGCTACTGGCCTCTAAAGTTGTATTCTGTTTATCATGGTCACACAATTTTTAGCATGGATGAAATTTTAAATAAGGTGTTACCAGTTGCCTTGTCCCGATTGGGTGGGTGGGTGGAGGGTTGTCAGAAAATTACCCAAATAACACCTGGAAATGAGTCACGTAATTTGCTAGCATATCCTCCAAAGACAAACTTCTGGCAAAATGTATACCAAGATAACTAAATACAGGAATTTATTGATGTGCTTATCACTAATAACTTGGTTAAAAGATTAAGATTGGGTACCAAACAAGAATAGATTTTAGAATTTATTTATGACAACTAGTTAGTTGGGTCAGTTGTCTCTTCAAGCTATTCCTCATTCAGTAAACAAATACATGCGTGTGTCTCTTTGAACTCTGTGAAAGAAAAGCATCAACTTTAACTAAAAGTGCCACTTAATCACTAAGATATTAATTAAAATAAAGCAGATGGAAAAGGAGGAGTTCTCCTCTGCTATTGTGCTTAGTATTAAGAAAGCCACAATGAGAAAATGCTGGAAAATCAAAAAAAGAAAAGAAAAAGAAATCATTCCTCACTTAGAATCCAAAACTTTATATACTTGCACCTGGAATTGTATACTTTATATATATTTTTAAGTTGATTTGTTTATTTTGATAGAAAAGAGAGCATGCACATGAGGGGTAAGGGCAAAGAGAGAGGCAGACAGAAAGAATCCTAAGCAGTTCTGCACTGTCAGTGCGGGTCTCGAACTCACAAACTGTGACATTATGACCTGAGCTGAAATCAAGAGTCAGACACTTAACCAGCTGGGCCACCCAGGCGCCCTAGAATTGTATACTTTAGAAGAGTGAATTGTATTTATGTGAATTATATCTCAATAAAGCTGTTATTTTTTTTAAAGGAAAAGAAAAAAACCCTGAAGTCACAAGGCAACCAGACAAACTGAATTACAAAAGGTGATAAACCTGTCTGAGGAGAGGCAGGGGCACACACATTATCTCCCCTTTGGCAGAACACAGGAGGAAAAGACAAGTAGAAGAAAACAGCTGAAATTTTATAGAATTTTTAAAGGCTAAGTCCCTGGGAACCCTAGACATAAAAGGGTCCAGCTCTATTCCACGGGTTTTCTCCAAGTTCTCAGGAGAAAGACTGGGAGAAGGGGGGAAGAAATATGAACAACAGCCCATCGGTGGAGAGCAGGCACAAAACCCCACTTGCTTCCTGGGGACATTCTTTAGCATTCAAAGCAAAAGCCAGAAGCTGCCGGGGGAAGGACCCAAAGCCTGCATTGCTCCAAAGCAGAGGCTTGCCACTACCAGGGGAGAGGGCAGGAATGTGGAGAAATAAAATCTTGTATCTGAGTTCTTTCTGAGTGTGCAATAGTGCTTTGTGGTATATGAGCTGGATATGAAAACAGGACCAGGAGATCCTACCTTGCAGTGTGTCAAGCAAGTACGACAAAGCATTTTTCTTAGAAAATTCAAGAAAGTTATTGGGGCGCCTGGGTGGCGCAGTCGGTTAAGCATCCGACTTCAGCCAGGTCACGATCTCGCGGTCCGTGAGTTCGAGCCCCGCGTCAGGCTCTGGGCTGATGGCTCAGAGCCTGGAGCCTGTTTCCGATTCTGTGTCTCCCTCTCTCTGCCCCTCCTCTGTTCATGCTCTGTCTCTCTCTGTCCCAAAAATAAATAAACGTTGAAAAAAAAAAATTAAAAAAAAAAGTTATAAGCATGTGTTAAAAGATTTAAATATTAAAAAAATAAATATTTAAGATATTTGAAATTTATGGAGATGAAGCTTATCTTCTTTTTTTTTTTAATTTTTTTTTCAACTTTTTAAATTTATTTTTGGGACAGAGAGAGACAGAGCATGAACGGGGGAGGGGCAGAGAGAGAGGGAGACACAGAATCGGAAACAGGCTCCAGGCTCCGAGCCATCAGCCCAGAGCCTGACGCGGGGCTCGAACTCACGGACCGCGAGATCGTGACCTGGCTGAAGTCGGACGCTTAACCGACTGCGCCACCCAGGCGCCCCGAAGCTTATCTTCTAAAAAGATGGCATACGTCCAGCTGCAGCCCAATGGGATGATAGGGAAAGAAGGCAGACAAGGAGACCTGCAGCACTGCCCCTTGGTCATTCTGTTCCCTAAGATGCCTGGGGACCAGCAAAGGTCCAGAGTGCATTTATTTTTTTTACTCATATGATGGGATTACAAAAGATCATACAGTCAAGGAAAGAGATGATAACATGAGAATTTAGAGATCTTAGAGGAGTTAAAACCCCGAAAATAATCAATCCTGGAACAGTTTAGAATTTAGATTTTCTTAAGTTTCAGCCATCAGTACAAGTTCAGGGCAAAAAATGAAACAGTAGGCAGTCAACAAAATGGAGGTTTAAAGAAAAGCATTATATATTAAAAACTGCATCAGTCAGATGCAGAAAAAGGTCTGTACTGTTGATATAAATGAGTCACAAAGTACTTGCTTTCTTTTGAAGTGACTTGGTTACAATACCAGAACCCAGACTGCACACCAAATGGCAAAACCCCTAATACATATGGAACAATGATGAGCCTTTTCTTTTTAAGAGTGTGAACATTTGCAGCTTCTAAGTACAGCACTGGAGATTCTGGGCTGGCATTCCTTTGAGAAACTGACATCAAGACCTGGAGAATGGCACCTCAGCTATCTTTGGTGATTAAAAAAAAAAAAAAAAAAAAAAAAAGAAAGAGACCACAGAAGTTTGTGTTATCTACTTCCTGTTCTCCAATGCCTTCTACCACCAAGAAGTAAATGAACTGAAATTAACATATAGAAGGTTGGTTGGTTATTTATTTATTTATTTATTTATTTATTTATTTATTTATTTTTGGTGAAAACAGGTGACTTGGACACTCCAGTTGGCTAAAACAAATGCCATTACTCAGCAAAACATTTCCCAAATGTTAACTAAAGGTTTGATTTTATACTGGGCACTGCAACCTATGACTTCTTTTTGGTTATAATCTGGAATTCACAATCGTTTTAAATTTTTCCTACTCACTGAGAAAAGAGTTTTCAGTAAATTAATCTGTCAATATTAAGTTTTGAGTGTCTACACCGTAGCTGATAGCTAAAGCTAATCCTCTACAGACACCAATTTTTCCCAAATCACTTTGGTCATGTGAATTCCAAAAGCATTTCCAAAGCATTCATTCGCCTGCAGTGCCATTCTAGACGCTCACCTCAGGTATCAGCTTCTCCAAAAACTCTTCCCTTCCTCTTCAGGAAAACCATGAGATTTCGGAGAACAGTATCGCAAGCAGAGCAAATAGCAAGTGCAAGTGCAAACAACATGAGATGCTGGACAGAGCTTGGTGTGTCTAAGGGACAGGGATGGAACATGGCCACTGTGGCTGGAAGCAGTGATCCAAGTGGGTGGGAGAAACAGGCACTAGACCCTTTGGGATCTTGGTAAGGAGTCTTGATTTTTATTCCAAATAAATTTGAAAGTATTGGAAAATTTCAATTATTAGAGTTAGATGAGTTGAATGAGTGAACAGCATATGAACTACTGAAACAGTCTTCCAAATGTTTCAGACTCAGGAAGGATAAAGACTAACATCACCCTCTCTTGTTCTTTCTGCCTTTTCTCATATCTTCTGACAGTAAGCAGGGTATTTTCATTTTGATCTCACTCAGTTTCGGTAAAGGCTTATTTTTTCTATCACATCCTTTGTCTAATATAAAAATTCAGTATAAGGAAATTAAAGTACAAAAATCTCAGTAAACTTCCACTAATTTAAGGATTCGAGAGCAAGTTTGATTAACAAAGTAAAATGGAAATGAATACATTTTGTGTAAAGATATTGATGTATAGTTTCAACTATGTTCAGATCAGAATCTGCCTGCAAGTTCCTTAAATATGTTAGAAGCCCTCTGAGTAGGGGTCAAGTAAAAAGCTACTCATTCTCCCCAAAGAATTCCTTTTTAAGTGTCAAAAAATGCCAGGTAGCTCCAGGAAAGACTAACCTGTCTGCCAGAATCTGATGACTTCAGCATTCTGAATTTATGTTAGCAATATACACATACAGGATACTTACTATACTTTAACAAAAACACACCTCTGCACATAGAGGCAGGAGTAGCTGTATGAAAGCAAGGACTCTCAATGACACAATACCATTTCTTAAAACAGAACAATAAAATCCACTGTTCTCAGCATTTTATGAGAGCTGAAAGAAAGTTCCCTCTGACAATAATACCAAGGATCTTAATAAATAAATGAGAAAAGATATGTCAAAGACTAAAGCAAGACAGTAAAACATAAAAGCCAGAGAGAAATTTCTTAACTGGTTTATGATATATACTCCCACAAATCCACGAGGTTCGATGTGACTAATATTCCACCTTTTTGAAAGACATCAGCACCTCCTACCCCTTCTGAAACTGCAATGATAACAGCAACAACCATCTGCTTGCTACATAGGATAGAAAGACAGCATTTTTATTCTACTTAGAGTTGTACTGAAGTGTCTTCTGAAAAGAAAGGAAGAGACAGGAGAGATAGAACATCTAGAAGAATTAGCTACTAGAGAAAAAAATTACATAAAGGTAAGCGTTACACGGAACAGACCATTACTATGAAAAACAGAAAAGCAGAAGTACAGAAGAAAAAAAATTGCAAGAGTTAAACACATGAGAATTAGAAAAGCTTCATTTCTATTTTTTTTTTTAATGGCTTTTTAAATGTTTATTTTTGAGAGAGAGAGAGAGAGAGAGAGAGAGAGAGAGAGAGAGACAGAGACAGAGACAGAGTGTAAGTAGGGGAGGGTCAGGGCCAGAAGGAGACGCAGAACTAGAAGCGGGCTCCAGGCCCTGAGCATAGAGCCCGATGTGGGGCTCGAACTCGCAGACCGCTAGATCATGACCTGAGCCGAAGTCAGACGTCCAACCGACTGAGCCACCCAGGCGTCCCAAAAAGCTTCATTTCTATTTGTACTAAAGATATGAGGGAATCTAGCCTAGGCAAAAAGAGGAAGAATTAAAAAGTGGAAAGGTGGCTATAGAAGACTGCAAAATGCCCACCTCTGACACTAAAAGAGGAGAGAGCTGTGGCACGGATCAGCACAATCATAATACTTCCGTCAAAGGAAGTATTTTCTTGGATAAACTCAAGGTCAGGGATACATCTATGTTTCTCTAAACATAGGGGAAACTCTGAAAACACACCATCTTCAAGTTTTAAAAGAAAATGCAACAAGCTTAGGAGTAAGAAATCTACCACTAATTTAAGATAATAAAGTAGGAAATTGGATTTTCTTTAAAAAATCTTAGCAATAGAAACAAAACACTATTATTTATTTACATATGTATTTATATACCATTCTTCCAATTTTATTCATTGTAACAAATGTCAGTTTAGAAAATGTCACTTCTGCTTCCAGAAGTAGGATCACATTGGATAAAGGATCCTGGTACAAGTGGAAAAAGAATGGCGCATGGGGGTGGGGGTGGGAAATAGTAAAAGTCTGACTTGCTTCTCTTCCTTTTTCAGTCAGATAACTGTGGCCTTGAACATTTCTCCCAGCATCTTTGGCCCTGTATTTTCTATCTAAACAAAAACAATGATATGATCTTACTGGCCTCACCGAGCCAGTGTGTATAAAAAATGCCATGTAAATTTCAAGTTTTGTTGAAGGAGTTCAAAGTGGTAAACTTGAGAATTCAGTGTAGTATAGTTTCAGGCTGAGTTTTCATGTTTCCTGAACGGAAACATTAACTAATCTGAAGGTTAAAATCACTCAATGGTCATTTTTGCTAACTTGATCTATGTTGATTGTTAAGAATGTTACAATTCAAAGGGAGATATCACATTATATTTGGGAAACTTATTCTAGATGCAATTAGAGGGCTTGTTCTTTCAAGGGAAGGAATTATGGAAGAAAGGTTTAAATGCAAAATGACTTTTTACTTTGAAGACACTATAGAAAGTAATTTAATACTTTACTAAAAATCTCTAAAATCTATAAAGGAAAATGGCACGAGTAAAAAAAATCTTAGGCAGAGACATAGAATTTCATTTTGTTGTTTCATTGTGGGGGGGAAAGTGGAATATATGAAGTAGCATTAAAAATTTTTTTTAAATTTTTTTGTAATTGTCATAAAACATTTATAGTTGTCATGAATGACTGCTTAAGTTGACATTTATAATAGTGATTAAAAAAAAGAAACTTCCATGCAGTTAAATGGATATTTCCTCTTATCCTAATTTAATTAAAAGTTACATCTTACTACTGAGACCTATGGAATGCCACATCTTCTCCCATAGGCAAATTGAAAAACTAGTGCTTTTTAATGCTAAAGTGTAACCCAGTGATTAAAGATGTGTGCCTCGATACTTTATATCCCTTTTAAAAATCAGGGACAGCTGACTCTATGGTTTTATAGAAATATCTCACCAACACTTAAAGATTAAAATTAAGTTAACTCTTTATTTAAAAGTTTTTTTTTTTTTTTAATGTTTATTTATTTTTGAGAGAGAAAATGAGTGTGAGCAGGGGAGGGGCAGAGAGAAAGGGAGACACAGAATCTGAAGCAGGTTCCAGGCTCTGCACTGTTAGCACAGAGCCAGATGCAGGCCTCGAACTCGTGAACCATGAGATCATGACCTGAGCTGAAGTCGGATGCTTAACCAACTGAGTCAGTCACCCAGGTGCCCCTTAAGTTAAACCTTTATGAATAAGGCTGAGAAGATACAAAGTAAACATGACAGTCCCAACCCTTAAGAAGCATCTATTCCAGTAAGGAAGATAGATTTTTAAACTAGCTATAATTGAAAAGCCAAATAAAATAGTGCATTAAAAGAGTTCAATCGAGATTATTAATTCTGACAGGTGGCATCTGGGAAGCTTCTGTGGCAAATGTGGCATTTAAGCAGTATCTTGAGGGGTATGTTATTTATACAGGTGGACAGGTGGGGCTGGCATTACTGGGTGATGAAGCAGAGTCCTGAAAGTATCTAATACACTTAAGTAAATGTGAGACATGCAGTTTATCACTAGAGGGCAGGGAATGTGGCCTATTTCACCCACTGCTATAGCAACAACATCCAGAACACTGTCTGCTGCAAGATAAGTATTTATTCAATAAATTAATGAACTGACATTGGGTAACTGAAAGGTAAAAGACACTGACATACAGACTTAATCCAGAAAATCTTAAGAATATATAGATAATAAAGACCATTGCAGGTTTTAGCAGAAGAGAATAAAATGATCTGCTATATATTTTACTATTAAAGTTCTGGAGGTAATGCCAGTTGATTGGAGAGGTAAGTCCATTGGGAAGGTGAGATAAAAGGCACGAGGATTACAAAGAAGGGTATGGATATGGGACTCAGAGGTGGAACTGACAGGAATTAAAGATGTTCCTAGAAATTTCCCAATTGAGTGATTAGGAGAATGGTGGTATCATTACATAAGAAAACAGGCAAATCACACACTTCAGTAGAGAAAGAAATAAGTTCAGTTTTAGGCACACTCAACTTAAGGTGTTATTGGAAATCTATATGGAGAAGTTTAACATAAGGACAGTTAGAATTGTGGTTCAGAGGTGAGCCAGGATGAAAGCTATAAACGAACTCAATCAAAAGGTATTTATTCTAACTGCCTACTCTACACCAGCACCAGTATTTGAGCTGTTAGTGTAGTGGTAGTAGTTATGAGAGTACGCAACCTGGATGAGAGACAAGACCTTGAGAAACTTACATACACCCACTGAAGAGAAAAGAGGGTAGAGAGTCACTGGAGGACATTAAGGTAAAATGGTGAGATCAAGGGAACACTTTTAAAGAAGAAACTTAAGAAATGAATGTATACAACCTATTAAACTCTCAAGAATCTTTCCTAATTCTGTAGTTCCCTTCTGAATACAAATAAAAAAATTCAAAGAAGTGATAAATAGGAATTTAGCTTTTCAAAATGAAAAATGGGAACACATGAAACTCACAAATGTCTCAAGGAACCAGTGGTCTAGAAGAAAATGAAAAAAGAAATATGGCTCTAGCCTTAAATCTGCTATGGTAACATGAAGTGAATCATTTAGACTATTTGTCTCTAGCTACTCACACAGAAATAAGAATTAAAAAAAAATGGAGTTTGGGGAAAAACACCAATATGAACTTAGCAATATATTGAGTACTACTGAAGGATACTTAAATATAAGACATAACTCCTGCCCTCAAAGAAGTTACAAAGTCAATATGAACTCAAATCATGTGAGTATGAACTCAAATCCTATGAACTCAATAAAGAGTTCCAAATGAAAGAGTAAATATCAAAGAATAATCCACATACAAGTTACCATTAATGCAAATCAGGATAGCAAATGCCACACTAGTACTCTAGTTTGAGGGTCCTCCCTCATGGACTGGAGTTGAGATGCTACTGATACTAAGCTGAGTTCACTTAAACACAGCTTAGATTATATACCCATTACCATAAAGCGGCTTGACTAGTTTAAAGTATATTTTCCAGAAGTTAGATTGAAAGTCTGATGAGTGAAGAGAAACTGTTTGGTAAAATACAATCAATAGCAAATAAGGAAAGACTAAATAAAGAAAAACTGTCAAGCTGTGGCAGAGTCGTTGACTTAACCCTCTGGGTGTATAATTCTATTAGGAGGAGTTCTTGGAGAAGAACAAGGGCATAAACCTCTTCAAGAGTTCCAATACTTGATAACAAAGCACCTTTCAGGAATGGTACACCAATGCATATTCTTAAAATTGGTTGAAAAAGTTCTTGTCCTTGGGGCGCCTGGGTGGCTCAGTCAGTTAAGCATCCGACTTCAGCTTAAGCCATGATCTCTGGGTTTGTGAGTTCGAGCCCTGCATAGGGCTCTGTGCTGACTGCTCACGGCCAAGAGCCTGCTTCAGATTGTCTCCCTCTCTCACTCTGCCCCTCCCCCGCTCCTGCTCTCTCTCTCTCTCTCTCTCTCTCTCTCTCTCTCTCAAGAATAAACATTAAAAAAAAATGAAAAAAAAAGTTCTTGGTCTTGATGGAATAAAGAGGTATTATTACCTTTAATGAAAGCTGTTCCATTTGATCAGTTGGACTTCATCTGGAAATGCCTATTACTGATGTGTAGAGCTCATACATAAAAGAGAGATATTTTGTCATCAATGCAAACTCCTAAAGGAAGATCATCTACACCAACCTCATGTTTCCACACTATAGAGCATAAAATTGTGATGAAATGACTGACTGCAAATTTAGCCTGTCTTCCTGCTTTCTGGCAAATCTTTTCTTTTTGATCCTTTGGCCATGATTCCCAGTGACAGCCAATTGGAAATCTCTGCTTTCCCTAAACTCCATTGTTAGCCTCAATCCTTTACCTACCCTGACCTGTCAGACCATAGCATCCACGATGGAGTAATTCACAGAGTCCAGAATAACAGTAAGACATATGGGAAGTTGAATAAATTACTACTAGACTGTCATGGCACCCCTTACAAAGGCATGTATCGGGCACACTTGGCTTAAAATCCCAGCTCTGCTTCTTGTTCACTATGTCGTCCTGGGCAAATTAGTCTTTCTATGCCACAGTTTCCTCATCAACAGAACAGCATTTAATAGCTACTTCACAGGGTTATTATAAAGGACCTAAGGCAAGGCATGGCATATGGCTGGCACTCAGTAATGGTTAGCTTCTTTCCTATCTCCAAGTTGGTCTGCTCTTTGCCAGGATTTATCAGTTTTAAATGGATTTTTACATAGCTCCACTTCATTTTCAGAGACAGTGAGGAGACATCCATGGGTCTTTTCTATTACAAAGTAAATGTTCCTGGCACTGAAGGATTTCTACAATTTAATTACATCACATCTCTTTAAATCCATCCCATACTCCTCCTCCAAAAATCTTTCTACCATAGCCAGATTAGATTTAATCAATTTTCCCGACATCTTGAATATTCAGATCCATATGCACTTTTCTTCCCATTTCCACAACTCACTAATTATCCAAATCCATTTCATTGTTAAGACACAGTATTATTAGTGTTATTTGTCTACAACATTTATTGAGCACTTTCTATGTGGCAGATACTGTTTGTTCTAAGTGTATTACATGCATTATCTCAATCTTCACAGCCCAATAAGATATTCTATCATCTCCAGTACTGAGATAAGAACACATATTTGCTTTTCTCTCTAGACTGTATGCTTTTTTATGTCATGAACTGTGCCTTGCACTTAAAAAAAATTTTTTTTAATGTTTACTTATTTTTGAGAGAGAGAGAGACAGAGCATGAATGGGGGAGGGTCAGAGAGAGAGGGAGACACAGAATCCAAAGTAGGCTCCAGGCTCTGAGCTGTCAGTTATCAGCACAGAGCCTGACGCGGGGCTCAAACCCACGGACCGTGAGATCATGACTTGAGCCAAAGTCAGAAACTCAACCAACTGAGCCACCCAGGTGCCCCTCATTTTTTTCTTTGTATGATCATGTAGGTAAGGAGGAATTCAACAAATATATTCATATGTATGAACTGACTGCAGTTTCACATTTTGCTTAAGCTGCTATAATACTCACTTTTATCAAATCTATCACTTTGTCAGTCTATAAAGTTGGTAAAAAGGTGTGCTGTTGTAATTTATAGTAAGAAACATATATTTGGTCTTTGTCCCTGCACATAGCTCCTAAAGTCCGAAGTGTTGAGACCTATAAAAAGTGTTTTTTGATATGTTAATGAGGTGACTTTTGGAAAGCACTAACCTAAGGATGAGGAATGGTGGTCAGTGGAGCCAACCATGTGATTACAGGATTGGAATTTTGGAGGGGAGACGGGATGGAGACTGAATTCAATCATCAATGGCCAATGAATTAATCAGACATATCTTAAGTAACAAAGCCTCCATAAAAAACCCAAAGGGACAAGGTTTGGAGAGCCTCCATGTTGATGAACCAGAACGCATCCATGTGCTGTCTTGCCAGGCCTCAAACTCTACAGGGATAGAAGCTCCTTTGCTTGGGACTTCATCCCACGTAGCTTTTCAGCTGGTTACTGATTCATATGCTTTGATATCCTTTGACATAAACAGGTAATCTAGTGAGTAAACTGATTTCCTAGAGTGAGCTCCTCTAGCAAATTAATCAACTCAAGGCAGCAGTGGTGGGCGGGGGGGAGGGTCATGGAAACCTCTGATTTATATAGTCAGTGGGTCAAAAGCACAGGTAACAACCTGGACTTATGACTGACATCTGAAGTGGAGGGCAGATTTGTGGGACCAAGCCCTTAACCTGTGGAATCCGATACTATCTCTCGGGAGATTGTGTCAGAATTGAGTTGAATTGTAGGACACTCAGCTGGTGTTGGAGAATTGATTAGTGATTTGGGGAAAAAAAACAAAAACAAACACATGTTGAAATTAGTGTCAGAATCTTAAAAGGTCACCTAAATTTTATAGATATAGTATTTCTAGGGGCTGTATCTATCTGTAGACATACAGTAAAGATTCTGTGTATGTGGTACTAGTGATGGGTGAAGCAGTAGGGTCTGATACAAAGAAATCTTTGCGGGGGGGCACCAGGATTATGTCAGTTAGATCAATCTTCATTAAGGCCACTGTGAGCAACAGTGAAAAAATGCAAAGCAATAAAAAATTATGAATAAGCACAAGCAAACAAAATCCATAAAATACGACAGTAAATTCATCCTTGTTTTGTAGATTTCTTAAGACATTACAATAGGGAAAGAAGAAAAACTTAGAAAGTCCTGTTTCTTTACTGGTTTGGTGCTATAGTAAAAGCCTAATTTTTCTTACATATAAAATCAACATCTAACAATATCATCTCTCCTTATGTGAGAAATAATGATTTGGGATGTTTACAGAATATAATGTGCTTCAGGAGACTTTCTTTCTTTTTTTTTTTTTTTTAATATTTATTTATTATTGAGAGACAGAGAGAGAGACGGAGCATGAGCAGGGAAGGGGCAGAGACAGGAAGAGACACAGAATCCGAAGCAGGCTCCAGGCTCTGAGCTGTCAGCACAGAGCCCAAGGCGGGGCTCTAACTCACAAACTCAGATCATGACCTGAGCTGAAGTCAGAAGCTTAACCGACTGAGCCACCCAGGCGCCCCATTCAGGAGACTTTCTTAAATCCTACCGACTGAGCCACCCAGGCACCCCGAGACTTTCTTAAATCCTAGGACTACGGTAGATAGGATTTATTTTATTCTTAGATGTCCTGAGAATTTAGTAGGAACACTGAAATCACAGTTCTCTTTCATAACGTTATCTAGCCCAATCCAAAGACACTGGAACACTTAACAGGTAACTACTAAAGGAAGAGCAAGTCACTTTCAAGTAACAGTTGAGACTAAATCACAAATAATGGAAAACTGCAAATTTTTAAGCAAAATTATTAACTTAAAAAAATGAGCCAATTTCTGTTCAACTTACGAACATAAAATTTTTCACACTTCTATATAGTTACCTTTTTTACAGACCAAAAATGCTGAGATATTCAAATAAGCTTGCTTATGATTAAGGCTGAAAATGAGAAAGGCTACTGTGATCAAACCATATGCTTAATTCATAAGGAGAATAAAAGAAGTGCCAGTGTATAGCACATTCCAGTGAGGAGGAGAAAAAAAAGTTAATTAATTCAACTCAATTTTAGCTGAGGGCATTTTTCCACAACTGCTGAACCCTAGCATGTGCCAGGCAGCTAAAATTACACTAAAATGTGTAAGCCCTGTTGTTATTTTAGAGATAATCCAGGAAGCAAAACAAAGCCAAAAATTCTCACTGCATTTTTAACATGAAATACTTTAATTTCCAATCAAGTGGATACTTTTCTTGTTTTAAGGTCTTTTTGTATTGTTTCTTTTGTGCATGAAAGTTTACAGGTTAAAAAGTGAAAACAAACAAACAAAAATAACAAAAGTGATTTTGCATGTATTTCCAACACACTGTTCACTCTCTAAAATAATTCTTACCAGTCTTTGTTTCTGAAGTTCCTCTCTAAGTACTCTATCTTCTGGTAAAACATCACATAACAAAAAGTAATTGTCTTGTTCTTCTGTTGAGAGATTAGGAAAATAAATGAGAAATGATATTTATCTTTTCCCAGAAAGATGTATTCTTTTAAAAAACATATATATATGTATGCCTATTAGGATCTTTCTTCTGGTACATAGCTCTGCTTTAGCTTTATTGAAGTCAGGCAACATAAACAGAACAATTTAATTTTAGCTATTGTGAAAGTGAGAATTCTAATATAAGAAAGTAAGATTATCTTTTGAATTTGTGCATTGTAGGGAAAAGATAGTAGCTAAGATGTATACTTACCAAGTGGAGCTGTGGAATTGATTCTTATCACACTACAAAAATCTGTAACAGGCTGTTCAGTGAACCTTTTCCTCCAATATAAAATGTACCTTAGAATAATCAAAAAGAAAGGATGGTAAGAAGACTCAATATGCTACTTACTTTAGAATGATAGGGTTTGATAAGAACATTTAATTATCCCAAAACAATAAAATTGTTGACTGATAATTGCTAGAAAATTTGTAAATGGAAAGGCAGCAGAGCATTGTAGAAATATGAAATAAATATTCAATGAAATGAAATTACTCTGTAAAGGAATGGAAATGATTAAACTTTACTATTCCCAAATTCAATAAACAGATATATGGGAACATTAAAAATGATTTATTTTTATGTGATAAAGAAGTTTTTCTGAAATTGCATCTATGTTTATATGAATTTTATTTATTTATTTTTATATATTTTTTTCAACGTTTTTTATTTATTTTTGGGACAGAGAGAGACAGAGCATGAACGGGGGAGGGGCAGAGAGAGAGGGAGACACAGAATCGGAAACAGGCTCCAGGCTCTGAGCCATTAGCCCAGAGCCTGACGCGGGGCTCGAACTCATGGACTGCAAGATCGTGACCTGGCTGAAGTCGGACGCTTAACCGACTGCGCCACCCAGGCGCCCTGTTTATATGAATTTTAAATGTAACAATGCTTAGACAGGCTTTATCACACATTTTCCAATACAATGAAAGCTGGGTGGTCATCTTGTATACAAAAAGTGTGGGTTCAGCTTATCATGTTGGGTCACCAATTGTGGGTTCAGCTTTTGGCTTTGTCCAGCAAGGGTGAGAATGGCAAAAAGGACGGATTACTCAAGACTCCGAAGAGAGCTGAGAGGGAGGCCAAAGGAAGTCTCCCTGAGCTGCTCTCAGGCTCCCATATTTATTAGGCATACATTATAGGGAAAACATTGTGCAATATGTCAGTGGCTACGTGCCAGTAAGAAAGTATAGAAAGCATGCAAAAAAACAAGGCATTCCCAAGACTACAAAAGAGCAGATGCCGAAAGCAGGGTGGAGAACAAGATAAGATATTCCACAGATAACTTGGTCTAAGGAATTCATGAGCACAAGCAGGACCCAACCCCTATATAGATATTAACCAGATACTGGTCTGCATTAACTAGATACTGGTCCCCTGTTTTCAGCAGGGTGAGAAAGCAGTGTAATGTGTTCCCTATAATCTCCTTAACCAGGACATAGCTATTTGGTTTCCCACAAAAAAGAACTGAAGGCAAAATAATAAGGCAATGAGAAGTCAGTCTAAATTCAACACATATATAACAAGACAGAGAAATTTCATTTGTGGCCACTGTCTGAAATGAGGCAGATGATTGGAGAAATAGCCAAGCTTATAATTCCTGTATCTGCTGAGCAGAATTAGAAGAAGCACATTGGCTAAATTTAAAAGCAAAGCATAACACCCAAACCTGCATTATCTGATGAAAGGAGGAGTAAGATGACAGGATTCAACAAGCTGTTCATCTTCCCATTTATCTAACAAGATTTCTATTGGCAACTGCAATCTCATTATCAAATGGTACCAAGAAGAGAATGTGGTCTCCTTCATGTGGAGAAAGGCAATGGAAAGGTTGACTATATAGCTGACAGCTTATCAGGCTATATGGTTGATAGATAAAATACAATCCAAAACCCCAAACACTTAGAACAGAAAAAGAAAACCTGTGAAAAAGATGGAACTTACTGAAATAGATTTAGTAACAGACAGTAAACATTTGGACATTTCACTTTTAAAATGTTTATTTTGAGAGAGAGTGCATATTCATGCATGAGCGTGGGGAGGGGCTGAGAGAGAAGGAGAGAGAATCCCAAGCAGGCTCTGCACTGTCAGTGTGGAGCCTGATGGCAGGGCTTGAACTCTTGAACCATGAGATCATGACCTGAGCCAAAGTTGGAAGCTTAACTGACTGAGCCACCCAGGCACCGCTTAAATAGCTTGTTATAGCAACTAGCAACATTTTGCACATAGTAGTAGGTTAACAAGAATTTTTTTTTTTTTACTGTTTATGCATTTTTGAGAGAGAAAGAGAGAAAGAGAGAGAGAGAGAGAGAGAGATAAAGCATGAACAGGAAGTGGGGCAGAGAGAGAGGGAAACAGAATCTGAAGCAGGCTCCTGGCTCTGAGCTGTCAGCACAGAGTCCAATGCAGGGCTTGTACTCATGAGATCATGACCTGAGCTGAAGTCAGATGCTTAACTGACTGAGCCACCCAGGTGCCCCAAGAAATGTTTTTAAGAGGTAGAAGAGCATTTAAAAATTCCTGTAAGGTTCTCTAAGTAGACTTCAACTCTCCATATTTTGTCTCTTTTTTATTCTTACTTCCCCTTTCCTTAACATTATTGTCCCGACCCCATGGTCCTCTACAGAAAGGGCATTCATGTACTCGAAAAAAAAATTGGTGCCGGGAGAGAGGTCTGAGAGAGAGAACTGTGACACATATAAATATAAACAGATGACAACACTGAGTATGGAATATATAAGGAAAAGAAGTAAAAGACTAATGTATGAAAATAAAACCACGTTTTTAGTTTTTTCTTCTCATGTACAACCATACTGAGGACCTGGTTGGTTAAGTAAGCAAGGAGAGAACTCTTTCCTTATAGAATAGTGCTAGACCTTATCTTAAGAGATCTGAAAACGACCTATCTGAGGCTCCAACTCAGCCTCAAGCCATAAATACTGACCCTATGTCTAGTGTGTTGGCTTCCATATTGGAAGTGTCAGATGCAGAAGGCACGTGCGTATCAGATCCATCAACACATACAAAAAGAAGAAAAGTATCTACAAAAGGCTGAAACATTATTCTTTGGTCACTTGGGGCAGCTACAGCACTAACACAGCTACTCTTATTCTCATTTTTTTCCATTCCCCAGCGGTTGCTTAACCCCTCCTTGCCCCTTCCCCTGGACAAGGGGAGAGACAAAAAGGGAGAAATAAAAGGCAAGAGACTTAAGAAAATAAAAATGGCATACGTAGCCATTTTTCTCATTCTCCCCTCAGCATATTTTCTATTGCAAAGTGGTGCCAGGGATGAAGGAACACAGGAGAACCTCTACTCCTGTCAGGAACAGAAGATGTATTGTTCTTCCAAACTGTACTACACAGCCATCTATTTTCATGACAAATCAAATCCATACAGTGGAACTGGGTGCCGAGGTAACAGAGTTAAAAAAAAAAAAAAGCCAGGAAAGTCAAGTTCGATGTGAAGTTTCATCATGGCTACTGATACAATACAATACATGGAGAGGTTTTTCATTCCTGATTACATTCCACTGAAGGCTATCTGGGTGCTATTGAATGCTAAGGCATCATTTAATCTGTCTCTTCTTCATTTTTTCTTATTTGTCTAATTTATTTAAAGCTAAAAACGCAATCACTCAATATTTTTTATTTATCTATTAAAATTTTTAAAAAATATTTATTTTTGAGAGAGAGAGAGAGAGAGAGAGAAAATGCGAGTGGGGGAGGGGCAAAGAGAGGGAGACACAGAATCCAAAGCACGCTCCAGGCTCTGAGCTGTCAGCACACAGCCTGATGTGGAGCTCGAACTCATGAGACATGAAATCATGACCAGGCTGAAGTCGAACACAACCGACTGAGCCACCCAGGCACCACTGAAGTCACTCAATATTTAATTTTTTTTAATGTTTATTTTTATTTTTGAGAGAGAGACATAGTGTGAACAGGGAAGGGGCAGAGATACAGAGAGAGAGAGACAGACAGACAGAATCTGAAGCAGGCTCCAGGCTCTGAGTTGTCAGTGCAGAGCACGATGTGGAGCTTGAACCCATGAACCATGAGATCATGACCTGAGCCGAAGTCAGATGCTTAACCAACTGAGCCACCCAGGTGCCCCTGCAGTCACTCAATATTTAAAGGCAGCCAAGAAATGATATGTGATATGAACCCTTTATTTGAAAAACAGTAATCAAAGCATCTTGTACTTCAGTGAAAAGCCATAAAAGTAATTATTAGGTCATCAGCAAATACTTTTTTCTTTTAAAAGAATTTCAATCATGTTTCACTGAACTATCTCATGAAAAAATCCTAGTAATCTTGCTTGCCCAGCCTCTCACTGTAACTGGTGTGCTTACTGACAGGCATAAAGATTTGAGATATGGTTGTTAATTAAATAGCACTGAATTAGTGGAATTTAATATAGAAAGGGGCAAGAATTAAGGAGTTAGCATTTATCTTCTAGGAAAATTTTATTTACTGAATAAAGCTAGCAAATAGCTCAGTATAAATAACTATGGTAGATGGCTCAAAGGAAAGACTTTTTGTTTTAACATTTATTTATTTTTGAGAGAGAGAGAGAGAGAGAGTACAAGCGGTGGGGGGGGGGGTGGGGAGGGGAGGGAGACACAGAATCCAAAGCAGGCTCCAGCCTCCGAGCTGTCAGCACAGAGTCCAATGTGGGTCTTGAACCCAAGAACCGTGAGACCATGACCTGAGCCAAAGTCAGATGCTTAACTGACTGAGCCATGCAAGGGCCCCACAAAGGAGATTTTTACTTTTGTTTTACTCTGAGAAAGTTTTACTGTTAACTTTTTTCTGATCAAGAAGATGTTAAATATATTTAACATTAAAATTTATAGCTTCTTTCTTGTAAAGCACAAAATAAGTCTGTCTCATCTATTATTTATCATCTTTATTATTCATTGTACTCAGAAGAAACAATTCCTGGGAAGTTATATATGTGTATATACATATATACACACATATACATAAATACATATACATATATATGTAAATACACACACGCACACACACCAGTGACTTTTCTCAAGTTAGGAAAAAGTCCTATGTTAAGAAGATTCCAACTTAACTCTTATCACAAATAGTCAATGTTTACATTGTTTTGGAGAGGAATTTTTAGTTTCCCTAAATAGTAGCAGGGTATTATCTAAAGGAGACTGGATATATTAAAAAATATTTAAAAGTAACAGAGTTTATTTACATACATTCTTAGTCAATTTGAACTAACCACAAGAGTGAAACTTATTAGGAGGACGGCTGACAAGGAAAATTTAGGTTTCCAAATTTAAAGTACATGTTAACCACACACTTTATTTAGAAAGCACTTATATATATCAGCTATGTATTTTTTCTTTTTCTATTTTTTTAAAGTTTATTTATTTTGAGAGAGAGAGAGACAAAGAGACGGGGGCGGGGGAGGGGCAGAGAGAAAGGGAGACAGAGAATGCCAAGCAGTCTCCATGGTGTCAGCATAGAGCCCAATGTGGGGCATGAACCCACGAACTGTGAGATCATGAACTGAGCCGAGAGCAAAAATTGGACACTTAACTGACGGAGCCACCCAGGCGCACCTGTATCTTTTGCTTTTTAATTAAAGCACCTATTTTATTGCATAACTGCATTTAGAGGGCGACCGATTCCAACATTTAACTATTGACTTCTAAGTCTGAGACCTAGTAAATAATTTAATTTTCCTGTCCACACACTGATGAGATTAGTATCAATGATACAAAAGAGAGATTAGTACAAATATAGCTACTTAGCTATCATACATAAGAACAAAGGGAAAATACAAACTCTGATTTAGATATTCCTCACAGATTTTAGGAGAAAGAAAACCTTAATGTTTCTCAATTATCACTGGTAGATCACCATATTTTTCTCTAATTCCTGGGGGAGAATTTGCATTTACATGATAAAGCAGAGTAAAAGAACAGATGACATCAAAGAGAAGCTGAGTGGTTCAAGACTTAAAGATTATCTCAGGGCACCTGGTTGGCTCAGTTGGTTAAGAGTCCAACTCAAGATTTTGGCTCACTAAGCACCCCCACACTGGGTCAGCCCGGAGCTGCTGTCAGCTTGGGATTCTCTCTGTCCCTACTCTGCACTCAGGCATGCTCAAGCGCTTTCTCCCTCTCTCTCAAATAAATAAACACAAAAAGAGAGTATTTCATTTGATAGTCTTGACAATGGTTGCTTGATAAGAATTTGAAAATTTCTAGCCCAAACAGTATCTAAAACAAAATCAACAGATCTGACTACATACAACTAGATATCATATATATAAGGAAGCTCCAAGAATACTCCCAGGACACACACACACACACACACACACACACACACACACACACACACACAAAAGCACAAATATTTTAACTGAAAATAAAGATTAATGAATGAGAATGAGAAGAATGAAGTTCTTCCTCTGAAATCGTGTAATAATTAGTTTATTCAACCATCTGGTGGCATATATCATGCACATAATTCCCCTTTGCTATTCTGTTCTATCTCTGCTTCCCAACCAGGTAACACCAAAATCTATTCAAAAATTGCAATGCTGAGTGGCCATAATAATGCAGAAGGTACTCGACAGACATTCTGTATTGGTGCCAGGCAATTGAGAGGAACATGAAAGGTTAGAGAACAACACCCCTGTGGGCCTTCTGGCTATTCCAACTGGAAAACAAACTTATTCTCAAAGTTTAGAAGTGTTAAGGATTCTAAATTAAATTTTCTCAAAAGTTTTATTTCGCAAATGATAATTAGAGTTTCAGAACAGCATAAATGCCTATTGAAAACTCAAGCTATAGTTGCAGAAAACTAACATTTCAAATATATCTTTTGTAATAAAAATAGAATAAAATTTTTGGCTACCATCTATTGGATATAAAAGATGTCTCAGGTACTAGTTGGTGCTATATGAAGCACCTGTTTTGTGTAACACTCAACAATCTTATGTGAGTCAGCATTTTCCCCTTTTACTGATGAGGAAACTGATGCTTAGAGTAGTTAAGTAGTTTGCTGGACATCACATGGTTAGGAAGTCACCTAAGTCTGTGTTCAACTCTAGGCCTGCTTGGTTTCATAGTCCACTCTCAGTAATATAGGCTGCTGCTTTGCAAGACCCATCATAAGATAGAAACAGCTTGCTAGGAATGATGTGGTCTGGCAGATATAGAGTTCAGATGCAGAGATGTTACAACATCTGGGTTACTACAGTGTTTTGTAGAGAAATCAGGGCAGAATATCTAAAAATGGTTCCTGGCCAGCTATACCAAAATGTATGCTTTTAGTAATTGTACAAAACCAGTTAACTATCATGATAGCATGTACATGGAAAACACTTCCAAATGTCAACTCCAAGTGTCAACTAATAACAGCATAAACAAAACTACTTCACTCCATTTGCTTAAGAAAAGGCATTTCTCTTCTAAGAACTAGGAACTGGAAAAAAAAATGCTTATATTACTTGTCTGTTGGTATGGATATTCTAAGTCAGGTGCTCATAGATTAGAGTTTAGCTCACTTTGGGTCCAAGCTGTATAGGTGAGGTTCCTACATTTCACGCATGCCCAATGTTGGCAGTTCCCGAACCACTTATCTCTTTCTGTTCTTCATCCTCCTCATCCTCTTCCCCTCAGTACCTCAGTTGACTGATGTCAAGCCTTTGGTTTATTGAGTGACCTCCCCCCACCCCTACTTTTTTCCTGGTTTTTGTCAGAAAACCAGAAAAATGCTCATCACAGCACTTAAGCTGAGAATTCTTTGGACAATATCCTTTTGGCTTCGCAGGCTCCAACCAAGGATCCCTGTTCCCAACAATGCTTGAAAAATAATATGAATTTTCACATTTGCACAAGGATAATTTTATATATAAGCTTATATATAAGTTATGTCTTTCCTTTATGGAATACTGAATTTAATTCTCTTATGGCCAAAACCAAGACTTACCTTTGGAAATCAGCAACCAACTTGACATCAGCTATGACCATCTTATGTTCAATAATCATGTGCTTCAGAAGTTTGTCTTGTTCATCCATAGGAAAATGTTCTTCACAGAAAATACAAGGCACAGATGGAGAACCTTCTAAAGTGGTGGTGCCACCTGGACTTTCTGGCAGGGAAAGCGGCTCCAGGATACAATCCTTACTGTCTGGGAGAGAGAAAAAGCAAAAGCAAGGAAAAAGAAAAAAAAAAAAGAAAAGAAAAGAAAAGAAAAAAAAGAAAAAGCTGCAATCAGCTCTTTAGAAGGATGATTTCTTACCTCCTGCATTAAAAGGAAAAATCCACAGTGCCACAGTGCCAGAGAACAAGATATTTTATTATCATTTTAAGTAGATTCTGCAACCTAGAGGCAGGGAGTTGTGCAAAGCAGCTCCAACTCCCCATTTGCCGGCTTGAATGGGGGAAACCCATTTGTCAGAGCAGCTGTTCAGGCATTCTTGGACACTGGCCAGCGGCAGCAATTCCGGGGGTACTTGCAAGGGGAAGGCTGCAACATGCTGGGTTAAGGTTCTATGGCCCAATTGTGACCTATGGCTGATAGTCATCACACTATGGGAAGTAAATGGTATATTCTGAGGCTCCAGATGATACCAGGACAGTCTTTTAAGCTGCTTCCTGTTGCACCTACAAACTCTTTCCTGTTTGATTATCTGTCACGTGCAAAGAAGACAGCTCTCACATTGGGTTGACATAGCATGTGCTGGGTGGCCCAGGTGGTAATTTTTGATGTTGATTTATGTCTACCATTCGCCTGTTACACAATTATGTATCTTAATTCAAGTTCTTATGAACAAAGAGATGAATGATCATTTACTAGACATACACGTTGAACATTTTTTTCTGTGTATATTATTCATTTTCCTAACATCACCTATGGT
This sequence comes from Prionailurus viverrinus, assembly GCF_022837055.1. Lineage (NCBI taxonomy): Eukaryota > Metazoa > Chordata > Mammalia > Carnivora > Felidae > Prionailurus > Prionailurus viverrinus. The sequence continues at coordinate 131,576,316 of NC_062562.1, read as the reverse complement.
ATCTTTGAGAGTTGAGCTGTGTAAGGTCTATAGCTCTGAACTCATGCCTCAAACCACTGCCAGGTGTGTCAGGAGCCCTCTTCAATGCTCCAGGGGGAAAGACTGGATCGGTCACCTTTAGCTGGCATTTGAGTAGTTAGTGACTGGGCAACTAGCATAAGACATTTAGCATCTGAGGAAGGGCAGGAAACCTTCATAAAGAAAGACAGTTATACCACAGAAAAGCCTTTGGAATTAGCTTACTATTAATTTTATTTCTTGTTTTTATCTTACTTTAACTTGTTTCTAACGGCCTTCTTAATTGCATAATTCACTGAATCAGTTAATGTTGCACTGCTGACCATGGTCTGAGAACTGGACAAGCCTTCATTCACTCAATGAAAATCAGCTGAGTACTGAGTGCTGGTCTTTTCTGCTTAACGTTGCATGACATGATTCTTATCATCAAGGCTTAAGTGATTGCAATTTGTTAGACGGTACAAATAAGTTTAAAGTATAAAGAGAGAGAGACGGAAAATGTATAGGGTCTATGGGAGCATGGGGACAGAAGAGTCAACTGAGCTGGAGTGGGAAGGTGTCCCAACGGACATGTCCTCTAATACATCACTCACAATACTCTGCTAATATTAAAGTATGCTAAATTAAATTTTTATGTTAGTTCCATAAAATTATTTAATACCAGAAAAGGTGGAAATAGGGTATACATGACAATGGAGAGAATATTTAAAAACGTATAAGCACTTTAGAAGCACTATTAACAAAAGTGATGTTACCAACAATTGTATTTATTAAATTACATAATGGAAGCAAGGAGTTCTGAACTTCTACAGTTCTTCAGTTGTAGGTTATATCCTTCAGTTGTAGGTTAAATTCTGTAGGAACTTAACTCTCATGCTAAAAATAAGACAGGGAAAGAGAAATAGGTAATAAACAAATGAAACTCTGTATTTTACATCCACTAGAACAGGACAACAAAAGACAGCATATATTCTAAATAGAGGTACCATTAGTAAACATTACATACCATCTAGAAAATAACAGGTACTGTCTTATACCCGTCTCCCCGAATTTGAATGATATGTGTAAATTCATTTTGCCTGATTGCAGAAAACAATGTATTAATCATCACCAATAGCAAGAGCTAACATTACTAGGTATCTGATATTTGTAAACTACCCTAGTAAAGGGCTTCAGGGCATTTTCTCAATTAATTCTCACTACCTTATTCAGTTGGTACTATTATAACCCTCATTTTCCAGATCAGACTACTCGGACTTAGAAAAGTTAAATCAAGTGGCCTAAACACACAGCAAGTTAAGCCTAAATTAAAACACGACATTATTGGGGTGCCTGGGTGGCGCAGTCGGTTAAGCGTCCGACTTCAGCCAGGTCACGATCTCGCGGTCCGTGAGTTCGAGCCCCGCGTCGGGCTCTGGGCTGATGGCTCAGAGCCTGGAGCCTGTTTCCGATTCTGTGTCTCCCTCTCTCTCTGCCCCTCCCCCGTTCATGCTCTGTCTCTCTCTGTCCCAAAAATAAATAAACGTTGAAAAAAAAAAATAAAATAAAACACGACATTATTCTGCCTCTAGTTCCAAAAGGCATTTTCCCCAAATCTGTGTTTTTCTGTAATGTGTATATTCAGTGCCTTTTTGAATTGGTACGTATTTATAAGTCACACTGAATCTATGCATTCTGCCAGTGTCCTGCCGTGTCCCTGATACTAGTTCCACCAGCAACTCTTACACAAATCTCAGTAGCCCACATCCTCCAAAAACCACTGGGTACAGTTTATCTCTGTCACTGTATTCTTTTCTAATGTTTCACTACAAACTCTCTAATCTTCTTCCGTGGTTCATTCCTCCTCCCTTTTGTATGTTCAAGGCCCAGTTTCTCTTTCTTCAAATTATTTCTAAGAGAATGAAACTAAATGTTCATACACGGTAGAACCAAACAGCGTGTGGTTACTGTAAAGGCATACAGGAACAAAATCGTAAGTATGCAAATTTCATGTATGAGGAACCTGTGGTTTAGGAGATACTAAGTCATATTTGGGAACTCGAGTTACTATGTAATTCAGAGAATAAAAATTTTAATAGAACATTTTTGGACAAGATATTAGTGTTCTGACTCCTTAATCATTTAGCATCATGTTCAAATTTACGACAGCAGTGATCAAAAGAAATAGTTTGTTTACCTATGTCTTTCTTTCCCCACTTCAGACTGTTAATCGCTGGAAGGCAAGATGAGTCCTGGTCATCTTTAATTACCTGGCATGCACACTGTGTTATTGCATCATGACTGCCACCGCCACTGTGGGTTAATTCTGTGCCAGGCACTGTTAAGCCCTTTACATGTACATTATTAACGCAATTAACCTTCACAATAACCCTATGACAGAGCTTCCATTTCTTTTCCTATTTTATAGTTGAAAAAACTGAGGCACTTAGAGACTAAGTGACTTTCCCCAGACAGCTAGTAAATGGTGGAGCGGGGATTTGAATCCAAGCGGTCTGGCTTAAGCATGAGCACTCTAACCCTACACGTAACACTGAGGAAGTTGGACATTTTCCTGTAGGAAGTAGAGCCACTCCTATGTTTACACTGATATGGGGAGAATGGGTTGTGAGACGTAAGTCTCCAGATGGGGAGACTGGCAGTTGGGAGACTACTGCAGTGTCCAGGTTGGAGGCAGCCATGTTAGCAGTGCTTGGAGGGAATGGAGAGAGGGGAGGATGCAGAGATTGCAGCGACAGTTCTTGATTACTGGTTGGCCAGAGGGAGTGAAGAAGCCTGGGATGCCTTTTAAGATTCCGGCAGGGGAGGCTGTATGAATGACGGGCACCAATCAACACTTTAGGAATGCATGTGTAGAGGCACTTTTTTGTTCTGTGAGAAGGACAGATAATGAGTAAAGCTTTAGAAGAGCTCAGGTAATCTGCTCCAAAGTTAAACATTCCTGACATGGATTTTGGACAAGGGCAGGAGTGACTGGAGTCTCATGTGATGCATTTACGTTATTTTTTTTGTTTGCCAGCAACCCTCCTCCCCCAGTCCTCTTGAGGGTTTGACTCACTCCATCTCTCCATGTCCAACAATAGCAAGTATCCCTATTGCAATTAATTATTTACATGTATATCTGTGCCCCTCGGGTAGTATGGTAACACCTCAGGTCAAGGACTAAATCTTGTTTTCATATCTCTGATGTACACTATAGTCCCTGAAACGTACATGGTATTTGATATGTGCTTGAAAAAATGAATAAGACCAGAGATACCTAAAACTAGAGTTATACCTTTGACTCAGCTTTCAGGTAAGTTCTATTTCAGGGAACACCTGTGGCTGTCTGTATTTAGGGGAACTTCTTCTGCCTCAGACTGAGAGCAGTCCAGAATAATTATAGCCAAATCTTTAGTACTGTGGGCCTTGGTATAATGAGCCCACTGGTAATAAATAATGATGTAAAAATTATACTAAATTCTAATAACAAGTATTACTGAGTGTAATAAAAGTATGTGAGGTTTATTTAGGGATTTTTAACTTCCTTTTTATTTTTCACCCATGCTCACCAGTAAACAGAGACAAGTTGCATTTGGAACGCAGAGTAAGTTATACCACTCTGGCAGAGGATGTTTCTATAGCAAAGGCCTGAACTCAAGTATATATTTTACTTTAGAGCAATGGTTTCCAAATCTGGACTGCTTTTTAAAAAGTAATGATTTTGGGGCGCCTGGGTGGTGCAGTCGGTTAAGCGTCCGACTTCAGCCAGGTCATGATCTCGTGGTCTGTGAGTTCGAGCCCTGCGTCAGGCTCTGGGCTGATGGCTCAGAGCCTGGAGCCTGTTTCCGATTCTGTGTCTCCCTGTCTCTCTGCCCCTCCCCCGTTCATGCTCTGTCTCTCTGTCCCAAAAAAAAATAAATAAACGTTGAAAAAAAAAAAAAGTAATGATTTCAAGGCCTTATTGTTAGACTGACGAAATATAACTTTTACCGAGCAGTAATTCCTAAACTCAAGTCTGGGGATCAATGGTTCAAGGAATGATTCCAAAGGGATTGTGGACATCCTGATCATACATTAGAGTATGGGTATTTTGAACTCACAGCAAGTCTGTAAATCAGGAATAGGGCCTGGTGGCAAAGCTTACTTGATAGCGTATTCTGTCCTAAAGAGAGCCTCTCAAACTCTAAGCACTGTGTCAGCATAAACAACTTAGTATGATTTGTCTAACAGGTTGTTTATTTCTAGCTGTCATCATAAGAATCATAGTTATACCTTACCATGTGGTAAAAAAATAAATACAGAAATATAGTTTTTTTTTTTTGCTACAGTGACCTTGAACTCGAAAAGACAAAAGGAAATAAACTCTATCTAGCTCCTTTCAGCAAAGAGACAAAGCATCTTGAAAATTCTGGCCCCATATCTGCTTCACACATTTGTTACAAATTAACAACAACAAATTATCTGCTCTAGTTCTCACTTTGAACAGCAACTCTGTTTAAATGAACTGTGAAAAATACCATCCCAAGAGAGCTGAATTTTTGAGGAGATCCTATGCTGATTGTGAACAATTTTATTGACTCTGGCTAAGATCCTCAAAGAACCACATTATTATTCTAAGATCATGCTTCTCAAACTTTTAACATGCTTATAATTCACCTGGAGACTTTGTTAAAGTGTAGATCCTGATTCAGGAGGTGTGGTGACCGGGGAAACATGCCAATCCAATCTCCTGTCGCTATGAGCATAATTGAAATATAGTCTCAGGTGCTGTGCTCTGAAATCCTACTTGCACTGAAGCCAAGCTTTCCACACGCTGCTCTCAGTAAATGATTAGAGCCAGCAGAAATGGTAATGCAGGCTCATTCCTGTGAGAGAATTTCACTGACATATGACAGTGGCTGAGGACTCTCAGCAGCTTGCCAGAAATGTGCTTACTTAAAACTGTGTTGCCGTCTGAGACTACTCCACTGCCCTTCCTTCCCTCTTTCCTTCACAGGGGTCAGACCTACATTGCTACCTTCTCCAGCACTCCCTCCCTTTTCCGTCCTCTGGTGTCTTCTCCCCAAATCTCTTACATGTCAAATCCCATCTTGCTGTGTGCTTCTTGGAGGACATGAACTAACAAAGTAGGTCTAGGAGGTAAAAAGTCTTGAAATTCTGCATGTCTGAGTTTCCAGGTGATGTCAGTCTGCTTATCCACAATCATACTTTGAGTGGTAAGGTTCTATTTAGGGAACAAACCAGTCATGAATTCATATTTTATCTAAGTGTTAAAATGACAACCCTAGACTTTATAGTGTATCATTCCTGCCAAATAGATAAAAGCTGCTGGTGCTTTGAAGGATAAAGAAGAAGCTTCTGAGGTTTCTGTCCTCCTTAAGTCAAATGAGAAAGAAAAGCCCATATCAACAAATAATTGATGAGCAGGCTTTCAGCCTTCCTTCATGGGGAATTGGAGAACACCTCACACATCACTCCTCCTTTAAGAAAGTACCCACACTTTGCTGTGTACACCACCATAATATCACTGCTAAAACCCTGAAAAAAACATAAAGCGGTAATTTGGTGATAAACTCGACCCAGATCAAATAAGTTTAGTTGTGACTCTTATCACACTCTGATAATCTAATTGATAATCATTATAAAAATTGGAATATGAAGATGGGCAGGGTTTTTGTAGTTTTTGTATTTTTAACTTGCTATAAACAAGCTCCTAATTTCAAAAAAAAAAACCCATTTCCTTTATAGTTGTCCTTTATTATATTAGTGTAATTTCTTTGATGATAGCTTTCTTTAGTATCTTATCAACTCTGGATATTTTCACGCCTGTTCTCTAAGCTTTTGATTAGAACAAACATCGTATCTTTCCATAGGACTCCAATGCCTACTCAATGTCATTCATTGTATCTTAGTTTTATTCTGGAAGTAAAACTTAAGAAGTAACTTTTATTTCTAAGTTCTTGAGGGTACTTCTCACTTAAACTAAAAACATGGCTTTCTACTTCCTAAGTAAGTCTGTCCCTTAATTTCTAAGAGTGAGCCCCCTAACAGATGCATTTGGAAAATGGAAAAGATTGGCTCTAGTCTTCTTAACTGCAATCTATCTCTAAAGCTCAGAGTAAGAACATTATAAGACCCTTATGTAAATACCCTTGGGCTAATAATTTATTATGTAAATTATTGTGGCCTGATATTTAAAAAATTAATTTACTATACAAGCACTAAGACTAGGGGAATATGGGAAAGGGAGATGAACTTAGGTGAGCATTGTTACACATTCTTGACAATACTGAGACTGCTGATGAAGGTGTGCTGAATTAGTACGCTCAAATATAGCTGGCAGGTTTGCCACAGCCTTTGGTATGGAAACAGGGTTATAAACACATTCAACCCTTAAACCTAATAAGTGCTTTGCCTAGAAATTTAAGGAGCTAATTTAACACAAGCAAAAAACTGTAAAAATGTTATCACAACATCACCTGTAAAGCAAAGTAATAGAAACCACCTAGGCATCATGCAAATGAAAAGCAGTTCTTTAAAATATGGCATGTATGTACTGTGTATTATGCATGTGCTAAATGACAATTATGAAGACAATGGAGAAATATTGTAAAACATGTTTGAAATTTATTAAAAAGAGCTTAATCCACAATGAACTGCACACAATTCCTCACACACACACAAACATACATGTACATACACCCACATATAAGTACAAGGCTTGAAAGGAAATATACAAAAAGAAAAACTATGAGAGATTTTTCTCTACAACCAACTTTCCCTAACACTGAAAATTTTTGAAATAAAAAGCATGTATTCTGACAAGTTACTCAATGTGACTGCGACAGATAAAATTAAGAGAAAGAAATAAAGCAAGTATAATTTTATTTGGCTACTAAGTCTTGACATTTTAAGATGAAAAATTTTGATTACATTTATCATTTAAAAAGTGAGCACCTGCTATGCACAAAGTGTATGCTAGACACTATCAAAACTACAAAGATTATTAATATAGAATCCCTATCCTGAAGAAACTGTTAGTCTAGAGGAAAATACGAGACAACTATACAAATAATTATAATACTATTCAACATATGCAAAGTTGAGGGTTAAGGGATATGGAAGGAAAAAACCTCAAATCAGGGGAAATGAAAGAGAATCTTCATGGAGTCTTCTTGAAATGGTAAAGAATTCCAGCAAGTATATATATAGATAGTTAAAAAATCAAAATAGTCCAATTAGTGCTAGAGTCTAGGTAGGAAAAGGCAGCAAGAGTAGATGGATCACATGTTGGTGCACCTTAATGCTGGTCCAAAGATTTATATTTAAATTTGGAAGTGGTGAGGAGATTCAGAAGGTCTTTAATTAAGGAAGTAATATAAGATCACAAAACAAATCTTAATAAAATGAAAATGCAACAAACTTACAGGATGCCGCAAAAAAACAGGACTAATAGGGAAGCTTAGAGCAGCAAATAAGTTAAAAGGAAGAAAGATCTCATAAACAACCTAACTCTGTAACTCAAGGAATTACTCAAAGAAGAACTAAGCTCAATGGTAGCATAAGGGAGGAAATAATAAAGAAGGACAGAATGAAATAAAGAATAGAAAAAAATTAACAAAATTAAGAGTTGTTTTGAAAAAGTAAACAAAATTGACACACCTTTAGCTAGACTAAGAAAAAAAGAGAGAAGACTCAAAATCAGGTATGAAAGAAGGGGAAATTATAACTGATACCACAGAAATACAAGGATCACAAGAAATGGCCATGAATAATAATATGCCAGCAAATTGGATAACTTAGAAGAAATGGATAAATTCCTAGAAACATACAACCTGTCAAAACTGAACCATGAAGAAATAGAAAATCCGAACAGACTTATGAAGTGATTGAATCAGTAATAAAAAAAAACCTTCTAACAAAGAAAAGCTAAGGAACAGATAAATTCACAGGAGAATCTACCAAACATTTAAAGAAGATGTAGTGCTAATCCTTCTCCAAAACATAAAAGAGGAGGGAATACTCCCAAACCTGACCAAAATCAGACAAAGACATTACAAGAAAAATAAAATATCCCCAATGAATACACATGCAAAATCCTCAACAAAACACTATCCAAATTCAACAGCGCATTAAAAGGGTTATACACCATAACCAAGTGGGACTTAACCCTGGGAGGCAAGAATGGTTCAGTATATGAAAATCAAATCAATACGATACACCACATTAGCAGAATGAAAGATAAAAATCACATGATCATCTTAATAGATGAAGAAAAAGAAATGGACAAAATTCAACATCCTTTCATGATAAAAACACTCAACAAATTAGGAAAAGACAAACACTTCCCCAACATAAAGAAGACTATATATGAAAAGCTCACAGTTAACAACATATTTGACTGTGAAAAACTGAAAACTTTCCCTCAAGATCAGTAAGAACACAGGATGCTCACTTTTGCCACTTCTATTTAACAGAATACTGGATGTTCTAGCAAGAGTAATTAGGCAAGAAAAAATAAAAGGCATCCAAATCAGAGAAAAAGTAAAACCATCTGTTTGCAGATGTCATGATTTTATATATAGTCTACCAAAGATTTTACACACACACACACACACACACACACACACACACACACAACCACTGCTTATAACTAATAAAAAAATTCAGGCAAGTTGCAGGATACAAAATCTATAAGCAAATATCAATTGTGTTTCCTGAAGACACAGACTAGACATAATGCCAAGATGGAGGTATTCACTTCAAAAGAAACAACAAGAAGAGGTCACAGCCAGGGATCTAATCAAAACAGATATAAGTAATATGCCTGAACCAGAATTTAAAACAACAATCATTCAGATAGTAGCTGGGCTTGAGACTAGCATAGAAAACACCGGGGAGTCCCTTACCTCAGAGATTAAAGACCTAAAAACTAGTGAGGCTGAAATAAAAAATGCTGCAACAGAGATGTAAAACTGACTGGATGTAATGACCACAAAAATGGAAGAATGAGAGGAATGAATAAGTGATATAGAAGATAAGATTATAGAAAATAATGAAGCTGAAAAGAAGAGGGAAAGAAAAATACTGGATAACAAATGTAGACTTGGGGAACTCACTGACTCCATAAAGCATAATAATACTCATACCACAGTAGTCCTAGAAGAAGGGAACAAAAAGAGGGTAGAAGGTTTATTTGAGCAAATTATAGCTGAAAACTTCCCTAATCTGGGGAAGGAAACAAATATCCAAACCCAGGAGGGACAGAGAACTCCCACCACAATCAATAAAGCAAGCCAACAGCAAGACATATCATAGTAAAATTTGCAAAATACAGAGATAAGGAAAGAATTCTGAAAGCAGCAAGGAAAAAGAAATCCCTAACCTACAATGGAAGACAAAATAAGTATAGCAGCAGATCTGTCCGCAGAAACTTGGCAGGCCAGAAGGGAGTGGCATGATATATTCGACTTGCTAAATGGTAAAAATATGCAGCCAAAAATACTTACTCCAGCAAGGCTGTTATTCAAAATAGAAGGAGAGATGAAGAGTTTCCCAAACAAACAAAAACCAAAGAAGTTCATGACCACTAAACCAGCCCTTCAAGAAATATTAAAGGGGATTCATTGAGTGGAAAAGAAAGACTGAAAACAACAAAGACTAGAAAGGAACAGAGAAAATCTCCAGAAACACCAACTTTACAGGTAATACAATGACATTAAATTCATATCTATTAATTAATAAGCACCCTGAACGTAAATGGACTAAATGCTCCAATCAAAAGACACAGGGTATCAGAACGGATAAAAAACCCCCAAGATCCATGTATATGTTGTCTAGAAGAGACTCATTTTAGACCTAAAGACATCTGCATATTGAAAGTGAGGGGATGGAGAACCACTTATCATGCTAATGGACATCAAAAGAAAGCCAAAATAGCCATACTTAAATCAGACAAATTAGATTTTAAACCAAAGACTGTAACAAGAGATGAAGAAGGGCACTATAGCATAATAAAGGAGTCTATCCAACAAGAAGATCTAACAACTGTAAATATTTATGCCCCCAACGTGAAACACCCAAATAAATGTCAATTAATAACAACATAAAGAGACTCATCAATAACAACACAATTAACAGAGGGGACTTTAACACCCCACTTACAGTAATGGACAGACCATCTAAGCAGAAAATTGAAAGCAAACAATGGCTTTGAATGACATACTGGACCAGATGGACTTAACAGATATATTAAGAATATTTCCTCCTAAAGCAGGAGAATACACATTCTTTCGGAGTGCACATGGAACATTCTCCAGAACAGATCACACACTGGGTCAGGCCTCAACAAGTACAAAAACACTGGGATCATACCATACATACTTTCAGAAGACAATGCCATGAAACTTGGAATCAACAACAAGAAAAAAATTTGGAAAGATCACCAATACATGGAAGTTAAAGAACACCCTACTAAAGAATAGGATAATCAGGAAATTAAAGAAGAAATAAATACATCAAAGCAAATGAAAATGAAAACACGACAGTCTCTTACTTCAGAAGAGAGAAGTATACAGCAATACAGGTCTACCACAAGACTTTTTCACCTCAAATATACAACCTAACCTTACACCTAAAGGAGCTAGAAAAGGGACAGTAAATGAAGCCTAAGGCCAGCAGAAGGGAAATAAACATTAGAGCAAAAATAAATGCTATAGAAACAACAACAAAAAAACCCAGTAAAACAGATCAATGCAACTAGGAGCTTGTTCTTTGAAAGAATTAATAAATTGAAAACCCCCTAGCCAGATTTATCAACAAGAAAAAAGGACTCAAATAAAGTCAAGAATGAAAGAGGAGAGATCACAACCAATACCACAGAAATACAAAGACTTGTAAGAGAAGGTTATGAAAAATTATATGTCAACAAATTGGGCAAACTGGAAGAAATAGATAAATTCCTAGAAAGATATAAAATACCCAAACTGGGGCGCCTGGGTGGCTTAGTCAGTTAACCGTCCGACTTCGGCTCAGGTGGTGATCTCACATTTGAGCCCCGCCTCAAGCTCTGTGCGGACAGCTCAGAGCCTGGAGCCTGCTTCAGATTCTGTGTCTCCCTCCCTCTCTGCTCCTCCCCTATTCGTGTTTGTCTCTCTCCCTCTCAAAAATAAACGAACATTAAAAAAATCAGGGGCGCCTGGGTGGCTTGGTCGGTTGGGCATCCGACTTCGGCTCAGGTCACGATCTCACGTTCCGTGAGTTCGAGCCCGCTTCGGGCTCTGGGCTGATGGCTCAGAGCCTGGAGCCTGCTTCCGATTCTGTGTCTCCCTCTCTCTCTGCCCCTCCCCCATTCATGCTCTGTCTCTCTCTGTCTCAAAAATAAAATAAACGTTAAAAAAATTTTTTTTTAAAAATTAATAAAAAAATACCAAAATGTAAATAGGAAGAAATAGAAAATTTGAACAGACCCATAACCAGCAAAGAAATTAAATCAGTAAACAAAAATCTCCCAACAAACAAAAGTCCAGGGCCAGATAGCTTCCCAGGGGGAATTCTACCAAACTCTGAAAAAGAGTTAATGCTTATTCTTCTCAAACTGTTCCAAAAAAATAGAAATGGAAGGAAAGCTTCTAAACTTACTCTATGAAGCTAGCATTACCTTGATTCTAAAACCAAAGGCCCCACTAAAAAGGAGAATTATAGGCTAATATCCCTGATGAACATGGACACAAAAATTCTCAACAAGATACTAGCAAATTGAATCCAATAATACACTAAAAGAATTATTCACCACAATTAAGTGGGATTTATTCCTCGGCTGCAAGCATGGTTTGATATTTGCAAATCAATGTTATATATCACATTAATAAAAGAAAGGATAAGGACAATATGATCCTCTCAATAGATGAAGAAATAGCACTTGACAAAGTAGAGTACCCTTTCTTGGTAAAAATCCCCAACAAAGTAGGGATAGAGGGAACATACCTCAACATTATAAAGGCCATATGTGAAAGACCCACAGCTAATATCATCCTCAATGGGGAAAAAGAGAGCTTTTCTTCTATATTCAGGAACAAGACAGAGATGTTCACTCTCCACTGTTAATTTACCATAATACTGGAAGTACTAGCCTCAGCAATCAGACAACAAAAAGAAATAAAAGGCATCCAAACTGGCAAGGAACAAGTCAAACTTTCACTGTTTGCAGGTGACATGATACTCTATGAAGAAAACATAAGAGTCCACCAAAAAATTGCTAGAACTGATATATGAATTCAGCAAAGTTTCAGGACACAAAATCAACATACAGAAATCTGCTGCATTATATACACCAATAATGAAACAGCAAAAAGAGAAATCGTAATTGATCCTATTGACAACTGAACCAAAACCCATAGAATACCTGGAAATAAACCTAACCAAAGAGGTAAAAGATCTGTAGTCTGAACACTATAGAACACTTATGAAAGAAACTGAAGAGGACACAAAGAAATGGAAAAACATTCCATGCTCATGGGCTGGAAAAATACTGTTAAAATGTTTGTACTCAACCAAAAGCATTCTACACATTTAATGCAATCCCTATCAAAATAACACCAGTATATTTCACAGAGCTAGAACAAAACAATCCTAAAATTTGTATGGAAACACAAAAGACCCCAAATAGCCAAAGCAATCTTGAAAAAGAAAAGGAAAGCTGGAGGCATCATAATTCCAGACCAAGCTATATTACAAAGTTGTAGTCATCAAGACAGTATGGTACTGGCAGAAAAACAGACACATAGATCAATGGAACAGAATAGAAAACCTAGAAATGGACCCACAACTATATGGTCAATAATCTTTGACAAAGCAGAAAAGAATTTCCAATGGAATAAAGGCAGTTTCTTCAACAGATGGTGTTGGGAAAACTGGACATAACATACAAAAAAAAAAAAAAAAAAAAAAAAAGAACCTGGACCACTTTTTACACCATACACAAAATAAATTGAAAATGGATGAAAGACCTAAATGTGGGACAGGAAACCACTGAAATCCTAGAGGAGAACACAGGGAGCAACGTCTTTGACCTCATCTGGAACAACTTCTTACTAAACATGTCACTGGAGGCAAGGGAAACAAAAGCAGAAATGAACCACTGGGACTACATCAGGATAGAAAGCTTCTGCATAGGGAAGGAAACAAAAAACAAAACTAAAGGGAACCTATGGAATGAAAGAAGATATTTGCAAATGTAATATCTGACAAAGGGTTAGTACCTGAAATCTATACAGAACTCAGGAAACTCATTAATAAGTGATCCAGTGAAGAAATGGGCAGAAGACATTAATAGACACTTTTCCAAAGAAGACATCCAGATAGCTAAGAGACGCATGAAAAGATGCTCCCTCATCATTAGGGAAATACAAATCAAAACCATGATGAGATAACACCTCACACCTGTCAGAATGGCTAAAATAAACAACTCAGGAAACAACAGATGTTGGCGAGGGTGTGGAGAAAGGGGAACCTTCTTGCACTGTTGGTGGGAATGCAAACTTGTGCAGCCATTCTGAAAAACAATATGGAGGTTTCTCAGAAAGTTAAAAATAGAACCACCCTATGACCCACTATTGCACTACCAGGTATTTCTGAAAAGGATACAAAGATACAGATTCAAAGGGGTACATGCACCCCTATGTTTATAGCAGCATTATCAACAATAACCAAATTATGGAAAGAGCCCAAATATCTATCGACTGATGAATGGATAAGAAGATAAGGAAGATATGTACACACACACACACACACACACACACACACACACACACACACACTGGAATATTACTTAGCCATCAAAAAGAATGAAATCTTGCCATTTCCAACAACATGGATGGAGCTACAGTGTATTATGCTATGTGAAATAAGTCAGAGAAAAACAATACCATATGACTTCACTTATATGTGGAATTTAAGAAACAAAACGATGAACATAGGGGAAGGAAAAAAAGAGGGAGGCAAACCATAAGAGACTCTTAAAGACAGAGAACAAACCGAAGGTTGTTGGAAGGTAGGTGGGTGGGGGATGGGTTAAATGGGTGATGGGCAATAAGGAGGGCACTTGTGATGAGTACTGCATGTTATATGTAAGTGATGAATACCTAAATTCTACTCCTGAAACCAAAAAAATAAAAAAATAAAAGACAAAATAAAATAAAAGTGACCTTTTAAACAAATTAACCAACGAACTTCATGAATGTTGGCAATGTTGACACTATAAGGAAGTATTTTTAAAGATCCTAATTTTTATATTTTTTCCATTACAAAAATATTTCTTAAAGTAAAAAAACTCAAAACTCACTTCCTCTAAGAAAATGGCTTAAAAAAAACAACAACGCACGAGCAAGAGTTAAATTCCACAAACCTGTAGTTACTACAGCAGTCTATTTTATAAAGAAACCTACTCTGAAGTGACCAAAGCAGTACCATTTTAGGTACATAACTTAAAGAATAATAGTGATATTTACATAATGATCATTATTGTGCCTGAAAAATTAGCATTACGCTGGTTTAAATTATGTAAATTATAGATTATTTAGTTTGATCTTCCTAAAATTATGTAAACAAGGAGAAGCAGACATTATTATACATATTTCAAATTCAAAGAGGCTGACAATTAGAGGGAGGTTAGGACAAAGCTAATAGATTGGTGCCAGGATCAAAACTCAGATCTCCTGCTCTTGATCTAGGACTTGCCCACTACAAACTCCTAACATTCCTGCATTAGCTATACACTTCACTCCTGCTTGAGAACTGTAAATACTCACTAGGGCACTAAGCCTCAGTTTTAATGATTAAGTTACAGAGGCCAAGAACTTTTCCGTTCCTATGTCCTAATTCCACCAACTTTCAATTGTGAAGAAGAGAGCCAATTGGCTATCCTCTCCTTGAATGCAAATATCTTACAGAGATTGGTCAAATTTTCTGCACAATCCACATCATATATAATAAACTTTCCTATAATGAAATAACTGGCACACTTGCTGATCATCTGAAATACACATTTCTGTTACATATTATAAAGATTAGTGATAGTACAACACAAAGCCAACTTATACTTTACTAGCTGAGAAGATATTAATGTGCATCAATAAACACTTTTTTAACTGAAAATAATTCATATAATTAAATAATAATTCATATTATTTATTAATGGATGAATTAATCAATGAAGATAATATAATGAATGAAATATATTATGAATATAATAATTCATATAATTTATTTATTATTTATTATTGAAAATAATTCATATAATTAAAAGCATAGGAAAAGTGATCACAGTAAGAAATTATGTTATTTACAATCTCATGGCTGGCCACATATTTGTAGCTTTTAAGAATCTCCCTTAGGTAATCCTGATTAACAGTGAAGATTGAAAATCAGGGCTCTAAGGCACACTGGTAAATGATTATGTTAATGGTAGAATTTCAGCTACTGTATGTAATCTTCAACCCTTTTACAACTTTATGAGTCTCTTCTTTAACTGCTAATATTTATGGAAGGGAGTATACCATATGCCTCTATTTTCCAAGTTGTATTTCACAAAATTTGACACATTTTTCTGCTCTCCTCCCCAAATCCCATGGTCAAATAAAAATCCTGTTTTGTTAAAAGAAAAAAAAAATCAGTTACGCTTCTACATACTAATTGTGAACCTTCTGAAAATGAAATTAATAAAATAGTTTCATTTAAAATAGTATCAAAAAGAGTAAAATATGTGGTGCATGGCTGGCTTAGTCAT
The DNA here is from genome assembly GCF_022837055.1 of Prionailurus viverrinus. Lineage (NCBI taxonomy): Eukaryota > Metazoa > Chordata > Mammalia > Carnivora > Felidae > Prionailurus > Prionailurus viverrinus. The sequence goes on along the minus strand of NC_062562.1, from coordinate 131,560,535 downwards.
TAGAACATGTGCCTCTTAATCACAGGGTCATGAGTTCAAGCCCCAAGTTGGGTGTAGAGATTACTTAACAAAATAAAATATTAAAAAAAAAGCCAGTTAATAAAAAAGTAAAATACTTAGGAATAAACTTAAATGGGGCACCTGGGTGGCTCAGTGGGTTGGGCGTCCTACTTTGGCTCAGGTCATGATCTCATGGCTCATGAGTTCAAGCCCCGTGTCAGGCCCTGTGCTGACAGCTTGGAGCCTGGAGCCTGTTCTGATTCTGTGTCTCCCTCTCTCTGCCCCTCCCCACCATGCTCTTTCTCTCTGTCTCTCAAAAATGAATAAACATTAAAAAAAAAATTAAAATACTTAACCAAAAAGGTAAAAGACTTGTACACTAAAATCTACAAAATAGTGATGAAAGAAATTGAGATACAAATAATTGGAAAGACAGCCTGTGTTTGTGGACTGGAAGGCTTAAAATATCAAAATGCCCACATTACCCAGAGCAATCTACAGATTCAATACAATCTCTACTATCAAAACCCCAAAAGGATTTTTTCAGGAATAGAAAAAACAATCCTAAAATTCATATGGAGCCACAAAGGACTCTGAATAGCCAAAACAATTTTGAGGAACAAAGAGAAACAAAGCTAGAGGCATCACACTTCCTGACTGCAAAACATAACACAAAGCTATAGCAATCAAAACTGGCATAGAGACGGTACTGGCATAGAGACAGATATACAGAGATCAAAGAACAGAACAGATAGCCCAGAACTAAACCCACACATACACAGTTAAATGATCTTTGACAAAGATGCCAAGACTACACAATAGGGGAAGAAGGATAGTATCTTTAACAATCACTTGTTAAAGAACACCAATGTTGTGTAAACTGGATATTTACAAGCAAAAGAATGAAATTTGACCTTACCTGATAGCACACACAAAAATCAACTCAAAATGGATTGAAGACTTAAATGTAGGACTTGAAACTATGAAAGTCCTAGAAGAAAACATAGGGAAAACCTTCATAATAACATTGGTCTTGGTAATGGTTTCTCGATACAATAAAAAGTCCAGCCAACAAAAGACACAATAGGCAAGTAGGATTACATCAAACTAAAAAGCTTCTGCATAGCAAAGGAAACAATCAACAAAATAATCTACAGAATGGAAGACAACACTTGCTGATAGGGGGTTAAGAATCAAAATATGTAAGGAACTCATACAACTTAACAGCAAAAACAAATAACCAGATTAGAACAATGAGTAAAGGACCTGAACCGACATTTATCCAAAGACATACAAACAGCCAACAGTATATGAAAAGTGCTCACTACCATTACTCAGGGAAATGCAAATCAAAACCACCTTATAGCTGTTAGAATGGCTATTACCAAGAAGACAAAAGATAAGAGTTGTCAAGGGTGTGGAGAAAAGGGAACCCTGTACACTGCTGGTGGGAATGTAAATTAGTACAGTCATTATGGAAAACAGGGTGGAGGTTCCCACAAAAATTAAAACTAGAACTACTACATGATCCAGCAATTCCACTTCAGGGTATTTATCCAAGAGAATTGAATTTGCACTCCCATGTTTATTAAAATATTATTCGCAGTAGCCAAGAGGTGGAAACAACCTACAGGCCCATGAATGTATAAAGAAAATGTGGTATTGATATATAATGGAACATTATTCAGCCTTAAAAAAGGAGATTCTGTCATATGCCACAACACAGATAAACCTGGTGGACATTATGCTAGGTTAAATAAGCTAGTCACAAAAGGACAAATGCTGTATGATTCCACTTATGTGAGGTATCTAAAGTAGTTGAATTCATATAAGCAGAAGATAGAATGCTGGCTGTCAGGGGCTGGGGGAGGAGAAAATGGGGTATAACTGTTCAATTGAGTACAGAGTTTTAGTCACACAAGGTAAAAAAGTTCTAGAGATCTGCTTTACAGCAATGTACACATACTTAAAAAATACTATGTATTTGGTTCCATTAACTCCTATTAACCAGTTCTGGACAAGTTACTGAACCTCTCCTACCCTGTTTCCATAAAATGGATTAACCATAATGCTCACCGATAGAACTGTTATGAGGATTAATTGAGGAAATTAATGTAAAGCACAGGGATATGATCAGCGAAGGTTAGTTCCTACTGTTACTATTGATAATAGGTATGGCTATAAGTTAAGTATGGGCCTTATCTGCGTCCATGTGTATTAGAAGTTCCTAGGGATTAACTCAGAATATACATTTTATGGCCCTCATATAGACCTAAAGGATCAAATCATAGGAGAGTGGGGCACACGTTTTTTTTTGTTTGTTTGTTTGTTTTTAAAAAAAAAAATTTTTTTAATGCTTATTTATTTTTGAGACAGAGACAGACAGAGCATGAACAGGGGAGGGTCAGAGAGAGAAGGAGGCACAGAATCTGAAACAGGCTCCAGGCTCTGAGCTGTCAGCACAGAGTCCGACGCGGGGCTCGAACTCACGGAGTGTGTGAGATTGTGACCTGAGCAGAAGTCGGCCGCCCAACCGACTGAACCACCCAGGCGCCCCAGGGGCACACGTTTTTCAAGCACAAGCTCACTTCCTAACTATTTACTTTTAGGTCGTGATTATATTGTTGACATTCAGAGGCTTTTGCATTCTCTTGATCACTTTGTTATTTCTGTAGCACATTATAATAAAAGAAAATACAATGAGATTTTTAATAAAGAGATAAGGGAAGTTGCAGAACTTTTTACTGATAGCCTGAGTTTTCTGAACATGGAGATCTCTGGCCATACTGAAAGGCAAGAGCTTAGGGAAAAGTGTAAAAGATTAAGAACTACTACTATGGAAAAGGCAGTGTAGACACAAGATTAAAAAAAATGACAGTAGACTGTCCTGAAGGCCCAGATGAGGTTAGCTAGCTGCCTTTGAGACACATATATGTTTCATGGAAAGATTTGTGTTCTATGCCTAAAAGTGGCTGATTTTTCTTATAATATGTATGTTCTGGGTTGTCAAATCATGCGGCTCTACAAACACATACACATATATACATAATGGTAAGATTCTTAAGTAGAATATTTTAGATACATCTAACCCCGTGCTGTCCAAAGAACTTTCTGAGATGAAGGAAATATTCTATATCTTCTCTAATATGGTAGCCTTTAGCCACATGTTGCTATTGAGTATTGAAAATGTGGACAGTGAGACTGGGGAACTTTAATTTTGTTTAGTTTTAAGTTAAATTGCTGTAAGTGACTATTGCCTATCATATCAGACAGAGCAGATCTAATTAGTGCCAAGTTCTTACTGTCGGGTCCATAAGCACCTAGGTGATTCAAAGACTCAGGTCTGTGGAGTTCAATGTAAAACTGTATTCAAAATTATATGTATGTGAATTTTTCTGGGAAGGTCTTTTGATTTAATAGATTCTTAAAGAATTCTGGGGACTCCAAACAAGTTTAAAAACCACATATCCTGTCAATATTTCTATCGTTTAGTCTAACATTTTTATTTATGATGTGTGTGTGTGAATAGTGTCCTTATGTTGGGATTTCAAACAATTAAATAACTAACTAAACCACAATTCTGCAGCAGGATTTAAATTATCTCACTTTGTAGTCAGAGCAGAAGGAGAAAGCCTGAAGGCAGAACAGGCATAATTATATACGGTATAATATAGAAACTACAGCCAAATTCCCTGGGAAAACTAGTTTTTAAAGCTCGTTATCATAGTGCCTAAAATCTCCACCATTAAAGTTAACCCTCTGGACTATGTGTTTCTGGAAGTAAAATGTTACCTTTTACATAAATACAGGAATTTACTACCAACTGACAACAGTCATTATGGGATTCTTTATCGACGGGGATACATATTCCAGGAAGTCTCTAATAGGACCAGATTACTACATCTTGTCTACAGTAAAGATTTGAGAAAAGGCAGCATGTTTTTCACATAGAATCAGGATTAACACCTCTCTTGCTCCTCAAAGATTTCTTTTTACATTCTTATTCTATGAAGAAAAAGTGTCTTAGGTGTTAAGCTCTATAGCATATTCTATCACCTAATTATTTCTAATGAAACAGGTATGTTCAGTTTATACACAACCATAATCAACAGCAAAGATGAGTCAGAAAAAGACTGGATGATAATATGCAGCAACCAGGCCACTGTAATGTTAGAGCTGTTACCACATCCGGTATTTCTAGAAATACTCAGAAATTGCTTTCTCATACATCTTCAAAGCACTATCAAATCCCCCCAGGATGGGCTTAGAGGTTGATTATTTGTAGATCTACTCTTTTTGTCTAGAAAATTCTCAATTAGTTTAGGAGCTACTAAAATATGTAGCTTAGGAGCAAACCATAGTAGACTAGAGGTTGTAGAAATAGTTTGATTTCTAGTCTTACTATGGCTAATGAGAGAATACTGATTAAGCTCCTTTTCCTTATTATACTATAAAAACACTGCAGAGAAATTTTGGCTGCTGCCTCCCTTCCACGCTGCATTTCTCACTTTCAAAACTACCTAATAGTGAAAATGTGGTGATTTTCCTCTCAAGCAACTTTGGTGCAAAACTGGGAACCTAAACGGTATACTGGTTTCATCTCTTGGCTATAGGTTACATGTTTCTGGATTATACATGATACCTTCTTATCTACTCCATAAAGAGGAATTAGCAATGTCTACTTTAATAATGCAGTAGTAACAATGTTACTTATTGCTTGAAATGTTTCCAAATAGCAGCAGCTGTTTGAAATATTATAAATTCATGACATTTTAGGAGGAAATAATCCTAGGAAGATAAAGCAAATGGATAAAAATAAAGCCTTCCTTATTAATATTATAAATGATTAGTTTGTAGATTTAAATCAGACAAGATTTCTACTGTTAAAAATATCTTTCAAACATACATGACTAAGTATTCAGTTCTGAAATATTTTAACTCTAATGTTTACTGCTAATGAGAGATTTAGAATCCAAAAGGAGTTGGAACGGAGGATAAATGACTATACTTTGCTATATGATTACTTTAAATATTTCTTCACACCTTCTACTACTTCTGTACCTTATCAAAGATATTCTAGAGTATTTAAATATAAAGCTACTACAAATTCTTAGTTGATAGGGATAGGACCAGGAATGCTGGGGTTCTAAGTGGAATTCAATGAAATATGTAAATATATTTCATTCTAAGAAGTAATGGAAACAAATGGGAACTAAGTCCTCAATTTTATCCCCTTTCACCAGCAGAAGACAGTAGTCAGGGGTCAGACATTAGGCATTTGGTAATCTAAATATGGAAATAAACAAAAAAAGTCATTAACATTCTGACCTCAGTTAAAGGTAAATTTGATTAACAAGAATGACTTATTGCAAACAATGCTGGTGATCCTGACAGGAGGGCCTATGTAACAAAGACATTGTCAATGTCAAACAAAAGTCTTTTTGTCAGGAATGAAGAAAGGACAAATTGGTGAATGCTTGTTTGCTTATTTATTTACTTTAATGTTTATTTATTTATTTTGAGAGAGAGGGAGAGAGAGAGAGCACACGAAGGGGAGGGGCAGAGACAGAGGGAGAGAAAGAAAGAATCCTAAGCAGGCTCTGCATTGCCAGCACAGAGCCTTGATGGCAGGCTTGATCCCATGAAGTGGAGATCATGACTTGAGCCAAAATCAAGCACCCTTGGTGAATGTTCTTATGTACTGAGATCTTGCGGGGGAGGGGGGTGGGGACATGGAATGAAGGAAGTACAGACTCTGGACTGGTGGGACACTTGGGTAGCTCAGTCAGTTAAGCATCAGACTTTTGATTTCGGCTCAGGTCACCATCTCATGCTTTATGGGATGGAGCCCTGTGACAAAGCAGAGCCTGCTTGGGATTCTCTTTCTCTCTCTCTCTCTCTCTCTCTCTCTGCCCCTTCCCTGCTTGTGCTCTCTCTCAAAAAAAACAAATAAACATAAAAAAAAATCTGACTGGATATTGGCCTGACTTATGCCAATAATAACAACAAACTGTCTCTAAATAAGTTGTGGCCAGGAGAAATTTCACAGTGTATCCATAGAGGTTGGGTTTAACCCACTTTAACTGATTTGATTTGACAGGCAATTACTTTGGAATTAGTATTCTAGTCAATATTTTAATGAAATGGGTTGGCAACTTGAAAACCATAAATCACCTATCTGATATTTCCTAATAAGTATAATTAGTGTTTCTGATAGAACCATAAATTTCTGATTTGTGAGACTAATATAGCTATCTCTCTACTTACAAACTTAAATAGCTATGTCATCTTTTTATTTTAGTATTTGATGTCTTAATTTATCAATTAAACATTTTTTAATAAATTGTTTTCATGAAAAAGGTTAAGAATGATAATCTTTTAGACATAGAAAAACACATTAATAAATATGGACTTTTCAAAAGTACCATATAACCATTGATTTAAACACTTATTTTAGAATGTTTGAATTCCTAAATATTTGAGATATATATTAGATATACTGAGATATATGTTAGACATTAAACATATATACTATAAATATATATTTATGTATATATAGATTTGAGATATATATGTACATCTATTTTAGATATCAATTAGTTCCTTGAAAAAAAATGGTTTTTGTCTTTCCACTGAATGGAAAATGTTCTGTTTTGCTGACAATTCTACAAATGCAATTCTCTCTTTATGTCCCAAACATATAAAGTCAAGTAGTTTCAAATCAGTATCTATGTTGAATGAATTTTTCATGCGGAGAAAAGTCATTGAGTATGTTTTCTGCTCTCTGGACAAACAATTCTGCTACCTTAAACAGAAAATACCACAACAGATTCTTAAATTGAGATAATATGCTAATTCTTTTTTGACCTTTGGGTGAAATGTTAAAATTATCAATTGCTTAGTCTAACTTCTTCAGAAGAAAACCTATTATTAATACAATGGACCTTGGCCTTGATAGTATTTACTAGATTATTCAGCATTGGTTAAATCAGCTGAGATTCTATCTGCTGGATTTTAATTGTTAAAATAGTGAAAGACCTCTTTATAACAGCCTTCTCAGAAATAAAGCAGCTCTGTAATAGCAAGGCTCTAAGGGATTTGAATATGAAAAATTCATTGTATCACCCCATTTTTAGATTAAAAACAACAACAACAACAACAACAACAACAACCACCACCTCTATACCCAACGTGGGGCTTGAGCCTACATCCCCGGGATCAAGATTCTCAGGCTCTACTGACTGAGGCAGCCAGGCGCTCCTGTATCACCCCACTTTAAAAACATGTCTTCTTAGAAAGTAATTCTCTCTTCCAGCCCACTTTTAGGCAAAAGACTGTGCTAGATACTGAGGAACAAATGAAAAATAAGAGTGACCCTGTACTCAAGGAACCTTTCCACTAGGGAGGCTGGTCATGCTCAAAGACACATCTCACACAACTTAGAAAGTAAGGAACACCACAGGGAAGAAAAGAACAAACCAAGTAAGACACTGAAGCACTGAATTCATTTACTCAGTTCCAATCACATGCCAGACACCTGGGTAGTTGTTTGGCCTTTGAGCAATTTTACAAATCCTTTTTCCGCAAGTTACTTAGACCCTCCAGGATTTGGACTGCTTTTATAAAGACATAGTTATGAAGTCATTCAAATGTCTTCAGGACATTAAAAACTATATAATTGCCATTTGTCCAATGACAACCTCTCTTGTATTTTCAGTGAAATTTAGTATGCATCCCATCTCCATGATACAACATAATCTACAAATATGTGACCACATCACAAAATCACTGGACTTCCAATACAAATCATGAGGGAATAAAATGATGCTAGACAATAAAACACAATGGATTTTAGTCCTAGCATTTCAGATATAGTAATAATTTTTCTGTTTTATGTCACAATTATAAAGATAAATCCAAAAAGTGATATAGTAAATCTTGTATCTCTAAAACACGGTGGAAGTCAGTTAACATAAATGGTACATGTTGCAAATTACTCACGAAACAGCAAACTCTGAATTTTGTTGGCAGTTAATCTGACCAGCATGGGCTTCATTGGAATGTCCAAATGCAACATGAATACCTTTAGTTATTTGTATTTTCAGGCAGTGATTCTCAAGCCTGATAGCACATTATGAATCAGCTAGAGAGCTTTTGAAACATGATGATGTTTTTTACATGGAGATTCTAATGTAATTACTCTATGGTAACTAAGACATGTTTCTTGTTTTTTTGTTTTTGTTTTTTTCAAAGAAAGGCAGACAGCTACATGCAACGCCTTATTTGGATGTGTCTGGAGTCTTGTTTTTATAGAAGACGTGTTTTATATGAAGCTACAAACTACTGTTCTAAGGAAAATCTGATGTGATCAAGTTTATGACTATTATTTAGTGTAAGTATAAAAAGCTAGACATTTTAGAGAGAAAGAGTAAAAAATTGTTTCTGGTGTTGGGAAAAACATCTTTCTGATAGGTTTTAGAAAGCATATTTTGTGAAAATCAAATTGTGTAGATTGTAAGCTGACTAAAAAGAGAAAGGACTTTATTTTTGAAATGTAATCAAATTAAAGCCTTTATGGATACAATATGCTTCCATAATGTGAGTCGGCTTATACACATTTGATAAACTAAAGAATAATGTCAGTATAATACAGAAGTTGTATTGTGTTACTTGTTTTTTTTTTCTAGTAAAACAATGATTTGAGTCAATCAGGGCAAGCATTCTCATTATTTATTTTTTTAAATATATATTTTTTAATGTTTATGTATTTTTGAGAGAGGGAGAGACAGAGTGCAAACTGGGGCAGGGCAGAGAGAGAGAGGGAGACACAGAATCCGAAGCAGGCTCTAGGCTCCGAGCTGTCCGCACAGAGCCCGACATGGGGCTTGAACTCACAAACCGTGAGATCATGACCTGAGCCGAAGTTGGACACTCAACCAACTGAGCCACCCAGGTGCCCCAAGCATTCTCATTATTTAAAGAAAGTATAAGCAATATAGGAAGATCCTAAACAAAAATACTGAAAATTCTAGGAAGGAAGGGCTTCAAAACCTGCTACCTATGGGGTACCTGGCCGTTTAGTCTGTAGACAATGCAACTCTTGATCTTGAGGTTATGAGTTCAAGCCCCAGATTAGGTATAGAGATTAGTTTAAAAAAAAAAAAGAAAATAAAATCTTTAAAAACAAGAAACAAAAAACTGCTACCCTTTCCACTTTGTTAAGTTGTTAAAGGAAGCTGAGGACCCAGATGAGGAAGGTACAAAGACATCTCTTCTTGTGTTTAAAAAACACCCGATTAACAAAGAGTCTTTTCGACAAATGATGTTAGAACGAGTGAATATCAACATGGGAAAAACTGAATCTAGACACAAATCTTCACATCTAGACACAAATCTAGACACATCCTTCACAAATTAACTCAAAATGTAGCAAAGAGCTCGTTGTAAAACAAGAAACTGTGAAACTCTTAGAAGATAACAACCTTTATGACCTTGAGTATGGTGATGCCTTTTTCGGTACAACAGCAAAGACATACTCCTTGAAAGAAATAAATGATAAGCTGAACTTTGTTAAAAGTAAAAACTTTTGCCCTGCAAGACAATACCAAGAAAATTAGAAGATAAGCCACAGACAGGGCGAAAAGATTTGCCAAAGACACATCTGCACTGTCAGCATGGATCCCACTGTGGGGCTCAATCTCACACACTGTGAGATCATGACCTGTGCTGAAGTCAAGAGTCTGATGCTTAGTTGACTGAGCCACCCAGGTGCCCCAAGACATGAAGGAATCTTAAATGCATATTACCAAGTGAAGGAAGCCAATTTGTTTTTTTTTCTGCCTTTCCCAAGTTTTTACAAAGAAGCCCCTCTGAAAAGGCTATATATGGCATTGATTCCAACTACATGATGTTCTGGAAAAGGCCAAAACAATGGAGATCATACAAAGGTAAGTGGTTACTAGGAGTGGGGACAGATGATTAGGTAGATCACAGAGGATTTTTAGGGCACTGAAGATACTCTGTACGGTAATGATGGATACATGTCATTATACATTTGCCCAAACCTTCAGAATATACAACACCAAAAGTAAACCCTAAGGTAAACTATGGACATTAGGTGATTATGATATGTCAATGTTGGGTTAAAAAAATGTACCATTCTGGTGAGTGATGTTGATAATGGGAGAGACTATTCATGTGGGGGGTTGGTGGGAATATGGGAAATCTCTGTACCTCCTTTTCAATTTTGTTGTAAACCTAAAACTGCTCCAAGAAAAATAAAGTTTTAATAACAAAACACCTGACTGATAGGAATCTACACTGAGTCAGTAATTTAGTTTTGATGAAATTGGTCTTTGTTAGGAGCAAATGTCACATTTTGAAGGAGGCAGCATGAATTCCAGAGTTCAACGATGTAAAGAATCAACTGAACCTTGGTTTTGAATGTAAATCCAGTGGTGATTTAGCTTTGCTACTCTTTTCATTAGGACTGCTCTGGTTACAAAGTTCTGTTGGTTTTGAGTGATCTGTCTCCAACCCTATGTCCCTCATGAGATCTGTTATTTTTATTGTGTGATTTTGTAGAATGCAGTTTTTCAGGAATGAATATAAGGTTACTAGGGCAGAAGCACCTCTATTATTTGTGGACAGCAAAGTATTTTTAGGGCAGAATACACTGGGACTGACGAGGGCATCTACTGGCTAAGTCTGATAATACGGTTCAGCTTTTAGACTTTTATAAGCTCTTTAATAAAAGAAGGTGGGGCTGGGGAATCAGGGTACTCTAAACACTGAAAAAGTGCTTCCAGGATAGCGTATCACTGGTTACCAGCTAACAAAGACCTAGAATCAAAACCCCGCTTTAAAGATAAGAAAACTATGACTTAAGAAAGCTTTTTTCTACTTCATTTGCATCCTAGCAAAGCTTTCCAAGCCTTCTTATACAGACCAATGCTCATTATGCCGAATGACTGCCTATTTTAACCGTTTTGGTATTACATTATAACTAAGTCAACAAGGAGGTTTTGTCTTTTCCCAATGCGGTTCCAGTTTTATTCTGAAAAACAATGAGGAAATAGTGTCTTTTTTTTTTCTTTAACCCAAGCTGCTTCATAACCAATTTTACTGAAATGGATCTATTCTCAAAATACTCAGATATAATATTGCCATATGTAGAGAGATAAAAATATCAAACGGAGAAAGATAGTCTAGTATTACTCAACAGTCCCAGTGTGTAAGATCTGGGGTAATGACTCATGGAATAAAACACTGATATCAAAGAAATGTAGTCTTTATTTTATTTTTTTTTATTTAAAAAAAAATTTTTTTTTTCAACGTTTATTTATTTTTGGGACAGAGAGAGACAGAGCATGAACGGGGGAGGGGCAGAGAGAGAGGGAGACACAGAATCGGAAACAGGCTCTAGGCTCTGAGCCATCAGCCCAGAGCCTGACGCGGGGCTCGAATTCACGGACCGCGAGATCGTGACCTGGCTGAAGTCGGACGCCCAACCGACTGCGCCACCCAGGCGCCCCAGAAATGTAGTCTTTATAATGAAGAAACGCAATTTACATTAAAACAAAATGCTGAAGTGACTGTGTATCTTAAGTTATTAACTTGCAATCAATGAAACATAATCAGATGTTTACATAAACCAAATAAAACAGATATACAGTAATTATCTTTAAAAAATTGAGAGTGGGGCGCCTGGGAGACTCAGTCAGTTGAGATTTCGACTTCGGCTCAGGTCATGATCTCACAGTTCGTGGGTTCAGGCCCCATGTCAGGCTCTGTGCTGAGTCTGGAGCAGAACCTGGAGGCTGCTTCAGATATTGTGTCTCCTTCTCTTTCTGTCCTTCCCATGCTTGCACTCTGTCTCACTCTCTCAAAAATAAATAAGTGTAAAAAAAAAAGATTTTTTTTAATTAAAAAAAATTGAGAGTAATTCAAAATAAGCAAGCCAAGGAGAGATTATACGTACTGATAAAACAAGAGCAACCCATCCATAGCTTTGGTATGTTTTACTCTGATATAAAAGTATATGACTTCAGAAAATCTTCTGACTTTGGATTTGAATTCTGGATACACAAAAAAACAGTCAGAAACAATGAGTTATAAACTATTCTTTGTACTTCTCGCATGATAAAATCATTCCAAATTCCTAGTGTTCACCAAATGATCTTAGTGCGATAAAGTTCTATACAAAAAGAACAGAGAAAGGCAAAAACGCAACACACTGTAAATCCTTAAGGAAAATATAAATTTACTTTCATGTCAAATTGCCATGTGTAGGTACTTTTGACTTTCCAGAAATGCCACTCGACACCATTCAGACTTGGGTCTTACACTGGGCCAGCATTAATAAAAATGCTTAGCTTTCCTAAGAAAGGAGAAGCGGAGTTCCTGCTGCTGGAGAATTTCAATCATCTGTAGGAGCATATAGGGAAATCTTGGGGGAGGATCTCGGTGAGGGGAAGCGGCTGCCACTGTTATTTTGAAAATGCAATGGGCTCAGATTTGTGGAATGAGGAAATGTCAACAGTGGAGAAAACTGTTTTCCTCTCTGCCTCGTGGGTTTGATGCCTCAAAACTCCTAGTCTTCTTCCAGTCAGCAAGCAATGAGGTACATTAACCAAAGAAGAATGGAAAAACAAGAAAGGGGAATAATGAAGAGGACTTTTAGATTCAGGCAGGAGGAACGCAAAAAACAAATAAAAAACAGCCAGCAAAGCTACTCAAATATTAGCAATTATTAAAAGGGCTGTTCATGGCCCTTCTTCCCTTGCTTCTTTATTTCTCAACGTCTTCTCATTCTCAGCTCTGACTCTGTGGAGCTTTAAAGCATTTAAGAAATATGACTTTTTTGAGCAGAATGTAATTATTTCAAAAGACCCTACAGGTAAAACAAAACAGGGCAAAGTCTGATTGATGAGACTGATAAAAAATGAGACCAGAATCAAAAGACACTAGGTTTTCCAAATCCCAGTACTCCACTGAACAATGATCACTGACTTTCTATGACAGCCACTAAATAAAACATAAGTTTTATTGCATAACATAATGCAAAATAAGTTATCTGGACTATATAAAATATGCTAATGGGACGGTGGCATAATTCTATTCAACATATCTAAAAAGCTTAAGAATATATTAAGAGGATAGAGTAGCGGTCAGAGGAACCTATTGCAAAACTGAAAGGTGCTTCATCCTGAAAATCACCGCTGGTTGTCATTTTTGCTGTGTTCTAAAGAAGTATTTACAAAGGAAGAGGAGGATATTGCTATAATTTGAGAAGCTTCATAACCACTCTCCCAGGTGAAAGCCACTGGGGTGAACAACTCGTACTCAAAGAAGAATAAAGAACATAAAGCTTATGAATATTAAAGACATAATTCCTACATATATAAAAATATATACATTTTTGGTGCAATAAGGGATTATTAGGAAACTTCAAGGATGAGTTCTTATTATTTCCAGTAACTTCATAAGAGGAGACCAAGAACTATAAACAGCCAAGGGATAGTAAAAATAATTTAAAAAATATTTTAATGTTTATTTATTTTTGAAAGAGAGAGAGAGAGACAGACAGACAGACAGAACATGAGCAGGGGAGGGGCAGAGAGAGAGGGAGACATAGAATTTTGAAGCAGGCTCCTGGCTCTGAGCTGTCAGCACAGAGCCTGATGTGGGGCTTGAACTCATGAACTGTGAGATCATGAGCTGAACCAAAGTTGGATGCTTAACTCAGTCACCCAGGCACCCCAAGCTAAGGGATATTTTAGAAAACAAGGAAAACACACCATTATTGGCACTGTTAGTTTTTGGTGAAGCAAATATTTTAGAAGTGCAATACAACTTAGGGTTCTCAACAAGGTTTTCAATGTTTCACACACCTAAATTTTATTACTATTTTCAAAAGCCAGTTTATGATATGCTGATGAGGTTTTCAAATATTAGAAATTATAGAACTTGTTGCAACTCTTACCCACTGTGTTAAAAAATTCTTCATGTTTTGGTTCATGATTTTATAGCCAGTGATACCCCTGGACCACTGTTATTGATCCACTGGTCAGACAGCAACTACACAGTCATCTTAGGAATTAAAAAATAAATGTAGAAATGTTAATAATAGGAGGCAAAGTTGTCTCTCTCTGGAAGGCAATGATAATACTGTTCACAGCTTCTACTTGTCCTGATCATTTAAATCAGTCAGTAACATATCTGCTTCCAGTAGATTCCTTCTATACCCTTCATTCTCCCAGTGCTGACCCTTCTTTTCTATAGAGAGGCACTCAGTCCTGTTCTGGGGCTTTCATTTTTCTTCCTATTCAAAATATAAGGAACAGCTCTGAATTATCTTATGTACTTCTTGGTTGACTGATGAAATATTTTGATTAAAGGCCTCACTAAACTAATTTGAGGAAGCCATACAGTCTTCTAAAACAAAATTTCCACACTACAAAAATGAGTATACAGTTTATGGTAGAAATGAAGGTTAAAAAAACACAGATAAGACAACCATTCAGAAATAATCACAATTAACTTTATGATGATTTTCTTCATATTATCTCTACATACATTTTTTATTAAAAATCCAAAGTATACTTTCTTGATACATGCATTTTCACTTAATATGCCCCCATCTCTCCAGCTGCAAGAGCTCCTTATTTCCTTTCTAGAAAGGCATAACCTGAGGAGGCCCCATGACAAGTGTGACCTATTCCTGGGTAGGGATGCAGCCTTTGCTCAAAAGTTTCTTTTAACCAGAGGCAGACTGGGGCCCAGAGGAAACAATCTGCATTTTACTAAGGTCAGGGTATTTTTTTTTTTTAAATCTTACTGAATAATTTATTTAAACTTTCTTTCTGCCCTTGTCCCAACTCTTTCAAGCCTCAAGACATTTCTGTAATACTTTCATTATTAGACAGCAATCAAGAGCAATTATCCCTTTCAATTGACCTGGAGTTAACTATAAATAATTACTTAACACAAATTAAATTGCTGAATTTGAGTAGGTGGTATAAACAATCTAGTGCTTGTAACCAGTGGTAAGTGAGACTTGGAGACCAATGATATATCAATGAGTAAAGAGTGTAGTTTTTATAGTGTGACCCTTAGACCAGCAACATCAGTATCACCTGGAAATACATTAGAAATGCAAATTACTGGGCCCCAGTCTAGGACCAACCAAATGAGAAACTCTGGGAGTGGAGTCTAGAAGCCTGCATTTTAATAAGCCCTCCAGGTTAAGAACCACAGGCCTGGAGATCTAACATCGTAAGATCTTCTAGAGAAGTTCTTAAGTTGTTTCACAGGATTTGTGATTTGTAAGGTGCAAGGGGGACAGATGCAAAAAATAGGACTGGAAAGGAAGGCAGATAACTGGTCAGGGAGAACTTGTTGCATTATAACCATGTTTGGACTTAGTAAAGTAATTCAGGTTTCCTCCTTGAGTGATTAGGACCAGACCTAATTAATCAAATTCTGCAGTAAGACCCACAGCAGGGTCACCAGGTGGTGCTTACATACACTGATCTTCAGAACCTGCTGCCCCAACCTGCACGGTTGCCTAGAAAGGGTCACTGTAGCTTCTAAGATGTGGCACCTTCCTGTCTAATCCAGTCACCCTCAAACTCACGATATGCCTTATGTTTTCTAGCAAAAAGAGCTATTTTTATTGGTATTATCTTACCTCTAAACCTGGAGGTGAGACTCTAACAGAGAAATACCTTTTTTCTTTTTCAAGCAGGCCCCACAACCCAATGTGTGGCTTGAACTTGTGACCCTGAGACTAAGAGTCGCATGCTCTCTCAACTGAGCCAGCCATGCGTCCCGAGAACTACCTTTCTGAACAGAAGTAGTTCTGAAGAGAAGGGCCTGAACCTTCATGGAATCTGAGAACCCAGGAGACTGAATAAAAAAAATGTGTATGGGCACACATATATTCCTTGGGGGAAAATGTTCACAGCTTTTACAATTCTTAAAGGTATCTGTGATGCTCATAAAAGCATAAAAACCAAACCAAACCCACAAAAAAGCCCACTTGTCCAGAAAGCAAATGGTGTCTATTTAAAATTTTTAAAAATGTGTATTCATTTTTCAGAGACGGAGAGTGACAGAATGTGAGAGGAGGAGGGGCAGAGAGCAAGGGAGACACAGAGTCTGAAGCAAGCTCCAGCCTCTGAGCTGTCAGCATAGAGCCTGACACAGGGCTCGAACCCATGGACCGTGAGATCATGACCTAAGCTGAAGTCGGAAGTTTAACCGACTGAACCACCCAGGCCTCCCAAAATGGTGCCTATTTAAAAGTGAGATGAACACTGTATAAATTGCTGATCTTGTGGAGCTGTGTGTTAGGCACACACACGTGGAAACTAATGCCATGTACTAAATAACGCTGAAGAGTAAGACAAATTTGAGGTGCTACACTGTCCCAATGTGATGATCTAATGTAAAAGCTGGGGCTTTCATAGTTGAGGGGCTTTTACTCTCTTCAAGGCCAGACTGATGAAGATGATAGTTTGTTTCCTAGCATTATGCTAGGAAATTTATATATAGTCTCTGATTTAATTATCAGAAGCATCCTATGACACAGGCAGTTTTGTTATTAAATAAGTGAGAGAATCATAAAGTTTTTTTAAAGTTTATTTATTTTGAAAGAAAGAGAGAGATGGACAGAGAGAGCGAGCACGCCAACAGGGGAAGGGCAGAGAGAGGCGGGGGCAGAGAGAATCCCAAGCATAGGGCTCAATCCCATGAACCTCAAGATCGTGACCTGAGCTGAGCTCAAATGTCAGACTGAGCCACCCAGGCACCCCAAGAATCATAGACAGCGTTAAACTCATCTCATTGGGTCAGTGACAACTCTATAGTGGCAAGAGCTTCATTCATTAACTATACTGCCATGGCTAAATACCCATGCACTCCTGCTTCTGAGACCCCGCCATTCCCCTGATTCCTACAATTCCCCAAACCTCAAATAATCTGCAGCCTGCTTTGTTCAGAGGGCCTGTGTGTTACAAGCACAGGTCTCTATTGCCCCCAAGAGCAGTAAATTTAGCTTTTTTGTTTCAGATACTGAGTAGCCAGTAACTTCTTCTTTGACCAGAGGAAGATTATACAGGGTTATAAACCCATTAAGATTCAGGAGGTTGGAATCCAGGCAGTCTGACTCCAGATCTGAAGCTTTTAAAGTTATTATACTCTTCTCAAGCAAATATCTTAGTATTTGGATTATGATGATTTATATGGAGACCCTGATTTCCCCCGCTTTTTCTTGACCATAGAAATGTTATTTAAGTACAATATATGGTAACTTATTATTGTGTCTAATTTTATTCTTCTACAGATGCTGTGAATGTGTTAAGTCCCTAGAAAGTTAAGCGGTATTATCCAACAATTTTTACAACCCAAAATATTCATGTTTAAAACCTGAAACACATTTAAAATATAATAATTTCTTAAATGCTAAGCTACAAAGAGTTTCTAAATATAAATAACAACACATGTTTCTACTAATAAGACAAAACATATTTTAGAAAATATACTTTCTATATTGTTTACAAAACTCAGAGATGATCCTATGGCATACATTTTTTCTGTCATTAAACTACTTCCATTGATACATTTAACTTATTAGCTTTTAAGGTATTAATTTAGAAAATAAATCATGTACAGTAAATTTTTCATAAATAAAAAAACTGACACATAGACAGTCTCTTAAAAAACTTGAAACTACAAATATTGTTTGCCATGGGAACTGAACGTCCAGGTTCTCTTGGTAATGACAATATACCCTATGATGTTCTCCTCTTGGCTTTCTTTCTGAGCTTTAATATAAAACTAAAAATTCTTGGCCAGTAGCTTGCCCATTTTAATATTCACAAATCTGGGCAAGCAGTCTATAAGCATGGCTCAATAATAATCTTTTTTAAATTTTATTGCTTTTTAAAATGTCTCAGTAATTTGGAAAACAGAACATAAAGGGAGATGAACTCTACTGAGCCTGCAAAACTAGAAGGGCAGATTGTAGGAAGGAGGAGAGCTATGAAATGCAAGCAGGCTGAGAGCAGTGTACAGAACTCATTGTAGAGAAATATAATGAGTTAGGCAACACTAAATTCTACAAAGAATGAGTACACCCTTGGTACCCATATGCTACAAGACACTGAACAGAAGAATAAATGTTTTGTAGAGGACAAGACTCTAAACTTTCAGCACAGTGTTTAAAAAACTAAATAGAATTCTAAGATGCGTATTGCTTTGGTATAAGTCAGAGGATGCTGTTTAGAAAAGAAATAAGTAACTTTAGTTTGAACAAAGGTAGTTCAGGTCACCTTGTTTAAAAAAGTTTTCTAATACAGAATATTCAAGTAAAAGCAAGCAGAATGACACAAGATCTTTGACTACAGGCTTTGATACCCAAGAGGATTAAACAAATGAGCACTGGTGTCTTTTAATGCAGAGAAGATTATGAAGAAACTCATGAAAATGGACACAATTCTAAAGGGACCATGAATGTTAAAGAATACAAGGGTGGAGTGGGGGGGCAGGTAAATGTTACATGTGGTAATACTCAGAAGCATGAAAACAAATCGGACAAGAGATTAACATTAAAACACAAGATTCCGTTTCCATCTTCAACACAAGTTACCATTCTTTTCTCTAAGAAAAAGCAACACCTGGTTATCAATAAGGGCCTAAATGAAGCAAGCACTTTTCTTAATTTGAAAACAAAAAACAACCAGAAAGTAGACATGGCTAGGCATATGAAATGCCATCCATTACCTCTTTTTGGGAATTAGCAAATTTATTTTGCATTTTTATATAGGCAGAAAACCAGAGTTGGCTGGTAGGTAAGCATACTTTAGAAATGGTGAAATGAGACACAGTTGGTCTCCAGGTACATTATTACTAGTTTTGAAGGAAAATGTCAGAGCTGAAGCTTCATTCCAATCAGCCAAGCACCTGGTGGGAGCTGACATCAGATAGCCTACAGCACAGGGGAAGCCCAGGAGGAAATTCAAAGACTAATGCAGTGCCCAAAAAGGCATCTTTAAATTTTATGAAGCTACTGAATGCATGAAGTCTTTTGGTGGCTGGAATCTCCCACGCTGCATGAGAAACCTATAAGCAGGAGAAACCACGGGGGCAAGTTCTACCTAAAGACCATTGTTAGGGGTTATGGTTAGCCTATCATCATCACAAGCTCTTATTTCTTTCTCATGCACATTCCTGTGACTGGATATGACCGACATTAATAATTCTACCAAATCCAGAAAGAAGACTAAAAGAAAAAAAATGTTGCAAATCTGTAATAAGTGAACCTCAGATGAAAAAAAAAACCACACTCATTCTATGCTGTAACCATGCATTGTGGAAACCCACCCCAGAACAGGTACAACTTTCTGACTCCATCATCTTTGCTCTCTTCCTAACATGCCTGCCCTTCTGATTTCATTCTCTTCTTGCCGCTGTTTTAGAAAACTGATGCATTCCTTATACTCTGAAATGTACTATGAAGATTAAAACTTATCTGGTAACTAAGGGTGATCCCTTCCTTTTTTTTTCTTTTTCTCTTTTTTTTTTTAACGTTTATTTATTTTTGAGACAGAGCATGAACAGGGGAGGGTCAGAGAGAGAGAGGGAGACACAGAATCTGAAACAGGATCCAGGTTCTGAGCTGTCAGCACAGAGCCCGACGCGGGGCTTGAACTCACCAACCGCGAGATCATGACCTGAGCCGAAGTCGGACGCTTAACCGACTGAGCCACCCAGGCACCCCAATCCCTTTGTAATACTACTGCCCAAATAAAAGCAAGACTGAGGGCTTTATTCAAGAATTATTTTCCTGTTAGTTTATTGACAGAAAAAAACCAGAAATGACCTAATATCCACCAGTTAAAGAATGATTAAATGAATTACAGATATTAAGACACTAAAAATGTGTTTTGAGAGATTTAGCAGCATGAGAAAATACTCAGGAAAAATTATACAAAAGCATATATATGCTATGATCTCTATTTTTTAAAAAAGTATGTAACATATTTTTAAGCAAAAAGAACTACCAAACAAAGAAGACAAAGCTAAGCTGGATGAGAGAAAGGAATTCCTTTTGTCCTCTTTGCCCTCTTTATCTTTAGCTATGCTAGAAGCCTTTAAGCCCATATATCAGGAAATTTGCCCAGATAGATGCATTTACCGATTTGGTAATTTTTTAAAAGACAGTTTTTTTCTTAATGTATCTGTAATTGCTTTCTATCTGTGTATTGCCGAATTCACATGATCTACTGACTTGGTATCCGAGAATCACCAAGAAGTTATTCCTTTTCTCAGGAGGGACATACTAGAGGTAGAAGGTCCAAAGTAAGGACTGCTCACTTTGAGCTGTTCCTTTTGTGCATGTGCTAGCACATTTAGATCTGTCCCTGCCCGTGTCTCTAATAAAAGCTCTGTACATTAAAATCTCTCTGAAAACATTGCCTTTTTCTTTCTCCTCTTTTAAATAAAAGTCCCTTTGGATACTATAAGCAAAACCATAAAAAGCAAACAAAGAAACAAACTCACTGAATAGTGTCTCTGGAATTAGAGTTCTTAAGTAACTTTTTTAGTGGTGGCTTAATTCAGAAAATGCATCCCTATCAAACTACAAAAAAAAAAAAATCTTTGGGGATGTGTCTGTGGCTTAGTTTCCTTTTTGCAGATTTGAGCGTCATGATAGTTTTTATTCCTAGACTTTATTCTTGTGTCAGTTAGAGTTGTGAGTGTTTCAACAAGAAAACTGATTTTCCTTCTGAAATTTGGAATACAATGAAAACAAAACTCCATCAGTTGGCCTTTTATAATACACAGTAGAGTAACAAAACAATTTAGTTTAATACATGCAAAAACAGAAAAATTCATTTTATTTTATTATATTTGGGGATAATGCAACAAAATCAGAACATCTTCTGGTATGTTAAATGTCTCTCTAATTAAATCTAGCAGTTGAACGAATCAATTCATTAACAGTAAGCCTAGTTGATTATCTTATTAATACAGATGGTTAATATCAGGAAGGAAAGAATAAAAATTTCAAAAGTAAAAAAAACTATTGCACAGTGACATCGGCATCAGAGGGAATACTATTTGAAGCAAAGTGCTAACAACTTAGCTTTTGTTTCAAAGATTAAAATCAAAATCAATGTGTTAACTGGAAAGAAGAATATTTATATAGACTATTTTTTAATGCCACAGAGGCAAGCTGGTAGCATGGGATAAATATGTAGCTAAAAATGTTCATTTGAACCACAGAATTATTATTTTTGTGCCAAAACAGTAAAACATGGCAAAAACATTTTTAGCAGTTTTTTTAATTTTTATTTTTTTAACATTTATTTGTTTTGAGAGAGACAAAGAAAGGTTGAACTGGGGAGGGGTAGAGACAGAGGAGAATCCCAAGGGGATGAAGGGGCTGGAAGTGACAAATCTTTGAGCCTATGACCTGAACTCAAATCATGAGTCAGTTGCTTAACTGAATGAGCTACTCAGGCACCCCTAGAAGTTTATATATAAAGGCTATATAAGGTTTCCCCATAAATTGCCATTTTTTAAAAAGTTTTACTTATTTAGTTTTGAGAGAGAGGAGAGAGAGTGTGACACAAGGGAGGGAGGGGCAGAGAGAGAATCCCAAGCAGCCTCTGTGCTGTTAGCGCAGAGCCATGCACGAGGCTCGAGGGTTGAACTCAGGAACCATGAGATCATGATTGGAGCCGAAATCAAGAGTTGGATCCTTAACGGACTGAACCACCAAGGCACCCTGCCAGTTTTATTTATTTATTTTTTTAAATTTCATATTTGAAAGTGTGCCCAGCTTGGTCAATAAGAATTAAATTTTTATTGTTTTAAATGAACGAATATTAATAGGAAAAATGATTAAATACTTCATTTACTCATAAGCCACATATTTGGCAAATTTACCTTCAAAACAGGAGCACAGTGCTAGGAATAAGAAACAGGATGCTCAGATAAATTTGAATTTCAGATAAGCAATGAATACTGCTTTTGGTCTAGGTATGTCCCAAATACTGCACACTACTGTATAGAAGTATATCCTGTGCAATATTTGGAATATATACCAAAAAAATTAGCTGTTTATCTGAAATTCAAATATAACTGGGCCTCATCCTTTATTGTCATTTGTTTCTTCTAGTAATGCTAACAAGGAAGGAAGCAATAAAGGCTCTGTGTATTTAAATTAGATGCTAAAACTCATGCCCTTACCTCATGGGTGCTTTGGACTCTCTCAGAGCCTACAGATTGGCAACCCTCATGTCAAATCTAACTTTGTGATGTATTTTATTTAATATGTACAATATTTTAATTTCAATTAGCTACCATCATTAAAATGGAAAGAGTACACATTAAAAAAAACTTCCAGATTCTGATAACACTGAGAGCTCATTCTCACATGTCAATAATCCAGATCTGGATGGCTGCTTTCCTCAGACAGGATTGGTATGTTCCTGTTTGCCACCATATTCACCACTCCCTATTATTCCAACATCAAGCTAAAGGAAGTAAAATATCAAAGTGGTCATTTTTCACCCACTTGCACCACTTCTGTTACCTGACAGGTCTCTTGTAGTTCGCTCAGAGTTTGTGGCCTGGGTTCTGCTCTATACTTTTTATGCTCAGTTCTATCCATCACAGATGTGAAGCCATGAACTGTGATATGGAGAGAAGATGAAATGCTGCTGAAGTCTATTTCCTTTACTAGGGTTTTCTTTTTCTGGAGAGAGAGTGTGTGAGTGTGTGAGCAGGAGTGGAGGGGTAGAGGAAGGTGGGGGGGGCAGGGAGAGAGAGGGAGAGAGAAGGAGAGAGGGAGAGAGAGGAAGAAAGAGGGAGAGAGGGAGAGAGGGAGAGAGGGAGAGAGGGAGAGAGGGAGAGGAGGAGAGAGGGGGAGAGGGGGAGAGAGAGAGAGAGAGAGAGAAAGAATGAATGAATCTTAAGTGGACTCCATCTCACAACCCTGAGATATGACCTGAGCTGAAATCAAGAGTCAGACGCTTAACTGAGTCACCAAGGTGCCCCTCTCTTATTAGTTTCTAAGTTTGATGAAGGTAGGAAGCTTGATGAATGTCTGTTTTGTGCGATCTTCTGGTTCTAACACTCAGCCCAGTGGCCAGCACCCAGTAGTTGTGGGGTGAATATTTGTTTAATAAATAAATGATCACCAAACAGGGAGAAGCAAAAGTAACTACGATAACCAAAAACAAAAAAAGTAAAGCAAATAAGGAATATCTGATATACAATCAGTAGGTAAAACACATGTTCATTATGCTGACAGTCATCAAGAAACAATGTTTGTAGTCAGTGACTTATGTAATCCCCCTGAAAAATAACTACTCAACACAATAATCTTCAGAAACCTGGTAGGATCCTTATACAAAACATTGTATTGTTTTCTGAGATGTTGCCAGATAAATTAAAGGGCATTATAATCCATTACCCCATAGAAAGAACGTAGAATTAAAAAAAAATTCCCAATTCTAATCATACTCCTCTAGTATCTCAGAGTTTCGATGAGTGTGGAAATACAAAGAAAGAAGATTTTTGCCCCAAAGGTCTGAACAATTTGGTCCAAGAATTATGGCAATTATATATCGCAAGCAAGCACAAAAACACTCTATCCTATCCTCTAGCTTAACACTTCACTAATGGAGTTCCCTGGAGATTTTCTTAAAAATGGCTAACACATCCTTCCTCAACAGTAGAATCTTTCCAGATTCCTGGAATATAGTAACTTCATTTAAAGGAGGAATATAGTAACTTCATTTAAAGGATTTTTGTTATTTCTGCAGATAAGACATTAAAGAGATAATTTTGGGGTACAGCAATAGCTGAAGTTACTACAGCTGGGAGAACAGGACACAAAAATTTCAAATCAGTTTTCAAAAAAATCCCTAATTTGTTATGTCTATAACATGTAAAAAGCTCCATTCATTCCAAAATATTTATTGAAAATCTACAGTATACTAGGCACCAAGCTAGGAGAAAAGACTAAAGAGATGAAAACATGGATCCTGCCCCCAAAGCACATGCAATTATGGCATTTGTTATAAACAATATGTGCAAGGTGTAAGGAAAATCCAGGGGAAGAAGAGCACCTAGGTCTGCCAATCAAAGTCTATGAAGGTACCGGAACTAAGACTTAAGGGCAAATATGAATACTATATGGGAGGAGCAAACCTACTTGGGGACAACAGGGAGACAACGAACACTTCAAGGGGAAATATGGCAGAAAGGCAGAGACAGTATACTTAGAGAACGATGAATATTACTAATATTCAGGGATCTGACTGCAATAAGGAAGCAATAGCAATGGTTCTCGTGGAACACAGAGAGGGTCTGAAGTATCAACAGGAGCAAATGCCATGTATTTCTCAGGCACAAGTGGGTGATTAAGAGTCACTCTGCTGCTACTGTTTCCTTGGACTGAGAGACCCATGGAATCCTGACCAGATGAACATTACTCCTTGATTTCTGAATCTGGTTTGGCTGTTTTTGTTTTTGTTTTTTTTTTTTACAACGAGGGATGGCCTGGCTTTCAAATTGGACCTGTCAACAAGTGCAACTCCTTAGGTTCTGTTTCAACATCCTGGTTTACTGATAGCTCAGTTTCGGCAGTAACCGGCAATTTTAAATACCTTAACCTTTACATTGCCTTTCCAGCTCAAAGTTTTGCCTGGATCTCAGAGTTCTGGGGCCTACCTATCTCTTACTTTACACGACAAAGTAAACTTGTCCTTTTTTGCAATTCTCTATTACATCTACTTCCTTTTTTTTGTTCTGTAAGTTACGGCCTCCAGAAGAATCTTGTTTTTAATGCCTGCATCTGAAGTGTTTTAGAATATAAAGGATGGCTTATTACAAGCTGAAAAAGCTCTCTTTAAAATTCTCCTTTCAAAAATACTTGTCATCATCCTCACGTCAAGACGTAAGAAACAATAACAACAACAAAAAGCCCTAGGGGGGAAAACACATGTTTTTGTAGTCTAAGTCATTACCTGTTATCATACTCAGTGCCAATTACTTAGCTTTTGCTTATGCTTGTTAATAATGGATAAATAAGGACTAGGAAACATTTCTTTTCAGTAGCTGAAATCAGACACTCTCCACTGCCCTATTCTATCTTAACACAAATTAGTATTCAGCTAATATTTCTAATCCTGTTGGCAGAATCCATCAGAAACTGGATGTGGTGCTGTTGCCCTGCTACAGAATACTGTTCACTTTGTAGGTCAGTGGTTCTCAAACTTCAGTATGCATCTGAGCACCTGGAAGACTTGTTAAACCAGAGGGCTGAGCTCCATCCCAACCTGCTGATTCAGTAGGTCTGGGGTGTGGCATGAAAATTTGCATTTCTAACAGTTCCCAGGTGATGCTGATGCAGCTGGGCAACCATTTTTTGAGAACCACTGTCCTATACCAACAAGGGGGTGTGAATGTAGGGAAGGAGGTGGTATCCCAATTAAGCTTTCTCATCCTTCTAAAAAGCGTCTCTAAATTAGACTGCAATTCTCCTCAGACAGTTTAGGAGGTTAAGTCTTGATCACGGGAAAGATTCCAAAGTATCAATTCCTTTTAAGGAAAGAAAATAATAAATGCAACTGTGTTTCATGGCTATTTTAACAGAGATGCTCTGTGGGAGAGCTTAAGATGTTGCAGTTTCATTAGCATGATCCAGTGTTGCTATGGGGACCAAGTGGCGCAGATCATCAGTACACAAGAAAATGAAAAGAGGGGAATTGGTGAATTAAAAACCAACCAACCAAACAAACAAACACCAAACATTTCAGAGATAATAAAGCCAAGTCATATAGTCCATTTTCTGGCATTTATATAAATTAAGGGATCAATTCTCCTTTAATAATGAGATACAGTCACATGTATCTCCATCTTTATTAGATGCATAATTCCTCTGTGATTCAGGGAGGGAAGCAAAAACAAAGTCTTTTAAAAAGGAGGAGAAGCAAATGGCATTAGGGGTTTTTATCAAGCACAGTTACGCACGATGATCTTGAGGCTAGTGGCTATGGGAAAGCATTTTATCCAGGTGGATTCAATTCTGCACAGTATAGAGATGAAAGGCTTAGACACAAAGCTCTGGGGACTGAGAAAGGGAGAAGGTAGGTGGATAGTCTGCTCTCAGTCTCTCAAAAAATTGCAACTAAGAGCCAGAGACAAAGGAAGAACTTGAAATAAACATCAATCCTCCATCTAAACCATCTTGTACTTGCTACTAGGGTCCTTTCCTCAAGTCTGCTTTTATCACATCCTAAGATTAAAACCCTTGTATCTCTGTATTTTCTTTCTCAACAAATCTCAACTTTCTTGCTTGCTTTTCTAGTTTATATTTAACTGTCTATCCACTTTTATTTTCCTTTAAAAAAATTTTTTTTAGTATTTATTTTTGAGAAAGAGAGACAGAGTGAGAACAGGGGAGGGGCAGAGAGAGAGGGAGACACAGAATTTGAAGCAGGCTCTCCAGGCTTTGAGCTGTCAGCACAGAGCCCGACGCGGGGCTCGAACCCTTGAACTGTGAGATCATGACCTGACCTGGAGTCGAAGTCAGATGCCCAACCGACTGAGCCACCCAGATGCCCCTCCAGTTTTCTTATTCAACTTCATTTCTCACAATCCTCACTACTTCCTTTTTTATATCAACCTGAGGAGGAATTCCTACTTGGAGCTTTCCTCTCCCTGTCAGACCCCACATTTATTTGCTAAATGTAATGATTTTTAACTGGAATCCCAGATGCCTCAGATCCCAGGGAATCCTACTGGGGATGAAGGGACAGCCAGAGCAGACTGCAGCTTGGCCTCCCACACTCTCTTTAACCAAAGAGGTCTGGATTTATAGGTTTTATATATTGGATTTTGTGTAAGGTAATTTGGAAAATAGTTTCATCACCTAAAAAAAAAATTAAAAAAAAAACCACATAACTTTGAGAAATATTGCTTTCTAAAATACCAAGTCATGTGCCACTCAACAAAATATTGTTACTGGTACTTTACATGTATATGTTCTGTCTAATAAATTATACTGGGTGCTCCTTATCTTTCTTTTCCCATTGAGCTCAGCTCAGTGCTGAAGAAAAGCAGTGCATTCTGTTGACTGATTCACTTTCAAATTCATTTTGCAAATGATCTGGTAAAATTCATATGGAGGTGAGTGACACAATGTACTGCCTCTCTGTGAGTAATCGCTCACATTTAAAAAAAACAGCTCTTGACAGAGGGTCGTATGTAACGCAAAAGAATAGATCAATAAAGATATTTTTTTTAATCAGCAGCAAACCCACAAGGATGGATATTTGAGAAATAGAGGCCTTCCCAATGGCACTCAAAGCAGGCCATCTAACTTTGCAATTAATTTGTGAGATTCACCTAGTTTTGTGACATATTGCTAATTTCTCAATCCCATTCATGCCTTTTGGGTTTACACAACTTTTTTTGTATACTGATGCACAAATATATGGACTGGTCCATTTTGTTGAACTACATGCATTGCAAAGATCCATTATTTAAAGTTTTCTTATCTCATTATTTAAGAAATACACAGCTAATTAAACATTCATTGATATGATCATTTCCTTGGAATTACAACTTCGTTTGAAATACAAAAGGCTAGCTTATTGCAACTGAAGAGAAGACAAGGCCACCAAATGGAATACTGAACTGAGAATAAAGTGCCTTTGTCACCATAAGACTCTGCTGTTCTTAAGCATTTCCTTAAAAGGGTGAGCGAACAGAGTAGGGTAGCATGGTAATATTGTTCCTGGACCCAGTACAGACATAGAGCTGTGTTTTGTTTAGTCACTGAGGCGGGGCGGGGGGGGGGGGGGAGGGAAACAAAAGAAAAAAAAAACCCAAACTCTTTTCTGGTAAAAAATTACATTATACATATATGCCCAAGTGTCTCTAGGAGAAAAACAATTTTGTCTGATTCCTGAAGTCTGTGAGAGTAGAACAGCAAACTCAGAATCTTCCTCACTTCTTTCCCTCTGTCTTCTCTTTCTTCTTCTGCTCTCACCTGGTATGAAAACTCTAATAAGAGAGAATGTGGTTGGCGCTTTAGCTAGCATTCTCTCTTACCTTTATGCTGCTGCACAGGCCCTCAGAGCCTACAGATCCCAAAACAATGTACAGACCAGCTGCTGTCAGTGCCTTGGGGTAGGGGTGAAGGGGTAACTGAAAAGAAGAAATGAGGACTTGAAGAATGAGCCAAATGACTGGGAGAAGAGTGGTCACTAACTCTTTGGAAAACCAGAAAAAGAAATAATTTTTTTAAAGGGAAGGCTAAAAAAGAAGAGTGTAGGAAAAAATTGTTTTGGACATTATAAATAGAAGCATTTATTCAAAAGATATATAATTTGAGCTCTTCTGTGTCAGTAACTAGGTAAAGTAGAAATAAAATAAGAGGATTTATGCTACTTTTTCTAGACAACAATGGATAGAGCACATTTTATTTCATTTGTGAAAACTGTTCACAATTGCCTTTTGAAATTTTTTCTAATCACGTAAATAATTGCATATAATTTGGGAGACCTTATTAAATTATAAAAATTATGTTTAACATATACATCAAGGTTAGAGATAAAAAATGTTTATTAATGTTTCAGAAAACATATCAACTAATCACATGACCATAAATTCTAATCTAGATACTTTATTTTTTTTTTTTTTTACAGATTTCATTTGTTTAAGTAATCTCTGCCAACAATGGGGGGCCCTAACTCATGACCCTGAGATCGAGTTGCATGCTTTACCGACTGAGCGAGCCAGGCACCCCTAATCTAGGTATTTTAATAAAATTGGGCAACTAAGTGACATTATAAACAAAGAGATTGTTGGGTATCTTACCAGAAAGAGGTAATGAAGAAAAACATATACAATATTAACAACAACAACCAAAAAACCCCCAAATATCTGGTTAGGGAATATGCTTCTATTTTTTTTTCTACTCTTTCTTTGTATATACAATTCATTTCTAGAGTTTTTCTGTTTTAATTCGAAAGAAGGTGAAGTCACTGGGACCCAGAATGTCAATGGGTCCATCATGATGACAAGAAGTATATTATGATCTAAAATTACGACAACAGAAAAAAACCAACTTCGAACATCAAGAGGTTGCATAAACTGAGAACCTAGAAGGAAGAATGCTTGTTACGAGAAATGTGGGTGAAATAGTCAGAAATATAAATATCCATACATTTAAATCAGGTTTAATACCTCACTTATTGTTGTAGGAAATATTTGCACAGAGAGACTCTTTGACAGTGTGTTTCAAAAATTGCCTTTTGGGTTCTATTTAAAAATATTAGATTGGTCGGGCTCTGGGCTGATGGCTCAGAGCCTGGAGCCTGTTTCCGATTCTGTGACTCCCTCTCTCTCTGCCCCTCCCCCGTTCATGCTCTGTCTCTCTCTGTCCCAAAAATAAATAAACGTTGAAAAAAAAATTTAAAAATATTAGATTGTACTTAATTTCTAATATGGAATGTGGATGACTGTCAGTGGAAGAGGATCTGTAGAATTTTTAGGGTTGACAAAACTTAGGTATTTATCATAGCACTCACAACCATTTCAGCTTTTTATTCTAAAACTTCCTGCCAACTGTACGCGTGTATGCTTCATTAATACTGACTCACCCAGAAATTCCTTTCCCTCCTATACTTATGTGTCCAACTACAGAAGGAAGGAAGAGATTACTGAGCCCAAGTTTTGAAAGGCTATCAGGAACCTAGAAGGTTATTTAACTACTCAATCTCTAAACACCAGAAAAAGATTACAGATACCACCAGCCTGGATTAGTACCTAGGTCTAGTGTAGTAACCAAAGAATAGTATCTAAAAATAGCCCATTATGAAGCGATTTCAAGAGACTATTTATTTTTTTTTTTTTTTTTTTTTTATGGTTCTACCATTTTATTTTTTTTTTTTATTTTTTTTTTTTTTATTTTTTTTTATGAAATTTATTGACAAATTGGTTTCCATACAACACCCAGTGCTCATCCCAAAAGGTGCCCTCCTCAATACCCATCACCCACCCTCTCCTCCCTCCCACCCCCCATCAACCCTCAGTTTGTTCTCAGTTTTTAAGTCTCTTATGCTTTGGCTCTCTCCCATTCTAACCTCTTTTTTTTTTTTTTCCTTCCCCTCCCCCATGGGTTCCTGTGAAGTTTCTCAGGATCCACATAAGAGTGAAACCATATGGTATCTGTCTTTCTCTGTATGGCTTATTTCACTTAGCATCACACTCTCCAGTTCCATCCACGTTGCTACTAAAGGCCATATTTCATTTTTTCTCATTGCCACGTAATATTCCATTGTGTATATAAACCACAATTTCTTTATCCATTCATCAGTTGATGGACATTTAGGCTCTTTCCATAATTTGGCTATTGTTGAGAGTGCTGCTATGAACATTGGGGTACACGTGGCCCTATGCATCAGCGCTCCTGTATCCCTTGGATAAATTCCTAGCAGTGCTATTGCTGGGTCATAGGGTAGGTCTATTTTTAATTTTCTGAGGAACCTCCACACTGCTTTCCAGAGCGGCTGCACCAATTTGCATTCCCACCAACAGTGCAAGAGGGTTCCCGTTTCTCCACATCCTCTCCAGCATCTATAGTCTCCGGATTTGTTCATTTTGGCCACTCTGACTGGCGTGAGGTGATACCTGAGTGTGGTTTTGATTTGTATTTCCCTGATAAGGAGCGACGCTGAACATCTTTTCATGTGCCTGTTGGCCATCCGGATGTCTTCTTTAGAGAAGTGTCTATTCATGTTTTCTGCCCATTTCTTCACTGGGTTATTTGTTTTTCGGGTGTGGAGTTTGGTGAGCTCTTTATAGATTTTGGATACTAGCCCTTTGTCCGATATGTCATTTGCGAATATCTTTTCCCATTCCGTTGGTTGCCTTTTAGTTTTGTTGGTTGTTTCCTTGGCTGTGCAGAAGCTTTTTATCTTCATAAGGTCCCAGTAATTCACTTTTGCTTTTAATTCCCTTGCCTTTGGGGATGTGTCCAGTAAGAGATTGCTACGGCTGAGGTCAGAGAGGTCTTTTCCTGCTTTCTCCTCTAAGGTTTTGATGGTTTCCTGTCTCACATTTAGGTCCTTTATCCATTTTGAGTTTATTTTTGTGAATGGTGTGAGAAAGTGGTCTAGTTTCAACCTTCTGCATGTTGCTGTCCAGTTCTCCCAGCACCATTTGTTAAAGAGGCTGTCTTTTTTCCATTGGATGTTCTTTCCTGCTTTGTCAAAGATGAGTTGGCCATACGTTTGTGGGTCTAGTTCTGGGGTTTCTATTCTATTCCATTGGTCTATGTGTCTGTTTTGGTGCCAATACCATGCTGTCTTGATGATGACAGCTTTGTAGTAGAGGCTAAAGTCTGGGATTGTGATGCCTCCTGCTTTGGTCTTCTTCTTCAAAATTCCTTTGGCTATTCGGGGCCTTTTGTGGTTCCATATGAATTTTAGGATTGCTTGTTCTAGTTTCGAGAAGAATGCTGGTGCAATTTTGATTGGGATTGCATTGAATGTGTAGATAGCTTTGGGTAGTATTGACATTTTGACAATATTTATTTTTCCAATCCATGAGCAGGGAATGTCTTTCCATTTCTTTAAATCTTCTTCAATTTCCTTCATAAGCTTTCTATAATTTTCAGCATACAGATCCTTTACATCTTTGGTTAGATTTATTCCTAGGTATTTTATGCTTCTTGGTGCAATTGTGAATGGGATCAGTTTCTTTATTTGTCTTTCTGTTGCTTCATTGTTAGTGTATAAGAATGCAACTGATTTCTGTACATTGATTTTGTATCCTGCAACTTTGCTGAATTCCTGTATCAGTTCTAGCAGACTTTTGGTGGAGTCTATCGGATTTTCCATGTATAATATCATGTCATCTGCAAAAAGCGAAAGCTTGACTTCATCTTTGCCAATTTTGATGCCTTTGATTTCCTTTTGTTGTCTGATTGCTGATGCTAGAACTTCCAGCACTATGTTAAACAGCAGCGGTGAGAGTGGGCATCCTTGTCGTGTTCCTGATCTCAGGGAAAAAGCTCTCAGTTTTTCCCCGTTGAGGATGATGTTAGCTGTGGGCTTTTCATAAATGGTTTTTATGATCTTTAAGTATGTTCCTTCTATCCCGACTTTCTCAAGGGTTTTTATTAAGAAAGGGTGCTGGATTTTGTCGAAGGCCTTTTCTGCATCGATTGACAGGATCATATGGTTCTTCTCTTTTTTTTTGTTAATGTGATGTATCACGTTGATTGATTTGCGAATGTTGAACCAGCCCTGCATCCCAGGAATGAATCCCACTTGATCATGGTGAATAATTCTTTTTATATGCCGTTGAATTCGATTTGCTAGTACCTTATTGAGAATTTTTGCATCCATATTCATCAGGGATATTGGCCTGTAGTTCTCTTTTTTTACTGGGTCTCTGTCTGGTTTAGGAATCAAAGTAATACTGGCTTCATAGAATGAGTCTGGAAGTTTTCCTTCCCTTTCTATTTCTTGGAATAGCTTGAGAAGGATAGGTATTATCTCTGCTTTAAACGTCTGGTAGAACTCCCCTGGGAAGCCATCTGGTCCTGGACTCTTATTTGTTGGGAGATTTTTGATAACCGATTCAATTTCTTCGCTGGTTATGGGTCTGTTCAAGCTTTCTATTTCCTCCTGATTGAGTTTTGGAAGAGTGTGGTTGTTCAGGAATTTGTCCATTTCTTCCAGGTTGTCCAGTTTGTTGGCATATAATTTTTCATAGTATTCCCTGATAATTGTTTGTATCTCTGAGGGATTGGTTGTAATAATTCCATTTTCATTCATGATTTTATCTATTTGGGTCATCTCCCTTTTCTTTTTGAGAAGCCTGGCTAGAGGTTTGTCAATTTTGTTTATTTTTTCAAAAAACCAACTCTTGGTTTCGTTGATCTGCTCTACAGTTTTTTTAGTTTCTATATTGTTTATTTCTGCCCTGATCTTTATTATTTCTCTTCTTCTGCTGGGCTTAGGCTGCCTTTGCTGTTCTGCTTCTAGTTCCTTTAGGTGTGCTGTTAGATTTTGTATTTGGGATTTTTCTTGTTTCTTGAGATAGGCCTGGATTGCAATGTATTTTCCTCTCAGGACTGCCTTTGCTGCGTCCCAAAGCGTTTGGATTGTTGTATTTTCATTTTCATTTGTTTCCATATATTTTTTAATTTCTTCTCTAATTGCCTGGTTGACCCACTCATTCGTTAGTAGGGTGTTCTTTAACCTCCATGCTTTTGGAGGTTTTCCAGACTTTTTTCTGTGGTTGATTTCAAGCTTCATAGCATTGTGGTCTGAAAGTAAGCATGGTATAATTTCAATTCTTGTAAACTTATGAAGGGCTGTTTTGTGACCCAGTATATGATCTATCTTGGAGAATGTTCCATGTGCACTCGAGAAGAAAGTATATTCTGTTGCTTTGGGATGCAGAGTTCTAAATATATCTGTCAAGTCCATCTGATCCAATGTCTCATTCAGGGCCCTTGTTTCTTTATTGACCGTGTGTCTAGATGATCTATCCATTTCTGTAAGTGGTGTATTAAAGTCCCCTGCAATTACCACATTCTTATCAATAAGGTTGCTTATGTTTATGAGTAATTGTTTTATATATTTGGGGGCTCCGGTATTCGGTGCATAGACATTTATAATTGTTAGCTCTTCCTGATGGATAGACCCTGTAACTATTATATAATGTCCTTCTTCATCTCTTGTTACAGCCTTTAATTTAAAGTCTAGTTTGTCTGATATAAGTATGGCTACTCCAGCTTTCTTTTGGCTTCCAGTCGCATGATAAATAGTTCTCCATCCCCTCACTCTCAATCTAAAGGTGTCCTCAGGTCTAAAATGAGTCTCTTGTAGACAGCAAATAGATGGGTCTTGTTTTTTTATCCATTCTGATACCCTATGTCTTTTGGTTGGCGCATTTAATCCATTTACATTCAGTGTTATTATAGAAAGATACGGGTTTAGAGTCATTGTGATGTCTGTATGTTTTATGCTTGTAGTGATGTCTCTGGGACTTTGTCTCACAGGGTCCCCCTTAGGATCTCTTGTAGGGCTGGTTTAGTGGTGACAAATTCCTTCAGTTTTTGTTTGTTTGGGAAGACCTTTATCTCTCCTTCTATTCTAAATGACAGACTTGCTGGATAAAGGATTCTCGGCTGCATATTTTTTCTGTCTAGCACCCTGAAAATCTCGTGCCAATTCTTTCTGGCCTGCTCAAGAGACTATTTATATGCTAAAATAGTTACTTCTGATATGTATCTTTCTTTTGATGTACTCTGATATGGAAAAATCAGCAGGTAAGTAAAAAAATCTTGAAACAGGGGTGACTGAGTGGCTCAGTCAGTGAAGCGTCTGACTTCAGCTCAGGTCATGATCTCTCAGTGAGTTAGAGCCCCGTGTTGGGCTCTGGGCTGACAGCTCAGAGCCTGGAACCCGCTTCGGATTCTGTGTCTCCCTCTCTCTCTACCCCTTGCCCATTCACATTCTGTCTCGCTCTGTCTCTCAAAAATAAATAAACATTAAAAAAAATTAAAAAAAAAATTCAAACAGAAGAACAAGGTTGAAGGTCTCACACTTAACAGATTTCACAACTTCCTGAAAAGAACTATGCTAATTAACACAGGGTGGTACTAGCAAAAGACCAATATAGATCAAAGGAATAGAATTGAGAATACATAAACTCTCACATTTATGGTGAACAGATTTTTGACAAGGACGCCAAGACAACTCCGTTGGGGCAACAAGTCTTTCCAACAAATGGTGCTAGAACAACTGGATATCCACATAGAAAAGAGAGCCGGATCACTTCCTTATATCATGCACAAAAAGTAACTAAAAGTACTATTCATTCAAAGCAGAGATATTTAAAATGATAGCACAAGAGGATTTTTGGTGAGATATAATGATAATGCACTAAGGTTAAGTAGATATAGGAGTTCTAGTAACAGTGTCGATTGTTAAAAACTAGTTGTGTGACTTCTGCATTTTGCTTTGTAGTTTGCTCATCTCCTAAATGTAGCTTAGGTGATAAAATGAGACCAAGCATTGAACAATGCTCTAGAAAATATGACTTGCTAATGATGTGGGAAGGACTGTGAGGGGAAGCTGGTGTAGTTAGTGGCTGTTCTAGGACAGTAGCCTACACTAGCTAAGAGGTGGGGAGAAAGAAGATGGAACCGGAGGTGCCTCAGTTTCAGCCCTGGACTTACAGCAGACAGATGTCTAATCTCATCCAAAAGGCAAGTGTCAAGTCAGGAGTAACACTCACATCTCTTACTAAGCATCTGAACATAAAATGTAAGAGCAAAGTGAAGTCCATAACACAAGAAACAACAGGTGTTGGAAAGAAGAAAAAGAAATCTTCATGCACTCACTGTTGGTGGGAATGCAAACTGAGGCAGTCATTCTGGAAAACAATATGGAGGTTCCTCAAAAAGTTAAAAATAGGGGTGCCTGAGTGGCTCAGTCAGTTAAGCGTACTGCTCTTCATTTCAGCTAAGGTCATGACCTCAGGGTCAGGGGATCGAGCCCCATGTCAGACTCCATGCTGCTCCTGGAGTCTAATTAAGATATTCTCTCTCTCTCTCGTTCCCCTCCTCCCCAACTCATGCTCTCTTCTCCCCAGCTCACGTGCTCTTTCTCTCACTCTAAAATAACTTAAAAAAAAAGTTAAAAACAGAACCATCCTATGAGTTAGCAATCATATTACTGGGTATTTATCCAAAGAATATAAAAATACTAATTCAAAGGGATACATGCACCCTTATGTTTATTGCAGCATTATTTAAATAGTGAAATTACGGAAGCAGCCCAAGTGTCCACTGATTGATGAGTGGATAAAGAACATGTGGTATACACATATACACAATGGAATATTATTCAGCCATAAAAAATAATGGAATCTTGACATTTACAATGACATGGATAGAGACTATAATGCTAAGTGAACTAAGCCAGAGAAAGACAAACATCATATGATATCACTCATATGTAGAATTTAAGAAACAAAACAAATGAGCAAAAGGAAAAAAAAAAAAAGGAGAGAGAGGGAAACCAACAGAATTTTATAGAGAACAAACTGATGGTCACCAAAGGGGAAATGGGTGAGGGGGATGGGTGAGAAAGGTGATAGGGATTAGGGAGTGCATTTTTAAAAATGTTTTTATTTATTTTTGAGAGAGAGAGAAAGAAATGGAGGAAGAGAGCAGGGGAGGGGCAGAGAGAGAGGGAGGCAGAGGATCTGAAGTGAGCTCTGTGCTCGTACTTCAATGAACCATGAGATCATGACCTGAGCTGAAGCTGGATGCTTAACCAGGTGAGCCCCCCAGGTACCCTGAGGAGTGCACTTGTGATGAGCACCAGGTGATGTATGGAAGTGGTGAATTGCTATATTGTACACCTGAAACTATATTAACTGGAATTCGAATAAAAACTTTAAAACACACACACACACACACACACACACACACACACACGAGCAAAGTCTATCACAGTCACAATCCCCAAATGGGAAGTGACATCAGAAAATCATAATAGAAATGAAATGTTAAGAAGAGGAAGTGTTGGGTTACCTTTTGAGTGTTCACAAACAGTAAGAACATTTCATAGAAAAGGTGAAGATGATATCTAAACTAAGTCTTAAGGAATGAGTAGGGGGTTGTAAGGTAGAAAGGCAGGAAAAAGACATTATAGGTGGAGAGAACACAGGAGTTATGGTTAGACTGGTAAAAAGATGATGAATTCTCTCAAAATACGCAGAGATAATGGAAGTGGATTATTCAAGAAAAGTGAGGCTTTTAGAACAAGGAGCCATCACTCTGAAGATTACAAGGTATCCCAGTGACTACAGATAAAACTTTAGTGTGGTAACATAGCTGAGATAGGAACAGCATCATTAGATTCTTCACATGGACACTGCATAAGACATTTGATACACAACTGATATTCAGAATCAGGACTCAGGATCTTGAGAAAATATCATCCCCGAGAGCAGTTACAATTCTTGTCTATCTCTTACGGTGCCTAGATTGTCACCAGCCACTACTACTACTACACCAGCCATGTGCTACTGTCTGTGCACATACACATGCCTACACTTCCAGTAACTCAGAGAAGTGGCCTCAACTCTCAGTACTTTATCTGTAATATGGCTTTCAAATTAATTCATAGTGGGAAAATGAACTCAAAATAGGAAGAGGCGCACTTAAAAATCCAGAGCATTATCCTACATGAATTTAAGTTTTAATCTACAAACTTTTTCAGGCTACTCTGTTCTAACCTCCAAATGGACATACTTTATTTGATTTCACAAGGTTTCTTCTTTTGTTTAGCTGATACCGTGTTCCTTTTCCTTGCAGTTCACATTGTCTGTCTTCTCTTGAGACCTTAATCCCAATTATACCAACCCCCAATTGTATCTTAATCCCCAGATCTCATTATTCACTTTAAATATCATCTGTTCCCTCTTTAATATATGACCCTTATGGGACAAAAGCTTGGAAATCACTGTAGTTAAGAGGGGAAAGTCCTTTTGGAGGGGGTGGCAGCCCACGGATGCTGTTGTTGTTCATCAAGGGAGCTAAGAGGAGAAACAGCAGAATACTTTAAATTGATCCCAATCTTCTTTCCTAATGATGTGGAAACTACCATCATAATAGACCAGCCTTTTCTCACCCAAAATACCCATTTCAAGCAAATATACTTGGTATCAGGAAGGAAAACATAAAATAAGCTGTAGACTGACCAACTGAAAGATTCTCTGAATGAGGAAAATTCTATGGTTGTCTTGATCCCAATACAGAATATAAAAGTACCATGATGATATGTTTGCTTACTTTCAGAAATAAATTGAGTTGTTATTCATGTTAAAGAAACTTAAAGAAAAGAAACAGTAAAAACATTCATAGGCAAGGAAATAATGTTACAAAAATAAATTATCAAAATAGAAAAAAGAATAGAGAATGGGGAGATGAATGGAGCCAAAAACAATCTGAAAAATTGCAATCCATCATTAGAACCAGATGGCATTCATCAGACTTCAGAGGTACCTGAGCTAATCACCAAAAAATGCAGTTTATCATTAAAAAGAAGTACCCTAGTGGAAAATTAAGTACCTCTGAATATTGGATAAGGATGACCTTGGACTTTTATCAGTTGTGCTAAACCAGAATGAAGGATCTGCAGTAGATATGTATCTCAGTTTTCAGTAAGAGAAAAAATACAGCAACAGACCAGCATTTTACCTTTCTGGTTAATCAGACTAAACTTCACTGCAATTAACATATCAACATTTAAAAATGTTTACAACAAATCAACATTTTTATTGCACATACACATACACAATTTTAAATACACACAATCACCACCCCTCCCAAATGATGTGGGGTCTTGTTTGAAAATTCTTAGAAGACTGGAATAAAATCTGGAGCTTAAGGGGTGCCTGGGTGGCTCAGTCATTAAGAACCTGACTTTGGCTCAGGTCATCATCTCATGGTTCATGAGCTCGGGTCCTATGTCTGGTAAACTGGAGTCTCGAGTCTCGCATCTGGGTGAGCACGAGCCCCGCTTCGGGTAAAAAAAAACAAACAAAAAAACCAAACATAAGCCCTGCTTCCGGTGAACCCTCTTCTCCCCCTCCATTCCTCCCTCCCCCCCCCCCCTCTTTTCTCTGCCTTTCCTGGGATTCTCACTCTCCTCCTCTCTCTCTCTACCCCTCGCTCACTGGTGCCCTCTCTCTCTTCTCAAAAAAAAAAAAAAAAAAAAAAATTAAAATCTGGAGCTTAATTATGAGTATCCTGCCATGAATCAAAACAAATATATAGCAATGCAGGGGTATATGGCCATTTTTAATTATGGAAAAGGTAATTTTTCTTGGAAATAAAAATTTCTTAGAAATAATCAAGAAAAAAATAACAAAAAATTACTTTCATCTAGAGAATAAAATTTAAATTGCAGATTTCTTAAAAAAAATTTTTTTTTTTAAGAGAGAGACACAGAGTGTGAGCAGGGGAGGGGCAGAGAGAGAGAGAGGAGACACAGAATCTGAGCTGGCTCCCGGCTCTGAGTTGTCAGCACAGAGCCCAATGTGGGACTTGAACTTGTGAACTGCGAGATCGTGATCTGAGCCGAAGTTGGATGCTTAACCGACTGAGCCACCCAGGCACCCCTAAAAGTGCAGATTTCAAGTGAGCACTCAATGAATAGGCTCAAGTCCTCCATCTGTGCCCTTTTGATTATTCTCCTAATGTTGATCTCACAACTGAGGAGTAGTTACAAGCAAGGAAAAATGAAAACCCTCAGGTATCTGTGATTGAAAAACAGCAGATTAAATTAGTGGGGACAGGCAATGAGGAGTCTTGAGTGAGGATATACTCTCATTTTGGGCTTTTTCCTGGAGGCAAAGAGAAATCATAGCTGACTTTTGAGCCGAAGGTTACATGAGAGTTTACACATTTCTGAAAGCCTTATTTACCCTGACATCCAGTTTGAACTGCTTAAGGAACATGCACTATTAACAAGAGCCTCTGTCCTGCCTCTACATATGCATCGTCACATAAGAACTGCCACAAGGTCGTTCCTATCCAGCAAATCTGATTCATGTTACTCGCTGACCTAAAACACTCCCCATCACGTAGGAGATAATCCAAGTTCTTTTGCCAGGTACACAAACTCCTTTTTAATAGAGCCCTGCCCCCTCTTCAGCTTTGCCTCCACCACATCATTTTAGGCTGTATGTACCTATAGGGCACCTCCAAGCCTTTCCTCATGCAGCTTCCTCTATCAAGAAGGTCTACTTTACCTGGCAAAGACCTTGGCCTACGTATCACCTCCTGGAGAAGCCTACCCAAACCTCCCTGATAGGTTAGAAGCACACATGACAGAGTGCTTCAGTGTGATTCTTCCACTGCGCTTCTGCATTATTCTCCTCTTAAGTAGCAAGTGTCTCCTTCAGGGCAGGGACTGTGCCTTGTTCTTTCTGTGCCTTCAGGACTCAGCACATAATTAGTGTTCAATAAATGCTCGATGAAACACAGAGCCTAAGAAGATCAAAAGTGCCCTTTTTGATCAGTAAGGTGAATTGTTGTGTGCTCTCTTATTTTTAATTAGGGAGAGTCTACTAACTGCTTTTGCAGACCATTTGGCCTGAAGGAGAACAAAGATCCAAATCTTGAAACATCCACATTCTCGTAAATAAGGGCCTGAGCACTGGACAGTTTCTTGGTTCTTCTCAGATGGTTATGACACGTAATCTTGAATCCCATTTTATCTCTCACTACTTCTCTCTTTACTCTGGAGTGCTTTAACCAGTTTCTGAAGTCTCCCTGGATGACACCTGGCTCTTCCTCCCCCTCCCCCCATAAGCTCAGGTATACTATCCATCTACATGCCTGCCAGAGTCTTTCCTAGTCCTCTGGTCTCTCTCACTTCTCTTGTTTTTTTATTTTTTTAGAGACAGAGACAGACAGAGCGCTAGTTGGGGAGGGGCAGAGAGAGAGGGAGACAGAGAATCTGAAGCAGGCTCCAGGCTCTGAGCTGCCAGCACAGGGCCCAATGCAGGGCTCGAGCCCACAAACCGTGA
The DNA here is from genome assembly GCF_022837055.1 of Prionailurus viverrinus. Lineage (NCBI taxonomy): Eukaryota > Metazoa > Chordata > Mammalia > Carnivora > Felidae > Prionailurus > Prionailurus viverrinus. The sequence continues at coordinate 131,519,879 of NC_062562.1, read as the reverse complement.
GATCATGACCTGAGCCGAAGTTGGACACTTAACAGAGTGAGCCACCCAGGTACCTCAGGTCTCTCTCACTTTTTCCATGAAGCCAACTATGACCACCCCTTTCAAGAAAATGTTTTGTTTATTCATTCCTCTATCCACTAATGGGAGCTTAGCATAATTACTGACATGTGTGTCTCTTCTCCAGCTAAGACTATAAGCTCAAAGAAGACAGAAACACAGAAGGACACAGTTGTGTCCTTTTAAAACATTTCCCAAAATGATTTATCCCTATGTCAACCCCAGCTCAAGTATTCTATAAATATTTAGATTAACTGGTAAGTGACTGAGTTTAAAGGCATACTCAGGATACAAAGGCACTAATCAGTAAATCCAAAGGAGGTCACTTCAAGCATATTAATATACCAATGCTTTATTCATATAACCTTTTACATTTTATAAAAATCATCTCTTAAACACCTCACTAGTAAACTGCCAGATAAGAAAGATTATTATTTCAATGTTAGTTATAAGAAAACAGAAGTTCAGGCAGTATAATTTATTTAAAGTCACCCATCTGAAACATGAACTGGATTCTTCTGTCTGTAAGTTTAGTGTTCTTTGCACTACACTATACTCTCAAACTCAGGAAGAGACCAAATTTCAGGGGCTGTATGTACAAAGGACAATAGCCATCAGTTAACAACAAAAGGACTTAGCATGTACTATGTAAAATCTGAAGTACCTAAATGATAAAAGATAAGGAAAATAAAAAGTAACAGTGATGGAAAAGCCCCAGCATAAAAAAGACTACCAATTTTTAATAAGCTCTATCTGATTCTTCGGTGGTAACCTTCTAGAAAGAGTTTAATATTCATGAGAACAAAGTCAATGTATAAGTCCCAATGTCCATAAAGTCCAGTAGTAGATACCATGTTCTACAGAGTGCTAGAGAGAGAGAGAGAGAGAGAGAGAGAGAGAGAGAGAGGGAGGGAGAGGCGGAGAGAGAGAGAGGACCTCTCCTCCCCAACTTGAAAACAAGCACTTACCTGTACACACACTCCTTGGCTGGATCAGAAAGAAGGCTATCTGGAAATAAGGGAATATCTTCAATATATGTAGTGGAGTGAATGGTAACTCTAGAGATACTCACCTGGAACCTCAGACTGTGACCTTATCTTGAATAAGGGTTTCTACAGATCCAATTAAGGTAAATATCTTGAGATGAGATCATCCTGGATGAGGGTAAGCTCTAAATGCAATGACTGAAGTCTTTCTAAGAGACAGAAAAGGAGAAGACAAAGAGGCATGGGAAGAAGGCTGTATTAAGACAGAAGCAGAAATTGGAATTATGCTGCCACAAGCAAAGGAATGCCCTGATGCCGCCAGATTCTCCCTTAGAGCCGTCAGAGGGAGCCTGGCCCTGCTGACATCTTGATTTCAGCTATCTGGCCTTCAGCACTGTGGCAGAAAAAAATTCTGTTGTTTTAAGCCACCCAGTTTGTGGTAATTTGTTACAGGCGGCCTTTGAAAACTAAGTATATCAGTTGAACTATTTGAATTAAAATTTCTTTCTCCAGAAGCCGGTAAAGGGATTCTCCTAAGTAACTATATGATTAAGAAGTATATAGCTAATTCAATCTATGGTTCAAGAATGGCTTTACATAAAAGGCAACACTTAAGCTAAGATTTTAAATATGAATAGGACTTAACCAGAAAGACAAAGGGAGGGAGTTTACATTTACAAGGAGGGTTACAATATTTATAAAATGTAACTTATGAAAGCTGTAACTTAAAAAAAAAATGTTGCCCAGTAAGTATATGAAAGTGTGTTTGAGTTTCCACAAGTATGTGTGACTTTCACAGCAGAGTCCAAAGATCAGCTAATATTAATAATATTATACTAACTTTTGATATCTATCTATACATAAGATGAATTCAGAATCTGATTAATGTATAATCACAAGAGGTAACAACAAACATGAAACTTCAGAAAAAGGTGGAAAGACGAAGAGAACAATTTCACTTATATGCTGCTTGCCTAAATCAGTTTACTCTGAAATCACATTTTAAGTGAGAATCCTAAAGAAATGGAGATTTGCCAGTTGGCTCTGAATACTGCTAACTAGAAGTGAATAACAATGGTCCAATGAATCATTTCTAAGCTATTTTAGAAAACCTTTCATTAAAAAATTCCTCTACATCACACTTGTGGATTTTACATCAAAGAGCTGCCTGGATTCATCATTTCATTAATAAACAGTAATTCAGAAACTCTGACATTTCTGACAATGATGCCACACATAGGCAATTAAAAAAAAATCGCAACCAACCTACATTCTTCAAGTCAATGAAAGTTGATAGAGGAATGTAAATTAAATTTTTACAACCTTAAATAATGTATTAAATAGCTATGGTTACCTGACTTAATAAGAAGCACAGGCTTGAGTGCCCTGGAACAGTAGGTCAGAAATTGGTTACTTTAGGGACACATTCCTTTTCATTGTTCAATATTCGAATCTTAGTTCAAATGTACTGAGAAAGGGATACTAATATGAAAAAACAAAAGACACTGATTTGAAGAGTTCTCACATTGTGCTCAAGGGCTAAGTTTTATTTATATAAATACTTATTTCATTACTACCATAGACATTTTCATAAGAACTCTGGCTTTCTGGATATAACGGGGGCGAGGGGATGCTCCTTAGAGGATGTTACATCTCCCTGAGGGAGAACAAATAGTGTTTTGTTTTGTTTGTTTTTTTTTTAATCCTGTGCCTACTACTCTTTGCTTATCCCCCCCCCCCATTAAGTGCTTGAAATAAAATAGGAAAGCTATAAAAATGAATGACAATGGTTATTATTATATACACTGGATGACTGATCTCTTTTTGAAGAGGTTTACAGATGAACTCTTTGGGAAGTCTAAGCTCTTAATAAATACGATCTGCTTAAGAGGAAGATGACCCTGACTAGCATTTCCCAAATCAAATTCCATGGAAGACTAGTATCCCATGAAATGTTAATGTGTGCTATTTGAGAAAAAGATAGTGGGGTCAAATATTTGGGAAAGGACAGTATAATATTTATCTCTTGGTCACAAAAATTAGCAACATTAAAGTCTTGAAGGAAGCTATAAGTAGCTGAAAATTATTTGATCATGAAATTCTTTGTGTAAAAAGGTATTATAACATTCTTCTGTCTTATAATTAATTCTCTGGACTCCTGAAATATTGTCCCTAAAACCATGAACAGCATACTAAATTTACATTAGCCCCACCCACTTCAATCACATAGATGAATAAAAACAATGAGAACACAATTTTATATGAAATCTCTCAAAAGCAAGACAACAAAAAATGAATTTTTTTCACTCCATTACTTAAAAGTTTAATTCATTTAGGCTGTAATAATGTGTAAATTTATATGGCTGGATGTGTTTGGAGTTTCAAGTAATGAAAACAGAATTGTGCTATTTATGGAAACAACTATAAATACTGATACCTAAAAATATCACATTAACAGGGGGGACATTACTAACATGATCTGTTCTGCCAATAATTTCTAAGATGTTTCACAAGGAAAAAGATCAAGAACAGGAATCTTTCTCTGGGGCATCACATTCCATGTCATCTAGGGGTCATGAGAAAGAAAGGGTGTTATTACCTTATACTTGAGAATTATATTACAACTGGTTGATTATTCAGGATTAATGAGCTCAGGGTTAGGAGTTCAGTGGCCATATGGGCAAATGTAATGAGGTGCCTGGAGCTAGGCCTCTGCCAACACTGCCAATCAGCACGGCAGGGGTCTCTAAATCCACTAGCAGTTTGGCTCTGCTCCAGCAGGGGACCACCTCAAGACAGTGGCCTCATCTCCATCTGGGTCTGGCATGCTAGTCATTGTCGGGCATGTGACTAATTTCTTGGAACCAAGCCTCAACTTGCATACCTTTTCCAGCAACTGAGTCCTCAACTGGTTGCCCTGATTCCATAAGCCGTCTGATCTGACCTCCATCCAGAATCCATGTTCCTTTTAACTTGGGTCTTTTAATGGCTTGTCCTTAAACTCCAGTTTATTTGTGATTGCGTTCTTGCTACTGATAAAGATTCTCTCCTTAAGCAGACTCTGGTTTCCTGAAGGCTCCTCTGAATCCTTTTCTTCATTAGGCCTTGCTAGCCCAGGTTTTACAAGAATTCTCCTAAGTCAGTTTAGAGAGAACCCCCCATTCTCCCTATCTGATGAGGTTCCTCATCCTCTACTATCCTCTAGGTCATATCTCATTATCTGATATTTCACCCTGGCCTGCCTTTAGCAAGAATCTTGTTAAGTCTGTTTAGCCAGAATCCACCTGATCTTTCCTCTTAGTAATTTTCCACCTCCCTGCCCCCAACCTGCTCCTTGGCTAAAAATCCCCATCTTTCCTTGTATTTGGAATTGAGCACAGTTCTAGACCCGTTTAGACTTAATTGATGCCTATTTTATCATCTATGTGGCCTTCTCTGCCTGCAGTCTCTTCCTCATCACAGGGCCTAAATGGACACTCAACCTATCAATGGTAGAATCTTCATATATCACCTGCTGTGTCCCAGCATATTTTTCTAGTTTCAGGAATTTCTATCACCTGACTTCATTAACAGAGGCATATTATTAAATTCTAGTGTGAGTCTTCATGATCTTTTTCTTTGGCAAATACCCACACTTCCTGACTCATCCTGCACTCTTCAGTACATTGTTAACCTGACTGAACTTTGATCTTGTCATTGTCTTCCCTCAAGACTGCAGAGTCAGGATCTAATGTCTGAGAGTAAATGATCCAGTTTGAACTTGCCTTTTCAAACTTCTTTTCACTGCTCCCATTTACCTACTATTCTCTCCAGGCAAAAAGAACTGACTTGTTATCTGCCATACGTGCCCTTAGTTTTTCTATTGTACTCCCTCCCTTTGCCTAAGCATGTGATAAATGCTCTTCCTTCTTTATGTCCAAATCTTATTCAACTTCAAGACATAGTACCATCTGCTGGGCTTAATCTCTTTCTGACTCAACACCATCTTGATCACTCTGATGGTCCTTAACATTTTCTACCTTGTAAAATAATTATTTATGTGCTTTTAAAAATGTTTATTTATTTTTGAGGGGCGGGGAGGGAGGGGCAAACCGAGAGGGAGACGGAATCCGAAGCAGGCTCTGAGCTGCCAGCCCAAAGCCCGATGTGGAGCTTGAACCCATGAACCGTGAGAGCATGACCTGAGCCAAAGTCGGACGCTCAACCGACTGAGCAACCCAGGTGCCCCCCTATAGTTATTGATGTGTTTCTTATATCTTCCCTATTAAGCTGTAAGAGCCTCAATGACAAGAGCTATCTTGTTTTCATCACTGTATATCTACAGCATTTAGAAGCTTGCACATATGCTTAATAAAATTTTCAGAATTAAGTCTCAGTACTATTAATAGCTCTTTTAGAGGCACCTGGGTGGCTCAGTCAGTTGAGCGTCTGTCTTTGGCTCAGGTCATGATCTCACAGTTCACGAGTTCAAGCCCTGCATCAGGCTCTTAGCTCTCAGTGCAGAGCCCACTTTGGATCCTGTCTCCCTTTCTCTCTGCCCCTCCCCTAGTCACACTCTCTCTCTCAAAAATAAATAAAACATTTAAAAAAATAGCTCTTTTAGATTCACAAAAATGGAAAGGAGAGGGGAGAGAATGAGATGGGATGTGTCCTAATGATCTAGCCATACTCTCTTGGAGTAGAGACCCTAGAAGTCATCGATTGCAGTGGTTCTCCACAAATTTTCTACGTTAATATATCTGGGTAACTCACGTGTGCAATGAGATCTTAAGGGAATATCCAGATATATTTCTTTTTAGTATATGTGCTGCCGAAGCGAGCACTAGATATATTTCTTTACACAGACTCTAGGATACGTGTAACTGGGTTCCCTAGCTACACCTACCTTCTCTTTCTTTTATTGATATTTGAAAGATGCAGTTGAAAGGATGCTAATATAAATGAATTATCTCATGAATTACTCATTACAAACCATGAGTGCAAATAACTTCTCTAAAATTAGAGAGTTAGAGGCAGAAGTAGGATTAAAACTCAGGTCTCTGCCTCCTTGTCTAGTGAGCTTTCCATGAAACAATACTATCTCTGATCACTGCTGCTAGAAAAAAATCCCAGTCTTAGTAGGTTATTAGCATTACTTTCCTTCATGTGGGTGCATACTTATAAAGCTTTCAAAAATCATTCACAAACTGGTTTTTAAAAAATTCCAATAAGCTTCCAGACTCTTTCTCATCTTCTTTTCCTACCGCTGCCCTCCTCCATTTGTGAAAATTAGATGTATGGTGCTTTAACAAAGAGAGCTTGATTGATGTTGTGTTACTGTTCAACAACAGTTCTTGCTATTAATTGCTTTATAATGATAATTGCATTTAGTAGTACAAGATATTCTCTTTTCTAATTGGCTATTACTGGTGAATAGCAGCTTGTTACATAACAGAAGATTGTGTTAAATAAATAACCACAATTACAATGCTGAGGTCCTTCGCTTAAAAAACAAATTGCTCTAAGTTTTTGGATAAAAATACTAAAACATTTTTTGTAAGGCAGGGTCTCTATAATTACTTGGGGGAAGATTCGTCTTTCAGTTAAGAAAAAGCATGACATGAGGACAGTGTTAGGGAAACCAGGAGTCAGAACAGGCATTTCCTTTCTTTTAAAAATAAACACATTTAAAAGCTTTCAGCTCCTCAGTCAATACAAACAAACTGCAGATTGAAATGCATCAACTTCTTCCCACAGTGTGACATGGAAACAGAAAGGCCTCTCCAATTAGCTCTGATAAAATATAATTGCAAAGCCCCACCAACTACATTGAAATGTTCCCATAGATACAGCCAGGGGCTCTTCCTCATTTGTGCTGCATGGGACCCAGTCACCACTCAACCAACACCAAGTGCCATCACAGTGTGGCACTGTAGAAGATGTAGTGACACCAAGGTGTATGTGACAGTCCTTATCCTTAAAGGCTTCCATATAATAAAATCAGGAGTATGTCTCAATTCAAACTGTAATGTTGATTAGTTTATAATTATTTAAAAGTTATGTCTAGGCTTTTCTAGTAGCAGTTGTCATAATAATAATGAGCTTAAACAACCTGTGCAAGGTCACACAGGTTGTAACTAGCAGTTACTTCTGAATCCACTTTTTTCCAATTCCAAAGACCCGCCACAGCTTCTTACGATACGTCCTCAGCAACTGCTTCACTCCTCCCTATATTCACTGCTTCACTCAACCTCCCAAAAAGGTAGGACTTAACTGCAGCATTTTTGTCTGTTTTTTAAATTTAACTGCAGCATTTTTATGATGAAATGGGAGACTCAGAGGTTCAATAATTTTCTGCATGTTCATAGTGCTACAAAGCAGCAAATTCACAATCAGAATCCAATATTTCAGACTTCGAATCCAGTCTTTCCTCCCACACATTTTTACTCAATGTATTAATTCAAAGGTACCAAAACATGGGAAAAGCCCAACAGTATCCCACATTGACTTATACCAGTTGAAATATTCTACCACTTCTCAACTGTTGATACCTCTTCCCCAAAGGAAACAAAGGTTTAAATCCTGTTTAATTTTAGAAACTTTACTTGGTTCCTAGAGCTAAGATGGCACCCAGCCTCAGCTGACTAACTTACAAATAAATGACACAGGCACAAAGAGTAGTGGCTGAGTTGTAAACAAAGGCACAAGAGTGGTCAAATCCATCTCCACTTTTGGAAAAAGCTGCCCTGCTCACGTTTGGGTCAATGACGTCAGTGGGAACATACATTTCAGGAAGAGACAGCAATTTGTTAAGATGCCTTCAGTGAAATACCAATCCATTTGGAGTTTATTAAATAAATCACAGCAAAACTGAACCCCAACTCTATGGCAAAGTTCTCCAAGAACAGGTAACAGTAACATTTAAAGATTCAATCATTGGAGATGGCAGTATACTATTTTGTATCTATTTACTCATGGATTTATGTGTAGGAGACAGTATAATTTTTATTACGTGAATCTGATCGATATTATCTTCAATTGTTCAAGATGGGAAGTGTATGGGTATGTGTTGTGGAGGACAGCACTGTTCTTTTGCACGAATGGAAGGTCTGTGTCAACATAATGAGAAGTGTATGTAAATTCTACGTCTGATAGTCCAAGTAATCCCTCAACAGAAACCTGGTCATGAAATAGAACACAATAAGGTTGTAGCACTCAAAATCATCACCTGTATCACCTGTGGCACACGTGCCAACGATGTGCCCATACCTGTGTCTGAAATGAGTCACCATTTATTTAAGACCAGGCTACTGTATCATCATCTCACTCATCATTTCAACATTCCAGCAAGACAGATAGGATTTTACCCATTTTACACATGAGAAACTGAGGTTCAGAGGCTGATTACCTTGTCTATGGCTGGTAAGTAACCAGGATTTGATGTTACATTGGCCTGACTTCAATATGTACACACATCCTCTTTTTCCTATAGCACATTGCCTTCCTATAGGAACGTTAGCATTGGAACATAATTAGGTCTAAGGGAAGTCTGTTTCAGACGTTATCCAATGGAATGTAGTTGCTATGAGACATCATTATAACAGTAAGTAGGATAAAAGTTCTGTTTCTGTTGCTGTGTGTCCTTGTGCAAGTCACTCTTGTACCAGTTTCTTGCACTAGTTGTAAATGGAAAGGGGATAATACAAGTATCCACTTCAGGGATGTTGTGAGGATGAAATGACCTAAGACTTGTGAAAGCATTTGAAACAGTACTTGGCACAGTTACTGTTCAACAAATATTAGCAGCATCATTATTATAATATCTTCTTTTATAATTTCCTCTTAATATCCTGCAAGCTAAGCTAGTTCCCAAATATTTTTATAGGAAAATAAAGGATGTTCTGAAGGAGGTTTCTATAATTCTTTTTCTTCCGTGACATTCTCCAGCTTGTACCTTGCAAGGCCATCCCAGTATGCAAGATTATCTGAGCTTCTTGCTGACTCTGAAGGTGGGTGTGTGTTTAGGGAGCTGGGGGTGAGGGGGCAGCATGGGGTAGGGGTGAGAAAGGGTATCAAGATAATATAAAAGGCTTTTAGAGCGCATAGTTGCAATACTAGTACAGAGCACAAGCAGACACCCTGACAACTCCCGGGAATGCAAGGGCAGCCTAAACAGGTATCACCAACACATTCCTAAGCTTCTCCCCGGTTACACCACAATTCAGACTGCTTCCTAAGTAAATACAGAATCAGAAAGCAGGCAGTTTCATTGTTCATTCAGGCATAGCTTTATATTGAAAACAACTAATAGTTACTCAATTCCAAGCTGCTAAAGGGAAATGTGCTGGCATGTCATAAATACATAATTGAATGAAATAATCACAACTCTGCAAGGTAGGTATTATATTTTCATAAATGTAGCAGCATAGGCAATAGTCATACACAACTGATAAATACCAGAATTGACATTTAAATACAGTTTTTCCAAGATAGGGTCTAGTTCTCTCTCCACTGTCTTGTCAAATGTAGGAGACTGGATTTAAGCATTAATGCTAGAAATAAGATGACAAACTGTGGAAAACCAGATAACTGCCATGCAGATGATGGGACCCCGATTTCAAGGTCTATGCAGCAGTTCATTAAGTTATGGGTTCAAGGTTATAAAGGACAGATGTAAAGTATTTTTTTAATTTAATCATTATCTATACAACACTAATACTTTACTTAAAAAAAGACTGGAGGGGCACCTGGGTGGCTCAGGTCATGATCTCACGTTTTGTGGGTTTGAGCCCTGTGTTAGGCTCTGTGCTGACAGCCTGGAGCCTGGGGCCTGCTGTGGATTCTGTGTCTCCCTCTCTGCCTTTTCCCTGCTTGTGCTCTCTCTCTCAAAAATGGATGAACATTAAGAAAAGAAAAAAAAAAGAAAAGAAGAAGAAGATGACTGCAAAGTTATGTCAAAAGGCTAGTTATGACTACCTGTGACAAAATATCATCTTCATGATGATATATTCTGCATTTTCTAGTTGGGGTGCATAACTTTCATAAACCTAACATATACTCAGTTTTTTACTTGATTTCAATTCCTCTGCGTAAAATAGCTGCCATTCGAAGTACTCCGAACAAATTTCAGATACATTTTAACCATTAAACTGCTGGAGTGTTCACTTCATGCAACTCTGATAAGCACTGGCATAAAAGTAAAAAAAGACAACTCTTACCCTCAAGAAGTTCACAGTCTACCAGGGTAGACAATGCTACCAATAAATAACTACAGTCTGCTATGGTAAGTGTGATAATGAAGATGTGGGAAGGAAAGCAGGGTGACTGAAGATGAGGCTGGAAAAGTAGATTAGAATCTTAAATGCTATGCAGAGAATTGAGATCTCATTACATAAGCATTAGAGCCACACTGAAGATTTGAAGTGAAGACGCATTCATACATTTGTGTTTTGGAATATGCATTTAAGGAGGCAAAAGTCAAGAGTATGTGAGATCAACAGGAAGGTTTTGCAATCATCCAGGCTAGAATTCATTTCTTGTTAAACAATGATTAAACACTGACAGGGTTCCAAGACAGGCCTGGATAGACAAAACCAAACATGTCAAAGTTCTGGTCCCCAAGAACACAGTTTGGAGGATGGGGGACACAGTAACTCAGCAGCAATGGTGAGGGTTAGAAACAGAAGAGTGGCTAAAGAGATGAAGAGAAAGAACAAATTCAAAAGATTATTTCAGGCACAGAAAAATAAGACCTAGTAACTGGTCAGGTTTAGGACCTGAGGGCAAGATAGGAATCAAGGATGCTCCCTAGGTTTCTAGCTAAGGCTTGATGCTACCTATCGAAATAGCAAATATAAGAATGAGGAGTTGACACCACCCGCTACCCCCATTCCTTCTAGAGATACTGCAAATGTGTTAACAAGGTCTCCAGAGGAAACACATTCTAAATCCAAAGTAGCATTCCCATGATTGTCATCTACTGAGCATGCATTTGCAGGGAAAAAAAGTTAACTCTGGCAGATTGTAATATGGATGCACAGGTTAACCCTGTCACAAATCACCTCCGTCTCAAACATTTCCTAGAAGTATTGTCAATTAATAAACTATATGTACTATCTTACTGCCTCTAACTAAAAACAGCAAAAGAAAAAATACCAGTAATACATCCCAAAGTGTGAGAAATTGAGTCCTTTACTGTCTGTTGTAAACTTTAGAGGACAATATGAAATCCCAGTTACAGTTCAAATGTATGCAAAGCAGTGTTGTGCAAGATCGGGGGCTTTCCTGGTGAGGGACGGAGCCTCAGATCTCAGGTAAGGTGCTATCCCTGCCTGCACACCACTCAGAGATTCATTCTAGCAGAACTCTTCTGCTCCAGGATATTAAGTACACAGGTTGATATTTTAATTAGAACCATAGTGAAACCTCCTAAAAGAGGCAGTTTTCAGGAAATTAATGATTTTACAGGGAAAGATATTTTTGAGAACCTAAGTCAATGCTTAACAAAAAAAATATGAATATAATTTCAGTATCATTGTTTCCAGCCGAAATTTGTATCACACTTTGCAGGCTTTGAAAACAATTTAGATAAAGTTACAGAATAATACATAGATTATTAAGGGGATTTTTAGTGACAACCTTACAAGAAAGACATAAAACTCAACCCTTAGCTCTCCCATTGACTGATAATAATTAGCGGGAATACTTGTCAATTATGAACCACAGTGAGGAATATTTTGTTACAGATACTTCAAATTCACTGCTGCTCCATACTGTCGTCGAAAAGAAATTGGAACCTAGAATTATGCTTTATAGCATTTACTTAATTCAATCCAGTAGTCATTTAAATATTGGCCCTTGATTAATGATTTTCTCACAGTAGGTAAGCACAAGGGAAAAGGACATTTATATATTACTAATAGGAGTGTATGCTGACGTCTTTCAAAGGGAAAAATCTGGTATCTATTAAAATTTTAAACCTGTGTTACCTTTGATCCTGCAATTCCTCAAGAAATTCATTCTTTGCCAGAGGGGAAGGATATGTATATGAAGTTGCTCACTATAAATTACTGAAAAACTAAAGCCACAGTACATGTTCATTAATAGAGGAATGGTTAGAGTACGGTACATTTGTATTATGGAATACAACTGGCAGTCTTTAAAAAGAAAGAAGCAACAAATATACTGACATGGAAGAAATATACAGATCATTGGGAGAGAGGGGGGTGCAGATCTTTGAGTTTACATACAATGATCTCTTTTTATTTTTCAAAATCAAAACAATACAGATGTGTGTCATCTAGGAATATGTCAGAAAGAACACACAACGAACTTTTAACAGTCATTATTTTGGGAATGGACTGTGTGGTGGAGGAACTTTCATTTAACTTACACACCTCTGAATGGCTTCAAATATTTATAATGAAAAATTTCATAATTTTAAATAACTAATGATATCTAATTGTCCAACAATGTTTTTGGAAGAAACTCCCAATTTTCCTTTTTATGAGTTAATCTGTGGGATAAAATCACCAAGGATTTCATCTTTAAATGTTAAACAGGGAGCCCTCTGAACTTTGAGAATCTGGAAAACCTTAATAGTATCTTACCACCAAATAAGAGCCCCCAAATGAAATGGTCAGGTGTGGGCTTAAGTATTTCAAGTCAGGAGCCTATCAAAGATTTCTTTGGTAGAGGTATTAAAATAATTTCAGAGATAGGTAGTTCCACTGATGGGCAGCGGGAGGAGACTGCACTTTATCTCTGTGCTGAGATAAAAACTCAAAACTAAATGTCAATTTAATCGTGAAAACAAAAACAAAATAACCAAAAAAAATCTCAAATAAGGCCAGAGAAACTTTAAGCCCCCAAACCATGTCAAATAGAAAAAGACAACTTGTTGGGGCACCTGGGTGACTTGGTGGGTGAAGCGTCCAACTTCAGCTCAGGTCATGATCTCAAGGTTGGCGAGTTCGAACCCCCGTGTCAGGCTCTGTGCTCACAGCTGGGAGCCTGGAGCCAGTTCTGTGTTTCTCTCTGTGCCCCTCCCCTGTTGGTGCTCTCTCTCTCTCAAAAATAAATTAACATTAAAAAAAAAAAAAAGAAGAAAAAGACAACTTCTGTTAAATTACACAAGACAAAAAAGAAGGGACGCTGGCGGGGATAGATGCACTAAAGGTAAACGAATAGGGCTAGGCATCCTCAAGACAATCAATCCCCCTGGCAGCTTTCAAAGTTTGGTTTATAATCTCTATAGTGGATCAGAGGGCAACTTCAAAGACAAGTAGCGTCAAAGTAGTTGCGATGATTTTCATAACCACCTTCAAATTTTCTCTGAAGCCATGACTGCAAAATACCATTTCCTTTCCTCTTTCTCGAAGAACTCAGCCTGGGTCCACATTCAATCCTGGCGATCGCCTGGGGCGGTCAAGAGCTACCAAAGAGGCTGTGAGAGACACTTTCTCTTCAGATGCCGCTCTTGCCAGCAATCGAATAAATCTGTAGAGTGGAGAGAAGTGACCAGTCTGCAACCGGAAAACCGCCCGAATACAAGTAAAATATATCTCCCGAGGCCAAACCAAGCAAACCGAGGCGGAGGCAGGATACCGGAGAGGAGAGAGCTAATACCGGAGTTACAATCACACATGCGCGAACGTGACTTGACACACACCCACCCGGCAGCAAGCGCAAACCTGGGAGCTCCAAACCGAAGAAAAACGCTCAGGGAGCTTCTCTGGTCGCCGGGAAGCCCATTCCATCCCATTTTCTTTTCCCTACCCAGACAGCCGTCACCAAGTATCCGCTTCCGACCCCACACCGCCCCGCTGGGCCCCTCCCATGGATCCCTGGCGCTCAGGTGGCTTTAGAGCTGGCAGGCTCCTGGGGTTTGCCTGGCGGTCAGCTGCAATCCTGATCGGAGAGAGAGGGAAAAAGACCACTTACGGTTCAGTGGAACCGTACTCACCCTCATAACTGACACTCCCAGATTCGCTATGGTTGCTCTTGCAGTCCTCCTCCCCTCGGGCAGCAGCCCCCTGGGTCTCGGGAGCAGCCATTACAAGGCAGACGAGAAAAGGGAGGGCAGCTGGGCGAGCCCGGAACCAATGGAAACGCGACTGGAGGCGAACCCCCCCATCACCGCGGGGTTCCTCCACGTCCACGCCTCGCCATCACGTTCTAGGCCAATAGGACACGGAGAGCGGCGCCTAATCCCCGCCCCCAACCGCTGATGCCACGCCCCCTTCCGGGATGGAGCGGCCCAGAACTACAATTCCCAGCGTGCTGTGGGGACTCTGGGACAGGGAGGGCTGGAAGAGGCGCTGGCGGGCGGGGGTGCGCCGGAGAGTACCCTGGCTTGTAGCTTAGTTCAGTGAATCAGAACAATGACTGCGCCGCCGGGTCCCCAAGAGCGCGTCGGAGGACTGTGAGCAGCCGCCGCCGGGAGAGCGGCGGGCGGCGCACCCTCAGCGGAGCGGTGTCACCGCCGGGCTCGGGAGCCTCCAGCGCAGACCTTGCCTAGCGCTCACAGCCCGAGCGGAGCCGCGGACTTCGGCGTTGCAGCCGCTACTCGGGAGCTGTGCATTGTTGTGAGACAGAGAAGGCGCGGGGATTACAAAGCCGGAAGACCCCGGACCCCCCCTTTAGCCATGTGGATACCTACGGAGCACGAGAAATACGGCGTGGGTAAGTCTCCGCGGGGCGAACTTTTATTCCGCTCTGGCCCGAGCGGGTGCGCATTTCGCGTCCTTGCCCCTGCGCCCCTCTCGCTCTGCCGGGCTGGAAATGCCTAATCCTGGCATCGCGCTGCGGGTTTGGGGCTTTGCCGAGCCGGCTCCGGGCGGTGGGGTATGCGCTGGGGTCTCGCCCTTCACCGCCCCATCGGTGCTCCCGGCACCGGCTCCCGGAGTGCCGGGACGGCTGGGGGAGCGCGCGGCCAGCCCTCCTGCTGCGGGCTCTTCCTGCGGAGTTTGGAGTGGCGACGGGGCGTGTGTGAGTCAAGTTGAAGAGGAGGGTGAACGGCGTTCCGCTCCTCTCCCTTCTTATCTTTCTTCCCCAAAGAGGGCAGTGGGCTGCAACGATTCCCTGGGGTGGAGAGAGAGACAACAAGTACTGCGCAGAGAGAACACCCCCAAAACAGAAGGGGAGGGGGGCGCAAAACCTTCCCTCCGGCTCCCTTCGACATTCCCGGAGTGCGGAATGTGGCACTGTTCTCAAAGGAGCCGCTCTGACAGACCGAGCCTGACCCTAGCTTCCTTCCTCCCTCCTATCCCGGGTTTATGGGGTGTGAGTGTTTAGGGGCTGGGGGGATTGGTAAATTTCAACATCTGCGCCTCTTTGGTCTTTGGAGGGGAACGGGTATTTCAGCAATGCTTTTACTTCTGGCCACCCTCTCGGCCCGGGGTAAGAGCGTTGGGGGTTGGTGGAGGACAGCTGTGGAGTGATAATGGGGAAGGGGAAATCAGAAAGCCTTGGGTCTTCGAGGCGAGGAGACAGCTTTTAGGAAAGCACTACCCTGACACTGGCTTTCGGAGGAGAAGGAACAGGGTAATGCTCGCTGTTCTGTGCAAAGGTGAACAACAAAGGACATTAATGTTGAGTGATGAATACAGGAGTCTCCCTTCCTTTCCCTCCTCCCATTTCAGGCTGATTACAGTTCCTGTTTTTGTTGTTTGATTTCAGCTGGGTCGCCCCTTGACAGTTACTCCTTTTAAGGTTGTGGCTATTAAGAAGCCAGGCTCTCTGACAAGCCTGCAGCGGCCAAATGCAATTATAACCTCTCAGAAGGTTTAACAGGGAGAAAGCATTTTGGATTTTACTAACAGTCTTTATTCCCTATAATGCCCCGTTCTGCTGATTGGTGTACTTTTTCTTTTTTTAATTGGGTACAGATCTAGTGATTTAGACGATGTGTAGGTATCTGCTTCTGTTCTAAATTAATTTCCCTGTAATTTAGACAATGTGGAAAGCCTTTCCAGGGAATCTTAGTCATAGGAGATTTTTTTTTTTTTTAAACTTTGCATGGGGATAGGACTTTGGAGTCCACTGAAAGGACTGTAAGATTAAACAAAGTCAATGAAAGCTAATGAGCTTTCTTTCTGTTTGTGACTGTTCAGCAAGACAATAGTTTGTCCTGGACCCACCTTTGGGAAGGGGTTCCAGCCTTCCCTCTCTTCAAAGTGTGATGGGAACCTTTGCCAGGCACTGTCCTGGCAAGGAGTAGATGTTGGTGGTTGTTATTTTCCTTCTGTCCACGCTCCCCCACCTTTTTGGGTAGATTAACCCTTGCTGGGAAAGACATTGCCTTTGCTGAAATGGTGAGGAACTGGAGTGTCCCCTTGTCACTGGGTTTAACACTCATTGGAAGAAACACAGACCCATCCAGCAGCACTGTCCCGCTTGGAGTCGATCCCAGATGTTGCTTTCTTCCAAGTGTTAAATTATACAGATTATGGATGGGATTTATTTTCTTGATTTCTTTATGTGCCAGGTCACAGCTGGGTGCTGGTATTGATTAGTTTTTCTCTTGCCTTTCTTTATAAGCCTTGGGCAGAGGCTTAAAACACACTCTGGGATTTCCTGGAATGGCAAACCGGATATTATCGGTCAAATGTTTTGGGCTGCAGCAGACACCTTGCTTTTGGGTGGTTGTAATTTGGTTGCAGAGTAGGGGGAGATGGGAGGGTGAGCTCAGCATTGGGAAAAGGAGGTTGAGATGAGAAGTGAGGACAGAGGTGGGTCTGCTCATTTATACAATATCACACATACAGGAATGTTAACCATCTTTTATTATTAATTTTTGAGCATTTGGCTTATGGAATGCTTAGCTGTTTTTTAGAATCCATCTGTTAAGTGTGTGCATTTGTGTGTGTGTGTGTGTGTGTGTGTGTGTGTGTGGTGAAAATTTTGCTAGGATGCTTAAGTGTGGACTTTATTTCTCACCATGGAGAGCACTATTTGTAGCTATCTATGCTGCAAGTTTTTTGTTTTTTTTTAAACCTTGGTTAGTGCATGTGCTTTCTTTTCTAGTTTTTATAAATACGAAAGAAAAGATACTTTATAGACACAAATGTTTGGCTGATATCAGGTGTAGTAGTAATGTAATTCCTCATTCTATGAAATAAATTAGTCTTTGTAACTTGGAATACCTGAAGTTTTAATGCAAATTGTATGTTTTTCCAATGATGCTTTTTATCCACCATCAATTATATATGAGATAATTATGTGTCTTTATGTTTCAGTTTCAAGCAACATTGTAAATATGGGTAAACTTTCTTAAATGTCATGCCGTAGTAAGATGTATCAGAGATAGAAATTCCTTTTCAAACCTGACATGTGGGCACTCTTCCCACCCAATTGGTGGATGGTTTTAAAACAATGTCTGCTTAATTTTATACCAAAGTGTTCTGATTCTAGGGAATTAGAAGATATAGTGATAAAGCTGTAGTCCTGAGGGAGAGGAGACCTTGTCTCTTTCAAAACATATTAGTAGGCACACATATTTTATCTTGGGAAATTCTGGGTAGCTCTTGGACCAAAGCTAGACAGTGCTGCCAGCTGGGTGACCTTAGGTAAGTCACTTAACGTTTCTGAGTCCCAGCCTCTTGGTCAAATGAGATCAAGTTCCTTCCCGATATTCTTTAGAGCTCTTCCAAACAAATGTGTCCTTTGGTTAGAAAGATACCTCTATGGTGTAGAGATTGTTATAAAGAAAGACACTTCTGTTGTGACACATCCCGCATGGTTTTTAACCAGGATCAAAGGTAAGCAAAAGCTATCTGGCAGGCTGCCAGAACCAAGGTGCTGGTTGTTCATTTTTCAATCTGTTTGATTTTCTCTCTCTAGTAAGAACTCCACGCGCAGTGCCAAAAACGTTCTTGGTAGCCCCCTCACAAATTTCCTTATGATCACTACCTGCTTCCCGCATGCCCTCATCAGACATCCCTCCCTTTCCTCCCTTAAAGGGGTGGGAATTAGTCACAGAGAAAGTTATGCTAGGACTGTTGCATATATATTTCTGTGTTCGTTTATTCAGCAGCCATTTCTGCACAGGGTTCCCAGGTGAGCTGGCATATCTCACTGAGCTGCAAACTGCACCTCTCAACCCCAGCCAGATGTTTTACATGTGTGTGCCTGGTTAAGCTTAGAGGGAGATTATGTGCTGGATTGATCAGTGCAGAAAATTCATGAGCCTGACAAGAAGCAAAACTCAGAACAAGCTGATCTGAAGGTTATGAGTGTCATTTTAAAAATGATGTATTTAGTACTTGTGTCATCGAGTCCTCAAAAGAATTCCTGTCCTCCATTTCTCTTGAAGTGTTCTGCTCTCATTCAAGTAGGAATCCCATTCCTTTTTAAAGCTCTATTTTAGGGGAAGCGATACCTTCTATTATATGGGATATTTATGATACCTTTTCCTTGAAATGGGTGCTTTAATGGTAGCTTGTGTGGAAGAGTTGGAGTGAGTGTACCTGTCTTCTTAGCTGTTTTCAGTTTCTTAGGTATTAGTGTCTTAAAATGTTTCCTCTTTGTGGTACCATGGTGTATCCACATAACATGTATGGATAAATAATGATATGCTGCCCGAAGTTGTAACATTTAGAGCCTGGCACAGGATTCTATTTTTTTTTTTTAATTAATTTTTTTGAGGGTGGCGGGAAGGGCAGAGAGAGAAGGAGAATCTCCAGCTGTGGGGCTCGAACTCCTGAATCATGAGATGTGACCTGAGCTGAAATCAAGATTTGGTTGCTTAACCGATTGAACCACCCAGGTGTCCCCAGGATTCTACACTTAAATGGAAGGTGAAGAGGAGTGATTTATATCCGTAGGCCAAGTACCATTGAAGAGCTGTGCAGGCAGCAGGATGGTAGCTGATGTCCTTGAGCTGGTGGCCGCCTGTGGGAATGGCGTATACACATGTTTCCCTCTTCTGGTCATTCTACTAAGTGAAGATTATTTCACGAGGCCCTAGAAACACAGAGGTGCTGCCTTTCCTCTCTTTATTCTTGTTTTTTTTTTTTTCTCTTTCCCAACCCCTGCCTCCCCACCCCCTGCGCCACCCAGAGGTGGTATAGTAGATACTGCAAAGGAGATTATACAGATTTTGAGAAATTTTAGACTTTCTGGTCTCCAACTCTACTCTTAAGGAGACCACATTTTCAGAATTATCTTTGGATGTCTGGATTTCTAGCATAGTGACTTGATGCTGCAAACATATATGGCAGAGTAACATCAAACTCTAAGGAAACCCAACCAAAATTCTGTAACCATAACATATTAATACCATGTTTTATAGTTGAAAAAAATACAGTGAAGTTACTTTGTTCGGGTATAGTCTCTGAAACAGAATGGTAAGTTCCATTTAAGGGATGAGGAAGCATCTTCACAGAAATTAAGTGACTGATTTTATGTCGTGGCTTTCAATCTTGTTTTGGAAATATACTGAATAGAAGACAGTTTTATTAGTCCATATTATCATCCATAATAGGAAACACCTTTACTTTTTTCATCTAATGTAGCTACACAAATACCATTAGCACCAGTGAACACACATACAGTGCAATATTTGCTCATATTCTGTGTGGTGTTCTATTCTTTATCATTAAAAAAACAAAACAAAACTCATCACTAGCTTGACTTAATGATTCCTTAATGGATCCTGACCTACAGTTTGAAAGGCATTTCTCTAGGTATCACATTTGCGGTACAGGAAGGACTGGAACTCAGACCTTGTTGGGTTTCTGCTCGAGTTCATTCATGACATTGGTTTTGTTGGTTTCTTAGCAGTTAGATATTTGTGCTTATTTTTGACTTAGAGTTTAATAATCATACTTTTTTCCTTCAACATAGTCAAAATCTGCCTTTTTATGTGCTGTTATTTTTAAAATTTATTTTTTTTTCAACGTTTATTTATTTTTGGGACAGAGAGAGACAGAGCACGAACAGGGGACGGGCAGAGAGAGAGGGAGACACAGAATCGGAAACAGGCTGCAGGCTCTGAGCCATCAGCCCAGAGCCCGACGCGGGGCTCGAACTCACGGACCGAGAGATCGTGACCTGAGCTGAAGTCGGACGCTTAACCGACTGTGCCACCCAGGTGCCCCTGTGCTGTTATTTTTAAAGATGTAACAAATATCCAAAGCTATCACATGCACTACAGAACTCATCTCTCCAAGTTCATGTCTATCTTCCAATTAGGATCTTTTTGACAAGGGCTGGTATGAACTGCATAGTGGCCAATTTTGGATATTTTCTCCATAATTTCCTTTGAGAATGATCTCTGGCTACTATAACAAGAATAAATAGATTAAGTCTACTGAGATAAGTTGTCAATTGTGGGATTACCACCCATCATTTTCTGCCTTTTTTCATGTTGCTTGCTGATCATTATTAGAAGAAAAAAGGCAGGTTTTTATAAAAAAACTGAACTGGTAATGTATTTGGCCAGAGTATATATAATAGTTAAGAATAAAGAAGTAAAGATCTCCAAACCAATTTTCATCTGAGCAATTAATTTTTTCTTTTGTCTTTTTTTCTTCCTAAGTAGACTCTATGTCTAGTGTGGGGTTTGAACCCACAACCCTGAGATCAAGAGTTGCATGCTTTACTGATTGACCCAGGTGCCCCTCATTTAAGATATTTAAATTTACTTGAGGAACGACTGTTTTTCTCTCTGACATTTATTTATTTATTTTATTTTTAAAATTTTTGTACATTTAAATTTTTCTTAAGTTTTTATTTAAATTCCAGTTAGTCAAGGGATGCCTGGGTGGCTCAGTTGGTTAAATGACCGTCTCTTGGTTTTGGCTTAGGTCATGATCTCACAGTTCCTGAGTTCGAGCCCCACATCAGGATCTGCACTGGTGGTGCAGAGCCTGCTTTTGATTCTCTCTCTCTTCCCTCCTCTTCCCTCCTCCTACATCTGTGCTCCCTCTTTCTCTCTCTCTCAAAATAAGTAAACTTAAAAAAAATAAAATACGTTCCAGTTAGTTAACATACAATGTAATTTTAGTTTCAGGTGTCCACTGCCTCTGGCTTAAAAAAAAAAGTGTGCTAAGATATCACTGGATACCTACTCATTAAATAAGAACCACCAAAAAAGGTGTTAATGTCTTTTGGTGATAAAGTTGCAGTAAAACTGATATGGGTTATCCTACTGGTTATATTAAATACTAACCTGATCTTTTTGGTTATATATATAAATGTATATTATAATATATATTAATATATAAAAATATATAATATACATATATTATATATATTAATATATACATTATGTATATTATATATATTATATATATATTTCCAAAAAGATCAGGTTAGTATTTAATATAACCAGCATGCATTTATGGTACACTTGATATACGTGAAGTATAGTTCTGAGAGCTTGTCATGTGTTGTCATGTAATCCTTGTGACAACTCTGCCAGAGAAAATTCAGTTATCACTCACATTTTGTAGGAGATTGAGTCACAGATTAAATAACTTGTCTAAAGTCACACAACAAATGGTGGAGCTAGAATTGGAACCCAGAAAGTATTACAGGGGAACTGCCCCATGACCCCCTGTGCCAGGATTGCCTCATACAACAATTAGTTGTAGGAGTTTGAATCTGTGATCCCACTCCTCAAAGTTTATATGAAAAAAAATCAATAGGAACAAAATTCTTTAAGTACGAAGTTATTCTTCACCACGTTGTTTGTGAAATAACATAGATGCCAGTTATTTATAGTTTAACCAGTTTTGGTTATTAGCACATCGGAGCATCATATACTCATGAAATTGGTCAATTTCATAAATAATACTGTTTCCCAAATACATTTCATGTATCAAATATTAAGTGACCAAAGAAATCAAAGTGAATATCGACTATGCCTGAAACTATAGAAGGTGTAGCACATAGAGAAGATAGAGTTAATGCACACATGAGAATAATTCTTTTGTTAGAATACGGGGATTATCAGAAAATTCTTTTTTAAAATTAGTTTATTTATTTTAGAAAGCAAGGGTGAGGGGTAGGGGGAGAGAGAGAGAATCTTGAGCAGCCTCCATACTCGGTGCTGAGCCAGATGCAGGGCTCCATCCCACGACCCTGGAATCATGACCTGAGCTGAAATCAAGAGTCGTATGCTCAACTGACTGAGCCACCCATGTGCCCTCAGCGAATTCTTTTTTAAAAAACTCCCTTTGTTGGAAATAGGAGCAGTATTAAAGTTTAAATCACACATATTGGTGCTTGTAGAAGAGGGGGCTGGCATAAAAATGAGAAAATTGAGGTTATTGCAGTAGATGAGTTTAGAGAGACATGCTGGAACCAGTTTAGCAATCCTTCCATGGTGAAATCTGGAAGGATCTAAGATGGTTAGAAGACAGGAAATAACAGGGCTTGGTAATTGGATGGGAGGAGTTAGGGAAAGGAAGAAGTTGATGTCCCCCCAGGTTTCTGGCTCCAACAACTGGGTAAACATAGGTGGTTTCAACAGATGAGACAATTTTGTAGGCAGCACAGGTTAATGATGTAAGATCAGGAGTTTCTTTGGCCACCTAGAGTTTGCCATGCCTGCCAAATGTTCAGGTGGCCATAGCTGGTGGGCAGAGTCTGGAGCAAAGGACGGAGGCTCTGGACTAACCAGTATGGTTAGAAAGTTATTCGGTTTATGAGTGATGACTGAAGTGGTCGACCTACATAAGACTGTATTAATTGTATTGACTTCGATTATGTAGTCTGCTTGTTCATTCTAAGTTTTAAGTGACAGCCCCTAAATTTCCAAAGAGCAGTCATCATGGAGCACTTTATTAATATGGGTACAGGGTATTCTAGAGGAAGAAATATTACCTGTCCAGGTAGAGTTGGTAGTAAACTAAATTTTATGGTCTCTTCTTGCTTCTCATTAGTGCCTTGCCTGGCTAAGGCATCAGTTATCTCTATTTCTGTGACATTTCTCTCCCAAGCAAATATCTCACACCAGATTGGGCATGTTTGTGAGATTTCACCAACCGGATGTTGAAGAACAGAATGAACAAATATTTCAATAAACAATGTTTACATATCCCTCAAACAATATGTAAGTGTATGCGCTCATCCAAATTTGGGAAAATGCTCAGATTTCCAAAACAATATATTAGTACATACAGATTTTGTGTGTGTGTGGTAAATATATAATACTTCCTACGAAGTATTATACTTCGTATACTTCTTGAAAGTATACCACTGTACTCCTGAAAACACGTAATTGGAGGTAAGGGATTCTAGCCTCAGACAGCATTGAGTTCCCTTCCCCAAATGTAGCCTGTCATAACTTCTCACTGAAACGTCAATAGGTGGACACAGGCAAACATTGAGAATATTAAAAATTACATCTGACAGAAAGTCTATTGCCAAAATTTGGGAGTAGTTTCCCTAAGGCAGGTGGAATTGGATTAAGAAAACTAGTTGGTGGGGCGCTTTGGTGGCTCAGTTGGTTGAGCGTCTGACTCTTGATTTCAGCTGAGGTCATGATCCGAGGGTCCTGGGATTGAGCCCTGCATGGGGCTCTGTGTTGAGTGTGGAGCGTGCTTAAGATTCTGTCTCCCTCTGATGCTCTCCCCTGCTCACACTAGCTCTCTCTCTCTCTCTCTCTCAAAAAAAGAAAATGAATTGGTGAGAGGAGAGTTTCCTTCATTAAGCAGAACACCCTCAGTGACCTGGGTAGGAAGATCTCTCATTGATCTCCCCACGTCACCAGCTAGAGGTCAGGTCAATACTTTCAACTTGGAGTGTTTCCTTTATCGCCTGGGGCATCTGTGGTTCTTCTCTTTCCACCCCATCTTTGTATTTCCATTGAGAGATAACCACTTCCAGAAACTACTAGGACGGGGTGGGTGGGTGGGTGGAAAGGAGTCTATGGAAAATGCCACTATACTTTGTCTTTGAGAAGTGTACTGTGGTCTGAGAAGAGTGATTTCATGGGTGCCCTTGAAGTGCTTCAGTAACAAAGCATGATGGATTTTGTAGTTTTTCCTACAGTCTCTTGGTGACAGAGAAGGAAGCAGTGTGAGAAGAGATGATCCTGTCTGAATTGCTGCAAACCATTGCATGTGGTACATGATGGCTTCTAGCTGGGAACTTAGAGCTGTGCACATCAACTAGATTTCGAAGAAAGGCCTATAAGGAGGACTCAGCACAGACTTTTCAGCACTGTTCAAAGCACCGCAGGGAGGTTCAAGACCCAAGGCTGCATCAGTCAGTGATCACATTTGCATCCTACAGAAGAAGGAAAGCAACTAAATCTGGAAACAGGCATCTGTCACTTTGTAATAAACTAAAACATGACTGTTTCTCAGCTGGGGAGGAAGAGGGGCGAGCATGACATTCATATGGGGAGGCTGTTGGAAACTGCTAATACATGTGTGCATTATCCACCCATACTCATGTCCCCTGAAAGTGTGCCAGAAAGAGAAGCTTGGTGAGAGGGAGGTTGGTGGGAATGCTTCTGGATATGAAATTAACAGGTCTTCTTCTAGGTGAATTTGATAACCTTCCCTCCCCCGAGTTGTGAGCCATTTCATAAACCAAGCAATTTGTTTATTTTTATAAGAGTATTAATTGGACATTAGCCTAAAAATGTCTCCCTGGAATCTTTAGGCAGAAATGTAAAGATTTGGTTCTATATCTTTTTCTTTTCTCCAAAATACAGGATCTTATCTGTCACTGGTGACCAGAGGTGAACATGTTTCGTAAACATGGGTGTGCGTGGATATGGGGCAACTTAAACATAGCCCCAGCCTGGGTCCTGGGGAGAGGAGAGTGTTGGTTATTCTTCTGAGGTTCCAAAGTTGGTGGGGCTTCTTTGATAGCAGACCTAAGAGGTTAGCTGGATTCTCAAAGAAACCGGGAAATCCAAACATGACTAGGTAGTTCTAGAAAGAATGAAGGTAGGAGAAATTACTGAGATTTTTCTCCAGCAATCTGGATGATAAACACTAAAAAAAGAGGAGCGTTCCTACAAAATTACACTCCCAGTTAAAGTTTTCCCTTTATTCAGTTTGCTTTTTTAAGAATTAGATGTGTATTAATTGCATTCTCCATTTCACTTAATACTCCCATCTGTAATTTATAGAAATTGATCCAGACAACCAGGCAAATATAGATATTTGCATTCTGGGCCCCACATTAGAAGGGGAAACATTATTTATAAATCATGTTAAAAATATGATGTGTTTTGAAATGGGAAAGTAGGGGCGCCTGGGTGGCGCAGTCGGTTGAGCGTCCGACTTCAGCCAGGTCACGATCTCACGGTCCGTGAGTTCGAGCCCCGCGTCGGGCTCTGGGCTGATGGCTCAGAGCCTGGAGCCTGTTTCCGATTCTGTGTCTCCCTCTCTCTCTGCCCCTCCCCCGTTCATGCTCTGTCTCTCTCTGTCCCAAAAATAAATAAAAACGTTGAAATGGGAAAGTACTTAAGAGAATTGAAGAGGTGAGATACAAAATAACCTGGTGTTGTGCTGTTATAATCCATTGTTTCAGTTGAGAAATGGCATTGTTTGTTTTGACTTTGTATTTTTAATAATTTCCAAAATTGACACGAATTTCTTTTATAATCAGAGGTAATTACATATAGTCTTTTATAAGCTGACCATTATTTCCTGTATAGAGTTTCTTCTCAGGATTAGAGGTTAGACTGGTGGAAGTTGAGTCTGGAATGCATGAGTTTAGTTTGTCATCTATGTCCAGGAAGTAGTCTGTTCTGGAATTTCAAAGTGGCTTTCCTTGGTATACCGTCCTGATTACTTGTGATGTCGCTGCCCTGTTCAGTCTCCCTTAGCCACAGTGAATCTGTGCTTTCAGATGGCCTTGAGGTATATATGTCTTTGAAAAAGAGCCCTAATCCTTCTTTGAAAAGGAGCTTCAAACGAACTCACTTATGATAAAAATGCCGTTCTCTCTATGACGTATTCGTTTAGAAAATGGATGTTGGTGTCATTGCTCACTTCTCCATTGTTCTGTGAACTCTGTCCTGTGAGACTGTGGGCCCTGGGATAATTTATGCAAGAGACTTATCAACAGAGAGAGTCAACAATTCGAAGAGGTTTTATTTAGCAGTCAGGGGGATAATTGCTTATTCGTGGGTGTTTTGGATTGAATGTTTATGTCCCCCTAAAATTCATATATGGAAGCCGTAACCCTCATCATGGCTGTATTTGCAGTAAGGAGGTAATTAAGACTAAATAGGTCACAAGGGTGGTGCCCTGATTGGATAGGATGAGTGTTTTCTTAAGAAGATACCCTGGAGAGTTTGATTGCTCTCTCCACAGACCTGCATCTAAGAAGGGCCATCCATAAGCCAGGAAGAGATCTTTGACCAGAAACCCATCCTGCCACCCCTTGTTCTGGGACTTCTTGCTTCTAGAACATAGATGTGAAAATAAATGCCTGTCATTTAAACCACCTAGTCTATGGTATTTTGTTATGGCAGCCCGAGCTAATGTAATGGATCTGAACAGTTTGGGGCTCTAGGAAGAGGGACAAAGTGAACATGTTAAATTCTGGACCTCAGTGCATTGCCCTAGTCAGTGTAGGTCCTTTCCATGGCTGAGGTTGGACTCCCCTGGCCCACCCTCAGAAGCACAGACTTAATTTGAGTCAGACTGTTTGGTGATGCTTATCTACTCCAGGCATATGTTTATTTGAATAATGGCATTTTTGCGAAGTTGCTCACATTGTCTTAAGTCATCAAATCACGTTGGGTGCCTGCAAAGCATCTAGAGAAGTAGGTTCTTGAGATGCTTCCTGTCTTCTTGCTACAATTATTTATACAGAACTGACCATTTAGGTTAGTGTTTAAAATAGGTAGATGAGGTTTTACTGTATGGAAATGTGGTTGGAGACATCACTTTGGTGTACTTTGTTTTAGAAAGGCCTGGGTGTTGAATACCAGGTCCCTGAGGAACATAAAACAATATTTGGGGAATCCCCCCCCCTTTTCTGTCCTTTAGTAAATTTTTCCTGATAGCAGATAGTACATCCCTCTAAGAGTTACTTGCTGAATATTTTTGTTTCCCTTAGTGGTAACTATAAAGGCATATCCTGTGACACATTGATGGAGAAACTTAAATTAGATGATTATTTATTGGGTATGCCTACTATGTATAATGTAGTGTACTAGCTTGATGGGGCATACAAAGAGGTATAGATCTGGATCCATGAACAGGCGAAGAAACTAGAAATGTATCATAGTTTTATCTCATTTAATTTATACATTTATTCAATGTAGGTGTATCTATTTTTTTAAAAAATTCAGTAAGGCAGTGCATAAACAGAAATCAGTGTGAAGGTTAAGAGAGATATTTCCCTTCAAGCTTTAAAATGAAGATAAGGACTTGGGTGGTGGTGTTACTCACTTGTGAGCCTGAGGAAACAACCCTGAGGAGGGAGTGTCTCATATCCTGGAAAACTCAGAACTTGTACAAAAGAATAGAAGTTTCATTTTAAGATACTCTGCATAGAAGTGAGTCACCAGCTGCCAAGATTGTCCAATATAAACACCTGAGTGGTGTTGCACTCTAAATAGCTGGAAAGCCTTTTTCCTCTTCCTACTGGGCATTTTCCATACCCCCCCTCCCCCCCTCCCACCATCCCGTATTCCTATCACCTCACCAGTGTTAAGTACTTTAGACAATGCACAACTTTTTTTTTTTGTAGTTTTCTTCTAAGATTGAAACTTAGAGGAAGAAAGATGGATTGAGTATCTCTTACTCTCTTTCAAGAGAATTTTATAGTGATAAATGTTTACATTATGGGAAACTAAGTGGATAAGCAGAGGAGAAAGTAACATGAATACTTGTGGGCCTAGGTCTGTGTGATTGGCCCACGCATGCACACTGAAACCTTAGAGCAAATCTAGAGATGGTGAGTGATTTGTTCAAGGTGACCCAGCTGGTAAGTAGTGGAGCTGAGATTTGGACACGCTGTGCAAGTCTGAAGCCCATGGCCCTGTCGTGGTACCACATTCCTACATGCACACAGGCAGGCCTACAGTCAGAGTCTGGAGGCCTAGCCCCAGGCTTTGGGGTTCCATGGACAGTGGTGAAGAAATTGCTTGCCATTATTTACTTTTTAAATAAGGTGCTGGTATTAATACCAGGAATATGTGCAGTGAGCGCAGGTATCCCCAGCTTTGCAAAAGTTCACCTTACACCACTTGACTTTCAGGACAGACCTATACTAGTACCTGTTTTTGCTAACCGAAAGAAATCCAAAGAGGATTTTACTTTTACGAAAAAAGGCGAAACGTGAAAAAGGCGCTCAGCATTTGTTTTCCCCAGAGTTGTTATACAGGCAGCGCACAGCCCCCTGGCTGAAACTGTGGCGCCACCAAGGGCCTTTCCCAGGAACTACGTTCAGCCTCTCCGCATCAAGCCGCCATAGCTCTGTGAGCGACTCCGTTTATTTCATGGATCCTTTAGCAAGGTGTGTCCTCATATATTAGGAAAGTCTAAGAGAGGTTATTTTTTAAAAAATCTTTTTAAATGTTTATTTTTGAAACACACACACACACACACACACACACACACACACACACACACACACAGTATGGGGAGGGGCAGAGAGAGAGGGAGACACAGAATCTGAAGCAGGCTCCAGGCTCTGAGCTGTCGGCACAGAGCCTGACGGGGCACTCGAACTCACGAGCTGTGAGACCATGACCAGAGCCAAAGTTGAACAATTAACCGACTGAGCCACCCAAGCACCCCAGAGAGGTTATTTTTTGGGTCTGTGAATGCTAAAAGTTTTTGCATGTAAATTAATGGTAATTGCTTCTTTGCCTTATGCCATTTCTGCTTAAGAAAGTTTTCATAGGAATGCCCTACTTTATGATAGCCCCGTCGTGTGCTGCCTGCCTACGGGTGGGGGCTATGGTAGAACACAGTGGTGCTGGAGAGGCCACTGGATGGGTCAGGGGTTGAGGATGGTGCCAGAAGGGTGTGGGGAAAAGGGGGTGGAGAGCCAAGGACCAGACCATGCTGTGTGACCGTAAAGGAATAGAAGTGTGTATCCACGAATGAGGATGGACTTGGCCAAACCCATGAGGAATAAGGAGGAACCCTGGAGTAAAATCCCAGGTTCTCAGTGACTGGGGGTGTTATGTCTCGGAGACTAGAAGGAGGAGAGGTAGAAGGGAGAGAGCATCAGCATTGATTCTAAGAACCATGGAAGCCCTGACGTGTGAGGCTTTTGGTTCTGATGCTGAAAGCCTTTGCTTTGCACGGACCTGGGCATCTCACTCTGCCTCGTCTGTGTTTGGGGAAGCCTCATTTTGCGGGGCCAAGCAGCTGTTGCCTTAAGGGACCTTGATGTGCTGGATTGGTACCTCTTGTTTGAATTACTGCATTCACCTCTTAATTTGTCTCTTGGCCTATAGCCTCTTCTTTCTCTAGAACATGATCTGCAGTAAACTGCGAGCAATCTGTTTTGTAATTTGTTGGTGGGGTTTATCTGGAGAAACAATACCTGCAATGTCTCCTTTGCAGTTAGGGTAGAGTCCACAGTCATTTCATGGCTCACAAGGCCCTTCCTAAATTGGCCCCTGTCTCCATTCTGGTTTAGAGTGAGGTAGTTCTTCCTCCTATACCCTGGGCTCCATCCTGGGGAACCACTGATAGATTCTCAGACTCTAGGTCCCCGTGCTTGCTGGAACTTGCCTTGCTCAACCATCCTCCTTCCCATTCTTTACTTGGAAAGCCTAAATGTGGTGTCTTTTCTCTAAGAGCTTCCATTTCCGACTCCTTGCTGTAATGAAAACACTTGTCCTCCATTCCACATGGATGTCTGTAGCTGCCTGTCTCAGGGCCCTTCCTATTGCTGTGTGACACTGTCTACCATTGCTAAGGCTCCTGAAGCCTTGGAAGCCAGAGATGCTGTGCTGTTCAGCTTTGACTTCCCTGCCTGGTAAATACAGAGCTAACTTTAACCAGGCTTAGTAAGTGATGGATCAGGGAATGAGTGGCGTCTTAGTCCATTCAGGCTGCTGTAACAAAATGCCACAGATTAGGTAGCTTATAAACAACAGAAATGTGTTTCTTACTGTTCTGAAGGCTGAGAGCTCAAGAACAGAGTGCCAGCATGGTCAGATTCTGGTGAGACACTCTTCAGGATTGTGGACTCCTTGCTGTGTCCTTACGTGTTGGAAGGGCCTGTGGAGCTCTGTGGTGTCTTGTTTATAAGAGCATTAATCCCATTCACGAAGCTTTACCCTCATGATGCAAGCATCTCCCAAACACCCCACATCCTAATACCATCACATTGCTATTAGGATTTCAGTTTACAAATTGTTGGTGGAGGAGGGGCTCAGAGTTTCTTATCGTAGTGAATGGGTTCCTTGGAAGAGGGGGATATCTCTAAGCTTAGTGCGTTGCAGTTATTTGTTAAGTTTACATAGCAGGTTGTCCAGAATGTGTAAACTAGACTCTGAGAAGATGAAGCAACTAGACTGGCTGGGGAATCCCCCCAACACCCTAAAGTGCTGACCCAGAGGAAAAGGAGTATTTGTCAGAGAAGTGACCGGATTTGCCAAGAGCATATGAAACCACGTACATAAACTCTGAAACATACAGTATGGTTCTGTTTTGTGACCATATAAAATTGGCATTTAAATATCCACATAGAGGGGCACCTGGGTGGCTCATTCGGTGGAGCATCTGACTCTTGATTTTGCCTCAAGTCATGATCCCAGGGTGGTGGGATCAAGCCCTATGTTTGGCTCTGGGCTGAGCATGGAGCCTGCTTGAGATTCTTTCTCTCTCTCTCTCTCTCTCTCTCTCTCTCCCCCTCTCCCTCTCCCTCCCTCCCCCACCTTCTTTCCCTTGACCCCGCTCACTCTGTCTCTCTCTCTCTTAAGAAAGAAAATCCACGGGAGCGCCTGGGTGGCGCAGTCGGTTAAGCGTCCGACTTCAGCCAGGTCACGATCTCGTGGTCCGTGAGTTCGAACCCCGCGTCGGGCTCTGGGCTGATGGCTCAGAGCCTGGAGCCTGTTTCTGATTCTGTGTCTCCCTCTCTCTCTGCCCTTCCCCCGTTCATGCTCTGTCTCTCTCTGTCCCAAAAATAAATAAACGTTGAAAAAAAAAAAGAAAGAAAGAAAGAAAATCCACGTAGAGAATAAAAGCAAAAAAAATTGTGAGTGCTATTTCATGAAGACATCTGCTGGTAACCACCAAACTCTGAGAAGACAGGACTGGATTTTTTCTATTATTGTATTCTCTGCTTAGTATAATAATGACTATATAATTTACAATATAATTTATAATATGAAAAATAAAATAAATTTTATTTGAGTCAATGTGGGTAGGTCTAAATTTTTCATGGCCCATTTACAAGCGAAGTCTCTATGACAGCATATGGCTGCTGGACTCCATTTACATGCCAGAAGATACTCAGACACATCTGTTTGTCACATGGTGTGGCCACCATGTAATAGGCGATTGTCGAAGGTCTTCTGGCTAACACAATATCTTAGATATTTTTTAAAAGTTTTCATTTTAATTCCACTTTGTTAACATACGGTATCATATTAGTTTCAGGTGTATGATACCATGATTCAACAGTTCCCTACATCACCTGGTGTTTATCGCCACAAGTGCACTTTGTAATCCCCATCACCTATTTAACCCATCCCTCCACCCACCTCCCCTCTGGTAAACATCAGTATGTTCTCTACAGTTAAGGACCTATTTGTATCTAAGACATTTTTAGTGCTTTCTGCAAGTTTCAGGTCTTTTCCAACTTGTCATTGATCCCACTTGGCACCAAAAGTTTCATACTGTTGCTTTTTCAGAATAAGAGTATCCTGAGATTGCAAAGCTGTTATCAAAAGACAAAAAACACAAAACTGCTACCAAGTATGCATTTAGCCTTTGGTGAGAAGCAGCACTGTCACTCTACTATAACCAAAAAATATAGGGATCTATGACATGTTGAGGAGATAGACTATACTTGTTGTTTATAGCTTCCCATTTTTTCCCCATGAGAACAGCCTTATTCATTAGAACATTTTATTAGAAGCCATCTGTCATGCCCTATGTATGGTATTGCAGGCTGTGCTCTGCACAAGGTGGCTGGATTTGGGGATGTTGTCTCTGAGAAGGATGCTCTCTTTCTGATTTGCACAGTAGTGTGATAAGAGCTAACAGGAACCCTGATCGTTGTCCTTAATGACCGCCTTGATACTGGTTAGATAAAATTGTAAAAATAGGATAAAAATAGGATAAAAATTGTAAAAATAGGATATTAGGATAAAATGCTGTTTTTATTGGCTTTATATGTTGGGGTCCCATCCAAGAGTTCATTAAAAAAGAAACAAAAATAAGAAAACATTACTGTGAAAACTCAAGTTTAAAAACCACTCACTTGGCAAGAATGCCTTGGAACGAGACTAGAGCATTGCAGCTAAATTTCTGTTACAGCAAGCTTTGAAATTACTGTCCGAATTCTGTTGACGAGCTTTCTGCTTTTCAGGGTGGTGGAGAAGTCTTCTGGCTTGGGAGGTACGAATTGTGATGGAACCATTGCATTTTCTATGTGGTACAATTTGCACCATTTATATTGATGCAGTAAAGCTTTCATGTCTGTAAAAAACCATTTGTTTGATACCATCATACCATAAAGAACCTAATTCGGAGAGCTAACAGGGGTTTATCTTATGAGAACAAGAGCCTAGGGTTTTAATTTTGGTTGTTTGACAATAACTGTATGAACTGTATGAAAGTATTTCTCTCTTAGGGACTTCTTAGGGCCTCTCTGTAAAGTAAAGTTGGATGAAGTGATTTCCAATATTCCTTGAAATTCTATAATTTCACTGTAAGGAGAGATATCCTTGGGCACTTCTGACTAGATGTCAGTGAAACTGACTGGAATAGTCTGTATCTGAAATGTTTTAGTTTGTGTTCAGGTAGCTGAAGGTGAAGTGTATGAGATAGTCTTGTGGTCTCTTGTGCCAGACAGTTTACTGCTTTTTACAGCTTTATGCGTTACCTCAAAACTTTTGGCAATTTGCAGTGGGATTTGGTTATGTGAATTTTGGTAAGTGTTTGATAAATATCGCATTAAGCCACTCTATTTCCCTAAGTCTTTGTATCCCTAATAAGGCATTGCCAGGATTATTAATTTATTCAAATGAATAAACTAAACCCCATTGTCCATTTGTGAGTCACATTGTACCAATTCAAAGAAAACAAATTGGTTGAGGGGGTCAGATTTGCAAATCATTTTTTATTTCTGAAAGACCTTTTTTTTTTTTCTTTTTTAGTTGTGACAAAGAGCTCAGGGATGAAAATACATCACACTTAGCTGTCAAAAAGAAAAGAATCATCTTAGATTTCATTTCACATCCAAATTATAGCACTCTGAGACCACACTGTGCAAGACTGGTCAGATTCCACTGACTGGTTGAGATTACTTCCCTAATTGGAAAAAATTAGGACTATTCATCATTGTGACACAAGGCAAAATGTCATCATGGCATGACATCCTTATTTTCCACCTGAAAAATGGTGGTTTCTGTGAGGGAAACCAAACCCTCCTTTCCCCACTCTCTTTCCCATTTCCTCTCTGGCTCAAGTGGCTTGGAGTAGATCAGACAAAGAGTTGCAAAAAGCGGAGGGCACAGAAACAGGAAGAAAGCTGTCGTTTGGTTTTATTCCACAGAAACAGGTGTGGAAATGAAAATAGGGTAGAATAGAAGGAAGACCTCATAAGCTAAGGAATTCTATCCTTGCAGAGACATTTGAAGTTATTTGCATGTAGGTAATTGATGGCGATGAAGTCTTTTTAGGCATGGGGACATCAAAGTGACTGAATTCTGAATTTTCATTTTGTTCCTCCTAGATCCACTCAAAAGGGAAATGGTTTAATCAGTTTGCCAGGATTTTCTGAGGAGGATAATAATTTTCTAACTATAGAAGTAATTATGGTTGTAACACATGAATTATTTTGGTATCGAGTTTTGTAATTTCTTAACATTTTGGCATACTTAAAATTTATTTGGGCAATTGCACATTTTAAGCAGAATTTAAAAGAGAAAGGCAACTAAGTGATAAATGCTAGTCTGTCTCATGGTTGGCTTCTTAAAATATTTGTTCTCCCCCCGCCCCCGGTATCATTATTAACTGCTTTTTTTTTTTTAAAAGAAAAGAGAAACAAACATGAACGTGTACAAAAATGTGTAATAAGGGACCTCCCTCTGACTTACCTTACATCTATTTTTTTTTTTTGATAGCTGTGGCGTTTTTGCTGGGTGACTTCTGTTTCTCTGCCAAATAAGCCACATCTTCTGTAGGTCTCTGAAATTATGTCACCCTCCAGAGTTCTTGCAGTACTCTAAAGGGGGTAGTGACATTTTTTGTGTTTTTCGAATTTCCAAAGGGGAAAACTATTGTGCCATATTTGGTGAACATTGGGTCCAAATCCTGCAGTTTTTCTGCAGGTGTCTCGTTAAGCGCAATGGGAAGATTCTTGCATTTACATTTCTAGTTCAGTACTAATGTTAGTGTGAGGTCAAATTGTTAATGTAACCGTATTTTGTGATGATATAGACTATTACAGGCAGCTCCTCGTTTATAGATTAATAGAAAATGTGTACTGAACTTTTACATTGTCAGCCACCGTGCCAGGGTTGTGTACACATTTCGTTCTGTGCTCATGACAACTACATGATACTAGTTTCATGTCAGTCAACTGAGAAACTGAGGCACAGAAGTGTTACAGAACCTGCCTAAGATTTCAAGGCTAATAGGTTGTGGAACTGTGATGTGCTGTCACATTCCAAAGCCCAGTACCTTCACCACTACGTTAGGATGTCTCCCCAGTTGGGTCTTTGTTGCTCATTTGTTTGGGTTTGGGATTAGGTTGGTGGTGGTCGTGGTATGGGACTCGGGGGTGTCAATTGCCCTGAAGTTAAACTGTTGACCAAATCCATAGTTACAATGGCAGCACGTGTTACCTCTTTTGAAACCAGGCAACTCCACCTGGATGAATGAGTGTAAGGTGTTTACTGACACAGAGCCAAGGCTAATGGTTCGACAGCCTGTGATTTTGAGACCTTTGCATCGGGTTGGGCCCTTGATGATCTGTTCCTTATTGAGAGTGTGCATGATGTCCCAGTGAGGTTCTCCAGCCCATCCCATCACTGCCCCTGGGCTCATCAGAATTGAGTGTGGGCTGAGACTCAGCTGAACAGGGAGTGCTTTCAGGAGCCTGGTGTTGGAGCATCCCTAAATGTGCAGCTGGGACGGACACACCTACCAAAATGACCCTTTCCCTCAGCTGCAGCCAGTGATGGCTGGTACCTCCCCATCATCATCTGCCAGGTGATGTACAAAAGATTGGATTCCACTTAGGAAAGTCAGTGTAGTACAGTGCACTCATAATGTGGGAAAGGGGAGTTATGAAAACGGATTGCACAACAGAAGAGACCTGGCAGATCTTTGGAGGGTGGAGGATAACACCATCCTGAAAGTCAAGTATTGTGGTCACATTGAGTGTGTCTTTTATTTCAAGTGACTTTTGCCCCAGGTAGCTCACTGAGGATGACCCATGCTCTGCCTCCATTGTGAAGCCATCGGGTCTGATAGAAAATGACTTGAGTGCTTAAATTATAACTTTCCTGCGTGTAGACTAATAATATCCTGTTCCATTGATATGGGGCTTTTTATTATTTGTAGCTTTTCTCACTTGTCCTCTTTGATTCTTTTAGCCTCTTAGGGGGTAGATAGGAGGAGATCGGTCCCATTTTAATGCTGAGACAGTTAAGGCACAGGGAATGAAGTGAACGGCAGAGCACAGTGTGACAGGTCAGGACAGCCCAGCTCTGCTTGTTTGAAGGATGATCTCAATTTGTTCCTTTGTCTATGTATTTCCCCTAGCTGCAGAACTTTGACCATTTGCCACATGCTTTGTACACGTGCATGTCTGAGTAGTGGACTGGACGAGATCCTGATGGGTGGCCACCATGTTTAGACGAGAAGATCAGCGTGCCAGCCCATACTTTGTTGCTGTCTTCCCCAGACCAACCTCAGCCTCCACATTGTCAGTGCTGTGTGTACTGGTACCCCATAGTTCAGTATTGTTGGTTTCCTATGGATTCCTTATTATTTTTAGAGCCCATGTCAGTTTTATTTAAAAATTTTTGAAGTGTGGGAAGGGTGCTAAGCTTTAGTTTCTTGCTCTGTAAACAGGGATGATAACACCTGCCTTGCTTATTCACAAGGTAATCAGATCATTCTTGTGAAGCCATGGAAATTATAAAGGGCTTTACAAGCATAAAAAATTACTATGGGTGACCTTAAGGTTAAGATGGAAATCAACTCTAGTTGGAATAATTTGTCATGATACCGCCCATAAACCCTTCTTTCTAGGCCTGCTGGAAGCCCTTTGGAGGATTTGGGGGGTTCACACAGGTATTTATGAAGGAGCAGAAAGATTTACAAAGACCCTTGGGAAAGGCCTAGCTCACACTTGTGGGAGCCTTTGTCCAAGGCATATGACTGTAAGAGCAGAGCTCTCCTGTTAGGAAGGAGTCACAAGCTGATCTGTAGGGAACCAGGTATTTACAAGGTGGGTCAATGCCATGCTGCCTGGCACTAGCCCAATACAGATAGTAGCTTATACTTTTGCACAGAAAAAAAAAAAGAAAGTCACTTTGGAGTCTATGTTTTATTTTAAACCTCAAGTCAGATATTTCCTTTGTAATGCTCCTGTGTGAAGGTAAAGTGGAAAGAAAGTGCCTAGAGCAGTGTCCACGTGAAGTGCCCAGTGATCATGCAGGAGGGAGGGAAGGAGGGCTTGGGAAAACCTGACCCTGCCCAGATGTCTTAGCAAGTTACAGTCACTCATGCAACTATCTCTGTGCAGTATTTTCTGATGTATGAGTTCCTCCTTTGTGCCAGGCACTGTGCTAGGTGATGGGTCAACATTGGGGAGGGTGGGGATTTTGGATCTCAGGAAGCTTAGAAATTTACTCCTCCATTAAGTATGTGTTAGGTACGCGTGTTAGGCAGTGCAATATGCCGTGGGTACAGGGATGAACAGTGAATGCCAAGGAGTTCAAACCTTCGTGAAGAAGACAGAATGATCACTGATTGTGTTCCTGGGAGAGGCACACAGAGGAAGGGCCCCATATATCTGGGCAGGCCAAGCGTGTCCTGGGAGCTAAGGCTATTTGTAAAGAGTTGCGAAGTAATTGTTGGAGTTAAGTAGGTGGAAGAATTGGGGAAGCATGTTCTTGGTTAAAGAAAGTATAAGTAAAGGCAGGTAAGCCTAATGGTGTGTGTGGAGTGGCTGGGGAGCTGGACTAGATTGCTGCTAAAAAATTGTTATCATAGTATTCCTACATGTGGCTGATGCATTACCTTATTCCAATTTAAGTCTTTGGCTCTCAATCCAACTGATCCCTTCACCTGTCACTCCCAGGAGTATTGGAAATGAGTTATTTTTGATGAATAGAGTGATTGGGAAGCCCTAGTGATATTCATTGGACACAACTGCAAATGCTACCTGGCCTGCAGTGGAAAGGGCTCTTCCATCCCGAATGCCTATGGCTTCCTCTTTGAGAAACCCTCATAGACCGAATCCCATAATGTGACAAGGAGGTGAGCATGCATGCTGTTCAATTAAGGCAGGAAAGCCAAAGCCTCACAGTTGGTGAGCCATCGGTAGTGTCTGGAGTGCCTTTTCTATTAATATCTTTTGTTTGAAATTTCTTTTGCTGTTTCCGGTTTCCATGTTTTATTGCTATTCTGCCTTAATTCTAGATAATACCTTAGTCGATAGTGTCTTTGTTAAGAGGAAACACTTAATTCTCCTCCTATTCCCAAGTGGAGGAACAACATTAAAGAAACAGCCTGTCCTTTCTCTGTCCCTTCTATCCCCCTCCCCCCCCCCCCCCTTCCTTACTTGATTGGCTGTTGGCTGGTTACTTGGAGAGAATGTATTTGGCTGGTCTGGCTCAGTCCCTCCTTAACAATGGTATCTGTTCTTGCAGAGTCTGCCTTCTGATTTGTGAGGTTAGTGGTGGTGTGGGAGGCCTGCATGTTTGTGACTTAAACTCAGTACAGGAGTGTTAGCTGGACCCTGTGTACAGTGATGTGGTTTGTGTACTGCACAAAGGGAGCAAGTGGTGGCTGGAAGCCTGCCAGAGCTCCCTTGTACCCAGCCAGCTGTGCTGGAACCCAAGCTGTTCCCTCTGCTCATTTGAACAAGAGCATTGTGTAGACCAGTGGCCACCATGTTGCACAACTCCAGAGGGCACTGTTGTGTTCTCATTGCGTTCTACGTCTGCTGTTCTAGATCTTACATGTTCTGCCTTGGTAGTGAGCAGGACGTGTTCACACCCAGCTGTGTTGGTCCTTGTGGGGATGGTTGCTAGCCGACATTTTTTTTTGATCCCCATTGGTTTGATAGTGGATGAAAGGGGTGTTATTTATTACTTTACCTGGCCTTCTAGTTTCCTTAGTGAAATGAGGCTTTGGTGCTCTGTGAGCTCTAGATTTTGTGTCTCACACGACATACATTTTGCACATGTTTGTGACTTAAAGTTCATAGCGTATGGGGCACCTGGGTGGCTCAGTCAGTTAAGCATTTGACTTTTGGTTTCAGCTCAGGTCACGATCTCACGCTTGGTGAGTTCGAGCACTGCATCAGGCTCTGTGCTGACAGCATGCAGCCTGCTTGGGCTTCTCTCTCTCTCTCTCTCTCTCTCTCTCTCTCTCTCTTCCTGTTTCTCTGCTCCTCCCCTGCTTGTGCTGTCTCTCAAAAACAAACAAACAAACAAACTTAAAAAAAGTTCACAGCATAGACGAATATGGAGTATGAAGCTGAAGGTTCTCTCCACCTCCCCTCTCTCTCCTTTTTGTAAGTCACCATTGCTGATGCTTTGGAGGAGAGTCTCTTAGATCCTTTTCTGTTCTGTTGCTGTGTGTGTTTTTAAAAATGGGATCATGGGGCGCCTGGGTGGCTCAGTTGGTTAAGCATCTAACTCTTGGTTTTTGACTTGGGTTCTGATCTCACGGTTTCATGATTTCAAACCCTGTGTGGAGCTCTGTGCTGGCAGTGTGGAGCCTGCTTACAAATTTTTCTTTCCCTCTGTCTCTCAGCTCTTCCCCCAGTCAGACTGTCTCTGTCTCTCTCAAAATAGGTAAACTTAAAAAAAAAATTTTTAAATAAAAATGTGATCACATTAAGTTTTCTAACTTTTTTGGCATTGTATTTTTCCATAGAAGCATATTATAAATCTAGCTGTCTTTATAAAAGTAATATATTTTTAAAAAGATTTATTTAAAAATTATATGTAATACTAATTACCATAATACTTAAGTATGAGGCTCACTGTGTGTCTGCATTGCTCTAGGCCCTTACCATGACAGCCCTGTAGGGACAGGTACTTTTAGTACCATTTTTCAGCCCAAGAGAGTGAGGTACAGAGATCACATAACCTATTTAAGATCATGCAGAGCAAGAATGTAACATTGGTATTTGAAGCTAGAAAGTGTCATGGCTTCAGAATGCATATTCTTACATCTACTTGATAGCATGTGGCATAACATTCAGAAGGTGCAAAAAGTTAGTGATCTGAT
Organism: Prionailurus viverrinus; assembly: GCF_022837055.1. Lineage (NCBI taxonomy): Eukaryota > Metazoa > Chordata > Mammalia > Carnivora > Felidae > Prionailurus > Prionailurus viverrinus. The sequence continues at coordinate 131,480,263 of NC_062562.1, read as the reverse complement.
GACAATTGAGGTTCCTGGCCATTTTCCTTAACTTCTCATCATCCCTGGGCAGCCCTCTGTCAGTTAATTGTGAGCCACTTGGGAATATATGCCCAGACTGCACTGTAGACCTGTTAACGCAGAAGGTGGTACATGGGCATATTTTTTTTTTCTTTATACCAGCGAGATACAAATACATCTGTTGTCCATCCATTTTAATCCTGTAATCCTGCTTTCTATCACCCTTTATTTAGCTCCTGGCATCCCCCATTCTACTTTTTGCTCTCTGTGTTTGACTATTTTAGATATCACATGTAAGTAAAATCTTGGAGTATTTGACATTCTGTGTTTCTCTTACTTAGCATAGTATCTTCTAAGTCCATTCATATTGTCAGTGACAGGATTTGCTTCTGTATTAAGGCTGGAAAATATTCTACTCTACGTATATGCCGCATTTTCTTTCTCCATCCCTGGTGGATGTTCAGGTTATTTTCACATCTTGGCTATTGTGAATAATTTACCTTTTCTTTTTAATAGATGTGTACTGTTACACAGTAGGAATGTATCATAATTTATTTAAACACCTCTGTGGTTTCCATATCATGCTATTCTAAACAATGCGACCTTCAAGATGTTTGTTTATTATATGCAAATGCGAGCAGTCATGTAACTACACATGTAAATATCTCTGTACAGTATATTCCTGGAAGTACAATTGCTGTGTTAAAAGGGGTGCACATTTACACTTTTTGTAGATCTTGACAAATGATCTTCCTAGAAGTCTGTACCATTTTGTGCTCCTACCAGTGTCCTAACTTCCTCAGTTCCTTGCTAGCATTGGATATTATCTCGAATAGTGTATTAATTTGTAAAATGATGTCCGTACACCAAATGAGGGCAATCAGCAGCATTTGAAATTAGTTATCTTTAGCTTATCCAGTCTTGATAGGATTCACTTGCTCAAGAAGAAGAGTTATGTGCAAGTTAGGCAGATACTCCCTCTTTTCTAAGAAATGTCTTCCATTCTTTTTCTTTAATAATGCAGTTACTATGAAGCATTTTTATCAGGTTCAGGAAAACACTCAGTCTCATCATCAACCCAAGAAGCTTTCTAGAGGGGCAAGCAGTTACTGATGTGGGAATCTGGACTCTGTGACCTCCAATTCATAAACCAGCCCACTGTGCAAGCCCCTCTTCCTGAGGTGGTGAAATCATGCATAGCCACCAAGTGCTGGGTGGTACCATGAGGAGTCCAGCTACTCAAACGAAGGGTGCCATCATTGGGACAGTACCTCTTACCAACTGACAGTGAGCTCGTGCTGTCAGCATGGAGTTACCTTTGGGGCTTGCTTTTTTCTCATCGGTGCTGTCCCTTGAGAGGGGCGCACTGATTCCATTTCTGAGTGCTTGGGCTCCACAGGATCAATGCGCCCTTACTTGCAAGGCTGGAAGTGCAGAATTTCTGTCTCATCCACCCGGCAGATCCTAGATTGTCTTGTGTGGTGTCAAAGGCTGTTGGCTAAAGGAAAGGGGGATTTTGAGCATCAGGGGATGCTGTGCCTCCATTTTCCTGAGGCCTCTGATCCTTGGAATGCTTGTTGGGAGGTTTGCCGGGGGCGAGGTTCCCCAGGAAGTTTTGCAGCCTCCAGAGGGGTCTGGGTTGAGGTATGCTGGCTCCTTGCTGTGTTCTGCTGTTGCCCAACTTTGGGCTCAGTGGACACCATTTCCTTGGTATGGCCAGTTGTCCACATACTGAATGATGGGTTCCCGGTGCTGACAACTGCTCGGTGGTTGACTTTGAAGCTATCAAGTTTTAGTTTTCACTTTGCTATTTTGTTTCCTAGTCAGGTTCTCTTTTAGCCTTTGGACTTACTACTGAACAAGGAGCTGATGTTGTCCCCCTCCCACTCCTTTTAAAACCGAACTGACAACTTGTCAGTTTACTGACAATGAGCCAGAAGTTTGTACAATAGGGAGAGTCTACACTGAAAGTGTTTATGTTTATCCTAAAGTAATGCGAGTGTACATTCAATATTCATTATACAGTTCACATGCCTGTTTCCCTGGCAAATGCCTGATTTTGACGGTTTTCAACAAAGCTATTCTAATCTCCTAAATCTTGACAACAGAACTGCCAGCTTTATTTCCATATTTCTAATTAAGCTAGCTTTTTGTGGAGTGTGGAAGAGCTGGTTTTGAGGTGACTTTATGTCAGTTAAAAAATCATGTTGTGATGCTAGAAAAACTTCCTTTTGAGGCACTTGTGTTCTCCTTGAAGGACTTCTTTGTGTGCAACCTCTGGGTGTGTGTGTGTGTGTGTGTGTGTGTGTGTGTGTGTGTGTGTGTGTGTTTAAAAAAAAAATTGCTTGTTTAGGGGCATTTTCTGGAAACTCCCTAACAGGTAATGATACATTACCACTGTGTTACTTGATATCTGTAAGACAAGGTTCCTAGAGACTTCACTTAGAAGTTTTTCTCCTGTGGCCACTTTCATTTCTATTTCTGTTCCTAAATAAGTGCACTAACATTTTGAACATTTCTTAACAGAACTTCTGAGGACCTGGATAAACTCAAACACAGTTTTTAAAGATGTTCATTCTTTTTATCATCATTGGTTCATTTTATGTCTGAGGTTGCTGTGCTATCAGGTAACCTTTATAATAGATATTATCCTGATTTCTCGTGGGTTGGTTAACATAGTGAGATCTTCACCAAAGCTTCTCATCTGTGCTATATTTGCACATGTATTTGGTGGGTGAGCGCTTCTGTGGTTCTCAATGGAAAATGAAAGGGTCGATTCAAGGGAAGTGTCATGGATGACAGATAGAAAAATTATTTGTAGTTTTTAGATCACTTTTCTTAAATGTGCACACAACCAGTCATTTGCATGTGACTGGCTGCTACCAGCAACCAAGTGATGTCATTGTCATTGTAGTTCCGGCAGCTTCTTCATAAGGCTGGGCACTCGGTGTATGTGAAGTGTCTGGTGGTACTTGAGGGGTGATGTGAGGAGACCGTTTATTCTCAGTTCACCTCTTTGAGCGTTTCTCTGTGGCTTCCTCCCGGTGGGTATTTCTGTTCTGGCTAAGTTGTAGAGGCTGGCAGCAGAGAAGTTGAAGAGGTTTACAAAGCGAGTCTTTGGAATGCGAAGGGAGATAGAGGTACTACTGCTGCTGATTTTATCTCACAACTCCCTTCTCCCCTTGGGTCCCCCTTGCCCTCCTTGATTGTCTTCTGAGAAAGCCCTGGACTCATTTCAAATTATGGAGTGACTTAGGACCACTCAAAATTAGGACAAAAGGCATACCATAAGCCTTACTTGCTAAGTGCATGGGTGAGTGATCCGGCCAAAGTCCTGATTACATCCTGCAGCAGGGACACATGTGCTGCTGTAACACATTGTCTCATTTCATCCCTAACCGTGACCGAGGGAGATGAGGCCCGAAGCAGCCTTCAGAAGGGTCTTAGGGAATGAGAGAGTGCTTTTGGTGTCATAAGGCACTTTGGGATTCTTCTAATCTTGATGCTGGGTAGTTAAAAGAGTTTGTTTATTGGATCGACCATGGCTCTGCAGCCTTTCTGCTAAATCCATGAAAGTCCCAGGGGACGAGTGTTACAAGGTGTGTTGTGTGCATGAAGCATGCATGTGCCTGCACCCGCACACATGCAGCTGTGCTAAGCAGATGATGACTGGCAGCCGTTCATGCCCAAGAGACTCCCCATGGTGTCTCCTTGGCATGAAGCACAGCATTTCTGTAAAGCAAACCTAATGCCGTGTTAATAAAGATCTAGATTTCCCCAAAGGGTCACTTTTCTTAACTTTATAAAAGGGCTTTATTTCAAATTTTTGTGAAAAGAAATCAATATTTCCCTATTGATTCCCTATGCATATCATCTGTGAATTGACTTCCAAAGAAATTGGTTGACAAATGTGTAAGAAGATGTTTTACTTAACAACAATAGCCACTATTACATGAGCAGTTCTATTTGTCAGGCACCAGGGTAAGTGCTTTTAAATGCTTTATTAGCTTGTCTACTTCTCACAATAACCTTGTGAGGTAGATGTTGTTATTATCATCCCTATATTTTAGAAGAGCTATGTGAGGTTTGGAAAGATTACCTGCTCAAGGTCACACAACTATAGTAATGGGTGATACCAGACTCAGCGCCCAAGGCTCTCTGACTCCTGAACATAAACTCTGAGATTCCTCAGCCTGTGCTGATTGTGTCCTGATGTCTGTAACAGCAGAACAGGCACCACTTTGCAGGGGTAACATAGGTTCCCAGTGTCTCTGCCTCACGACTTGGTCTGGCTGTGATTGCGTGCCCAGGAGCTGAATTGTCGGACAGGGATGACTGGAATTGGAAGTTGGTTGGTTGACAGGAGAATTATTTTTCCTCCTACCCTCATCCCTTCGCTGTCCCTGTTAACCTACGGCAACTTAGGATACAAAAGGATGACCTTACCGAAGATCTTATTAAAAGGCTGCTCATACCTAGATGATCAACATCTGTGCGGTGCTTTCATTAAAAACAAATACAAACAACTGCACTCACTGAACTTGTTTTATTTTATGTGCAGTCTCAATGCTGAATACAGTACTCTCAGCAAATGCACTTGGTTAAGAGAAGTAGGTACTCAGGAGACAGCTTACTATAATGAGTCAGTTTCTACATTGTTACTGAGCAGGACTTAGTGGTTAGAAGACTCTGGGGGGTAAAAATTGCCGTAATTAAAATACAGTAATTGGCAGGTTAGTGCAAAAAGGTTTTTCTGTTTTGATTCCAGAAAAGCCAAATAAGGGCATTGTATGTATGAGATTTTTTTTTCCAGTACATTTTTTTCAGTGCCAACAAATAGCCATTAAGAATTTCGTATCGTTATTTATAATGGGAAGGTAAAATGAGAGGTCACACAGACACAGCTGCATGATTCCTGCACGAGGGAAAAACAAAGCTGCTAACCTTGTGTTGTCTTTGGAGTCAGGGCCAAGTAGAACGCTGTGGGTCAAGGGGCGATCTTTAGACAGGGGTTCACAGACCCATAGGCTTCTAATGAGTACAAGGTGGTGGTCTGGGTGGATTGCAGGGAATAATTTCCAGATCTCAACTTTCGTATATATTCTTTCTTTACTACCTTTAGGTCCTCTCCCACGGATGGTAGAAAGGCCAGTCTCCCATGCATTCCTAATCTTAAGAGGGTACTCTTCAGACCCTGCGCTAGAAAATCTCCTGGACTCCAAACAAAGAGATGATTGAAATAGCGGTGTTGGTGTTGATGAAAAATAATGACTCTAATGACAGGATAACAAATACTTTTGCAATTCAGGTGGCATTCACTTCTTTATCTTCCACAAATTGAAAGAGGGCTTAATTGAGTTGTCAGTTGATCATTAAAAATAATTTTGATGATAGATCACCCTGAGATTGTTTCTGGCGTATGTTCCAGGAGGAATTCAAACTATTGAGGAAAATTATTACAACACATTTAAATTTCCATGTAGTTATTTGTGTGAACAAGTTTTCTTAGCCTTTAGATTAATAAAGGGGGAGGGGCAGATAGGAATAAAATTGATGAAGAATTGTGTCTCATTTTCATCTACAAATGCATAATTTAATTGGAAAAAGTCATTCATTTGTCTTCTTAAGAGGTGCGTTTCTAAAACAACTAATTTTTATTTTTAATAATAATTTATGAAACATGTAATATTTATGGTTTTGTCAGTTGTCTACAACTAAAAATAGAAATCCAGACCCCCCCCCCAAAAAAATGAGAGTCTTATGGCCACAGGAAACTAAAGAAATTCACATTTATGTTTTCATGTATGTAAATCTAAAAAGGCCTTATGACCATAAAATAATTTCTGTGTAAGTTTTTAAAGTTTCCTGTGTCCATAAGATATTTACACATATATAACATTTTTCTGTGAGTTATGCATATGTGTTATTTATACTTTATTTGCAGAAATATACATTAGGATGGTTAATAAAACTTTGAAATATACAAATATTTTACATTAAGATAAAATTCTGTGGGGGAACTGGAATGGAACTACAGAAATCAAAGAGAAGAAGGAACAAAGTAAATTTCTTTTTCTCAAGAGCTTTTTCAGTTTTTTTTTAATGAATAATGATAAATAGCAAATAGTTCTGGTGTTTTTTTTTTTTTAATTTTTTTTTCAACGTTTATTTATTTTTGGGACAGAGAGAGACAGAGCATGAACAGGGAAGGGGCAGAGAGAGAGGGAGACACAGAATCGGAAACAGGCTCCAGGCTCTGAGCCATCAGCCCAGAGCCCGACGCGGGGCTTGAACTCACGGACCGCGAGATCGTGACCTGGCTGAAGTCGGACGCTTAACCGACTGCGCCACCCAGGCGCCCCAGTTCTGGTGTTTTGATTTAGTTGAAATCATTGTAGAGAATCGTGTTACATTTTAGTTTTTAAACGTCATTATATGATACCTTGGAAATTAGATCCTCTTAACTATTTAAACTTGAGATGAAAAACTTCAGCTGTCAACTGAAACATGGGTGAGGGGAAGCATAGTTGTAATTCTTTTAGTAGGTGTGCAAGCACAAACACTGAGGAAAACTTGAAGACACAGCATCCTCTAGTGACAACCAGGTACCATTCATCAGGTAATACAATATGGATTGTATATGTGACAGAGAGCCCTGAAATCAGGAGGTCTCTGGAGACTTTTGGGGACACATGAAGAAAGGTGTTGGGAAGAGCATCTTTTATCCTAAGGTGGTGGAGAACTTTTAATTAAAATAGTTAATAATTATTACTTAAAAGTCTGCCTTTATTCCCTATAATCATGGTTTCTTTCATACATGTGGAGGTGTGTGTGTGTGTGTGTGTGTGTGCGCGCGTGCACGTGCGTGTGTGATGTTTGGGTGTGATAGTGAAGAGAAGGTTTTGGGTCCTTTTGCTAGACAAAGGTAAAAACCACTGAGCCTGTGATTCTGTACAAGGTGGCTCTCACATGCATTTCCATGATGGAAGGTCAGCAGCTCATTATTAGATTGAGCAGTGAGTTGGATGGGCTTCTGACTCGTCAAAGCCATTGGGAGAGAAAAGACAAAGCTAGAAAAAAACCTGTGTTTCAAGGATCACAGAAGTCTTTTCCAGATGATGTGTGCATGTGTGAGAAACTTGTTTTCAGACAGTAGGAGCCATCTTAGATTGTGTACTAACATCTGGTGGGTAGGTACCACAGACTCTGATAGCCAAATGACAAGTGGAAGGTTTTCAGTTGGTCAGGGTGGGAGTTGGCAGATGGTATGGTCCTGGCCATGGTTCAAACCACACCTGGCAGGCCGAGACAGGGCAGAACGCAGGTGGAGAATCAAGAGGGAATTGGTGTGTGGTGGAGGGAAAGAGGAGGGAAGGTACGGAGGAGGGAAAGGCCTGCACCGGAAGGACCAGAGTGGTCCTCTCTGAGGCATGCCTGTGGGACACCTTCCGGGATCCAGTCCCCCAGTTAACAGGACGCATAGATACCCTACTTACTCCGTTAACTTACTTTGGTCACTGCATTGTTGGACATAATACTGCTCATGTATACTTTCTTGGGGGCCATTTTCCACGTGGAATTGCCAATGAACACGTCTTGCTGTGGGGTTTAGCTGCACCAGCGCCTGACCTTGGGCATTTCCGACCTTTCCTTCAGCAGGCAGAGCTGTGACTGGGGTCTCCAGCAGGTCTCTGTAGTGTGTTCAGAGTGTTTGGTAGCCTTTGGGAGCAGATGATTCCTAAATATTGCCCAACTAATAACTATTTAGAAAGCCACGCTAGATCCCAGTGGAACCCTTTTGAACTAACTGCTGACTGCCCCTAAAAGAGCAGCGCAGGCTTCAAAGCCACTTCTGTTTTGCTCTGTTATTAATCTCTTTAGGAAATGATTCCTTTGGGAACCAGGATAAGAGGACCTGCTGCCTACAAAACAGCTGCCTGGCCACTAAGTCTTTAGAAAGAGACAATGGAAAATAATCTAGTACAACAAGGTCTATTGTCCGGAAGTGACATTTTCCTCCTTCCCTCGAGTTGAAACATGGAAAAGTAATTATAAATTGGGGGCTGGGGAGGCACCAGCCCTTATTGCTGTTTCTCTCTCACACAATGCACAAGGGAGATCATGCTTTTTAGCAGTTTGTTTCCTCCCCGGTGTTTGGACAGAATGCCTGTAAAACCTGACACTAAATTAATCAGGCAAATGTATAGAATGTCAGAGGGATTACATTGGATTCTGGGTAATCATTGGTTGGCCTTTGAGTTGTTGACATGCCGGATGTCTTTGGTATCAGTGAAATGATAAATGTCCATGTGATCAGACTGGTTGTCATGAAGGGCTCACAGGAGCTAATTAAACTTCTTTCTAGTTATCAGGTTTTGTTCATATCTGAGACTGTGTCTTTTGGACAAAGGTGTACCTATGGGGGTCCTTTGAGACAACAGGCTGTTGTTTTTACCTATGCATCTATAGCAAAAAACAAGATTTAACACTTCATGGTTGAAAATGTGGGAAAAAAATGTAAAGAAACATCTATCTATAATGTCATTACCAGAAATAACCTACTGTTATTCTTTACATTTGTGTCTCTACATTTTTAAGTGTATTTGATTCATTCTTTTTAATGACAGTATCATATAATATTTACCATTCGGTATTACGGTTTTTCCACTTAATGATAGATGGCAAGCTAATTAATTTATCTCTAGTACAGAAGATAAACACTTGAAAATGTGAATTACTATAATTTTAGGTAATTAGTGTAGTCTAGCTTTAGAGGAGGAATTGCCCTGATTTTTACCTCTGTTTCTTATGCTGGCAGTGAGTATCTAAAAGTCACTTGTGTTTTTCATACAATGGAAATGAGAAATACCTGGCCTTCATCTGAGATTAGATGCCCCAAACAGGTGACTTTTCACTAGAGATAGAGGGCAAGCTGTCCCAGAAATTTGGGAACACTTCTTACAACAAAATAGTGCAGGACCTAAGAGAGCCTAGCACATTAAAGTGAGCCCACGAAAACGAGATAAAGCCTCTGGCTCTTCTTTTTCTAGGAGTGTTTCTGTCTTTTTTTGTGGACATTTCCTTTGGCCAAGTGAGTATCCTTTGGCCAGCTTTCTACATGGAGGACATTTTCTTTAAAGTGCTGTAAAGAATCCCAAATTTCACAGTACTATAAACTTTCTGGAATATTTGCTTTAAGTTTCATTTGGACAGTGTCCTGGGCTGAATTGTCCCCTAGAAATTCATATGTTGAAGTCCTAACTAACCCTCAGTACCTTAGAATGTTGACTGCATTTGAAGACTGAGACCTTACACAGGTGGTAAAGTTAAAATCAGGCCTTTAGGGTGGGCCCTCAGCCTCTCTGACTGGCGTCCTTAGAAGAAGAAATTTGGACATACAAAGAGACACCAGTGGGGTGAGTGTAAAGAGGAATAAGCACGTGAAGACACAGTAAGAAGACAGCTGTCTGCAAGCTAAGAAGAGACCTCAGGAGAAACTAACACTGCAGACACCTTGATCCTGGGCTTCCAGCCTCCCGAACCGTGAGAAAATCAGTTTCTGTGGTTTGACCCATTCAGTGTGTGCTATTTTGTTTTGGCAGCCCTAACAAACTAATAAGGCAGCAGAAGAGTCATTTGACGTATTTGGGGTATGTTTTCCAACTACAACAATATGCCAAACTTTCCCATGGGGGGTGTGAAGAAATCACGTTAGGAGGGTAGGGCATGGGATAAGCGGAGGTGAGCACCTAGCTGGGATGCAGGTTTTTGGGAAAGTTCTAGTTACCGGATCTAGTGGTTGGTTCATTGTGTTCCTTTATATTATTAGGCTTTCTAACTTACATTATTTAATATTACGTGATTTTCCATGGATCAATATTATGTTAAAGGTTAAGGAAAGACACTAAATATGAAACAAGGAAAAAAACCCTTACTTACATGGATCATATTTAGTGAAATAAAATAAGACATTGTTAAAATTTTTTATTACTATCATTTACTTAGTTTCTTTTTTCAAAATCTAGTTTAAGCAGATTGTAATTGTATTAATTAGTTATTTCTTTATGGGAAATATGCTAATTACTTTTCCACTTAAGGGGAAAATTAATATCAGAAGTGAGCCAGTCAGCCTTGCCAATGTGATAAGAAAATGCAAAAGCTCATGACATTGAAGCGTGATCCTGAAATATCTGTGCTGCAAGGAGGGTCAGGAGTATTGCTGAAAGGTTTTCTAATATTTAGAATCGAAAATATTTACCATGCTCTGGAGAGTAAATTGTGGGTATTTGGTGGAAGTGGGTCTAATCTACGTTCATGTCAGTTTAGCTTATGTGTGTATGTGCGTGGGTATACGTGTGTGTGCTGTGTGTGTGTGTGCAAGTGTGCCCATCTGTGTGCTGTGATGGTAGAGATTTTTCACATTGATAGATCACATTAAAAATTTTTTTTTCCATTTTATTTATTTTAGCGAGAGAGAGAACACGAGCTGGGGAAGAGGGGCAGAGGAATAGAGAATCCTCAGCAGAGAGAATCCTCAGCAGAGAGAATCCTCTGTGCTGAGCACAGAGCCTGATGTGGGGCCCAATTTCATGACCCTGGGATTATGACCTGAGCCGAAATCAAGAGTCAGACGCTTAACCAACTGAGCCACCCAGGCACCCTCATAAATCACATTTGAGATGCATGGCAGTGGTTGGAAGATACAATGTCTATCTAGATCATTGTGCTAGAAAAACATTCTTCTAAGCACACGTGGTACTGCTTCTCATTGTATACTGTCCTCTGAGGCAGTAGCTGACAATATTACTGTGCATCTCAGTATTTTGATAATTATTCATAGGGAGCACTTGGCTTTCAAATTCTGGTTTTAAAATTTCTTAGATTACTTGAGCTTTTGGATGCCTAAGACTTCCCTAGTTAAGAATATTTCTTGGGGTGGGGCGCCTGGGTGGCTCAGTCGGTTGAGCGTCCGACTTCGGCTCAGGTCACGATCTCACGGTCCGTGAGTTCGAGTCCCGTGTCGGGCTCTCTGCTGACAGCTCAGAGCCTGGAGCCTGTTTCCGATTCTGTGTCTCCCTCTCTCTCTGACCCTCCCTCGTTCATGCTCTGTCTCTCTCTGTCTCAAAAATAAATAAACATTAAAAAAAAAAGAATATTTCTTGGGGTGCCTGGGTGGCTTAGCTGGTTGAGTGACTGACTTCAGCTCATCTCATGATTTCATGGTTATTGGGTTTGAGTCCTGTGTTGGGCTCTGCACTGGCAGTGCGGAACCTGCTTCTGAGTCTCTCCCCCTCCATAACCTGTGTTCTTTCTCAAAATAAATAAATAAACTTAAAAAAATTTTCTTAAGAAAACATTTGCTAAATGTGTTAAGTGTCTTTTCTCTCTTCGAGTATTCTGAATATAGCTTGACATGTTGTGTAAATAATCAAGGTCATCGTCATGAAAGCAATTCTTGTTCTGGAATGTAACGATGTCTTGGGAACTATTGAGTTAAGTATAGTTTACCCCTACAATACACCCTAAATATATATGATTTTTGAATGTTTTCCTTGCCTTTTATACTTTCTTCCTCTATTTTGTTGTCACATCATCGCTTATAATTTTCTTTGCTGCTTTGTAGCTCCTTGCCTCCTTATAATTTGCTGTGTCTGCTTGGCTTGTGGGAATGGGGATTATAATAATTGAACTTATAGTGGTTGTGTATAAATTAGCTGCCTAAGAGAGCGGAAGAAGCTGTACTTGAGGAAAAAGTACAAATGGAGTGTGTGATGTCTACTTGAGTTGTACTATTCAAATTAATATACTGCTATGGGGTGCCTGTTGTAGGTGAGCCCCACCCAGCGCTGGCGCTGGTGAGCGCCATGAATATTGGCTGGAAAATCACACAAGTGATTTGTCTTCCTCCTCTCTTGTCAGCTATGACCACTTTTGTAGCTGAGAAATAAAAGTTTGTGCTTCTCTCAGTTTTGATTTGTACTTTCAAATAGAGGTCCTAAGCCTTATCAAAGGCTGCAAGGGAAAGGCGAGGCTAGTCCACAGATGCATAATTGAGGCTCCTGTGCCTAATTCTACATCCCTTAGCTACCAGCATGATATGTTTCAAAAATTTCTTCTTGAAGTCAACCACAGAACATTTTATAATCCCCTTACCTACCCTGCCCCACCCCAAAAGTGCTTCCTTTAAAAGAGCAGATATTTGGTTTGTAAAATTCTCAATTTAATCCTTCAGAGACTTAAGTGATGTTTTTGTAAGTGGCATTTCAATTTCACTTTAAAATTTTTTTTTTTTCAATGTTTTTTATTTATTTTTGGGACAGAGAGAGACAGAGCATGAATGGGGGAGGGGCAGAGAGAGAGGGAGGCACAGAATCTGAAACAGGCTCCAGGCTCTGAGCCATCAGCCCAGAGCCCGACGCGGGGCTCGAACTCACGGACCGCGAGATCGTGACCTGGCTGAAGTTGGACGCCCAACCGACTGCGCCACCCAGGCGCCCCTCAATTTCACTTTATAAAATTTCATCCTTTTAGCTTTGTTACTACTGATTTTGCTTGGAAAACAATAGCTTTGGAGCCGTAGTGATAAAACAGATGTATGTGTATCTTCCTGAAAGGACCACCCAGGGTGCTGATTTTTTTTTTTTTTTTCCTTAGGATTGCCATGCTTAACTTGCGATTTTGCATGGACTTCTGACCCAAACTGGGACAACAGATGTACCTTGATTTTCCTCCTCAGTGATTTACAACATCAGCTATAGTCAGCACTTACCTTGCCTAATTCCTTGTGTTGCTTAACTATGTTTATAGAGGAATTTCTGTATATATGCTGGCATTTTGCCCAAAATGAAGAGTCACTTTCTCCAGAGACTTTGACTTACACAGCTCCAAACAATACATCCAGGTGAAAGCACAGATACCAGAATGGGTATGAGAGATGAAAAGACATTTTAAAGTTGATCAGTACTTGATATTTTACTAGTAAGTATCAGATAGCTTTTATTACAATGAAGAGAATATTTTTAAATACTCATGAATAATAGTGTTATTCCGCCAGAAAATGTGATGTGTGGTGGAGTCAATGATTCAAAAATGATACAGTTTTCTACTTTTGATATAGATGAATCATGCTCATGACTGTATTATGCATCGAAACCAATAGGTTTTAAAGTGTAGGGCAGTTCAAGGTATGGAGGGTGAGGAAGGGGGGTGAGATTTATTGTCATAGGAGAAAGTCAAGAAGTTTTAATTTTATAGTGATGAAATTAGAAGGCTTAAAAAGATCTGAGAGATTATTAGTACCTCTTACCCCTCTTCAAAGCCCAGAGTAGTTAATTGAATTTAAGTTTACTCAAGTTGTACTTGAATTAGCAATTGGGGAAATAGTAAAAAGGCCCAGAGGCCTTAAAATGAATCATAAAGGATGATTACTAAGAGTGACTTAAAACAGTTTTGATGATTCTTTGAATATATATGACCCATCTCACCAGAGTGTCTGTCTTAGCTGTTCTTTATTTTGCCATGAGCATTTTAAATTAATAGGCTGATTTTCTAATGTTTGTTATGGCATTAGCAGATTCTATAATCAATGAGTATTTTTTTGGCCATGGCTTTTCTTGTCTTTCACAAGATTTTACTTTTCTTATAAACGTGGGACTGGCCACTGGACAGCTGTGCACTGGGAAGTTATTGGCAACCTTGGCCTAGACTGAATTCAGGCTATGTGGCCGCTGGCCAGAAGCTTGACCAGGTTAACTACTTGACCACCTGCTTCTGTTTTTCTGTTTCACTTGCAAATAGAGGTGGTTCTTATTCTGGCATTAACATCAGTTCAAAAAAAAAAAATCCTTGGAAGACCTTGGAAAAGGGAGACAGATGAATGACCGGGGTTCCTGGTTTTGTTCCCTGAAGAAGAACAACTTTTAATTGAGATCCTGCGACTTTGCTTCAGCTATAGGCCATTAGGCTGAATGAAATTTTGTCTGCAAAACTTTTTGTAGTTGAGAACTGTTGGAGATGTGTGCGATGGGAACCTTGAAAATTGTGAACCACTTCACATATTAGATTTCAAAAGATAGAATTATCAGAATTTATTCTTCCAATTAACTAGGATGACCTAATAGAAGTTACTTTAAATAGTTAATCTCTTTTTCAGTAATACTGCCATTATTGGAAACAGGAATTTATTATGGCCTTATAAGGTCAAAAAAATTGTTTTTTAAGGGTTGTAGCTGGTTGTTACACCTGATTATCTTGAGAGATTTGTGATTTGAATTTAAAGTCAAACCCTCTCTTAAAGGGTTTGATTTGAAATGTATTGTAGGCTCTGAAGGCATCTATCTCAGTGACAAGATAGGACCGAAGTTATGTAAGTCTTCCTGAGTGGTTGCTTCGAAGAAAATAGAACAAAACACTTAATCTTGACAAGGTTTGTTTTTTTTTTTCTTTAATGGCTTAGTTTTATTAGTTAGATCATCTTAGAATTTTTTTTTAACGTTTATTTATTTTTGAGACAGAGAGAGGCAGAGCGGGAACGGGGGAGGGTCAGAGAGAGAGGGAGACACAGAATCTGAAACAGGCTCCAGGCTCTGAGTGGTCAGCACAGAGCCCGACGCGGGGCTCGAACTCACTGACTGCGAGATCATGACCTGAGCCGAAGTCGGACGCTCAACCGACTGAGCCATCCAGGCGCCCCTTAGAATTTTTTTTTTTAACGTATATTTATTTTTGAGAGACAGAAATAGAGCATGAGTGGGGGAGGGGCAGGGAGAGAGGGAGACACAGAATCCGAAGCAGGCTGCAGGCGCTGAGCTGTCAAGCAGAGCCTGACGCGGGGCTTGAACCCACAAACCGCGAAATCATGACCTGACTTGGACGCTTAACCAACTGAGCCACCTAGGTGCCCCAGCTAGATCATCTTAGGCTTCCAATATGCCTTTTCATCTCTCAAGATACCTGGTTCAGGTTGTGCAGTGGACAGCGATGTTTAAAGGGTCTCCCTTTCTTTGCTTTGTAAAGACGTGATACTAAAAAAAGAAGCAGTAGCCTGGCATGTGATTTTCCTCTTGGGAAGAGAGAGAAGATCTGACACAAATGGTAGGGAGGAATGGCCTCTTTCTTTATTCTTCAGTAGCAGCAGCGATACTATAGGTTGTGCCTATGCTACAGGGACCAGAAGGTGGCATTTAATTCGAGGAGGGGTCACAAGGCATTCCAATGCTTGGAAGAGGGTGAAGAAGGTGAAAAGAATGTTTAAGTAGTAGTTGGTTAAGATCATCTTTGAATTTTGGAATGATTTCTAGGTGCTCTGATATGCCTTGGTGTACTTCTAATGGAATTTAACCTTATGCTTAATTCAGTTTCTCAGAGAAAGATACAAACTTCTTTATTTTCCTCATGTCATGTTAAGAAATGCACTTGATATTTAAATATCTAGATAAGAAAATAGAGTAGTAGTTCTCATATTGGAGTATATTATAACCCAGGGAAAGAAGTCCACTTTATAGGCATGTAGTGGACAGTTTTTGTTCCTAGTTATAGATTGAAAGCCAACTTGATACCTTGCTTAATATTAGTATTAATTAGAGTTTCTGCTGATGTTAGTACTTAAAGATTTTTTTACTCCTTAATGGATAGTTCTGTGTCCCATAAGGTTTTAATAACGTGTTTATCACCAATAAGTGACATTTTCCCAATAGTCTATATAGTGGAGCTCAGGCAGATCCTAGTTTATATTCTGGCTTTGCCAGTTAGTAGATATTTGAGCCTTAGCTTCCTTATCCGTATAAAGGAATAACAGTACCCCCCCTCAGGATGGCCATGCTTATTAAGTGAGGTAAAAAGTGTGATGCATTTAGCACAATGGCTGGCACGGCACACTAAGTGCTTTGGAAAGGTTTTTTAAATTAATTGTAAATATTGAGCATGAATCAGGCTCTCTGGACGGTTTTAAGATTGGTTAGGTGAGATGAATATGCGTCTGTTTGACTTTAGATAGAGCACATAGGCTCAGAGTATATTTGTACAAATGAAGTAATGTACACTTAGTATAGTTCCTGGCATAGGTGGGTAAGTAATCCAGACAGGTTACAGAACAACTATGATTATTGTTATTTATTCCATTTTCAAAAAGTGTGCCAAATGCATACCTTATTTTTTTTTAATGTTCATTTATTTTGAGAGAGTGAGAGAGTGCCTGTGTGCATGCCCACACAGGTGAGCAGGCAAGGGGGAGGGAGAGAGAGAGAGAGAAACAGAGAGAGAGAGAGAGAGAGAGAGAGAGAGAATATCCCAAGCAGGCTCAGTAAAGAGCCTGATGTGGGGCTTGATCTCATGACCATGAGATCACAACCTGAGCTGAAATCTAGTCGGCTCCTAACCAACTGAGCCACTCAGGTGCCCCTACTTTATTGATATGGCTATATATATACTGTAAAACAATAATAAAATAATTATTAATATGGCTATACATAGGCTATAAAAACAATAAAAGTATATATTTAAAAAACACTAAGTGCTTTATAACCAGTAAAGATGTGCAGGGTAATCTTAATGTGATCAGAATATAAACTCCTTCAAGGCAGAATCTTTGTGTATTTTGTTTGTTGCTGTCTCCTCAGACACTAAAAAGTGTCTGACACATCATAGATGCTCAAAAAATTTGGATGAATGGATAAATGTGTGCTAAACTAATTTCAGAACATGTACTTGTCTGGCCTTTTGCAGTCCTAACTGATCGTGAATTTTTCCATAGCATAGTGATTATGAATTCTGGCCCTAGACAACTTCAGCTCATATCCACTTACTGGCTGAGGACCTTGGGCATTATTTACTTCTGTATGCCTCAGTTTCCTCATTTCTATAATGGGGTGTAACTGTACCTACCTCCTTTGCTTATTAGGAGTATCAAACTAATGAATATTTGTACAGCACTTAGAGGAGTGCCTTGCTTCTATTAAATTCTGTGTAAATGTTAAATGATTAAATAAATATTGAATAAACAAAAAAGGCTTCTCTTTGGCTCTCACTGATTTGTCCACTGAGTGGATGTACAACCCAGAGACTGACCTTGGCTGACATTGACATGATTTGGCAGGTTCAAGGAGAAGAGCTAGGTCAAATTCCTCTTTCTGAAGTTACGCTTGGCAAGTTGGAAAATTAAGCCAATTAGCTGTTGAGAAAGGTGGTTTACAACCCAGAGAGGAGGGTGGCCATTAGAGGATGTGTGCTACAAGGGATGCCATTGTCTAGGGCAGCGGTGAGTGTGGAGCATGTTGTAGAGAGAAACAGAGGAAGTGGAGGGGTGGGGGTGGGGGGGAGGTGAGGCCATGTTAGGGTGGCTGCATACCTGTAGCATGCACTTCCTGTTCCTCCTACCACACATCTTTTTGTATTATAGCTTGAGTGAAGCTCTGTTCCTGGTGAGACAAAGGACCTGGGGTGATTAGTCATGCACAACAACTAGCTTGGCATGTCTTAATTTGTTTCCCTTTATTTTTAATTTTTTAAAAATGTTTGTTTATTGAGCGACAGAGAGAGAGATAGCATGTAGGAGTGAGGAGGGGAGGGGCAGAGAGAGAGGGAGAGAGAAAATCCCAAACAGGCTCCACACTGTGAGCGCAGAGCCTGACTCCGGGCTCAATCTCTTGAACGGTGAGATCATGACCTGAGCCGAAATCAGAGTTGGAGGTGTAACTGACTGAGCCACCCAAGTGCCCCAATTTGTTTCCCTTTAGTAAATGTTTTTTGTTTGTTTGTTTGTTTAGAAAAATAACCACCTGTTTTAGGATGTGGCAGTAGAGGCAGCAGCTACAAGGAAGGACAAATTCACATTTGCCTCCAACACACTCAGGCAGTGTTAGGTTGCTTACAATGTAACAAACACAGAAATCTGTTAGAAAGCACTATTGACCTCTTTGGTGAAGAGTTAAGTATCCCTGGATAATTCAATAGTACTTGAGAACATCGTGTGTTACGATGTAAGTGACTAGATCAATAAGAAAAGGTTAAATTGTGTTCACTATGGCTTAAAAAAACCTAAGGTAGAGAAGCATTCAGTTTGTTTTGGGAAGGTTTCCTTTCACATTGAGTAAATTTTAAATCAGATGAAGTTTGGACATTGTATGAATCAGATTTCTTTTATTTCCAAGTGATAAAAACCCATCTTGAAAATGTCGACTCATGTAACCAGTAGTTCAGAAATATGGCTGGCTTGGAGCAAAGCGGTACTCAGGAGGTTACAAGGAATTTCTTCGGACTCTGTTGCTTTTGCTGCAAGTCTCCATGGTTGGGTCTTTTGGATAAAAAGAGAAGAAGCCTTCCTTCCATTATCTGTCTACAAAATTAAGTGAAAGCATACAGGACCTGCTGGGGTCACATGTCTACTTGTAGATATACCACTGTACCAGGGAGGATGTTGGTTGTGATTGGTCTGGTCTGGGTCACATGCTTCCTCTGAGGCAAGGGGGCTGCTTTATTATGAGTGACAGCCCCACCAGGATGTGCCGAGTGGAGGAGGGGAAGCTCTCTAGGGGAGGATTGTTGGCAGGAGAGAGACTTCCACTCCAGGGAAATGAATGGCAGAGTGTTTGTTATTCAGGAAACCACTCCTCCAGAGCTCTCCTCTCTTCATGCCAGATAAATGAGGTTTCACACTATTTGGAGTTACTTGCTGTCTTTGGGAACATGCAAAATAAAAATTGTTATGCATTAAAAAAACCCCATACTTACACTATCATTTTCTTAAATCATTTATTTTTAAATAAAAATTTAAAAACATCTATAATGGAAATTGAACATTTTTTTTTTCCTAGCTTTTAAACCACCATGGTAGTAATGATATAGTCCATTTCTGCCCTCCAAATCTTAAGAGGAAAGTTGAAACCAATCTGGATAGGGACTAGCAACTTTGAGTTCAGGAGTCTTTAGTTAGGATGCTCAGGATGAAGGCTTTTTATCATCCTTTACTTACAGTCACAGTGGAAAGAGATTCTTGGCATAAAGGTCCTCTAGTTTTGTTATGCCACATTAACCAAGATGTGTAAATGTCATAAGTGAACTATTGATATTGCCTAAGTGGTCCAGAGAGATTGTTTGAGAGCTCGAGTTGTTAGGCCCAGGAGAGTCTAACCTACCTTCTTTCATAAATAAAGCATCCCTTATATCACGTAAATTAGCCCAATCTCCTCTAGACAGTCAGCATGGACTGCATTTTGTTTTACCCTAAAAGGCATTGCTGCATGAGATTCAAATGCAGAATTAATAAGCTGCTTTTGTGTTTCACAGGTTGGTACTATGATAAAGACAGATCCTGGGATCAAAGCAAAATCCTCTGACTACCCTTTCTAGTCTAATTAGAATTTGTTGGAAGTAAAACCTTCCATTAGATTTTCCATGCTAGATGTGAAAGATATGCTTCGCTTTCCTTCCTGTGACTGTGTGCCCAGCTAGATTGTTTTGTGCTGTTGGCTACCAGGTTACGTGGTGGAGTGGAAGAACTGGATTCTGCAACAGACGGATGTCCCATTCTGTTTTCTAAATAAGAGAGATTTTCTAACTGCAAATTCACTAGTTCACAGAAATCTTTTTTCAACCTTTTTATTATATATTGGGCTTAGATGGGTAGTAATAAATATGTTCAGTATTGTAGAAATATTCATGCATGGGGTATATTTCAAGAGTAACTATCACCAGATAGACCTCCTAACAGGAAAGGAGACAATGGGCAATATGCCCCTGGAAGCCTTTTCTGTACGTGTCCACTTTCAAGGCCAATTTTTAATTATCAAAATCATACGATTCACTTTCATTGTTAATTATTTCTGTCTGCTGACAAATGTTAGTTACATATCTGTATTAGAGTACAGGAAGGGCAAGATCATACTTGATCCTGATGATGGGCCGTGGGTCTGGCCTTACAGAACTCGAGTACACATTAGCACATGAAAATATTTGCCAAGCCTGCATTCTCAGGAGAAAGTTGTGTAACGTAAATGGATAGATGTGGTGATAGGTTCTTTATTAGAGGCTATACCCAAGTACAAGTAATTTGTTTAGAAAGATAAATGTATAGAAAGCTAAAGTTTAACAAATTATTGTTCCCTGAAGAAACGCTGTTTTCTTTTTCCTTTTATTATTATTATTTTTATTTTAGAGAGAGAGTGTGTGAGCCGGGGAGAGGGGCAGAGGGAGAGAGAGAGAGAGTCTTAAACAGGCTCCACACTCAGCGCAGAGCCCAACCGTGGGATCGTGACCTCAGCCGAAATCAAGGGTTGGATGCTTAACTGACTGAGCCACCCAGGCGCCCTGAAGCCTTCTATTTTCTTTCCTACCTTGGCCACTGACCTGTTGCTGGGGAGATGATGTGCCTGTTGAAGAAGACCACTCAGTGGGATTGAGAAGACTTCTAAGTAACCTCTGACTACATGTTCAGATTCTTGATGATTTACTAGGAGATGAAGTAGTTTTCAGAGAAACGGAACAGGCTGGTAGACTTCCTTTGTCCTATCTGCTCCTTTTCACTTTGCTGATACAGATTCCACATCTCCCTTGGGGCTTGCCTCTACTCCTTTTCTCCAAAGAAAACTTTCCGCAGTAATTTTGTGGAGCCTGGGGTGGTCTTTGGTGTCTGAATTCCCGTAGTGTTCTAACGCTTTAAGAGCTAGAGATCACACCGTCTTGTTTGGTTCTCTGGTACCGTGTGAATGTCCATTGGCCTCCCCAATGATCTTATCCCACCAATTCAGTCTGTGGAGTGTTTTCAAAAGAAATAGTGGATCATCTCACTCGATATTCACAAGAGCCCTTTGGGTGAAGTACAGCAGGAGCTTACATTGGCAGATGAACTGAGGCACAGAGACCTGGCTCCTGGGGTCACATTTATGGAACATCTGCTCTGAATGTAATTGCCCTGTGATGGACGGATGGATGCCAGTAAAGGTGATGCACAGTCCTTGTGATCTAGAAGCTTTCAGTCAAGTCAAGAAGAGAAGTTGGGCACTATTATGTAAAATAGGTGACTGTTCATTTTGTGGAGAATGGGAAGGGAGGATTGTTTGGTGGGATAAGGAAGACTTCTAGGGGAGAAGGGGGTCCTACACATGCTGGATTTCAACATATGCATGACTTTGACAGATATAGGACATCACTGTCAGGGAGATAACAGGGCAAAAGAAATAAGGAGGTAGAAGCCATGTTTTGAGAAGAGGAAGTAGGACTCTTTGACCAGAAGGAAAGGTTTGTCTAAAGAAGAAAACAGGTCAGAAACTCTGTTTGGGATCAGATGATGGAGGATCTAGCAACCAAGGATCTTGGTTGGGCCCAGAACATGTTTGAGGGAGAGAGCAATGTGATAAAAGATGGGGTGGTGGTGATTCAGCAGTGAGCTAGTGGGATGGGGAGAATGGTTAAGAGGCTGTTGCAGAGATCTACCTGCTAAGTAGTTGAACAGGGGTGATGGGAAGGGATGGTGATGTGAGAGGGATAGAGAAGGAGGGAGGGCAGTCTCTGTTGTGTGACGGGATGGGGGTTGGGTGTGTAATCTGTAGAGTGGCATAGATTTGGAAAGATATTGGAGCTTCATTCCAAGAAAAGATACCATACTTCCTGGAAGGACATGTTTGTGGTGATGTATGCGTAGGTAGAACACCAAATGGTTCGGTTATACTCATGGACCTTAATTGTGTCTTTCTCTTTGGCTTCTGTAACATCCTCCATAGTATTCAGCACAGAGCAGGCCATTTTACCAATACATAGTGACTTCAGGAATGAGATTCTTTTAGTTAGTTTGTGATAACAACTTACATAAAGCTGGGCTGACTCTTAAGTGTAAACCTTACACCATGGTTATAGTGAATGAGAACATACCAGGACTATTTTAAAAAGTTAGGGAACCATGATTTTTTAAGCAGTGGCAGGAGCTAGGGAGACGTCCCTTTATAACTAAATTGTTGAGATGCTAATTAAAAATAGTTTTCAGCCATTTATTACAAAAGACTCCTTACAGACTTTTATTGGAGAAACCTTTGAACTTTGCCGAGTTTAGGAAAAGTGATAGTTTCTTAGAAACTTTCAGGATTTGGCAGTTAGCCATGATAGATTTCTTATATATGAATAAGTAGGATTCAGCATTTTAACAGATTGCCAACTATTATTTTGAAATGTAAACGTATATGTGTTTATTCATATGGAGGAGTATAACTGGTCACCTGGAGGTCATTTTTTAAAATCTTACAAAACTTGTTAATTGGATCAACAGTATAATCCATTGTCTTTAGGAGTCCCAAAGATAACCAGAAAAGCATAACAGAACCTAAAGGTATAACTTATCCAAGTATATTAAGTACTAAGCTTACTATTGTATCTGTGTTTCTACTTCATTTGTTCACAAAGTACTTACTGAGTTCCTATTATGTACTAAACTGTAGGTACTGGGGGCACAGAGGTAAGCAGACCTCTCAGCACCAAGTCCACCCAAGTTTCTAGCTAGAAACTTGGGAACTACCCTTGTCCAGTGGTTCCAAAGTGTGTTCCTGAGACCAGCATCATCAGTATCAACTGAGAACTTGAAGGTGAGGCACAGCTCTCCCTAGTGATTCTGATAAAGGCTCTTCAGGCTGAGAACCATAGATTTTTTTTTTTTTATGAATTTATTTATTTTGAGAGAGAGCGAGAATTCAGTGGAGGGGCAGAGAGAGGAAGGAGAGGGAGAATCTCAAGCAGGCTTTGAGCTGAGTCACTGTTGAGCCCAATGCCCGGCTCTATCCCACAAACCATGAGATCATGACCTGAGCCAAAATTAAGAGTCAAGACATTGAACCAACTGAGCCACCCAGGTGCCCTGAATCATAGACTCTTAATCAGGGCTTCCATGAAGAGAACTGTATGTTAGTGTTGTTAGTTTATTTTTAATTCTTGTTTTAAAGTTTGTTTGTTTATTCTGAGAGAGAGAGAGAGAGAGAGAGAGAGAGAGAGAGAGAGAGAGAGAGAGAGAATCCCAAGCAGGCTCCCCACTTTCAGCTCAGAGCCTGACGTGGGGCTTGATGTAAAGAATTGTGTGACCACAACCTGAGGCAAAACCAAGAGTTGGATGCTCAACCACCTGAGCTACCCAGGTGCCCCTCCTTTTAATTCTTTGTATTTTACTTTGCTCACTTAACATTTTGAGAAATAGTCCTGGGCCTCAACAGACTGCAAAAATGATGTATGGCGCAGAAAAGATTAGTTAGGAATCCTTTTGGCCTGCATACCTTTCTTTTTTCCTTCTTGCTTTTTTCTCTCTTCTGCATCAGTTCGTGAAATCCTGTGAATTCTACTGTTGAGGTACCTCTCAAATCTTTTCTTTCTTTTGTATCCCTGATGTTATTAATTTAGCTTGAGGCTCATTTCCTTCTTTAGGTATTGGAATCACAGCCTGAGTGTCCTGCTTCAACAGGCTTACTGCTCTCCTAACTCATCCTCACCACCATAGTCAGAGGAATCCCTTCTAGGTATGAATCATGTAACTTCTTATTGGTCACATGGGATCAAGTCCTCATTCTTTAGAATGGCTTACAAGAAGTATTCACAGTCTAGACTTTGTCTGCATTTTCAAGTTCCTCTCACTGTACTTTAACCTTAGCAGAAATTATTCTACAGTTCTTTCTACCATGATGTCTCCACCTTTGTGCTGACTGTTCCTCCACCTGGACTATCCCACCCTTTTTTCCTTGCCTGGAGAACTTGTGTTCACACTAAAGTTCTATAGCTAGGTGTTCTTTAGCAACCCAGGCTGTGCCGGCGGCTCTGTTCTCTGAGCTGTTGAATTTTTCCTTCAAATATTCATTCCAAAAATTAGTTGACTACAGACTTCATATTTTAAAAATCTTTGGTACCCAATGAAGACCTTTCAAGCAGATTACTTATGTTCGTAGTTGATACAGGAGGGTGCTTCTCTGGCCTTAAAATGTTCATACCTCTGGGGAGCAAGCCAACAGCTGGTACAGAACCTGATATGCCATCATTCAGGGTAGGGAGATGGAGATGATGTCTCCAGTGGCTGCCACAAGGAGAGTGTGGGATGGGCACTCTGTAATCACTCTCGTTGTCTAGTTGCCAGGCTGCTGGGGGCCAAAACACATTTGAGGTATTGTGGTTTGAGTTCCTGTCTCAAATGATGGGAAATGGAGATGACTGGGGCTCAACCACAGTGAATAACTTTCAAAACATTTGTGCCCAACCTCCCAATATAAAAGTCATACATAGTCATTATCAGAATCTAGGGAGATAGGAGAAAAGTTGGAGGGGAAAAATTATATGTTACTCTATCGCCTAATGAAAATAGCTGTTATTATTTTTTACTTTTTCCATGTTATTATTTTTCACTTTTCAAATTTCACTATTTTTCAAATTTACATGTAATGGAATGGAAATTTCCAATTTCCAAATAAATTTCTTGATTATATTACAAACTTCTTACTAAAGATTATTTTTAAAAAATGTTTCTTTATTTTTGAGAGTGAGAGAATGAGGGTGGGGAGGTGCGGAGAGAGAGGGAGACAGAGAATCCAAAGCAGGCTTGGAGCTGTCAGCACAGAGCCTGACATGGGGCTCAAACTCACAAACCGTGAGATCATAACCTAAGTCAAAGTCGGATGCTTAACCAACTGAGCCACTCAGGTGCCCCACAATAGATTTTTAATACATGTTTTAATGGCTACATGAAATAATTGAATGAATGTGTCCTGCTTACTTATGTCATTCCACTGTAATGGAATGTTAAGGTTGTTGCCCATTTTCTTTCTGTGTAAATAAAACTACATTATCTTGAATAGTGTGTGTGTGTGTGTGTGTGTGTGTGTGTGTGTGTGTGAATAGTCTTTAAATAATCTCTCTAGTTAAGTATATAATTAAGGATGTCAGTAATTACTCTTGAACTCCATTTTTTACTTTTTTATTTTAATTCCAGTTAACATACAGTGTGATACTAGTTTCAGGTGTATGAGATAGTGATTCATCACTTCAGTACATCACTTGGTGCTCATCCCAAGTGTACTCCTTAATCCCCACCAAATACTGAATACATTCCCCCACCCACCTCCCCTCTGGTAACCATCAGTTTGGTCTGTGTAATTAATGAACTCTTTCTATTTTGCGATCAAATATTTTTTGAGAAATAGAACAAGGCTGGGTAATTCTTCCCTTAAACAGTAACATTATCTGCTATTTGTGAAGACTACATCATGTAAAGTAACATGTAAACATTTTAGAGTCTCTATTATAAAATGTTATGCTTGTGAGATAAGAGAGGAACATACTTGGGCTCTGGCTCATTAATAAAGTGTGGTTGTAATTAGGCAAATATTAAAAAAATGAGTACAGTTTATAATTCTTTGATGCCTTCAGATAGAAAATGTAAGTCCAGATGTAATTTTCTTTTCATTACCTTCTAAGAAACTCAGACATTTTGGGGCGCCTGGGTGGCGCAGTCGGTTAAGCGTCCGACTTCAGCCAGGTCACGATCTCGCGGTCCGTGAGTTCGAGCCCCGCGTCAGGCTCTGGGCTGATGGCTCAGAGCCTGGAGCCTGTTTCCGATTCTGTGTCTCCCTCTCTCTCTGCCCCTCCCCTGTTCATGCTCTGTCTCTCTCTGTCCCAAAAATAAATAAACGTTGAAAAAAAAATTAAAAAAAAAAAAAAAGAAACTCAGACATTTTTATAGATTGTTGATGAAGTATCTCATAATTGCCTGGTAAGTTCCAAGTGTACAATTGTTTTAGATGGAGAGAATGGGGGAGGATGGAAGGGAAGAGAGATTAATGGTTTTTCGTGTATGTGCTAGACCTAGTGAGAGGGAACCCTTTCCTGGGAAAGGGTTTCCCCACCATCCTGAGAAAGTGGCATTGAGATGTCCATTATGGATAGAGACGAAGATGCCAAAGCTCTGTAAAGTT
Source organism: Prionailurus viverrinus (assembly GCF_022837055.1). Taxonomy (NCBI): domain Eukaryota; kingdom Metazoa; phylum Chordata; class Mammalia; order Carnivora; family Felidae; genus Prionailurus; species Prionailurus viverrinus. Next base: position 131,454,341 of record NC_062562.1, on the reverse strand, counting down.
ACCTTTCAAAGTGGTGCAGCTTGTAAGAGATCCGGATCTGTTAGCCTCCAAAGTCCCTCTTCTTTTTGTTACACTGGGTGCCTCAGGGGCCATGTGCCCTATGGACAAAAAACTGGGCTGTGATTTTTGTGTGGAGTGATGTCATTACACTATAGCTGGGCTGTTCACCTGTGGCTCTTTACACTTAAATCCAAATAAATTGAAATAAAAATTAAAATTCAGTTTCTCTGCCACACTATCATGTTTCAAGTGCTTGATAATCATATGTTGCTAGGGGTTACCGCATTGTATAGTGCAGACATAGAGCGTTTCCATTATCACAGAAAGTTCTCTTGGTCAATATTGGTCTGGAGGCTGCCTCTGGCAAAACCTTTATGGGCTCCTATCCACTTCTTAAGAGAATCACTGATAAATCTATAAATACTTCTTGGGGACTTTGACTTACACTTGCTCTTAGCCGCTTACACACTCACACCTTTCTGAACTCTGGAATCCATGCTGTCCACAGTCGGGGGCCTCCTGACTGGAAGAGGGAGAAGGCTTGCATAACCCACTGGTTGGGAATTGCAGCTTAACCATAATACTAGTAGATACGGAATATTATCTAAAAAACATTTTAAAAAAATAGCTCAGACCATGAGAAGGGTAGTGATTTCTATTTCTTTTGCATGATAAGTTCCAGACTGTTGATCTGCCAGATACAAATTATTATTTTAAATTCAATTAATATTTTCTCAACACAAAGTCTTAATTCAGTTGAGGAAGGATAAACCAAATTGGGGAGGCATTAGTGAGAATTGAAATTCAGGATGTACTTGGGTGAATTTTGAACATAGTAAAATTAAAATCCTTAGTAATCTGTCTTCAGGAAATTTTTGTGACACAGGCAGTCGACATTTTAAAGGACTTAAAAGGGGTTTTAACCTAGTGTCTATGTATTTTATTACTATGATGTTTAAAAGTAGTAGGACCGGGGCGCCTGGGTGGCGCAGTCGGTTAAGCGTCCGACTTCAGCCAGGTCACGATCTCGCGGTCCGTGAGTTCGAGCCCCGCGTCAGGCTCTGGGCTGATGGCTCAGAGCCTGGAGCCTGTTTCCGATTCTGTGTCTCCCTCTCTCTCTGCCCCTCCCCCGTTCATGCTCTGTCTCTCTCTGTCCCCAAAACTAATAAACGTTGAAAAAAAATTCTTTACAAAATAAAAGTAGTAGGACCAAAGAGAGCATTTTTCCCAGGTAGGCAATGTTACATAAACGCAAAAGTACTTTACCGTGTATCTCTAAGAAGCCATGTAACCTCCCTGAGCTTTGTCAATTTCCTTATCCAATTCTTCATCAATAAATTGGGATAATACCATTTGCCTTGCCTATCAGAGACATTGGCGATTCAAATGAAATCATGTATATAGTTGTGTTTGGCAAACAACCAGTGCTGTGCACATGCTACTATGGCATCGTTTCATGGGTCCCCTCTTTTCTGAACCTTTTTTGAAATCTGAACAACAGCAAGGTATTGCCTGAGGCCCAGCTCTCCAAGCGCATTCTCTGTTGTTCTGTATCTCTCACATGCGCTCACAGTGAAGGACCTTATTCTTATTAGAGGGTCTGTAGTGATATGATTTACATGATGAAAAATAGTTTGTTGGAGGAGGAGGAATCTTGGTGCCATGAGCTGTCTTCCTTTTATGAACTCGTTCACCCTGAGCCAATATTCCTGGGAGATGAGAGAGCCTTTATCTCATGGAGGAATAAATACCAGTCTCCGTCTTAGCACTTCTTTAGCAGAGAACAGTTGTCTTGATATATAGTAGACAATGCTCTATGCATCAGCTGCCTTCTTTATTCATGAAAGGGGGAAGTTATCTAACACTTTTTACCAGTTAAGTCTAGAAGGACATTGTGACAAATGTAGAACATCATTGTAGAATTTCATGTTAATCTGCATTTCAGAAAGCAAGCATGAAGACAAAAGAGTCGTTCAAACAATATCTAAGCAGTATGGAGATGTCGTTCTTAGCTGGGAAAGCAGCAGACTCTTGATTAGTGATTATTGTAATTCTCAAACCTGTACTTTGTTCAGGTATGGTGTCATTTATCTGACCTAAGGAAAGGTTACTTATCCTTTTTATCTAAAAAAATACTAAAAATATGCCACATCATTAGATTATTTTGACAGGAGGTTTGTCATCTATATCAAATGGTTCATTTTTATTATTTCCAGTTTTTAAAAAATGTTTGTTTTTGAGAGAGAGTGTGCAGGGAAGCACAAGTTGGGGAGGGACAGAGAGAGAGGGAGGGAAAATCCCAAGCAGGCTCTGCACTGTCAGCACAGAGCCCAACTCAGGGCTCCATCCGGTGAACTGTGAGATCATGACCTGAGCTGAGATCAAGAGCCTGAAGCTTAACCTACTGAGCCAGCCAGGCTTCCCTGTCACTACTAGTTTTTACCCTGGATGCTGATGCCACTGAGATGCAGATGCTCTCAGTCCTGCAAAGGACCTAGTTTGCTGCCTCGCACACATTGCTTGCTGATTTCAGTGACTGGGGTTGGTAGAAGTTGGAGGGTGATCTCTTTGTTTTGCTAGGACAATGTGTCCTTCACACACACCCCCATTCTATATTGGAACTGGCAATTAATTTTGCAGTTGGAATAATGTTATAAATAATGGGTTGGTTCCCAGAATGGGCCACCAAACTAAATTACCCATAATATGGCTTTGCTGAGAGAGAAACATATGTGCTGGGATCTGAAGATGTTCTCAAACATTGACTTAGAGCTAAATTTTACACAGTAATTCCCCAATTCTACACAATAAGTTCCCAATAATGTAAGTTGGGAACTTTTTATTTGTTTTTTAAATATAACTTCCAAATAACTATCCTATCTGTTAAACTTTATTTCTGGCTTCTTAGTGTAGGGACTTCCTCCTTTCATAGGAACTTTAACCTGAAAGCTAAAACACATAAAAATTTAGCAACTGGTAGAAGCTGAGCTAAATTTAATGTTGTCTGCTTATTTGCCAAAGTTTTGCTAAAAAAGCACTGTGGCTTTAATTTCTTTTCTTTTGATTAAATGCAATTTTAAAATGGTCTCATTTTATTGATTCACACTGTTTTTCCTTTGTTGTAAGGAGAATTCCTTAACGCAGCAAGTCAGTACGTAGTGGTGGTAACAAAGGCATAAGTCTAAGAATTTATTGTGCTATATCCTGCAAAGGTAAATAAAATTTGTTGTAAAATACTGTTCAAGTATAAGACAATAATATAAATATTTCCCATCTGTCATTCCAAATTCTGTTGTCTTTAAATTGCTATTGAAACTGATATTGGTATCTTGTGTGATTACTGGCCCTATCTGTGGCATGTTTTTGAAATGGTTAAACACAAAAATATGTTTAAATTCTTATTATATCATGGACTCTTTAAACAGTTGTCCTCACAGGATCTTAGTTGGGACAAATGTTGATGTTTTCATATTTTAGTTAAGGACTTAGGACATATCCTTTGGCTTGGTGGATGTAAACTGAAAATCCTCGGAAGAGCCCATCTTTGGTATGTTTCGAGTGATGGATGAGTTTTTTGTGATTTAAATCTTTGGCAGGGTCATCAGGAGGACATATGCCCCTTTTGTTTATTTTTAGTTGAATTGAGGAAACAGAACCTTCTCATACTGCAAACTAAGAAATGCCACACACATTGCCTTCCTGTTGGAATCTGTGGCTTGCACCCCATCACACTACAGAGCTGTGTCTTTAGGAGGCATGCTGTGTGGCATGTGGGGCCAATTATCATCACCATGACTATTTCATTTGATGGGAAAATCTGTAGTAAATCAAGAATATTAAGTCTATTTGTTAATATTGAAATCTTTAGAGGGCAGCTGTGCTGAAACTGTTAACTGCTTATATTTATACAAGTTGGTTAAATGTGAATCCTGTCTGTCATGGAATGATCTTATTGTCCATTTTCTGAGGTTGTTACTTACATAGTAAATGGAAGAGTCATTTTTTCTTGAGCCTTTTTTTTTAAAGTGAAGTTGAGCATGTGCCTTTATATAAATAGAGCATTTGAGAAAATGGCATTTATTATTCCTTTGTATGTCTTCTAATGGATTTTAGTTTTTCTATCTCAGATACAACTAGCATCTCATCACTGCATCTTATCCTGAATCAGCTGGAATTCATTTTCTAACATACTAGCAGCAGTTTGGTGCTCTACTTAAGGATAGGAGGTTCTGCATTCTGCATCCGTGTGTGCCTGCTGTGTCTGCTCATCATGCTTGATCTATAGCCAGACACAGGTTCCTTTTCAGTAATAGATATGCGTAGGTTGTTGGGTCACAGAAACCTTTATGTTAACTTACACCTTTTTCCTTTACCTCTCTACTTCTTGCTGAACTTCCCTCATTATTGAAAAAAGACATTCATTGGATAAAAACAAAAACAGCAAAGCTCTTTATAAGAAGAGCATTCAGTGACCCTCAATAACACAACTTTATGTTTGCTGGATTTAACCTCTGCATAAGAATGAGATTCCAGAAAGGATGCTCCACTATAGTGTATGACTCAGGGATGCATATTGATGAGGAGCTGCAGACATAAGGGTGTCCATCTGAATCTCGAACACGCCTGCGTTCCCATGGAACTGAAATGGATCCTCATGCAACTGTCTTTTACCCTAGTCATGTGACAGTTGTGGTATAGTGTGGATGCTGTTGAATCACTCCCCTTTTTACTACTAAGTAACATCTACTATATTTTGAGTGAGTACCTAGCATTCATTATTTTATTCACTTCCTGCAATCCTCTAAGGTAGATCGTATTGCTGTCATACACATGAGGAAGCTAAGGATGCAGAGGCTAATATAGCTACTAATATGGGCTGCCATCTCAGGGTCACATGCTACAGCCCCAGGCTTTAACCACTAAACTGCCCTGGCTGTAGGTACACATCTTTCCTGTGGTAAAACTGCTTTAGAGAAGGGTATTGCATCACCCCTCCTAGGAACTGGCCCCAGGTGTAGTAAAAGCATACAGATTTAAGTTACTCTCCCCATAGTTGAATGTCACTTATTTTATATGTGCTGTGCTTAGCGGAGATAAGGAAGCAGTGCTCCTGCCCCGCCCCCCCCCCCCTCCCGCCCCGCGTAACCCTGGAAGACCAATCTTGGAGGGTATGTGTGACTTGAAACAGGGAACCTTGACAGTCTGTCAGCATCCCCGCTGTGCCTGGGGCCAAGTGGTTGTCTTGTAATTAAGTTGTGGAGATGCTGTGGTCTTGCTAATGTTTTAGAAGGAAGTGGCCAGGAAACAGTGTCTGAATGTTTGGAAGCCCTGAGAAGGGGCTGTCATCACACGTGGGGGCTTGGAAGCTCCTGGGGAAGTCACCCTGGGGCTGAGAGTGGTGGGGAGTGCCGGTGCATAGGGTCTGGAGCTGTGTCAGAGACTAGGAGCATGGGCCAAGCAAGAGGTGAGCTGAGCAAATGTTGGAAAAGTACTTCAGGGAAGATCTGTGAGTGGCAACTAGGATGCTGGACACTCCAACATCTGGAGGTTTGCAGGGGGAGCAGGGATGAGTTGGTGTTGAGATTGTGGGCTTTGTTTTCATCTTTGAAGGAAATAATTCACAGTGCTACATAAGCGGGTAAAGCAAGGCAAGGTTATCCCTCAGGTGAGGGGTAGAGGCTGAGAACCAGTGAACTCAAAGAGTCTGGAACTGGGTATCCGTGGAGAAGGACTCATTCATGAAGTAAAAATAATTGAATCATTTGAGACACGTTACCCATAAATTACCTAATTATTGGGTAATTTGTCCCCTGATAGTTCTGCCAACTATATCAAAATAGTATGCATTTACCACTGGATTTGTAATATGCAGTGGACATTTTGGGAGATGCTTGGTCATAAAGGTAATGTTAGAGTCCTAGGAGGAGAAATTCCTCAGGCAGGGAAGTATTTCAGAGCTCTGGAGTGTGCCCTAGGTTCAAATCCAGATTTAGGCTCTTACTGGTTTTGTTATTTTAGGCAAGTTACTTAACTTCTCTAAGTCCACATTTTCTTTTCTAAAACGTCGGATGGTGATAACACACCGAGTGCTTTTGTGAGCATTAGATAGTGCGTATGAAGCACTTCACACCTTGTTTGGTCCAGGGTCAATGTTTAGCAAATGTCAGCAGCTGTACTGTCTCTCTCCCATCCTCCCTGTCTTTTGATCACTTGGCCACTATACCTGGCCCAGACACTTCGTCTGGGGGCTGCCTTTGGGGCATATTTCACAAGCCTTTGATTACTGGCCTATCGATGAGACCAGCAGATCTGGGGCTTGACTTGGAAGCTCGTCCTGTTTATCAATAGTTTTCATCTTTTTTCCAGTTGTACTGAGCCCAGAAAGGAGACGTGTTAGAAATAACATCTTCTTCTTTTTTTAAAATAAACTTTATGTTTTTAATGTTTTATTTACTTTTGAAAGAGGGAGGGCAAGAGTGGAGGAGGGGCAGAGAAAGAGGGGGACACAGAATCCAAAGCAGGCTGCAGACTCCGAGCTGTCAGCACGGAGCCTGACGTGAAGCGTGAACCCACGACGGCGAGATCGTGACCTGAGCTGAAGTTGGACACTTGACCGACTGAGCCACCCAGGCGCCCCAGAAATAGTATCTTCTATGAGGGACACATTTCTTTTCAAGGCTTAGGTGAACTTCTGTTCTCTTGTCCATGATAGAACAGTTGGTTATCTTTTTGACAGCCTTTTATTTTCTGTGAAATAAGGATACATTGTATAACTTTCACAACGTTCTCTCCTTTTCTTTTAAATTTCTTCATGTTTTATTTTAATCTACAGAGACTTTAAGAAGACCCTATATTCTCATGTACAGAGAGGTTGTCAGACCTGTGTTGGCGTGGTAACAGAAAAGTTACGACATGTGCTCTGAATCTGTCCTCTGGAAGCCCCAGTTGCCAAAAACAGCCTATGGGCTCAGTGCTTGAACATAGCGGCAGTGGTATATTCACTGGGAAGCGGGGACTCTGTCATGACAAAGGGATGGCATTAACACTGTCTTGCCAATCCTGGTAGTGGTCTTGCAGCTGCATCATCTCTTATTCTGTAGATGTTAATGAATCGTAAGTCCCTGTTGACTGGCAGGAAGAATTGCCCTGGAGAGTCTCTATACCCATAAGCCAAAAAGAGAAGTACTAGCAAATAGCACTTATTAGTACTTTGGAAAAAAATTCAGTAAGTGGTGTTCAAATAATCAGGAACAGAGCAAGACAAAGCAGTAGGGCTTAGTTGAGAGCCTGGTCTCTGCAGCCAAACGGTTTGGATTGAACCAAGCTCTGCAACCTTGTAGTTACACATTCTCAAGCTAGCCATTCAACCTAAGCATGATATTTTCGATCCTCATAACCACATAAAATCACTTATACTTTTTATTCAATTCTGAGGCATTCTACCTCTCTGTACACACTTCAATGTCAGAAAATTATACGTGTCTTGAAATCAATGGATCCATTTAATGTTGTCGCCTCTCCCCCAAGAAGGCTCTACTTAATTGATGTTGCAATTAAAAAAAAACCACAAAAACTGTTGTCTTTTCTCAAGGAAGTATGATGACTCATGAGTCTGCACACATGTGCTGAATCTGTACCCTGTTTGAGAAGTATTAAACTGGTGGCTGGGAATGAGGGCGATGCCTGACCTATCCGTTGAAGGCAGAAGCCACATGCTCAGTGGCCAGAGCCTTCACCTGAGTCCCAGGGAGCTGGACTTTGGGGCTACAAAGGCTTCCTTGCATTCACAAAACACACGAGTTTCTTACCCATGCGGATCAGTAGGTATGTGTCTCCTCATCACTGAATTGAATTTGACATTGGATTTGCATTAACGTGAACTTAGAGGTAATTCCATTAAGAAGGCTGAACGTTTTAGAATCCGGGAAAAATAACTGTGGCAGGAATTTGTAACCAGGGAGCCTATGAACAGAATTCCAAGGTCTCTGAACTTGGATGAGGGAAAATAAATCTTCGTTGTCACTAATCCCTAGCCAAAATTAGCTTTCCCTTCAGTGATGAATGTCGACAACAAATCAGGGTAGTAGTTAGCATTGGAAATTACAGTACTTGTGAAATGTGACAGTAAATCCTGTTATTCAGTGTCTTAGTAAAGAAGAACAAATTCTGGGGTACCTGGGTCGCTCAGTCGGTTGAGCGTCCGACTTTGGCTCAGGTCATGATCTCGTGGTCTGTGAGTTTGAGCCTTGCATCGGGCTCTGTGCTAACAGCTCAGAGCCTGGAGCCTGCTTCGGATTCTGTCTCTGTCTCTCTGCCCCTCCCCTGCTTGTGTGCGCTCTCTCTCTCTCTCTCTCTCTCTCAAATATAAAATAAAAGAAACATTTAAAAAATTTAAAAAATAAAGAGCAAATGGGACTGTTTCAGAATTTGTTTTTTTAATTTTTTGATAGCTATATGTCAATAGATTTGTGTTCCTTTGTAATCCTATGTTTTTTATGTTTTTAAAAACAACATTCTGAGGAGTGCTTGGGTGGTTCAGTCGGTTGAGAGTCTGACTTTGGCTCAGGTCATGATCTGACAGTTCATGGGTTTTGAGCCTCGCAGATGGCTCTGTGCTAATAGCTGGGAGCCTGGGGCTTGCTTTGGATTCTCTGTTTCCCGTCACCGCCCCCCCCCCCCCCGCCCCTCCCTCACTTGTGCACGCTCTCTCAAAAAAAGTAAATAAATAAACACTTAAAAAACAAACAAACATCATTCTCAGAAGAGATTGATGGGCTTCCCCAGATTGCCAGGGGTGGTCCAGAGTAAAAAAGTTAACCCTGTTTTCTGGTATTTTGCCTCTATGTTAGTTCCAATTCTCAGCCATTCTTCTGTTTTCTTCTCCACCATGTCCCTTTGCCTGCACTCTGGACAGCTGAGATGTGGACTTTGGAAGGTTGAGTATTTATTGTGTTGCTGGCATCTTCCTATATTTTTGACTCTGGAAATGAAAATTGTTTGACTCTTTTGTCTGCGGTTTACACCGGTTTACATCTTAAAAGAGGAGACTGTCTTTAGCTCTTCTGCCTCTTCAGTACAATGCTGTCTACATAAACTTGCAGTGAAAGGCGTTGGTCCAATGACAGTTTATTGGAAAGCTGGATGCTGTGAAAACAAGACACAGAAAGCAGAGGACATTTAGGGAGTGCGGAGGAGAGGGAGAAAGAGCATGTGCGTGTACAAAGCGATAATATGAGGTCCGAGGGGAGAGCTGGTGGGGGCTGTGAAATGAGATGGGGAAATAGTACATCGGGTGGAATAATAAGGAGATGGAGAAGTAATTAAATTGAGGCTTTCCAGCCTACTCCTGATGGAAGCTTCTCCTTATCAAAATCTACTTTTGCTCCTGGGAACTGTCTCTATGTAGTTAAGGATGGATTCTTCACCCGTGTCTTCAATTACTTAAATTCAGTATGGAGTTTTCATGACTCCAGGCTTTCTGTGAAGGCTCCCTTACCTCCCAGGTAACTCCCTTATTTTAGTTCGAGTTGTTGCCAGAATCTTCTGATGTGGTGTGTCCAGGCTTTATATCGAAAACAGAGAAGCGGGAAAACTATTGATTTGTAGGAAATAGTGTCTACCTTTGAGGATTTGGAAGAGTTGGGCAAAGGGTAAAAACCAGTTTAAAAGAAAATATTTTTAGGTAAAACATTCAATAACAGAATGTTGAATCTTTGTTAGGCCAAAAGGGAAGTGTTACAGGTAAAGTGGATGCAGAACAGAATTTAAAGTGATAAGTACGCACTGATAGATCTTTAAATGGCTATGTTGAAATAGTCTAGGGTATTAAAAGAATTGTTCTGGTAATAGTAGAACCTAGGTTTGGGTTGCCTCGAGAGCACCCAAAACATGTTTTACTTACCATTTGGGAAAGACATGTTTTTTTTAATGTTTATTTTGAGAGAGAGAGAGTGTGTGCACGTGCATGCGCATGCATGAATGAGGGGGGAGGGGCAGAGAGGGAAAGAGAGAATCCTAAGCACTTACAGTGCAGAGCCCCACATTGGGCTTGATCTCATGAACCATGAGATCATGACCTGAGCTGAAATCAAGAGTAGGACGCTTAACCAACTGAGCTACCCAGGGGCTCCCAAAGACAGTTTTAATGAATGGTTGGATTTATGTGATCATAGTCTCTAAAAAACCAGTAACTTACTGCTTATATGTGTATGTTTCTTTAAACAATTTTTTTTTTAAGTTTATTTTTGAGAGAGAGAATGAGAGTGCTAGCAGAGGACGGGCAGAGAGAGAAGGAGAGATAGAATCTGAAGCAGGCTCCAGGAACTGTCAGTGCAGAGCTTGACGTGAGGCTCGAACTCACGAGCCATGAGATCATGAGCTGAGCCGAAGTCAGACACTTAACCAGCTGAGCCACCTAGGCACCCCCATATATGTGTATGTTTCTAATGACAACACTGAATTCAGATTGAGGGTAATCTGAACTAGGGACAAGACAATATATATAAACGCCATTAGACAGGAACTATATTACCTTCAAATACTTTTAATAACTAGATCTACTATAACAAACTCTTGTCTAGTATGTTAGTAAGGGTTCTATTCTAATAAATAAATACAATATCTTAGTCATATGCCATTTGTAGGTAGAAGTGTTTATAAAATGCTTTGGGGTTTTTAAGAATGTCTCTTAAATATTCGGAAAATCATTTTTATTTGCATTATTGGTTTCCCTATCATATCTTTTCTTTAGAGACAATGTTAAAATTTTGGATAATGTTAAACTTACCTAAGTTATCACATGTTACTGAAAAAAATAAGATGGGGTGAAGGTATACACAAGGCTGTTGAGAACATTAGTTCTCAAATAGTCTTTCTGTATCAAAGTCTTTTGTCACACGGACCACAGACCAACTTAGGAAGGTATACAGTTCTTGCCTTTTATCGGGCACTCTCGAAATCAGGGTAATGGAGAAGTAGAGGTGGGGGGAAGGGGGCTCAGTGTTGCCAGTTTATTAAGGAAAGCATGGGTAAACCCTTTGCAGGATGACCAAGCTCTCGGGACCTCTGTAGCCTTGGTCTGGAGACTTTGAAACTCCTTTCCATGCCAGCCTTAACAAACAAACAAACAAACAAACAAACAAAAAATCCAAACTTATTTCATAAAGTGTAGTGAAGCATTTAAACTCCAGCCACTTCCCAAAACTGAAGCTTTGTGTAAAGTCACCTTGGATTTCTGCTACAAAAACTGATGTATGTTACCGGTATTTGATCAGCACTGCCCCATTGTGATTTTAGACATTGGATCTTCACATTTGCTGCATCCACGTCTGGCTGTGGGAGGCACATTTTGTCCTGTTACAATATGGTAACATCCAGTCTACTTCTATCATTTTCTATATTGGAAATAAACATTTGAGCACATTCTAATGAAGTAATAAGCAGCTTAAGAGAAGTTAGAGGACATTGAATAATAGATGCTCATGAATGTGTTTTTGCATACTTGATCTCATACCTTCCTCTCCCCATTTGTATTTTTTCTTCCAGTTCACTAAGTTCTGTGACTTGTAAGTTGTGACCTGGACTTGTGATTTTAGAGGAGAAGTCAGATGACAATAAGCATTTTCTTGTAATAAGCATGCAAATCTTGTTTCTAAAATCATCCCTGGAGTGTGTGTATGTCTAGTGGAATGCAAAGCTTCCTAGAGAAAGGATGAAATTAGGTGAGCCTGAAGGAAGTATAAAAATCCTGTTTAATGACCCTGTTAGGTTTTTTTTATATAGATTAAGGTTATTAAATGCGGGATGGTAAGCCCGCCTGGAATATCTCACCCTGTGAGTAGCCGGTTTTGGCACTATAAACCGGGAAGACTTCTTTTGTGTCTCTGTGTATATAGTATTGTGTTATTGCAAGCCCTAAGGCCCTTTTCCTGAACAACATATGCTTACATGTGGCTCAGTTTTATGTGAGCCAAACCAATTTTCAGTCTAGTATGGGAGTTTATTAGTGTATGTGTGTGTGTGTGTGTGTGTGTGTGTGTGTGTGTGTGTTCAAGAGAGATTTTCGGACCTGGGTAATGAGACAGGGCCAGTTAAAGCAAAGCATTACTTAGAGATGTGGTTCAGTGATCACAGCCGAACTGCAAATACTTATGTTTATAAAAAGCCCTCATTACAGACCTTGAGTAGGCAAATGTCTTCTATTTGCACTTGCCTTTCTTTTCTACAGGGCTTTCCTGATGCTGTTCCCTCTTCTCTCGGGGACTGTTAACCTGTATCCCTCCCCACCTTGCCCAATCCCTGACTGGCACCTTTAGCCTACCTCCTTTACCCATGTAAATCTTGTTTATACCCCCTAGGGAGCTGCCCTTACAGAGGTACAAGAAAAATTCTGCCTTCATAGCTTACAAAGTGTGGCACTTTAAAAAGTTGTAACAAGCCAGAGGTGTTTCATAACCCAGTAGAAAAAAACTCTCTAGTGATGAAATCCAGGTCTATGGAAAAGGAGGTCATTGTGGGTTGGGATCCCTCTTCTCACACCTTTATGCTTTCCCTGTCCTGATAAGTTCCTTGATGTTTGCAGGCATCCCAAGGAGAGGGAGCCTACTGCAACATGCTTCAGAGGTATGGCATTTTGGTGTAGGGTGTGATTACGGGATACCTCTGATGGAAAGACGGTTGTAAAACCACCAGTGTATTTTCTCAGCTGTGCCAGAAATCTGGGTAAAATGAACATTAGACTATTAGTTTTGGCGTCATGATGCTGAACCACAAAGCCCTGTGGCCACTGCCCTGGCTACTTGCTGACCCGGTATCCTGGAGAGACCCTGGTCCTCCTAGACCTGACTCAGGCTGCAGCTGTGAGCTGCAGGCTTGGTGCCATCCGCATGGGCAAATGCAGGAAATGCCAAATGGCCTGGCAAGTTATACTGTGGCCTTTGGATCCTCTCTGAGCCATATGGTGCTAAAATGTCAAACTGTTCCCGAGTGTGGGCCATGATTGAGGAGGCTAGATAGAGACTGCACATTTCAGAGAAAGGATCCGCTGAGGCTTTTACTCCCCAACCGCTTTATCACTTTGTTACTTTCACCGACGTTTATTAAGTAGTGTTTGGTTGATAGTGGGCTACTTAGGTTGTGGGAGATACCAAAATACACAATAAAACAATCAGATGTTAATTTTTGGCAAGGATTCTATCTCCCGTGGTTCGTATAAATTGCACTTAAGGAACTGTCAGTAGAGGGAGGTGAAATGTATGGGTGATTTACACATAGATTTTAATGGGAAGAAACTGTCTTAGAAACTGAGGAAAAATGAAGAAACTAAGTCTCCCAAAAAGATTGTTAACATCCTTAGGTTGTGGTGGCAGAGATCTTACCTGAGACTATGCCTTGTCTCCGTTTCCATTTCAGCTTCTTTGTGCTATCTTCTGGCAATTGCCCTTGTTGATGGATTGACATAATGCCTTGAGAAGTTTACAGTATGTGTAGGAAAAGAAAACATAACAGGGACTTACAGATGATCCTAATCAAAACATCTACAAGTGCTAAGTGACTGAGGCCAAAGGGAATGTGGAAGTCCAAAGGGAGAGAGAAGAGGCTGAGTGATGTGGTTCAGATGAGGTTAGTCCTGGCAGGCTTCCGAGAGGAGATGGCCGGGCTTGGGTTTGGCCCATGTAGCTCTCCTCAGTCCCAATCTCTGGGCCTTTACGGAAACATGATTTTCTCATAGCACAGGGTATCTGACTGGTTGGAAAGAACAGGACAAAAAAGATGTTTGTACAGAGAGTTTTCCCCCCTGATAGGTTAGGGAGTCTCAGACGTTTACATGTGTCACCAAATGCAGAGAATGAAACACATATGTCAGTCTCAATTGAAACCTATGAAAAAGACAAGTCATTTCATGTCCTGGATAGAGATGCTGTAGCTTGAGAGATTTTTTGACTCTTATGAATCTTTGCTGTCTTCAATTTCAATAACTTCTTCCTGTTTTGGTTTATAAATACTCAAAAAAATTGTTTTCATTGTACTTATCCATATTTGACCATATGTAAGCTCAGCTGTTTGAAGCATTCTAGACAGCCCGTGTATGTGGCAGTGTTGTGCCGTTTCTGGGATGGGGTGCTCAGGAGTCAGCCTCTTCCTGTTGCCCCTGGCTGTGGAGACCTCATCTGTGACTGGTATTTAACCCCAAGCTGGGCAGTCCTATGGGGAATTGCTTCAGGTGGCCCAGACAAGGTGTTCTTTTTCTTTCTTTAAAACTTTTTATTTTGAACTAATTTTAGAATGACAGAAAAATGTCAAAACTTGTACAGTCTCCTCACATCTCTCATTCATTATGCCCCCCCAAATGTTAACATCTTTTTTTAATATAAAAATATTTATTTGGGGCGCCTGGGTGGCGCAGTCGGTTAAGCGTCCGACTTCAGCCAGGTCACGATCTCGCGGTCTGGGAGTTCGAGCCCCACGTCAGGCTCTGGGCTGATGGCTCAGAGCCTGGAGCCTGTTTCTGATTCTGTGTCTCCCTCTCTCTCTGCCCCTCCCCTGTTCATGCTCTGTCTCTCTCTGTCCCAAAAATAAATAAACGTTGAAAAAAAAAATTAAAAAAAAAATTTATTTATTTTGAGAGAGAAAGAGAGAGTTGGGGGGGGGGGGGGCGGTGGGGTTAGGGACAGAGGGAGAGAGAGAATCCCAAGCAGGCTCTATGCTGTCAGTGCAGAGCCCGGCACAGGGATAGATCTCACAAACTGTGAAATCATGACCCGAGCCGAAGTCCAGAGTTGGACGCTTAACATACTGAGCCACCAAGGCACCCCCCCCAAGTGTTAACATCTTATAGAACCATGTAATTGTCACCCCTACGTATCCACCGTCAAAGAAAGCCTCACATTCGTCCACAAGAAGAGGCATGTAAGAATCTGCTTTGTTGTTGTGCGCATAATGCAAAGTAAGTAATAACAAACAAATGGAAGAGTCCCTGTGTGATTTGTGTGTGATGGAATGTCACGTAATAATAGAAATAAATAAATGTCAGGTGCACCATTTGAGGGAGTAAAACCAAGGTGTAGAAGGGTGTCCACACCTTATGATACCATTTACCTCAGTAGGGACTTTGAATAAAGCCTCACCTTAAGACACACAGAGCGGTACTAGATGCTGTATATGCGTGTGAAGTAACAGTGTAAGCACTAGCACATGCATGTGAATGATTACACATAAAATCCAGGATCCTGGTTACTTCTCTGAGGTGTGAAGAATATGTGTGAGCTGTCTGTTGTACTTGTGACATTTAATTTTTTAAACTCAATGGCAGGAACTCTGGATCACTGTTCATTTTCTGAACTTTGTCAATGACTAAAATGTTTAACCTAAAACTTAGATACCAATAATGATGCCAAAGCCCATCCTGGCCATTCAGTGGAGATGTGCTCGTGATGATTGTTCCTGAGGGAGCAGTGCACCCTCAGAGTTGGAAGGCAAAGGAGAGAGGCAGCAGTTGATTTATTGGCTCTTCTACGTGGGTGAGATGTTCACCACGTCTGTAGTTTTCTGTGTCACGTGACCGTTTCCATGACTGGCGTTACAAGCCTAGTCTAACATGTAGAAAAAAAAATTAAGAGCCTGGAGCTTTTCAGGGAAGCAGAGTTGTCTGCTGCTCTGTACTCTGCCAGGGCTGATGGCCCGGGAGCCCACTCACGAGCCGTGTGGACTTGCGTGAGGTGTTCAGCCTTCGGTGGTGCAGTTTTGTCATCTGCAAAAGGGGCATAATAATAATATGGATGTTTTCAGGACTGAGTCAATGCATGTGGAACCTGTAGAGCCTGTTTTCTTCTCTCCCATCTGGTTCGAGGACTCCTTTTATTTGATTTCCAGAGGATTGGATTACCAGATACCTTAAATTTGAAATAGCTACCTGTCCTTAAGAATTGGGTGACAGTTCCATTTAAAAAGCATGTATTACTGGCTGCTCTTGAACAGGTGGAATGTATAGTGACCCTGGTCCCTGTTGGCAACACTCGTGTTAACTGTAGGTAGACAGGTACCCGGCTGAGTGTAGTTCTAGCACTCCCTTATGTCTCCTGGACACCGAAGCAGCCCATTTAGTGCCATCTGTTGTCTAACAGCCACTCTGCCCGGTGACATCACCTGCCTGGCCCCCATTGGCATTTGAGTTTGCAGCCTCCATTTGAAAAGGTCTGTAGTGATGCAAATAGGGAATTGGATTACGTGCCAGTAATTGGGGCTCTCCAGAGAAACAGAACCAGTAGGGGATTTTATAAATATTCTCTTCATATTATACCATATATATATATATATATATATATATATATATATATATATATATATATATATGGAAACCCTTGGGCAGCAGGTGATGCCACTATCTCGAGGCAGAATTTCTTCTTTAGGGAAATCTCCGTGTTTGCTCTGAAGGCATTTCCACTCATTGGATGAAACCCTACTCACATTATCAAGAGCAATTGTCCCTTTACCTGAGTCATTAAATATACTTGTCAGCATGAATGTAAAAAAAAAATAAAAAAGTAATTGTCTTAACCTAAAGTCAGCTGCTTGAAGATGTTGACCACATTAACAAAATACCTTCACAGCAATACCTAGGTTAGTATTTGGTAGAATAACTGGGTACGATAGCCTAGCCAAGTTGACACAGGAAACTAACCATCACAGAGTACATCCTTTTGAGCAGTCTTGTAATATATATGTGGCACCTATAGAGTTTTTTCTGTCCTTTATACTAGAGGATTGTGGTAGCATTTAGGATTTTTGAAGGGGTTGAATGTTAAAAACTGCGGGAACCCTTGAACTTTGCAAAGAAAGCTGCTGTGTCTGGGCTGGGATCTGTGAGGCAGTAGATTGGTGATCGATGATGCAGGATGCTTCCTCGGGTGGGGGATGACAGGGAAGCTGGGTTTGGTAGTCCTGATCATGCCATTCAGGGTTGGGAATGGTCATGAGTAGACTCTTATGGGAGTTTAAAGGAAGACAGGGCAATTAGGAGGGACTAGATTTGTTCACCAGCTGTAGAGCCTCTTGCAAACCAGGTGTACAGGTGTGTGTTCTTGCTGCTCAAGGTCAGGTATTAATACGGGTCCTGCATACATATCACTATCATTTGCCTCATGTGGCTTTTTGTGCATTGGAAGGATGCCAACAGGGCTTAAAAGGAATTCTCCCAAAGCCTTCTTTGTTTGTCAGAGATTTGTGTAGAGCTGCTATAGAGAGGCTGAACCGCAAGACAAAAGCAGTCCTTCCATGTGTGTGTCTCTGCTTTTTTTTTTTTATTCTTCTTTTTTTAATGCATCGGGTAAGATGATTTTGAGCTCGTCTTTTTTATTTTTGTTGGTGGCGGAGTAGGGAGTTTGATTAAAGTCTCAATACTCCATTTCTACATGTCTTTACAGAATTCACAATTACTTAAAAACACTAATATATGTGTTTTATTTCCTTGAAAAAATAAACTGGCTAGAAAATCTGAAATTAATCTTAAGGAAGGACACAAAAGCCTCAGAAACTCAGCCCTAGAGTTTAATCTCAAAAAGTATGTCTTTTTGTGGAATGTCCTGAGATACTGCAGAGCAAAATGTAAAAACAGAGTCTGGGCTCTGGTGTGGTCTGAACATTGCTGCATCAGAGTGAGGGGCAGTGTCTAGTGAGGGAGGTGGGGGATGGGGGCACCAAGATGTCTACATTTCAGTGTTTCTTGTACTAGGTGAGAGCACAGAGCCTTGTATTGGTTGGTTTGTTATTAGAACTGATCTTCTACTTTTATCCTTCAATGGAACCTTGCGGATTCGCCCTTGGTTTTTCTTGGGAGAATTCTAGCTGAGTTAGTGTTTATTCTTGGACTCAATTGCAAGCTTTTGGGAGAGAACAGCAGTGAATCTGGGCTTGGGAGCTATGGTGTCCTATCTTGGCTCAGTTGGTCCCTTAGTTTTACAGCCTTAAGGCAATCACTGGGGTCCCTTTTCCTTCATCTCAACCACAAGGGTTTGAGTGGGATGGTAACTAAAATTCTAGGTACACTGTATTTTACTTTCTCTATAAACTTGTCTTGGCAAAACTTGCAGCTTGAGTGGAGACCCTCATGGTCCCTTGATTCCTCTGCTTTTTTCCCCAGCTAACATCCGCTCTGTATTCAGTGCTGCCCAGGGTCTGTCACATCAACAGCTTCTGTCAATGTCTCGGCCTCTTGCTCTCTTCAAACCCCAGGCTCTGCCATCACCTTCTTCCTCCTCAGTCATTACCACTGCCCTTTCGGCAATCTTTATTGGTTCTCTTAGTTGTGTGGCCTTGACTTTATTATATTTTTCAGGGAAGCTTTTAATTATCACTGTTGATCTGTAAAGCACTTACTATTTTATCACACCTGGCTACGGAAAGTGTCAGCCTGCCACTGAATTTGTTAATTTGATACTTTGCCAGCTCCCTCTCAGTTTAGGTTAAACAAGAGAAATCCCGTTCTCTCATACTCTAAGGTTAGACTTAGGTATTATTCTTTTCCTAAACTATGTCTTTTCCACAAATTGTTCTTTATATTTCACAAATGGTAGTCTTGATGAAACTGCTACATAAAAAACAAAACAAAACAATGGGAGTGACTCCTGTTGGGATTACTGGTTATTGGTACCAGAAAAGCTTTTTTTCTTGCAGCAGACTGCCTTGCTTTGGGGATTAATAATGTTTAGGGATGCCTGGGTGGCTTAGTCAGGTGAGCATCCGACTCTTGATTTTGGCTCAGGTCATGATCCTGGGGTCATGGGATCAAGCCCCACACTCAGCATGGAGCCTACTTAAAATTCTCTCTCTCCCTATCTCTCTCCCTTCCTCCGTCTCTCCCTCTCCCTCCCCTCCCCCACCGTCCCTCTCCCCACTTGCACTTTCTCTCTCCCTAAAATAAAAAATAATATTTTTGTTCAAAGGAATCATTCCTTTTGGGGTGTATTTTTATGCTTCCTGCTCACCAGGCAGGAGGTAACTTCTTTTGTCATTTGAGAGGTGGCCAGACTCCATGCCATGAGCAGTTGATTTGGCTCCATTCCATTAGCAGAGGCCCTGGTTTTGAATGTGCATAGTTTGGTTGCGGGAGCTGCTGCTGTGGGTGCCAGCGGCTTCTTGCAGGAGTGGCCAGCTGGGGCAGAGTTGGCTGTGGACAGGGGTGCTGTGAGGCGTGCTGCGGCGTCTCCTCTCACAACCTGGGCCTGTGATAAGCTCTTCTAATCTGTTTGGAGTCAGGAACCAGTCCTGTTCTCTTCCAGTAGGGTATTCTGCCATTCTGGTGTTCATACTTGGTACACCAGAATATGTAAATATGTTCATACTTGGAACACCGAATATGTAAATTGTAAAATTCCCTCGGCCAGTGCTTTCTTGATCATTCTACTTCAGCTCTACCAAAGATAGTAGCCCATGTTCTCTATTCACAGTCAAAGTAAGGGTAATAATTGTCCTCCTGTATTATATTCAGGCCAAACCACTGAGAACATACTATGTGCCTTTCTGGACAAAAGATTTTTTAGGAGGATGTTGACAAATTGGAGTGGATCCAGAAGTGGGCAAGTTTTAGAAACCATGCCCTATGGAGGTTGATTGTAGGGAAGGAATTATTTAGTCGTGTGGTAGATGATAATGGCTAACAATTTACCAAATGTTGATTGTGTGCCAAAACTGGGCAAAGGGCTTTGTGTGTGTTATTCCATATAACGCACACAGAAAGAGCCTGTGAGGCAGGTATTGTTTTTAGCCCCACTTTACGCATGAAAGAACTGAGGGACAAGGATCTTCACTCAGGTCAGGGTCAACCACCTAGTACATGGGGGGACTGCTGTGGGACCCAGAGTGACCAGTGATTGTAAGATGCATCATTATTTTATTTGTATTTATAAACAATTCTAAGAAAAATTGCTGTTATGACACACGATTTACGGTAAGGCCCCCTCTGCTTTTATAATTGTTAAAATGTGAAGGAAGCATGTCTTAGATGGAAAAATGTTGTTCTGTGTTCTTCTAGATTCGGGACCAAAGGACCAAGCTGTAGGAAGACTTTAGTTCAAGGAAATGGTTTCTGCCTTGTCAGAGCAGCTGAGAAATGTAACCTCCTGCGTCAGAGGGCTTGACACATAGCAGGGGCTCAGTGTAAAGTTCCCCATCATGTAAGCGTCGACACTGGCCAAAGGATTTTTCCTGTATGATGTAAAGGGGTTTAGGTGATTGGGTAGAAGGTGAAATAAATGAACTTGTAGTACCACCCTTTCAGATCCTCACTTTTTTTTTTTTTTTAATGAAATACAAAGGGTACCACGTAGCAATCACAAAAAATAGAAAATGTGCTTAGCAATTGTTTGTGCCAATCATCCATACATAGAAGCATGTGACCCATGCTTCTTTCTTCCTTTTCTTTCTCTTCCTTTTTTTTTTTTTTTTTTCCTCCCTGTCATTCAAAAGCATGGCTGGTAATATTCTATTTTATTTTACTTTTCTCTCGGGTTAAATCCAGACTTTCTGGCTCACAATCGGAGGCTTGCTCCACTTGCACCCACCTCATCTTCCCTGATGTTGGTTTCCCCTCCAGATCTCATAGCTGATTCCCATTGTGCTTCCTGTTGAAAAGGAATTACGAGCTATCATAAATGAAAACTCTTAGCACCGTGTCTGCATACACATCAGCCTTCTGGGAAATGTCGGTGCTCTCCGTTTTCTCATTTCTCCAATTATCCATTCATCTCTGCTTTTCAAAATCCTATTCATCCTTCAAAACTCCATTTATATTGGATCTCCAAAGAGACTTGCATGACCACATAAACTAGTGATAATTTGTGTCTTCTAGACTCCTAGAGTATTTTGTTTGTATCATTCTGATGGTATTTACAACATTTGACCTTGAACTCTAATTATTTGTATGTGGTCTTTTGTCCTCTGGTCTTTTGTCTTGTAGACTCCTAGAATATTTTGTTTATATCATTCTGGTGGTATTTACAACATTTGACCTTGAACTCTAATTATTTGTATCTGGTCTTTTGTCCTCCACCTGTTTATAAACTCTGAGGGTGGAGACCAATCCTCTCCACATAGTCCTCCCACAGAGGGCTTGCCACATAGCAGGTGTTACATACATACACTTGTGAGTAAGTGAATAAATTAGTGAATTTTGTAGCAGAGTTATCTTTTCATAAATGTCTAGATTAAGCTAATAAAAATTATTCTGTGTTCCCTGAGTGTACTGTACTTTTATGTGGGACTGTGAATCGTGGCATGATTTTAGGCTGAGTGATTTTTACAAGACAGACTAGGACTGCAGATGAGAAATAAACCACAGAAAGAACAATCTACAAGCAGATAATGGCTTTTTGTTTGTTGCTAGTTCTTCACTGTTTCTGTACTTAACAAATTTTAAAACACTTATGTTAGAAATAAAATGAAACAAGTTTTTTTTTCCCTCAATTTCCTTATAGACTTAAAATTTTGCAAGCTACTGATTTTTGTTATGAACCATAGTGAGGTAAAAATTTATGAAAGCATGTTTAGTTTATAGTTAGTTTGGGCCAATCTTTGGAAATTGGCCCAAAGAATTCTCCTTTCAACCTGTGGCAATGGTGTATGACAGGAGAAATCTGATTAGTTCTTGATTGTTTTGCTTAATCCTTAGTTTTCTTCTTTCAGCTGAAGATGTAGATGAGTATCTGGGGGCAGGTGGCTTGGAACTGGGATGAGCGTGGAAGGGAATGGACGGAGGTGGTTGGGATGGTTGGTGTTTCTTATTATTTTCTCTACCCATTAGCTTTTCCAGTTGTCCTTTTAGATATTCCTGGGAAAGCAACAAAATTCAATTTTTTATCATTGTATTATGGGGGTAGTTTGGTGGGAGGAATGTTTAGAATTTTATGTCACCCTTGGAAAAGAGAGAGAAAAGCTGCTGGGTCTATTTTTCTTTTAAGTTTTTGATGGTTGAATTTCTAGTCTAGATGTTCTGTAATTGGTTACATAATATTCTGCATGCAGCTTAACCAAGACAGCAATCGAGTGGATGGAATACTGAAGCTTGGATTGATGGCTTTCTGTTGATTAAAGGACATAAATTAAGAACGTGCTTTAGGGAATAGAATTTAATAGATAAGTTTGGCTATAATTGGCTATTGGAATAAGTTTAATATCCTGTGTAATTTTCCCATTCCGAAAATATTTTTTTCTCGAGTACCTACTATATGTTTGGTACTGTTTAGGGAAGAAGAGAGAGAGAGATTGAGATTTTAATGCCCTAGTTTTGACAAAAGCATAAAGAAGGAGAGAAAGGGAAAGCTTAGATACTAAAAAGTCATTTACTTTCATGGTTTTAGCTATTTTTAAATGACTTAAAGTTCACTGCATCTTTATCAATAAGCTTGGATCATATTTACTTGAAAAATATACTGGCTTTTAGTTTACCAGTATAAAAGAATCAATTTAAAGAGCCCTACTCAGAATAAGAATGTCTTAGTTAAAGCAAATTGTGTCTTAGTTGGAACAAAATTGATTGACCAAGGATTTAGAAAGAGTAAATTATATGGAAAGGACTTTATTGATTAAGGATTGTATTTGCATTTAAATTTTATTTGTGTGATATCTTTTAAGGGTGAAATAAATTTTATAGCAATCAGGGGTGAATAGTGATTAATAAAATTACTGAAGTAAATATATTTTTTTGTCATGACATAATACTGCTGCTCTGAGAAATGGAGTACAGTTCATTGAATCATCGGCCAGGTCTTTTCTTTTCTTTCTTTTTTTTTTTTAATTAAAGACGATAACACACATGAAGGTTTTTTGAAACATATACCTTGATATGCTTATTACTTTAAAATCTATCTTTTTGGCCTTAGATGTATTTTCTACTATAACTTTTTAAAATTATGTTGAAATATCAGTGCAAACACTGCCACAGTTCATTGGGTCCCTGCCATGTCCACATCTGACGTCTTGGGAACAGATTACTTTGTGACTTTAGGAATTTGGTGGTTTTCGATAGTGGATTTACCTCTCCCTCAAGCTGTTGGTGTCAGTGGAAGCTTTCTGCGAGTGAGTGAGGAGGAATGTTGTTATTGGAGAAAACCCATTCTATTAATCTCCTTTGTCTTGAGACTAAATTCTAAAGGGTATGGGACTTGGTCTAATTAAAATTAAAATGATTCTGAAGCACTTTAAGGGAGTGAAGAATTAAAAGTAGTGTGAGTAGTATGAATAGTGCATTTATATTTTTCCAAAGACCAAGTTGACATCACTCAGAGTAGGGGCTATTTTACTTTGAAAGCCAAATCCTAGCTTCCACTATGGTGCAAGTTTCAACAAATAATAACCTGGCAACATGTGATACATTCTGATATTTTCTTTTCCATTCTGTTCCATTCCTGTGCACTCCATCCATTCAAAAAATTGATTTCATAAACCATTTTAGGAACCATTAATGAGACATAACTCACAATTTGTGAGACTCCGATCCAAAATGATGATTTTCCACAGAATCAATCTTTGTCCTTTAGAAGCATGCATTCAGGCAGCCTTTTTATACCATATTCTTTGTCATTCAGTCAAAGAGGCCCAAAATTCAAAGATGTAATGATAAGATTAAACAAGAAAGCACGGCTTATATACTTGAGGAGGTTTAAGAGAACACTTATAACAAAAACATTTGTAGAATGGCAGGATAAACTCTGCCTGGACCAGCCGTGGATTCCATTTTGGTTTCTACCTGGCTACAAAGAACTATACCTGGACATGCTTCTACATTTCAGAGACTCAGTGACTCCAGTAGGTACACACATGACCATATCACCCTTGCCTGTCACCTCCTCTCCTTCCAAGTCTTGTTATTTTTTAAAAATGTTTTTATTGTTTATTTTTGAGAGAGAGCGCGTGTGTATGCGTGAGTGGGTGAGGGGCAGAGAAAGGGAGGGACAGAGGATCCTAAGTGGGCTCTGCACTGACAACAGTGAGCCAGATGTGGGGCTTGAACCCACGAACTGTGAGATGATGAGCTGAGCCAAAGTCGGATGCTCAACTGACTGAGCCACCCAGGCGCCCTGTCCCCCTCCAACTCTTGAAAGGAGAGTTAGGACCTGTAGCCCCATTCTCATTAGGTTGGAATGAAGACCTGGAAGTCTCAGGAGAACTTCAGTGTTAGCTATGTAGGTAATTCTGAAGTTGATGGGTGTGTGGTGATTCTGGAATTTGGGATTCTAAATGCTAAGAAACCTGAATACTAAATAGATTCGTCCATTTCACTTCACATGATCAGTTGAAATTTGGGAGTGAAACTTGGCACTTCTGACAGTCAGGATTAGTTTATGTGGGTCTCATGCTTAAGGAATTCTGCAAGGAGGATAGGTCTGTCAAGCCATGGGGGCCAAGTGCCTAAGAAGGAGTATAAACCGGGAGTACATTTTCCTGAGGCCAGGCAATATTCTGCTCATCCTTTACTAACTGTTCTCCATGTATTCCATGCTACCTCCTACTTTGTAACCAAGGACATTGAATGCAGCTGGAAGGGCAAGACTGAAGGCCTTTAAAATTGTTTTTCCCTTAAAGCATTTATCCATACGCCTTGCTGTGTGTATGCATGCCTGTGGTCTGTAGTTTCCTCCTTTAAGGTCCTTTCAGGGGAGGGATGCCATCAATCTTCGTGCTGTTTCTAGATACCATCTCCGTGTGAATGTTTGTTGATTCTATTTTTAACATTGCATCCTTTGTAGGAGCTGCCACCAGGCTGGGATGACCACATGTCCTGTCCGTCCCCCCCCCCCCCCCCCCCCCCCCCTGCCCCAACCTTTTCCTGGTTAAGGTCCATTCTTTTGTTCGCAATAGCTAGAAACCCCTTTGGGATGGCAATCTGCTTAACTGTGCTGAAACAAATTTCAAGTAAGACTGTGCCTTTGAAACTGTGTGGCTTAAGCCTCTTCAAGAATTCCTGTAGTTAAGACAAAATAACCACAGAGAAAATGACCTCTGGTTCTGAAGCGGGGGGCCAATTTACATGGGGTTAAGGGATTGTATCAAAGTGAAACTAAACTAAACATGAGGACAGTCTACTGTTTTCCTAATGGTCTGAGAAGCTGCCAACCTGCACTCCCACATCCCTTTCATCTTAGCCCTCACTACAGATAGTAATAAATGCTTCAGAAATCAGATTTTTTTGACGCTTTCAGGCCCACAATGATAATAAGTGGATGAAGGCCCCTTGTGTCTGAGTTTGTCTTCTGCCTACCGCCAGGCATCAGCTTTCTTTCCAGGGATGGAATTTAAAAGCGTCTCCCCCTTCTCCCATACCAGTGTATCAGTTTGAAACCAAGCAGTTTGTTATGACCATACTTGGTTTTTTTTTCCCCTTTCTCCTTTCTTGGGTCACTTGGGTCATATCTCTCCTTGCCCTGTAACATCTGTGCCATATGATTTTTCTCCTGTCATATCTATTACTTGCCCTGTAACATCTGTGCCATATGATTTTTTGTGTCTTCCTCTTTAGCTAGTATGGTACTTGGTTCATTATAAGCACCTGATAAATGCCCGTAACAAAAAATAAGTGAATGAATAAATAATGTCTATATCACATTTTAATTGTTTCTTGCATTGCACCATGCATGCATTTGTTCATTCGTTTACTCAAAAAACATTATTGAGAGGCACTGTCCTAAGGATTGAGGCTATAAAGAGCTGAAGGCAGTTATTAACTTTCAGAAAGCCCATAGTTTATGAGATGTAAAGGTTCTTGGCTTCTTCTTTGTCTTATAAAAGCTGTGGACAATTAAGTACCTCATGAGGTGGATGATTCACTCTGATATTAGTCCATTAAGTTAACATCCCTATATCCTGCTGGAGTCGCTGGCCTCCCTGGGTAGACAGGAGATCATATTACTGCATATATTTGATGCTCTGGTTGTTGTAGACCCATTGGTCAATCATGGGTCCAGGACATTTGAAAACAATCTCAGGAGCTATAAGGAGAGCTGATCCCATCCAGCACATGGCATATAATTCATACTCAGAGTTTTAGATTAATTCAGAAAGCAGAAGACAGCTCAAAACTACAAGTAGCAGGATCACATTTGTTAGTTTTAAGACATATTTATGGGAGATGGCATGGCATTTCCTTGATAACATGGGGTTTTTCACTATTATAAGCCTGTGTATTTCAAAGCTAACTTGACGTTGGGAGAAATGGCTCTATTTATTGTCTAAAATACTGGAAGTCAAATGGATTTATTTTTGGTAACTTTTACTGATGTAATGACTTGACATAAAATAAAGACTCTGTTCCAGAGATTGTGAATTACTGCCCATCTGAATTCAACTTTGCAGTGCCATTAATATTTTACTGCCACAGTGAACAAAGCTGTTAAATCTGAATCAAGAATTACTGGCTCCTTTTGGTAGGACATCACTGTATTTTTACTCACTTCCTGTACATTTTACTTCCCCCCCTGAAATTAACAACTTAAAACATGGCCTAAATATGTTTTGAGAGTATAGACCTTTGAGAAAGAGCAAGATTATATCAAAAAAAATTTTTAAAAATTGGAGTATGTTACGTGAGATTCGCTTAGCTTTTGTATATAATTTGGGCTAGTGTTTTTGATATCTTTCATCACTGGCTTACTTCTCCTTCCCCAGAGAAAAATCCACTTGCTTCACTTACAAAACCGACAAAGCATTGTGTTACCATAAGTAATGGGAAAATTGTTAGCACCGTGATACCTTGTTTATATTAGCTAGCAAAAGGTGTGCGTGGGAGGAGGAGAAATATAACCTAGATATCTTAAACAAAATGTAAATAGAAGTGTTAAGAGACCACCTGTCATTGGTGGAACATGGCAGGTGTGTGCCCATGAACTTGAAGACTTTGCGCCTGTAGCATGGCACTATGGACCTTTAAGGTCTGGTGCCACTGCTTTTCCCACGGATATGTTGTACTGTCGTCACACTCCCATCCCCCTTGCTGGCAGGTCTCTGAGCCTGGGGTGCTGTCCTAGGCCTGTGGCTTCCTGGAATGCTTTTTCGTCTAGTTTTGCCAGGTGACGTCCTCCTCAACCTTCAAGCTCTGCTCAGATTTCACTTCTTGGAGGAAGCCTCCTATGACCTTTCCAGGCAGAGTCAAGTGCTTCCACGTCTAGGTGCAATGAAGGCCTTGCTCATTTGGATCAGGATCCCGAGGGACTCAACCCTGAGGGAATGGCTTTGCTGAAAGCCGAAGACTGTGAATATATTCAGACATTTGCATTTGCATTTTCTTCCATTATAAAAGGTGTGGTATAGAGAATTGCGTGATGACTTAAGTGACATGGGTCATAGTCTTCCAGTCTGCTGCTAGTTTGAGGAACTTTGGGGAAATCACAACCTCAGAGAAGAGCAATATTTCCCAGCCTGTTGACAGGTATCTACCTATGGATGAGCTAAAAATCTGCTAGAAGCCTTTGTTGTTGTTATTGTTGTTGTTTTAGCTTCTAATCTTGATTAAAATTCTAGACTCACGGAAGGTTACTCACACATGAAGAGTTCCATGTACCCTTCACCCAGCTCCCCCAAAGAGGATGCCTTATTTAGCTGTAATACAGCATCCAAACTAGAACATTGATATGGGCATATTACTGTTAACTAGACTGCATACATTGTTCAGTTTGTACGTGCACTAGTGTATATGTGTATAGTTTGATGCAGTTTAACCCATGTATGGATTCATGTAATCACCACCACAATCAGGATAAGACTGTTCTGCCACCACAAAGGACTCCCTTCTGGTAGTCCTTTTAAGTGCACCCATGTCTGCACTGTGTCTGCCCTGCTAACTTCTTGTCTGTCCTCCATTTCCATAATCTTGTCATTTTGAGAATGGTGTACAAGTAGAATCATGCTGCATATAATCTTTTGAGATGTTTTCTTTTCCTAAGCATAATGCCTTAAGATCTGTTGAAGCTGTTGCTTCTATCAGTAGTTCTTTTATTGCCGAGTCCTGATCCATAGTATATAAACCAGTTTATTTAACCATTCATTCCACTGAAAAACATTTGGGTTGCTTACAGTATGGGGCTATAATGATTAAAGCTGTTGTGAATGTTTATAAACAGGTTTTTGTGTGCATATAAGTTTTTGTTTCTCTGGGATAATGCCTCTGAATACAGTTACTAGGTCATGTGGTAAGTGCATGTTTAGTTTTACAAGAAACTGCCAAATTGCTTTCCAGAGTGACTATACCATTTGACATTTTCATTGCATCCCAGTAATGTATGAGAAGGCTCAGTTTTTTGTTTTGCTTTTTTATTTTTTGAAAGTTTATTTATTTATTATGAGACAGAGCGTGCATGCACAAGTGGGGGAGGGGCAGAGAGAAAGGGAGAGAGAGAGAGAGAGAGAGAGAGAGAGAGAGAGAATCCTAAGTAGAACCCGATGCAGGGCTTGAACCCACAAACCATGAGATTGTGACCTGAGCCAAAGTCAGATGTCCAACTGACTGAGCCACCCAGGCGCCCCCATGGGGCTCAGTTTTTAAGGTAATAGTACCTTAACCCTGACAAAGTCATCTGAGGTACAGGATTCAGAATCTGCTAGGACTGGAAAAGAAGACTACTGGTTTCTTCCCTTGCCAACAAATATGAAGGGGCTGTCTAAATTATGTGTTTATGGTGCTATTTGTCTAAATGAATGTTTTTAAATAAGGAAACCATAACTGTAGATGCTCTTTGCAAAGGCACTTTTGCACATACTATTGGTTATGTAATACTGGTTTACTTTGTTGTTGCTTTTTGGTGTTGTCATTGGCAAACATTTAGTGTGACACTGCTGGTATAAGACACCGAGGGGGGACACCCTGATCTGATAGGCAGATATAAACTTGGGGGTGATGAAGCTGGTGTGTAACTCACAGCTCTTCCCCATTTTAACTGCAGATATTTGCGCTTTAGCTTCGTCTTTAATTTGGATATGATAATAGCTAATTTGCTGGGCTGTTGGGCCTGAATAAGGTAATAACATAGCTTGCTGGATTATAGTAGATACCCAGGAGATCTCTGTCTTTGAGGATTTTAATGTTAGGTCTTTTTCATTAATTTTCATGTCGATTAAAATTGCTTCTGTTTTCATGGACCCTAGTTTTACAAAAGAGAGAAAAATCCATTGCTATTTATTTATTTATCCATTATTTCTTTCTTTGTTATTTAAGTATTCTTTAATAAGAATAGTGATGATGAACATCCCATTTATTGGTGACATATTAGGTGTGAAGCCATTGTCTCATCTATACTCCATAGCAGATCCACGAGTAAGTATGCTTATAATACCCTTTTTTCAGATGAAGGAAACCAAGGCTTAGAGAGGCTAATTAACTTGATGAAGACTGGTATATCTTGGAATTGTAACCAAACTGTCTTGTCTCTAGTGCTCTAGTCATTATTCTACATCCCCTCTTCAAATGCACTTCCTTGCATGGTACAGGTGATAACTGAAGTGCCTTAGTTGCTAAATTTATTGTGAGCCAACCTACTGAGAGGTACTTTCGAACTCTGTCCAGAAGTCAATGTAAGCATTGACTATGTAAGCAACCACACATAATTCAGAAAGAAAGGATCTGACTAACCTTAGTATGTTTTAAATAACTGGTTTGGATTTTTGAGAGGCAAGATGATTACTCTAAATGACATGATAGAGAAGGCCTGGGGTCACCCTGTGGGGGAGGGAGAAAAGCATTGTCTCTGAAACATATGATTTTTTTCCCCACACGCTGTAATTTAAATCGTAAGGATATTATAGAAAGTCGTAGATATTACGACTCAAGTGAACTCACCCATCTCTTCATCAGGGATGTAACTTTTATTAAAGTGTATAGTTCATTATTGTTTATAATTTCAATTTTGGTGGAGCTATGGAATCTCAGATTTGTGGTTTTCACAGAGAAGCCCCAGTTTAACTAGTGCTTTATATGCTTACACACGAAGCTTCCTTTTGAAAATGTGGTGATATTTGGGAAACCAATCGCATTTTTGGTATGAGTATCTCATCTCGGTCTGTTTATTTCTTATCACTTTTCTGCACACTAACAGATTCAAATACAGCCTATGTTTTAGAAACAAGCAGGCTATAGTTAGGAAAGTGATTTAAAAAAAAAAGAAACTAAATTATACATGAAGTTTATCCATAAATGTATCACTTTAAAGAATGTGGGTTTGTTCCTGGAATTAAAAACAAAGATATTGAACACGTGTTTTCTTGTTTGTTTAATGATATTTAATGAATAGCTCCTATGGGCCAGGCACTGTGCTAGGCAGTTGATAACACATTATTTTATTCTTAAAATGGTCTTATGACGTAGTTGGTGATATTGTCTCCATTTTATAAATAAGAAAATGAGGTTTCCCAAGTCACGTGGCCAGTGAGTAGCTAGACCTCTCTTCGCTTACTGCTCTTCTGTTTCCAGCCTGTGATCTTCCCTCTCTTAGACTGGAGGAAGGAAAAATAGGGCTGGGCTCTGTTCCTTGGCCAGAAGAGGCGTTGTGCTGGAATTATCCTTTAGTGTGACTGTGAGGTCATAGGTAGAATACTTGTCATTTTATTTCTTATTGAAGTATAAATGGCAACGTTTTTCCATGTGAACCGTTTCTCACTCGTTACATATAAGAAGTTGTAGAGAGTGCTGGTTTATGATGTCACTTTAGATGTTTTCTCCATGGTCCAGAAAACTAAAAACCTTATTCTCATGATAAACTCCTGATTATAATTAGCACAAGGACAGAGCAGTAGGGGTGCCACCTAACTATAGAAGATAATAGAAGAAATAGAAAAAAATAGAAGATTCCTTCTATCTAGATACTGTGGATAGATTCCTTCTATCTAGATACATTCCTCCTATTGTGGTTTGGAACGTATTTTTTAGTTTTGAAAGTAGATTTCCCTCCTTATTACAGCTGATTTGGGGTGAATGAAAATTTAGTTTACCTGCCTTGAATTCTAGCAGATGGACGTAGTAAAAAGATAGTTCAAGGTCATACTGGATCCAGAATGTAAAATTTACCATGAGTATTCCAGGGTTAAGAGGTTTCCTATCTTGACCTTGATAGCAGAAATTCCAAGTGTGATTTGCTTGAATTAAAGAAATGATTGATGGGAACTGGATTTAGTTAACGAGGTCTTTATTTTGACTTTAAGTCAAAGGTTTGTTCATGGTACTTTTTGCAAAGACAACCATCCTTTCGTGTTACTCTTTTGTGATGCTGATTTTTTTATTGCTGCGTATGAGAGAATTGTAAGTGATCTTGATTTTGACTTTATCATTAGAGAAATAGAGGGTTTATTGTGTGTTTAATTACTTAAAGACAAAAACCTAGTCTTTATAATGAAATGGAAGATAAAGTACATAGCAAATAACACACAAAAAGGATCAAACAAAATATAAAAAATAAATGTACATATTTCTGTCATCTCAATGAATGCATTTGGGCTAAACATTAGAGGGTTCAAATTCAGATTGAGTTTTTAAAAATCCAACTAAAAGCTGTTTATAAGAGATAGTCTTGCAACATGGTGACCCACCTCTAAAGTAGTCAAATTCATAGAAATAGAAAGTAGAATGGTGGTTTCCAGGAGTCGGGGGGAACAGGGAAGGCAGAGCTGCTGTTTAATGGGTAGGGAGTTTCAGATTTGCACGATGTAAAAGTCCCCGTTTTGCAACAGTGTGAGTATACTGCACACTACTGAACTGGACACGTACAAATGGTTGAGATGGTACATTTTATGTTTTGGTTTTGCCACATTTAAAAAACATCATGACCCACCAAAACTTAAAATGACAGGCTAAGATCTGTTAACAATGGCAAGTATGACATTATTAATATCAGACAAAGCAGAATTTAATTAATATTGTTTGCAACATTTTTTTTTGCACTCAGGAATAAATGCAAATCAAATACTAATAGAACTGCATGGAGAAATTGATCAAAGTATTTTTGCGGTGGAGAACTTTCATACTCTATATTCAAATGGAAGGGAACTGCATCTGTTTTAAATAGGAGATCAATTATCATTTTGCACCAGGAATGTCATCAGTGACTTTTGTGGGAGCAGCTTCTGTGGCCAGATGTGGTCAGAAACCCATTCCTCACATAGAAGAATAACAAGGAACCAGAAGGAGGGGACCCACAGATCCTAAAATACCTGTATATTGGTCTTTGAGTCTTTCTGCTTAGAGGTATTTTCTCTGCTGATTGTTTGCAAATGCAGTCTAATTTGTGAAAGATAGAAGTCTTCAAACAGTGTTTTCTGTTTTCTCTCATTCAAGTGGATGAAGGGTTCCTACATAAGGATGATGGAATAATAGAGGTGGGAAGCTTGGCAGAGAAGGTTCTGAAAATTCAAGGGAAAGAAAGAACCTAAGGTCAAGAGGTTAGTGACTGTAGACAAAAAGGAGACACACTTTGCCCCCTGTAGATTTGTAGGAGACTATGCTAAACACCTTGTCAGTGGAGAGTGGGTGTAGATCTTCTTAAGAATCTCTAGGAACCTGTGCTCAGCAGAAAAAAGAGAATCCATTGCGGGGCACCTGGATGGCTCAGTTGGTTAAAGTGACTGACTTCGGCTCGGGTCAGGACCTGGTGGTCCGTGAGTTTGAGCCCCATGCTGGGCTCTGTGCTGACAGCTCAGAGCTGGAGCCTGCTTCAGATTCTGTGTCTCCCTCTCTCTGCTCCTCCCCCGCTCATGCTCTCTCTCTCTCAAAAAATAAACATTTAAAAAAATTAAAAAAAAAAAAGAATCCATCAAATTTAGTCACAGCATGAAGTCCTTCTACTGTCCCCAGAAGGGAGAAGACTGCTCAGAATTTAGAGACTCTTTATTGAGAGGTTCAGAAGATACCATATTTAATGTAGAAATACTATTTGAGACAGGAAGGAGGCATGAGATTTGGAGTCAGGTGGACCTAGGTTCAAATCCCAGCTTTGCCATTTTCTGTGTTATGTGATGTTGGACAAGTTACTTAATCTTGCAGTTTGATTATGAGGATATAACATACATAAGATATACAGCATGGTGTCTGACATATAGTAGGTAGTCAGTAAGTGAGAGCTGCTAGTTCCTAAATGCATCCTCTATAAGCTGACTGTCTGAAACCAAGGCCATCGTGGAGTGGTGCTGGAATCGGAACCCAGGTTGTCTGACTTCAGAACCTGTACTTGGTCACTGCCCTGCACTGCTTCGTTATCAAAGGGCTGCATTTCTTGTGTAGGATGAAGTTGCTCGGACCTGGCATGCATGCTGCCATAGACGCTACATTCCAGGAAGTATCCGGTTCTTGGGCCAGCCTTCATGTGTCTGAGGTGCCTGAGGGCCGGCCGCATGGTAGATTGTAAAGCCATCCTGAGATCTTGAGACCATGTTGGGTTTTTAACTTTGGAAGGCTGTTAAGTTCTCTCTCCCCAGTTTTTTCCCTGTCCTCAGGCATTTCTACCCTCCCCTGCACTTCTGAACCTAGAGCTTAAGTCGCGGGGACAGAGGCTAAGGCTCCAGGCTCCAGTGGGAGTCAGGTAGAGGCTTCTGGCAAAGCCTCTGGAGTCCTGCAGTTCATTCAATTCCCTGTTTTCCTCTGCCCTTTTCCCCCTTTGTTTTTTCTGCCATGGCTTCCTTTTCTTGTCTTGGAGCGGAATTCCTATCTCCTCTCCTGCCCTGGGTCCTTGATGGGATGACATAACTCCTTGGCTGTTGTCTAAGGATGTTTTTACTGCCAACAGTTGTTAGAAACAGTGAACCTGAGTGACTAGCTCTGGCCCTGTTGTTGTCTCTTTTTCACATAGATGCAGTCTCATTAGGAAAAGGTGAAGATGTATGAGGGCTGTTTGTGGGCACTGCGCATTTAGATTTCTAGGGAAGGGCACATCCACATTGAGGGGGAAGTGAAGATTTTGTGCATCTTCTGGGTTAGTCATTGAAGAAGTCAGGCTGCAAATCCGTGCACACAGCAGATGTAAAGTTTGGGAAGCAGTGAGGGAGGTGGAGTGAAGTGACAGCTACCCCAGTTTTGTTGCCTCCTTGCCACTGTGTGTTGGGCCAAACCCATGTTGTTTCATGGGTTAAGGACAGGCCCTGGACTGAGGTTCTAGGAGTTAGAAAAGAAGATGGTCTTGCCTCTCAGTCTGCATCACAGAGAGGAGAAAGCCGGGAAAGGGTATGAGAGAAGTCTTACTGGCCACCCAACTGCGAGACTTAGGATGCAGGCTTTTTTGCAATTATTTTTATATATAATATAGAGCCATTGAGTAATTGTTATTCTGGTTTTACATAAGGTGAATTTTATGTAAATTTGATAGAATATTTGGGCACACTGAGGGGCCAAAATGTTCTTCTGAAATTACTCTGAAATCTCACTTGTTTATTCTAGCCACCATCTTGCCTCTGTGCCTGCCTCTCTCTCTCCTCTCACCCCTCTCCCCCTCCCTCCCTCCCTCCCTCTCTCTCTCTCTGAATGATTTTCATTTGAAGCAGTCCAATGAAGTCTGGTTAAGTGTGTCAATAAATTGCTCAATAATTCCCATAAATTCTCTAAAATTTAAGAAGGGGAAAATTGAATATGGTGTAAGTAAGCTCCAGGGATTTTGAGAGAAACGATCCCTTCAATCTTGGTTCTGTGGTTCTGTTGTCATTCTTTTGTAAATAAGAGATCTGCAAGCAGATCAGAGATTTGTGTGGAAAATGGGTGATTTGATGAGGGCGGCAAGAGTTTCTTTATATAATAGATCTGTCTCTTGTGCTGAAAATCTTACATGGATTTTTCTGACTGTGGAGGAAGAGCCCGTACCTACTTAATATGGTGTGAGAATAAATTTTAAAGGTGGTCAGATTGGAGAGAGGCTTTTAATAAGTGCAGTGATGTCTTTGTTTGGATGTCCATGAGTCAAAGCAAAAGAAGAAGCAGGTCATGAAAGCCTGGTCTTGGACCTAAGCTTCTATTTTGAGTAAAAGCCATATATATAATCAGTTCTGCTATAATGCAACTTCTGTGTTCCTAAAAATCACCATGCTGCACAAAATTGCATAATAGAAACCACAGCACTTAGGGACAAAATAGGGTTAGGGACCCAACATTCAAAAATGTGTTCAGTGACCCATTAATAGAAAAGAAACAAAATAAAAATGGTAGCATGGTTTTACACATAAATGGCTAAGAAATACACAAATTCTACAATAAATGTGGCACTTTCACTTGAAAAAGGCCTGATGTTGCTTGTGAAGGTGGGTTTCAGAGGGCCACAGCTTGTGAGTTAACTGTGACATGGTGGACTCTGGCTGTGGGAAGCCATCGCAGGGAAGCCATCAGTGGCTTGTCTGTCTGTCTGGTAGACTTATATGTCATATAACCATAGAGACAGTAGGTTAATAGTTGCCAGGGCCTTGGGGGAAGCAGCATATGGGGAATGACTGCTAATGGGGGTGGGGTTTCCCCTTGGGGTGATGAAAAAGTTCTGGAACTGGATAGGGGTGGTGGTTGCAACAACATTGTGAGTCTGCTTCGTGCTACTGAATCGCACACTTTAAAATCGTTAAAATGTAGGGGCGCCTGGGTAGCTCAGTTGCTTGAGCATTTGACTCTTGACTTTGGCTCAGGTCATGATCTCATGGTTCATGGGATCGAGCCCCACATGGGACTGTGCGCTGACAGCACAGAGCCTGCTTGAGATTCTCTCTCTCCCTCTCTCTCTGCCCCTTCCCTGCTCGCATACACATGTGCACTCTCTCTCAAAATAAATAAATTTTTAAAAATAAAATAGTTAAACTGTAAACTTTGTGTAATATGTATTTTACCACACAAACACACAAAGCATATGTTGAATTTGTGTCCTGGGAAGAGTGCTGTGCTTGGTACTACGGGGGACACAGTAAGAAGTGCAGCAAGGTGCCGTGTCAAAGGATTGTTGCACCTTAGTTGGGAGCTGAGGTAAATGGAACAATAGTTAGGTTATAAGACAGAATGGAAATGTGTGATGGCGGAGGTGAGAACAATAGGCTTCAAGTGTCCCAAGAGGGAGTGTACCTGTCCTTTGGGAGAAATCCAGAAGGCTTTCCTCCAGGCAGTAGCACATAAGATGGTCTCGTTGGGTCTGAACTGAGTGTCATGTAGGAAGCTCTAAAAATACCTGTTCTCAGGCCTGGCCGTGTTCAAAGTAAATCAAAGTCTTTGAAAGGAGGGGCTTAGCAATAGGTATTTTTGAATAGAATCCCCAGGTGATTCTCACTGGCAGCCAGGGGTGAAAACCACAGGTCTGAGGAACTATTGAATATTGACAGGTGCGTTCTGTGCAGAGGAAATAATAGAAGCAAATCTCCAGCTGGGAGAACCTAAGTTCTTTTTGACGAGTCAGAGGGTATGTGTGCAGGAGATGGAGGCAGAAGAGGCAGTTTAGGCAATCTCGCAGTCTCTTTAATGCCAGGGTAGGAATCTGCGGTTAATTTTGTCCTCAGTGGGGAGCACTCATAGGATTTTGATGGGGGCAGGAGGGATAGATATCTGTACTTGCTCTTTAGATAAGTGACTCTGGCAAGATTTTGAGATAAAAATTATCTGCTGCATAGATCGCTGGAGATAGGGAGGCCTATTAGGAATGAATTTTAATGATCTAAACCAGAGGTTCTCAGAGTGGAGTCTGCAGGCTCCTCGGTGTCTTCCTAAGATTCTTTTGGGAGAGGGTCTGCAAAGACAAAGCTGTTTTCAGAATACTAAGATGTTACTTGCTTTTTTGGCTGGGTTTGGCATTTGTGTTAATGGTACAAAAGCAATGCTCGGGAAATCTTTTGGTGCCGTAGCAGAAATCAAGGCCATGGCACAATCCGTACTCATATTTTCCACCACCTTGCCCCTGCAGAAAAAAATACCATTTTCACTTAAGAATGCCCTTGATGTAGCAATAAAAATCTCAACCCTTGGGTTCACGTCTTTGTAATATTTTGTGTGACAGAATGGGAAGCACTCATAAAACACTTGGGCATACTAGAGAATGTCGGTTGTCTTGAGGAGGGGCACTTGCACAAATGTTTGGGTTGCAAGCTCAACCAGTTGCTTTTTTCAGGGAAACACCATTTTTTCATGAAAGACTAATAGACATATTATAGTCTTTCAGATTTGGATATTTGGCAGACATTTTCTTGGAAATGAACAACACTAGCCTGTCACTTCAAGGCATTTGATAGCAGTTATTGCCAATGATAAAATTACCCCTTTCAAGAAAAAAATGTGAATTTTGAAAAATTTGTCTTTACCACGGTGAATTTACTAGTGTACCAATACTTTAAAAGTTTTCTGATGTGATATTTTGGTACTGTGTAATGAAATACATCAACATTTGGAAAATCTGCATTACTAAGTGAACCAATATTTTTCAATATTAGTCATTGGGAGTTACCTTGCCATGAGGGCTTGACCAAGATGGCTAGTTTGTTCATGACCTCATTTAGGACACGCAAGGAGGTAGGTCAGATTTTCAGCATTTGGCACCTGCTTGGGGGATGGTCAGTTGAAAACCACAACAGCGGACAGATGTTTTGAGCTCAATGAACTTAGAAGGCAGTAATACTTCTGTTTTATGTTTTTTTAATGCTATGTTATTTTAAAGCAACAGCTTTATCGAGATAAAATTAATATACCACCCAATTTATTTAAAGTGTACATTTCGGTTGTTTTTAGTGTATTAATAGAGTTGTGCAGCCATCAACACAATCAATTTCAGAACATTTTCATCACTGCCTCCCCCCACCAAAACAAACCTCCATGCGCACTAGCATAGTCATATCCATTTCCTCCCAAACCCCCAGCTCTAGGCAACTAGTCACTTATTTTCTGTGTCTCTAGATTTGCCTTCGTGGGCATTTCATGTAAGTAGACACACTATGTTGTCTTTTGTGTTGGGCTTCATTTACTTAGTGTGATGTGTTCAAGGTTCATCTATGTTAACATGAATCAGTACATTGTAACTTGTTGCAGCTGAATAATATTGCACTAGATTATACCATCTTTTTTCCTATCAAGTGTGCAGAAGTGTGTGTGTGTGTGTGTGTGTGTGTGTGTGTGTTTATGTTTGCAAAGGATTTTTAAATTTTTAATACCAGTGCAGTTAACATACAGTGTTATAGTAGTTTCGGGTGTGCAATATAGTGATTCAGCAATTCTGTACATTGCTCAGTGCTCCTCATGGTAAGTATGCTATTCACCATTTCACCCATCTCCCCCCACTTTACCTCCCCAGCAATAGTACTTATAATGATATAGGGAAGTTAAGTGAGGGTCCTGGTTGTGGGGAGGGTGAAAAAACCCCGATGTTTTGCCTTTGGCTGAGTCCTGACATGAAGTTTTCTTAACTCCTTCAAATGTGTTGAGAACAAACTAAGCTTACCGAAGCTTTCTGTTTTGGGAAGACTTGTATGGAGTTAGATATAGAGAAATCAATTTTCAAAGATTTTTCTTTTTTGCCTCCTTTTTAAAATCATTTTTGGTGCCAAAGTTAATCCCCTAGGGGCTGCTGACCTCATTGTCAGAAGCTTTGGACTTTGCACAGCCACCCTGTGCTCCCCAGCCTGGCGTTTACAAGGGTCACTCAAGACTCCCCTTCCTGGTCTCAGATACTGGTCTTTGTATTTGAGAACTCAGGAACAAATCTCTTTGGTTTTTAAACTGCTAGAACTGGCCAACACCCCACTTCTGCCTCGGGAATTCACTAATAATGGCTCCTTTCACTGTAGCCTCTGACCTAATTTGTTGCTGTTTTTTATTTGCAAGCTCGTTTTTATTGAATATGCAATTGTGTAATTTTCCTTTTCCTATTGGTAATCCCCTACTGCCTTCCAGGGATCCTCCTTTGCAGAAAATCTGTGGTTGGCTGAGTTTAAATCAGCTCCCTTGCAGTGATCACCCACCAGGTCCTTAGGACGGTGTTAAATGCCAGGTGATTGGACACAAAAGCCAGTGAGGTGGAAAGGTGAAAGACAGGCAGGCTGGTAGCTGGAGCTGAAAAAAACAGAAAGACTTATGAGAAGGATATGCCTACAGGGCTTGGTGCAGTTCTGTGGGTATAAGCGCCCTGGCTGTTCTTCCCTTGAAATCTAGTAAAATCCATATTGCTCGTTCACAGTTTATTCAGAGAGAGGAATCTTCTTGATGAATGTGGAACAGTCATCCAGGTTGGAGCTGAGGATAAATATAAAGGCTCTGGGAAAGTATTATGAATATCATGTAGACCATTCATCTCTCCTTTTCATGAATGGAGAAGCCGGTACAGTAGTTCCCCATTCTCCACAGGGGATATGTTTCAAGATCCCCAGTGGATGATTGAAACAGTGGGTAGTACTGAGCCCTGTATATACTATGCTTTTTCTGGGGTACCTGGGTGGCTCAGTTGGTTAAACCTCCCACTCTTGATTTCAGCTAAGGTCGTGATCTTGCAGTTGATGAGATTCATTGCCACGCTGATCTCTGCACTGAGAGCATGGAGCCTGCTTGGCATTCTCTCTCTCTGTTTCTCTTTCTCTCTCTCTTTCTGCCCCTCCCTTGCTCATGCTCTCTTTCTCAAAAATAAATAAATGAACATTTAAAAATGAGGAAAGCCTCGGTGACTGTCTTAAGCGTCCGACTCTTGATTTTGGCTCAGGCCAAGGTCTCACAGTCATGAGATTGGGCTCTGTGCTAGGCGCAGAGCCTGCTTAAGATTCTCTCTCTCCCTCTCCCTGTGTTCCTCCCCTGAGCACACACATGCACACTCTTTCTCACAAAAGAAATAAAATTTAAAAAAATTCACTGAAAAATGGCAAAAGATGGCTACATATGTAAAATAAAAGTTGCTGGCTGGAATTAAAATACAGTGACTGCAAATGATTAGCAAAAATGCCCCACATAGGTGGGAGTTCAGTATATGGTAAATGATCTGAGTTTAAACTGATGAGTTTCAATGAATTTGTAAAATTAAAGTGTTTTCCTCCACCTGATAAAGATACCCCCTGAAATCAGAACTCTCATAGATGTCCTAAGGACAAGCAGACGGAAATCACGGGAACTAAGGCAGTCCCTCATCCCCTCCCCACAGAAAGCAGCGTCTTCATGTCCAGTGCTTGCACCTCAGGCCATTATTCCCCAGGCTGAGGTGGCTGTGTCTTCTCCAGTGTTCTCACAACCCCTCCTTTAGTGTCATGTTTTCTACCTGCATGCTGCCAAAACCACCTATTGAGCTGTAGCAGGGCCAGGTGCCCCAGAAATGATGAGCTGAAAGGGCCAGTTCCTCCTGTTCCTAGTTGACATCCCCTACTGTAGATGCTTCTCAGAAATGACTACACCGTTT
This sequence comes from Prionailurus viverrinus, assembly GCF_022837055.1. Classification (NCBI taxonomy): domain Eukaryota; kingdom Metazoa; phylum Chordata; class Mammalia; order Carnivora; family Felidae; genus Prionailurus; species Prionailurus viverrinus. Next base: position 131,414,010 of record NC_062562.1, on the reverse strand, counting down.
TCTGAGGTGGCTCCCCTGAATATTCTGTACTGCGCTGTGGAAAGACCCGAGGGTGGATGCCAAAAGGGTGAGAGGGACTTGCAGGAGAGGAACAGATGGGACATAGGTGAGAATTCTCTGCTGAGGTGTGGGTGCATCTGGATGGGGAAGATGCAGGCATGTGCCTGTGCCTTTCACCATGGAGAGGTAGGTCCAACTAACCCTGTGGGGCAGCTCCTTGTACAGCACGTGAGCTGCATGCCGCCTCCGGCTGACCACCTGTCCAGTTTCCCCGAGTGGTGGATGCTGTGTACATAGTGTGAGTGTCAGAAAGATGGCAGTGGGAAGTACCTGATTTGAAAGGGTGGAATGAGGAAGTCACACCAAGCAGAGATGAAGTTGCCCCTGAACACAGGGCCTCCATCTTCTTGGCTGAGAGATTTCTGGATGACCCCCACTATGTGCGATGGTTGTGAGGTGTGACCTTTTCCCTGCCCCATCTGCTGATGAAAGCGGCCTGAAGACCCTGTTTGCCACATGCTCGTCCCTGGACAGGCCCAATGTCAGGGCCCCAAAACGGGTAATAACACAAAAATGTTCCCTACCCCATTTAAGTTATTAGTATCTCAGCATATTACAGTCTCATCATGTCTTTGAAGACTGAGACACTGAGATGGATGGGTGGGACTCAATGCACAGAATGTGGAATGTGTGTGGATAGACATATGAGGTGCATGCCACTGCAAAAACTAATATGAGATACTCATTTCCTTGGACTTTTATTCTAATCATAATTGAGGTCTGTGTTAACAATGTTTTGGGTCAAGATACTTTAGTATTTAAAGGGTATTTTTGTTTTTTGTTTTTGTTTTTTGTTTTTTACCTTTATTGGCATTATCTCTGTGTGTGTGTGTGTGTGTGTGTGTGTGTGTGTGTGTGTGTGTATTTTACGTTTTAATGAAATGAAACCAATCAGTATCAGGAGACTTGGAGGTTTGTATTCATGTTCGGCAGTTCTTTGGCTTCTCTGGGAGGGCATCCACAGATGACTTTGCTTCTGAATGCAATGCTGGGTTTAAAGATGATTTTACTGTAGCTTAACAGAAAAATGGTCCTATGTATAGAAGTACACCCTGGTTGCTCACAAATATGTAGCATTTGTTCAATAACTAGCCTCCCTAAACTTTCTTAAAACCCGAGGACCTTCCTTTTTTGCTGAGACACAGTATCCCTAAAAATCAATACATTCTTATTTTTAGTTCACTAGTTTTACCTTGAGAGAGCAGGTGGGCCAGGAGTTTCTATCATGAAGGCTGGTACCGTTTATGTGACAGTTGGATTGCTTGACTTTATATAGCATTTTCTTCAAAAGAAGTCTTGATTTTTATGTTAAAAAAAATTTTCCTCCTCTGTGCGTCATTTGGAGCTGCAGAGAAATTGAGTTGGCCAGGGGTCTACCCCTCAGTGCTGCTTCAATCCTAATTGGAGGAAAGATGTGTGATCAGTAGGGATCTTTGATCTTGTGTTTATGGCGGTTTGAGAACGGCCCCCCTATTTCTCACTCCTGTTTTTCATTTGCTTGGGGAAATGGCAGTGAGAGGCGAGCTGTTTGGAGCTACTGCTGGAGTGCTCGTGGGTGCCAGTCTGCCCATTCTGCTGTACTAGGGAAACCCTAGCCTCCTAGCCATGCAACTGGGAAGTCACCATGTGGCCTAAAGGAAAGAAACTTCTCTTATCGAGAGAAATCCTTCAAGAGAGGCAAAGCGCTTTCTTCTCATATCAATCTTTTGAAATGGAATTAGAACTGGGATATATTTTGTTTACTTTTCTCCTCCCTCAATAAATAAAACTGAGGTAAACACTGAAAGTGATTGGTCACCTTTACATCCCTGGTCCTTAGCAGCATTTAGAAATAAGGAGCCTGGCTTTATTTACTGCAAATTAAAATCCCCTACATTCTACTAGATTATGTCCGTAAGAGGCAGGATTATTGCATCCATTTTCATGGTTTCTTTAACAATTGTTGGATTTTCATTGGCATTGAAATGCAATCGCGTGGGCATTTTGACATTTGTCTGCAATAAACAGAAAGAATGTAATTAAAGGTCAGCTCCTGAAATGGGTTTTTAGTGTATTTTGATACCTGTGGAAACCTACATGTTTGGCTAGTGTGCTTTACATGACTTAAGTTTTTAAATGCCCTTTTAATTATCTAAGTTTCACTGGGGTCTGCAAATTAAGGGAGTATAAATAAATGTCTTGTTGTCAAGAGAGTGATCTAACAGTATCCTCAATGGTCTAATAATAACTAGTGTAATTAATGCTGTAAAATATTCTCATTTATTAACTGAGGTAGAAATGTCAATTCAGAGGGAGAGTGGGTGTCTCCTTGACTTGCACTATCAAGCTTAGAGACATAGGAGGCTTCAAATGAGAGATTTGTTGATTTCCATCACTTTCTGTTCAGTTTCCTAGAAGGATATGTATCACTCCAGAGTTGGGCGTGACACCTAAGGTATTATGGAATGAACATGAATTTAGATATCCAGGATGGTATCCTTTTTTTTTAGAGAGTAGCATTTATTACTTTATTATTTTTGTAAGTTCCTCAGAATTTAGACTAGCTTGCAGTGAAATCATATCACTGTATCTAAGCATGTAATTTCAGAAGTGTTTGTATTATACTAGTCTTAGAATTTTACAATTAATTATACTTAGAACATTAGTGTGTATGTGTTTTTTTTAAAAAAAGAAAAGCTAAGACACTTTATTTGCTTCATTGCCCTATATTTGATGCTTCTCCATATTCTGAAATAGTCCTTCCTGTTGCAGTTAAAGACTGTATAATTGAGAATTTCTTTTTTATTTGCAGTCTTACCTCTACCAAATTCAGGACCTGACATTCAGAGCCCTTGCTGTATGGCTTTAAAAGGGTCTTATTTCCTTGGCCACAGGAAATGAGGACATGACCAACCTGGGCAACTGGCTACTTGCCAAATAGTCTACTCCTTGCCACCCTGAGATCTTGGCCCATTCCTGTAATGATTTCTGCATTCTTCCTGTACCTTCAGTTGTCAGAATTCCACCCAGCCATCCTAGGCTTCTTCCATGAAGGCTTTCTTGATACCTTGATTAAATAAACTATAACTTTCCTTTTATGGTATGTATCGTGACTTCCCCCAAAGAGTAGCTGTATAAGCTGGCTAGGGCTACCATAACAAAATACCACAGAGTGGGTGACTTAAACTACAGAAATTTATTTTCTCGCAGTTTGGGAGGCTGGAAGTCCAAGATCAAGATGTCAGCAGGTTTAGTTTCTCCTGAGGCCTCTCTTTTTGACTAGCAGACTTATGTTTGTGTCCTCACATGGCCTTTTCCTCTACACATACCTCCCTGCTATCTCTTCCTCTTCTTAGAAGGACGCCAGTCAGATTGGATAAGGGCCCACCCATATGACCTCATTTAAGCTTAATATCCTCTTTGAAGGCTTTCTCCAAATATAGTCATATTCTAAGATACTGGGGGTTAGTACTTCAACATATGAATTGGGTGGGGAGTGGAGGGAACCAATTCTGTCCCAGACAGAGGCTATTTATATGTGTCTTCTCTTTCCTTTCCCTTATTTGATTGTGAAGTATTTGAACATAGAGTCTTGTATAAATGGGCTTATCAGGTCTTAGTTTAATGCCTCATATATAATAAAGAGTCAATAAATATCTGTTGAATTTAATTTTAATTAAATTAACTCTTTAAAAGTTTAGTATAGTTATTAGGCTTTTATGGAAATGATCGATGACCAATACATGATACTTAAAATTTCTTTATGGATTTAGCCAAATGATGCCAAGTAATTTATAAAACAAAACATTGCCAGAACAATGGCTGGCAAAAGCTGGCAAACAGCTTTCATCAGAAACCTGCCTAAAAGAAAGGGACATTTACTGTGTACAGGACTCGTATCCATCTACACCTGATGGTACCATGTTCTTTTAGGTTCCATGGTTCAGAAATACACCTCCCAGCGCTGTACCTGAATGTTGGGCTGTCTTCTCAGGCTGAGGACTGCATACATATCTTAATCTGTCCAGGCTGCTCTAACAAAATACCAGAAACTGGGTGGTTTATAAACAACAGACATTTATCACTCACATTCTGGAGGCTGGGGAAGTCCAAGACCAAGGTGCTGGCAGATTAGGCGTCTGGTGACACCCACTTTCTGGTTCATAGACAATTGTCTTCTCACTGTCCTCACATGGTGGGAGGAGCAAGGGCGTTTTCCCTGGCCTCGTTTTATAAGGGCGCTGATCTCATTCATTACGACTCACTCTCCTGACCTAATCACCTCCTCATACTATCACCTTGGGGATTAGGATTCAATATTTGAATTCTGCAGGGACACAAACATTCAGACCATAGCAGTTGGGAACTGCCAGATGGAATCTGCTGCAGAGTCCATTGTCCATTATGTGTTTTCCCATCCTTCATATAACCATAAAGCTTATAAGAAACTTACTTAAGAATTTGGTGGCTTTATGATTTTGCATCAAGGAGGCTTACTACAACATTTTAAACTTTGCTATGGTTATTCAAGTTAATGCATACATTTATAATATTTGCATTTTAACTTTGCTTTCATGGTGATTAAAAAAAAACATTTTTAGATAACTATATACTAGTAAGAGTTGTAAAAGTAATTCATAGAGATTCTATATATCCATTACCCAGCTTCTCTCATGGTTAGTTGGTATCCACTTTTTTTTTTAATGTATGTTTTATATTAGAAGAGTTTTAGATTTTCACATTAATTTTTCAGTTTGTTTTTCTAAAGTTATTGTTATGTTCTTTATTGTAACTTTTCATACCTTAGAGAAAAGTTGAAAATATGTAAAAGCTAGGAAATAAGGAAAAACAACACTTTTGAGTTAACCTAAACTTGTTTCAGATCACCATGCAAGGTGATAGAGACTAGGAGGTTTTATTCTTGGATATAAAATCAGAATAATGTCCTCAATATGATTTCTGACATGTTTCTGATAATGACGAATATTTTTCCATTTTTTAATGATACCAGAAGATTATTAAAATAATCTCTAGGGGATAATCTTAAATGGTGCTTTAATCCCTTTCTTCATTCCTAATGGTTATTCTTGATCCTACCACCTCCAACATTATTGATAACACCCTTGTTTAGTAAATAAGCCCGTTTACTGCTTATTATTGATATCACACCATTTAGCATGGGTTAATTATATACTACCTTATCTTTTTCCAAACTTACTTTTTAGTCTGTTCTCCCCATCAGATTATAAGCATTTTAAAACTTCTGCCTTCTACTTTTTATATTCTTTCTGTATTCCTTAGCAGAAATTTAAAGCACAGGAGGTCATTTGGATATTTTTCTCCTAACAAGTAGTATTTTATACTTGTCCATTCTAAATTATGCTGTCTAGTGTAAGGCGGAAAAGCCGATTTCTATTTTTCTTTTAAGAGAGAAGTAAATTCCTTTTTTTGTTTGTTTATTTATTTATTAGAGAGAGTTTGAAGGGGGAGAAGTGTAGAGAGAATCCCAAGCAGGCTCCATATTGTTAGCATAGAGTCTGACATGGGCTCCATGTCACAAACCATGAGATCATGACCTGAGCCGAAATCAAGAGTCCGATGCTCAACCGACTGAGCCACCCAGGTGCCCCAAAGAAGATTTTTTCTGATGACTGATTCTCAGAGTTTGGTAGCAGTCAAGGTTAATTTTGAGTTTTGGTGCTTCCTTTGCAATCAGAGAGCCACATTTTGCAAGTGATGGCCTGCAATTATGTGCAAAAAAGCTGTCAAGGTCCTGAGTTGGGAATCCCCCCCCCCCCACTTCTTCTTGTAGTGCCCTACTCTAATGATTAGTTTGCGAACGTGGGGCGCATGACTGGTTAATGAGGCATTCTGTTTCAGTGGTGTACTTAAAAGTAATTCAGTAATAATTGCTACATGTTATGATTCATATTCCAGAACACACAGTAGCAATAACACATCTGTTGTGGAAGTACTATTATAAGATGGAGAGAGCATTAACCTACCTAACCCTTGTTCTCTAATGACCACGATTCTAGGAAAAAAATACAGATTGAATTTTCCTGAGGAACCCACCTACAACAGTGGCAGAGAGAGGAGAGGAGAGCATGGGATGCTGGAGATTGGATTTAGGCAGTCTTTGAAGAGCTGGGTCCCAAAGGAATAGGTAGGACTGGGTCCTGGGTTTCAGAAAAAGGGAAAGATTTTTTGGGCTGTTCTTAGGGTAAGAGTGGTCATGGGTTTATCATGTTGTAAAACTATTATGGATCATCTTTTAGCAATCTACCCTGCCCTAAGACTGAACCTCTGACTTTTGGGGTGGTCTTTTTTTTTTAAGTTTGTTTCTTTGTTGAAGAGAGAGAGAGAGAGAGAGAGAGAGAGAGAGAGAGAGAGATTGAAAGATTGAGAGACTGAGAAAGCATGAGCAGGTTAGGGGCAGAGAGACAGGGAGAGAGAGAATCTCAAGCAAGTTCTGCACTATTGTTGCAGAGCCTGATGTAGGGCTTGAACTCATGAACTGTGAAATCATGACCTGAGCCACAATCAACTGATTTTGAGTTGCCCAACCAACTGAGCCATCCAGATATCTCAAACCTTTGGTTTAAAAAAGGGCCAAGACCAAATATTCTGCAGGTCTGACTCTCCTGGCTAAATAGGCCTCCTGCTGAGGCCAAAGGATGGTCCTTTGGTTTTTACTTCTTGGCTCCCAGGAGCCTGAGGCTCAGACTAAAAAGGGAGGAATGTGGTGCTGTGAATTTGCCATTATGACTTCTCTGGGTTCAAGCTCTCATTCATTTTTTAATACCTCTGCACCTATAGTCTTGTTAGAAAAATTCCACCTTGCTCTTTGCATTTGCTCTCCAAGTTTAGGAATTTTGATCTGGCAATTTAAAAAACTAATCGTGCTGTTTTCCTAAAACACTGTGGGGGAAAATGGGTATAATTTGTTTGTTAAAAAAGTCCAGGGTTCTATGTAAATTGAATTGATTTTGTAGATATGTTAGCACTCAAATTGTTTGGAATGTTTAATGGCACTTTTCTAAATGTTTGACATACATTAACTCAGTTATTCTTCATAACATTTCATAAAGTTGGTACCTTTCCCAAAGCCAGACAGCTACAAGATGGCAGGGTTGGGGTTTGAACCCTGGAAGTTTGCTCAGGAGTCTTGTCTCTTAACCACTATGCTATGCCTGCTTTCAGACATCACAGTGTTTCTAGCTTTCTTTTTTTCCTCACCCACATACTAGTTTCTCATTCACTTGGTCACTAGTCTTGCATTTATTGAGACCTGCTATCAATTAGATGTCGTGGTCAAGGATATTTCCTTTCCTCAAAAATCTCAGCCAGGCAGTGGGAGACAGGTAACTATGCCCCAGAATAAGGAGTTTGGGAGTAGAAGGAGCGATCCACTCTATTTGGGAGCGTGTGTGTGTGTGTGTGTGTGTGTGTGTGTGTGTGTGTGTATCTCAGGAAAGGCTTCAGAACATCAGCTTTTAAAGGAAGGGCAAGGGATAAGGCCTGAACAAAGACCTTAAGAAAAATTGGTCAGCAGGTATACAATGTGGAAATTTCAGGAATGAACTGTAGATCTATTTGAGGGCAAAAGGAAAAATGATTGTAATTGCCACTGTGGGAAAGGCAAAAAATATGGTTGGATGGTGAGGTATTCAAGCTAAAAAATACCAAGGGAGAGGGGTTCTTAGGGATTTCATTGTGCGGAAAATCATAACAACAATAAATACCAAATTCAACTGAGAGAATTGCTTTGGGAAGTTGGCACTGGGTCATGACTTTTCCAGGGCTGATTGGTAGCCTTTGTAATAAGCTATTTTATTGGTGCCATTTGTCTTTTGACATAAAAGTACTTGATGCTAAGCAACCATGTGTAAAAATCAAGCCTCTCTTCTTTATAGCACATACTTCACCCCTCTGGGGACCAGAGCTGTGGTGTCATAGGCAGGGTCACCATGATCTTGATTCAAAAGACATTTTGAGGGTTATATTATGGATGAGTTTCTTAACTAGCATGTGAAATATATAGTAAACCAGCATGACCTTATCCTGGGATAGTAGAGTTGAATTTATACTGGACTGTCTTCTTGTGATAAAATTGCTTGTTAATTCTGAGTAGATGACATTTCTTAGTGGGTTGTTGACTATAATTCTCATCTTTAGAAGTGGTGCCAAAAGTGGAAATCTTCTCACTGTGTCACTCCACCCAGTCCTTTTGTGCACACCCAAATTCAGTTCCTAGGAGACTCTTAGAATAGATGAATGGCTATTCCATAGAAACATCTTAGTATTGCTTTGTTCACTTGGTTATTTAAGTCTGAATTCAAAGATCAGAGTTTGGAATATAAATCATTCTTTAAGGAAAGAATTTATTTTAAATGCTTCCCTTAGCCCTGTAAACAGTGGAAGAGAGAGAGAGAGAGAGAGAGAGAGAGAGAGAGAGAGAGAGAGAAGGAAAGAGGTAGGGAGAAATCATGAGTTTTCACTAATCAAAATTTCTGACCTCATCTTTGCCTTTGGTGAAAATTTGGATGTCTACAACGTGCTGGGCTTGAGGATACAGGACTGAATGTCATAGAGTTCTTGAATTCACTGAGCTCAGATTCTCATGGGGAGAGATAGATGTGAACAAACAATTCCATTGCGCTTTTATATATGCAATCCTTGATGTCAAGTGGGAGTCAAGAGGAAGGAAAAGCTATGTCTTTTCATGACAAGGCTTTCTGAGGGGATGGGAGCGAAGGTGGGGCCCTTGGGCTGAATCTTAAGAAAGAAGCAGTTCTTCAGGTAGGCTCTTGGGGGAAGAAGGGGGTGTTCTCAACCTTAAGTAAAAAATGAGAGCATCCAGGGCACCTGGGTGGCTCAGTCAGTAGAGCGTCTGACTCTCGATTTAGGCTCAGTTCATGATCTCACAGTTTCATGAGTTCAAGCCCTGGGCTGGGCTGTGTGCTGACAGCACAGAGCCTGTTTGAGATTCTCTCTGCCCCTCCCTTGCTCACATTCTCTCTGTCTACCTACCTACCTACCTACCTACCTACCTACATACATACATAAATACATCATACATAACTTAAAAAAAATTGGAGCATCCATGCCCACTTGCCTCTGTTGGAGGACAAATTGACTTTCAATAGCTACTCTGTATCTTCTTGTCAAAGGAAATAGATAGCCTGATATACTGTTAAGCCTGTGTCCAAACCCATGTCAATCCCATATTGAATCTCAGGGGAGTGCCAGAGATCTCAAAAAAAACATGCTGTAGATAGAGCCAAGAGCACTCTGTAGTTAGATAACTAACTTATCTTTGGGTAGAATTACTTGTAATTTTTCCTTGGAGATAGTTAGTAACTTTGTGAAGCAATTATTAAAATTAGCTAATACCTGAATGGTAACTATGCCAAAATATATGAAATGCTTCATGCATAATATTCCTTATTCACAGTTGGAAGGAAGTATGATGTTTGGCATATGTAGGTTTGAAACACAGCTCATTTTCATTGCCAGAATTTATTTTTGTTAAACTATTTTGTGGAGTCTAAAAATAAAGATATGGCTGTAAAATTATAATAGCCTAGAATTAAAAGGATAAAATACTATTTGTGAGTCCTCGTTGTGCAAATATTTATCAGTGTTTAATTTGTGCAATAATTCCATGAAAATAAAACCTGTTCATTATTTTTTCATTGATTCTTAATTTTATACCTTACCTATAATGTCAGTAGTAATATATTAATTGGCTCAATGCAACCAAATATATTTCTAAGTATGAGCGAAGGGGGAGTTTTATCTTCTCTTTTGTCCATCTAGCCTGTTGTCTATTTAATTGCATCTATTACTTTTCTTTTAGGCACATGCTGTGGGGTTTCTGGGCCAACTTCATACTTGGCTGATTTGAAAGGCAAGTTTCTCTGATTGATGTAAGGTCTGTGCACCTAAAAGAAAGTAGTGTTTGTTCATGAATTAGGTCAATCGATCCATCACTTTTAATGAAGGCCCACTGTGTGCAGTGATGGTTGATTAGTGGTGAACAGAACTGTCCCCTTTCTTGAACTCACGGAACTGAGAGTGAAGTACCGCAGACAGGCAGTGAATGAGCAAAAAAACAAGTAAGTACATAGTTATCAGTTGTGTTCAGGAACACAATATTACCTGTGTTTTCCTGTTAAAGAGAATAAGGGGTTACTGTTAAAGAGAGGCATGTGTGTGTGTGGGGGGGGTCCTACCAAAGACCTGGTATCAGAGCTGCTGTCTGCTGATATTTCAGTGCACTATTATTTATTTGCCCTTCTAGGCTTTAAATGGTGACAGTTTTAGAACTTTTAATCTGCACTTCTTTTTTAGGTGTTGTAAAGTGTTTCTGGGACTATTTAAAGTTCGGTATATGTTAATTTGGATCTAGTATTTATCTTCAAATTGTGTGATATATGCATGCATATGTATATATTGACTATGTACCACTAAAGGAAATTATATATAATGTAATTATATGTAATTTAATTGTTATATATATGTAATTTATAGAGTAAAAACATAAAATTTCCCTTAGCAGTTGAATAATTTATTTTCAAAGAATTGGAGCAAAGGGAGGTGGATTATCTTTGATGTGGATTAGTTTTTAGTGCTTATGCCTTTTGATTTTGCCATTTACACATAGTCAAGTCATTTCTAATCACTGTGCAGTGTGGAAACATTGGAGACACGGAGGGGGAAGAGGAGACAATATTTCCTGAGAGGGCATACTATTGGTACGGAATATTTAAAGCCCTGGTTGTATAACAGAATTTCAGTGCTGAAATAGACAGCGGAATGCCTCGAATCCCACTGAGGCATGTCTGTTTCCTGTGGGCAAACGTCTGGTGTCCTGAACTTCGTTAGGACTGGAGCGTATTCTGGCATTCTGTGTTTCCTCCTGCATCTCAGCCTGACGACTCAAGCAAGTTATTAAAAAGCTCTTCTCAGCTTAGGTGGTACCTATTGACCTTGGATTAATAGGCCCAGAACTTTTAAAATGTTATGTCCATGTATTCACCTGTGTGATGACTACAAACAGTAGTGATGGGAATAGCAAAAGCATTTAATGACTAAGCTTGTCGCTATAAAAATAATGTTCAAAACATGTTTAGCCTACAGAGGGCTCATGGAGCAATCTGAATCCTCATCCCTTTACCTAGAGCTTTTAAACCTTCCAGTATGTTCAGACCTTTCCCTGGGATGTGGAACCCATCTTTCTTCCAGCCAAGGAGGTTGAAGAATCCTTAATTTGATGGTTTGATGGCTTAGTACCAGAACTCTTGTACTATGTGTTCTGTTGTGGTTGGTTACTCGGCTTCTATTGACTCAATTTCTCTTTTCCTTTGGACAAGAATTTGCTCTAGTTGTGGTCACCAGGTCCTGTGTTCCATTCCCATGCCCTGCCTGGGAGCATTCCATCTGATAAGCATTTCATTTATTCTGTATTGGTATTGTGTATCAGTATTCTGTATTCTGCTTTCTATAGACAGACAGTCACCCCCATTTCCTGGGACTGAATACTATCCTATGAGACCCTGCTAATCTCCCTCTCTTACACAGACTACTTACTTATCTGTTGTGATACCAGTCACCTTTCTGTTCGTGCATTCCACAATGCTATGCACTGTGGTCCATTGGGAATGTTCAGTTGCTCATCTCTGTGCTGGCATGTCTTAGGTCTTTCTTGGTCTTCTCACTGGTACTTTACTAATCAGCTACATCTTGGTCTTTGGGTTTGGCCAGCACCAAATCTCATTCAGTCTAGAGTACCTCACTAACAATTTAATGTTGTCGTGGCTACTGAGTGGAATTCAAAAACATTAGAATTGCTTGTGTCTGAATAAACATTTATTTATTTATTGAATACCAACTGTATATAAGGCAATGCTTGGTGTTGTGACAAAGAGGCAAGTGAGGAGTGATCCCAATTTCTAGAGCCACATAATCGGTTGAGAGAATTAGTACATGATACACATGTGATGGATAAGATAATGCCACCCTCCAATTACACATACAGAGACATAATTTTGTTTAATTGTAGAACTTGCCTTAGAGAAACCTAATTATACCCATGCATTTTCACTTCTGGATACACCTAAATTCATGAAACTTGCTTGTTCAATCTTGTTTCATGGTTTGTTTCTTAAAATTTCTTGGATTTATTTTGTCCCTCTCTATAGCAGTGAACTTTATAAAAGTATTTCAAATTATTATGCATGTTTTAGAAAGAATGAGGCCATTTGTTGTTGGAGTTACTATTGCAACAGTTAGGAGAAAAAAAGGACTTCTGTGAACTGTTTGCTGAATTCTCCATCCATGGGTTTCATAGAGCCACATAATTGCAAGAAATGTCTTGGGTCACATACTTACATATTCTGTCTCTTAGAGATTAAAATGTTGAGGTTTGACTCCCTTTTTGTCCTATTCACCATTTCTCCTTTGATTTTAAAGTAAGTCTAAACTAAGTATTTCTTATAGCAGTTGAAATCCCTTACCTTCCCACATTGCTTCTCTCCTAAGCCTTTTATATTCCTTTCATGACTGCAAGTCTTTGTCCATTTCTGGATAATTCAATATAATTCTCCTAGCTTATTGTGTTGCCTTCTTTGATTCCAACTTGCCCATGCTCTATATAAGATAGGACTAAATTCTGTCCTATACAATTGGAATCCCAATCAACAGTAAGTAGAAGGATTTTTTTTTCAGAATTGCAAATTATTCTTTAGCTGTAAAAAGTTCACAGTAAAGTTCCTGTTAAGATCATTGAAATACACAGTGAAGAGTTGGTGATTTTTCAGTTTCAGAACTTTGTTTGTTGCTGAATCTGCCATTTTCTATCCTACACATTTTTTAATCCTTACGTATATGTTTTATTTTAATAGACAGTTGCTGTGTTTTGGTTTCTTTCAAGTTAGCTACAACTAAGCTGGTCTCATTTACAAAGTGTCCTTTTCTAAGCTGTAAAACAGATAAAGATTAGAGATTTCCCAGGTGTCAACTCAGCATCTTTGGAAGATGTTTTGACCTAAAACTATCTCCATCTGATATGGCTCTCAGTTGAGGAGGAATGGACCTTGCTGAGATGGAGTTTTATTTCTCATCTCTGCCTTCATCTATTTAACTTGTCACTGCGTCACAGAAGAAAATGCCCTGTGGTTCATTTCTGAGCCTTGATCTGATAATTTTGTGTTTTTCCCCCTTGTGATAACTATTAATTTAACCTATAACAAACTAATGTTATTCAAGGAGAGAATTATTTTAGTGGAAGTAAATGAATTACACTTATTTTACAGAAAGATGGCATAAATACGCTTTTAAAAGAACCTGTTGATGTATATTTTATATAAATATTTCCCAGTCAGTTGCCGATATTTCAGTATGTTTTTCTACCTACTTCAGGTAAATGAAACAGTCTTTTTTTTTTTTTTAATGTGTATTTATTTATTTTGACAAGGAAAGAGACAGCACAAGCTGGGAAGGGGCAGAAAGAGGGAGAGGGAGAATCCCAAGCAGGCTCTGCACTGTGAGTACAGTATGTTTTTCTAAGGTAGAAACTGAATTTATAGTTTTTAAATTTCAAAAATAACCATTTTTGATGGTTCTGTGTTTTTTTTTTCTGTATATTCCCGGAGCCATTAATTTTTTTTTTTTTAAGACCAGCTTTATAAAGCTTATTTCATACTAGGTGGGTATAGGAGATTCTGTTCCTTAAAAATTAGGATCAAAGTCACTGGATTTTTTGTACTAGTCTTGGAGGTGATATATTATAGTAATAAGAGTTTCCTTAAGAACGGCAGGTTTGCTTCTACCGTGTTTCTCATTTAAAACAAAAAGCATCTTTGCAAGCTACCAGTTCTACTGCGGCGATGTTTAAACACAGAAAATACACTTGCTTCTTAAAATTATTGGTCCACATGAATCAGTCAGGAGATGACTACTGCTGGAGTCCAAAGTGGAAACATTAATATAATGTTTCTTTCCTCTTTTGAAATGTGTGATGACTTTTATTTATTTTTATTTATTTTTTAATGTTTATTTATTTGAGAGAGAGATTGAGATTGTGAGTGGGGGAGGGCAGAGAGAGGGAGACACAGAATCTGAAGCAATCTCCAGGCTCTGAGCTTTCAGCACAGAGCTGGACAAGGGGCTCGAACCCATAAACCATGAGATCATGACCTGAGCCAAAGCTGGATTCTTAACCGACTGAGCCACCCAGGCATTCTGAACTGTATGACGACTTTTAATCTGTAATATTAAGTGGTAGGTTATTTCTGTGAAGATTAATGATGATTTGTAGACCAGCTTAAGTGATAATTTTAACAAGTTCGTTGCCTGGAGAGAATTCATCACAGTGTTAGTAAGAACAGTGATTTGTGAGGAGTAGGAGGTGGAAGGGGGCTTTGAGAGAAAGCATATATGATCAGAACTACTTAATGTTTATTTATGACCAGGTGACCATTAAACAACTCCTGGATAATATTGTACCCACTTACATCCTTTGAAACAGCAATGTAACTATCTGCCTGTTTAAGAATGCAGGAACATACCTTCACCACGTTTGGCTTATTTTCTTTTCTGTCCTCTGTTGTAATTATCTCTGCATGTGCCCAATCTTCCATAATAATGTCAATATGTGAAAAGATAGAAATGGTGAATCCTTTGTCATTAAACTGGAGTTTGATTCCTCAGGACACTGAGTTTCTAGGCTGGTAGGGATTTCAGCATTCTATCCCAGCTTCTCCCAAATGCTTACTGAGAGAGCAGTACCTCTCTGACATCCTGAGGCGTGTGGGGGTGTAATTTACTGGTGCCCGGAGCATGCTGTCTGTGTATGTTATTCCATCTTCTTGGGGAAGGAGGACAGTGCAATTTCAAAAGTGGAATAGTGATTATGGCTTTCTGATCCACTGCTGCCTGTTGGGCATGTTAAAAAAGAAAAGGCAGTGAAGTTTAATGCAAATTGTGGTCTTTTTGAGGCAGGGTCATCTTTAGCTGTTTCACAGTGCAGTAGCCTTTGGAGAAACTGTTTTTCACTTGAAATGCTTTCAGATGTTGTTTTCAAGAGACTCAACGGTTGGGGCCCAAAGTCCTTGTGCAGGTCCAAGGACAAGCTGGAGCCCAGGTTCTTCTTGTTTAGGTGGAGTGAGGCTGTCACTCCCTTGGGTAGAGTTCTGGGATCCTTGACATCAAAAGTGTGCACATGTCAGATCTGCAGAGAGCTGTTTTGTAGGCACATAATTGGATTTCAACATCTTTATCTGTTGGAAAGTGTAAAATATCTCAGAGCGTTGTTGAGGGGATTAAAAAATGAAATGTGAAAACCCTAGAATAGTGCTTCCTACATGGTAGACCATAAATCACAGACCAGTGTAGCATGCATATACGCTGTAGTGGATGAAGAGGAGGCAGAATGTGAATACGGATAGTGTGTTAGGCAAGAAATAGTTCATGCAGCCCCTGGCATCTTCATCCATTAAACAGAGTTATTGCACAAGCGGTCTTGGTGCGGATGTCGTGTGAGCAGACCTGAAAGTGGGCCTTGCCTCTATTGATGACACACAACAACCTTCAGCAGTCAGCTTGTGGAGTGCTCCCCTGCGTGTTGGGTTATTGTGAGAGTCAGAACAACACAGCTGAGACAGAATGCAATGCGGCTGGCGGAGGTGGTCAGAAAGGGAGACAGGTAGGTTGAATAGGTTGCTCCACTGATACTCTGAAAGAGACAATAAGCTTAGGAAATGGACTTTACAGCTTTGATGCTTTTTGGTTCTTGATGCCTTGCGAAGGCACAGGGAGGATTTTGGGTGTTCTTTAGGCACTCTTATTTGTTTCCAATCTCAGGAGGCTGTGTATTGTTAATGGTGGGCTTAAATGGGTATAGTCTTCTTCTCCAGGTGATGAAGGACCCGAGAAACACCCTTGTGAATCTCTTCTGCTTTCTTCAGGGCTGGAGAGTCGGCGGGTGTGGAGATTGCCCTATTGATCATCTGTAGCACAGGTGTGAAATTCAAGTAAATCTAATCTACAGCTCTGGAAAGGAGGAAAAGTGATGGATCTCAGGTTCCAAAGATCAACCTACTAGAGCAGCCCTGTCCAATAGGCCAGTCACACATATTATCAGAAAAAAATTTTTTTAATGTTTATTTATTTTTGAGAGAGACAGAGACAGTGTGTGAGTGGGGTTGGGGCAGAGAGAGACACAGAATCTGAGGCAGGCTCCAGGCTCTGAGCTGCCAGCACAGCCCCATGCAGGGCTCAAACTCACAAGCCATGAGATCATGACCTGAGTCGAAGTCAGATGCTTCACCGACTGAACCACCCGGGCGCCCCAGTTTTAAATTTTCTGGTAGCCACACTAAAAAGTTACCAAAAGTCATAAAAGTAAAAAAGATGAAATTAATTCTGGTCATATTTTATTTAACTCAGTATATCCCCCCAAATATCCTTTTAATGTGTAACAGTATAAAAATTGAGATGTTCTGTATTCTTTTTTTTAGAAGCAAGTGTGTCTTCTACATTGAAAATGTTTAAAAAGCACTATTGAGCACTTACTAAGTATCATTGTAAGCTCTTTAATTGCATTACTATGTTTAATCCTTTCAGTTACCCTATGTGGTAGACACTGGTATTATTCCCATTTTATAGATGTAGAAACTGAGAGAGGTTAAGGAATCTTCCTAAGGTCACAGAACATCTCATTAGCAGAGCCAGGATAGTCTTCGGCTATCCAGGTCCGCATCGTGTGATGTTAACCATGAGGATATCATCCTGCCTCTTTTAACACAGACCTTGGAGGTAGGAAACTGAATGATCTCAATGGGTGGAAATTTGCCATTGAAAAGAGGGATTGATGCTGGAAACTGACATCGTCTAAACTGGCATCTTGGAACTCAAAAGATGAAATAGCTTACCAGAACCCTGGTGTGGTGAGCTGCCTGTCTGCACCACAGAATGTAGAACTGAGAATCCTGAGGGTTTCCTCTTTATTTGTCTGATTTTTCTTCCTTCTTGCCCAGGGTTTAGCTTGCATTGTTAATTCATTGAAATCGTGTCCTTTTGGGATTTTTTTTCTTCAGGGGTGGTGGCGATAGTGGTGGAATGTTCCAATCCTCCTGAGGGCTTTCGGTTTCCCTTTCCCGGTGCTGTTGACCACATAAACTGTGACAAAACACCATTCTAATCTTCGAATGATGTTTAACCTTCATGTGCTTCACACTTAACATTTAATGAGGTTGGGCAGGATGGCCTGGGTTCAGCATAAACCCTGTCAGGGTCAGTTACATGTGACTCTGGAGCTGGGTTTTATTGACATTTTACGTGCCAGCGTTGATTGGGGAGATTGCGCCTGTTACCACATCCTTATTCCTGATTCTAATGGGGAAGCTGGCATTTGCCAGATTTGGGGCAACCACTATTTTAACAAGAGGGACCTGTGTGTGTTAACACCGCTACATCCCCACAGCCTTGACTTTGGTAAGGAGAAACAGCGATTGAATGACTATTGAATGAATGAATTTTAGTGCTCTCAGTTCCATTTTTTTAAATTGTTTCATTGACTCTGATATTGTAGAAAACACAACTTCCCTCAAACTTACTTATTTAATACAAAACTATAATTTTAAAAATAAAAAGAAAAGAGAGACAAGATAAACATGAATTTTAAATTCAGAATTATACACATTTTGTCTACCTTTTTTTATCTTTTCCTGTTTCTGGAGAATTTTAAGGCGCATCCTAGATATGATGTCATTTTTTGTGTTTTTCTGGAGAATTTTAAGGCAAATCCTAGATATGATGTCATTTTACCTCAAAATTCTTCACTATGCATTTCTAACTGAGAAGGACTATTTAAAATTTTTTAATGTTTATTTATTTTTGAGAGAGGGGCAGAGAGAGAGGGAGACACAGAATCAGGTGCCAGACTCTGAGCTGTCAGCACAGAGCCCAATGTGGGACTCGAACTCGTGAAATGTGATATCATGACCTGAGCCAAAGTCGGATGCTTAACTGACTGAGCCACCCACGCATCCCCAGGACTATTTTTAAAAACTAATTATCATTTAATCATTACACCTAACATAATCAACAGTTACTTCAAGAGTTAGTATTAACAGCTAGTCCATATTTCTGGTGATCCCACAGATGTGTTTTATAGATGATGTTCCCTGCCTGGCTCCAATTTAGGATTTAAACACAGTTCACATTTTGCAATGATTATTGGGTCTCTTAGGGCTTTTATTTATTATTGTCCTTCCCTCCCCTGCTGCTGTTTCCCACCCCCACCCCCATGCCATTGGCTTGTTGACAAAATGAACTCACTTGTAGGTTCAGATGTGTTTTATTGCTGATGGCTTTCTTGCGGTGTATATTACCCTTTCACCTGTTCCTCTAGAACCTGTAGATTAGATATTTGATCTAGAGATGTAATTAGATTCAGGCTTGTTTGTTTCTTTATTCCTTTGGCAAGAAGATCTCTTCAGTGGTACTGTTCACTTTTACCTTCCTTCAACAAGGACCTGATGTCTGGCTGCCCCTCTTGGAGTGGGTTTACTCAAGATACTCAAGATACACAAGATCAGGGGGCACCTGGGTGGCTCAGTTGGATGAGCGCCCAACTCTTGATTTCGGCTCAGGTCATGATCTCATGGTTTGTGAGATCAAGCCCCGTGTCCGGCTCTGTGCTGACAGCACAGAGCCTGCTTGGGATTCTGTCTCTCCTTCTCTCTTTGCCCTTCTCCTGCTCATGATCAGTCTCTCTCTCAAAATAAATAACTAAATAAAGTTAAAAAAAAAAAAGTGGTTCCCTGCTTCACTGATGTTAGGCTCAGTAACTGACTTACTTTGACCAATGGAATCAAATCCAGATGTGACACAAGCACCGCTGGGCTAGCCCTCTTGTATCTCTGCTCTCGCCATCAGAAACGCTTCCCTTGGTTTGCTGCCCCTTCACGTTGGGCCCCAGAAGAAGTATTTGTGGAATAGACCTAAGTCTACTCTACAGGGAGGACCCAAGCCCACGTAGGCATGCAACATTGCCTAGGACGCTCCCAATCAGCATCCTAGAGAATGAAAATGAATAAAAATTATTTGAAGCCACTGGGTTATGGGATGGTATGTTATATAGCAACAGCCGACTGATGCAGTCATAAAGAAAAAGTTAGAGATGTTTAAATTGCCTCTGTTTAAGGCAGTTACACTTTGAATAAAATTTCTATCATAAGCTATGAAAATATTTTGAAGTTTAGCATTTGAAAAGATTAACTTTCAACTGACTGGAAAATTCATTTATATGGAAAACATCCCCAAACCACTGTTAACAGTGTGATGCATAGTTCTTATGAGTTGTGTGTCCAGAAAAAGAGAACAAGCACTTTCTTTAAATAAAGTCTGCTTAGCTTCGCTGAACAGTTGTACCAGACCCTGAGTTAATACACGTTCATCAGGTTTCACACTGCTGACTAGCAGTAAGAAATGGTCACATGATGCTGTGGGCTGAGAACATGTTTTCTTCACATCCCACAAATAAACCAGTGCAGGAAATTTCAAGACCTGAATAATGAAAATGAAAGAAAATCCTCATTTTCATAGAAAACCCTCCTTTATGTCTGCACAGAGTGAAGTAACAGATTCAGAATGAATGTCAAATCCCAGGGACATGACTTGCTACCATTTTATTCTACCACTTAGGAAACACTTCCCATGTGTGGCAGGCTTTGTGCTGAGTATTTCACCATTATCATTTCAAGCGATAACCTAAGAAGTATGTATTATTACCATATGCACTTTATTTTTTTATGTTTATTTATTTGAGAGAGTGCACATGCAGGAGCTGGAGAGGGAGAGAAAGAGGGAGAGGGAGAGGGGGAGAGAGAGAGAGAGAGAGAGAGAGAGAGAGAGAGAGAGAGAATGAATCCCAAGCAGGCCCCACGCTCAGCACAGAGCCCAACACGGGGCTTGATCCCACAAACCATGAGATCATAACTTGAACATAAATCAAGAGTTAGACACTCAACTGACTGAGCCCCCCAGGCACCCCTTATGCACTTGAGAGAATGAAGAAGCTAAAACACAACCAGCATGAGTAGACTGACAAAGCCATAGAGCTAAGAAGTGTTCAGGCAGGGATTTGGAGGCAGGCTGTCTTGCTCGTATCCTATACCGTGAAAAAATACGTCTAATATCTTCATTGTGACGTCAGAAATTGCCATGTAGATATTACCACAAAGCCATCTTCCAATCTTTTCTCCTCAAATGGAAGACATCTAACATGGTAACATTTAAAGAAATACTTCATGACTCCTTCTTAACTCCCAATGCTTACATATAATCAAACCATCAGGATGCTCACAGAGCAATTTCAAAAACCCTTCAGAAATCAGTAAACAAAATTAGAGATTAAAAAGCCATACCTTACTTTTCAAAGACTGGTGGGATGTATGAAAAAGACACAAGGCTTAAAGTGGCTGGGAGTGGCCTAGGCAATGTTGCATGCCTACGTGGGCTTGGGTCCTCCCTGTGGAGTAGACTTAGGTCTATTCCACAAATACTTCTGGAGCCCAACGTGAAGGGGCAGCAAACCAAGGGAAGCGTTTCTGATGGCTACAGCAGAGATACAAGAGGGCTAGCCCAGCGATGCTTGTGTCACATCTGGATTTGATTCCATTGGTCAAAGTCAGTCAGTTACTGAGCTTAACATCAGTGGATCAGGGAAAGAATACCCCTTTCATGAAGGTGGAGAGGGAAAAACTTTGCCAATCAGTAATCTAATTTATCATAACAACCAGGGTTATTGGTACGATCACCTAACATGGTTTGATGTTATATATAGTTATTATATTTTACCTTTGAAAACTCTGCCATAAATCCTACCTTTCAACCTGTTTCTTCTGTACACAGATAACCAAGTTTTTTAAGAATCATATTTATGTAAGGAGAAATAAACTTTACATGAGGATTTGAGGCCTTCTTTTGGGAATTGAAACATTTTCCTGGATGTTTGGATACTTGGTAACCTTTTTCTTTACTTTTCCCTGTACAGTTAGTCTCAAAAAGGATCCCTACTGTCCCCAGGAATTTGACTTCTGTGAGTAAGGGGTTAACTCAGCATCTAAATGTAAACCTCTAGGAAATAGAAGTTAATTCCATTTGTCATAGTAACTAACTAGGTCATGTAGTACACTAGTAAGTCTAGAATTGTCAGATTCTAATCTTTTATCTTCAGCCAGCTCACAGAACTTCCAGGGTCCAATGACTTAATCTCTGGGTGCTTGTAAATGAAACCAGGGGAGATGATAGATGTGAAAGCCAGAGACAGTTGTGGGGGTATTCACATATCAAATACAGTTATTTTCAAATACTTTATAGTTTTGTTAATATAAAGTTCTAATTCCTAATCATTCTGCCTAAGCTACTTTGAAATCTACCTTAGTGCAGTGGATGGAAAAAAGGTTTATTAAAAAGATTAGTGTTATGAACCTATAAAAAAAAGTGCATCATAAAAATTAGAACATTTATTTTGGTATATAATCAATGCTAATTATAATTGGTACTAATTTGAAGTGTGCTTAATCTGTTCACAAAGCAGACCCAGTGGACTTCAAATTGACAATTTCCATAATGAATTGAAAGTAACAAAGTGGTTTTTATTTAAATATATTTCACAATAAATGTTATTTCCTTAATTCAAATTTATTTCTAACTAAATCACCTGAGCAGGATTTTTACCGTGTTTACAAAATTATTTATTTTTCAGATGCATGAAAAACACTGCTAATGTCAGATAGTTGCTTTTAATTTGAAATGTCTCAGGAAGTGATATGGTGGTTAGTATTTTTCTCTCCCTTCTCTCTCTCTCTCTCCTTTTTATTATTTATTTATTTTTTTATTCAGAGCCTTAAATGTGCTAAATGTATCTAAACTACGAGTAGGAGAGAGAGGTGGAGTTGCTACTATCCTTAAGTGCCTTCCCATCTCCATTAATTAAATGTTTAATTTAACAATACATTCTTGGCAGGATTTTCCAGTCTCTTACAAGGAAGGAAAACCAATTTTGTAATAAACTACAGTTATGATGTTTGATTCAATGGGAGATGCCAGCCTGCTGAGGGATTTCCAGTTCTGTCATCTCCCAGTAGGGGAAGGAAAAAGTAGCTTTTGTACCACCCATATTTCTACACATTCTTCCTTTCCCCTTGACTTTCCTGATGAATTATCAACTTCCTTACCTGGCATGTTCTTGATCTTCTGGACCACAGATGAAGGTGTAGTGGTGACTGTTATTCCTGCTACTGATATTAGTATAATTGATGAGAATTTCAGGGTCAGACATGATGTATTTCCCATTTCACAAAGCATGGTTTCATTAGCCTAGATTTCCTCTCACTCCAGTCATGAAGTAGGTTTTTAAAAGAAGTTTTTCATGTTTCTGTATTTCATTCCTAGTGCTATTATTGCTACTTCCTGCTACTATTTATTGAGTGTTTATTTCATGCCAGAGACATGCCATAAAGTCTCCATGTATAATTTCATTTAATTCCCACGTCCCTCTGCAATAGGTGTTGTTAGGATACCCATTTGACACACGAGGATTCTGAAACCCAGGGAGGATCACCAATTTGCCCTATTTGTTACATGGCTGGTAAGAGAGGCAGCAAGGGCTCCAAGCCAAGTCCATCTTCCTGTGGAGCCTGTACTTGTGAGCACTATGCTGAGTGCCCCATTGCTCTGTAATCTGCCTCCTTTCGTCTTGGCATTTGGAACTAGGGTACCTTAGATAGTTTTTCCTCCTTTCCTTCTCAAGGCCCAAGTTCAATTAGCATCTTTCTTTTGACCCCTTAAAGAAAACAGCCATTAGTTATGTATTTAATACACATGTACTAAACATCAGCTGTGTGAAGAGTGCTTACGGCGTTAGGAAATGGAGCTCTGAAGATTTGTTTGTTTCTGTTAGGGTCTACAAAACATTTGAGGTAGCTGATAAAATATATACACAATAAGAAAAGGATAAAAATAAGTCTCGGAGATCAGCCAGATAAAATGACTTCCCTCAAGCAGGCTGTCTGGAAGAGCCCCATGTTAGGGTCAAGCTTTGATGTCCTTTATTTGTCTACCTGGTCTGTTGTGCAGGGCGTAATGAATACTCCTGGGGGCACTTGGCATCTCAGACTTCCCTGGAGGACTCTGCCCTCACGCTGAGCCCTGGATCCAGGCCATCTTGATTCATGACCACAATGACCAGCATCTCCTAAAGATTTCACAGTGTGCAGAATATTTTCACAGGGGTTGTCTTGTTTGTTCCCTACACCCCTGAGAAGTAGTGGTCATGTGGAAACTGAGTCATGTCGTACAGCCTGCCCACATTCTGTGAAGCTCTTCAAACCTCACTGCTTCCTTGAACTGTCCACCGGACTTCATTCCTCCCTGACGCAGGGTTCTTCCTGTTTCAGTTCTTCTTGCAAAGGCTGTTGATGACACCACCATTCCGCTTCATGTCTCGGCATTTCTGTTAGTGGCAGACCCTCCAGAAACCTACCACAGTGGTCATTTGTGTCCTGTTACAGTTTCTTCAATATTGTTGAACAGCAGCTAGAACAGTGACTTAAATCTGCCTTGTCCTTTCTCACACTATCAACCATACAGTGTAAGTTTTTAATGACGTAAATATAAACGTTGAAACCTCAAAATCCCTCACTGTCTGCACCAGTTCCTAGTTTATAGTTTTCAGGTGATCGTGGACTTTGTGGAGCCTGAGGAAAATGACGGAAGGTGTGTTCTGGGACACTGGTCATCTCAAATAGTTGGATACATTCATTGTGTAAATATTCCTGGAACAGAGGAACTGTGTTATCTGTGCCAAACAGAGGTGAAAACAAAAGTTTACCCTAAGGTCTGTCTTCATTTCAGCCGAATGGGACATGGTGGTCCTTCAAGTTGTCACAAGTCCGTGGCTGATTGTAACTTCTTCTTGAGCAATCTAAGCTGGCACAGGAAATCTGAGCGATGACTGAAGGGTGCGTCAGGGAGCAAAATTTTCTGAAACATCTTTTAAACACGGAAGTGGCAGATATGCAACATTTCCTTATGGATCTTAGGAAACATCCTAAGTGGAAAAGGAACCTCAAAAAATTTATTTTAAAAAAAAAAGCATTTTCGGTTCCTTTGAGTTTTGTTAACATTTGCCCTTTGAAGTAGAGTTGCCAGATTTAGCAAATAAAAAGTACAGGACACCCAGTTAAATTTTAATTTCAGATAAACAATGAAAAAGAATGTGTATAAGTCCGTTCCCTGCAACGTTTGAGGAGTACTTATACTAAAAACTTCTGTGTTACTTTTCTGAAATCTGTGTATAATTGGGCATTCTGTATTTTATCCGGAAATCCCATTTTCAAGAAAGTTTATTGATCCACAGTTAGGTCAGTTAAGAGTGTTATTTTTTAAATGTAAATGATGTGTATGAAAATCAATTGGTCTAACTTTAGCTCTTCTGATAGAAACTTAATATTAGGGGCGCCTGGGTGGCTTAGTTGGTTAAGCGTCAGATTCTTGGTTTTGTCTCAGGTCATGATCTCATGGTTCATGGGTTCAAGCCCTGCATTGGGCTCTGTGTTGACAGTGTGGAGCTTGCTTGGGATTCTCTCTCTCCCCCTCTCCCCCTCTTTCCCTCTCTTCCTCTCTCTCCCTTCCCTGCTTATTCATTCTCTCTCTCAAAATAACTAAAAAAACGTATTTTTTTTTTAAAAAGGAGAAACTTAATTTTAATTAGCTAAGGAAGCCCAGGAGTTTAAAAACTGACCTATCTGAAGTCAGTGCAACTAAATTAGACTTAAAGAGGAGGTAAGGAATCCTAGAAATAGGAAAGTAGGATTTATTGTTAATATTCAGTCAATATCTGTTTTCCTTCACCTCCATTTCCCCACTGCTCCTAACTCTGCCCCCTGGAGGCTATAGAAAATAATAAGGATGGTATTACTAATGATCTCCAGCCCCTGTTGAGATCACTTATGTGCCACACACTCTTACAGTGTCTGTTTTAGTTTATTTAATCTTCATGACAGACTTTTGAGATAGGTACTTTTATGATTTCTGTTTGTTATCAGTTAGGAAACTAAAGCACAGGGAAGCTAATTAGCTTAACCAAGGGCACATCTCTTTGTCAACCCTTGAAGTGTTTTCTCTTTTGTAGTCTTAAAGTTTCTACTGAACTTTTTTTCTTTCTTGTAGGACAAAGTGTCTGGACTCCTTTCTACCCTCGTTCAGCTCTGGGCTAGCTGTGGTTTGCCGGTGCCCTTGAATGTATTATGGCTCAAATTTAAAAGTACGTTTTATGTGTAATATAATTTATAAGTAGGGTACATTGGGACTTTTAATGGCCTTTTTACTGGATTATATGAATTTTTATTTTATTGTATTATTTGGTGGTAAATGTACTTTTTTGGGGATGGTAAACGTACTTTTAACAGATCGAGCTTTTCTTCAGGTAAAACTTCTGGGTTCCTGATCTAAACAAAATGCAAGCAAGTCAAGTCTTCTTCAGTTTCTGTGCAGTTTTTTTTTTTTTAAACAAATGCATAGGAATTCACTTGAATTTGTTTAATTTTTAGAAATTATTTCATTTTACCTCATTCTTCCCGCCTGCTATCTTGTCATGGAATAAAACATAATGATGGTAATGATATGTGTTTAGAACAGAGATCCAAGCTCTGCAGGAAAGTGCATGTATGACTAAGTATTTCCTGTGTGTGTCCTTACTTGGACATTTCTAGTCTCTGCCTGTCTTTTCAGTTGGCTTAAGTGGACAGGCAATAGGGTCATATCAGTGTGTTAGGTACTATTTGTCCATCTTGTCTCAGGGAAGAAGGTTGGAGCCACGTTATAGCATTTTTCTTCGTTATAACCTGATGGACTCTTAAATCACCTTCCTTTGATAATCCACAATGATCCTGCCTAGTTAGGTATATTATCCCTAAATCACCACGTCGTTCTGTGCCCTGCTTGTACTTGTTAAGTTTCTCCCAAAGTAGTAAGACTGTTATTCCTAATAGTTTGATCTTAATAATGAAAGTAACCATGAGTTAATAAGAGGAAGAAGTATTTACCTGGAGAATTGTAAACCATTACTGTTTCATGTAAGAAAACATGCAGCTCTTGTGTTTAAGCCCCGGGTCGAGCTCTCTGCTATCAGGGCAGAGCCCACTTCCTCTATCCCCCTCTCTCTGCACCTCCCCTGCTCACGCTCTCTCTCTCTCTCTCTCTCACAAATAAATAAACATTAAAAAAAAAATAGAAAATATGCAGCTCTAATGGTATTAGATAAGCTGGGGACAGAATGTGAGAAAAAAGGCACTCTTTTTTTTTTTTTTTTAAGGAAAGCTCAGATTTAGATCAACTGAGAAAGAATCTTCTACCATCTCTTAAAACTGGAAGAGAGATAAAATTATGTTCATATACCCAAAAGCCCTAAAATTTCAAGAAGGATCAAATACACTTCGATGTCATGAGTTGGTCGTCTTTCAATATACCATTAGTAGAGAACAGCTTTCTGTATTTGTCAACATTATCAATAATTAGTGTAATGTCTGTGTAGATGTGCTCAATAAATATAATAGTCATAATTTCACTCACTTTGGCTTATGCTTTTAATGAATAACTACCACAAAGTGATTAACGTTTATTCTGAGTCTGTTTGACAGTTTTTAACTACCTTTCATCATTAAGTTTATTGATTACAGTTATTTCCCAAAGGTATTAAAAAGAATACTACTTGATAACAATTTGAGAGCGTTATGGAGAAAATTGTAAGTATTAGTCATTGATTTCCAGTACCAACATCCAGCCTAAAATGTTGCATTGATACTACAGACAAATAGCTGGAAGGATAAAAAATACACATATACACACATATATAAATAAATTACAGGTGCTCTTTGAAGGCAGTCTCTTACACGCCATGATTTAAAACATGTTACTATGATACATGGTACCACAATTCATTATGGAACACTTATAAGTGATGTATTAATGAAAGATTTTTTTCTAAATACTCATTCCATCATTCTTTAGCGCAAAGTATAAACGATTCATAATTCTGTTTTATAAACAACATATTTTCAAAGGACATGTTAGTTTGTGTAAATATTTAAAATATGTGTATAGTATCAGAAGTATAAAAGGAAAACAGTTCTAATTTGGTTTCCTTTTATATGATTTGTTTTTCCCATTGTGTAGGTGTGAATCCTATTCCATTTTTGTTCTTAATGCTCTGAATGATCTCAAATATGTTGGGTTTTTTTGCTGGTAAGATATTTAGCAACCTCTGTACCATTTTCACTTTTTGCATGACTTAATTAACTGTTTAATTGGCCATGTTGGGGATGGAGGAAAGATTTATCCCCAAAGTTACTTTAATCAGAAAAGCGTATTGCTTTTGGGTTTTGAACTTCTGACTACTGAGCGACCTTAATCTTATTTGTTGGATATTGGTTGGCATTTACTGGCTCTTTGCCCATCCCATTGACTTGTCTCTCCCTTTTTTTCATCTTGGCTTCACAGTGAATAAAATCAAACATGTCAGGGTGCCTGGGTGGCTCAGTCAGTTGAGGGTCTGCCTCACGATTTTGGCTCACGTCATGATCTCACCATCGTGAGACTGAGTCCTCATTGGGCTCTGTGTGGAGTGTGGAACCTGCTTGGGATTCTCTCCTTTTCCCTCTCTCTCAGCCCCTCCCCTGCTTGTTCTCTCTCTCTCTCTCTCTCTCTCTCTCTCTCTCTCTCTTTTTCTCCTTCTCTGTCTCTTTCTCCATCTCTTTCTCCTCTTCTCTCTCTCTTTCAAAATAAAAAAATAAACTAAAAATTTTTTTTTCTATAGGCAACATGCCCAACTACTTCACATACACATCTTGACACTTCTGTTTAACAGATCCCTTGGGGAAAAGAATCTCCAAATGAGACTCTGTTTGTTTTATGCTATGGAAATAATACTTGTGCTTGTCAACCTTTAAGAAATACTATATTTAGTTATCTCATAATTAAATGTAGTATTTTTTCCTAAAAAACAAAACGTATATATAATGTTTAGCTTTTACCTATATTTTTCGACAGAGAAATGAGACTTATGACCGAATGAGCAGTTAGTTCTAAACTTCAATTTTAAATGAAAAATGAATTAAAAATAATCACATTTTGTTTTATAAAACCGAACATACTTTACCTAGAATTTAAGGCTCATTTATAATCATACAGGAATAATAATCAAACTCTCCAATAAGATGAGTGTTTGGGGAAATGTGAATTAAACCAGCCACCTGGAGAATGGCCAAATATTGCAAAACATATTTTGAAAATATCAAGTGGGCCTTAGGGTGGAATTTTCTGTAAATAATCAAAAAAGCCAGATGTCTTTGATCATCAAATAATCTGTGGAAGGGTGCCAAGGTGTCCTAAGCTTTCCTCATCTGTCTTTTTTTTTTAAATAACCTATTTAATATAAAAATGAGTTCCAAAAATGTAAACTGTTTTTGCCAAGTCTAGTTTGTCTTTATGAACTCTGATTTTCCAGATCCTAAATTAATGAAGAATCTGATTTCAAAATATTTTAAAGACCCTCCATTCTCTTCCCTAGTTAGCTCAAATCAGCAAGTGTATGGTATGTACATAATGTGAATGAGATGCTATGTTTGTTTCCAAGGGATATAAAAGTACATAAATCACACTGTTCACCTCAAGTTACTGTGAACTGTTCTAACAAAATAGTTTCATGTAGTATGTGTTCTAGAGTTCCTTAAATGAATATCTAAGAATACTGTATTTTTGGCATATAATTCAAGAAATGCCTTAGGAATTTTTACTCACTGTGACAGATTGTAGAAGAATATAGGAAAAGTGTCACATGTGACACTTCCCTTTGACAAAGTAATTTTATGATCTAGCTTCCGAAAGAAGATAAAATAACCGATAATGTAAGGATATGAGTAAGTAAAAATTGTATTATCCAGGAGTTCAAAGAAAATCAACTTAAGAAATCAGT
Source organism: Prionailurus viverrinus (assembly GCF_022837055.1). Classification (NCBI taxonomy): domain Eukaryota; kingdom Metazoa; phylum Chordata; class Mammalia; order Carnivora; family Felidae; genus Prionailurus; species Prionailurus viverrinus. Next base: position 131,384,924 of record NC_062562.1, on the reverse strand, counting down.
AGTCATTGCATTTATTTGGGTACTTCATTTGAACTGGAAGAGTTTATTCCTGGTATACTATTCATTTCTCTAGGGATCTTTCTTTCTTTCTTTTTGTTTTTAATAAAGGCAAAGATTTGACCCACTAACATTTACGTACTCAAAAGTTTCATTGTGGTGATGGGTGTGTATGCAGGAGGGTGGTTGAATCTATGTAGAAGTACTTTGTAATGAACATCTTTAGTTCCGAAATTAAAGTTGTCATACCACTTTTTGGAGTGCGCTGAAATTCCATTGTTTGCTGCCAAATTTGGGAACCAGTTATATTTAGTGATACAGTATTTGGTGAGCTGTGTCTGCATTTCCTGTTAAATTATATAAATCTTTAGGGGACAGACTTTGTCTTAGTATTAACCTTTCTTACTGATCTCCAAGTTCTCCTCTATTCTGTACTTCCCCTGTAAGCTGTCCACTACACCACCGTCAGCGCTGTTCCATCCCAAATAGGGAACTGCATGTGAGTCTTCAGTAACTCTGTACTGTCTACAGAAAACATTTCTTAGTAACAGCGAAAGCCTGTATTCCAGGTTGGCCTCTTTTTCCGCCCCTACAAAAATTCTTTTCATGAGAAGGCTCTGCATTTTCTGTGTGGTTGTCTGCTGTATTTTCTACCAGAATGTTCCTTTCACCCTTTTTTCTAGTGGTTGAATTCTTTCTTGTCATGTGGGGTCCTGATTCAACTATTAGCTCTTTAGTATCTTTCCTTGGCCCCACTGTTAGAATTTTATTCCATGGTCTGTGTTCTCATATTTATTATAGCATGTTGTAGATAGTTTATCAGCCAGAGTGTAATCAGGGACAGTCACCACACTAGTTATTTGAACAGTGATACTTTCATGTAAAGAATTGTTAACTAGGTATAAAGGTGTTACCAAGGAAACTGACAAGGTGAGAGGAGAACGCTGAAGTACCAGGAAGGTTGCAGCTGTAGGGGAGAGGCTAGGTTATTAAAATTTAGCAACTACAGAATTGAAACAGACTGAGGAGAGGGTGGTGCTCTTGCCGAGTTCAGAACAGGTGAACCTGTGTGCCTGGGATCCAGCAGCCAGCCAGCTGGTGCTGAGATGATAATGACTTTTTAACTGAGCGTGAGAGATAATTATCTTCCCTGTGTTTGACTATGAGCTTTTTGATATTGGAATTGTATCTAATGTATCTATTATCCCCAAATCCCCCAATGTCTAAAATCTAAATCTTTTCATAACTCATTTTAGAGTAAAAGCTAATCTATCCTGCTGATAATAATATTCATACACGTTGCTGCAGAAATATTGATCTTGAATGGACATCTGTCTGGGAAGGTTAGTAAAACATGATGATTAACCCAGCTTACTTTTTGAAACCTGGAAAATACTGAATTGCACAATGCATCTGGCCCCATGGTTTCAGATAAGGGATCTGGATCGCAAGGGCATATATAATGGCCTATATATTATATGTAATGTCTTGTGGAGGTGTTAGCAAAGATTCAATGAAAAAGAAATAGCCTGTTGACTGACTTACTACTGTTATATTATTTTTCAGGCTGGTAATTTGGTCACAGATAGTTTGTTTCACACACGAGAATTTCTAGAGAGGTAATAAATTTATGAGCTCCTTGTAGTTCCTGAGTGTATAGAATTATTATGGTTTATTAGAGCTTTGCAAATGAAGATGGTAGCCCTTTTGTTAGAGCCTTTGAGAAAGAAAACGGAAGATATTTCAAATTCCAAATAACTAAATGGTGTTGTAGCAGGTTATGAATCAGGAATTAATTTTCATATTGGTTTATAATCAAGGAAGTTGAGCAGGATGAAGAAGTATGCATTTGCTTCAGATTCTGAGAGTTGAATTCCACTAAAACTGTAAACATGTAGAAAGAGGAGTCATCTGGGTTTTCATCAATCTAATCTTTTTAACTAGTACTTCGGAGGTGAGTCTCAACCCTTCCTTTGACAGGATTCAGATGGGAACTCCGCGCTAGGTTTATTTCTGTCTATATTACATACTGCTTCTAATGCATTTTCCTCAAGCTAGCATACTTGTAGTTTTTTCTGCTATGGGCAGGGACACGCCAGTATGAAGATAAGAATTTGGCAGGTAATTGTGAATAAAAATACATTCTATGTGTAGAAAGTATTTAAGAGAATTTGAACTACTTGAATTCCTTTGAGAAGACCGAAGACTACTCTGTGAATGTAATGCTTTTACAATTTGTCTTAACATTCCTAGTGAATTAGAATCCTTCTGGAGTTGATTCCAGTTAAAGAAATAATAGAAGTATGGCCATTTTTTAAATTGTTTTTGCTTTTGGGTGCGAGAATAATAAAGATTCACAATTTAGATCTTGGAGGGTCATGCAAATTTCAAACTATCCTTAATGATGCTAAGGAATTCTTATATTTCCCCTTCAGTCAACATTTATTGATTTTTCTGACATATGTAAGTACGTTCTGTGAGGCAGGGGCTGCGGAAGATATAATAGGTAGAAATTCTTGACCTGAAGGTACTTCAAACTACTTTTGGGGAAGAAAATAAAAACGAACGAGAACAAAATAGTACTGATGAAGTAAATAATACTGGTTGAGGACAATAGAAAAAAATTGTGTAAGAGCAATCATGTTCATTGCCACTGTCAGATTCCAGCAAAATTGCCAGATATTTTAGGAGGAGGGTACCATTGTGGGCTGTGGTAAAGTCACATCATGACCAATGTTACCATTTCAAAAACAAAATGACTTTGTAGAACAAATAGTTTTTTCCTTTGTCATATAACCCAAAGCCCTACTGGTTTGGTTGAAAGAATTCAGTGCAGTGAACCGTCTTCTACCCAGTGCTTTAAGTATTTGTCTGCATGAGGTAAGCATTAATAGTTACTCAAAAGAAAATTCAAAGAAATGTGGACCATCCAGCTAAATCCTCTTCCTCCCTTCCTAGTAAAAAAAAAAAAAAAAAAAAAAGCCTTCAGGCAATTGCCATTTTTGCTTTGCTATTTTTCCTGTTCCCTCTTCTTTGCCTGTTTGACTGTTTCCAGTAAGTAATTTCTTTCCCCGTGGAGTTTTCTGCTTCCTCCCACTAATGTGGCTACTCTTAACCTGTGCTCTGACACTAGCCCACACGTGATTCTGTCATCACACATCTCCCACCACTAATGGTGACGATGGATGATGATGGTGATGATGACGACAGTGGTGGTGGTGGTGATGATGATGTCCTCGTCTTAGTTCATGCTGCTATAACCACTTACCATAGACTGGGTGGCTCAAACGACAAGTATTTATTTCTCACAGTTCTGGAAGCTGGAGGACTGAGACCAGCTTGCCAGCATGGTTAGGTTCCTGGTGAGAGCCCTCTTCCTGGTTTACAGAGGCTGTCTCTTGCCATGTCTTCACACGGTGGAAAGAGAGCTCATTAGCTCTCTGGCTTCTGCTTACAAGGGCACTAATCCTAGTCAAAAGACTGGCAGATACTATTTTCCCCATTTTACAGATAAGAGAATTATAGAAGTTTAGCTGTTTTGCTTAGTCTTCCAACAAGAGGTGAACTGATATTGAAATGTTGGTTTTACTGTAGAGCCATACCTTTTAACAACCACACTGTGCTGCTTTTCTCATTAGACTGAGAGCCCCTTGGAACCAAGAATTATGTCTTTCGTTAATAATTGGCCAAGTGGCTGCCTGAACGAGAAGATGAGCAACGTGTGAATTATGAAAGTATTTAGCCTACATAACCAAACATAACACATTCTTCTCAGGAGAAGAGCATCGAGCCATTGTCCAGCACATGACAAAAGTTCATTGTTTTATTCATTGCCTGTCAGTATTCATGTCAGGCAGCAGATAATCATTAGGTGTTCAGAATAGCTGGTCGTTGTTATTGAAAGTACTCGAGTGCATTTTATTTTATTTTATTTTGTTATTTTATTCTTTCAAGAATGCATTTTAAATGTCAGGCACATTCACTGCTCTGAAGGAGACACATTTTGTGTAAGTGTGGAATTAGAGATAGAAGTTGGGAATCATCCTGATGATATGATATGATATGATATGATATGATATGATATGATACTATATGACATGATATATTATTCCTCTTTTTTGTTTTCAACTGTTTCATTGGGGTACTTTCACGTTAGGTCATCAGAGAAGTGACCCTCTCATGTAACACTGGGAGAGTAATGCAGATATAGAGATCCTGCATCTATCAGAGGGCAAGAAGGATCTTGGGACCATTAACTCAACCAGAGTGTAATTGCCCACAACGTTCAGGGCACGGTGGGAGGTACTTGGGGATGTATGGATGAGTAGGACTCTCTAGAAAGGTGAGTCTCCTTCAGGCCATTGTGGGGATTCCTTTCAGGGAAAGTTTCTTTCCTGGGAGGCATGTTTTTCTTTAGGTTGCCTTGTGGGCTTCCCCTTGCTTAAGATGAAGGTAATAATTATAATAATAATTTGTGTGTATTTGTAACATGTCTGGAATGGTTCCAGGCACTTTATGTGAATTATTTTTAAAACATTTCACAATAAACTTATGGGATAGATAGTATTACCTTATTCTATAGGTGAGGAAACTGAGGCTTAGCGAGGTTAAAAACTTGTCCATGTTCACATACCTAAAGGGATGGACCTGAAATTCCTACTCACAGCCAGTGCTCTTAAGCACTCTGCTACCCTGCCTTGCTATGTAACCCAAGCAACCTGGGGAAAAAAAGAACTGTCAGGGTCATGCATGGTCATCTAACATCATTTGATCTTTTCAAGGACTCATTGAAGGACATAGACACCCATTCCATTTTACGGTTAAGAAACTGACCCAGAGGGGTTGTAAGACTGAAGTCACACTGTTCTTACGAATCAGCAGTACTGTGTTTGAATAATAAAAGTCCAGTTCTCCTTGTCTGACTCCTCAATAGCAATTAAACAAACAGGAATAATGTATCATGCAGGAACAGAGATCTAGAGTTTATTGTATTTTCCTTCAGTTCATTTTTCCTTTCCCTCATGGTGTGGGACATGGATGGTTTTCTTGGCTCTCTATGTACATAATTATGTATCTGCTTAGAGATGACATCTAAGTGCAGTGATTCATGAGCTGAGACTAGATGTAGTTGCACTGTCGCCTGAGTCCTCCATATCTTTCACCAAAAATGCTGATAATTAAGCTGCTGGTGGTAGCAGACAGCCGGAGTTGTAATAGGTGTCTGCTGTAGTTTTCCACAGCAGTGATGTGGCAGGGCTTTAAGACTTTACAAAGATTTCAAGTGGTGGCCTTTGAAGGCATGTTTTGTACATCTATCCTTCTCTGGGGAGTTTTCTACTTTCCCTTAGGTACTGGAGGCGAGTCAAACCTATCAGTTCTACAGGAGTTGTCAGGAAACCTGTCCCTGCCTGTTTCCTGCAAGTAATGTGAGTAATGCTGCTTCGCAGCGGGCCCCAGGACATTACCATGTCATTTACACTTTTTCCCTTTGTAGCCCTCTGGTTATCGCCCAGTGAGAATGCAAAAGACTTTATTTTCTCTCTCAGTATATTTTCCATTCCTTTAAGACTTAGCTGAAGTACCTCCTCTGGGAATACCTCCCGGGTTGACTCATTCCCATACCCTCTCTCCTGCCTATTCAGAATGCCTCTGTTGCTCTGGCCAACCCTTCAGGAAGGTACACTCCCTCCATGGCCTTTCTGGCCAGGTTCTCCACATTAGGATTTTGGAATGTTTTGTTTGGTATCGTGGCAGTATCCGGTTTGACTCCAGGAATAGGAATCTTTTTTTTTTTCTTTTAAAGTTGCATATTTATTTTTTCCTGGTCATAAATTTAATAGTGTTCATTGTGTAAGATTTGTAAAAGAGATAAAAAGAAAGTATGTGAAATCACCCGTGAATTCACTACCTGTAGATAACCAGAGTTAAGTATCTTGGGCCATTTGCTTTTACTCTCAGGTGTGAGAGGCAGTGTGTGCTTATTCTGGGCATCTGATGGTCATCATTTTGGACATCTGGGTAGTGCCATGACACTCCCTTAAGTCTTTTTATTTATGTTTTTAATCCTTTGTCAGAAGCCCCATTTTGGATGCCTGGTATCCTATCACCTGGTGATGCCAGTGGCTGTTCCTTAGTGATTCCATGGCCAGTGTTTGTTTGATCTCAGAACAGTTTATGTGATAAGTTGGAGGGAAAATAGTATCATGACACAAAAGTATGGAGACACTTTAGTTTTGGAGTGTACCCGGGAGATGATCTAGTCCAGTGGCTCCAAATCCAGCTGTGCATGAGAATATCTGGGGAACTTGTTAAACTGTTATCATCCTGGGCCAATTGAAACAGAGTCTCAGGGCTAGAGCCTGGGAATAATAAGCCCCCTAGGAGGTTTCTCCAGGCAGCCCAGCACCATTTAGTGGACTAGAATTTGAGAGCCAGTTCACTGAGTTTATTCATCAAATATCTGTTGAGAGATCACTGGGAGCCCTGTACTTTGCTAGGCTTTGGGAATACAGTGACGTCCAGGGTAGACATGGTATGCTCCCTTATAGTGTTGATGTTTTACTAGGGAAGACAGTGAAATACCAAGTAAGCAACAATAATCATTATATCATAGTAAATAGTTTCAAAGTAAGGCACTGAGAGAGAATACTTTTAGATACGACGGTCAGGGGTATCCTCTCAGAGAAAGACACAAAGTCTAAGGAGTTGGAGGCTAAGAAAGAGCCATACGTACAGAGTGTGGGAAACGTCCCTAGGCTGAGGCATGCCACACACGGACCCTGATGTGAGCAAAAGCTCGTAATGTTGTAGGAATGGGCCAGCGGTATGTGTGCAATGTGGTGAGAGGAGAGAGTGCAGAGATGGGTTCCAGGCTGTTCTCACTAGGTACTCAAGTCCCCGTGCTGGTGACTGGTAGAATGAAGGCCAGAACCTACTATGCGGTTGCACGCCCAATCAATGCTTTCTCTGCTGCTGGATTAGTCAGCTTCGCCTGCTATAGCACAGCATTATGGCCTGGGGGGGGGGGGGGGGGGGGAAGGGCTTCGATACCAAGTTTATTGTTTCACATTTCTGAAGGCTGGAAATCCAAGGTCAAGGTTTTAGCAGCGTTGGTGTTTCCTGTGGCCTGAGGTTTCTTCTGGCAGATGGCCACCTTCTTGCTGCATCCTCACATGGCCTTACCTGTACTTGTGTGTCCCTGGTGTCCCTGTATGTCTCCTGGTTCCGTTTTCTTAGGATACCCTAATCACCTCACTTTAACTTAATTGCCTCTTTAAAAGCCCTGTCTTCAAATACAGTCACATTTTGAGATACAAGAGATTGGGCCTTCAGCATAGGAATTTGGGGCAGGGCACAGTTAACCCCTAAGAGCTGCCTTCCCGTAGTTGACAGAATGCCCCATTTGTCATAGGAGCCAGTCTAACAAAGCAAAGCACCTGTTTATCACCTGGTACTAGGGCCAAGAGGGAATTCTGTATTATCACAGTAAATTAAATAATTAATTCAGGTTTTTAAATCGAAACACATTAATACAGATGGAGGGGTGGGAAGTGGCGTGGAACTGACTTTATGAGATTTTTGCTCCATTGGTTGGGACTTTTTCCAGTTTTAAAACCTTTCCTTTCCAGGGAATTCTTTATCTGCCAGGGTTTTTTGTGGTTTTTTTTCCCCCTTTCAAGTTTATTTATTTATTTGGGGGGGGGCAGGGAAAGAGAGGGAGGGAGAGGGAGAGAGAGAATCCCAAGCAGGCTCTGCGTCGTGAGCATGGAACTTGATGTGGGACTCGAACGTAAGAACTGTGAAATCGCGACCTGAGTTGAAGTCGGACACTTAACTGACTGAGCCACCCAGGTGCCCCAAGGGTTTTTTTTTGATACATATAATAGAAACCACCCTAGCTGGTTTAAGTGGGATTTTTTATGTGATATTAGCTGTTTTATAGACTATTTGAAAAGATGCAGAAACATGCTGTAGGCTAAATTTCCATGGACATTTTCTAGAACTACCCCACAGAACTAGGCTGACAAGAGAATGCCACCAACTCCAGAGCCACATTGCCTCTGCTGTGACCCACACAGCACCCACACCTCTGTATCACCTGTGCCAGAAAAATGTGTGCCCCGGGCCTTTGTTTCTTCATATAGTTCACTTCTAAATCAAAGCTCACAGCTGAGTGCTGGAACCTGGTCTCATGGCTGCACTCAAGCTGTGAGGGAGGATTCACAGTATGGGGAAGTGTCAAAGATGGCCTCCTCCTCTTAAAAAAGACGAGGAAGAACAACATTTTGGGTGCCCACAAATGAAAATATGACAGATACTCTCTAAATCCACTTTTTCCAAGATACACTGACATTTGACATCTCCTAGTCATACCACGGCAAAGTTGTACCACGTGAGCAGGGACTGTGTTCATTGTTACCTCTTTGAGAGGGTGCGTGCAAGTGAGATACAAAAAATAAAAAGTAGGAGATAAGGCAGGAAATCGTAAAGCGTCCCGTTAGTAAATGCCCTTCATTTTTGCAGTTGCGTTATGGGAGATAAAGGAAGGCTAGAAGCTTATGAAAGAAAGGCTGATGTGTGGCAAACACAGACCTGGCGTTTGAGAGCCTTGGAGCTTCTGTCTTGAGGCTCCTCTTGAACTGGTTTGGTCACAGTGGAAGAAGGTATTGTAGATGTGTCCACCTCTGGAATTTATTTTAAACTGGGGGATCCTCTTTGCTCTATATCTTTTAGGTGGATCCTACTCGTTTTCTGCATGTAACCTTTCTGTCTTTGGGTGGGGGTGGGAGGTCTAGTGTGTGCAGATGGCACATCCACACCTGAGTGTACCCATGATGTAAAGGCAGGGAGAGCTGTTGCACTATCAGGAAGGGCACAGCTAAAATCATACAGTACGTATTTCTGTGTATGCATGCATTTGCAAATAGAACTGTTTAAAGTCAACCCTCACGCATCTCTCATGGTATCACGGTTTTTGGTGCTGAAGATACAGCAGAGATGAGGATATGTTAGCACTTCTTGGTGGTCATTACAATATATTCATTAAGAAGTGCTGTGTAAAGCGCTACTAAATATACACACATTGACAACTGCCTTCGCTTTGGAATCAGATAGAAGATTTAAGAATTAGTCTTGTTTTTACTGGAGTCAGAAGAGCTCCTTCAGAATGTCTTGTGAATGTTTATGGTTCTTTTTCCCACTTTGATGACTTCCTTTGTGTGCTTCTTTTGTTTTGAAACTTATTTTGGTTTATACAAAGTGAATTTCAAGGGCAGGAGGAATGGATATTCATTGTGCTTTTTTTTTTTTAATTTTTTTTTCCAACGTTTATTTATTTTTGGGACAGAGAGAGACAGAGCATGAACGGGGGAGGGGCAGAGAGAGAGGGAGACACAGAATCAGAAACAGGCTCCAGGCTCTGAGCCATCAGCCCAGAGCCTGACGCGGGGCTCGAACTCCCGGACCGCGAGATCGTGACCTGGCTGAGGTCGGACGCTTAACTGACTGCGCCACCCAGGCGCCCCTTCATTGTGCTTTTCTTTCAACTTGTGTACATTTAAAACTTTAAAAAATATGGTGGTCATAATGATCAATATTAGTAGGGCAGAGTACATATTTGGAGTGTCTTATCAGTAAATATTTATTAGGTGAGTGAGGAAATGAATGAATGATTAAAAAAATACAAACCTATCTTGGAGCCAGATCTGGATTCAGGTGTCTGCTCTGCTACTTACTAGTTGTATTATCATGATCTCTCTAATCCTCAACTTCCTCATCTTTACACTGTATAATTTTAGGTACTGCATATGCCTGTTTTAAGGATTAAGTAAGATAGTGTTTGTAAAAAATGTGAAATGATGCTGGTCTGGCCTCAGTCTGCGTTTCTGTCATGACTTTATTCCCTTCTGGGAGAATCCCAGTGAATATTAACATAACAAAGACACTGGGAAGTTCTCCAACAAAAGAACCTGTTGACATTTTGAAAATTATGTACCCCATTTTTCGTTTGAGTGGAACATTATTAACATGTTTCTAGAATATTTTCCACAAAATAAAATTTGGGAAAGGCTACTGTGAATCAAAGTCACATTCATAAATCTTTTTTTTTTTTTTTTTTAAGGAAAACGTTGGTGTATTTCTTTTTAAGACTTTCAAAAGTGGCCAAAGAGAGCTAATAAAGAATTTGCATTGGGGGGGCAGAGGGGTGGGGCGCACCTGGGTGTCTCGAGCATCTGACTTTTGATTTCAGCTCCGGTCGTGATCCCAGAGTCGTGGGTTCGAGGCCTGTATCCCTGTGTGCCTAAGATTCTCTCCCTCCCTCTGCCCGCACCCCCCATTCACATGATCTCCCTCTCCCTTGAAAATAAAATCAAGTAAAATAAGTTAAAAGAATTTTCTGGGTGCTGAACTGTCTTTGGTATCACATGGAAGGATGGGGGTGGTAGCAAGCAGGTGACATGAAGGCTAGTGTGTTGTAGGCCCAGAGCCCCCCCTCTCCTCCTGGGCATCTGTCTTGAGTTACCTCATGAACCAAAACCTGGCCCTCAGGGACAGTCTTTTCCAGTATGGCTGTTATTCTCTTCGTGACTGTGAAGGTCTGTGATTTAATTCTGCAACTGCCTGGTCTGGTCGTGTGAAGGAAACTCTGCAGTCCTCGAGGGCATTGAGCAAGCCAGGCAGGGCAGGATGCAGCTGTTTTCCAAAGGGTGGATGGCAGTCCTTTTTGTCCGGGAGGCTGTAGCCTTGAATCCATCCGAAGTGGTCATTATGGGAAAGGCTGATTTATACATGTGTGATCGTCATCACTTGGTGGGAAAGTCACCCGAAGATGATGGGGAGAGGTGTGGGGAGGGAAAAGTGAGTAGTTTTCAACTCCATCCTTTCTCTTTTATATTGGAAAGTTTGTTTGTGTGAAATAAAGGAACGCACAAAGGGAAAATATGGTGAAGTCGGACATGAGGGATTATTCGCAGTTATCTCAATACATATTAAGCTGATAAACTCAAGCCATTCTTTTCCTGTTAGATTTTGCTTTTGGCCTTTAAATGGCTCAAAAATCAAGGATGAAAGCTCATCCATTCTTTTTCTTGGTAGTTTCTCCTTGAAGGAGTTGGAAATAAAATCGGTTCTCCCTTGGAGCTGGCAGCCCTTTTAGCCACCAGTGACCTTGGATATGATATCAATTCTTTCCATTACACCAAAGGAATTTTCTAAGGTTTCTCTTAAGAATTTCTTTAATGTTTTCTGTTGGCTCTTAAATGTATTCTCTTCTTATTTGGAGTTGGTGTAGACTCTGACAACAGTAGTAGCGAGTGGTTATATCTGTACAGCGTACTGCGAGGGAGGTGAGTAAATGCCAGTATCTGAAAAGGAAGATTTCTCAAAGTTTTAGACACAGCCATTGGAAAGTGTCTGCATTTCCACTTCTAGAGCTCGTTATCCCTGTCCCATGGCTTTCATTTTATTTTCTTTTGATGTGTCCATGTTTATGTTAATTTTTATATTAATCAAAAAAATTATTGCTTTAGTCAACCATCCCTATTAAATTTGGTGGAGAGACTTCTTTGAAGAGACAGGGTTGGTTCGTCAGGGATGTATATCTAAAATTCTCTTTGATTATGTTCTATCCAGAGTTGGTAAAATAATTGTAAGTCACTTTTGCTGTTAAATGAAAATGAAGGAAAATATAGAATGATGATGATCATCATACATTGGTTTGATAGGTGAAAGGGAGTAAGTTCCTAAATTCTGCCATGATGATTTTATATTCATTGAATTGAAGAAATTCTGAAATGCTGCAGCATAATTTTATAAATAGGAAATGATTACATGCGTTTAAGAACATTATTGTGATTTCTGCCTTTGAATGTCCTGAATGGTTGAAACAAGGTTACCCTCCTGAGTCTACTGAAACAGAGGCCAGATCAGAGGTAGAAAGCTCTGATCTCCTTTCAGTGGAGCTTAACCTTTTGCCCAAGTCAGCTTTTCCCTCAGTTTTGATCTATGACTTGAGAGCTTTTCTTCTCTTGTGTGAATCGTAGCTCCCTGTCTTTACTTGTTAAAAGGACAATGGGATCCTTGCAAATGCGGGAAGAGGAAGCGGAAGTAGGCTTTGACCTCTGTCAGTGTACAGAGGCTTCTTTTTCTTTCCTCTCCTCTCCCTTTCTTCTGTCCAGCTTACTTCATTGTCGTCTTGCTCATTGTCTCACCATGTCCTCTGTAAGACAGCAAACAAAATTGTAATCAAGGCTCTTGCCTGACTGAAGCTCTGAGAATCGGTTACATGAAGCCTTTACTCAGGGGACTCAGTATTTAATGTGTTCATGATTGGGTTAATGAAACAGGGAGCAGGTGACAAATTTAGTTTATGGAAGCCCCATGCATGATAGTAGGTATTTGAAAGGGCATAAAAGACATAGCAGAGATCCTAATCAAGTAGGGTGGCTTAGATGAAAGGTCACCAATGAAGTGTAATCTGAATTATGCTTGGGTAATTTATAGTATGAAAATAATTTAGGCATATTATATTATGTCATCACTTCTTATTGCTTTGGAGCCTTCATGAAAAAGAAAAGGCAGTATTTGCTATTCCTTATAACGGAGGTTTTGATGATTTATAAAAAAAAAAAAATTACCTGGACTGCATATTATAAAAATACATTTACCATGGTAGGAATGAAGATAGAGGAACGTCAACAGGGGTGTGGGAGCAGAGATAAGATGCCATTACTGGTACTGGAATTCTTTCTCTCCAAGTACCTTTCCAAACATTTTCCAGATATTTTTACTTTATATGGCTTATTTCTACTAGTAAAACTCCATTGATAGAAAGTGAGTCTGCAATCCCAAAGTAAGTGTTTTTATTCTTTTTAAGCATAATATAAAGCACTTATAAAAATGTTCTTATAGGAAGAGATAAAAGTAAAATAAACTTTATCATTTAATATTCATTAATACTATATAACCCCTTTAGTCATATAGTATAGTAATACCACTTTCTTGAGAGCAGTGTTTAAATACAGTTCATTGCTTTTAATCTTAGCTTATTTCTTTGTGACATAGCTGTTTGAGGATTGATTTCTAAGTATTTTATTATCCTTGGCCTCATTGCTTTTTTTTTTTAATTTTAATTTATATACAGTATTGCACCCATTTTAAAGTATTCACTTAGATGCGTTTTGGACTAAGTTTTTTGTGATATTTGAGTTTAATAGCTGATCTCTAATACTACAAAATGTAGTTAGATCATAGTTCACTATTAAAAATAATGGGTATAAAATACATATTTCAAATAGTTTTCTTCATTATTTCAGACTTGTGTTGCATGATTTGTTTAGCACTTTTATTTTTCAGATCGAGTACATCTTTCATTTTTACCTGGGACATATGGTTGATTAAATCCACAAAAGTGTCAGTTTTACCATTTTTTGTTTGTGGGCATGTGTTTGTTATTAGTGTTACCCTTAATCTCTGTTTTCATCTCAAGAATCTTTTTAAGCGTTTGCCCATTTGTAAATGAATTCATTTATGCTGGGATAATCTTGTTTGTAAATCCACTTAGCCAGGCCCAGGTGCTTTGCTGTCATTCACACCATGCTAAAAGTGAAGCACTTCATGGGCCCTTCCCCCTGGGGGGAGTCCCCCCTCTCCTCTCTGGGTGCCTCACAGTTCCAGCACCATATGACTTACTGCACCTGGGACAGTTTGGACTACACACATCAGGAGAACTTAATTTTATTCTTAAGGTAGAAAAATGATATATACGTATTTTGTACACGCACACACAGAAATTCTAACCTGTTCTTCTGTGCCTCAGTGGCTCATCTTGTAGACCTAACTCTGTCAGTGGTTGTCAGTTTGTTTACCATAAAGCCACGTAACCCTCTTTAAAAATAACTTATTACAGAGAGGCCAATTATGTAAAAATAAGTAGAGCTGCTGCTGTTGAAACAGTGTTGAAGAGCTGGAATCTTGTCTGCCTTATTCCTTTCCCACCTGCCGCCCGCCTGCCTCCCCAGCCAAAGCTAGCAGAACACACTTGGATTCAAGAGAGGAGGGAAAACATTTTCTCAGATCTCACCATCACGTCTCATTGTGCTTCTCCTTCGCCGTCTCTTGCATTTTAGCTTATGGACACTGACGTTCTTGTCAGCAACCATTTCCCTCTTTGCCTTTCTTTCAGAAGAGCTTGGAGCCAGTTCCATCTTTTGTACTAAACATACGGTGTGAAGTTCCATCTGTTCCATCTTTTGCAATATATGGAAATGCGTAGAATACATTTGGGACATCAGGCCCACTCCTGGCTTTCTCTTCCTTTCATCCTTATATATGCTTTTGCTTCATGTTTCTTTAGTTTATATTTTCTTTTTATATTAAACAAATGAAATTTATTTTAACTTCCCATAATATATATAGCTTAAATTATTTTAATCCTTCTTGGAATAAGTTCAAGGGTTTTGACAATATCGCCTATTTTGTTGTCCAAAAATTAGCTGCAATGTTTTTGGAAGAGAAGTTCTGAATAAATTTTAAATGAGCCAATTCAAAATGTAGTGAATGACTTACATAAAAGATTTTGGGAGCAGAGGCAGGTAAATCCAATGATATATGAAAGTCTTTTTTCTACCCACAAGAACTGGAAAATATATAGTTGTATTTATTATTTTGTAGAATTTTTTGGCCAGTGATTGCTAGCTGAGAGGCTAGTTGACAAAAGAGGAACATCTGGGCTCTCTGGTTTTAACTTGGAAGTCAGTTTATAAATGTGTGACCTCTGTGTTGTTTTTGGCCACAAGGTCAGAATTTTATTTTATTTTATTATTTTATTTTTTTATTTTATGTTTATTTATTTTTGAGACAAAGCGAGACAGAGCATGAATGGGGGAGGGGCAGAGAGAGAGGGAGACACAGAATCTGAAGCAGGCTCCAGGCTCTGAGCCCTCAGCACAGAGCCCGATGCGGGGCTCGAACTCACAGACCGTGAGATCATGACCTGAGCCGAAGTAGGACACCTAACCGATGGAGCCACCCAGGCGCCCCATCAAGGTCAGAATTTTAATGCTGGGATTACCAACTGGGGATTCTTTCCTCTGGAAATTGGGGTGAGTTGTTGTAAGGACACATGGAGACTTATGAAGGTATACAGTGATAGATCTCATCATTTTTGAATTGGAAAGCAGTATTAAGTAAGTTCTATCCAGGGAATTTATGGTTTTGCAGTCCCAGACCTAAATGCTGGGGGAGTCATAATTTTGTGACCCCGTTCAGAAATTGGGGTATTCATTTTCTGAACCTCACTATTCTGAATATGTTAATTTGTTCATCAGTCCCTGGGTCTTCAGAGGAGTGCTTCCTATGAAGAGCTTTGAGACTTCACATTGAGGATGCTGGCGAAGCTCAGATGATGACCCCCTGAACGTGTGTTGTTTACCTCTCCAGCAACCAGGGCCAGTTCCCATTTTCATTTTCAATTTGCACTCCTCTACCCCTCCTCTAGGTGCTTGGGTCAGGTTCCATCCCAAATGATTGACTCTTGGTGTGAGGATTACAATACGGCTGACAATGCCTTTACCTTGGACTTTCTTCCTACAGGTTCTGATAGATGTGATTGGGTAGATTTAGTAATTGCATGCATACCATTGAGTGGGAAAGCAAGGAAAATTCTAAATAAACTGTCAAAACAAATTTTCATACTGTGTAGCATAAATTGAGTATCGGTGAGTGTTTACAGAGAGCCCTTTATTATTATGATGTTGGTGACACTGTCATTGTTAACTATCATTAACAATCTGGGTGATGCCTTGGGTTGTACTAGCTAGTGGTACTTTCCTCCCTGAGAGGGGTCAGGATTACTTCTTGGACTTTTGAGTAATAGGGATTAGAATGGGGATGAAATGAGTGAAATGATTTCTTTTTTCTTGTAGAAAAATGTGTTTAAAGAAACGCACATGGAGTAAGTCATAAAAATGAGATGAACAAGGGTGTTTTTACTTGCCTGTTTTTAGTCTTGTGGTATGGTCTGCAGCAGTGAGTTCTGACTGTCGCACCTTGCTTGTCCTTCCCTTGAACTTCAAACCCTTGAACTTGATCTGGGAAGTAGGATATAAATAGCACCCTGGGGTCTTGCATGTGGCCAAATATTGTACTATAATTAGTAAGGTTTATGGCCTGCCATTGCCTTTGCAGAATGATGGCTGGTCAGTAAGAATCGGTGCTTTTATTAGCTCTAGGCTTTGAATGATTAAGAGAATTGAATCTCATTATATAGGAGTCCTTTGAAATAACAATAATTGAAATGAATAAACACCAGGTAGGGGGCTTTTTAACTCCTTTTTAACTCCTTTCTGTTTGGTGAGATAGAGAGCAGAACAAGGAATTGGAATCATATGGGTATGTTCTGTCAACTGATTCTAAAATGTACAGACTGTATATGTTGTATAAATTATGCACGTTGCATTGGGCCTTAGTTTGTAAAACTATAAAATGAGATTGACGAAGGGAGGGATGAAGAGCTTAATAATATTGGAGGGAACTGTGAAATCACTGCAAGGACATATCAAAGGAGAGTGGTGAAAGAGGGTGGGTATATAAGCCCAGCTGCTTCTATGAGGAAAGAACAACCATGATTGCTAGTGGGCAGTGAAGCTTTTTGTAGAACAGTTCGGGGCTGAGACTAGGGCATTAATACCGAACGTAGAGATACAGATGGTAAATTGGTACGTTGGAAACAGGTCTGGTGATCTATCACTGGAAAAAGATAGCCTTATAATGGATTTCAAAGAAATCTAGCATGGGAATCTGTAATACATTATGTTCCCCAAAAGGGAGAAGAAATGGAAAATAAGAAAGAATGTTGAAAGTTCAAAATTCTTCTGAACACAACATGTATTTATACAGCTTTCTTTAAGAGGAATATTAGGGTTTGGATATTAAAAGAGAGCTCAAGAATGTATATCTACATATATGTACTTCTATATAATTATGTCTCTATATATACATACTTATGAATATAGAGCCATAAATACACATATAGATTTATAGGGATCTGCCTAGCTAGACCCTTTCTTAGGTTTTAACTAAAAGTAAGCCTTATGAGAAATAAATTATAATAGTCTTAGGAATATGTAAGAGTATTGTTTTTGGTCTTAAAAAATGCTTGAATATTTTTCGTAGCAATATCAAATCATCTCATGTAATAACCTATCGTTTGAACAGCCCCTGAGGTTCTCTCCTTCATGCTCTCAAGTTTTTATTGAAAAAAAATTTGCAGCCAGGTGCAAATTAAATTTTTTTTACTATTAGAAAATGTCATGCTTTTGTCTGATCTTTTCCTGACCTATTAATGGCTTCTCTAAAAATGATTGCAA
The DNA here is from genome assembly GCF_022837055.1 of Prionailurus viverrinus. Classification (NCBI taxonomy): domain Eukaryota; kingdom Metazoa; phylum Chordata; class Mammalia; order Carnivora; family Felidae; genus Prionailurus; species Prionailurus viverrinus. The sequence goes on along the minus strand of NC_062562.1, from coordinate 131,367,561 downwards.
TCATTTTTGGGTATCTTATATCAGAAATTAACATCAAAAAGTATGGAGCCTGCGTATTTTCCTAACTTCTTCTTCACTCTTCCTGGCTCCTCTTAATAAAAGAAGTCATTTAAAAAGAATCTCTAATTTAGTGTCATTGATATATCCCTTCGTGAAAGTATAATGTGTATGCAGAAACTTTAAGGCTTCTTTTAATCTGGTGCCATTAAATTTACCTTCTATCGTATGAGTAAAGCCTGCTGCTCAAGTGTCCTACCTCACCTCTCTGAGAGTTTTTAACCTTCCATCCTGAAGGCGATGAGGGATTCCAGACTCATTCATGAAGACTTTCCTCAACTCCCACCCACTCTCCTTCTATTCCATTGCCCTACCTTCCTAAACCTTAGAAACGACACTTAGTTTTTTATTGTACACTAGTTGTTCTGTGAGTCAGCATAGTAATGTATAGTACAGCAATATTATCCAGCACATATATTATAAAATATATATATTTTTTATAATAAATAAATAAAATTTAAATTTAATTTTTTTATTTATGTATGTATTTATATATATATATTTTTTTTAATTTTATATATTTCGAGAGAGAGAGAGGTCATGTGTGAGTGAGGGAGGACCAAAGAGAGAGGGAGAGAGAGAATCCCAAGCAGGCTCTGAACTTTTAGAATGGAGCCTGACACAGGGTTTGAGCCCACAGACTGCGAGATCATGACCTGAATAGAAAGCGAGAGTTGGATGCTTAACTGACTGAGCCACCCAGGTACCCCCATGTAATACTATCTTTTTTAAAAACTGTGGTCAGTGGCCATATTTTACTCTTAGAATTTCCCCAATGGTCTGTCTTGGCACAGGATGGATTTTTACAATTCACTGATTCATCAGTATAATGCCATAATCGGAGATTACTAATTTTGAAATGCTGAGGTAAAATCAACCCATAGATGTTCTAGCTTCAGAATTTGGATTTTAGTAATACTTGGCAATCTGAATTTGTCTTGACAACCTGAAATTTTACCTAGATTTTTAAATCCATGAAAAATCAGAATGGAGATGAACAGTTTCTTATTGCGAAAAAAGTATGCACTTGAAACTGGAGCTCTCTTTTCTTTCTTTCTTTCTTTCTTTCTTTCTTTCTTTCTTTCTTTCTTTTTTTGTTTTAAACACTTGGCTTTTGTTTAAGAAGTATTGTCAGTGCTACTTTTATAAGTCACTCATATCAATGACTATATTTAATTTTCTACATAAATAGTTGTTTTATAATATGGAAGGCCAGCTGGAGTCTAATACCCAAAAATATTTGTTTCTAGACCAGTGTAATGTTACACAGTTGACTGTTGGATAGTGCAGAGGTTAGGGGCACTGATTCTCTCATGCAACCCCAAATCCACATATAACTTTTCTGATTTCCTCAAAACTTAACTAATAGCCTATTTTTGGCCTTACAAATAACATTGTCGATAAACACATATTTTGTACGTTATATGTATTATATACTGTATTCTTACAATAAAGTAAGCTAGAGAAAAGAAGATGTTATTAAGAATATCATAAAGAAGAGCAAATACATTTAGAATGATGTACTGTATTTATGGGAAAAGTCTGTTTGTCAGTGGACCCACACAGTTCAAATTGTGTTATTAAAGGGTCAAGTATATGACATATGTGGATTAAACAGAATACTAAAAGGCTTTTGGGAAAGTAGACACCAAGTTTAGGAAGGTTCTGATTTATGTACACTTCGTTTAAAGTCAGGGAATAGACAGAGTGGCCTTAGCATTGGATGGTAACAGAGCTACCATCATAGTCCACGTTCCTTTTGTCTCAGTTGGAGGCCTCCCTTAAAATTTAAACAAAAACAACGCTGGTCCAAAGATAACTAATACTCTGAAGACTTAGGAGAGGCTCCTTTAAATTCTGGGGGGAAATGCCAGATCGTATTTATGAAGGTAGTTCTCTCATTTTAGAAGGAATGCTGAAACAGACACAGTGACCAGTAAAAGGAGAGGAACATAACGATTTTTGAGTTCTTCCTCTGTATCAGACATTATGCTAAGTGTTGAGGAAAAATCATCTTGCATCCTTCAAATAAAAGGTTTAAGGATGCTTATAATATAGATGAAGATATGAAGCTCTAAGGGGTTTCATCTCTTGCCCTGGATCACAAAATTAGTCGTGGTTAGGCTAATGTTGAGATTTAGGTCTGTAGGCCTCTAAACACCACACTCTTTCCAGCATATCTGGCTTCATCTCACTGTAATTAATTTTGAAGTTCTGTTTTAAGTAGGTAAATGTTTAGTGTTATTATATTCTCTGACTGAATTGACTCTTTTTATCATTAGGAAATGACGTCATCCATGCTAAATTTCTGTGCTCTGAAATCTACTTTGTCTGATACTAATATAGGTACTCCAGCTTACTTTTGGTTAATCTTGCTTTGTTAAATTTAACTTGTGCCTTTATATGTGAATTGGTTTTCCTTTAGCAGCATGTCATTAGGTCTTGATTTTTTTTGTGTGTGTATTTACTTATTTTGAGAGAGAGAGAGAGAGAGAGAGAGAGCGCATAAATGGAGGTGGAACAGAGAGACAGAATCCCAAGCAGGCTCCTCACTGTTGGTGCAGAGCCCAATACAGGGTTTGAACTCACAAACTGTGAGATTGTGAACTGAGCCAAATTCAAGAGTTGGACGCTTAACCAACTGAGCCACCCAGGTGCCCCAGGTCTTGATTTTTTTAATCTGGTAATCCCTGCTTTTTAATTGGATGTTTAGACCATTTGCATTTAATGTAATTACTGATATGTTTAGATTTTTTAACTATCATCTTGCTTTATGTGTTCTGTTTGTCTTACCGAGTATTCCTTTTCCTCTTTTGTCTTCTTTGGGATTGACTATTTTTTTATAATTGTATTTTATCTTTTCTATTGGCTTACCAACTTTTGTTGTTGACAACCAAACTTTTGTTGTTGATTATTTTTTAATGGCTACTTTAAGTTTTTAGTATACATCTTTAACTTACAGTTTACCTTCAAGTAATGTACCACCACGCATGTAGAATAAGAACTTAAGATAGTATACTTCTGTTACTTTCCTTCAGACCTTTGTGCTATTGCCATACATTTTATTCATACATACATTTTAATGTTTTAATTTTAACGTTTATTTATATTTGAGAGAGAGAGAGAGAGAGGCACTGCGTGAGCAGGGAAGGGGCAGAGAGAGATGGAGACAGAATCTGAAGCAGGCTCCAGGCTCTGAGCTGTCAGCACAGAGCCTGACGTGGGGCTCGAACCCATGAATTGTGAGATCATGACCTGAGCTGAAGTCAGATGTTCAACCGCTTGAGCCACTCAGGCGCCCCTGCCTTTTCTTTCTTTGTTTCTTTCTTTCTTCTTATTCCTTTTTTTTTTTTAAACCACTCATTAAAGTTCCTAGAATCTAGCAAATAACAAGTATATACAGCCCCACCCAAAAAACAACAACAACAACAAAAAACAAAAAAAGGACAAGCTTAAATGAGATGTAGGTTTTCAGTTGACACGTTCTGTTTAAGTACAGTTGTTATTCAAGGGACAGAGTGTTGAACAACCATCTCCCTGAACAGTAGTTCCATATGCCATGAATGTAAACTTAAAAGTGGTAGCTTAAAGGGAATTTGCTTTCTTTCTACTCCATGGAAGAAATGCTGTTATTTTCTTAACTTCACATTATAAGGCCTGAATTTTAATATCCTTCCCCCACCCTCTTTTTAACTTTTGGCAAATGGCAGTTGACCTATATTCCCTCATCTTTTAAATGGTAACATTTGCAATGGCAGTGCTTTTGATGTCTGTTAGGGCTTTTTTGGTCAACAGTGCTCTCTTGAACAAAATGGCATGCTTTCACCAGCCTATCAGATTTAGAGACATGGCTTCTGAAACTACTGGTTCTTACCCTGTTATGGAAAGTGGTATGTTTCAGGGTAAAAAAAATAAAATAAAATAAAAAAAAATGCTCCTGTTTGATAATTATTATTGACTGGTTATTATCTTTTAGGCAAGGGCTAAGTTTTGAGTGTGTGGATGAAAAAAAAAAAGGCTTGATTCTTGTTCTCTGTTGATAACCATTTAGTATTAAATGATCATTATAACACATTGTGATAATTATTTGTTTGTTTAATAAGTATTTACTGAGAATCTGCTGTGTGTCACATACTCTTCCAGTAGGTATATTCATAGCAGTGAACAGTTCTAAGCGCTCATGGAAGTAATATTTTAATGAGGCTATGAGGGAGTGGGGAGTACAGGAAATGCCGTAAAGTAAGTTAGAATAATGGGATAGATCTTGACAGTGGGAAGGTACTATTTTTATCTACTAGTTGGGAAAGCCTTTGTTTGTAAGGTGATAGTTGAGCAGGGACCTTAAGTAAGAAGATTATGCATTTGTCTGAGGGAAGGGTGTTTTAGAGCCATGTACAAAACTAGAAAATGGGGTTGTGCTTGAGTGTAACTGAAGAATCATAGAGAGACTGGAGTGGCCAGTGGAATGAGCAAGCAGAGAATTTCAGGAGAAAAGTTTACGAAGATGGAGAGGAGATGGGGTTGGGGTGAGAAACCGTATCACCTGGCCCTTTATTAGCATGGTGTGAAGGATGTTAAAGCCCCTGGCGGATTCTGAGTGGAGGTAAAGCTTGAGGAATTCTGGTATTAGAAGTATCCCACTGGTTGCTGCCCTGTGAAGCAGGGAGGAAATTTCGGGGTGATGTGGGGTGGTTAGAAGCTGTTTAAACAGTCCAGGTGAGATTCTGAAGAGCTCGGGCTCAGATGGGGAAGTTGTGTGATGACAGTGGTCAATTCGGGTTATATTTTGAAGAACTCATCCTTGTGTTTGCTGAAGGACTGGATGTACAGTGTGAAGAAAGAAGAGAATCAAGGATGGCTGTAATGTTTTTGGCCTTGTGCTGGTAGAATAGAGCTATGTTTAGTGGGGTGTTTAGGAATGGGGTAGGACCAGAGAAGGGGCAAGTGGTATGAAAGAATTGGATTTTGGACGTGGTATGTTTGAGGTACATATTAGACCCAAACCGAGATACCAGGTAGATGCTTGGATGCATGAGTGAGAGGAGAAGTTTGGGCTAGAGAAAAAATTTGTTATGGGATGTTATGATGAAGGTAGAAGGACCAAATTCATGTGCTTTGAGCACTAGACAAAAATATTATTTAACATTGTCTAAAAAAGAGCAACCTTTATGCAAATGAAGAATCTGAAGCCTAGGGAAATAGAATGGGGTGCCCAAGGGTGCACAGGTTGTTGGTGAAACCCTTGTGACTGAGTTCATCATCTGTTTCTAACCTAGCACGCAGTTTGCCGTTCGTGAAGCTGTAGTGATAGAACGGGAGAAATCCCACCTACGAAAAAGCAAAGACAGTAAACCGTGGTGGTGGGTGGTGTTTAAGATCACAAGCTCTGGAGCGTACTTCCTAGGTTCCAATCACTGTGTGATCTTACCTAAATGACCTAGCTTCTCTGGGCTTCAGTTTCCTTATTTGTAAGTGGGGTTGATAATAATACTTACCTCATAGAGGAATTGAGAAGATTAATTGACATGCATGACATTAATTGACATGACGTATGTAAAGCACTTCAATAAAACCTGTTAAATAGTGCCATCCAAGTGAATCTTCAGCTCTGATAATATTAACACAACAATAATTACTATTATTTTTTTTTCTAATTAGTTAACACCAAGTCTGCTTTTTAACCTGAGTGTCTGTGGCTCAAGTGCAAAATAAAGTGGCCTGCTAAATGTCGTCTAAGATTCTTATTTCAGGATGGATGCTAAGAACTTTTTTTAAAAGTTTATTTATTTTTGAGAGAGAGGAAGAGAGGATGTGTGCATGTGCTTGAGGGGCAGAGAGAGAGAGAGAGAGAGAGAGAGAGAGAGAAGGAGAGGGAGAGGGAGAGGGAGAGGGAGAGGAAGGGAGAGAGAGAGAGAGAGAGAGAGAGAGAGAGAATCCCAAGCAGGCTCCATGCTGTCTGTGCAAGGCCTGACACCTGACTCATTTTCTCAAAACTGTGATCTTACGACCTGAGCTGATATCAAGAGCTGGATGCTTGCTTAACTGACCAAGCCACCCAGGTACTCCATGAAAGCTAAGAAATTTTGTTACAACTCCTGGGAGACCCAGACTTGGCTTGACATCTAGGGGTATTCAAATATTATGTACAAGCCATGTTGAAATCAAATATTCTCATATCCCTTCTCTTTACAGTTGTCTGTTCTCTCCCTGATATTTGGATCTACTGGTGCTTGTAACTGGTTGATAACAAACGGCTCTTCTGCATTATTTTGTTCTTTAAATTGACTGTGTTCTGTGAGAATGGCTTATCTGCCTATTTGTTAAACATTGATGATTTCCTGACACCTCATTTTCTCCATTGATGGCTTTTTTGAATAATGCCTTTTTGATAGAGATCTTAATCTGTAACATTTTAGGCAATGTCTTGATTATCTACACTGTAACCTCTCATTGGAGTGTTGTTAGGTTATCATTGCATCATTGTGTACAGATCAAAACAAGTAAGTTCCTGTTTTTAAGACCCTATCCTTTGTGATTAAGAGTTAGTTTTAGTTTGTAGCAGTTTCTTGAGGGTAGAAGAATTAAATATGACTTACTAGTAAAACTTATATTTTTCAGGAGGATAATGAGATTATTGCTAAGGATTTTTTTTTTTTTTTATTAAAAAGAAGATTTAATGACAGAGTTTTGGTCAAGACATGTACAAGTCTCTCTTTCGTTGGATAGATGACAATGTCTGCTTATTTCCTTCTTATGCCTGACATACTGAGGGTCAAGTAAGGTGAGTTAATAGAGCCATTATTGTCCATAGATGATTGGTTATTCATATAGCAAGCAGTGGGACAGCATTCATTTTATTTTGTATAGATTGTGCATTATCAACTAAATACCTCCCTCCCCCCAGGCCCTGATGTCTTTGCTCTAGTTTTTGTCACCTGGCATTTGTGGCATTTTTACTTAGCACATATTCATCTTCTACCCTTTTCCCATGTAACAAGTTTTATATACCTTTGCTGTCTTTGATGTGAGTTTTATCAGTAGTGTTTGGTAACTTCTTGATCCTTTTTCAGTGTCTGTGGTCCAGTAACCACTTTTTTTGATGTGATCTTCCTGTTCTAAGACAAATAAGGCCTGAGGGTGGAGCATAGTGTGTTTATCTCCTGGTCATTGATTCCTTTGGACTACAGTGATGTCTGTTCCAGTGAGTGTCCTTGGGGTGGAGGAGGGTCACTAAAATGAGAGATAAACATCCTCCGAGATTATTACTCTTTATCACCTTGCAGCCATTTGCTTGCATTCCATTAGGGGCTGGAGAATCTTTACATTGGTGGTGTGCTCCTCTATGAGCCCACAGGCTGGCACTCTTGACCCAATGGGCTCTCCAAAAGTAGGTTATATGGTACAAAGACGGGTAGTCTGGGGTCCAAGTTAATGTTTTCTCTTTGCCATTGAATCATAGAATTTTAGGGTTGAGAGGGTCACTGAAATCATGGAGGTCTGGTTCTTCATTTTTACTGACAAGGAAAGGAAACTCCTAAATGGGAAGTGTCCTTGCCAAATTGAAAGTTCATAGGAATACAGGAACTATAACTAAAATGTCTTTTGAGTCCTGTATTATGCCCATGGTGAAATGGAAGAAGAAGCAGAGTATTAGAGTAGAAAGAGCATTGGGCTTGCAATTTGAAGATGGGGTTTTAATGTTCAGGTCTATTGTTACATAGTAGTTGTGATTTAGAATAATTAACTTTTTGTTTCTTGAAATTGTTCATTATCCATTGAACGATGGATTTGTCATTGACCCTCCTTTTACCTAAAATTCGTTGTCTATTCATATACTTTGAGTTATGCCATATTTTGATACTTAAAATTTGCTCAAGGTTGTGAATTGTTGAAACATATTGACTAATATGGAAATAAACTCTGACCCCATTTTCTTCTCTTCTCCCACTTCCTGGAGGTCAGAGGAAATACATTTTTTAACGTCTATAATTGTATATTCTTATCTACTTTGACAGCTACACCTCAGGGTCTCACCTCTCCTGAAAAGAATTATAATAATTGGGCATTCTGTGACCTTCCTGTCTGGGTGCTTGAGACTCTGCAAGGATTTTATCGGCAGTGTTCATCAGTGTTTCCCTGTAAAATCTAAGGAAAATAGTTTATAAGATGTCTCAAGTAATGGTTTCAACTTGGGGTTGCATCTCAGGCTGAACTGGGTATGTTATCACTGTCTTACTAAAAAATAATACTTGGTTTTTGTTAAATTGTAAAAAATAAAATAATAATTGCTTCTAAATTTGCCACCCAGAGATAACTACTTTAAGCATTGTATATACTTTGTCTTTTAAAATGCGCATTTATAGAATCTAATACATATAATTGCACATAATTAATGCATATATGTGTAATAACTGGATATACTGTTGTAGAACATGATCCTTTCACTGAATGTTACTCTTGATCAATTTCTTGATCAATTTCTCATGTAGTTAAATTTCCTTCTGTAACATCATTCTTTTTTTTTTTTTTAATTTTTTTTTTTAACGTTTTATTTATTTTTGAGACAGAGAGAGACAGAGCATGAACAGGGGAGGGGCAGAGAGAGAGGGAGACACAGAATCTGAAACAGGCTCCAGGCTCTGAGCTGTCAGCACAGAGCCCGACGCGGGGCTCAAATTCAGGGACGGCGAGATCGTGACCTGAGCCGAAGTCTGCCGCTTAACCGACTGAGCCACCCAGGCGCCCCTGTAACATCATTCTTAATGCTAGTGTTCCTTTGTATGGAACACCATGATTTGTTTAAACAAACCCCCATTATTGAACATTTTAAACCAAAAGCACAGAGTCTATCTGTGGCATAATTTCCCCTGTTTGTGTCACTTAAATTTGATGACGTTTTTATTTAGAATTCTAATCATAAGATTTGATAGCAAATAACTAGAAATTTAACTTCTGTCACTTGAGAATCCTGTTGGAGGATTTCTATCTTATCACATATTGTTATTTCATATTGATCTCATTAAATTTTCTCCATGAAATATTTTGACCTCACTTTAAATAGGGTTAGCATATGTATATAGAGAGTATTTTCTCAGCAACCGGGCTCCATACAAGATGGCTTCAAGCTGTGCCTAACTCACTCATACTTTTTTTTTTTTTTAATTTTTTTTCAACGTTTATTTATTTTTGGGACAGAGAGAGACAGAGCATGAACGGGGGAGGGGCAGAGAGAGGGAGACACAGAATCGGAAACAGGCTCCAGGCTCTGAGCCATCAGCCCAGAGCCTGACACGGGGCTCGAACTCACGGACCGTGAGATCGTGACCTGGCTGAAGTCGGATGCTTAACCGACTGCGCCACCCAGGCTCCCCTCACTCATACTTTATTAATGAAAACAGCAGTATGTATAAGGTAGTTGTAGTAGAATACACCTGATGTATGGTGAGGGCTAAAAATTCAAATGCTTATTGGAGCACAAGTGGGAAGGACCAGGTGAAAATAATAGGAGTAATTGGTTATGTTTTTCATCTAAAGGGGTCAGTTGTTAGTTAAATTAAGTTGTTAATCTGGGAAATAAGGATCCAGAGTAACAGAATTTTCTTATTTTTCAAGAAAAGCTGGAAATTAAACTAATTTATGCAAAAACTCTTCATTCTTAAATGTTGGCTATAATTGTTGTAAAACATAGCGGTAAGGAAGCATGCCTGGGTGGCTCAGTTGGTTGAGCATCCAGCTCTGACTCTTGATTTCAGCTTAGGTCATGATCTTGCACTTTGTGATATTGAGCCCTGCATTGGGCCCTATGATGACAGTGCAGAGCCTGCTTGGGATTCTCTCTCTTCCCCCATCCCCCACTCACTCTCATAATGCTCTCTCTCTCTCACAAAATAAATAAACTTAAAAAAAAATAAAGATCCTCATAAAAACAAAACAGTGCTAACAAACAGGAGAACTCTGTGGATTGCATGTAGTCCACAAGTGTTAGATATAGAGGTAACCTGGGGGGCAAGTCTTCAGCTCTTTGGGAATCAGGAAATTCTTTGTAAAGAGAAAGTTTTACCTTCTACACTCATTTTTCCAGGGTTACTTTAAGGATGGGTATGATAAATAAAAACCAGAAGATTTCAAGTAGGAAATTACTTTAAAGGAAAAGAAAGAATGACAGTTTAAAACTAGATTTATGCATTTCTAAGACTCCCAAATGAAATTCTCTTTAAAATCTTCAATTTTCTGCGTGGCATAGTAAGTGCTTGATAATTCAACCTTATCAGCAGGAATTGTGGCAGGGCTTCTTATAGTGTATGTGATCAGTAAATATCTTTTCACTGAAATAATAACGTAAGAGTTGGAGACAGTTCTGATACCACTTACACTACTTAAGTGTGGAATGCATTTGAAGTGCATGTTTCAATATGGATGATGATTCTGGGGGATCTCAGAGATTCACTGAGCCTGAAGCAATAGAATATGTCCTGGTATATGAATGTTAATACTCCTAGCTTCTCTGTTCTGCTTCCCCTGTTTAAATCCCTTTCCTGTTATTTAGTCTTTGTTGTGCAGAGACTAAACCACCTCTCAGAGGAGAAGGACTAGCCTAAAGTGGACCATGAATACCTCTGTGTGGGAGAACTTGTTGATAGGCACCATTTCTGAAGCCCAGAAGGTCATTTGATTGGTCCAATTGGTCTATAATATGTTGCTTAAAAAAAAAAATTCCCCACTCAATGAAGTAGACATTGTCCTGTTTATTGTCACACAACATTAGAAGTGGTAACTAAGGAGCAGGGACTAAAGTCAACTCTAGCTGGTAGGAAAGTTACGTCATTTCCATAAAACCCAACAGGGTTTGACTTAATTCCCTGATTGAGGATTACCCAGATTCGGCTTGGATTTTACATTGTTGTTACTGTGTCATCTGGAAGAGAAGTATGGTCCCACTGGTATTGGTTTTCAGGATACATACTCAGTGACTGTATAAGGTGTAGCCTGTCCAGAAAACACTTGAAGTTCCACAGCCAGTGGTGGCGCTAGAGTGACAATACTGCCATCTACAAGCTGTTTGTTCTTGGCTTCACTTGACATATGGATCTTCGGTCATCATCCATTTGTGTGGCATGGTGACATTAGTATTTATCACTACTAAGCCTCTTCTGTTGCTCCTCCCTACAAAGTTTTTGAAGTGTCAAAAGTCCCCAAAATAGAGATGATCTGTCTATATGCCTGCTAATTAATTTTTCAAAAGGACTTTGATCTCACCTCCATTTTATTCTCTGTGCATTTGTAACAACAAGTAATGACTTCACAACATTTCTAAACTAAGGGACATGCTCCTTTTGTAAAATACAAAGAATGTAGAAAAACACAAAAGAAGACAGTTACAAATTATCCCCAAATTATCATACCTGCCAGAAAGAAAATATTATTTGTGGAGAATTAGCCTCTGCAAATTTATGACTAGAAGAATGAATGAGTGGATAGGTAGGTAGGTATGAATAGTGTGTTCATGTTGTGCATGCTGTTTTAGAATATAAAGCAATACATGTAATAAAATGAAACTGGAGGGATTTTTGAACTTCTGAATAAGTATCTTCATCATAAAAACATTCATATGTAAAATAATGCCTCCAAGGTAAGGAGAAGAGTTAAGAACCATTAAGTTGGGGTCATCATGTTACAACTACCATGCACGCATCAGAATGGCTTGAATTAAAATACTGAAAATACAAAGCTTATATGAGGATATGGAACAACTGGAAGTCCCTCTACTCTTGGAGGGAATGTAAAGTGATACAGAACCTGTAGGAAATTGCTTCTTATAAAATTAAGATGTTAGGGGGCACCTGGGTGACTCATTCAGGTAATCCTCCATCTTCCGCTCAGGTCATGATCTCAAAGTTCATGAATTCAAACCCCAAGTCAACCTCTGTGCTGACAGCTCAGAGCCTGGAGCCTGCTTCTGGTTCTCTGTTTTCTTCCCTCTCTCTCTCTCTGCCCCTCCCCCACTCATACTCTGTCTCTGTCTCTCTCAAAAATAAATAAAATTAAAAAAAAATTAAATAAAATTAAGATCTTAGGATTCAGTAATCCACTGATAGTAACTCCCAAGAAATGAAACCTAGTGCCTACAAAAAGATTTGTGCAAGAATGTTCATAAGTATTTAGAAACAATTGCCACTAACAAAATGTGGGACATCCATACAATAGAATTGTATCCATTAATAAAAAAAGAAGGGACTGTGAAGGTACACAGCAACAAGGTTGACTCTCATAGACATTATATTGAGCAAAGAAGACAGACACAAAAGTACATTATATCCATTTATATTATGTTCAAGAGCAAGTAAAATTGGTCTCTGGTGAGGGAAGTCAGAACAGTGGTTCCCTATGACGTGATTGGTTGTCTAGGATGATGTCTGTTGTGTTTCATATCTTCGTTGGGGTATTGGTGAAACAAGTATATGTGTTTGTCAAAACCCATCAAATTGTACACTTAAGGTCTATGTACTTTATTATGTATAATTATACCTCAACTTAAAAATTTTTTAAACAAAGTAAATTTAAGCATTTTATATATTAGGGATTATCTTCCTGTGAAAAAAACAAGAAGAATGAACAAACTGGTGCTTCCTCCCACTGCCCCTTATGTTGCTTGAATTCGTTTTTCTTTTTTCAGGTTTTAGAGCATTCATACTCTGATCTGCAATCATAATCCCCTAGTTGTTTAGTCTTAGTTCTATATTTAAACAGATTCTGTGCTCACCACAGGTCCTTTTGCCACAGTTTTTCCATTTCTGAATTCTTTATTTTGATTCATCTCTTGTTTATACAGATTTCATGGTCAAGTAGTTTTTTTGGTTTGTTTATTTTCAGGGAATACTCACGAATTGTCTATTTCCTGAGTTTTTAAATGTTTGCAAATGCCTCTGTTTTGCTTTTATACTTGAACTGCAAATTAGCTGTATTTAATAATATAATATTCTTGGGTCATATGTTTCCTTTTGGCCCCACTTGGCCCCACTATCTCCTGACATTGAACATTATTATGAAGGTATCTGTAGTCAGCCTAGTTTTATTGTCTTTCTGCCTCTAGTAGGCAACTTGCTTTTTATACTTGATGCCTGAAAATTTGTTTATTCTTTTATTTCAACAACTTAAGCTACTGCTTGAATTCTTTTCCATTATGTATAAATTGTCCCTGGCATGAGAATGCCCTTTTGATCTGCAGGTTTGCTTCTTCCTTTATTTTGGAGAGGTTTTGGTGTGTTATAATTTTTTGTACTCCAGTTTTATTATTTAAAAAAAAAAAATCCCAGGGGTGCTTCGGTGGCTCAGTATGTTAAGCATCCAACTCTTGATTTTGGCTCCAGTCATGATTTCATGGTTTGTGAGATTGAGTCCCGTGTTGGGCCCTGTGCTGACAGCATGTAACCTGCTTGGGGTTCTCTCATTTCTCTCTCTCTCTCTGCCCCCTGCCCATGCTCACATGCCTGCGCACTTTCTCTCTCTCTCTCTCTCTCTCTCTCTCTCTCTCTCTCTCTCTCTCAAAATACATAAATACAACTTAAAAAAAGTAATTCTAGTATAATTAATACTCAGTGTTGTATTTGTTTCAGGTTATAGTGTATTGATTCAACAATTCGAATGCAATCCCCTGCAGGCTGTTTTCTCTCTTTCTCTCTTTCCGTGATTAGGACTCCGTCCCTCCCCAGCACCCACGATTCTTTTCTCCTTGAATTAACTCTCCATAGTTTCTACCTTCCATGATGTGGCTAATTTTCTCCCTTTAGATGTGCAGTTCTCAGTCCTCAAAATGATTTCTTGGGTGTTCAGAATGATGTGATGTTTTTGTTTGTTTGTTTGTTTGTTTGTTTGTTTAAGCTGTGTTTGAGGAATGAGGCAAACATAGGGTCCCCCTACTACTCCGCCACCTTAACTCCTCTGATGATTCAACAGTTCTATACATAACTTAGTGCTCATCACAATAAATGTACTCTTAATTCCCTTCACCTCTTTTAGCCCTCTCACCACCCCTCCCCCCTCTGGTAACTATTAGTTTGTTCTCTATGTAGAGAACAAAGAATCTATTTGTTTTTTTGATTGTCTCTTTTTTCTTTGTTTACTAAATTCCATATGTGAGTGAAATCATATGGTATTTGTCTTTCTCTGAATTTATTTTACTTAGCATTATACCCTCTAGATCCATCCATGTTGTTGCAAATGGCAAAATTTCTTTAGGAGTGAGGACGAAGTAATAGTCCTGATGTAAGATTACTGTAGGACTGAGTAATATTTCATTGTGTGTATGTCCGTGTAAACACATACATCCATACACCACCTCTTCTGTATCCATTCATCTATAGATGGACACTTGGGTTGCTTTTATAATTTGACTGTTATAAATAATGCTGCAATAGACATAGAAGTGCATGTATCTTTTCAAGTTAGTGTTTTCATATTCTTTGGGTAAATACTGAGTAGTGGAATAACTAGATCATGTGGTAATTGTATTTTTAATTTTTTGAGAAAACTCCATGCTCTGTTTTACATTGGCTACACCAGTTTGCATTCCTACCAACAATGGATCACAGTTCCTTTTAATTTGTGGTCTGCTTTTTGAATATGAATGCTTCTTTTCTCTTTGCTGCATATGTGTGTGTGTGTGTGTTACTTCAAGAACATCAATCATCCTTACATTTGATTATCTTGATTCTCCATGTGTCACCTTCTCTCTACTTCACTTAATGTTTTTGTCTTTTCCTGCCACATTCAGCAGGATTATCTCTAACCTTTACTCTGTGCCATTAGATTTTCATCTTTTACCCTTTGCTGTTTCTAATTTGTTTACTAGCTACCCAGTGTTGTTTTGTTTTCTGTGCCTCTCCTTATTTCTGCTATCTTGCTTTCATTTTGGCATTTTGTTCTATCATCTAGTCTTTGAGTACTTGTTTTGCAGACTTCGTAGTTTTAGGAAGTTTTTATGAATGTGAAACCCTCACTTAAAGTCCGGTTTCTAGGGTGATGTCCCTTACAGTCTTAGTTCCACATCTGTAGTTTGCACATGAGACCTTTTTCTTGATTTTTTTTTTGTTTTAGTATAGCCTGTAATTTGCCCCTATTTCATCTCACTCATGCATAATGGAGACCACTCTCCACAGTATCTGTTTGTTCTGATCAAATAGATATGAATGTACCTGATCCTGTTTCTACTTTATCCAAGACTAAATTGACTTTCAAATTGCTATGTACAATTTGAGGGCTGGCTGTCAGCCTTGCTGCGGTACTCATAATCCAAGGGCATGAGAGTAGGGAGAGTGGGGGTCAGCTGGACCGGAGTACAGTCTTTGCTGGAGGATCTGGACCTGGGATGACTAATGATCCTGGTATGTCTGGAGCTCTCCTAGATTTAGCATTCAAAATGCCAAATCCCAGGAAAACCTCTTAGTCCACCAAGCCGGGATGGTTGGTCACCTTACTGGGATATTCTCTTTTCTACATATATTTTTATTAAGTTTATTTATTTTTCGAGAGAGAAAGAGAAGAAGAGAGAGAGAGAGCATGAGCAGGGGAGGGGCACAGAGAGAGGGGGCAGAGGATTCGAAGCAGGCTCCATGCTGACAGCAGAGAGCCCAGTCATCAGAGAGCCTGATGAAGGGCTCAAACTCATGAACCACGAGATCCTGACCTGAGCCCAAACTGCACCCCTTCTACGCATTTTTTAATAACCTAAGCCTGCAACACTGCTGGTTGACTTGCCCCTAACTCTGCTTAGTATTTTGGAATGTGGAAAGCCTGGGGCACCTGGGAAGTACAGGATTCTAGTGTCAAACATTTTTTTCTTTTTTTAAGGACTTCCAATTGAGCTTCTCTCCAAGTGAGAGCATTTAAGTGAGAGTGTTCGGGATTTAGTCAATTCATTCCTTTTGTTCATTACCACTTCTTGGGACGAATAACATGGGCAGGACTCAGAGCTCTGCTGGGTCTTGTTTCTTTCTATCAGGGATCCTGTTTCAAAAGATGGCACACACACAGCTTCCTTTTTCCTTGTTTAATCACTTTATTAAAAAAAATTTTTTTTAATGTTTTATTATTTTTGGCAAGGAACAGGGTGTGATCGGAGGAGGGGCAGAGGGAGAGAGAGGGAGACACAGATTGTGAAGTAGGCTCCAGGTTCTCAGCTGTCAGCACAGAGCCAGACTCAGGGCTGGAACTCACTAACGGTGATATCATGACCTGAGCTGAAGTCGGAGGCTTAACCAACTGAGCCACTCAGGCGCCCCTCCATGTTTAATCACTTTAAAAAGATTCTTAGGGGCACCTGGGTGGCTCAGTCGGTTGAGCGGCCGACTTTGGCTCAGGTCATGATCTTGTGGTCTGTGAGTTCGGGCCCGCGTTGGGCTCTGTGCTGACAGCTCAGAGCCTGGAGCCTGTTTCCGATTCTGTGTCTCCCTCTCTCTGACCCTCCCCCGTTCATGCTCTGTCTCTGTCTGTCTCAAAAATAAATAAACGTTAAAAAAAAAAAAGAAAAAGAAAAAAGATTCTTAAAATTTCTCATTAGCCGTTTGAGGAAGTATGTTCAGCAGTCTTGTTTGGTTCCTCTATTGTTACCCAGTCCATTATAAAACTTTGGTTCTCTCAGGTGGCCACTTGACTTAGCCTTGTATCTTCTTTCTCCTTCTCCCTTCCTGCTCCCACACACACACATGACTCAGCTTCTCTCTCTCCCTTCCTCTCTGTCTGTCTCTCTCTTCCCCCCCTTGTAGTGAGTGAAAATATTAGGCTCTTAAATAAAAAATAAAAGTTTGAGAGGGAGCTTAGAACCCACACCCAATCAAAAGCACAATAGATTAGCCTGGGAATTGAAAATGTGCTCCTTTATTGCACGATTTATAAATTTAGATGCTATCATCGAAACTTCTATTTCTAGGGATTGTGTCACACTGAGTACTATATTTAACACTGAAACATTAATGCTGATGCAGATTTTATGTTGAGTTTACTTGTTCTCTTTAAAGATTGAATTTTTTTTTTTAAGTGTACAGAAGTTTTTGATCCCCCAACATTGAAATATAATGGCTAAGATTTCCAAGGACTGTGTTATTTGAGGCAGTGAACATTAGGAACCAGTGCCAGCTACCTGTCCTTGTCCTCTGCAGAGCTGCCTTAATAATCCTGTGTCCACACAAGCTGGTCAAGCAGTCATGACCCATACAGTCAAGAAAAAGAAGCCCCATGTTAACGGATAGGGTGAGGAAAACAGTGATACCCTGTGCCTGATACATCCTAAAAGAGGGTATGTTTTGGAGTTTTTGAATGAAGATGAGAAAACGCGTGTATATTTCAGAAAGAAATTTAAGGCATACCTTGAAAAGTGTTGGTGAATTCATTAGCAGGATGTATGTAGCATGTACATCAGGATAAAAGGTGTTGGCCTTTATCCTCTCAAAGGTGTTCTGGTTTTTTTGTTGTTGTTGTTGTTTTGGTTTGGTTTTTTATATTGTTTGGCTTCCTTTTGTTTTAAGGAATGGGATTGGTAGTATTCAAAATCCATTTATAAATTTGAAGTTTTGTGCTTTTTCATCATTTTCTCAAATCCTCAAAAGATAACAAGAGAAATGGTCGTTAAAAACATTTTTTTTTAATGTTTTATTTACTTTTGAGAGAGAGAGAGAGGCAGAGTACGAGCGGGGGAGGGGCAGAGAGGGAGGGAGATACAGAGTCTGAAGCAGGCTCCAGGCTCCGAGCTGTCAGCACAGAGCCCAACACGGGGCTTGAACCCACGAGCTGTGAGATCATGACCTGAGCTGAAGTCGGACGCTTAACGACTGAGCCACCCAGGTGCCCCTGAAATGGTCATTTTTATATTTCCTTTGTTAGCCTGTTTTTTTCTACTCTAGAAAGATAAAGAAGTTTGTTTGCCCTCTCTTTGAATTCTCTTGTATTTGTCTGTATATTATATTTCTTCTGGAATTATTTGCCTTATATTGAGCTTTCCAGGAATACATGCAGTAGAAAAATTGGTTTAAAATTATACCTTAACATCTCATTGGATTGTTTACTCAGATTTGTGACTGATGAAATAGATGCATTTAGTTAGAAACAACTAAAGTTAGAAACAATTGCAGAGAGTTTTATTTGCATTGTTTAGCTAAATAAATGAGTGCTATAACACTTCCCTTCTTCTTTCCTTTGGGGATATTATAATAAAAGATTTTGTTTCTCTTGGAGATAAGAGTGTTTTCTCCTCATGGAAAGCAAAATCTATTGGAGAAAATTGTTCAACTGATACTTAAATGTTCATTTGAAACTATGAATGAAAGGCAGTACATTTATTTTCATCCCGTGTCTACCTTTCCTTCCTTTCTAGGTGGGGGGGGGGGGCACTGGGCAGGGGGAATGAGACAGTAAAAGTATCATATGTAGGCTGTCAAATCTGTGGCTGGAAACACAGTCTAGTCTACCTTCCAGTCACAGCCTTACTTGCTGTTTTATATGGCGTTCACATAACGCACAGGAATCTGACTGCAACACAGTATCGTGTAGTGAGGAATTCAGAATAAGATCCTTCCTGAGGACCTTGGTGTCTTGCAGTGAATACCAAAAGGCCCTTTTTAAGAGTGAAGCAAGCAGCCCCCAAAATGGAAGCCAAGAACAGGCTTCATGTGAGACCTCACTGTCGAAATATGTGAGAGATTTATTTAGAAATTTAATTAGCCTCGTTGTATAAATAACTTCTTGATTGTATTTGGTGTTTGTAGCCATTCCCTTAGGATTTTCATTTTAACGTAGGCAGCACCTGAAGCCTCATCACCCATCACACATTTTAGCTGATGGTGCGATACTTCGAGTTTCTCTGTTTGAATAGATATTTTTGTACACTCTCTTCCTAAATATTTCATCATTTTAATGCAGTCAAGATTTGGTCAGAATAGCAAAATACTGACTTTTCCTGCAAGATGATGTACACATTGTCACCCATCACACTTTTCTTGCTGTCAATATTTTTTTTAGGCCTGCTATGACCTACTTAAGGTCTCATGACAAGATTACAAATCGTGGTGAAGTTGCTGCTGCCGATTGCAGTGAGTTCAGCTTTGGCACTTGTGTTTCCCAGTCTTGTTCCTGTGGAGATCATGGCCAGCCTTGTCGTGCAAACCCACTGCCTTCTTTTTTAGGTAGACATGCTTTTTGCTGTGAATATCGGGAAGGAATGCCATTTGATTTGATTTGAATTTCTAGCGTATGCTGTATGTATCTCCTAGCCTTTTGACCATCTTAGTGGTATGCTCACCTCACCTTAATTCTGATTTGTCAGCCTGTCCTTTCTAAGTCTGTCTTTTGAGGGTTAATCTAATAGTTTCAAAAATGTTCTTGGAGTGAAGCAAGAAATTGCCCTGCAGCA
Organism: Prionailurus viverrinus; assembly: GCF_022837055.1. Lineage (NCBI taxonomy): Eukaryota > Metazoa > Chordata > Mammalia > Carnivora > Felidae > Prionailurus > Prionailurus viverrinus. The sequence continues at coordinate 131,348,105 of NC_062562.1, read as the reverse complement.
ATGAGATTAATTTGAAGAGGCTTGAAATGATGAACCACACATAGCAAATTCTCTTTGAAAAGAAGTGTGTCCCTGAGTTAGAGCCCAAGACAGGCAACAGGGGGGAGTGGTGTAAGAGGCTCTGACTTGATTATAGGCTGTAAAGCAGTGTGCACAAGGGGAGGTTATGAATACTGGGCCGGGTGGGAAACATTTGTAGGAAGTTGTAGGAAGGTGTCATCTATCTTTAACAGTATGGAACTTATATGAAGAAGGACAGAAGTCAGGGAGAGGGGGAAGGTGGGAAAGAAGATGGAGACAAGCAGAACCGTGAAGAATCAGAGAGGGGTGCCATAAGAATGGGGGGGGGGGCACCTGGGTGGCTCAGTCAATTGAGTGTCTGACTCCTGATTTCAGCTCAGGTCACGATCTCACGGTTCGTGGGATCGAGCGCCATGTTGGGCTCTGTGCTAACAGTGTGGAGCCTGCTTGGGATTCTCTCCCTCCCTCTGTCTCTGCCCCTCCCCTGCTCATGCTCTCTCTCTCTCTCAAAATAAATAAATAAACTTAAGAAGAAGAAGAAGAAGAATAGAGTAGAATTAAAGTTTCCTAAAGACAAACCCTTCGGCATCCTACCTTAAGTAGCTGAGAGAGTGATACTCCGGCACCACTGAAGATCAGCAGGCAGGAAAGGGAGTCAAGTGACTTCGTGAAGGATGACCCCTTAGTTGGTCAGCAGTGAATTGGGTGAAGGTCACCCTTGCTTGCTGGGGATCTGTTATGGACACAATATTTGTATTCTCCCCAAATTCATATGTTGAAATCTAACCCCGTTGGGATAGTGTATGGAGGTGGGGACTTTGGAGGTCGTTAGGTCATGAGGGTGGAGCCTTCATGAATGAGATGAGTGCCCTTAGAAGAAGAGACCAGAGAGCCAGCTTGTTCTTTCTGGAAGAGAGCTCTCACCAGAACCTACCCTGCTGACACCCTGGCGTCAGACTTGCTTCCTCCAGAACTCTGAGAAGTACATTTTTGTTGTTTATAAGCCACTCAGTCTATGGAATTTTGTTATAGCAGCCTGAACTGAGACAGGAACTGAAACAGCCCCTCTTTTCCGCAGGCTTGGATCCAGTGTCATCCTTACTTGGCTTTTTCATGGTTGCTGGTGTCCCTTATTTTATGGCATAGTTGTTGGTAGGTCATGGCCATGGTTGCATAACGTCTCTGCTATTCATGTAATGTTCCTGCTCTTCCCCCTTAGCTCTATTCTGGCTTGGCGGCACTAAATGAAGGGGACAGACAGGCATGGATTCACCGTGATGAACTACCAGTCACAAGAGAGTATAAGCCAGTGACTTTGCCCTTAAAGTGCTCTGGCCCTTGCCCTACATTGTGTCCATGAGTATTTGCAAGTATGTGGCCGCTATTCTTGGCTACATGCGTCACTTTCCCCAAATTCAAACTAGCCTAAAATGTTCATTAACTTGAGAAATCTGAGGTGCTGACTGTTGCTGGATCAGCTACTGGCTCCAGGAGTTCCTTGTACTAACAGAGCTGTCTTCATCCCTCTGGGAAGGTTTCTTCTCCAGCAAGTTCTTTCTGTGTGGCTCTAGCCTTTCACACCTCTTGGAGCTCAAAGTCCCACAAGATGAAAGCTCCTCTTTCTCATCAGCTCTGGCTGAAGTCAGAGGGAAGAATCTGCCAGATCTTGCTCAGTGCCTGGCTGGAGGGGATTTAAGCTGTATGGAGCCTTTTGCCTCTAAGCTACAGGGATTGCGAGGGAAATGGTTAGAAAAGATAAAAGCGCTTTGCACAGTGTAGATTCACCTTGTTAATGTTTCATGATTTTTGTAATTTCAAGGTGGCTTGGAAACACTTGGAAACTGTGAATTCACCCTTGAGCCGCAATAATTGAGGCAGCATTAACACTGCCAAGTGGATTAGGTATGGTTGGCTCTGGAAAGGGATTGTATTTGTTCAGATGGTTTTGTGTGTCTCAGATTTGAGCATTCACTGTTCAGAAGCATCCTGAGCTCACATCCCAGCCAGCTCAGTCTTGATGTGTGTTCTCCTTAGGAAACAGATACCTGGAACTTGCAGTTCCACGCCCACATGTTAGTGTAGGCTTAAAAGGGCATCTTTCCTGCAAAATCAAAGTCCTGGTCCTCTCTGTTGTTCTGTATGAATCTGAAGCCAGAATTTGAATTAGACACCTGACATGTCAGTAGCTAGGTTCTTAATACCGGTAATGTTTTTCCTGCAGAGGTAGTGGTCTCCAGCTTAACTGCTTTGCTTCTATTAAAAAGCAGATTCTTCAGGGCGCCAGGGTGGCTCAATTGATTGAGCATCTGACTTTTGATTTCAGTCAGGTCACCATCCCAGGGTTGTGGGATTAAGCCCCACTTTGGCTCTGTACTGCGTGTGGAGCCTGCTTAAGACTCTCTCTCTTTCTGCATCTCTCTCTGCACCAGCCTCCCCCACCCCACCAGCTCACATGTGCTCGCTCTCTCAAATAAAAAAAAATTTTTTTTAATTCAAAAAATTTTCAAAGAAGAAAGAAAATTATTCAAGCCATTTTGAACCAGAAAGTTACATTGGTAATGATTTAGACATCCAGATAGTTTTTGAAATATTACAGCTATTTAATTGTCATGAATGTTTAGAAAAACAATGAGTTGTGACACTGTTTAGTTTCAGCCATATTTCTTAAAAATAATTTCTTTCTGTGATGCATCAGTAGTTTACCCTTGTACTTCCAAGGATTAAATGGGATGAAATTGGTTCATAATAGTATCTCCTGTCAACGCAAGCAAACAAACCACCCAGTGAGTGCAATTACCGTCTTCATTAACACTGCTATCTGTTGGAACTAATGAATTTCCCTGTTAAGTTCAAAAGTGACTCCTGGCTGACATTTTAGATTATCCAAATGAAAGTGACAAGTTCTATCCTTCATGTTAGCATGGAAGTTCAAGGGTTAACAACAGTTCCCATCCAATGTCGATTTGACTTTGCAACAGATACTGCAGATACCAAGTGCTGGTCCAGTGCTGAAAATGAATGATGACATTTTATGAATTATTTTTCCGTGTTTATTTTTACTCCTGGAGGCTGCTTAGGATTTTCATTTGTACACAACAGATTCATATCCAGGACCTACCTGCAAAAGAAGCAGTTCTGCATTGCATAGTTTGAGAGGTCCAAATGGTGTTCCTACCTCCTTTTGGAGCCTAGTGAATCAGAGGTGCTGGGTGGGAGGTCAGGAGGGTAGATGTGTATTCTTCCCACCAAAGCCTGAAACTGAAACGATGATTTTCCGTGAGACTGGCCATTGAGCCTCTCTGCTTGCACATTCATAATGATTAGCTTATCAGATTTGCTTCAGATCTCATGGGCCCTGGTGAGACACAGAAGCAAGGGGATGAGCAGGCACATTTCCAAGCGGGGTGCCACCAACTCAGTGACAGATTGTTCAAGGGCAGCTGGAAGGAGCCGGATGCCAAGAGATAAAGGAGGGAAGACTCAGAATGTACCTTGCTTGTATTGTAACACTGTAGGAACAGCTTTGCTGGCTCTCCGATGTACACAGGGAGTTGGATGAAAATCCTAGACCCGGCATTATTATTTTTAAACAATTGGGAATCTGAAAAAAAAAAAAATTCACAAGCACACAAGCAGGACGGAGTTGTAGTATTGTTTAGTGTGGAATGTGTGTCCTCTGTGCCGAGAGAGGAATGGACGAAGGGAACAGGGTGAGGCAGCTGGAGCCTTTTCATGCCGGAGAGTGGAGCACGGCCATGACTGGCCATGCAGAGGGTGATCAGAGATGTTCATTCTCCTGGGAACTGCCATTTTAGAAAGGTTCTTTCAGTGCGAGATCCTAAACACAGACAAAAGAATTTTGTACAGGGGAAAAGCTTTCCTCCTGGGTTGAAATTTTTCCCATTGATTTCAGCCACGTGGTGATTTTGAAATGAAGGTCTTTTTAAGGTATTAGTAGGCAATTGCAGTCCAGCTACTGAGTTCTGCTGAGATCATGCCAGTGAGATAAGGTAGTTCTGTGCTGAGATCGGATTGGGGCGGGGGGGGGGGGGTGGGGGGGGGAGGGTTAGTTTTCAAACAGACACCCTTTGGTACTTTTGATGCAAGCGCTCGGCCTCCGCTCTGCCAACAAAATGCTTTTGCTCTTGGGAGAGTTGTATGTTTTCATAGAGGTCTGTGAAGTTGCTGGAGCCCATTTCTTATTTTTGCTGCTGCCTATCAGGTTCTCACCCTAAGAGTCTCAGCCCTTGGAGAGTTTGGACCTGGACCATACTCCTCTGTTGGGACCTTCTTCAAGTTAATCTTTAAAAAAGTTGATTCCCCAATTCCATTGCCTTCTCTTCCCTCTGGGACCATACATTGTGCTGTAGTGATACCTACTTGTGGGTCCCTGAGTGGCTCCCTGTTCCTTTCCCCTTGCCTCTACAATCCTTTCCGTCAGTTAAAACTCAAGTCAGGTGTTGTGCTTGTTTTGGAGGCGTTATCATCCGTCTCCCAGATCTGTCAGTAAGCATCTTCTCTGTACTGCTCGGTTCATACCTTGAGTAGCAGCCTCAAACTGCATCATAACTACTGGGCCACACGTGTCCATCCTTCCCTAGACTGCGAGTGTGGGGAAAGTACTGTGATTTATCCGCCACATGTCTCAGCCTCTCTGCCCGGCACTCAGATGACCATTGAAAGGGAATTGGGTCTTGTGAAGCAAGTCAAATAACATTTGAATAAAAAGTCAAGTTTTTTTTTCCCCTCCCTTCCTGAGATTATGTGTTTTTTAGCCCCCTAAACTCAAAGCTCTTTGGTCCAGCACAGGTTCCCAGCACATGAGTGTCCTTTTTGTTTTTTAATGTTTATGTACTTATTTTGAGAGAGAGTACACGAGCAGGATAGGGGCAGAGAGAGAGGGAGAGAGAGAATCCCAAGCAGGCTCTGCACTGCCAGCACAGAGCCTGATGTGGGCCTGGAACTCAGGAAACGCAAGGTGACCTGAGCCTAAATCAAGAGTCAGATGCCCAACCAAACTGAGCCACCCAGATGCCCCCTGTTTTTTTTTTTTTTTAAGTACATTTTATCTTCTGCTTTGACCAAAGTACTAGAAGCCAAAAGAGTTTAGTTTATTATTTGCTTATCAATTTGCTACAAATTATTTTCTATTTAGTTAACAGAAATTAGAATCCATAAAGACAGGAATAAAGCTTGCCCGTGTACAAAATTCTTTTGTCTGTGTTTAGGATCTCGTACTTTAGAGCTCTATGAAAGCATCAGATGTTCCAGCAGATTTGTGGGTTGAAATATCCCATTTATGATTTTCAGCAGTTGCCCCCAAATTAGACAATGCTAGGGAGTAGCAAGTGAGGTTATCTAAACTCATTCTGTCCTCAGCTGGCACAGCTGAACTGCTTCCGAGGTAAAACTCTACCCTGAGCTACACCGTTTCCAGTGAGAGCTGATCTTCCACCTTCGGCCCCTTGTGATCTTTTTGACGCTCTTTAACTTGAACTTCTGTTGCACTTCTCCCATCAATTCAGAGTGCTCTGGAATTGCGATGACTCAGATAGTTGTAGTCAAAGGAATTGGGTTTTAGAGCAGGGGCAGGAAACCTGTTCTGCAAGTGGCCAGATGGTAAATGTCAGAGGCCCTGGGTGCCCTACAGTCTGTGTTGCCTCAGTCTGTGTCGTATGTCGTGCAAAGCAGACCTAGACAAGGTGAGCTTGGTTGAGTCTGGTTATGGTCCAATAAAAGTTGACGGACGCTGAAATGTGAACCTCAAAAAATTTTCCCATGTCACAAAATACAGCTCTTTTTTAGATTTTAGTCCCAGTGTTTCCAAATATAAAAACCTTTCATACCTCATAGGCCTTATAGAACCAAGTGGTGGGCTGGATGTGGCTGGTAGTAAATGTTGTGCTGACCGCTGTTCTAGGGGACAGTTGTAAAGGTGGTGTTGGGGCCTTTATGAAGCACCTCTTACATGTTAGATAATGTACTGAGTGTTAGACAAAGTTCCGGGAACTTAAAGTTGGGTGGGAAAGACTGATACTTGTACACATACAGGGGTGAGTTTAGAGGGGTTTGCTCTGGGTATAATGGGGGCACCAAAGCAGGACAGTTACTTACCTGATTCTTGTGGGTAGGGAGATAGCTGTGTGCACAGGAGTAGGCAGGGAAGGCTGCCTGGTGGAGGTGACATCCTCTTAATTGAATTCAAAATGCTTTACAAAAGAGTATGCGGGGAACGAAGCTGAAGGCTGTTCACAGTAGAGGGGCACATATGGGACAATAGGACTTAAGAAACATCATGAGTGAGAGGAACTGCAGGATCTGGTGTTGCTGATACAGCTTAAAGATTGTAAGGGAGGAGGCCCCCAAATAAGGGGGTACGGGGCTGGGCCACAAAGGATGCCAAACTCTCCCTCAGCAGTCATGAGGGTGGGCACTGAAGGCTTTTACAGGGAAGAGACATGACCAGCGCCACCTGTGGTGGGTCGTGCTGGCACCCGCACCTGCACGGAGGGAGACTCAGAGGCGCTGACGCAAGAGGGAGCATGAGGGTGCCTGAGAGAGGAGTTTGTCACAGTGATGGAGTCGGTTATCCTCTCCTTGGCTGCTCTGATAATTCAGCACTTTGAACTAAGTCGAAAAGGCCAAGAAATACCCAAAGTAGCCCACATAAACAGTGTGTTGGCACCATCCACACAATATAGATCAGAAGCTGGGTCTGTATTTATTGCTTGTCCTCAGCCAGGGTGTCTCTCAGCTTTCAGTGGTCTCACGCATAATATAGAGTAGACTTGGAAGCTCAGTGACAGGGAAGGGAACTCAGTGAGAAGAAGGTAGAAACAGCTTTTTTATCCACGACCCGATCGCTGTCCCCCAGCACAGTGCCAGCGCACGGGAGGCGCTGAGTGAACCGTGAGAATTTGGCTTATATCAGCATCTGGAGGACATCTGTACTATCATCACTGTCACCAAATACTTTAGGTCGGTCTTCAGCATTTCTGTTGATGAGTGCTTTCGCAATGACCAGCTGTGTTATGCAAACCAAGTTTCTAAACTTGGAAATTTGGTTATTTTGTAAATGTATTTAGTAGCATGAAATAATGAGGAAGAAGTTGTATCACTTGGCTAATTTTGTGAAAGATTTTGTATCACTTTGCTAATTTTACATTACACATGGCTAAGTACAACAGGTCTTGATAGCAACACTGCTCCTGAGAGCCCAACGCATGAAAAGAACCAATGTCTGTCAAGGAAGAGTAGAGGAGAAATGTTGAGCAGAGGCATGGCATGGCCTGTCTTAAATGTTAGAAGATTCACTCTGGCTGCCATTAGGGAGAATTGACTGAACACCAAGGCTTTAGAAGCAGGGACAGCTTTGGAAGGTGGTTGCAATAATCCAGGGTAGCGATGATGGGGATTTTACCAGGCTGGTATTAGCGGAAGGGAAAGAGGTGGTGGACCAACTCTAGATGTACTTCACAAGTAGGCAGCAGGATTCGTTGGTGGGTTGGTGAAAGGATGTAAGAGGAGAGAGGCAAGGATGACTTCTCGGTAGATCTGAGCAGCTAGGAAGGGCAGTGCGCTTTCCTGAGATGGAGGGCTGAGAATATAACAGGGTTGAGACAGGGGGGTTGGGTCAGGTGGGAAAAGGAGATTAAGAGTTCAGTTTAATGGAGGTTATCAAGGAGAAAGTTGAGGGTACTAATCTGGAATTCAAGGGAGAAGTCTCAACTAGATTCCCAGTCCATTTGGGAATCATCAGTATTCAGATGATATTGAAGGCCAGCAGGCTGAGAAAGACCTGGTGACACCTTAATTATATACCTATTAAATTTTAAGGCAAATTGATTATCTTTATGAAGTCATTTGATTAGAAAATTGAAAGCATTGTATCCTTGATCATGTCTTTTCAAAGATAGATACTCTTCCTTGAAAAGCAAGTCAAGGTTAGCCAACATGTACATGATAAATACTGTCTTGTCTCTGAAAGGCATAAACAAAGTGGTTTAGGAAGGAAAGATGTTGACCATCATATGACTGATGAAGCAAGGTGAAAAGACTCTCTTTGGTACTGGTATTACTTGGTCTCCCTGCTAGCAATTAGCAGCATTAAATATCAAAGCTTTATTTTTTAATGACATGAAGAAAGCTATGCTGTAGATTAAGAGTAAGTCTGACTTCAAGAATTATTTTTATTAATTCCTTAAAGACATAGTATGAACTGACAAGTTGAGGATTTTCCTTGCAGGTGTTTGAGTTGCAGAAATAATGCGCTATGAGTCAATGTACTACCACCATTCAGGGATCGAAAACAAAATGCCTGTCTTTCATTAGTATTCTAGTGGTTGGGTTCCAGGAACAAAGTTTAGGGAAGCAAAAAAGAACCCTTTACCACTACCGATTTCAAACATGGTAGAAAGCACAGTACCCTAACACTTCTGTTTTCTGATCCGGAAGGCATGATGTTGTCTGATACGGTACTTTCTTACTGAGGTTTGCCCCATGAGAAGCAGATGACGTATCTTTATGAATGGGAGTGTAACTTTGCCCCATTGCTTGGCCTGATTTTCTTGATGCTTTTTACGACTTGAATGGAAGTCAACAAGGAATCTTTAAGGGGGAAACACAGGGGCCCTTGCCAAAGTTCTCTGCATTAACTATGCACCAAGTACATCTTACAGCTTTCCTGCTTCCACTTCTGTATGCTTCCCTCACTTTTATGTAGCAACTCGGGAAATCCTGTCATGAAGGCTACTTAGAAAGCTTTCTACTTTACTAGAAGGTATACTTGAATTTTTGGGAGCAGTTTGCAGACTTTTGGTTTCTAGTGTTTACTAGGCATTTGCATCCCGGAAATCACAGAGACTAGGCATTAACTAAGCATTTCATCAGGAAACATTCCTTAATGTTAACTACTTGCCCGGTGACTACAGCAGTCATGGTGCAGGCGGAAGCAATGAGGGCAGCATGCGTCCTGGATGCCCGGGTGTCCCCATCACGGTGCCGAACACCCTCCACACTCGCTGGGAACTCCTTCTATCTTCACCCTACCCTGTGGAACAGATACTGTTATTACCCCAATTTTACAGTTTGAGGAAACTTGCCAAAGCGAGGTTAATAGCTTGCTTGAGGGCACATGGTTAATAAGTAGCAGAAATGGGATTTTTAACCCACCTATGCGGAAGTGCAGGTGATTCTCTTCTCCACAGCTGAGGTATCTGTTCCCTTCTGTAATTACAGCTGGGACATCCATCAGCCAACTGGGATTTGAACACTCCCAGGTACCATTCTCAAGCTTTCCTCCTCAGAATACAGGTAATAATACCTCCTGCAGGGAGTTCCTGAGAGAAATGATTGTTATATGTTTGTGGGTTCTCCTGGCTCAGGACAGAGAATGGTACCCAGTCTATGGTGGATGTCTAATAAACATTTACTGAGTGGGTGATTATAATTTGCTAAGCACATACTATAGCATCCCCTGGGAGAAACCCAGGTGGGACAGAGGAGAGATGGATGCATGTCAAGAGAGAAAGGTAAAATTGTTACTTGTCAGTGTTTCTCGTGCTATCGTGATACAGAATACTGCTAAGTAAATAGTGCCCCTGCCGATGTCTAGCAGGCTTTCTCAGCTTACAATTTTGATGTTACTTAGGAGCATAAATAATCAAGTGAATGTTTTATAGACAAAGCATTTTGTGTGCCCTTAACATGATGTTAGGCTTTCTGGGGCTTGCTGTAGCCTGCTCTGTAGTCTGGTGTGTAGTCCATTGGTTCAATAGCCATCGTCTTATTTCAACTGGGCAAACAGAGAGAGGGTACTCTGCAGGATACCCGTATGGAAGAGCCTTGGTTTGAATTAGTGAACCATTAGAGGAAGCCTGAATGCCCATTGATAACAGAATGCTTCGGTAAATTATGGTCCTTCACACTGTGAATCTCAGGCATTACATTGTTATCAGGAATTTACATAATATCGTGTCGTTGAATGCAAAAGCAAGTCATGGAGGAATATGTATTAGGTGAGCCTGAATTTGTGGAAACACAATAAATTAAAGTTTAACAGTAATGAATAAAAAATACTATGTGAGAGGGAGAAGGAGAAAGCGTGAGAAGAAGGGAAAGAGAGAGCGAGAGCAAGAGAGAATGAACTCTTAATTCCAGTGAGTGGGAGTGAGAAAAAGTGGCTGGAGAAGGGGTAGACATTCCTTTGCTACTTTAGATAGTTTTGTGATGTTTTAGTGTTTTTTCCAGTAAACATGCATTAGTCGATATTCTAAAAATTAATAAAGAAAATTTTAGGGGCGCCTGGGTGGCTCAGTTGGTTGAACGGCTGACTCTTGATTTCAGCTCAGGTCATGCATGATTTGGGAGTTCGGGCCCCATGTCAGGCTGTGGGCTCACAGCTCAGAGACTGCTTTGGAGCCTCTTTCTCCCTCTTTCTATTCCTCCCTGGCTCTCTCTCAAAAATAAATAATAAATGTTAAAAAAATTTTTTTTAATTTTTTTTAAAAAGAAAAAGGCTTTTTAATTAAAAAAAATTTTTTTTGTAGAGTCATGTCTGACAGGTGGGAATGGTTTGAGACTCTTTTGAGGAAATATTAGACCAGAACTCCCGGTGCAGTAAGTAAATGAAAAGGCATAGCTTTTAAGGAAACTGTTACAGATGGGAGGAAAATTACTGAGTAGATTTGGGTGAATTTATGGAAATGATGGGATCCTTTGTGGATGACAGACTCACGGAGTGGATTAGCCTCACCTGTCTGTTGGAGGATGTTAGACTTCCTCCTGTACTGCCAGTAGCCTAAGGAATTTTTATTCAGCTTACAGTTGAGAACACTGTATGAAATTCAAACACTACTTCTTCCTTTTTTTGAGCTACTCAAAGGATAAACAGGATTGATGTTTTTACTTATTTTTTCATTTGTATCTACCCTTTTTGTTGTTGTTGTAGGTATAGGCCCTTTGAGAACAGATATATTTATAACATTTTATATCTCTGGGACTCACCTTACCTATATACAACATGGCCAATAACTAACCAGTAATTTTCTGAACAAAGAACAAGGATTTGCTGAAGTCCGTGCTCTAAAGCTCATGATACTCATTTGAGCAGTTTATGGATTCTTTTTTTAAGTCCATATCTAAAGGGCTGATTTCTGAACTGAAACACTTTAGAAGAGAAATATTATAATGGCTCTGGGCATCACCTTTTGTCTTCCCAGTGCAATCTGACGTTAGTCTCCCAGTGTGGGCAGGACGTGGTAATGGGCTCATCTCCCATCCTCATTTGCCCCACCTTAGATCTAGTTGTTGGTGAGAGCCTTTGCAACTCAGCTCACAGTCCATCCAGCCTGGGCTCTGGGTCATCCACTCCATAGCCTCTGAGGACCTGGTAGGAGTGTGATTCTGTATTTTCAACTGCCTTCTTCTGCCCTCTCCAGAGGGAGAGACTGTCTTGAGGGGAGGCATGAAAGCTAGCTAATTCAGACCCAACTGATTAACTATACCAGGCTGCCATTTTCACTCTACTTTGTTATGATTGCTGCCCCTCCCAGAGTACCATGGAGCAGTGGGATAGACCTCTTTGCTTTGAAATTTCCAAACTCCCTTCAAGGAATCTCTCTGCAACCTCTCTCTCTATTCACGGGTCTTGACCCTAGTAGGATACCAGACAGGCCCTATGTTTGTTATGCCACCCTTTGGCTTGCCCCTTTTGTCCTCCTCTCCCTTTCTAGCATAGAAAAGCTCTTCTTTCAATGGTGGGAATGCCTTCTGTATCTTCATGTTCTGTATCTTAGAGCAATGACTTGAGTCCTCCAGGTTCTAGTTCTTGACATTTGAAGGACAGCCAATGAGTTTAGAAGATGCTTATCCCAGCAAAGCAGCCAGTCTTTGGCTAATGAAAGCCTTGTTTTTCACAACTATTCACTGGAAAATGAGCAAATTTGTTTGGGAAGTAGGAGACTGAGCATCTCCCCCTTTGCTCTGTTGTCCCTTGGAAACAAAACTCCTTCCCCAATGGGAGGAGGGCTTAGAGGCACAGGCAATCACTGGGAATGAGAAATATAGATGATAATGTGTAAACATACTGTCCAGCTATAGAATCAAATGTGTACCTATGAATCCAAGAGACCTCCACCTCCCCTACCCCAAATTTCCTGATGTTAAAACTTACTCATGATCCTATTCTGTTAAGTGGTGAGTGTGTGGAAGAAGAGTGGGGCTCTAGAGAGAGCAGAGTGCTTTTTGATTATAGGAGCCAATTCTAACTCCTTAAAACTGCACTATTTTCCACACCCTTGAGTCTTTTGGACCTAAATATGGAGATAACATTTATCTAAGCTGGGCCATTGTGATTACCAGCTATCACACCTTCTCATATTGTTCTAGCTCCCTGACTCTTATTGCCTAGCTTTTGTCCATTTGTTAAATTCTTTTTAAAAATTTTGCTTGTGAGGTACAAGTGGCTCTTTGGGATAGAAAGCAAAATCTATTTCAGCCTGTTTTCTGAGCCCTGTGATCTTACAAGGCCCTTGGGTTTGGGATTCTGAAGTTTTCATCATTTAAGCCAGAGACTTCAATAAATGATTGACATCTACCCATTTTCAAAAACAAATGTCAATTCAGAAATTTATTTTTCACAAGGCCACTAGGTGCAAGCTGCAGACTAAATAAAGAACATCAGGGATTCAAACTAAGCCGGTTTTGGGGGGGTTTTTTTGTTTGTTAAAAACAAACAGAAGGACTGCCACAGCCAGGCAATTGTGTGAAGCTGAACTTTTTCACCTTGGGAGTTTGCGATTGATGCACATTAAGTCGCTTGACATATCTTACATCTAGCAGGACCCCACTTGTCTTTGGGAAACTGACAGAATGATCTATTATTTCTATGTATGGATCATGAACTAAAAAAGGTTCAATCTTAAGGCAAAGAAAGGGAAATAATAGCTTGATGGAGGGAAGGGTGGGTACATTTTAACCCATCTGTTTTGATGAGATCTTGGATAATATGTCCTCCTTGCCTGGTGGGTTTGTCAGAACTGGGGCAGCTGGTGGGGAGGAGATGATGAAGAGGCACTTAGGGACTTATTTTGTATCTGTTTCACAGCTTAAAACACAGTATAGGAAAGTTTCCCCTGTAATGTTTGGTATTTTTAACTGTGCAGCTCCAATTGTAGATTGGAATTTCCTGACATAGCATAGCTTAGTTCTATTATCTCCTAGGTAAACAAACAAACAAACAAACAAACAAATGACCTTGGACATCCACGGTTTTAAGAACTCCAAGGAAAATGCAGAATTCTTAAAAACTGCATTCTCTAGTAGGCTATTCCAGATTCATTGAAAGGGTTCAAAAAGCCACAAATATTTCTCACACAAAAAGACCCTCTAACTTCGTGATTGAAAAAACTTCCAAGAAGCATGTTCATATGTTAACTGATACTTCATTCAGCTGGAAGAGCTGGAGTTAGGGGAAAGGACAGGGACATTTATTGATATGGTTTACAGTTTTGTATTTGAATTTTATGAGAAGTTGATAAGTTCAGAACTTTTAAGCGTATTATTTTGGATTCTTGGTAGTCTGTTCATTTATATGAAGAAAGAAGATAAGAAGATAGGAAGATCCATGCATTTATATGAAGAAATAGCTGCATTACTCACTTATATGGGTTGCTTTTATACTTTAAGAATCCACTCTATTTACCTATATTTATTATTAATAGTGAAATTTATAGAAAATTGTCAGTGTTTTATAAGGCATAATTAACATACGGCTGCCACCAGAGGCTATAAAAGCAGATACGTTCAATGAGAGTCACTAATATCTTCTAACATGGCCTTTCTGTAGGTGTGATTTCTAGGGCTGCTTAGGAATTCGAGATCCTAATTCTTCTTTTTGTCAAATGGAATTATCTTTAAATTCCCACACACTGATGGAATTACACGTTCCATGGTCATTTGAATTTTTGTATGTTGAGGTTATTTTGGGCAGTTGGAGATGGTCTTCCAAAAAAATAAATTTTCTGTGTTGCCTGAAATTTTTTTCTCTTTCTAATCTTATTCTCTTTGAGCGAGCACTTGTTCTTTCACTCTGCACTGGCTAGAATATTAAAGGCAGTCACTTTGTATGTAAGCCCCAAGGGCATTCACATTGTCAGATTTAGTTCATAACCAGACTGAGTCACCTCCAGTGATACTCGGAAAAATAAAAACAAATGCAAAATTATCATTCAGACCAAGGAATTGCAATAGATGGATTGTTCCTAATTAATATATTGTGAAATAAATGACTGGTTTTGGCTGTAACACCAGACCTGTTGTCTGTTTTTAAAGTTATTTTGGAAAACTTATCTAGTTTATTTGGTGAGTTTGATTGTATAAGGGGAAAGAATAAATGTTTACAAAGTTTTTTTTTCTTAATTTTTTTAATGTTTATTTATTTTTGAGAGAGAGAGAGAGAGAGAGACAGAGTGCAAGCAGGGGAGGGGAGAGAGAGAGGGAGACACAGAATCCGAAGCAGACTCCAGGCCCCAAACCGTCAGCACAGAGCCCGACACGGGGCTTGAACTCACAAACCCTGAGATTGTGACCTGAGTCGAAGTTGGATGCCTAACCGAGCCACCCAGGCGCCCCACAAAGATTTTTAACCCTAGCCCAGCACAGTGATTTTCATTCTTGATTTAAAAAAAAAATGAGGTGTATATGCATGGGAGGAATTTGGCTGGTGGTGGGGTGGGGAGGGGTGTAGTTTTTAAAAGTTTCTTTTAAATAGTGCAACAATTTGCTAACAAAGAATCAAAGTATTTCAATTCTTATGGACAACATCTGGGATCAATAGCCAAAATTTACAGTGAGAGAAAAGGGTTGGGAAGCAGTTGCTTCATTAGTTTATAAAATTGGAGAAAACACTCTCCCTAGAGAAACTTGGTGCCCTCTAAAAACCCTGAGGAAGGATTTAAAAGTTCATTTATAATTGATAAGTGCTGAATTGGTAATGTTCATTTTTATCCTGGTTCCCTGATTTGGCCATTATAGTTTCATGAGTTTTGCCTTAACTTGTCATTAAAATCTCAAAGATAAACTGGCAGCATTTCTAATATCTTTTAATTTTAAAAATAGTAATTGAGGGGGAACAGAAAGGCTTCTTAGAAAATTTATAAAGTGGAAATAATAGGGTTAGATGAATTTTTTGGAGAAAATAAGCCACACGAATACCAGGTTTACAAATAACCCGTAACGTTGTGATTTTTTTTTTTTAACTTTAATGTTTATTTTTGAGAGAGAGAGGGAGAGCACAGACAGTGGAGGGGGAAGAGAGAGGGGGATACACAGAATCTGAAACAGGCTCCAGGCTCTGAGCTGTCAGCACAGAGCCCAACACGGGGCTCAAACCCATGAACTGTGGGATTGTGACCCGAGCCGAAGTCAGACGCTTAATCAAGTGAGCCACCCAGGCGCCCCTGTATAATGCTGTGATTATCCCTTTAAGGCTTTTGTAATCCTGCCACTTCGCAAATCTAAAGAGTAGCTGGGGTGGACACCTATCAGACCCTAGACGACATAGGCGTGCATTTCTCAGCTCCCACTGGTCAGTTAATTGTTGTGTCTGCACCGGGTATTGAGGTAGGAATGGACTTGAAAGAGAGAGGTGGTCTTCATGTAAGTATGTTCCTCTGGGGAGAAGGGAAATGACGGAAGAAAAGCAAGATGTATTCATAATTATGCAATTTGTGTTGGGGGCACTGAACAGCGTAGCTGGATCACCAGGCCGTGACAAGTGTAGTGTGGTGCCTTCTCTAGGATGGAGGTTTTCTAGGAGACCAGGATGAGAAACTTGTTATCAGGAAGGAGTTAACTTATGTCCATTGTCTCTCCACACTGGCTAGTACCTCTCCACCCACCCCCCAAAGCTTACCTACTCTACTGAAATCTCTCCCGTCCCCTAATTTTCATTGTATGCGAACTTATAATTGAAGCTGCTTAATCGATTAAGTAGGCTATTGTGTGGTAGCTTGAGAATCTACTCATTGATTCTAAATAACCAAATATATAACATTTCTAAAATGTAAATCACCTGTAAGTTAGAGATTCACTGTAGTTTGTAGTCATTGTCTTATTTTAAGTTAGATTTTAGCAATCAATTCTAATACGGCATGGGAAAGAATTAATAAGCAGTGGTAGCTGCTGTGAACCTGAGGGAAGCCTAAGACCTTGACTAAAAATGAGGATTATGGCACCCAATTATTAGGAAGTATTATGGTACACGGTTACGAGGAAAGTGTTCTCCAGAGAAATCGAACCAGTGGGATTCTATGTGATTTATGATTTATTATATATTACATATATAACATTAATACACGATTATAAGGAATTGGCTCATGTTGTTATGGAGGCAGAGAAGTCCCATAATGCAAATTTCTGAGAACTGGAGGTGCTAGCTGAGGCCAGGAGAAGACTGATGTTCCAGCTTGGCAGTCAGGCAGAGAGGTTGAATTCTTCCTTCTGCCTTTATTCTATCAGGCCCTCAGTGGGTGATGCCCACCCACATTGAGGAGGGTAATATGTTTTACTCAACTCACCAATTTAAATGCCAATCTCTTCCAAAAACACCCTCACAGACAGACCCACAAATAATGTTTAATCTAGGCACCCTGAGTCCCAGTCAAGTTGATAAATAAAATTAGCCATCATAGAAAGCTCGATTCCTTCCATGAAATAAATTGAAATTTTACCGTGATTCTCTTATTAGTCACCAGTAAACATAGTAAAGATAAAAGAGTTGAATTCAAACCTGCAGATGGCTATAGTTAATGATAGGGCCCATCCAGTTTTCCTTGAAAATGTTGGGTTGAAACATTAAATACACACACACACGCACACACACACACACACACACACACAGACACACACACACACATTCATTGTTTAAGGGAGTAGTACCTGAAGAGGTCATGCATTGTACTGAAAATTGGGCCAAAATATTATTTTTCACTTTCTAAAACAAATGAAGGTTAAAGTTTTATTTTGTTTGATATGACTAGGTCATCTCAAGGATACCTCTGGTAGCTGTGAGGTTAATTTTATGTCTTATGCTTAAAAAATAAAGACTAAAGTCAGGATATTGTGCCTACTTCAAAAAGGATCCATTGTAGGTTTTGACTGCCATTAAGATAATTCAGCTGTGTCTGGATAACCCTATGAAAAAACATCAGAGTTAAATGGCTAAGGTTGCAGGCAAGAATCATCAATGTATGCTATAGAAAGTATGAAAATAGTATATTTGCATAGTAATTTGTTAATTACAAAGGAAAAACTAGTAGCTCTGTAGTCGGAAAACCACTTTACCCCAGTGATTAAGGTTAATTAACATCACCAGGAATGAGATACATTGCCATTGTATATACCTCCTGATAAGGTACACTGAGCAGAGCACATAGTCACTTCTGTGGTATTCTTGCCAAAATTGCCTATCCTACATTTAATCATGAGGAAACATCAGACCTAAATTTAGAGACATTGTGCAAAATAACTGGGCAGTATTCTTAAAAACATCAAGGTCATGAAAGACAGAAACTAAGATAATGTCAAATAGGAGGAGACTAACAAGATAACAGTGAAATGTAATGTGGAATCCTGGGTTGGATCCTTAACCTAGAAAAGACATTAGTTGGAGAGTTGGTGGAATTTGCAGATGATCGGTAGAATAGTTGATAGCATTGTATCAATATGGACTTCTTGGATTTGCTAAGTGTACTGTATTTATTTAAGATTTATTTAAGTAGGCATTTTTTTCCACACGAGAATAAATAGAACTACAAGTGTGTCCCTGTGTGTACATTTAAGTCACTGGGGAGGGGCACCTGGCTGGGTCAGTGGGTGGGGTTGCAACTCTTGATTTTAGGATTGTGAGTTCAAGCTCCACATTAAGTGTGGAGATTACTTAAAAATAAAAATCTCAGGGGCTCCTGGGTGGCTCAGTCAGTTGAGCATCTGACTCTTGGTTTCAGCTCAGGCCTGATCTCATGGTTTCGTGGGTTCCAGCCCCACGTCAGGCTCTGCGCTGACAGCATGGAGCCTGCTTGGGATTCCGTCTCCCTCTCTCTCTCTGCCCCTTCTCTGCTCGTGCGCACTCCCTCACTCTCTCTCTCCCTCCCTCTCTCAAAATAAATAAATAAAATTTTAAAAAATTAAAAAAATAAAAATCTTTAAAAAATAAAAATGAAAAACAAAAGTCACCAGGGACATAAAATAACTGTATTTTGTAGGAGCCAAAAGATAGAGGAAAATTCTTTCTCATGATTTAGGAACTCCATGAGGCAGGTGCCAAGTGTTATCTTCAGCATTGTATTTCTAGTGCCTACCGTGAAGCTGGCACATAGAAGGTGGCTGTTGGCTGAATAAATGAGTACATTGCACACCTTGGTGATTTCATTCCAGTGTATATTCAAGGAATACTTTTTGAGTACACACTGGGTGTCAGACATTGTGCTAGGTGTTGGGAACATAAAGGAGCTGCAAAACTAGAGGTAATGAGTTTAACTAGGATGTAAGTGGGAGGAGTGCCTAGAGTAAGCCTTCCTTGAGGAGGATCCTTGAGTGTTTTTGAAGAACGCCTGATAGGGAAAGGCAACAGGAAGCCAGAATCCCAAGTAGAAGGAAAAGCATTTGCTCAGTCATAGATAAGAGCTTCAGTGTGACTGGTGAATGTGGTTTATAAAGGACAAGGTTGGTTGGAAAAATGTGTAGGAGCTGGATTTGGGGCGGGGGGGGGGGGACCTTTGGACTTTGTTTTATTTCTCCATTGACCTGTTTACTGGCTTCGCATTTTCTAAAGAAATTGTCTGTAGCTGGTTTTCAGTGGCCAAAACCAGTCAGAACTAGTGTTTGTTCAAAATTGGGGGTGGGCATCGTTATCAGAGTAGAAAGAGAAGGTACTAAATAGGAATGTAGAGTTTGGTTCCCTTCAGATGGGAGTTGTGCAATTTGCACAACATTGGGAATGAAAGCCCAACTTCAAATTGGAGAAGAAAAAAAAAAACGTCTGGAGGAAAAATTAGAAATATACAGGCTTCACTGTGTGATGTGAATGTTCATAGATGAGACAGGACTGGATATTAGTTTGGACAGAACATTGGAAGAGGCTGCGAGGACAAGCTGGGCTCTCCCCACTGTGGGACAGCCTGGGAGTCATTTTGCCATGGTGCAGAAGGCAGAGATGCTGGGGCCCAGGAATGCACTTCGCTTCTCCTGGGCTGTGTTGTGACTGAGTATTTAGTACTTGGGGAGAGAAACCAGAGCCGGGGGGGGGGGGGGGGGGCGGGAAGGCACAGAAGGATAGAACAGTGTATTTTTTTTTTCTTTCTTCCCTCCTAGCACAAGATTACAACAAAAAAATACCAGGAAATTTAATCGTGTGTTTCAGAAACTCTCCTAAATAACATATTTTCCATATTAACTGCTTCACACTGGAAAGAGGCACTATATATATATACACACACACCCTATATAATCTATCTTTATACACCACATACTTGGTGGTAGATTTAATGTTTGTTTGGAAAATGGTATTTTGCTTCTTAGTGAAAATTCTTCACTTGGATCATGGGGAAAGCAATGCGTACTTTCTGTTACTTAATTCCACTTTGTGACCTGATGGGCGAATTGTAATTTTTCCCTCCTGATGCTCTCTGTTATTCCTCAGACAAATATTGTGACGCAGAGTGAATGTTTAAAGCTGAATCTCCTTCCAATCCTAGCCCTGCATTTTAGGAAAATCCCTCTTGACTCTGTTATTTTCCTTACCAGTCTCATTTGCCAAAGAAATCCTGTTTTATCAACTTTTTTCTTTCTCAAATGGCTGAGCCTGAATCTTTCTAAGTTTGACTTGTTAATAATGATTTCCAAGAAGCTATAATAACAGAAAGAATTTTTGACTTACTACTGAAAATGGAAACCTTATTTTTGCCTATGACAGATTCAGGTTCAGCCTCCAAATTACTGGGTAGCAATGATGATGAAAATATAATACCCTATGTTCCTTACATTTTATAGTCTTACAAATCTCATTCTCATAAATTTGCTTGATCCTTGTGACATCTCTTTGTGCAAGGCCAGACAGGTGATGTCATCCCAGGATGGCAAATGGAAGGACCGAGGACCACGTGGTTCATAAGCATGGAACTAAGCCCCAGGCCTCCAGTCTCTATTTAACTTTGTCTCCTTTTGCTACGTGCTGCGATGCCTTTGAGATAATTGTTTAAAGTCTGTCTCTTCCCTCCTCCTGGCTGGCACTTGGCCAAAACCATAACCTTTTCTATCATCTTAAGTTGTTTTTAAAAGTACTGATAGGCGGATGTAATAATTAGTTCAGGGTTTTATTGTTTGACCTTTAATTGTTCTTGTAGCCACTTAGGCAAATGCCTTTGCATTTGTAACATTAAAACCAAGGTGAAGAATACGTTTGTGACTCTGGAGAATAAAAACGGTTCGTTTACTGCCGCCGTGACAATGTCTTCAAATAAATCTTCATGTGGAATAATTCCCTCCTAATATCATTGATTTGTTACCTTGTTTGTCTCTTTTCCTCTTCTTTATCTCTAAAATGGGAAGTGGAAACACCTACATCATAGAAGATTAAAAATAATACATAAAGAATTTAGCAAAACCCTTAACACAAAGTAGTAATTTTAATAAGGTTACTTTCCTTATCCCTTGAAAATAAATTTTGGAAGACATAAATTCTGAATGGGTAAAGCTTTGAAACTGGTAGCAGATTGGGCTTTCTGGAAAGCAAACTCTGAGCTGGAGATGAGTTTGCATGATGTTACTCAGGGAGTGCTCTCAGGATTCACACCCATGGACAGGAGTAGAAGGAAGCAGGACAAGGCAGAAGAAGTTGACCTGTGATGCAAGCCTGGTGACAGCCTTCGTCGCTTGAGCTAGTTGTACCGAGTTATAGCATGAGGATCTGGCCTTCTAACTCCCACCCGGGCAGTCACTAGATGGAAGCCACCCTGGGAGGAGGGCGTGACCTTGGGCAAAGCAGCTCTTTACAGCTGAGACAGTTCCAGAAGGGGGCTGGCAGCCAAGGGCTGCCTGCCCTAATGCTCTTAGCAGCTGGACGGATAAGTCATGCATTTCTGAAGAGGGATCTTGGTATTGCAGCAGCCACCACCACACTTTATGTTTACCTTGAATCCAGATGGCAGTGGTTCAAGCAGAATGAAGTTCCCTATCCTCTTCACAGTCAAGGACAGCAATACATTTTCAGGTGATACTTGTGAAGTGTCAGGAATGAATATGTTTTATTCAATACGCTTGTGATTTTTCACTCAGTCCAGAAGGGAGTCATGGGACGTGCTCAAGTCCTGACCGTAGTAACTGTGGCATATGAATGGATTCCTGCTTGTAAGTGTGCCTGTGCTTGTGCTCTCAGGTGTGGCTGCAAGGTGTACTGGGGGAGTGACCCACTTCCAGAACGGACCCAGATCCCAAGGTCATGGCAAGTCTGAGGATGAGAAGGAGCACAGCATTTCTTTCATTTTCTTAGTTCATTTCCAGCATCAAAGCAGCATTCAGGAGCTCCCAGTTTATCTCCCCATCCCACATTCATTTAAATTTTTTCGTCATTCTTTCTGAGCCACTTGCTTCCACAGCCCTGCTGTCATACTGATAGCCAGGTACCTATAGAAATCTCCAAGTGATGACCATCTGCCCTCAAGCCCTATTCCAGATAGCTATTAAGAAAGAAGAGTCTTGGCTTCGAGTAGTATTCTGCTTTTCCCCACCACATTTGGTCTCTCCCTACAGGCGGATATTGTACATGTGCACAGAAGGTAGCCCCTTGTTTTCCTCTGTAGTTCACCATTTTATGAAATAGAGTCCCTGGAAAGAATTTCTCATTAATCCCCTTTCCCTTTTCTTTTTGCTCCAGGTCTTATCCAGGTTCTTCAGAAGTCCACCAATGACACTCAAAACTAATCAACCTAACTATAGATATATCCATGGCAAGCTAGAGCTGAATGTACAATGTGAAATGCATGCAGACATAGGCAAGAACCAGTTCTAAATGTGCTCTTGGCAAGAGTTTGTTTAGCATTCCTGCACAGTCCGTGCCTGCTTCATCATTGCCTTCTAACTGTTACTGCTGTGTGTCAAAATCATACAACTACTCACATCAATATAGTGTTTTTTGTTTGTTTGTTTGTTTTTGGTTTCTGGTGCAATCATAGCATATGTTTTTGTGGCAAAAAACAAGCAGTTTCATTTTTGTATCAAATAGGATTCTTGGGCTAATCTCAGAACTTGAGACCAACAACACCATGTTCTGTGTTGTAAATAGTCAGATCACAGGTGACCTTTCAGGCCACAATCTGTTCATGAGTCAGAGATACTATTACTAGAAAGACGAAGCCAAAACTCTGACTTTGAGAGATGAGTTTCTTTCCTTTATGTCAGAAGGGACAAAGCATTTTCATTATTATTATTATTATTATTATTATTATTATTATTATTATTCTACGTTACATTCCATTCATCTTAGATTGTCAGCCCATAAAGGGCAAGGGCAGTCTTTGCCAGACTTGAATTGTGGCAAGTAGAATCATTGTAAATATTGTTTTGACAATGATGATGAAGAACTTGTTATTGTCTACGAGGTAGACCTACTTCATTGACTTCAAGTAGTTTTTTAATTATTTTTTTTTCTGTTTTTGCTTTGAAAAGTTGTAGGACTCTGTGATTGAGTTTCTCTGTGCTGTTTAAAAGTTTTAAGTAATGAATTTGTTGTTTGCATGGACAAACAGTATCATTGAAACTGAGGTATGGGTCTCTACTTCACAGAATGATTTTGCTTTCTTTCAACCTTCACAGAAAATACTTATGAGTCTCTATGAGGTTGTTTCTCACAGCCATTTAATTTCAAATGAATTGTTAATAGGTATTAAACTGATTATCATTATATGAAGGGATAACATTATGAATGATAAAAGACAGCTATTTATGGTATGGCTTTCAAGATGGCTATGCTCTACACTTAAGATTTTCATCTTAGGTAAAAATTTTAAAATCCTTGACTCTAACTTAGGTTTATATGCATATTTGTTAATCCAAATTAATTTTTTACGTAATAGCAAATGGGGAGAGATGAACACAACACCATATTTGGAGCCAAGGAAATCCAAGGAAATCAAATCGAATAGTTGAAATATAAAAATTTTCCTGATGCCACATGCAGAAACGGAAACACACACACACACACACACACACACACACACACACACACACAGACGAGAAACCCTGCAAAATCTTAAACCCAAAGGTGACTGATTCAAAGGTAACTGGTGGCATTGTGGACATTGTGTTGAGGAAGGACAACCAGGGAGGCATCCCAGAAGGCTTTACAGTGGCCCTGTTGAGGGATACAGAAAAATCCACCTTGTAATAGCAGGATGAAGCAGGACTGTCAATAGACTACTATTTTAGACTAACATTTCAGAATGGGTGATTGGGAGAGAGAAAATAGCTGGATTTGGTTAGAGGATGGCAGGATAACAGGTTCAGTTGGAAGTATGCTCAGTTTTAGGTGCTTAGATATGGGAACAGAGATCTACAATTTCCAAGTTTGTGTCAGATTCTGTGGGCACAGATCAGAACTGGAGAGAGACTTGGCAAACCATTTGTCAGCAGGTGATTCTAGAAGGCTTGGCTCTCTCTCCAAAAAGGAAGAATGTATATGGATAGGAAGGAAAAAGTACAGTTTCAATAATTGAAGTATTCATTAAATGACTAGAATGTACCTAGTGTGTAGTAAATTATTTCTGATAGGTGCTTTATTTAATCCTCCACTACCTTTTACAATTCCTTTATTGTTACCCCATTTGCCTCAACAGGTAATGAATGCAGATTTTGAGAGATGCCTTTACTAAAATGAAAAAGCTAATAAGTGTTTAAGATCTGGGTTCAAACTCATGTCTCACAATACCAAACTTGATGCTATTTGCCTACACCCCAGCTTTTATGCCTCAGCATCTTGGGCATAGAATGCTGGATGGCACCAACATTTAAGAGAGCTAAGAAAGGAAGTTCTATAGAAGAAGGCTGGGGAGTGTGAGAGACCCAGTTCAAGAGAGGATAGACTCCTGAAGGCGATATGCAAAGTCACAGTTAGGGGACTGGTGACTTCAGTAGAGCAGTTTCAGAGCACAGTGAGGGCTGGATTGAGTGGGGTGAAGTGTGAAGGGAGGGGAAGAAATGAAGTCCATGGATGGTACTACTGTGTTCAAGAAGGGGCTGAGGGCTAGGAGAGAACATGCAGCCTTGGGAGTTACAAGGGCATTTGTGAGTAGTAGGAGCTATATACAGAGCTGTGCTGGGGATTCTGTGTGCTTAGATCTCTAAGCGGAGCAGTGTGGAATCACCAGGGTTGTGAGCAGTCGAGGTAACTTCATGAATGAAGAAAGGCAATTCTGGATGCAAGCTTCTTCTGAAGTCTTTTAAAGTGTTATCAGTCTACTGTCTTTTCAACTCTTACAAGAGTTGTTGATCTCTTGTAAGAGCTCTCTGAAAGTTACTTGAGATAATCTGTCAAGATATACAGACCCTTGATTATTTTTTGAGCAAACATCTTCTAGTACCTCAGTATGAGGTCATATGGTATTTATGGTTATAGTTAGAAAATGACATCATGGGGACACCTGGGTGGCTCAGTTAGTTAAGTGTCAGACTCTTGGTTTTGGCTCAGGTCGCGATCTCACGGTTCATGAGATTAAACACTGTTGTCAGCACGGAGCCTGCTTGGGATTCTGTCTTTTCCTCTCTCTCTGCCCCTCCCCAACTTGGGTGTGCACACTCTCTCTCTGAAAAATAAATGAACTTTAAAAAAAAGAAAAAAAATGACATCATGAATTAGTGCTTGTCTAAAATGTTCTAACTTGGTTACTATACCATTATTTTCATCCATCTCATGTACCATGGGTTATGTTTTCTGTCCTGTGTTTTGATCTCTACTGTTAATTTTGTTTGGAGATTACAGAAGAGTTTTAGACCTCTCTAAAAGCCCATTACTTATGGCATGTTCTGATTTTTGACAGATTCATGTGTTTCTTCAAGCTTTTAAAGTACATTCACAACAGTAGCAATAATTTATTTTGGGAATTGGGGTTGTATCTAAATCTCACTGTCTAAGACAGAATTATAAAATGGATTTCCAAAATTGTGGTCTTTTAAAAACCATGCAGTCAAAGCATTTACTATCATTTTTTAAAACGTGAATTGCAAGTTCAATATGATGCTCACAGTATTTAACAGAACATGTCTCTTCTTTTTTCATGTTTTGGAGTGCATTTTTTTCTATTTCTCCATCCTTATCTCCTTTTTGACTCAGGCATTGCTCTCCTGGGGGGAATCACTGTGCTTCATCCTGTCTGTAGATCCTCAAGGTACCCAGAGGTGACTAACCCATACATACTTTCTCTCTGGTTTTAACATCCTAGTCCTGTCCAGTCCTGTGAAATGTTTCAGAAATCAGTCTCTAATCACTAGGTAAGGCTAAATGGTGACACCCTACTTACCCCTGGACACACACACCCGATTCCAGGAGAGTTAAGCCATATGGGGATTGTCATCGTGGCTCTGTGTTTAATGCTAGGAGAGGAGTCCAGTCATAGCTAAATAAAATGTTACTATCCATTACTACTCAAGAGACTGCTTTCATGCCACATACTTGGTTAAGCTCTGGGGACATGCTAGTATAGTAAGCAAATAGATGCAATCGCTTCTCTTGAGGAGTTTATAGTCTAGGGAAAATAAATCTCTTTTAAGCAACATCATAGAAATGTAAACCAAGCTTCACAGCAAGAAAGATAGGCATTCGTCATTTGTTATTGAAAACATATTTTTTGAGTAACTATCACGGGCGAGGTGCCTGGATGAAGAGTGAATATAGCAGTAACAATGGCACAGGTCTTTCCAGGGCTATTCAGGAAATATCTTTGTCACACAGGTTATTGAGTGCTAGTGTTGATATTTTGTATTGTTTTAGTAAATTCCCTATCTTTGAAATTCGTATTTGTAACACTTATTTGACCTGGAAGTTGGTAAAGTATATAAGACTGACTCTCTTCAAAAATATGTAACATTTAGGGGCGCCTGGGTGGCGCAGTCGGTTAAGCGTCCGACTTCAGCCAGGTCACGATCTCGCGGTCCGGGAGTTCGAGCCCCGTCAGGCTCTGGGCTGATGGCTCGGAGCCTGGAGCCTGCTTCCGATTCTATGTCTCCCTCTCTCTCTGCCCCTCCCCTGTTCATGCTCTGTCTCTCTCTGTCCCAAAAATAAATAAACGTTGAAAAAAAAAAATTTAAAAAAAAAAAAAATATGTAACATTTAAACATGACAGCAGGTTTTAGCTCTCCAAGTATACTTCCTCTTCACATTCATTTTTCCTAGTCGGTAACATTTAATAGTAAGCAGTATAACTGGCTGTAACCAATATGATTATCTTCATATATTCTATAACATTTCTTGCAGTTATTGCCAGCTTTCGAGGAACGGTACCATATGGCCTGTCATTGGAAATTGGAGATACAGTTCAGATCCTGGAGAAGTGTGATGGTAAGTGGGCTAGTTACCCCACTGTGGTTTGAAGCTATATACCCAACCTCCTCACCACTGGACAGTTCATAATGTTTACAAATTCTGTCCTCCTATTGATTTCTGGAATTTTTCCAGTGGTCACAGTGAACCATTTTTGACAAAGTTTGTTTCTTGCAATGTCTGGCTTATGGAAAAGCATGATTTGCTATTTTTAAGCTGATTTTATTGTTCCTGATAGTATGTCTTTATATTCACTAGATGCCAACATAGAAAGCAGTTGAGGCTACTGTATTTGTGGGAGTTCATGATTCAGTGCCAAACTAGAAGGTCTTTGTCAGAATCTCAAGTGTCTTGTAGGTGCCCAGGACAGGAAGAAACATACATCCAGAGCAGAAATGGCTTCTGCAAGGTTAGGTAATCAGAGGCCTTGGGGAAGGCTTGAGCCAAGGCCAACTCTGCTCTGGTCCTGCAATCCTCTCTCCACCCCTAAATTTGAACTAAAGTTATTCAATGCATTTGAAATGTTTGTGGAATATACTATAAGAATTTTATGATTATTATTGATTTATGCAGCATGTAACTCATTAAATCAAGATACTTAATATGTCCTCAGATGTTTCCATTCCTGTAAATGGACTTGAACTCTAGTATTTAAAGATCCCAGTTGAAATGACTACTCTTTTTTTTCTTGTTAATAAAATGGCCACATTTTAAAGCCCTTCTAGTATATCCCAAAATATTCATTTTCTTCTGAAATGCTGTCTTCAGTAGGAATTTATAATAGGATAACATCCATGAAACTGTATTCCCCAAAACAGAACTATTAAGTTCACTTATAACCTGGCATTAAATGGTGTTGATACATGAACATTTATTCTGCCCACTATAAATGAAATCTTTAAGAATACAGGTTGTCTAGGTGGCTCAGTCGGTTGAGCATCCGACTTCGGCTCAGGTCATGATCTCACAGCTTGCGTGTTTGAGCCCTATGTCAGGCTGTGTGCTGACAGCTCAGAGCTGGAGCCTGCTTCAGATTCTGTGTCTCCCTCTCTCTCTGCCCCTGCCCTGCTCGCTCACACTCTGTCTCTCTCAAAAATCAATAAATCTTAAAAAATTTAAAGAAAATATATAATAAGGTCTTTCTTGTTATTGCCAGATGCATTTTGTCTATGTTTACTTTGTGTACAGGTAAATATAAAATCTGTTTTGGAATGGTGCATAAAAATGGGCTTCATAGCTAACAGGAGCTCCTTTGTAACCTAAAAACCTTTCTCTGTGATGTAATTGGACAGAGACCTCTGTATGAGATTTTTGCAGTTCTCAAAAAGTTTTGGTTTCTGTTAGAATAATTATTTAACATTGGATATATTTCTTGGGTATGTCTTTCAGGGATATAATAAATCCTGAGATATACAGTTTCTCCTCAATTCATTCTGCTTGCTTCAGACTGATTTTAAAGCTGTTAAGTATGACATTTTACAATATATCCGTTTCAGAAAACTTATGAGGAACAAAAATATTTAAATACAAGTTCAAATATTTCCTTTTAAAAATTCAGTTTGTTAAAAGGTCCAATTCAACAGAATATTTGTTACATGGTAAAATAATTTCTTACCAAGAAACAAAATGGTTCTGTGCTTGAGGAAATTCTAAGTTGAAAATAATACATTTATAGGGGGCTATCTATTTACCATATATATTCATATATATGCTCTGTGCTTGTTTTAAGCAGTAAAAAGATATGTTACTCTTTAGGGATAGTGCTATACAATTGATACAGAATTGCTTGGAGGTTAAGTCTTAGGCAATCTATAGAATAAAAATTAGGGTCAGATCATTACTAGAACATTTTGCTGATAAGAGTGCCCATCACTGTTATTAATGGATGATAACTGATTTCCCACTTCTTATGCTATCAGACTGATCCTAACCCTAGATGATGGGCTGAAGGATGTGAAAATTCACTCTATGACTGTTGGCTGAGCCCTATTGTTTGGAGATAGGGTCTGGACCTTGTAGTCAGGCAAAGATAAATTGGAAACATATTAAATCTTTTGCAGATTCTTGAATTTCCCTGAGACATAGTGTATAGCCTTTTTTTAAAGTAGAGAAACTATACTCAGGTAAATTAACCTGCCCTAAATAAAATAATAAGTAGCAGAGCCAGAATTTAAGCCCAATCCTTTGATTCCAAACCCTGTACTTCTATTATGCATGTTTCTATTTTTCATATAAATTTCCATTACAATTTTTAAAATACTTGTATTAATAGAATACTTAAACTAGTGGTCTCTTGAGCTATAGTCTAGCTTATTTCCAACCCCCATCTTTTCATACATAGAATATTTACATATAGGGTAAAATTCTATCAGTAAAGGACAGATTGATTTGTAATCACTTTTCTTTAAAACATTACAATGGTTTAATCAAAATAATGACCATGATTATTTCTCCACAGGCTGGTACAGAGGATTTGCTTTAAAAAACCCAAATGTCAAGGTAAAAAATATTACTCCTAACCATAATTACGGATTTTTTTAAAAGTTATTTTACTTTATTTCATTTTACAGTTGTAATTACAGTTGGAACTCTTAGTTGAAATGCCAAATGGCAATTCAGATTTTCATAATTTTGAAAATTCCTTTGAACTTGGATTATCATTAAGACATGCTACTCAAGTGGTAATCCAACATAGCTCTTGCAATTTGTACTGAGAAGACCTTAATAAGCTCATT
Organism: Prionailurus viverrinus; assembly: GCF_022837055.1. Lineage (NCBI taxonomy): Eukaryota > Metazoa > Chordata > Mammalia > Carnivora > Felidae > Prionailurus > Prionailurus viverrinus. The sequence goes on along the minus strand of NC_062562.1, from coordinate 131,318,762 downwards.
ATATATAAACAAAATCTTTTTGAAGTGTTAGTTTAGCAGAGGGCAAAATTAAAATTCAAGGGGAAATTAAAATTCAGGGTAAATGGATATTCCAAAAGAAATATCAATTAGAGGTATTTAATCTTTAAGTTTTCTGTGGTATCATTTGTAAAATAGTGGTGTGGAGAAACACATTTATTTCAGCAACCTGTCCCTTTTGGGTTTGGACAGGTGAAACATGGGGAAACCATATTATAAAGAGCTTCCCCTTCTTACCATTCCAGACAGAAGCTAAGACTCCTTGTCCTTTATATGTTTATATACATCCTCAGGAATTATAATAGGAAGTAGTATGGTTTTTGTTTTACCTCTCATTTGTATACTTTATGACTTTGGAACTAATCCTTACTATTATCTGTGACTCTGCTTTAACTTCTCAATCCTTTAGCCATGCTTCGTACATTCTGTAATACTCTCTTACATGTCATGTTCACTTGTTGGTTTAATTCTGGCTTTATTAGGATTTTAGATAAGAAATTGTATAATTTCTTATTCTCAAAATATAATGCAAGTAATCGAAATTCTTCTGCCTGCCTTTCTGCTTAACTATACCTTTTTCTGGATCATCCAGCTGTATGTAATAACTGTATTTTTATTTATTTTTGGTCATTCTAAAGGAAAGCCTGAGGGGCAAAAGAGTATAGAAATTTCATATTTTTAGTATTTTAGTCCTTATTTAAAGTTATTTTTGTTCATCTGCAAGGTACATGCAAATATAGTTTTAGTACTTAATTATTTATTTAGAATAATTTTGAGAAAAATAGGACTTATTTCTGCCACTCTTCTAACCTCAAGTTCTGACTTTTTCTTATTAATTATAATTACTCTGTTAATCCTACCATTTTGAGTTAATTTAAATTTTGAAGGAAAAATATATTTTTAATGTATATCTTTTTATTACTGTTGTATGTACAGAATTTGCTTATTAAATTTTATGTTATCCTTGGATCCACAATGGTGATAACATATTCAAATGGCATTTGCTTTCCTAAATATTTAATTGAATTTGTCATTTGATTACACATCAAAAATCATTCAGAGGATATTGTCATTTAATGGACAATAAAATTGATGCTAATTTTTTTTTATGTTGCTTCTTTCAACATCCCATTTAGAACAAAGGAACAATTGCCTTGTCCTGTCTTTTCTCTACAATAAAAAGCTTTACGCTAGCGTGTGTCTTTTGTTTAATTTTTGTTCCATCAGAATGCAGCCTGCTGATTAACTCCTGCTATGTTTTCATCAGAGATCTTCCATAACACATAATATATGTATTGTCTCCCGATTCACGGTGATTTTTTTGTGTGTCTGTATTTAAAAATAGCCACGAGTGTTTTAGAGAGAAGTAAAAGAACAACTACCAAAACAATCAAAGAACCCTCTTTGAAAATCATGCAATATTAAAAAAAAATTTAATTCAGTCTAACATGCTTTCTATTCTATGCAGAATTCCTGAAAATTTTTAAATAACTCTGTTTTGTAAAGAATAGATTTTTGAGTGAGATTTAATTTTTTTTTTTTGTTGTTACTATATTAGCTTCAGAGAATCCCTGAATTTGTAAACTAGTCAGTGGTGGAAAATGAAAGGAATGGGTCCAGTGTGATAGAGATGTTGTTTTTTCCTATTTCTGATATTGCTCTGGCTGTATGACTGTAGTGTATGTCTATGACTTGTGAACACCCTCTCCACTCCCCCCTCCCCCCCCCTTATCCATCCACTAGCACCATAACCTTCATGTTTTCTCTTCCAGGGTATCTTTCCTTCCAGCTACGTTCATTTGAAAAATGCCTGTGTGAAGAACAAAGGGTAAGAAAGGAGTTTTATTAATGGAGGATTTTCACAGAACCATTGCTTATTTTAGAATTTGAAAGGCTTAGTAATTGTCTTGAAAAATGAACTATAGGAGATCATGCCATTGTCTGTGTTGTCTGGTGAGAGCGGTTGGTGGAGATAATTTAATGCAGTCCGTCTATGTGTGCTAGACCTGAAGAGAGTCTGAGGGCACCAGAGGTCTCTCATTGTCCACAGATCATGGAATCAGCCTAATTGTAAGCACAAGGAGTGGGTTCTTTTTGGTTTTCTGCTATATAGAAAAGCATGTCAGTCAACCCCTGGAGTGCTGAGTCATGTCTCAAACCCTGGGAATTTCCTAGATTTACCATTGATTATAAGCACCCAAGTTTGACTGTTTTTCCCTAAATGGGGATAATACCATGTTTTCGTGTCACCTCTTCACAAAGCCACTCTTCTATTTTAGGGAATGGAATTTCTGTACTTTGAGCTCATTGATCACCTAAGATTTCTCATATATTTTAAAAGTCTTTCCAGTCTGCAAAAGTTCTTGAAGTAGCTGTCAGGATAGCAGGGTCATTCAAATAAAATACCATAGTATAAAACGGTAGAACTTCCTTATTTAACTGCTTATCTTGAGCAGGTGATTCATTGTAAGTGGACTGTGGATTTGGATCCAAACATTTGCTGCCAGTGCCATAAGAAATATGCCCTGGATCACTGAATGATTGTCATTTTATGACAAAAGAAAGAAGACAGATTCAACTGCAAAAATTACATTTTTCTTCAAATAGAAAAAAATAGCAATTTATTTGAATTACTAAAGCACATTTTAAAGTATAGTAAATGAGATCTTCAAATTTGAGTTTTACCAAGAAAGTTCCAAGGATGCTATTTAAATGGATGATTCTTATATCTACTGTCTGTAAAGGTAGAGTATTGATCTTAGTTCAGTGAAATAATCTCTGCACGTGGCTGAGAATCTATGGTATAAATACATTCAGAGTTTCCTATATGGATAAAACTTAGAGTCTAGGAGATCCTTATACTATATGTATATACCATATATACCATATACTGTATGTATATGTCTGTTACTTTTTTTTAAGTTTATTTATTTATTTTGAGAGAGAGAGAGAGGCAGAGAGACAGAGGGAGAGAGAAACTCCCAAGCGGGTTCTGCGCTGTCATTGCAGAGCCTGAAACAGGGCTCTATCCCACAACACTGGGATCATGACCTGAGCTGAAATCAAGAGTCACGTCTCAACCAACTGGACCACCCAGACACCCCCTATGTCTGCTACTTTAAGCCATATTACTATCATTAGTAGTAGCAGTAGTAATTATTTAAAATAGATTAAAAATGTAATTCTAATATTAATATTTACCACTACTACTGTTTTTTTTTAGAAAGTTACGTTTTTTTTTGGTCTTTTAATGTTTATTTTATTCTTGAGGGAGAGCCCACGCAAGTGGGGGAGGGGTAGAAGGAGGAGGACAGAGGGTCTGAAGTGGGCTCTGTGCTGACAGCAGCAAGCCCAATGCGGGATTTGAATTCATGTACTGCAAAATCATGACCTGAGGTGAAGTCGGATGCTCAATTGACTGAGCCACCCAGGGGCCCCTACTACTACTGTTTGAATAAATGTGTGTCCTTTGGGAATGTTATGCAGCTGTAACCCACCAGAAATGAGTCAAGCAGAGTTATCAGTCCTTTTGGAACCTTCCTGCCAGGCTCACTTTGATTCTGTCCAGCTCCCCTCAAGTAAACCAGAGGAACCTCTAGAAGATATTTAAACCATAAGCTTACTCTTTGTTCTGACATTTCTGCTCTAGTGATCTGGGCTGGACAAGGTGGAACCCCCAAGGTCTCTACCCTGACCCTTAAAGTGTCCACCTGGGCAAACTTATGCAACCAGTTTTCCTTGTTGCCTTTGTCCCAAGCCCAGCCCTATGCCTTCAACTCTCCAGAGCAAAGGGCCACTCAGCCCACACCTTACACTCTGACCAAGGGAAAGAGAGGATGTTAGCAAAGATGATATCAGTCATCACTTGACCCGTTGGAAGTCCTACCTCTCAAAGCAGATTGGGTGGGACATTATCAAAATAAATTCCTTCTTTTATTTATAAATTTTTGTCCTAGGCAGTAACTGGTGTGTATCTGACCCCCTTCCCTGAGCCTGAGGAAGTTTAAGCATGTATAAAGTTGTCTCAAAATTTAGTTGTGTAAGTTTAAGACTTGGTTGTGGGTTCTCTGTGTGATACAGGGCATAATGAGCATTAAATAGCAGAGAACACTGAGGGTAGGGCCCACAATGATTTTCAAAAGAAGAAGAAGAATTTGTTATTGGAATTGATTGAGACCCTAGATTCTAGGACTATTAACTGGAAGAAAAACTTTAGTCTGAAAAACATTTGAGAACACATATTGCTAGATGATTGCTTTCCCAAAGAACTTGTTTAGGATTTTGTTGTTACCTCTCTTACTGCAGGATTAGCAGCTTGGGGTGCCTGCCTGGGTGGCTCAGTTGGTTAAGCATCTGACTCTTGACTTTGGCTCAGGGCATGATCTCCTCGTTCATGAATTTGAGCCCTGCATCGGGCTCTGCGCTGACAGCCTGCTTGGGATTCTTTCTCTCCTCTCTCTGCCCTCCACTTCCCCTCACTTTCAAAATAAATAATAAACTTCAAGGAAAGAAAAAAAAAAAAGAAAAAGAAAGATTAGCAGCCTGATGGCCCACTGGAATGAAATTGCTGCAAAGTAGATCTCAGAGTAACTAAGCAAAATGTAATTTCAGGGGCAACTACTTATGACTACTGGAACATTGATTTTTGCTTTTGGTGTAATTAAGAGGAAACAGCTGCCTCGTTGAAAACGGAGATTTTGTGGAGCTTCTTAAAAATTTACATTTTGGTGGAAGAAACCCCAAATCAACTTCTCACAGACTGAATTGCCTTTACATTCAGTCCTGGGTTTCAGAGCTATGTAGGGCTGATGGGGGTCCTTAAATTAAATTATAGTTGATGAACAGCGAGGCCACTTCTGTATTGTTTAATTGCTGCTTGAGGTCATGCCACTTTTTAAACGTTAGCTGGGTTGTCGGGTTGTCCTGGAAATTCATCGTTCCCTTCTTGACCTTACATCTGATCATTTTATAATCTGTGTCTCCAAATATTCATCATTTAAATTGCAACAGCTGCTTCAGAAGCAAAATACATGAGCTACCATTTGCAAATGCCACATGTTGGCTTGAGAAAAGGTTCTGGATATGTCGCAGTTCATATACTACTGTTTACTTTTATTTCTAGGTTTAAATCCCGGTTTTCCATTTTCAGCTGTGTTTCCTTAAGGTCTAGAAAGAAGGGAAATATTAACAGAGCAAGTATTTTAACAGCACTATGAAATGAGGAAACAAGGCTCTCTTGGTAAAGATTTTAGTTTTCTTACTTGCTGTCAAGAAGACTTTACAAAAGACAATTATACACCCTTTGGATATAACATCACAAAGGAGCTACAGACCAGTTATTAGCCTCATGCTAAGAAGTAATTTTCCCTTGATCATCTAGACAACCTGGTTCCCTGTCTTAAGATGTTGTTACCTTCTACATATTAGATATTGTCCTTGAAAAAATACATACTCAATGTTAAGAAACTAATCCATCACATAGCAGGTAACACTCTTTTGAAAAGTTGTAATAATAGCCACTTAGGCATTTTCACTTGAAACAATTTGAAAAAAGAAACTTGAGGTGAAGAGAAAGGTTGTTATATGTCAAAGATAGACACAGAGGGTAAATGAAACCTTCTAGGTTTTTTTTTTTTTTTTGTCCCTATCTTCATGTGTCTTCTCAACATCAGAACCACTGTATATATCCTAGTAGATGTTGGTATGAATGTTTTCCAGTATGGTTGTGACTTGTGGAGAAAAAATAGGAAGAATATATTACCCTAATCAGAGAGAAGAACATTGTGCAATGGATGTTCGAACATTTATGATTTCAGAAGCTCTTAAGCTCTATGATGCATGATAATATTATTAATATACTAATCTTTTTTCCTGGGCCCACTTACAGATAGTAAAAATGAAGTGTTAATAAGGTCAAGTGAGTGTTCAGGGGCGTCTGGGTGGCTCACTCGGTTGAGCATCAGACTTCGGCTCAGGTCATGATCTTACAGTTTGTGAGTTCGAGCCCCGCATTGGGCTCTCTGCTGTCAGCACAGAGCCTGCCTCAGATCCTCTATCTCCCTCTGTCTCCCTCTGTCTCTCTGCCCCTCCCCTACTCGCGCACTCTCTCAGAAATTAATAAACATTAAAAAGAAGAGCAAGGGAGTGTTTAATCTGTACCTCAGTGTGTAGATATTTATAACACTAAGTCACTTTGCATGTTTGGAAACATAATATCCTGATCATTGAACAAGTCTGTCATTGTCTTTGAGTCCTATGTTCATAATGCTTAGAAAGCAAAAGCCATCTCATAGTTGATGTGAGCTTGGTGACCTCATGTTACATGAAGGCTTTTGGGTTTGGGGAGGTTAAATGAGTCGTTCAGCGGTCAAATTGTGGCTGGAGCAGAACTCTTCTGTTAATATTGCTTCTTACCACACTCTTCAAAGTTGACGTTGATGAAGTGGGTGGTCATTTTGGTATTGCAGTGCCATAACCCACATGACATCCCTCACACAGGTCTATGATAAGATCCTGATTACTGTGTGCAGAACCCAAAACAATTAGGCAGTTTCCTTTTCTAGTTTTATCTTTTAGAGGATTTAAAATAAAATTATTGTCAATGATAATGACCTGCATACTTTGTTTTTCTTTTTTAATTTCACAGGCAATTTGAAATGGTTATTCCCACTGAAGACTCTGTTATAACAGAAATGACATCGACATTAAGAGACTGGGGAACCATGTGGAAACAGCTCTATGTGGTAACTTTTTAATGGCATATTTTTTTGGATAGAGAATTGTTTTAAGGATACTTGAACAAGGGTAAGCACTGACTGATAATTGAGCACCTGCTCTGAGGCACTTGTACTCCTCCAGAAATTGGAGATACAGAGCCTTACAAGACATAGTCTTGTTGTAATCTGTGTGTCCACTAATCATGTGTTTTGTGAGTTCTTATTCAAACTGTAGGAATGTAAAACATGATTTTTCTGGCATCTAATCAAATAGAATGGTTTACATGGAACTTGTGTTAGGCTTTCTGAGTATTTTTGATCTTCAAAGAAAAAGAAATTCCTTTTCAGTGCAATTGGAGTATTGGTGGCATTTTATTCTAATTTTCTGTAAATGATTCAAGTGTACTGAAAATGATAGACTCCTTAGGCAGAATGAACAAGAATATTCTAAATATATAAGGGAAAGGAATGTTTCTTGAAAACAAGGGGGGGGTCCATGTTTGGGGGTTATGTTTTTATGTACGTATTTACTTATTATAACAAATTGTCTTTATTGAGAGCTTAACTGTGTTGCAAACCCTGTAGAAGTACTCTATATGCACTATCTCATTTAATCCATACAACCACTCAAGGAAATTGTGACCATGATCATTCCCAGCTTACTAATGAGAAAAATGAGGCAGAGAGTGAAGTACAGTACTTGCTCTGAGCCAAGCAGCTGGAAAATGGCCGAGTGTGGATTCTTAGGTGAATCTAGGGCTCTCACTTTGGATCTCTGAACATGTCTGAGGAAGATGAATGCTATTTCTCCTTTTATTTTCAAAGACATTTATAGAACAGCTTAATCATTTGAGGGGATGCGTTCAAAATACAAAGGTGTACTTAGCCTGACAAAATGATTTGAAACAGCTTGTCAAAGGGAAAATCCAAATTAGTGAAGGACATTGGCACAGAATGACAGTTTTTATTGTCTGTTACATATAAAATGCAATAGGATATTTCACTGAAATAAGAAAATCTTAAAAATAAAACCCCTTTTGATGTTGGATTTCTCTGACCATGCCCTCCTAGAGCTGGTGGCTTTAGGACTCACTACTAAAATCCACAGGGCAGTCTGAGATGAAATGCCAGTCTAAGCTTTGCTGGAATGAGGTAAATGCAAAGTCAAGATAACTGAACTCAGGGGCTCTGTGCTGAGAGGCAGCAAAGGAAATGCAGATCTCCCTTTCAGGTTTTTTTTTTTTTTTTTAATAGGAAGAATATAAAATCCAAGTATTATTTCACTTAACATAACATTCATTGTACATAATATTAACGTGGAAATGAAACTATCTGAAATGTTCAGGTCATTGCATCATTTAAATACCCAACGTATGAGTTATAAAAATAATGGCAGTGTAAGTGTCATCCATTTGTGGAGCTAGAGCACCAGCACTTTCCCTTTTGTGAGGCTGCTTGTGGGGAACAAAGTTGAATTTCCTCTTGATTCTGCCTTATCTAGCTATTTTTACCTGGTTTTCAGGTTGCAGGCATCTATTTTGGGGACATACTTGATTGGCTTGAAAAAATCTCTGTGTCGTAAGCTCTAGGAGTAACCTTCCACCTTTTTAATGTCCTGAGTAATGGAGATGGAGAGAAAGTTATTTAAAAGTTCCCCCAGATACTGGCATGGTAGTCTGTTATGTTAGGAACAAATATGAAGTTTAACCTGGAGAAAGCAGATTTTTGACCTTGAACATGGGGTTGACTTGGCTATTTATGTTGGGCCTTTTGGTTTCTCTCTTCCTGATAAGAATGTTTCAAGCCCAATGTTTTAGTTCAGATTCATCATACTTGAGCATCCATGTTCTTTTCCAGTGTTTTTTAAGGCACCCGGATTCTCCACTGGAAGATGTTTGATGAGGATAATAATATCTTGTAAATTGTAAGCAGTTTATGAGATAGACTTAATAGTAGTAGAACATTTAGCTTAAAAGCTCACGGTAAATACTTAAGAAGTGCTAGTTGCTCTTTTTAATGTCATTGGTAAGAACCTAAATAATATTCTTTAAAATATCACTTAATAAAATATCAGGAACGTAACCACAAAAAGCTTAGGAGAAATACAGCAGCCATCTTTTACTAAGTACTTCTGTGCAGGCCTTTGTCTCAATATTTTATACCTTTCTTCCCTGGGGCTCTGCCAGATTGTTTTTATTCCCGAATCTTATCAGAGATAACCTATTCAGGGTCCCACTCTAACTGGTGAAACTTGAGTCTGAAGGTAGATCTGCTGCCCCAGAACCTATGCTCTTTTCATTTTGAGGCAAATGAGAACTTCCCCATTCTCTAAAACACTATAATAACCACAGTTCAGTTTTGGCTACATTTCTGATGCATTGCAGGAGCTTACAGATAATCTTTTGTTCCAGGTGTTTAATATTTTACCCTACCCTTTTCATTTACTGTTACATCAAGAGGATTTTTGATGTTTCTAAATAGTCTTCATAACTGTCCAGTTTTTCAAGAATCATCATTTTATGACTAGCTGCCAGACCAGATAGGTACTGGTTCCACACATTAGGAGAGCAGTTTGCTGCTCAGGGCTGAGGTATGTCCGTTTTCCTAAAGGGAGAGCTGACCAGCTGGTTTGCATTTTTCTGAGGGAACCAGCTTCCTTCTCATCTTAGCGTTCTCTTAAACTTAGGTACTAAAGGGGACATCATTAGAAAATTAAGCCCATCCTCCTGCACGACTACAAAACACCTTCCCCAAGAGCAGGGAAGGTGACTCTCGCCCTGTGACAGTCACTTCAAGAGGGAGCTGCCTCTCCATTTTCCTGCACAAGACTTGACTTATTTTATGTCTTCCTTATGTACTTTCTTTGACTCTAGTGGACCTTTCCTCGTGACCACTGACATCCTCAAGGTTTTCCTGATCTTCCCTGATTGTTTCCCATGACCTAAACAGAATCTACCTCTCAGGATTCACAGTATATGACCTCCTATGAATCACATTATTTTTTCATTCATTCTCCAGCGGCTGGGGCTGCCCAAGACAGACATGGTGTCTGTGGTTGGGAGCTTACACCACGTGGAAAACACAGACACTGAGCAGTGAATTACTAGAAGATTGCATTACAGTGTCCCTTTAATGACTTGTATGGGTGTGTATTACATGAGTAAAGAGTGAGAATAGAAAGGCAAGCTCAATGGAGTGCTTTAGGAGTTATGAGTGTGATTATTTGTATCTCAGAAGACCAGGGATAGTATTATGGAGAATGCTTCGTGTTTCACCAGCACACTTGTTTAACCTGCACAGTACATTAAAACACTTTAAGTCAGCAAGTATTGATAAGGCAGAAGACATGTCGATTTTTTTTAAATAAAATTAGAAAAATGTGTTCTGACTGAGCCTCTGTACCTACCCATCACACAGAACTTTGATATTTCTAGAAGTTTATCATTGTAGAGAACTTCAGATATATGAAAATCTCAATACTTTAATGTCCTGTATTGATGTTTTAGTAGAAAGTTAAAGCATAGCTTCTGGTTAAGAAAGATGAAGGGCAGATATTGAGAAATGGTTTTTGCCCTAAGCGCATGGGTAAGAGATGTAGAGTAGCTTTTGGTAAAGACACAATATTTGTAGAGGGCTTATTCTGGACCAAGCCATATTAATAACGGCCAACATTTACGTGATATTTATTCTAAGCCAGGCATTATTCTCACAGTTTTAGTATATGAACTCATTAATCTTTACTGTGACCCTACCAGGTAGTTATTATGATACTCCTTCTACAGATAAGAAAATACACACAAAGAGGTTAATTGCCAAAGGTTTTTCAGCCAGAAAATGGCAAAGCTGGAATGCAGGTTAATGAGTTGGGCTCCCGAGTCTGTGCTCTTTGTCACTGTGCTGTACTGCTCTCTTCACAAACATTGTCTCCAATCCACAAAACAACCTTATGGGGAGATCATACTGTCTCTGTTTCACAGATGACAAAACACACTCGCAAGGCCTATAAAACTAGTAAGTAGCAAAACCAGGATTTGAAGCCAGGAGTTTAACCTATCTTTCTTGCATTAAGCCACCTTGCTTAATGAATTTCTCAGGGGAGAATATCTTGAATCTACATGAATGTTTAACAAGTAAGAGGGAAAATACCATTTTTTTTTTTGGGGGGTCTGACTAGTGACCAGAGAGTAGCAGTGAATGAGTCTGAGAGCCCTCGGTGTACCCAGCTTATGATGGGAAATACAGTAAACATTAAGAGCAACATGCAAGAAATAATTAGGAAACAGTATTTTCCTCTGAATTGGCCTTAATTGTATGCAGCCAGTTCAGAGAAGGGGGATGAGAACATGGGCAAAAGTTATCAGGGAAGATTCCCGACAGAAGTGGAATTCAGGTGGAGCCTTGAAGGACATAGAATTGGGAGAGAGCTACAGAAAGGAGAGTTTGAGATGGAAGGGGAGACAGGGTGTGCAGACTCCGGGTACAGAGGCGTAGTGAGGACGCTGTCTGTGCTGGGGAGTCTTAGAAGTGAGGTACACTCTTGGGCAGAAGAGCAGCATCGTGAACCTGGATGAAAGCGTGTAGAGTGGCAAATGTAATTGACAACACGAGGGGAGAGGTGTCTGTTGACAGAGAATCTGTCAAGCACAGAGAGGGTAATAAGCAGGACTTAGCCTTCCCTTTTCTCCACGGCTACCTCACAACTCACTATGGGGACTGACCACCGATTCCACATTTGTGTCCTTCCCAGAGAAATGAAGGCGATCTCTTCCACCGGCTGTGGCACATCATGAATGAAATCCTGGATCTGCGGCGGCAGGTGCTGGTGGGCCATCTGACCCATGACCGGATGAAGGATGTGAAGCGCCACATTACTGCCCGCCTGGACTGGGGCAATGAGTGAGTACTTGTCCGTCACGGGGAATGGAGGGTGTCTCTGGTGACAGATGCCACTTAGGTGTGAGCCACTACTTGATAATGTCTCCAGAAAACACCATATGGGGCTTTTTCAGCTTTTTTCCATTTGTGTGCTTACTTCAGACTGTCACTGGTAGAGCTGAGCACCGCATCCTCTAGGGCTGGTAAGGGTGACAGGAAGTTGTTTGTTCTCTAGTGCCCTGTGAGGTCAGATGGCATGCATGTGCTCACGGAATATGAAATGTTTACAGGGATCAACCAGATATGGCTTCTGCTAAATAGGTCTTATTTAAAAATAGGCTTTGGGTTTGGCATGTGTATTTGCTTTTAATATATACCACTTCCGTACCATGGTAATATGTCACCAGAGTAATCTGGAGGGAGACACTAATGCTAACAGCTCCCATTAAAAGGCTTAAAACAGGTGCACCGGTGGGGCATTCATTATTGCCCCAATTCTGCCTGTGTGTATATATTAGGCTCTTTGAGGAGCTGCTTGGGAGAACTCCGTAAAAAGCAGACCAAGATTTACTTTTAAATAAAACTCTAAGTGACTAATCTAAAATAACAGCCAAGCACTGTGGTAAATCTCATCACTTAAAGCTCTAATCAAGGCTCATGTTGTACTAATACTAAGTATGAATGTTAATATGTGAGTGAGAAATTAGAATAAGCTTTGACTGTGATCCTAGGCTTGTTGAAAGAAGTTAAAAGATCCCTCAATGTCATATTTGGTCATGTCCTCCTTCCTTTCCTCTCCCCAAGTCCCTATTTGCTGTTTGGACCTTGAAAGGATCTTAGGACTACAGAATGAAAGAAAGGCAGGCAGAAAAGGAGAAAATGGCCGGGCATATACCACAGATAAATTTGCCTCTTACTGAATCTGGAAAAACTGATTTGAAACTAGTGTGCTTTTTTCTCTGAGCATAGGAAATTATTTTATCAGAAGCCACTTTTTCTTAATTATTCTTTTTTATTTTTACTTCTAATTTTCAAATTTTATTTAAAACCAAGTTATTTAACATATAGTGTAATAATGATTTCAGGAGTAGAATTCATCTATTCACTGCTTACATATAACACCCAGTGCTCATCCCGAGTACCCTCCTTCATGCCCATCACCCATTTAGCCCATCCCCCACCCAACACGCCTCCAGCAACCCTCAGTTTTTCTCTATGTTTAAGAGTCTCTTATGGTTTGCCTCCCTCTGTTTTTATCTTATTTTTCATTCCCTTCCCCTATGTTCATCTGTTTTGTTTCTTAAATTCCACATCTGAGTGAAATCACATGATATTTACCTTTCTCTGGCTGGCTGACTTATTTCGCTTAGCATAATATACTCTGGCTCCATCCATGTTGTTGCAAATGGCAAGATTTCATTCTTTTTGATTGCTGAGTGGTATTCCAATGTGTATATATATATATATATATATATATTCCAATGTATATATATATTCCAATGTATATATATATATTCCAATGTATATATATTTATACATACACACCACATCTTCTTTATCCATTTGTCAGTTGATGGACATTTGGGTTCTTTCCATAATTTGGCTATTGTCAGTAGTGCTGCTATAAACATTGGGGTGCATGTGCCCTTTTGAATCAGCACTCCTGTATCCTTTGCGTAAATACATAGTAGTGCAATTGCTGGCTCATAGGATAGTTCTATTTGTAATTTTTTGAGAAAACTCCATACTGTTTTCCAGAATGACTGCATCAGTTTGCATTCCTACCAGGAGTGCAAAAGTGTTGCCCTTTCTCCTTGCCAACATCTTTTTAAAAAATGTTTATTTATTTATTTTGAGAGAGAGCATGCATGCACAGTGGGGGAGGGGCAGAGAGAGAGAATCCTAAGCAGGTTCCACGCTGTCAGCACAGAGCCCGACTAGGGGCTTGATCCCACGATCCTGGGATCATGACCTGAAACTGAAACCAGGAGTCAGACACTCAACTGACTGAGCTACCCAGGCACCCCTCAGAATTCACTTTTGATTCTGCCAATATATGACCTAATATAGGTATGAACATATGAACCTGCTAACACATTTTAAATCTCATTCTCACCCAGAGTCCTTCTGCTGTTTTGTTGAGCAAGATGTGCCATTCAGCCTTTTTACAGATGACCAGTATGGTAGCCCTAATTTATTTATCTCTAGGAGATTCATTCCTGTGGGATGTAAACAACCCGAGGTGTGGAATGGCAACAAGACACTGAACTAGGAACGCTGCTTTTTTAAGACGTGAGGCAAATTCCTGAGCCCTTCTTGACTTTACTTTCTTCATCCATGGAAGGAGTAGGTTGAACTCGATAAGGTCCAAGGGTCTTTTCGCTCCAGGGCAACATGATTCCAAACACATAACGTTTCCTGAGGAACAGAGCTTGGCAGCCATTTGTGCTGAGCCTTCAGTCTTGTGTTGTGAGATGAGGCAGCCCAGGCAGGGTAGATCTAATGGTTGCTGGAAAGGGACCCATACTGTCTATCATGTGTTTCTTTTTTTATTTTGAAAAAAACTTTGAGTTTTCACTGAATTATATTGGCTCTTAGTCATTATGGTGGTCTAAGTTTAAAAAGTAGTTTGTAAATAGGAAGAAAGTTGGATGAAGTAGTTTATCAAAAATAACTGGAAATATAGAGCAGGCAAGAAGATGATACTTTTTCAGTTTTAGGAAGAAAGATGATGACAGAGGGAAAAACATTAATTATGACTGAATCATGACTCAGTTTTGACTCACGTAAGTTCCAGCTTGTACTTTGGGCAGTTCTGTGGCTAATTTATGGTAAGTTGGTAAAACATGGATGCATGAAAACGAGCAATATAATTTATATAGCTCATCTTCAAGTTCATGAATTTTCTGAGGTCTCATTTTGTTTTCTTTGAGCAGTTATTTAAAAACAATTTACAGCGCACAGATTGTGCATTTACCTTATTCTTATAAGTATAAATTAGTTTTCTTATTGAATAGTGCTAAATGAAAAGCAAATTCAGATAATTCTATTCAATGTTAAGCTAGATCATACTGTCCTACAAAATTATATGTCAGCATGTAGATCTCTGGATGAACACAAGTTAAGAATGTTCGATCTTGGTGGACAGCCTCTCGTTTGCTGTCCTGCCTGCCACTCCCTTGTGGTATATTCAGTAAACTTCTGTCTCCTTTCAGGAGAAACAAAAAGAATGTTCAATCTCAAGTTATCTATCACACTGCTGAAGAGTGGTAGAGGGAAGCCCTTAGGATATGGGATGCTTGAGAAGAGGAGGAGGAGATACTAATTTTATTCCCTAACAGGGCCATGAAAAGAAGTGTTCTCACCTGGAGGCATCAGAGTTAAAATAATGGTACCTGTTTTTGTTCCCCATAGCATCCTGTGCTGTCCTTTGACTTTCCTGCTAAGATCATATGGGAGGGAGAATCCATTCATCCTTCTTTCCTGATGTCGAGGAACAATTTAATGACTGCATTGATATAGAACTTGACCCTCCCCTCCCCACTCTGGCTTCCTGTATTCTGAGAGTTCTTTTTCCATTTTCTCCCTTCCCACTTTGCCTCATTTCTTTTTATTGTTTTTAAAGTTTTTTTTAAATGTTTATGAAAGAGAGAGAGAGAGAGAGAGAGAGAGCGAGAGAGAGTGAGAGCATAAGTAGGGGAGGGGCAGAGAGAGAGGGAGACAGAGAACTCGAAGCAGGTTCCATGCTGTCCATGCAAAGCCCAACATGGAGCTCGAACCCAAGAACTGTGAGCTCATGACCTGAGCCAAAGTTGGACACTCAACCGACTGAGCTACCTAGGCACTCCCTTCTTAGAGGTTTTAAAGCCCTACCCTGATCCTGTTCTGTGAGCTAAGAAACCAAACAGTGGGAGAATTACTCTTTTAAAAAAATTTTATTTTAACATTTATTTATTATTGAGAGACAGAGAGACACAGAGCACGAGCAGGGAAGGGGCAGAGAGAGGGGGAGACACAGAATCTGAAGCAGGCTCCAGGCTCTGAGCTGTCAGCACAGAGCCCGACAATGAGGCTCGAACTCATAAACTGCGAGATCATGACCGGAGCTGAAGTCGGATGCTCAACCGACTGAGCCGACTGAGCCACCCGGGCTCCCTGGAGAATTATTCTAAGGATATACCTGGGAATTAACAAAACAAAATAGATAAAACTCTATTCACATAGCTGGGACTCCAGGAAGCCAGAAGTTCAACATCCAAAGCCTTATGAGAGAAAGAGACTTGCAGGTTACAGACTTCTGGGGCCCAAAGCCCAGGAGGTTTCTGGACTTCATACCTGCTCCAGAACCTGTGCAGCTCGAGTTGGTCTTTATTCATTCTATAGTGATGTAGATCAGCTGCTCTTCACATATCTTTTCTTCCTCATGTCACATGGCTGATGCTCTGAATTTCTAGGTCCAAATACTCAAAGAAGGAATCTCATTGAAAGCCAGTATCTGTTATTCCTCTTTAGACTGAGCATTTTATACCAGCCTCTTAAAGCTACTGGCCAGCCCAAGGATTATTTGCCTGCAGGTCAGGAGCCTATGTGTCGGCCAGTAAGGTGTTGCTTGGGAAGGGGAGATGGTCAGATGACTAGACAGCCTCAGGTCTTCTGCGTGCCTCCCAGCAAAGAATACGGGTGGGACAGTTTCTCATAGGAGTTGTGGGTGAGGTAGGTGGCATGATTCATATGTGGTCATAAATCTTCTTTCCTTTGCTAGATAATCTTTCCTCAGCAATACTGACCTGGTGTCAAACGATGCCTTAACATTGTAGTGCAGTGGTTCTCTCTTGGGAGGGGGTAGAGAATGGGAAAGAGACCCTATCAGAACCCCTGGTGAGGTCTACCAAGGGGGCTGTGTTAGTATGCTAGGGCCGCCATAACAAAATACCATAGACTGGGTGGCCTAAACCACACATGTATTTCCTCACAATTCTGGATGCTAGAAGTCCATGTTTAAGGTGCCAGCAATTTCAGCTTCTGGTGAGGGCTTTCTTGCCGGCTTGCAGACAGCTGCCTTCTTGCTGTGTCCTCACATGACCTATCCTCTGTACCTGCCTAGAGAGAGAAATCTGTGTATTCTTCTTATGAGAACACCAGTCCTATTGGATTAGGACCCCACCCTTGGGACCTCAAGTAACATGCGTTACCTCTTTATAGTCCATGTCTCCAAAAATAGTCATTATGGGGTTGGTCTTATTGGACTCCTACAAAAACATTTTGGGAGGACATATTCAGTCCATAGCAGGGAGACATGGTTATTTTAAGAATCAATCATAGTGCTGTTTGTGATTTGAAAGTTCAACAAAAATTAGAGCATGGGAGTGTGTTTTTTAAGTTCCTCAAAGAGAAACATAATTGAAAAAAAAATCGGGGCGCCTGGGTGGCGCAGTCGGTTAAGCGTCCGACTTCAGCCAGGTCACGATCTCTCGGTCCATGAGTTCGAGCCCCGCGTCAGGCTCTGGGCTGATGGCTCAGAGCCTGGAGCCTGTTTCCAATTCTGTGTCTCCCTCTCTCTCTGCCCCTCCCCCATTCATGCTCTGTCTCTCTGTCCCAAAAATAAATAAACGTTAAAAAAAAAAAATTAAAAAAAAAAAAAGAAAAATCAAACTTTTTTTCATGTCTAAGACAACTAGTGCCATCAAGAAGGTCACAGATGTCTAATCTTGAGAACAACTGTCCCTCATGGTAGCTGGGTCAGTGCCTGGTTTGAAGCTAGTGCAGAAATAATAAATTCTACTCATGAAACCTCCATTGACTTTTGGGGGAAGGTACAGAATTTCAGGATTTTTCCCTTTTTTTTTTTTTTAACACACAAGTGAGAAGCTGTGGTTTTGTAACTGGAAAAGCCATGGCGGAAGGCATCCATGTTAGAATAATGTTGTGAAAGAGACAGAGATCAAATTATCCTCTGAGAATTACATGTGAGACCTGGAATGGGGTAACTGATGGGAGCCTAGGGGAGACACAGTATCTCGACCTTGATCTCGAGGGCATTGCAAAGCCATCATGGTACCTTTGGGATGGTCGTGGTTGGTTAAGTAGAGGAATAGAATGATAGACCGTTGATATCAGTGTAGTAAAGTGGTGTCCCTGGGGACCAGTATGTTAACCGAGGTCACCAGAGGGAAACTGGCAGTTATACTTCCTTTCCTGTCTCTTTGGTAGGACATCACAAATCCTTGGTCCTGCTGAGGCTGGATGTATAATCTTAGAACACTTCTCAGCCCAGTAAGCCACGTGCGGTCACCTAACACAAGAGATCTAACTGTTTCACCGCCCCAGGCCTAAAACAATGCTGCCTTAATTCCTCTCCCCTGCCTTTCCTGAGTTTCTCCTAATAACTGACCCCAGAACTCGCTGTGACTGAGGACTGCACGCATGTTGCCAGAGATCCACATTAGAAATATGTTAGCTCTGGATATGACTAGGTATTTTAGTACCGAGTATAGTCCTAAAGGCCAACCTCCCCTCTTCTCAACTCCAGTTTCTAGAACAAAATTATGCCTTGTTCTTGTTTCTATCCCAGTCCAAGGTGGAATGGTTCCTGTGGTGATAGTTTGTGGGGTGCTCATGGCTCCCCACCACACAGCATCAAGGCCTCTGGTGCCAGTCCATTCCCCTGATTTACCTGCCTTTGTCATCTTGTGTTTCTCAAATTATGTCCAGGGGCCAACTTAGCTATGCTAGATACTCCATCTGCAGTAACAAGTTAATACAAGGTAAAAAGTATGAGAGAAAGAAGCATGGTGGGTGACATATCTAATTTCAGGGTGATACAGTAAAAAATGATTTTTTTAATATATTCTGTAGAAATGACATTTCCCCCAAACTTTTGCAATGTGTTTTCTAGACAACTGGGACTGGACCTGGTGCCTAGGAAGGAGTATTCGATGGTGGATCCAGAGGACATCAGCATTACAGAGCTCTACCGACTGGTAGGTACAGGAAATCTTGGCTCATAACCTCACTGCTGATTTTGTGGTTTCCATGGCACTCTTCGTACTTGATTGATTTTGTAAGAACAGGATGTTCCAAGTTTAATTTGGAGCAAGTAGAGAATTGAGAGCTGAGGTGACCATGCCCCAAGTTAAAAAACCGAGGTACTTTCCCTGTTTGAGAATCACATGATGTGCTCTGCTGAGCTCTCAACATTTAAATACTGGGAAGTAAAACTAAAGAAGTTTTAAGTTCTTTTGCACATCTCTGTAGCTTTCATTAATCTAGTGAAATGCCTACAAGTCATACATATTTATCTGTGTGTTTCACAACAGGGCTGTGACTAATGACATCCCGTTATTGATCCCCAACATGTTACCCCACTCGGTTCTCCCGTTACCACTATGCCCAAGTACCATAGAAAGTGTCTCCTCCATTGTCTCCAACTGCTGGTGTCACCCCCACCCCTCCTAGACCCTAATCCATCTTAAGTGCTAAAGTCTGGTAATAATCCTAAGATATTTGATCATATTGCCCATTATGGAATCACCTGTGACTTGAGTTTTCTTCTAGTTACATGGTAGGTTAAGGTTCACTTATTTACTTGGCATCTAGATTCCCCAAATCTAGTCCAATCTACCTTGTATTTAGCGTTGTATTCTTTTTTTTTCCAGTGTTTATTTATTTATTTTGAGAGAGAGTGAGAGAGAGAGGGCATTTTTTATTCATTTATACATAGAACGTTTGTTCATTTATACATAGAGCATTATTTGCATTTTGAAAATGTTTATTTTGAGAGAGAGAGATAGAGGGGAGGGGCAGAGAGAGAGAGAGAAGCCCAAGCAGACTCTGCACCATCAATGCAGAGCCTGATGTGGGGCTTGAACCCCTGAACCATGAGATCATGACCTGAGCTGAAATCAAGAGTTGGATGCCCAACCGACCGAGCCTCCCTGGCACCCCTAGCCTTTTATTCTTAATACTTACATAAAAAATTAACTAATCTCTTGATATTAACTAGGCCCTTTTAAAACCCCCAATAAAAGAAAAATGTGTTTGGGAAGGGCTTTCAAAGGCCAAAGCTCCATGAATCTTACAGTGATGCTCAAAGGAGTACCTTTTGCAAGATCCTGCCTCTTTTGGATAGCTTCCCAAGCTTACAATATTCTTCATAGGATATTGGGATTTTCTTCACCTGAGATTATCTGTATCTGAAAAATGAGAGGAAAAATCATCAGTAAGCCCATTAGGGCTTATGTCTGATTATAGAAAGCAATTCTTGTACCACTTTTTTTCCTTAGTCGCTCATCTGTTTGGATTATCTACACTTTATTATATCAGTTGGAATTAGTTCTCTTTTTTTGTAGAGAATTTCCTTCACATTGAGCTTCTTGAGAGTGATGTCTCATGTGGCACACCTTTGTGCCAAAGGTGGTACACCTTGACCTTTGCGAGTCAAGAAGCAGGAAGTTTGTGGCATCAGTGCTAAGCAGAATATTGGGTACGTAGCAAAAACACAGTTAAAGGTTAATTGGAGGGAGGCAGCGAAAGAGGAAGGAGACAAAATAAGAGTTTTCCAAGGTAAAATTATCACTAATTCTTAGCTTGTATAACAAATAAAATGAGTTTAATTGATTTGCCTGTCATATCCTTTAATGAGACATCTTTATTTTAGTTGTTTTATTTAACTCATTAAGCATCAAATTTGTCTCTCACTTCTGTTTTTTAATCTCACTCAATTTGAAGTTTCTTCAGAGTGGGCACTGTCTTATACTTCATCTGTTATGCCCAAGATAGTCTTGTACAGTGTTTTGTACTTAATAAGCAATCACTCACACTATTTTTGAGGTTGTTACGGTATTATTAAAAGACCAGTGGGTATAGACCCAAAAAAGTAGATTGGAATTTTTTCTCTTCCCTTTACCAGATCTGTGGTCTTGAGCTGATTGCTTAGTCTCTCTCTCAAAACTTCAATTTCTTCGTCTATTAAGTAAGGAAATAATTCTTACCATATTTGTTATGAAGATTAAATAAGAAATGCATGTAAAATACCTTTCCTTGGCAGTTAGTGTTGCCAGAGCACCCAAGCATTTTGTTGATTTTCATGCTTCGTTCACCTTTATTTCATCCTTATTAGGCAAAGTGGCAAGAATAATTGATACCTTATATGGTAAATGTTAAGACTAGATCTGGCTGTGGCCAATGAAATAAATAATAGAAACTTCGACATAATACAAATTTCTTTCTTTCTCACAATATACAAGCCAACAGGCAGGAAGTTCTGGGCTTGTATGTGCTTTCATGGTGTGAAAAGTGATACAGGCTCTTATTTTTCTGCTATAAAGTACTTGGCTTCCATCATCAAGGATACTTGAATGTATAATATAGCTGCAAGAGCTGTAGCCATTACGTCCACTCTCCAGCAGTAGAAAAGAGGTAGGTTCTGCTCAGTTCAACAACTTGAAGAGAGCTTTGCTGGAAATTCCACACAACATTTGCAGTTCCATTTCACTGGCTAGATCATACTAGTCACATCTCCACATTTAGCTAGGAATATCAAATATTTGATAAGCAACTAATAATGTCTTAGGCAAATACATTTTATTTTTTCTAGTTTGATTCCGTGTGTGTGTGTGTAATTTTATCTTTGTTCCTTTCATTCTGTGTCTTATACGGGATGGCATATTGACTTCTTCTCTTTCAACATTCTAATTGGTTAGTGGTGGTGCCAGGAGTGCTATGTTGATAGGACCCTAGGGTCTTACCTGGACTGGGATGGACCAGCAATGACTGCCACAGGTGGAAGAGACTGCTGCTGATGAGCAGTGACCACCATTCGAGGGTGTTTTTCATTTTTAATACCTCAAAACCTAGCCCAAACTCTTCATTTGTGATTTTACATGAAATTTCTCCCAGTAGTGGTTGTATTTTACTGTTCCTAAAGCAAACAATAGCCCAAGAAAAATGCAAATTATAATAAACTTCAGAAGGACATGTTACTTTCAAGCTTCAGGTTTCTGTTTATATCCTGGTGTAGCAATACTTCACATTTTCCATAGCACTGGTCTTTTCCTGCAGGTAACATATAGTGAGTGACTTCCTTACCAGGAAGAATTTTGCAGGTATCACCACCAAACCCTTTTTGTTGTTGTTGTTGTTGTTGTTGTTGTTGTTGTTTATTGTCTCTTAGGGATCAAGGGCCTTGGCATACAGTAGAGGTTGTTTGTTGTCTTTTAAATGTCTTCTCCATGTTCTATTTGAAACACAAGCGTTTGCACCTTACTAAATCCATACATTATCATTGGGGTGAGGGGGAAAGTCTTGCTTTAGGTTTTTGGTAGCCCATTAGCAGACCTTTCTCACCCGATTATGTTCATCTAAGCGGTTAACACATGCTAAACCTCACAGTGCTAACATATGTCCACTTGGAACTTTTGGTTTTCCGCCAAAGGCCAGATCTCAATACTTCTATAAATAAAGAGAACCGTAGCTAGATTCTCTGGTTATCTGTACATGCAGAGTATCTTTTTACGAACCTTTCTTGGTTTTATAAGATCATGTTAGCTGCTTGCTTTGTGATCCTTAGTGTATAGACCAATGGTTCTCAGAGAGCAGAGGACATTTGTCAATGTCTGGAGACATTTTTGGTTGTCACAAATGGAGATGGCGTGGGATGGGGGTGAGGAGAGGTGCTGGTGGGTAGAGGTCAGAAAAAGCTGCTAAACATCCCACAAAACCCAGGACAGCCCCACAACACAGAAATATCCTGCCTGAATTATCAGTAATGCTGAAGTTGAAAAACCATGGTATAGACCATTCACCCGGTAATTTATACATTCTATGAGGACACAAAATTTGCATACCTTAAATAAATCTTTGGAATGAATCTCTTTCCTAATCAAAAATCTAGTTAAACTGTAAGCACATGTATAGTAACTGATAGGTGCCTTTTAACCATAAATTATTTCTGAGATGGATTTTTGTCTGTTTATTACAACTGCCAAATTATCGCCCTTGATGTGTGAACATGCCTTTTTAATTTTGTTTTTGTAATACTATTTTCACAGAGATATTTTTAGCATTTCTCCATAGTAGTGAGTTTCCAAGAGATAAATAATCATAACCTACTTAAGTCCAAATCTCTTCCAGACCTGGAACAGTGGTGGGTTAAGGGAAGGGGGACTTTAGTGCAATTTGTGAGGACACATGTCACATGTGCATAATCAGGGTGGAAGCAGGCAGGCTTATTACAAGCATGCATGCAAAGATCCAAGGTTGCAAGGCAGTAACTGCACAGAAGATGCAACAATGCATTTTTCAATCAGCTGTGATTTGCATGTCTTAGCATATGATCTCAATCAATAGTTTTCAACCCTCATTGCACATTAGAATCACCCGGGGAGCTTTTAAAACTATCACTCTCTTGGCTCCCCCATCCCCTAGAAATTCTAATTTAATTGTTCTGGGATAGGTCCTATGCATAAGTATTTTTTAAAAGCTCTCTTGGTGATTCTAAAGTGCAGCCAAGGTTGAGAACCACTGATCTAGATATATTGAATTCCTTGCATGAGTAAAGGAGCTTTCCCCCCCTCCCCCCCTGCCAGGGCTTAGTTTTTAGTGAATGTCATGACTGATGCTAGGAACTCTGTGCTATTTGAAGACCAGACAACTCCTCGAGGTCCTTTATTTAAATAAGGTTTTTTTATGCCTGTTTTTCCCACTCTAGTCTTTGGTAGTCATTCATTTGTTCACGGTACTTGGTGCGGTAATACCCTGAACTTTTAAGTATACCAGTAGATAGTTAGCATTTTTCAGAAAATAAAAAGGCTCTTTGTGAGTTAAAGAGATGTAGTTATGTGAATGTATGATGCTTCTTTTGCTCTGTTGAAAAAGAATTTTGAAAGAGCAATATAGAGCAGCCTTCTCAGAAAACAATGCTTATGCCTTTTTTTTTTTTTTTTTACTGATAGAATATTTCTCTGCAGGAAGCTTTTTCTAGCAATTATGACTAACACATAACACAATGCTGAGGTGCACTTTACAAGAAAGTGTACTTAACTTCACTTTCACAGAGAGACGTCCATTGTACCTGTTGAGTATACAGTGATTACAGATGCATTTGGTTAATTGGGTTTTTAAACTGTTTACTTTTTGAGTAGTTCAAATTAAAGATAAAAGCATGAAAAAATCATGGTAATTTCATTGTTACATTTACAACTGTAAGTTTAGATGGCATATTTTTCCTTTCAAATGTTGGTCAGTCAGCACTTGTTGAACTAAGAAACATAAAAGGATAACTAATGTACAGAATTATGTACCTTAACCATAAGCAAAGGATATTACCTCATTACTATGGAGTTAATTCCTGAGCTATTTTTTTTTTTTAATTGTCAGGTCAACCAAAAGAGGTGGTCATTAGTAAGTCTTTGTTAGGAAAGCAAAAGTCCTCCACATTCTTAGCACCTGTTCTGTGAATACACAAGTGTTTGTGTATGTTTTCCCCATGCTCTTACCCTGAATCAGTTCTCCTCAAAGGTGGTCCATGAACTAGCTGGACCATGAACTGTTTGTAGTTGGTCCAAGTACAAAAATGGTGAGTAAAGGTTTAGAAACAAAAAATATCTGTTTATAGTAGATTGAGGGGAGAACAAGCTGGTTTTTTTCTCTACATAGTCTGAGAAGCACTGTCCGAGATGGTTCTTCGGCCCGGCTCATTCTTTGGCTCTTGGCCAAAATATCACTGTCTCAAGACGCCTCCTCTGACTGCCCAGATGCAAAGGCAGATTGCTTCCTTATAGATGTTCATGATAATCTGGTTCTTCCCTTCCATTCGTCACAGTGTATTTTTCCATCTGTATGTGGGATGATTTTGCTGATGTCTGTTCCCTCTGGTAGATAAGATCTGTGAAGGTAGGGGCTATTTCTGGTTTTCCTCATCAGTGTGTTCCCAGTGCTTGGCACATAATAGACATTTAACAAGTATGTGTTGCCTGAATGATCACCCGCATGTTCTCTTCACCCTGAAACCACGGGTGAATCCTTTCCTCCTTTATTTTGTATTATTTTCCACTTCTGATTCTGCCTCCCAAGTGTAGCCCATGTAGCCATATTGAGGGCAGAAATGAGATGGATATGGATGCTGCTCTTCCCCCTAGACATCTCCCTGACTTTCCCAGTCTGCCTCCATATAGCTCCACTGCAAGTTAGAAATATCTTCTTGCTCTAGTGATTGAATATCACTTGCCACAACATGTCTCAGAAAACTACCACAATTTTGCAATTGAGTATACATAAAAGGACTTTGAACTATGACAGATGTGAAGTGACAGCTGCATTGTTCAACTGCCATCAGTGAAATGACCAGACAGATTTAGTCTGGTTTTCAAAAAGAATTTGTTAATGTTTATTTATTTTTGAGGAGGGTGGGTCAGAGAGAGAGAGGGAAACACAGAATCTGGAGCAGGCTCCAGGCTCTGAGCTGTCAGCACAGAACCTGATGCGGGGCTCGAACTCACAGACTGCAAGATCATGACCTGAGCCAAGGTCAGACACTTAACTGACTGAGCCACCCAGGCACTTCTAGTCTGCCGTTTTAAAGATGACTAGTAATTTGTTCTCACCTTGGAAGCTGATAAGGGAACAGTAGAATCTTTTGAGCTTCTTACTTCATAGATCTACTCAATAAGTTGGTATCTTTTTTTTTTCTTTTTTTTTGGTAAAGCTTATTTATTTTGAGAGAGCAAGAAAGTGCAAGTGGGGGAGGGGCAGACAGGGGAGAGGGAGAGAGAGAGAGACAGAGAGACAGAGAGACAGAGAGAGAGAGAGAGAGAGAGAGAGAGAGAGAGAGAATCCCAAGTAGGCTCCACAATGTCAGCCCAAAACCCATTGTGGGGCTTGAACCCACAATCCATGAGATCATGACCTGAGCCAAAGTCGGAGTCTTAACTAACTGAGCCACCTAGGTGCCCCAAGTTGGTATCCTTTTAACATTAATGATTAAAAACCAAATTATTAAAGCAAGATTCCTTAATGGTCTGGAAACTTCATGGTTTCTTATTTTAGGAGTTGGAAGAAAATTTGGAATGTAACATCCAAATAGATGCCAAACCCACAGGAAAAAGAAAATGATGGCACAGGACAACTTAATCATACTGTAGCTATCTGGTTTTTGGGTCACATTGTTTTCTTCAGTCCATGCTTATCATGTTCTTGTTGTTGGGGGTGTCCTTCAGATGGAGCACCGACATCGGAAGAAAGATACTCCAGTACAGGCCAGCAATCACCACCTCTTTGTGCAAATGAAGAGCCTCATGTGTTCTAACCTGGGAGAGGAGCTTGAGGTCATCTTCTCTCTGTTTGACAGTAAAGAGAATCGGCCAATCAGGTAACGGCACATGAAAACCTGCCTTGAATGTTTTAATGTTGGAATGGTGAGTATTTGTAATTGGCAAGCTTTGGGATATATGACGTTGCATACTTTAACTCTGTCAGCCACAATTTTCTCATTTGTAGAACTGTGTGAATTTCTAAGCTTGCCTACCCTCTGGAGGTTCCCATGAAAGTTAGATGTGTGATGCCTATAGAAGTTCTTTGAAAAACTCAAAAAGGCTCTAGAACCGTGATAATTATTACTAAATGAAAGTATGGCATTGATATCAGGTCTGTTATTTGAGTTACTTGGTACTGATAATGCGAGGAACACGTAATCTTAACTATGTTTTATTATCAGGCTCAACGAGTTTTATTTTTGAAAATTTCACTAAACCATTACATTATTCTTATCCTATCTGTATCGGGTAATATTGAGAAAGACGTAAATACTTGGAAGCCTTCCCATTAGAGTTTTAGAGCTGTGAAATAGTAAACAGTTTCACATACTTTTTTTTTTCTTTCTAAGTTCTCAGAGTCTTTTCTGAGGGCAAGTTTTCAATATATAGGAGAAACCTATAGTGAATATTTTGGTTGTCTTTCAAAGGCCTCAACCCTTGTTGAGACTTTTTTTGTGTTTTGAAATCTTTTAGATTTGTTTAAAAGCTAAACACAATGCACCCCATCTTTTACCTTAAAAATTTTAATTTATAATTTAAATCGTATCACACAAATCATACATAATGACCCAACTTTACCATATTTTTTAAAAATTATGCTTAATAAATGCTGACAGTTTTAAGTAACTCTGAGCCACATATATTGTTTTATAAACACACAGTAATTCTGGAGTATTTTTTCCTGGTAAAAAAATATTTTTTTCCTAAGCAATATGTGTGAAGTTTACTTTTAATGCATTTTTAGCCATAAAATCTTTGGTGAATTATTTTATATGTTAATCATTACTTACTAGTAAGAGGACTTTTCTGGACAGAGAACTATATCCATACAATTTAAAGATAGCATTTTGGGGTAGAAAGGACAGAGTTTATGAGATGTGTAAATAACTGTGATAATAGTTTCAAAATCTGCTTTACATACTTTTGGAGGAAATGAATCAGTGAGTTAGAAAACTTTTCCCCCTTCACAAACCAGCAGTACTAAAAAGGGAAGAAAAAAAGTCTTGAAAAACAGATCCAAGTTACAGCTTAGCACTTGCTTTAGAAATAGGGAAGATTATTTAGAGATAATACTTGCTAACATATTGAGGTCTGTCTTAGCTTGGTTTTTCCAGGTAGTTTAACAAGTTCCTCATAACATTGTATAATATGTTGTCTCTAAAATAGTTAACAAACAGTGAGAATGTAAAAGGGAGGCATGAGGTCACTCTTTTGCTCAGGCTTATTAGGCTAAGGTTTTGAGGACTACAAATTCCCCTTGGCCACTGATGTTCACATTGCATTACTATAGGAAGTGCATTAATTTAATTTAAGATTAATATTGGCTGGTCTCGTGGTTTTGTCGGGAATCGACAGAATTCCCCTTGTTTTGTTCCTGTTTACTTGGTGAAAGTAGGAAAATAACCTGGGTACAGAAGCCTCAGAATATGTTTTTGCAGTCCCCAAGTTCAGACCAGGAGCTGGACCTTTTTCTTAGTCTGTGACGTGTGCCGGCCTCCCCCTTCTCCCTCTGCCCATTCTTCCTCTTCCCCTCCCCTTTCTTCTGTCACACGCACGCCTCTAATAAACCACCTGAGAGGTAATGACCCTAGAAGAAATCAAGCCTAAATCCTTCTTCATTGCTTCTACTTACTGAGTTTGGCTGTTGGCTCTCACCTCCCAAACTCATAATCACCGTAAAGATGATCTGCAAAGAAATGAGTAAGAATGAAAATATGTGCTTAGTAGGTGTTAAAACAGTCTCACATTTATTTGCTTGGCTTTCCGAGGCCTTGGGCAGCGTAGTGATTGTTCTTTTAAGGAGCTTCTAAAACCTTGCTGTGAGTGGCTTCGGTTCCATTGATGGCACAGGGCAATATCACCATTAACTCTTGAAGAGGCCTTAGGGTGCACAGATCTGAAGACTGGACGTGATTGTGGTCTTCCCAGTTGACTGCTGCTTCCCTGACGTCTTCACTCACCTCTGTCTTTTCCTTCATCTTGAAACCGGTGACAGGTCTGGCTTCCTTCATTGCTCCCAGCATAGCTAATGAGTGTAAAGTATTCACATCTTCTCAGGAAAGGGTATCAGAAAGGTAAGATATGACTGTGAGACTTTCTTGTGTTTCTTCTTAGGCCCAACAATGGATGCAGTATGGGATGTATGGTATTTTAAAATCAACATGCATGTCTTGTAAAGCTTCCTTTTTTTTTTTTTTTTAATAAAATTTCAGACGTGAAACAGTAGAATAGTATCGTACACGTGTACCTGCCTTCAGCTTCAACAGTGATCATCTCAGGCTGGGTCTTGTTTTAACCACACCTCTTTCTGGTCCTCTTCTTTGCCCCCAGATTACTTGGAGGCAATTCCTCGACATCCTTTTATTTTTGTATGTAAATATTTGGGGGTATAGCCCTAAAAAGCAGAACTCTAAAGAAATTACTAAGAAATGAATATTCCCTTATCATCAGATATCCATATCCAGGCAGTATTCAGTATTCCCATATTGACTCATAAATATAGTTTTACAAATTCCAAATAAGGAGGTTGTAACTTATAAGATCCATATAAAATCCATATATCGTAGCTGGTTGTTAAGTTTCACAAGTCTCATTTCACCTTTTTTTTTCCCCCCCTCTCTCTTTCCCTCTTAGATTTTTTTGTATTTCTCTTTTGAGGAAACTAGGTCATTTGATTTTTATTTTTCCTTTTCTGAATTCAAAGTCCAGCCCAAGTAATGAAAGCCCATAGACAAAAGATGGTATGTTTAAGTGAATGCTCTTGTTGTTAAAGAAGATCATTAGTGCTCTAATTTACAAAAAATAAAACACATTTTAAGTGTAATCTGACAGCATCATCCTGACTATTAATCATAGGAAGTTACCTTGTCCCGGTGTAACTAGAGTGACTGACATGTGCAAAGCCTGGAGAGGAGTGATGATGAGAGGTAGATGTTTATTTCTGCCACAAGGCAGACAACTGGTTAGGACTTTTTTTTTTCTTTTTTTGTTTTAACTTTCCTCCTCCAAGAAGCAAACAGCCAGCATTTATTGAACACTATCCATTTTCCAGACTTCTTTCTAAATGCTTTAAAAATATTACCAGCACTGATCTTATAGGGAGTGAACCAAGGCACAGACAGGGTAGGTAACTGGTCTAAGCTTATAGACCCGGCAGGAGGCAAAACTGAGCTACAAGCTGGCAGTCTGTCCCACTCTACCCTGTGGGCCTCAGTCCTCAAGGGCTTCAGTATTTACCTGAAAGTTTCCATAGTTGAGCAGGATTTTACTGGCCAGAGTTAGAACTCCAGAGACTGATAGTATTAATAATAGGTTGTTATAAATTACTGATAATGATAATACTAGATCTAGGCAGAGGGCCTCACAAATACTCTGTGCTCCAGAAATTGGTTTTCTGAATTGAGTCCTCAAAATACTTGAAGAAAAGCGAAGTAGCATTGGCTCACTCCGTATGCCAGTGATAAAAGTCATAGCGGTACTTGGAGATGTCAAATGCAAAAGGAGACAACGTGTGAAAATGGTCCCCTTCTGGTTCACTCAGTGGAACAATGGCACACATGGTATCTCCTCAAAACCGAAGGGTACCTTTTCCAAAAACAATCTTAAATTGTCACTGAAATTGGGCCATACTTAGGAAGCCGGTTAATTTTACCTGAAGGGACCCCAGAATATTAGGCGTCTGATGCGTGTGGCATCCAACTCTTGCTGTAAGCATCCGTAAAGATTTTGTCTACTTCTGACACCATCTTGCTAACGTACACCGACCCTGTACTTCTTTTCCAGTTTCCCTTCCTCGTTTGTCTGTGTGACAGCACCGACCCAGAGAAGCCTGCAGATAAAGCTGCATTGGACTATCAGCAAATAGAACACACTTTTATTTAGTTGAGTTTTGTACAGCCTTGACATGATATAGCACTGTAAAACATAATTAGTAAAAAAAAAAAAAAAAGTTTGAAAAATCTAGTTTTATATGAGTAAAATGCTTTTGGGGTGAATCTATCTGGTTGAAAGTTTGTCATTTCCCCAGTCCACGGGGGGATAGCTGGAAAAGTCAGGGAGTCATTTCCCTAGATATTATCTGTAACTTTATTTTATTTTCTTCTTCTCTATTTATTTAACAAAACACTCATATAATGCTTATGATGTGCCAGGCACTGTTCTAAGCTCTTTTAAAAATATCTGTTTATCCCTTGTAACAACTCTCTAAGGTAGGGACTTTTAATATCCCCATTTTTTTATGGATGGGGAAAGTGAGGCCCCGGGGTAATAAGTAACTTGTGCGAGGCGACACAGCTGGTATTTTAACTTGTAGCCTCATCAGGTATCAGTACTCTTAACCGCTATTGTCATCTTCTTCAGTATTTATCATATTCTCTTTTCTTTTTCAACCAAGGTTTACTCACCAGTGTGTAGTAAGGGGTGTGTTCAGGGTTTGGTTCTTTTTTTAAGAACCTGGAATGGGAGAGACTTGAGCTCCATTGACAGGAAGGATCCCCTAACAAAGGAGAGGTTACACTCAGGGGAGAGGGGAAGTAATTGCTGGATCAGTGTCCCTTTGGAGGCATCAGGAGACTGGTTTGAGACTGCAGGTGGGGAGATGATCCATGGGGCAGTGACAGGGAGAAAGGAAAGGGTATGGGTGTGCATAAACTGAACTGCAGGATTGGGAATATCAGGATATACATATATATACACACATAAATATATTTATATATAAATACAAATATACATATATAAATTCACATGTATATATATGTATATGTATATATAAAGAAATCAAACCACTTAACATTATATGCTGCAAATGTGTCTCCTCTGGCTGGCATTTGAAATTGGGTGTTGAACAGTTTAGTGACAGAAATACTCCTAGCGTTTATGTTTTCCGTAGGCTGTACAGCGATGCATATGTGTATTCATTCATACCTTCCCTGTATGGACATGTGTCACTTAATCTATAACAGACTATAAATTACATGGGCCAATGAATATGACATAGCTCACTGGCTGACTACTTCCCTTTGTAACTTTCATTACTTTGTTTACTGATGTACTGTAAGGCTTCATTAATTAAAGCTGTAAATTTGTTTCAGGACTAATCTATTACTGTGTTTCATTCTCATCAGAGAATATATTTAATAGGGTCTCAGTGCCACACATGGGTACTTAGCTTAGTACAAGACTGGTCATGCATGCACACTGCTGGCATGGGCTTTTACTTGAGAAAATAGCGGCAGAGTAGTACTTCTGGAAAGTCTTACTCTGATGACTAAATTCCAAGTCTTCTCATAGTAATGAAATTAAGATAAAATTTACTTTCTGTTGGTACCTTGTTCACATTCTTTCCTGAAGTTCTGTATTTTTCCTACAATCATACATCTAAACTCTCCATTTTCCTTGAAATGCTTCACTCCATGTAAAATTTATACTGCCCACAGTCACCTTCTTTTTTAGTATATCATTCTAATTCTGTCACTTAAGAAAAAGGTAAGTAGTGAATATTATTGGTGAGGCACAGGTTTCTTACATGGATTCATATAGGACTATGAAACAGATCTGAATTTATGTTCATCCTCAAGACACATATCTTCCTGTATAGTGGTGAAGGCACCACTATATGGTATGTAAGTGGCTCAGTTCTGGTGTCAGAGGGTCTGGGTCCAAATCCTGGGTTTTTAATTCCATAGCTGCATCAACCTGGGTAAGTTAGTTTATGTCTCTTATGGTTGTTAACTGTCTGCTAAATGAAGATGATAATAGCACTTTCCTCTTGGGACTATTTGAGGATTAAATGAGATAATAGATATACTTCTTAGCATAATGCTTGGCACTTGTAATTGGTCAGTAAATATTGGCTATAAAGATTATGATTTTCAAAAACCCAAATAAGAAATACAGTTTAACATAACCAGAAATGATACATGGTGTTTGGTCTTGAATTCTTGACATTTTACAAAGAATTCTTGTTCATTTTTTTTAGGTACATACTGTTATGGTTAGGTAAGATTCAGAGAGACTTAATAGTAAACAGGTAGAATGGCATCAGGGATGTGATTTGCTTTAAAATACTTCACATGGGGTGGGGGGGTGGGGGGGCATGAAAAATAAAGAAAGAATAAAGGGATGGGTGGAATTAGTGTGATGAAATTTAGTGGTTGTGGATTCCCTGTGGTAGGTATATGGGTTCGTGGTTTAACTTTTAGCAGTATAGTGTGTATTGTTAATAAATCATCTGCTTCAGATGTTTTATGCCTGTAGGCAAAAAAGCAATGAGAGCAAGCATGTTTTACAGTCTCTTTGAAGAAGACTGGTTTATTAGTCTGGTCTAGTCGCTAGTTGTGTGAATAGTCTGGATTCCATTCTGCCTAGAATAATATTCCTACGTTTACATAAACTGAAAATAATATTCTTCATAATATATTTGACAAAACTTAGGAGGAAATGTTTTCCTGCAGTCTAAGACATTCAGTATTCTATAACATGTGTATCATAATATTACCTTTAAAGTATAACCTTTGACTTATATATAAAGCAAAATAGCAGCTTTTAGAAGATTAATAAGGATTCTGGGAGAGGAAGTACCTTATATGCTCAAGGAAAGTCCTGTGTCTTCGTTAGGATCAGCTTCTCAGAAACTCGGAATTAGTACTGGTTTGCCCTCTCAAAGGTGAGGAAATGGAACAGTTCTGTGAAACCTTCTGTGAATGGCATGTTCCTTCTAACCGTTTACCTGTTCATTCATTCACTCGTTACACAAGTACGTGGGAGGAACTGTTGTGCGTCAGCAGTATGGGATGATTCAAAGGAGCAAGTGGCAGAAGGGATTCAGGATGCAAGTGAAGGACTCTACTTTGAGAGGAAGGGCACTCCTTCTGACGTGGAAGGAAGAGAGGTGAGGGCAGAAAATGGACAGAAGATGTTGAGATGGAAAGGAGCGACTGGGTTTGTGGCCTTGACCTTTTATAGTTAACGTTGGAAAATAATGTCCGCTATCATTGGGGAGCAAAAGAGAGGATGAAAGGAAATTGGGGGCTGAAAGTGAGTTACAGGAACAAGGTAGGTGGACTCTGAGCAGAAGTGTGATAGGAAACGAGATGGAGAGGAGTAATTGAATTGTTGAGTGTGGTGAGTCCCCTCCAAAGAGAGACGTCTGAAAGGGGTAGTGCATGCTTGCTCCCAGGTTACCCAGCTTTTGCCAGAGGTGTTCAGGAAGTAGGGATCAGAAGCAGGTGATGGGAGTTGGCGACTGAAACCTCAGAGTTGGAAAAGAATGAGCAGATTGGGAATCTAGCATAATGATGAGGAAAATAAAAAAAAATTAAAACTGTAGCTTCCGATAGGTCTCTTCAGAGGCAGATGTGATCTAATACTAGCCGTTTCATTTTTTTAAAGGAAATTAAAGAAGTGGAGTTTTGTTTTGTTTTGTTTTGTTTTGTTTTGTTTTGTTTTGTTTTGTTTTGTTTTGTTTTGAAAAATTCAGTTACTGGGAAAATTTTTCAAGAGCTTCCAGAAGGCAGCTGTCAAAGAGCATAGTTATTCAGCCCAGACTAGGAAAAATGCTAATATTTTTGTGTATGTATTGTAGTACATAACACAGTTAGAAGAGCAGATGAGATTTTTTTAATTCTCTGAGCACTGTGCTAGAATTTCTCATTTCATACATCATTTACAACTTATTATAGTGTGATCACATAAGTTCAGCATTTATATTTTTGTCATAAATTAGGAGCATGTATGGTTGTGAATGTTAAAAGAGAGCTGGCATAGATCTCTTCTTAGAGTCTTATGGTATAAAGCTAACTCAAAATTGTAACCTCTCCAAAGCAAAGCAACAATGTCGAGAAAAAGTCTGGCCATACGTGCAGGGGGCACAACTCTGCTTGAGAACAAAAATAGATGAAGAAGGCGTTCAGCGATTCTCCTTGGACTGTGGCAATATCAACTATTCCATACGGCCCAGAGCGTTTCCTGCTGTGTCTAGACATGTTGGCACACATTTCACTGTGGGTGTCTGTACATCAGTGACCCACAGTGACCTTCCCTGGGGCCTCCTCTTTAAAGGCACCACTGCTTTCCACTCTGCCTCTTCTTTTCCATCATTTAATTCTTCCAGCAGGTGCGTGAACATTGGGACTGTTGTCACTTTGGAGTAGATCAGATTTGGTGGTTTGCTTCCCTTTGGTCATACTTCTGTGTCACATATTAACAACAACAACAATAATTGCTTTAGAGATGTGGTGATGTCTTTAATAGGAGACATTTTAAGAAATGGACCAGGAGGAAGATCTAAAAACAAAAGAAGCAAAGAAATAACTTCATTCAAGCCAAGAACACCCAGGTAGAAGCGCTCCATCCACTCTTTTTCCCTGTAGTATTTTAAGAGCTGCATGATATCAATTATTTTTCAAATTGCAGATTAATACAGTATTATAATAATAAGTGGCTGGAAATTCAAGGTGGCAGAAAAGTGGAAGCTCATAGAGTCATTGGGTTGACAACTGGCTTCCTCATTCGCTTTAGCTCTCTGCACTTATTCTGGCTACTTGTCTCTTCTTACTTAAGCCATGCCATGTCATAGAATGTGACCAGAAGGTCCTTTTACCCTGATTCCTGTGTTTTAATGATTTTTATTCATTTTGAGAA
Source organism: Prionailurus viverrinus (assembly GCF_022837055.1). Classification (NCBI taxonomy): domain Eukaryota; kingdom Metazoa; phylum Chordata; class Mammalia; order Carnivora; family Felidae; genus Prionailurus; species Prionailurus viverrinus. Next base: position 131,283,985 of record NC_062562.1, on the reverse strand, counting down.
AAAGAGAGAGTGAGAGCGCATGAGCAGAGAAGGGGCAGAGAAAGAGAGGAAAGAGAGAATCTCAAGCAGGCTCCACGCTGGGTGTGATCTCACAAACCATGAGATCATGACATGAGCAGAAATCAAGAATTGGATTCTTAACTGACTGAGCCGCTCAGGCGCCCCTCCTGTGTTTTAAAAGATGACCAGATTGGTGTTCTTTTCATCAGGATTCTGGTCATTTCATCAGGATTCTGCCCTGTGTTTGCTGCTTGTAGAGAATTCAGATTTAGTTGTCCTAAGTTCCCCACTGAAGAGGTTAGGGTCACACATAGCACTCCACCTGTCAAGGACTTCTTTGGTATTCAGTGCCATTTCTGTTGTAGGAAAGTGGTACGCTGATAAAGGAATTAGCAATGATACGGCACCTCTTGGCTCCGATTCTGAAGAAGAGACTTGATCTTCTCAGCTGCTTTTTGTGCCCACAGGGCGGCCAGTGATATGGTTAAAGGAAGCTTACAAGTCTTTTATTGTCATTGAGGCAAAATGTTATAAGATCATTCCATTATTGTCTTCATTTTTGCTGCCATCCTTCTATTCCAGTGGGGATGTGCTTATGAGTAAGAGGGAGAAGTCAAGGTGTTGAGGAATGTTGATGGACATGTTACTCTGTATTAATCAGAAGTACATTCTCAGACCTGTACCTATGGGAGCATCATTTGCAAAATCTGTCATGCTAAAAAATCTGAATTAAAAATGGCAGATACATATGCAGTGTCTTTTCCTAAGTATTTCTATTTAGAGGCTTTTAACCACAAGTTAAACAGAGACTGTGTCTTCTTTTTGTTTCCATTGAGCATGATGGATTTCACACTATTGCTGTTGAATCATTGATGTTCATTCATTGAACAAACAATTACTGCTGTTTTCATCAGAGCCAGGCATTGACCTGGGCATTGAGGACACATCAATGAATAATACAGAAAAAATAATTCCTGCCCTTCCAGAACTCAGATTCTAATGCTATTGAGCTTTAAGTCAAGAACTATTTTTAAAAGATAGTTTCTGTGCCACCTCTTTGCACTGTAACCGATATGCTGTTTCCATTTCAGAAGAATATTTGCAGTGTCTAACATGATGCTTTCTAAACTTTTTAGTGCCCTCAGCTTCTTCTCAAAATTATAGAAACTGCAAACCTCTACAGAAATTAATATACCTATTCTCATACACATTAACATTTGTGTATCAGTTAAAAAAATTTTTTTTGTTTATTTTTGACAGAGCATGCATGTGGGAGGGGCAGAGAGAGAGGGAGACCCAGAATCTGAAGCAGGATCCAGGCTCCGAGCTGTCAGCACAGAGCTTGACGTGGGGCTCAAACTCGCCGACTGCGAGATCATGACCTGAGCTGAAGTCAGATACTCAACCGACTGAGCCACACAGGTGTCCCTGTATATCAGTTTAGAGACTTTGTAGCTGCCTGGTTAAAATAATAATAATAATAATAATTATTATTATTATTATTATTATTGTTATCATTGTTATTATAATTATAATAATTATATAATAATATATATTTATAATATATATATTTATTTATATTTATTTATATTTATTTATATATATTTATTTATATATTTATAAATATATATTTATTTATATATATATAATTATAATAATTATATAATAATTATTATAATATAATAACAATTATTATTATTATTATTATTATTATTATTATTATTATTATTTGACCTTTAAAAAGTTCCAAAAGCATGTAACATCTGGCTAATACATAGTACTTAATAATCATTTAGGAAGTTTTCAGTTTTGGGGCGCCTGGGTGGCTCAGTCTGTTAAATGTCCGACTTCAGGTCATGATTTCACAGTTGTGGGTTCGAACCCCACATCAGGTTCTGTGCTGATAGACAGAGCCTGGAGACTTCTTTGGATTCTAAGTCTCCCTCTCTCTCTGCCTCTCCTCTACTCTCATTCTGTCTTTCTCTTTCAAAAATAAGTAAACATTAAAAAAATTTTTATTTAGGAAGTTTTCAGTTTTTAAAGTTGCAATGAATCCAGTCTGTCAGTAAACTGATGAAAGGAAATTTGATTTTTGCTTATTTTCTTTTAAAACATAGAACATCTTGGGGTGCCTGGGTGGCTCAGTCTGTTGAGCGTCCAACTTCCGCTCACGTCATGATCTCCCAGTTTATGAGTTCGAGCGTCACATCGGGCTTGCTGTCCTCAGCCTGTCAGCTCTGATCCCACTTCCCATCCTCTGTCCCCCTCTTTCTGCCCTTCCCCCACTTGGGTTCTCCCCCCAAAAATAAATAAATATTAAAAAATAATAAAATAAAAAATAGAACATCTTTCTAATTAATATATGCATGCAAGATGTGTTGTACTTACTGGTTTTGCAGGGCTTGACTTATTTCAAGTTTTGTTATTTATTCTGTTTTCATTTAATACTTCCTTGCAAGGAACTGCATGCTTCAGGCCAGAGTACTTAAGCTTGGGTTTGCTTTATTTTCAAGATTCCTTATTACAAATGCTTTCCCTAACAAAAAGAGCAGAATAATTACTGTACATAGACCAGTGTTTTTTCCCTCATGAAGTATCAAAGGTAGAGTATTTACAGTGATCAAGTTATGTAAATTCCCAGAAGAATAAGCATAAGCTCTTCTGCCTACATAGGCCTTCTTATTTCTTGGTTCTTATTTGTGTTGATCAGATCCTATCATTGCCTACTTTTCATTACTTCTTTGAGGAACTTGTTTTCTACTGAAATTCTTAATGAATTCTCTAGAGATAGATGCAAGCAAGTATTTTCCTGAGTGGCTCAACCAGTGTAGCTATTTCTAAGAATTCTACTTGTAATCAACATTGGGATTTCTGGGGTCTCAAATCTTTTGAACTGTTTGAACTTTTTACTGTTTTTGTCAAATCAACGATCAACCCAGATCATTTTTTAAAACTTCCTCAGTCAATGATGAATAGCACAATGCCTGTGAAACAGCAGGTGGTCTGTACCTCACTTCTTTATAACTTTTAAAAAGCAGTGAATCTCTTGTTTGATTGAGTTTTACTTTTCTAGAGAGAGTTTCAGTTCAGATAGCTGTATTCTCTGCAATGAAAACTAACATGAAATGCTTTTAAATCATCTTAAGTAGTAAGAAGGAATCAGCTTGATGTTCCAAATTGGCAATAGAATTGACTGTAGTTTAAAAAATTATGTCCCCTTGTATCATCCAACTAAAACCAAATCCTTTGCTGTCCTGACAAAGCCATCACATTCGTTGGTTGCTTAGTCCTTCACCCTCAAATATTTGTAAAGCGAATCTGGGCATGGACATTAATTGTAAAAAAAAGAAAACTCAGAATCTGCTCTTGAGGTAAAGTCCGGGAACCTTGGTATTGAGGATCATTCTCTTTCCATTTCCCTTTAATCAGAAGAGCTCATGACCCTAATGTTGCTTTAGTTTTAAAATTAGAAAGCACATTAATAGCTTTATCTAGGAAGTCTGGCTTGAGAAGTTGCTTTCATTCATTGCCAAGGAAAAACTCTGTCCCTTGTCTGGTCATGTGGTTGGGAGAAGAAAGGGGAAAAGTCTTTGACTTGAAGATACCAGGCCTGTGTTGCCTGTTTTCTGGTATGTATGACTCATAAAAGATAGCCAGCCATTCTAACTTGTTAGGGCCTGGGGCACTTGGGTCAAAACAGTGGTTCTTAAACATTTCTGGGCTTTTAAACATACAGGAGCTTTTAGGTCCATCCTGACCTAGTAATTCAAGATCTCCAGAGAAGGGCCTGGCTTTTACACAGCTCCCCAAAGCATGTTGTGCACACCCAGGTTAAGAGCCCCTGGATGACAAGGCCAGCAAGTTCCTCTGTTTCCCACTGGACATTCCTTTCACCTTTCCCCTGTGCCACAGTGAGCACCGAAGCTCTTGGTCCAGTGGCCCCCCACGGGGCAGCCAGCACACCTTCCACCTGCTCCCCAGAGTCTTGCCTGAACTGCAGCAGCACCAGCTCCTGGGGGGGTGGGGGCGTTAGTCCACATTTAGGAAGCTGCTTGAGGCTTCCTGTTTTGAGTTGTCCACTGCCACTTGTTCTAGGATAGAGCACAGTAACAGTTGCCCTCAGACTGTCAGAAGCATCTTACCCTGTTAGTCAGTCAGAAAGCATTTGAGAAAATGCTGGAGAAGCAGTGACATCGAAGCCTGAAATCACTGTATATTTGATGTTCTTGCCTTTTGGATAGAGGCTCTGGAGCCAGCAGGGCAGAACCATTCCCTCATCTCTTCTCACTCTTTTTCTATCTTTCTTTCTTTTCTTTTCTTTTCTTTTCTTTTCTTTTCTTTTCTTTTCTTTTACTTTTTTTAAATGTTTATTTTTGAGAGAGTGTGCACGTGAGCAGGGGAGAGGCAGAGAGAGAGAGAGAAGGAGAGAGAGAATTCCAAGCAGGTTCTGCACCCCCGATGTGGGACTTGAACTCACGAGTTGTGAGATCATGACCTGAGCCCAAGTCAAGAGTTGGACACTCAACCAATTGAACCACCCAGGCACCCCTCACTCGTCTCTTTCTGTCTTTTAGCTCCCACTATTTCCTCTCTGGCTCCTGGTGCATCTCCCTTCACTTCTTATGGTAGAGTAGATGATAACTGTTATTTCTATACACAGCACAGTGAACTTTAAGACAAGTGCTTTTGCATTTTCAAAGGTACCAGATGGAGTATTTTTTGGTCAAATGGTTTCATAAAGTATGAGTGTTGAAGAATCAGACAGTTCAGGGTTTTATTTTTCTGATTAGCTTACCAGAACATGACCATCTAAATGTTTTCTTTCTTTGGTTACTATTACTCTTGGAGATCATCCATTTATTTCAGTGATTTAACTGTTCGGCATGAGTTTAGAAATATTCTTCATAATTTTTTGTAGCTTGATCAGAATCCTAATCTTTCACATTACATGTTTCAACCAAAGATGCTACCTGGTCATACATTTTTGGATGAAATATGGGTTGTGTAACTTGCATACCTGGAATCACTAGGCAGTTTTGCTTTTTTAGAAGAGGGGAGTGATATGGAGGTAAACATGAATGCGTACAGAGAAATAGAAAAATCTCCTTGGCATTGGCCATTCCTGGCTTTAAGTGTGTTGCTCTTTGAAGGCAACTGATTATCCAAGGAACACCCTATGAGAGAGCCACTTGATTATTCAGAGGGTTGGGAGCACCCTCCCACACCTGGCCTGCAGGCCTCCAAGACCCTAGGCCTTCCTACAGAAAGGCCTTCCTACAGAAGGGCGATTGCTTCTCAGTGGATATGATAGGCAGAGGAGCAGGAAGACGGGAGCATCCTATCTTGCTGAGAATGGGAACAGAAGCCATCAGAGGGCTTCAGACCCCTACTGTAGACCCCATATATTTTGATCACTGGTAAGTACTTTTCTACCAAACCATGTTATTGAAATACACTCTTCATTATCAGAGGTCTCATAGAGTATTCAGAACGCATTAGCACAGGTGAGTAGGTTCACAGCCGTAAACTCCCGAGACATGGATACATTTGTTCCTCTATTTGTTGTTTTCAGTTTTGTGCGTTGTCATTATTATTTTTTATTTTACTGAAAATATTCACAATAAAAAGTCTCCATTCACATGACATGGTTAGTCTTGCTCTTCTTTGTTCCAAATAATCTGTTCTTTTAAAGATGGTTTGGGGCGCCTGGGTGGCGCAGTCGGTTAAGCGTCCGACTTCAGCCAGGTCACGATCTCGCAGTTCGTGAGTTCGAGCCCCGCGTCAGGCTCTGGGCTGATGGCTCAGAGCCTGGAGCCTGTTAACGATTCTGTGTCTCCCTCTCTCTCTGCCCCTCCCCCGTTCATGCTCTGTCTCTCTCTGTCCCAAAAATAAATAAACGTTGAAAAAAAAAATTAAAGATGGCATAGCGTTGTGGTTAAGAGCTGAGACTCTGGAGTTGGGCCCTGAATATTGATTTCCTGGCTCCACGCTTGCTGACCATGCACGTTTGGCCGATTTGCTTCCTACCTCCAAGCCCCAGATTTCTCCTGTATAAAGCAGGGATGGAGGCAGTTCCTATCATATAGGGTGATTGTTAGAATTAAGTAAGAAAGTCCATGTGAAATGTAAGTCATCGTGCCTAGCACAGGGTATATATTTATTTATACTATTTTTCCCCTGGCGCCATGCTGGGGGTGCTTAGATACATTCTTACTTCATTATCTAGCTTTCCTTAAATTCTTGTTAGAAGAAGGCAAGTCATAAATAATAAATAGGATTTTTTATTCTTTATTTCCAAAGAAAGATTTTGCCATTGTTGATTTATAATATGGAATGATTTGTAATGGCTCACATACGGAATTCAGGTGGACACTAAATTTCTCTGGCAGTGAAATTTCCTCTGGGAGAACATGGTAGTATATGGAAAAGTCAAATGAGGATATTTATCCCTGCTGGTAATATCAAGTCTCATTTCTCAGTGTTTCTGGAAGTGTTTCTATTTGCTTATTCATTCTTTGATGATGAAAAAGGACGCAGTATTCTCATTTGGAAGTATATGGTGTCACTGTAGATTTTTCCATTACTATATATTTAATATAATAAAGATATAAAATGTACATGGGAACATGGTTAAAATCATGATCTAGAATCTGGGGGTACCATGAAGGTAATTCAGTGACTCACATCTGGTGGGGAGGCACCACTGATTGAAATGTCTCTTTGGAGAATTTTGTACCTTTCTCTACCACAAAATAAAGGACATTATGGGGAAGAGAGGGAAAGTTGGGAAGGGAGGTAAAGCTCCCCAATTATTTGGATTTTGTTGTATTTTTTCCTAAAAGATTGTATTTGTTCAGTGTTTAATTAAACACTGAGGAAGTACCAAATCATTGGCCACCAGCTGGGGATGTAAAGGTTCATGGTGATCCCCTTGTACTCTGGTTACTCATAATGTAATAGAAAGAAATACACAGACCTCTTATGATTAAGAAAAAAACGTGAATATGTAATGGAGGTATTCACATCTTATCATAGGACACTTTTAAACTCACAAAAACTAGTTGTGTTTTCTCATCAGAGATAACCACTGTTTTACTTAAAATAGAGTCTCGAAAATGCCTTTGTGCGTGGCCACCAAAGTTTGTGAGAGAATTGTAGAAGGTGTTCCAAGGTGGAATGTGAGTGACTTATTCGGTTCCCAGCCTTGAAGGCATACGTTTTGGTTTTCTCCACACATGGGATCAGGGGTATTTGTTTGTAATCCAAAGATTCTGGAATGTGTTGCTCTAGGTCTTTGGTTTACTCTGAAACCATTTACTGATTAAACAGTTGCTGTATTACCAAAGCTGAAGAGAAATTCATTTGAGTTTGTGTAAGAATTTGTCACTAAGTGAATAAAAAAGTTGTTGTTGTTTTTTTTTTAATTGGCCACAAAGGTTTTCTTTTTCCTTTAATAGAAGTCTTAAAAAAAAAATGCACGGGTTATTTTTCCATAGTACCCATCGTCAGTCTATTTTTATCTCCCCCTTAAGGCATGCTTAAGCTATGGGATATGTCATTGGCTTAGTACATATTGATATTCTTTCTGAAACAGGATATGATATAGTATAATACTTGCATAATCAGGATTCTGTCTAGACTGGTGAAATTAAAATAGTGACAGAGCAAGAGGAATCTCTTTCTGAAATAGAATACTTGAGGAAACATTGCTTTACCAGAATATTGATGAAGCTTGGAAATCAGGAGTAGTATTTTATATCCGTATTAAAGTTAAGGTTTTAATATCTAGAATGCCTTGTTGACTTTTGTATATTAACCTTATTTGGTACTCATCATTTTAGACTCACCTGTCAGAAGATAAAAGGAAATTTGTTTTAAACATTCCAGTAGGAATAAAGAGCCTCAAACATAAGTGCATCTCAAAAAAACAAACAAAAAACACATATGAACTGGCATATGCTCTCTTTGATACACAAGAGGGGATAATGGTCACAGTGCTTGTGTTTTGGGCTGAGATATAATGTATAAACTTTCTTTGATGGCTACGAAGCAAAACCAAATAGCATTCTTAAATCTCCAGAGTTTTGACTAAAGCCAAGTTCTTAAATCATTTTGGAATGTTGCGTTTGTTTGGTAAAATAATTTATTTTTCTAGGTATGTTTCATTGAACAACCTAGTAAGGAACCATTTTAAGCCAGAGACAGCTCTGAAATCTGCTAAATCAGATTTTCATTTCTTTCATTCCTTTGAGGCCAGGAAGGGTTTGGGGAGAGTGACCCTGTATTCTGGAGACGAGGCTTGACTGAGTCAGTGGGTGTCTCAAGCAGATGAATGACTTCTCCCTTATCTCAATATTCTGGAAATATTTGCTCAATATTTTTCTATAAAGCAGAGACAAGGTTTACATAGCATTTAAATAAAGTGCAAAGGTTTTAAATTAACACGTGGTATAGAATCCATCCTAAGCCACAGGCCAGCTCTGTGATCTTGGGCAAAACTATTTACTATTTCTCAGTTTTCCCATCTATAAAATGGGTATAGTAATAATACTGTTTTTATAAGGGCATAGTGAGGATTAAATGAATTAATCCCTGTAAAGTCCTTAGCAGAGCAGCCACCAAATGGCAAATTCATGCAAAAACAGTATACCTAATATGATTAAGTATAATTCACTTGTCCTAAGATGCAGTTTTACACATTTCCTTTTAGCATGTCTTAATCTTGAAATAACAGTGAATTTCCTTCCACTGTGAAGAAAGCTGACAGCCTCCTCCTTGAATTATCATGACAATTGGATAAGATTAATGTAATTTTGCACCCCCAGTTGGACCTGTCATCCCCACTCTCTCTTTCAGAATCATAGCATATGGGAACTTGAGCTTCACTTGAGAACCTTACAGCAATTTATATTCTCTTCATCAGACCTTACAGCCACCACTCTGGAAAACAAAACAAAACAAAAACAAACCCATAGGTAATAGGTATGGAAATGATCCCATAGCAATGGTCATTGGTTCCCTTTTCTCATATGAGAGGTCAGGAATAGGCATAGCATAAAAAAAAAAAAAAAAAAAAAAAAAAAAAAAAGAAGGTAAGCGAGGTAGCTGAATCTATTACGTTCTTCTATCTAGATTTAAATCGCAAAAGAGAATACAGCTGTTCCAAAACAGCCATAAATTCAAATCCATATGCTTCCTTAGAGATGTGGTTATGGCTTTCACTTCTCCCTTTGTATAAGGAAGGGAGATTTTGGGTGACAGAGCCATTATTTAAGGCAAAGATCAAGTGATGAAAACGCATAGAGTTGGTAGTTCTGCGCCTCACCAATGCTCGACACTCCCTTTCCCTGCTCATTTCCTAGGCGGAAACTACACTAACCAAGGCCACACTATGTGCTAACACCACATTCTGTGGATGTTGGCTGCGTGTTTTCTGCCTGAGGCAGGCAGCCATTTGATTCTTTCATAGGCACCAGGATATTGAAATTCAGAAGCTCAGGGTAGCTGGTAGATTCATTTTTCTTGGATTGATATTCTATTTTATTTATTTATTTATTTATTTATTTATTTATTTATTTATTTATTTATTTATTTAAATATAAACAGGGTAGCATTACCTTGGATCTAAGTGATATCCACAAGTATTTATTGACTTGAATTAGTGGCTGATCAGTAGCATTTGTGTTTGCATTAGATTTGGGGACCCTGTATATTCAGATGCGAGTTCTGTGGGGCGTTTGAGTTCTCCTGTTCCTTTGTGAACCAAAGCAAATTCAAATTTCATTTCTTGGGCCTTCTCTTTGTGTTTTGGATTATAGACTTATAAGAGCATAAGATATTAAACCTTATAATGGATGGTTACCACTGAGAATGGTGTATGATGTTTATTAAATACTATCACACAAAACATGAAAAACAGTCCTCTTAGGTATGAACTCAGTTAGGTCCTGTTTTTTCCCTTAGTGCACTTGTTTTTACTTTATAGAATAATGATATCACTGATATGAAAACCTATTCTTTTAAAAGTTAATTTTTTGTTTGCATATATATTTATGTTTTCTGCTTTTGCAGTTGCAGTTTGCCTGTATTATCAGAAATGAAGCAAATGTTTATTGTCCTGGGCATGCTCCTAATTTACATAAGCAATTTTGGCATCAAATGAAGGACTTAACTTTTGAGTTTAACTCCTTAGATGAAGAAGCAATTAGAAGAGTGATGAGTCCTTAGATATTAAATAATCTTCAGAATATTAAACTTTTTTTCTCTTATAGTGAGAGATTTTTCTTGAGGCTGAATAGAAATGGACTTCCCAAAGCCCCAGATAAACCAGAACGACATTGCTCTCTCTTTGTGGTAGGTGGATCTTGTTTCATCTAGGAAGCAGATTCTTGCATTTGTGCTTTGTTACTTAAGGGAAATGAATTATTGTGAGAGAAAATAGTGACTCTGCCTAAACTTTGTAAATAACACATAAAGTACATTCGTGCTAGGAATTCTTAGCACCACCATTGATAGACACACCTCTGTTCCTTTGGTGCATGTTAGAGCCTGTTAGATTCAGCGTGGCATATGGTATTTAGAATATACTTAGTAAATGTTTAAAGAATGAGTGAGTGAGAGATTAAAATAAGAATGGACTTTTTAAAAAAGCTATTATTTGACATCAGTAGACTTACAGTGTAAAGTTCATTGTAGTGGTATTTTTACTTATGTTTTTTTAAGTTTTTACTTAAATTCCAGTGGTTAACATACAATGCAATATTAGTTTCAGGTGTACAATGTAGTGATTCAACACTTCCATAAAACACCCGGTGCTCATCACAACAAGTGCACAACTAATCCCCATCATTTCTTTCACCCATTTTTCACCCACCTCCCTTCTGGTAACTATCTGTTTGTTCTCTTTAGTTAAAGAGTTTCTTTCTTGGTTTGCCTCTCTTTTTTTTCTCCTTTGCTCATTTGTTTTGTTTCTTAAATTCCACATATGAGTGAAATCCTATGGTATTTGTCTTTCTCTGACTTATTTTACTTAGCATTATACTCTCTAGCTCCATCCATGTCCTTGCAAATGGCAAGATTTCATTCTTTTTTATAGCTCAGTAATACTCCATTGTATATATACCACATCTTCTTTATCCATTCATCTGTTGGTGGACACTTGGGCTGTTTTCATAACTTGGCTATTGTAGAATGAGCTTTTTTTTTTTTTAAGCATTGTTTGACATCAATAGACTTACAATGTCAAGGTGATTGTAGTGGTAGTTTTACAATGGCATTTGAATTATATGCTTCTGCAAAATTCCATTAAGAATGTTGACATTATCTTGGTCTTTCTTCTGTTATTTGTGAAAATAATGTGCTATTACCTTTAAGTGCTTTTGCATAAATTATGAGTTTTAAAATAATCACACTTTTTTTTTTCTTTTGGTAGGATTTGGGTAGCAGCGAACTAAGAAGGGACATCTATATCACTGTGCACATTATCCGAATTGGTAAGTCCAACACTTGTCAGTGTGATAGGGACACAGCAGCGGCAAGAAATGCTGAACAGTCTCTGTGGTGATGTGATTTCTTTGCTATCTGGATGAGAAAGAAGCGAAAGCCAGTTTGGAATCCAAGAACCACCGAATTTGGGACTTGTTCCCTTGCCTCCCCAAACTCACATACAACCTCTTCATGCATCATAAATAGATTTTGTTCTCTTTCCATAGAAGTCATTAGGTCGTCGTCGTGCTTCATTTTGTTTTATTGGACTCCCTAAACATATTTGATTCAAAATTTGGTGTTTGTCTTTTTAAATTCTAATTCCTGTTAACAGCATAAATTGAACTTTTCGGATCTGGATTTCCTACAAGTTTATGAAGATTTTATACTAATTGGCATTTTCAAAAGTGTAGAATGCCACAGAGCATTATTGCAGAAAGTGCTACAAGAAAAGGGTTATGAAATACTGAATGCTGTATATTTTTTCCACTTGTGTAATATCATCAGCTCATAAAAGGGTCTGAGAAGCCCTACAGGGAAAAATTGAAATGCCTCTCTAACTTGGTTGGCCCAAGATTTCTCCATATTTGATTTGACTGTGGAAACATTTATATAATGTAACATTTACTAACATCTTGCAGAGCCCACTTTGGGTGTTCTACACTGAACTTGCACAACAGACCCAGAATATTTTCACTCGTTTTTACTCATAAAATGTCTCCAAAAGCAGGTATTTTATGGCAGAGGAACTAGGTAAAACAAGGCATTGTGTAGCCTACACAGTGTTTCTATTAAAAGCCAACCAGCTGATACTGGGAATTGGTTCCCACTTCTTCCCTAACTCTGGTATATTATCTGCTCGGGAATGCTGCTGCAGGATAATAATACATCACTGTGCAATCCTGCATAGTGATCTTCATTTTTATAGTCTTTTATCTTATGAATATGATAACCACATTGTGCATTGAGAGAGACTATAAAACATGTTGCCGTTCCAACATAGATTTTCTTTATATTTTTCTCATAAAAATGATTTCTGAAAACACATTTTCATTTTATGCTATTTTTTTTTTTAATTTGAGGGGCAGTTGAAACAGAAAGAAAACTGTTTTTGGTTTTAATTTTCTTTCTATAAGTGAGTATATGGGGGGGGGGAGGAATTGTAAAGAATCTCTTTTAAATGTTGGAAAAATTGGAATGCATGCTGCAGTGGATTTATGAGATGAAGCTTTTGTGTGTGCCCAGGATGGTAGGGGTGCAGTCTATGCAGTCTATTAGGTAATTTTGTGTGTGTGTGTGTGTGTGTGTGTGTGTGTATGTGTGTGTGTGTGTTTATTTCACATGTGTCATGCCAGTTATTAATGTAAAATGTGGTTTTGGATATTTTCATAGAAACATTGCATTGGAGTATAACTCTCTACAGTATTGAGAGAAACAGTAAACTCCTTTTGCTTTCTGAACTTTTTAAAAGTTATCTACAGGTTGTTGGTGGTAGAAACACATGTGGCAAATGGACTCCAGGTCCTACTTGCCTGTGGCCTGGGCGGCTCTGCTGCTGAGGGTGCCACTTCTGTCGTACCGGTGACACGGCTGTCTTTTGAACACAGGGTGTTGGATCAGTGATTGCATGTTTTACTAAGATTTTTTTATGATCGTTAAGTCGTCAGAATGAATGTTGAATGAGAAACTACCTGCACCCCTTGCCCCCGCCCTGAGCTTTGGCCAAATTAATGCTTCACTGAGATTCCTGCATAAACTGCCTGATGGTTGGGCACATTTACTAGTGTGACATCTTGAGACCGAGAAGGAATAATAAAGGTAAGAAACGCTGCGAAAGGGTGAGACTTCATCTGCTGCAGTGAAATTGAAGAGTGGAGGATTCTGGTCTGTCAGGGAGGAATACTTCTTACTTTTTCTAGAATGTCCCTCGTACCTGCTTTAGTAAGAACAGGGCACGCTGACCGTCACTGGCTGCAGAGAACAAGAGCGATAGCACCTCGCCTCGGAATTTAAGCCCAGATCTTTGGTTAGAAGAGGAGGAAAAAAGAAATAAATAGCTTTAGATCCTCCTGCCGTCCATCCCACTTAAGGTTTTTCCATCGCCGTGTTTCTCCTTTTGGCTTTTAGCTGGTTCCCAAAACTGTTTACTAAATATCGCTAAATATTTTTACTTTCCCCACGCCTGCCTGCCTTTCTGCCTAGAGAATTTTCCTAGAAATCTGACCGGAACTGTGAACTTTGATTAATTCTAGAGTTGGAATCACCAGGGCTGGCATCAAGTAGCGTTTTTGGTGCAGGACTGAGAGAAAAGTTTTAGTATCCAGAGCTGTGGTGCCTGCAGAGCCAGAAAAGACAACTTGAAATTGAGTGTCTGAGGACATGAGTGATGTAGAGGCTCAGCAGTGAGGGTGTAAGGCAATCAGAGAAAGTGGCCCAAACCTCACCGCGGCTCCTCAGGTGGTGAGAGAGCACTTCCTGCATCCCCCCTTACTTGGCTGTCCTCACCAGGCACCCACAGATTTTTCTTTTGTGCAGTTCTAGCCACAGTGGGTCAGAAAGTTGGGGCGATATGCCTACCCTGCATCAACTTCTAGGAATTTACAGCTGGAGGAGTCTGTGTGGGAATAATCATGTTGAGGGTTTCAGGGGTTTTGTTGTTGTTTGTTACCACTAAACCCCTTGTGTGATGTTAAGTAACTTTGAAACACTCCACCCAGAAATCTTATAATCCCTGTGTCGGCTTGTGTTAACAAAGGGAATGATTGAGTAAGAAAAGAATTTGTAAATCATGATACCGGTAAAGATGGGAGTGTATATTTTATCCTAATCTAATCTGTAATAATATTCAAAATAGAGGTAAACTAGACTTTTTTTTTCCCATTTAACAAGTGAACAGAGTTTTAAATTTATTTGCCAGTTTTGTAAGTAAAAGTATGACTTGTTGATAAATTCATATAGGACCTTATAAAGTGTTTGGTTTATCAGTGTAATTTATATGAAAACGTGGGTTGAAATTTAGCTACGTATTACAGCATCAGATCATGAAAACACGACTCTTTGAATTTTGCACATCTAAAAAGCAACTTATTTTGACCATGTTGTAGTTTTTCCATGCTATTTGTAAGCATTTCCCTAAAAATGATGCATTGCTAAGGTAGTTTTACTTTATTACTAGTGAATGGAAGCCAAGTTGGATATCCCCCCTCCTTTTTTTTTTTTTTTTTTTTTACTTTTAACATTGGATTTGGGAAGTGTTGGAGTCCTCTAGATGTCCTGTGGGAGAATTTTGCTCAGATGGAAAACAACTTATATATCTGTTGCCAAACATCTGGAAACAGATTTGCATATTTTTTTTATTATTTTCCCTCACATTAACTTGTTATATTTCAGCTTCAGTATACTTTCTGCTTTCTGTCCTCAGACTAATCCACTGGTAAATTAAATACAATAACAAATTAAAGCAGTATCTCAATAATATACTTAAAAATATATAACAATTTAAACAAGTTGCAACTGTGTTGGAGTGACAGCCATCCTGGGAGATTGCAGCCACTGGCTGAGTTCTAATCAGCCTGAGCCCTGGGTCAGGAAAGGGCATGCATGTTCTTTTGATCATCCGTGCTTCCTTGTTATATCTTCAGGGTATCTAAACTGCTTCCTTTCAAAGGTGAAATATTTAAAATAGCTCTTTAAACGCGGACCTTTTTAAAAATTTTCTCTTAGATGGAATGGACACCATTATTGCATTTATTGACCTGGACTTCCTGGGTCGCCTAAACAAATCCTCAGGGGGAGGGTTCCCAAACATGGGACCAGCGCCAATCTTCATGTTTCAAAGATGACAGTTGGTGCCCAGAGTTACAGCTATGAGCCTGAGGTCACACAGTGAGGTGCTTGGCAGGGAGAGTCACAAACTGAAGCAACATCCTCTGTGTCCTTTTAATTGTCCAGTTGTGTTTTATCTGGCCGATGTATCTATTTAAGATGCATCAGTCAAATGGCTCCATGGGCTGTGTTTGCTTTTCAATTGAACAGGTCGAATGGGGGCAGGAGAAAAAAAGAATGCGTGTAGCGTCCAGTACCGGCGACCCTTTGGCTGTGCGGTCCTTAGTATTGCCGACCTGCTGACAGGAGAGACGAAAGATGACCTCATCCTAAAAGTGTACATGTAAGAAGCACGAACGCAGCGGGGCCTGGGGCGGGTGCAGAGGCACATGTGGCTCTTGTGTGGCAGATGCTACTCCATTTCCGTAATGGAGGGGCAAGGGATGGGTTGAGTTTAGGAGCCACTCCTCGAAAACAGTCTGTAAACTCGCTACAAGTGAGCCCACAAATCACCATTCACCAGTCAGAGGAATCACAAAATCAAGACTCCAAGAACCCAGATAGATTATCAACTGGGGAGACCATCTACTTCACAGAGCACCTCCTGTGAATTTAAAAACCTGACCAGTCCTTACCCTCAGAGTGTTAGTTTGTTCTTGGAAAATGGACATAGTTTTTAACATAAACTCATTAGAATTGGGAACAGAAAGCTCAAGTAGATGATTTCTCTTCTCTTTCACATAGTATTAGTTTGCTGGGTCTGCCCAACAAAGTACCGTGAAGACCGAGGCTTAAACAGCAGAAGTTTTTTGTCTCACAGTTCTGGAGGCTGCAAGTCCTAGATCAAGGTGTTGGCAGGGTTGATAACTTCTGAGGGCTAGGAGGGACAAATCTATTCCATGCCTCTCTCTCTTACTTTCTGGTGGCTGCTGGCAGGTTTTGGTGTTCGGTGATGTGTAGCTGCGCTGCCCAATCACTGCCTTCATCTCTGTGTCCACATTTCCCCTTTTTATAAGGACGTATTTACATTGGGTTGGGTCCTACCCTAGTGACCTAATTTTAACTTGATTACCTGTATAAACTCCCTATTTCCAAATAAGATCACATTCTGAGGGCTTAGGACATCAATATTCTTTTTTGAGGGGATAGAGTTCAACTCAGCACTCCACTAAGAAAATCACTTAATGTATCCCAAATCCTGAGTTAGTTGATTTTTTTTTTTAATGCACATGGTTTCAGATCACCCTACCCTGAGCATCTCCCCACACTTTTAGAAATTGAGAGTTGATCTACAGGGATGTCCTCACCCCCTGGGGGTGGGGGTAGGTAGGGCAGTGAGCATGGGGTTTCCTCATTCCTGGTTTGAGGACCAAACTGCTGGCCATATCCATGAATGATTGTGCTTCAGTTTCCGTTCTATCTGTGGAGTTGATATACCCAATGTATGCCAGTAGTTTTCGTAGGTTAATACAAGTGGCCGACTGCCTGTGGGATATAGACTTCAAATTGCTTTTTGACGACTGCTGGAGGGTTTCATGGATTTATCTGTTCTCCACCCAGTGCCCCCAGGACCTATGCTACACATTTGCTAATTAGTTGAGAAAGATTTGTCTGTAGCCTGTGGTTTAGGACCAGAAACTCTGTCTCTTTAAAGAAGGATAAAACATGTGACCTTGATTTTAAACTTGAAAACTTCGGGTGAAACAAGTGGGTAGTAAAGCTCACTAGTCTTTTTATCACATGGCAGCCCTCAATTTTGGCGGCTGGGATTAAATCCTTGATACTTTGAATCTTTGATACCTTTGAATCTTTTCCCAAACCCTCCTGGGGATCATACAATACAATGTATTTGAAATAATTCTAATGCTAATGACCACTATTTACTGTGTGCTTACTATGTGCAGGGAACTGTATTAAGTATTTTCCATGTATCCCGTCACGTTATCCTGATGACATACCCGTGAAGCAGATGCTTTGGCTCTGTGTTCCACATAAGGGGACAGAGAGGCTAGATAATGCCCAAAGTCACCAGGCTTATGAGAGTGGGATCCAGATTTGAAATCAGGACTGTCTGACTCCAGAACTTGAGCTGTCATGTACCGAGCCCTATGCTTTCGGGTGTTATTTCACACCACTGTCTAGTAATGTGATAATGATGCTATTGTGTGGCATTGCTTTTTAAGAAAATAAAATTCTCACAATCACAGTCTCATCATTTCTGAGCAGTCTTTCCAGGTGTGGGTAGCAAGCACTATATTTATCTTACCATTGAGAACTCTGGGGACCGACAGTTGCATGCATCAGCCTTGATTATGCAGCTAGCTCAAGAAGACCCAGGCGTTCCAACTCTGCCTATGAGAGATGCTCACTCTCATAAAAATAAATTGTATTGCTTTTTGTGGTTGTTATTGTCTGTGTTTTTATAAGCATCAAATAAGGCTTTAGGTTATTCTTGCTGGTAGAGAGATCCCCTTAAAAATGCCACATCAGCAAATTATGAATCTGTTGCAGGAGGAATGCTAGCCAATCAAAACACTCACTGTAGATTAAGAAGAAAGTGTGATTATAGTAAAACATTTTTAAGGAAGTGCCTGTTAGAAATAATTTGGAAGAAATCTCTATTTGTTAATGTGACTGAATCCCTAACCCATCTGGGACTTAAATATAGAAGAGTAACAAATACCTCATCTGAGCCTGGAAGATATTTCAGTCACATACTTGAGCTTTGATTTTACTTGGAGTTTTGTAGGTGAAAAGCATGAATTCTGGAGTCACTTAACTAATAGGAAGCAAGCCATCTTTCTTCCTTCCACACTGACCTGAAATAAGAAAACTAGAGACAGGATCTACTCAATGGCAATTTGAGTAGATCGTACAGCTGGACAGGTGGAATGGTTTCATTTCATCTTAATTTCCCCAGCCTTCTAAGATTCATTGTTCTGTTTGGTACCCTATTGTTAAGTGGCTTGAAAATGACCTCTGTCATGTTCATCCTGGAAAAGCCTATGGGGATGAATTAAATAAACATGTAAGCAAATTGTGAGTGTCAGGTACAGACAAAGATCACAAGGAATATAAATCTGTGGAACATTTTGATTGATAGTGTATAGAAGTTTGATATTCAGGACCCTTGGGAGGGAGCATTTGTGGCTATCAAAAAAAATAGTAGTGATTTCTAAGCATATTCAGATGAGGGAGGCTGTCCCCAGCCTAATGGCAGTAAGAAGGGGTAACCAACTTTGACATTTAGGAATCATGGGGAGTTGCCATTCAGAGGGCCATCCATCCATTCACTGATGCAGCTCATGCTCTTTAAGCACCCAGGGTGTTCAAAGTCCTGAGGGGACACACATTTACAGGATCTATTCCTCAAGAACCTTCAAAGTTTTCTAGGTGAGCTACAGCATGCGAACAAATAGGACATAAACTAGGAAGTGACAAGAGCTGAAAGAGCAAGGTAGAGATGGCTGTGAAAGTAAGAAGATGGAACGATGCCTTTTAGCCCAGAAGAAGAAAAGCTGGGGGACTTGAATTACCCTTCCGTGCAAGGGTATTTTTAATCACCCCAATGCAACTTGTGTTAACCTCAGTTGCATTTTACTTGATTTGTTGCACTTTGATGCTAGCCAAATTTAGTTATGTTACAGTGGGTGGAAACTCACTAATGAGAACTAACAGTCATTGAGCATTTACTATATGCCAGGCATTATCCTAAGCCCAAGATTATTCAATTGTTGTATGTTACCCCCATTTCACAGATGAAGAAATCTAGGCATAGGGAGGGTAAATAACTTGCCCAAAGACATAACTCAGTTAATAGTGAGGGTTTGAATCTTAGTCTGCCCTGCCTTCCACTGTGTACATTGTTCCTGAGATTTTGTGGTGAGAGGGACTGTCATCATTTGTGAGTTTATAATAGCCACTTCTGGCTTGAAGTAGGTGGTCATGCATTTACCAGATACGGGCGCCCTGCTCATCATGGGGCAATTATGCTAAAACTGACTGGCTGTTGGGAACTCCACAGGAGATTTAAGGAAGTTCATTATGGTGGTCATTCCAAAAAGAGCAGGGGTACTGTTAAGATCTTTGTTTGATCTCCTCCATCATCCAAGCTTAACAGAGTGTTAATGTTTTCATAGGTGTAACACAGAGAGCGAGTGGTACCAAATCCACGAGAACATCATCAAAAAGCTGAACGCACGTTACAATTTGACAGGCTCCAACGCAGGTGAGTGTGGGGGGCTGGCTGACTCTACCTCCACTTTTCATTTCAGTCCTTTTATTTTATTTATCTTTGTAAGAAGGAAGCAAACTGCCTTTTGTTGATGTCTGCATTTACTTCGTAACTTTAAAAAATGTCCAGTCAACAATCTCGTATGTCTCCCTGTGCTTTGATAGGCTTGTAGCTATAACTCTCTTTAAAAAGTGTATCCTGTTCTGGTTTGAAACAAAGCAGAGTACCTGAATTTGTTTAAAAATACCAAGTCTTGAGGCCTCTTAGTTGTTACCAGTTATTAAAAACCAAATAACAGATAGGGTTGGGTTCCTGACTGTTGTGTGGAATAGGTTTGATGGATGGAAATTGGTCAGTAAGGTCCAAGAAAAACATGCTTCACTGCCTATAGCTGGGAGCATCATTATGCACTGGAGAATAAATATTCAGGTTCATGCATTGAAATTGAATAAGAGGGTAAATGAAACTGCAGTGGCATATGCAGAAAAATGTATGCATGCTTATTAAGGGAACTGAAATATATAGCATTGCAAGTTGTGTATAATATGTGGTACATAGTCTTATCCTAATAAATTCATAGAGTATATTACATAGCATATAGTGACATCTTTAAGTTTGCTCAGTGGAAAAAACTTGGTGAACATTCTTTGTTCCCTGTCCCCGCTTCAAACCATGTGGCAACAAAACAAAGTATGTAGCTATATGCTTTCAGTGATGTCAAAAAACTTCAAATTAGGTAATCTATTATTTGAACTGAATGCATTGTTTTTAAGACTGGCTTTTAAAGTAATTGGGATATAGATATTTGTGTTCTAGTCCAACTTGCCTGGTAATATAGAAGATCACAGTCTAAACTCAGACCACCTTTTTCTCAGACCTGTGCACATCTTGTTAGGCCAAACTGACCCACAAAGAAAAAGTGACTGCAGACAGAAACTTTCTGGTTCAGGGACAGCCCTAAGTGTTCACAAATCACACCTATGGCAGCATTCAGGCTGTAGTGAGTGGTGAGGTCAGTTTTCCCCTTCTTTTCCCAAGAGTTGGGGAGGTAACTTGGGTTTTATCTCATTCACATAATGACATACATCGACCACTAAATAAACAATAGACCTGGAGCCCATGAGGGCAGAGTCCCTAAAGGATCAGGAGGAGATAGTAGAATATATCATGAAGTTCTATACTTCAGAAACTGGTATGTATACTTGTCTTCACTTTTTCTGTGACAAGTTGTGTATGGACCAAATGATTTAATTTAAATGTACCTCACAACGAACAATCCTAAAATTTGTATGGAACCACAAAAGACCCTGAATAGCCAAAGTAATGCTGAAAAAGAAAAGCAAAGCTAGAGGCATCACAATCCCAGACTTCAAGCTACAATACAAAGCTGTAGTCATCAAGACATTATGGTACTGGCACAAAAGCAGACACATAAATCAATGGAATGGAAGAGAAAACCAGGAAGTAGACCCCAACTCTATGGTCAATGAAATCTTTGATATAGCAGGAAAGAATATCCAAGGGAAAAAGATAGTCTCTTCAACAAATGGTGTTGGGAAAACTGGAAAGCAACGTGCAGAAGAATGAAACTGAACCACTCTCTGATGCCATACACAAATATAAATTGAAAACGGATAAAAGACCTAAATATGAGACAGGAAACCATCAAAATCCTAGAGGAGGACACAGGCAGCAACCTCTGTGACCTCTGCTGGAGTAATGTCTTACTAGACACGTCTCCAGAGGCAAGGGAAACAAAAGCAAAAATGAACTATTGAGACCTCACCAAGATAGACAAGCTGCTACACAGTAAAGGAAATAATCAACAAACCTAAAAGGCAGATGGGAGAAGATATTTGCAACTCTGATATCTGATAAAGTGTTGGTATCCAAAATCTATAAAGAACTTATCATACTCAACACCTAAAAAACAAATAATCCAATGAAATGGGCAGAAGACATGAATAGACATTTTTCCAAAGAAGACATCCGGATCCCTAACAGACACATGAAGAGATGCTCAGCATCAAACATCATCAGGGAAATAAAATCAAAACCACAATGAGATACCACCTCACACCTGTCAGAACAGCTAAAATTAACAACACAGGGAACAACAAGTGTTGGCAAGGATGCAGAGAAAGAGGAATCCCCTTATGCTTTTGGTGCGAATGCAGACTGGTGCAGCCACTCTGGAAAACAATATGTAGGTTCCTCAAAAAGTTAAAAATAAAACTACCCTATGACCTAGAAATTGCATTGCTAGGTATATACCCAAAAGATACAAAAATACAGTTTTGAAGGAATACATGTACCTGATATTTACAGCAGTATTATCAATAATAACTATGGAAAGAGCCCAAGTATCCATCAACTGGTGAATGGATAAAGAAGATGTGAAGTGTGTGTATGTGTGTGTGTGCACGCGCGCACACACACACATACGCACACACACATATATATGTATATATATAATGGGATATTATATATATTGGGACATATAATGGGATATTACTCAGCCATCAAAAAGAATGAAATCTTGCCATTTACAAGAACATGAATGGAACTAGAGTGTATTATGCTAAGCAACACATATCAGTCAAAGAAAGACAAATACCATATTTCATTATTGTGTGGAATTTAATAAACAAAACAGATGAGTGCATGAGAAAGCGGAGAGAAGAGAGAGAAACAAAGTACAAGAGACTCTCAACAATAGAGAACAAACTGAGGGTTATTGGACAAGGATGACTGGGGATGGGCTAGATGGGTAATGGTGTATTAAGGAGGGCACTTGTAATGAGCACTGGGTGTTGTAAGTAAGGGATGAATCACTGAATTCTACTCATGAAATCAATATTGCACTGGATGTTAACTAACTAGAATTGAAATAAAAATTCGAAAAAGGAAAAAAAGATGAAAGGCTTTCTAATGAAAAACTGTAAATTAGAGATTATTAAACCCTAGGACATTGTGATAGTTAATTTTGTGTCAACTTGGCTAGGCCATAGTACCTAGATATTTAGTCAAACATTATTCTAGGTGTTTCCTGAAGTTATTTTTAAGTGAAATTAATGTTTAAATTAGCGGACTTTGAACAAAGCATGTTGTCCTCTGTAATGTGGGTGTGCCTTATCCAATCATTTGAAGTTCCTGCTAGAAAAAAGCTGACCTACCCATGGAGGAAGAGGGACTTTTGCCTCCAAACTGCATTCCCACTTGAACTGCAGTATCAACTCTTCCCTCAGTCTCCAGCCTGCCCCTCCTACTGTGCAAATCTCGGACAAGCCAACCTCCTCAATTGCTTGAGCCACTTCTCTCTCTCATCTCCTCTTGGTTCTGTTTCTGTGGCTGATTAAGACATTCACGGTTCCATTTTTTACAAACATCTTTTCTAGTCTTTATGGCTAGATATTCGGGGTAATTTTGGGGGGTGGTGTGTATTGTCACTAGCTGCATACGTATAATTGTGTATTCTTTTATTGCTTTAAAACAATTTGATTAGGACATTTTCATCTTCCTTGTTAATACAAAGTTTTAATAAATGTCATTTAAGCAGCTCCAAACAAGCAAACAAACACTCAGTAAGATTTCAGAGATACCACTTTTTTAAAGTTGGGGCACCTGGGTGGCTCAGTTGGTTGGGCAACTGACTTCGGCTCAGGTCATGATCTCGCAGTTTGTGAGTTCGAGCCCCGCGTCAGGCTCTGTGCTGACAGCTCAGAGCCTGGAACCTTCTTCAGATTCTGTGTCTCTGCTCTCTCTGCCCCTCCCTTGCTCACGCTCTGAGTCTCTCTGTCTCTCAATAATAAATAAACGTTAAAAAAAAAAATTTAAGGTAATCTTGCCAAATTTATTGGTAGACTTCTAGGCAAATCCTAGTTAGTTTTGTTCTAAACCTTTTGGGTTTCATGATACCATGGACTATTTTTTATCATTAAATACCCTGTAGACCTGTGCTATCCAGTTCGTTGGGCACTAGCCACACGTGGCTATTGAGCACTAGATATGAGGCTTATTGCACTGGGATCGATCTGTGCTGTCATTATAAAAATATATACTGGATTTCAAAAACTTCATACTTAAAAAAAACATAAAATATCCCATCAATAATTTTTCCCATCAGTAATTTTATATTGATTACATGTTGAAAGACAACATTGTGGAGACATTGGGTTAAATAAAATACATTAATAAAACTAATTTTGTTTCTTTTTACTTTTTTTTTACCATAGCTACTAGAAAAGTTTTAATATAAATTGGTGGCTCAAATTGTATTTCTATTAGACAGTGCTGTCCTGGACTTGATTTAAATGTTTGTTTTGTTTTGTTTTTTCAGTTCTTTTCATGCCTCACAAACATGATTCATTATGCCTTGCTCCTTTCCTGCTGTGGGTATTTAATGGTACACATTTGTAGCCATTACGTATCTTGTGGTTTCTGCCCACAAGGGAGAGTCCCTCTACTCCTAATTTCCCTTCATTGACCTCCTGTGTGAATAGACACATATGAAACTAGCCCCAGCTTGCAGTTTTTCCCATGGATTGACTTACTGTCCCTGCTGTCACAGATGCAGTCTTGAGTAAGCAGGATGTGTTGATCTGCTCCAGTAGATTTCTTTGCCAACTCCTTATGGACTCCGAACCCTTTCCTCTTTCCAGTGTGCCTTTATGCAGAACAAAATTCCTCAGTTCTTACATTATTTGAAAATATCATTGTCTAGACTCTGA
Organism: Prionailurus viverrinus; assembly: GCF_022837055.1. Lineage (NCBI taxonomy): Eukaryota > Metazoa > Chordata > Mammalia > Carnivora > Felidae > Prionailurus > Prionailurus viverrinus. The sequence continues at coordinate 131,259,712 of NC_062562.1, read as the reverse complement.
TGTGATTCCCAGTTGCCTCTAGGATCATGGTAAAGGTCTCAGTGGTGGGCTTTTATTTATACCTCCAGATAGATTCCTAACATAACTGATTCTGTATCCTATGAGGTCAGGGTTCCACTAAAGCCAAACTGCACATTTCTCTCTGCTTATATATGAGAGTCATTTTATAGAGAGTGTAGCCTTTAAGAGCTTTGCCTCTGGAAATAAGATGCCCTAGGTTTGAATCCCAGTTTTACTGGGATAATAGTAATAGTACCTTCTAAGGGCTTTCAGAGGGATTGAAAGAGAAAACATATGCAAAGCATGTAACACAACACTTGATGCATATATGTATCTGTTCATTGTTAGCTATTATTGTTTTCCCTTTTTGGAGTCATCATTGGGTCACCTTGTTTCATTTTCTCAAAACGGATCCTGATTTGATCTCCTTAATGAAGACTTTGAGAGTAACACAGTTGGATTATTGATAGGTTGGATCATTGAACTGGTCTTTTCCATTTATCTCTGCTGATTTGATTGCTAATATCTCTTCCCAGGTCTTTTAAATTTGTTTTCCTTGTGATAACATAGATTAGCTCTAGGAAGGGCAGCACATCTTTTTCCTTGCAAAGTTCTAGGTGCTTAGACGTGCTCTCCATATTCCACGTGCTTTGTCAATTTTATTGACCTATGGATCACTTACCCTTGCTGGAATCCTGAGTGAGACTACCAGTAAGTGACATCGAAACCACCTTATTCCCTGAATGCTACCTTTTCTCTTTACAACCAACATACTGAAATGAAAAACTACTTGTTGCATCTTTGGAAAGAGTGAAAGAAACCATTGTACTGTAGAGCCCTATGTAAAAGGTTCCAGCCTTGGCAGAATCCATCCTCCATTTTGTTGCCTACTGTAATATGTAGATTGACTTCTACTGTAGAGCCCTGTTTTCCTGTTCTTATGATCACCTTTCCCCATTCTTTTCAGTCTGAGCCCCAGCCAGCTGCCAGTAGCCAGCGTCTGTCTGCCTTCTATTGCTCTGGTCTTGTCACTGAAGTTTCTAGCCTTCAGTCTTGGTGGATCATTGCTTGATGTCACCTTGGTCTATTCCCCTTCTTGTAGAAAGACAATTATGAGAAGAGAGGTATTCAGGAGCTGTTTGGCTTTATTATTGGAAGGAAGGCTCTCTAATGACTTCCTTAAACATAGTGGAGGAAGCAAGGCTATACAAAATTGAAATTGGAGGGGCGCCTGGGTGGCGCAGTCGGTTAAGTGCCCGACTTCAGCCAGGTCACGATCTCGCGGTCCGGGAGTTCGAGCCCCGCGTCGGGCTCTGGGCTGATGGCTCAGAGCCTGGAGCCTGTTTCCAATTCTGTGTCTCCCTCTCTCTCTGCCCCTCCCCCGTTCATGCTCTGTCTCTCTCTGTCCCAAAAATAAATAAACGTTGAAAAAAAATTTTTTTTTTTAAAAAATTGAAATTGGAGATTGGGATGCCTAACATTCAAACTATCCCAGTGGGTTGATATATTGACTTCCATTGTTTTCTCCTCTGACTATGGGATTGGGGATTGAATGGAAGCAGTACAGTCAGAGGTTTTCAAGAGAACTGATTTTATTCAACAAAGTATGGGTTTTTTTTCCTGCTTTCCTCCCACTATTTCTTGGTTATTGGTACTTAAAAGAGAAAAAAGAATAACATTGAAATTAGTTTTGGAAGCACATTCTACCACCTAATTTCCAGGTCCTTTATGCTTCATTGATGTCTTCCTATCTCTTAGAATTGTAATCTTGTCTATTTAATAAATAAAGGGATTTGTCTAGTTAACTGACTCCACCCCCCACCCTCCCCCCTGCCCCTTACCTAAAACTTACCTTGCAAAGGTACATTAACCACTATCTTTGTTGAGTTTCGAAACTGAGAGAAAATTGGAAGAGATCCATTTAACTTTAAGGAGAAAAAAAAAAAAAATCTATGGTTAGGTTTAGTTAGCTTGAGTAATTTGAAATTTCCAAAATTGTGCTCTGTGGGAATTTTAAAATCCAAAAGTAATATTGTAAGAATTTGAAATTCTAAAAATAGTCATGAAAATGAGCCTGGTTTTGGTTTGCTGAGCAAATGGTTATTATAAATGTCACCTCCGATAGATGTTAGCAATTGAATCCTAGGAATGTGAACTAAGACTGAGCCACTGTGATTTACTGAGGCAAATTCAGTTCTGTGACTTGAAGTAAATTGTGTAAAAATCATTGGCTCTGGTTCAATGTGTCCTGAGAGAAACGTCAAAATCTTTTCATATTATCTGAGTATTTATGAAATCCTATTTCCTATAGTTTGCACATGTAGTTTACAACTAGAAGAAATCATATTGACTAATCAGGTCACTTTCTGCAGTCTTTTTTTTTCTTTTTTGCCTTAGCAAGATGAGCATCCGTGGTTGCATTCCTGCCAATTGTACGTTGTAACCCCAACAGCAGATTAAAAGGAATTACCTAGATGAGGAGCCCATCTAGAGGCTCTGGATGGAGGGAGTGCAGTTTAATTCTGTGCAGGAAGTAAACATTGTTCTTTGTTTGGCTAAAGTGAAAAGAGACTTTTGACAGTTAGATTGCATTTTTGGGGTTGAGCATCCTCCCCTTACAGAGCAATGCAGCCATTTAACTCCATATTATTGAAGTATAATTCTCGAGAACTCTATTGATGCTTCTGAATTTTGAACACTGCATTTAGAAAATTTGCTTTCTAATATTGCTAAAAGAAGCTGGTACTTACTAGCATCATTGTTTGGCTGGAAATGCAGTATGTGACCTTTTTCTGCACCTTTGAAATTCCCTAATTGTTAAACCATGCTCTCTTTTTTATTCTAAAGTGTTTTTTTTTTAATTTTCAACTACATTTACTTCCAGAAAAGTTACATGATTAGTACAAAACATTCCTATTTCTCAAAGTTAGCATTTTACTACATTTGCTTTATCCTTCACTTCCTCACAGTCACTCATTCTCTTTCTCTCTTTCTAGTTATTTAGTATTACTGAATTGGTATAATCCCTAAGGTTGCTTCAGTGCCTTTAATGTTTATAAATATGTGTGTGTACATACACAGTATACATACAAAACACACAAATATATATACATATATCATACACACAACACATACATTTTTCCCCCTGAACTGTTTGAGAACAAAGTATAGGCATGATTCCTCTCTACCTCTGCTTACTGTATGACATGGGACCATAACTAAAATACAATGATCAAATAAGGAAATTAACATTGATGTAACGTGCTTATCTATAGGTCTTACTCATATTTTGGCAGTTTTTTGATGGCCTTTATAACAAAAGAAACCCAGGCTGTACTGCACGCGTTTGTGCTAGCTTTTCAGTTTAATCTAAACTTTAAACCATTTACACTTTAAACCATTCTCTTTGAATGACCGTGAAGAAAAAAAAAAAAAAGCTCAAAATATGGTATTAAATGATGCTCTAAGATGTTTTTAGGAGCAGCTGGGTAGTTCAGTCAGTTTAGTGTTCGACTCTTGATTTCGGCTCAGGTCATGATCTCGTGGTCGTGTGGTTGAGCTGCGTGTCTGTCAGCACAGAGCCTGCTTGGGGTTCTCTCTCTCCCTCTTTTTTGCCCCTTCCCAAGATGCTTTCTCTCTCTCTCTCTCTCGCTCCCTCTCAAAATAAATAAATTAAAAAAATACATTTTTAATGCTTCATGCTATATTTAAGAAAAACAAAGTATAAACTAATAGAAGTACTGATTAGAGCTTGATTTTATTCTCTAAATTACCTGTATTTTGCTAACTTAGATATAATCACTAGCAATATTGTTAGGAAAACTTGCTATTTAGAAAAAATTTGCAGTTTATAAAGGCAAGTATTTGAATAAATTAAAAAATCAAAAGTTATACTCAAATATGAGTATGCATAAGTATACATTTAAACAAAAAATTTTTTAATGTTTACTTATTTTTGAGAGAGAAAGGGAGTGTGAGTGGGGGAGGGTCAGAGAAAGGGGAAGACACAGAGTCTGAAGCAGGCTCCAAGCTCCAAGCTGTCAGCACAGACTCCATTGCAGGCTTGCAAACCACGAGATCATGACCTGAGCTGAAGTCAGATGCTTAACTGACTGAGACACCTAGGTACCCCGAGTATACACTTTTAAAAAGTAGCTTTCAGCCACTGGCTTATTATGTGCTTCATGTTTTGAAAAAAAAAAAATTACAATAATAATAATTATTGCATAATAGTAAAAAACAAACCACTTTTCCACCTTAACCGAATCCTCAGTATATACCATTGAAATATTGATATCCAAAAATCATAAAATAAGGATGGAAATTTCAAGGTGAAAATTTTCCAATGTTAAGAAGGAAATGTGAATTCTCTCTGAATGGTCTCATCCATTCCTATAATTACAGCTTCCAGTATATGCCAGTGGGCCATTCTCCATCCCTCATTTTTGGTCAGTAATTTTCTTTTCTGGATAAAACTCAATGAAAATAAAAAATTTCAGACATCTCTTAAGTGTTTTAGGTTGATTTTCGATAACTTATTATGTATTCCTTTAGTCTTATTTTTGCTATAACTGTGAGCAGTGGGCTAACCACTTCTTTAAAGAAGACATTTGGGGCGCCTGGGTGGCGCAGTCGGTTAAGCGTCCGACTTCAGCCAGGTCACGATCTCGCGGCCCGGGAGTTCGAGCCCCGCGTCAGGCTCTGGGCTGATGGCTCAGAGCCTGGAGCCTGTTTCCGATTCTGTGTCTCCCCCTCTCTCTGCCCCTCCCCCGTTCATGCTCTGTCTCTCTCTGTCCCAAAAATAAATAAACGTTGAAAAAAAAAAAAAAATTAAAAAAAAAAAAAAAAAAAGAAGACATTGAAGTCTTCCCAAAACCAGAAATAGCATATCTGTGGGCTAGCAATTATAAGTACAAGAGTATTTGCACATACTTATCCCACTTACATGTTAGAACACAGGCCCCCCAATGGACAGGGTTACCAATTCAGAGATCACAGGGAGCTGATTTTCAGAAGGTGAGCCTATAGTCAAACCCTTTGATTATCCTCAATGGTGTCAAAGTTGCATCATCTGAGAGTTAAGTTGATTTAAAGAAATAGCAATAGGCACATTCACAAACTGAATAATACTGATTAAAAGTCAGAAGTAGAGGTGTGACTATTAAGAGAGAAGAGTGATTTTCTTTTACTTTATCTTTTTCTTTTCTTTTCTTTCTCTTTCTTTCTTTCTTTCTTTCTTTCTTTCTTTCTTTCTTTCTTTCACTTTAAGTTAGCTTTGAAAGTACATCTGAAAGAATAGATACATCCTCAAATTTGAGCCTTGGCAGTGTTAATGGTACCTTTTCTAGATTTTCAAGATGGCAGTGTTAACTGACAGTTGTCCTTTGGGTAATCTGGTTCTGCTGGCAGAGGATTGAAGCAGCTAGGCCCCTCCATCATGTAATTAATGATTCAGTAGACTTCTAGTGCTGTCACACGCCCATTTTATTTCTTTCTCTAATCTGGCTCATTTTGACGCTCTAGTGTCTTCCTAGTGCTTCTGGCTTTTGCTCCATCGACTCATTTTCCAACAGTGCTATCTCACTTGACAGCACTCTTACTAGATATTTGGCTTCCTTTCTTTCCTCTACTCCAGAGACCGTGAGATAGATCCTGTCTCTGACCTCTCTGTGTGAATACCTCGCTTGATCCCACCAGGATTTTATTACTTGCTGCAGCCAGGATCTACTCCTGGAAATTCTCTCTGGCTTTGAGTTGGACCCACATTAGATAAATGCCTGTAGTGTATTTATTTTAAAAGCCAATTATCTTACCTCATAGACCCCACATATAATATCCTAATACTCAAAGCAAAACTCTGATGATAGATTTTGTAAATCAAGCACATGAGAGGGAATAGAAGTAAAAATTCTTGCTCTGATAATAATGAGGTCTGAAATATTTCATAAATAAGCAGATTTGACTGAAGATGATTTTATGACAGAATCTAATAATACTCTCTTTTGCAAGTTTTGCTGCTACCTCATGATGGTTGTGATTTGGTAGTTCACGTTTAGAAGTCCTAGCAATTATGTTTTACCCTTAGCCCCTACCTCCCAAACACAAAGGATGAAAATACTGTCAAGAAATAGTGTCTTTAGAGTTTTGCTACAGAAGAGCAGCATGAGGAGCTGCATAGACCCACCCCAAACTGAAACAGCTGCACTGGTAAGGATCATATATTTAAAGAGTGCTAAAATCAGAACATTTTTCTAAGAGCATACAGCATGTAAAGAGATACTTATTCAAGAGTCCTACTAAATCTTGATAAGAACAGAGAGAGTTGGTGACCCTGTGCCACTACCCACTTCCTCCTTTCCACCTGCCCCTGCTCAGCATGATGGAAGTTCTCCTCCAGGCACATGTGGCTGAGAAGATGGGGCTGCTTCTTCCCTGAGCTCTCAGTCAAGGGATACAGTGTCTGATTGAAGGGTGATGGCTCCTTGCATTTTTCAACTCCCTTAGCTCTGAGATGCTGAGGCTAAATTTCCAGCCAAAGTGGCTGAGAGCTAGGGGGCCTCCCTTCTACCCAGCCCCCATTCATAGGGCAGTGGCTCTGCCTGAGGTACAACAGGCCAGGAATATTGGGGCAGCAGTTGCCCTTGCCCAGCTTGCTCATTGGATGGAGGTGCTGCATGAAGAGAGGCAAGTTGAGAAAATCGGAGTTACTGCCCCAGTAAACTTGAACCTTGCCCATTGAACCTTGTCCATGAAGCAAGAGTGTGACTCTAAAGAATAGACTACTGTACCCACCTCCAACTCTGGAATAAGGGGTCAAAGATTTAGCCTAGGGAGAGAGGCAGCCCATAAGGAGAGAAAATTCAGAAGCTCTTCTGTAAGGAAATGACTTTATTTGAAACAGAGTATTCAGGAATTTAAGCCTGTGGGAATTCTTGAGAATTCAAGAAAAAAATGTAGATTTTAGAAAAGGGTGGGAGTTTTTTTTTGAAAAAAAAAAAAAGAATGAAGAAAAATGAACAGAACCTTAGAAAAATATACCATCAGTGCATCAACATAAAAAAAAATGGGGATACCAGGAAAGAAGAGAGAGAGAAAGGAGGAAGAAAAGTATTGGGAGATATACTGGCAGAAAACTTCCCAGATTTGATGAAAAATATTTATTTGTACATCTAGGGAGCTCATTGACTTCAAGTATGATAAGTAGGAGGAGATCCACACCCAAATATATCATAGTAAAAATGCTGAAAGCCAATGACAGAATTCTTGAAAGCAGCAAGAGAAAAACTACTCATCATATACAGGGGAACCCCCAGGAGATTACTACCTGATTTCTCATAAAATACAGTGGAGGTCAGAAGGCAGTGATAAGATATTAAAAGTGCTGAAAGTTTTTTAAAAAACAAAGAAGTCCACCAGAGTGTCAATCAGGAATCTTATACCCAGCAAAACTACCTTTCAAAACTGTAGGCAAAATAATGACATTCCAAGACAAAAATAAGTTTTTGCTAACAAATGTGCTTTGTAAGAAATACTGAAGTTCTTCAGGCTGAAAGCAAGTGACCCAGACCATGATCCAAATCCTCATGAAAAATAAAAAACACTGCTGAAGGTTAATTATGCATTTATAAAAGACAGTATTGATGACTGTTTATCCTTTCTTTTCTTTTTTTAAAAACTCACAGCAATTTTTTTTAAGTTTATTTATTTATTTATTCATTTATTTTGTGAGAGAGAGAGAGCATGAGCAGGGTACGGATGGAGAGAGAGAGAGCGAGCAAGCCAGTGAATCCTAAACAAGCTCTGAGCCATCAGCATAGAGCCCAACACAGGGCTCAAACTCATGAACTGTGAGATCATGAGCTGAGCCAAAATCAAGAGTCAGATCCTTAACCAACTGAGCCACCCAGGAACCTCTTTCCTGCTTTACTCCTTTCTTTTTTTAGCTAAACTTCCCAACCCAGTACACAGCCCCATTTTCTATAGTTTCTCAGGTCAGATACTCAGGAGTCTACCATGATTCCTTATTTTCCCTCATTCCCTCACATGTAATATACCATAAAGACATGCATTCTTTTATGGCAACATATAGCTTCTTTATCACTTTTTCCATCTTGGTTGCAACCATATCAGCATGACCCTCCATTATTTCTTGCCTTCATATCTGTAATGGCCTTCAGTTGTGCTTTTTACCTTCCCAGCCCCATTTTCCAAAGAACACTAAGAAAACTTTCTTAAAACACAAATTCTCCAGTGACTTCTTGTTGCATTTAGAATAACAATAATTAATTATGGCCTCCAGGACTACTGCTTATTTTTCTGGCTTCCCCTGTGCTATTAGGAATTTCCCCATCTTCACGTATGTCTGTCTGTACACCATTGTCTACTTGTATTCATCACTTGCGTCTATGTCAGATCTCCAATAATTGAATATTGTACATGATAGACAGATTTGCCCCCAAGGCCTCCATAGGCCTTCATCATTCAAATATCCAGAAGTTTTACAATACTTGGCTTAAACTAGTGGTAAGTGGGCGTGCCTTTTGAAAGGAATATCGTCTTTGTGTATGGCACTTAGGGAATGTTGAACATTTTTTTGATGGAAGGTAATTTGTTGATATTCATGGTAGGGAGGAACAAGAACAGAAACAGTGATGTTGTGTAATAATAGTCGGGGCATTGGTAACAGCAGCCAACATTGTTGAGCATGTTCTTTGTGCCAGGTATCACCCAAAGTATTTTATGGAGGTGGTATCACTATTAACTTGATTTTACAGATGTGGAAACCAAAGCACAGAGAAGTTAACATTTGACAGAGTCATGAAGCTCTATGATATATTTCTTAACTTTCACACTTAATCATAACATGTATTTATCAAATGTATTTGTCATTTTTCATTTTTGCTTTGCTGTAAATTCACAGCTACAAGTTATTTGGTTCATTGGTGGCAAATGGCTGATATAGTCTAAAATTAATTTTGCCTGCTACTTACAAATCATGCTGTGCTTGGCATTTTTATATAAAAGTGCAGAATTTCATGAATTTAAAAGGAACCATCTTAAGGATTGAGTTAACTTCAATTCCTGTGAAATTAGAGCTACCAAATAATCAACCACATTTGATTCTACAGAAAGTAAGTCTTTCTTTCCTACACTACTGCTCTGTATGCTGAGCATGAGAAATAGGTTATTTTGTGACAGACTCTAGATTAATTAATTTCTATGCCTTTGTTTAAAATTAGATATCATATCATTATAATTGGCTCTTAAACATCTAGGAAGATAAAAATGTTCAGTTTAATGATCGCTTCTTTTAATAAGAGGAACAGTTCTCCCTTACCAATTTCATTTTTGGTATGTATATTAAGGACTGGAAAAAAGTGATTGTAAAACATTATTTATATATTTTGTAAAATTAAAAATATAACCTAATTCTTCAGCTTATTGGTTGTCATAAATTCCTGTTTGTTTTTTTTAATCTTCCCTGAACTTTCAAATTCCCTCAGTAATTTTTCCTTATTTTAATATTGCTAGCATATGCTTAGCCCATTCTGCTTTATGTTTTATTTATATGTGCATGTTTTATGTTCAGTATCATATATATCCTTATATCCCACCTTCCACCTTCCTCTCAAACTGGAAGTTCTCTCCATACCCAAAGTGGGCAGGTTGAATTGTGGTTGGAATAAAATAGTGTACAAATAAAATTTTATTTTATTATTATTTTTTTTTCCAACGTTTTTTATTTATTTTTGGGACAGAGAGAGACAGAGCATGAACGGGGGAGGGGCAGAGAGAGAGGGAGACACAGAATCGGAAACAGGCTCCAGGCTCTGAGCCATCAGCCCAGAGCCCGACGCGGGGCTCGAACTCACGGACCGCGAGATCGTGACCTGGCTGAAGTCGGACGCTTAACCGACTGCGCCACCCAGGCGCCCCTAAAATTTTATTTTTTAATGTAATTAAAAAATTTTTATTTGAGTATAATCGGTATACAGTGTTACATTAGTTTCCAGTGCACAGCACATAAAATTTTAGAAGTGGCCCCAGCTCCAGAGATAGCAAGTAAGATGAGGCTAGAGAAGTTGGCTAACTAGGAAAAGAAGAGAAAGAAAAATACAGCTCTGTGAACATACCCTGTGTCATAAATGACCACTCCTGAAAGGATAGGGCTAATCCTCAGGATTAGCCCAATTTCTAATTGGAATGGGTGAATATTTGATGAGTCTCTCCCTTGTAGTGATGAGTAGTTTCTTCATCTTAGTGCATTATTTCTTATTGTTCTGGTGACTCCATCCTGTTGATTTTTGTCATGATAATTAAGGGCCACAATAAAAATAGGATCTAGAGTTTCCTTGACTGAAAAATAATTAGTATTGCAAAAGCTCTTTGTGTGTTAGCCCTTTTGGATTCTTGCTATATCATGTTTTTTCTTTGTCTTATTGAAAGTATACCCACGCTTGAATGTTTCATGTTGACTGTTGTGGGTATTTTTTTTCTTTTTAATTTTTTTTTATGGAAACTGAGTTGGTGATTTAGGAAGAGCCAAGTACATTATGGTGAAGCCCTCAGTTCATTTGGCCTTTCCAATTCTTGACTATCAGTGAGCTCTTTAGTCTGAAGAAATTGAGTCACCTCAAAATGATAGTACCTTCCCCTCTCCTCCAAATTGGTTTCACTGGGCAAGACAAATGAAATCATTACACCTTGGCCTTTAATCTATAACTACTAAACCTCCAGAATGAAAACTGCCATACCTTCTAACCAAATTTTAGGATGTGTTCAACTCTTAAATGCAAGGTTTTCCTTCTCCCTCATAGTATTTGGTCTGTTTTCCTCTATTATTTTCTCATTCCCTTCCCTTATCTACTAGCTGGCTCCTCTCTGTTTTCCCCTGAATGGGTCCGCTCTACCCTTTTGCGTTCCTCTCATCTCTGTAGCGCCTACTGATTAGAGTATATTTATGTATTTCTCTTTTCGTATTTATATCTATGTTCTTCCCTAACACATATTGTTTTTCTATCTTGGATTTTATTTTCTTTGTTTTTTGGGTTTTGTTTTTTTGTTGTTTTTTTTTTTTTTTGCTTTTTTTTTTTTAACCCATCTTGGATTTTCTTAAGCATTATCTCTGACTGAATGCTTTTCTTCTTTCATTGTTTTATCTTCTGTTAAGTATTGTTTATGTTAAAAAAAAAAATAAAAGAAAAATCACTGTTGGTTAAATGAATTCTGGCTCCAGTAGGGCAAAACCAGAATCCTAGTCACTTTCTTTCTTCTAGCCCCTACGCTGAATAGCATGATGTCTTTGCTTCTCATTTCCCTTCAGATTTTTTCTTACTTTACACATTATGTTGCCAGTGTCTCTGATTAGATCCTTTGATGAGAAGTCCTAGTAAATTGATCTTCACTTGCAAAAAATCGTAGGACCTCAAGAATTTTCTTAAGTCCATCTGACTCTCTGTGTGAAAGCATAGCTTATAGTACCCCAGATTTGAAGTGTTCTCCCCAGCATGAGGAACTGTTCTTAGGTACCATGTCTGGCATGCACTGCCCTTCTACATATATCAGCTTCTGATGATGTTAATGGTGATGGTGTGGGTGAGTATTTTGGAGGCAAAAGGACAGAAGTGGGAAGAGAACAGAAACACCAGTAATGAGGTGGGGGTAGTGGGAGAGTGTGAGTCAGGAAGAAATAGCTGCTGGGACAGATGGATTACAACACATGTTAGTTTGTTTTCATTTTCCTGCCTTTGGGTTTTAAAAGGAGCCAATAGCACCACATAAAAGTATCCCAAAGCTATACAAACTGTGTCGCCATCAAACCATCCAGACCAGTTATTCCCCCCTCCTTCATTCCTTGTGATTATCGAGGGACAGACGCTCCTCCATTCTGTTGCCTTCAGTCTCCCAACTCAGATGGAGTGGGGCGGGGAGGGTGATAAAGGATAGATAGGTAAAAATGGCTTGAAGATTTAGTTAAAGTTCCTGAGTACCTGCCACATTTAACCAAATTCTGACAACTCTCTGACACATTCTCTTAGACCCACACACCAGAAAGTGTGAGGACATAATGATGCAGTACTGTCCTGCCATTCATCTCTTAAATCTTTGCCCCTTGGGTATACCTCATCAGACTGGAACCCCAGGGAAGGCTCCATCTTCTCTATGAGCCTATTTTTTTTTAAACAAAATTTCCTGATGTTTTAACCACTTTATGGAAAACCAAGCAAACAAACTAACAAAACACTTCTTCTGTTGTTCTTACTGTTGAAGGAGAATGAAAGGAAAATCCTAATGTAGATATGTGGTAAATAAGCTTTGCATTTCTTTTTGATTCCAGCATGAATGTTGTCATGCTTATGGTTCATGTTTGTGAGAGCATTGTAGTACTGTAAATGATGAATGGGGAATGGTAACTTGCACATGGTAAGTAATGATATAGGTAGAGAATCTTTGGAGTATAGATTTATCATCCTCTTAACTCCACCATCCAGATTCATTTTAAAATTGTGTGCAGGTTAATTATGACTGGAAGTTTTAAAAATAAGTCCCCTTTGATTGGCTTCATTTTCTATCACTAATGTAAGTAAGGAACCCCCTTTTCTTTCTTTTCTTTCCTTTCCTTTCCTTTCCTTTCCTTCCCTTTCCTTTCCTTTCCTTTCCTTTCCTTCTTTATTTGTCTTTCTTATTTAAAATAATAGAAAAACAGTAGGGAATTAAAAAACAGAGAAGTAGCATCTCAGAAATATACAAACATATTCACAAAAATACAGCATCAATTTCCTTTCTGTACTTCTTGCCTGGGAGTTGGGGGAATAAGTTACGAGAAATGTGTCATTCATCTTTTATATATCCCACTGTAGTAATGTCACTGTAATTGGCTTTTTTTTTTTTAAAGATAATTTTACTACTTTACTGACTAAATGCCTTTTTGTTTGTGGCCTGCATCCTGCTAAATTCTTCTCAGTAGAAAATAATGCCATTATGAGTTTCTAATGTGTATAGTATTAATATAATCTTACTTTCATTATAATAACCTTTGTTACTTAAGTTTTAAGAAAGTCTCTGAATATCCTTAAAATCCTTGAATTATTGTATGACTTTAGATTTGTGTACACCTTAATGATATTGTTAACTTCATAGGTTTTATAGAGTTAAAAGAAATTAGAATTCCCATTTTGAGATCAGTGTCCTCTAGGGCTAGGTAGCAGTCATCAGTTGCTGGCATGAGTATCGGAGTGGGGTCATTTCATCTGGTGGGGGGCTGGAAAAGAGGGTGTAGGAGCCAGAAGTCACACTTCTTAATGTTATGTTCAAATTTTTTCCAGTTGCTATGAACCTTTTTAAACAGGGGAAAAGGGAAAACCCAAATAGTCAAGTTGGAAAAGTGTTCTCTAGAAATTACTCCTATAGATTCTGTTGATTTTGTCTGAATATTAACCTTTTGTTTTAACAATGCCTTCATAGTTGTGGGCTTGTTGAAGCAAGCTCAGATTTCCATTCATGCTATTTCTGTCCTTCTATTTTTTACTCTGTTATCTCTCATTTATTTTAGGTTTAGCAGTTTCCCTACAGCTATTGCATGGAGACATTGAACAAATCAGAAGAGAATACTCATCAGTATTTTCTCATGGAGTGTCTATAACGAGAAAGTTGGGTTTTTCTAATATTATTATGCCTGGTAAGTGATGTGGGATGGACCGAGGGTTGACATATGGGTGTTATGTCTGTTTTTGACACTTGAGAAATTTTTCAAATTTGTCAGTTTCAAAGAGTTCAAATGGACCATGCTAAAGAAGGAAATGAGGTGTATGATAATAAATAAGCAAAAGTTTTTAAAAATATCTTGACATTTTTATTAGCGTGGGTAACTTGTAGGGCCATGTTGCATTCTTTATGACCATGATAAGAAGGAAAACTGAAATAGTATCCAGAAAATACTTCCTTTGGTAGAAAATGTTAGTGAAGTCACTAAGGGGAAGTCCTTACAGGTTTTGATAAGAATAATTATTGGGCAGCAGCTTCACCTTCCTAAAGGATTTTTCTACCCAAGATATATATATGTAAATCAGCAGCCATATACAAATACCAAATTTTTTCGCCACCTTTCCTAGTTCTCTTTGAGATGTATTTTTCAGGTCTCTTTTAGCAATGTAAAAGGACAAAAAAAAGTGGGGGGGGGAGGGTTCATTTCTACGTGGATAGGTAGCAGTTAATGAGAATCACACTATCCAAGTAAATGCCAGATAGTAGTATTTCTCAGTGCCCCTGATCCCACCCTCCACAACCAAGAGAAAAGTAGACCAAATGAAATAATCTCAAACTGTTGACAGTATTTTTAGAAATTATATCCTGTAAATCTCTGTTTAAATCCCACGTGTGGAGACAAGTGCAGGAAGTTGCATCTGACAGGGCCTTTGGCACAGCTGTAAGAGGGCTGCTAGGACTGCCGTGGATAAAGACCTAATGTGATAGAGAAAGTGCCTGGCATTGCCCTGTTGCAGCATCTTGTGATGTCTCTGTGCAAACCTGTTCCTGCGGGGAAGGCTAACAGAGAGCCTGGAAAGTTTCCTGAGGTGACCTGACCTGGCTTAAGGACCCGTTCTGCTTGAGCATCTCATGCTACTCTTGTTGAAAATGACTGTGTATATAGAACTGTTGACTTGGTGGCCTGTGATTCAGTGGCTCCTGCACCCCTTCATTATTTCCTTCAGTTGCTATAAATAACTGGTATTTTCCTTTGTAACAAAAAAAGAAAAAAATTCATGCCACTGGGAAGCAAATTGATGGGCAAATCTAATATAAAAAACATTTTCAGACAGAATGCAGACAGCTGCTGGAAGAATTCCTCAGCTTGGTCTCTGGGCAGTATCATTGAGAAGTGGAAAAATATAAAGCAACATGACACTTCACCAGCTGAATAATTGTCTGGGATGTGCTGTGCTCATGCCGCCTTTGTCTGGCTTTAATGATGGAAATGAACTTTCTCTGGAATAAGGCTCGCTCCTGTCCCTTTGCTGTACTACATTATAGCGGCATTGGTCCCCCTGCCCAGGGGATCAGTCCTCTTGGACACAAGTCCGCATGCCAGCGATGCCAAGAGATGATGTTTAAAGCACCTGCTTCTTTTTCTTTTCTCCTTTTTCTTGGGTGGCTGCTTAATCTTCCAAATTCGATGAAGAAGGGAGAGGTGTGTATATTTACACAAACAGCTGAAAGCAGCTTTAAAACTGAGTGGAATTTTTTTTTTCACATTGCCAAACATGTGTTCATTGTTTTGTTCCCCTTTGTTATTTTCAGAATGTTGACTTGTCAGTTAATTCTCACTGGTGGCTCTAATGAAAACTTGAGCTGAATTCTTCAATGAGACAATGTAGGAGAACAACATTTCTAATGTCAATGTTGCACTGACAGTCTGCTGGCATGATTTTTTTTTTCTTTTCATTGTCTAGACTCATCTTTCAGAATTGATTTGTGTTCTGCTAGGGGTCAGGACAGGTGAGGCCCATGCTTATCCCCACAGGACAAGGTCATCAACATAGTCGCTGCCTCTCTACAGAAGGAGTTATCTGAGGTCTTGACACTGATGGGAGCATACACAAAACTTCTGCTGAGGATCATAGGATGTAATCAGTGCCAGACTCTTTTTGGAACGGGGAAAACACAGAAGCAGAAACTCTCCCCTTGGTCTGGCTATTGTAGGGGCACGTCTCTAAGATGTCACCTAGTGTGAAGAGGTGATCTGGCCATGTGCTTTCAAGCTGCATGACCCTTCCCTGTTGTTAAGCGTTGGCCATCCAGCACTTTGTTTCTTAGGGTGTCCAGTTTTCAAAGAATATAAGTCACTTTCTTTGAAGCTCCATTACTGCTATGTACAAACCAAATAATTCTGCAGAAAGTTCCATGGTCTGGTCTCTGGGCCCATGATGGGGAGAGCAGCAAAAATATTTCAATCAGTGCTCTCCAGTAGAAATGTAATTAGAGAGCCATAAATGCAATTTTAACTTTTCTAGTAGCCACTTTCAAAAGAGTAGGAGCAAAGAGTTGAAATTAATTTTAATAATATGTTTTATTTAACCCACCACATCCAAAATATTATCATTTCAATAGGTAATTCATATAAAAAATTTTTAATGAGTTATTTCACACTCTCTTTTTTACCCTCCATCCCTGAAGGCTGGTGAATATTGTACATTTATAGCACATTTATTTCCAGCCAAGTCACATTTCAAGTACTCAGCTGCCACATGTGGCAGTGGTTACAGTATTGGACAGCCTGCCTCTAAATGTCTTAACAGACTGTGCAGAGTAGGACCTGGGCCACTGCTGAATATCGGGAAGGACTAAGTTTCCATCCACCAGACATTTTGGAGCAAAGCTAGCTGATGTGTCAGGAATGTCATGGAAGGTCAAGCTGTGCCTCCCCCAGCCTGAAGGCCCATTCTGACTGAGTTTATGGTTCTTTTAGGCAACATGATCATTGCTTTCATCATTGCCTCGTGACTTTGTCTTCCCCATTTGTGCATTGTTCCCTTGGAAACTTGTTCTCATGTATCAACTGATTAAGCTGTCATTGTTTGTTAGGGTAAATTCAGTCTTCGTAGGAGATCTTTGAAGCTTCTAACCCTGAAAGGAATTGAGTAAAAGTTGTGGAGTGATGAGAAAGGGAGAGGTTGAAATTTGGAAGGTAGAGGCTCACTTTGAAAACAATTAGCAGAACCCAGGTTTCAAATGGCTGCCAGTGGTAGTAGCTTTGATCTTCATCTCAAGATTTATTTAAGTTTATTTTTCAAGTGTCATTCAGAGTAAGCCTCCTTTTTCTTTGGGTGTTAGGTGATAGATCACATAAGTCAAATTTCTATTTGGTCAAAGCTGACTAGATAACGATTTGCACACTGGGGTAAGAGGAATGTTGTGCATATGTTTGCCTCGTGTTTAAGGGGATATGAAGTTCTGTTCTTTCAAGTATAAATGTTATTCTTTATCACTTACTGACAGAGACATATCAGTAGATGGGACTGCCTGAGATAAGCCTTCTTTTGGCAAAAGCAGGTGGGAACCAGTGTGATATAATTTGAACTTCCTTAAAAATACATCCTAAATCTAACCAAAGCTCACCACCCCTCACTCCAAGTCACTGGACCTCCACGCATGTAACCACTTGCCTGAGACCTGAACCCCATGATCATGCTAGAGGAGGGGGTTGTGGACTTTCAACCAATGAATTCCACGGCAATGCAAGAGGTGGAGGTTAAGGATCATCCGGGTTATACTGAGGTGGGATTCCAGCCCCAAATCAGAATGGTGGAGGAGCTGGCACCTCCAAAAGTTTGAGGCTTACGGGCCCCATTACACAAGGGTGTAGGACTTTCCCCAGCTGGCCCTACCAGATATCCTTGTCCTAGAATATCGTGGGCATCAGGGAACCACAGCCCATCTCTACTCCTGTCTTTATGCAACACTGTTCTGGCAAGACTATCATGGATGCTATAATAGCATTTGCCATTATTTTCTTAGTAGTCAGCAAAAATTGAAAAGCTACCCCCCAAAAAAGTTCAATACCTCATAATACTCTCCTAAAATAAGGCAAAAAAAAAATGAGAATGACACAAAAAGGAGAAAAAAAACATTGATAGGTTTCACCGAAGATGCACCATATGTGAGAAATCCAAAGTTCAGTTTTCAGCCCATCCATAAATTTTCCCTTTCTGTTGTCTGCTTTGATTTTCAGTTACCTGGGTTCCTGTCCTGTCCTTGCCCTCACCCGTGAAGATATCATTAAGTGATAGAATCTTGGGTATAGTTGGCATACATAATACATGGTAATACATAATACAATATGTATGAGTTTTTTATAGCTGCTCTTACAAATCTCCACAAGAGGGGTGGCTTAAAACACCACAAAAGTCTTATCTTGCAGTTATGGAGATCAGAAGTACGCACAGGTCTGGCTGGGCTAGAATCCAGGTCTTTCGGCAGGGCCGCATTTCTTCTGATGGCTGTAAGGGAGAATTCATTTCCTTGCCTTCTCCAGCTTCCAGAGATTGCTTGCACTCCTTGCCTCATGGCCCCCACATCATTCCAATGTCTGCTTCCCTCATCATACCACCTTCTCTGTCTCTGAATTTCCCTCTTTTACATTTTTTTTTTAATGTTTTTAGTTTTGAGAGAGAGAGAGGGCCAGTGAGAGAGGGGCAGAGAGAGAGAAACACACGCATACAGAATCCGAAGCAGGCTCCAGGCTCTGAACTGTCAGCACTGAGCCTGACGCGGGGCTCAAACTTGGGAACCGCAAGTCATGGACCTGAGCCAAAGTCGGTCGCTTAACTGACTGAGCCTCCCAGGTGCCCCTCCCTCTTTCTCTTATAAGGACCCTTATAATTCTTTTGAGCCTACCCTGATAATCCAAGAAGGTCTCCCATCTCAAGATCCTTAACTTAATTAATAATCACCGCAAAGTCCCTTTTCGCTGTGTAAGGTAACATATTCACAGGTTCCCAGATTAGAACCTGGACATCTTTTTGGGGTACAGGAGGTGTCCTTATTCTGCCTGCCACACGCCTGAAGGGCCATGCAGCCCAGCCATATATCCAGTGCATGGATTCTCCCTCAGGTTCCTAGTGATGGTTTTCTGGCACATAACTTGAATATTGATAATGACCCGAGAACACAGATCTCAAAATGACCTCTTGGTGTTGGACTAGTTTCTATCTATTGGGTTGAGTTTTTCTGCTTGAAACCTCAACATCTTTAAATTCACTTAATTCTCTTGTCACCCTCATCCCTCCGCTGATGGGCTCTGAGTCCTTTCTCTGTATTGTTTATGGTCCAGATGATGCCGTCTGTGTCTGTCCCTGTCCTGTAAAGATGGTGTCTCGAACTGAAATCAGTGCCTCAAGTCTGATCTGACCAACACAGAGCAGAGTAGGACTGATACCTTCCTTTCTTAAGGCACTGATCTTCTGGCGAAGAAAGCTGAGTTACACTAGGTTATTTGATGGCCATTGTCACCCTGTTAAATTACATTTTTTCATGCTGAAAATACTTGATTTTAATGTAAACTTAGAATATGTTGGACATTTCTTAATATTTATACACCTATTTGGGGCGCCTGGGTGGCGCAGTCGGTTAAGCGTCCGACTTCAGCCAGGTCACGATCTCGCGGTCCGTGAGTTCAAGCCCCGCGTCAGGCTCTGGGCTGATGGCTCAGAGCCTGGAGCCTGTTTCCGATTCTGTGTCTCCCTCTCTCTCTGCCCCTCCCCCATTCATGCTCTGTCTCTCTCTGTCCCCAAAATAAATAAACATTGAAAAAAAATATTTATACACCTATTTTCTTATCTGTAAGGTGGAAAAATAGGGCCTTCTTTTAACCTTGATGTGAGAATTTAATGAGCTGTTCTCTGTATAGCACTTGGCAAAGGACGGAACTGCCATCTATCTACTACCACCACCGTCATCATCATTGTCATAATCTCAGTCCATGAAATACCCCTCGTCTCAGACACTTGTCGATTTGTTTTTAACGGAAGGGCAGGAACTTTTCCAGTTCCATAAATATTAACAAGTATCCAGCCCAGCTAAGGCACTTGGCTAGCCTGTGGCTGAGTGCAGTAGTTTACTTGATGTGGCGAGCTTGGGCTTTATCCATGGCATTCCCAGCATAGAATCAAAGATCAGGGTTTCAGCTAATAATGGAAACCTCTTGGCTATTGAGGTCAAGCCATAAATCGATCCCGTTTGACTGTAATCACTGAACTCTTTTGAATTTGTTCCCATTGTTGTGGCCTTATATTTATCTGTCTACAGTGATATTTTGCGAAGCCTTCACGTGCAAAGCCAGTGGGCCTACTAAACAGAGACAGGTGTTATGCACATCAAATTTACAGAGTATTAAATTTGAGAGGTGCAAGGTGTTAATAAACATTGTCAGGAAAATAGCTTTTCACACTAGTGCTATGACTCCATTTCATACTCACTTTATGGTTTCTCTCTTAATTACCCAAGATGCTTTCTTAACAGCATTTGGGCTTATTAGTTTTCTCCAGAGCTGACCTCAGGTGTATTGATTTTAATTAGCACGTTTCAGCTTTATCCTTCTGCACGTTTTGGCAAGATACGGTACGTTGCAGTACTGGAACATAGCAAGCTGCAGAATTCCTGGGGAGACATACGTAGAATGTCATCCAGGAGAAATGTTCTCCTTGTTGTGTATTCCCTTTTCAGAGAAATCTTATTTGAGGCTAAAAGGTTTGCAAAAGAGGAAAAGGTTGCAGGGATAATGACCATTAAAGACCAGAAAAGTAAAGCATGTGCCTAAAGTGTTTCAATTTATGAATGTATGTATTTCAGAAGTTCTTCCGTAAGTCACAGAAACGGTGTAACATAACAAAGTAGTCTTGTCCCTCCTACCACCTCTTTTACCCCGCCCCTGTCTTTACCCCACCCCCATTTTAATAACTCAAAAACTTGAGGCCTGGAGGTTTATATTACCCCATCTAGACGGATACCACACAGAGCAAACAGTAGAGAGAAAGAGACTTGAGTCCAGATCTTTTATTCTAATCTTCCTGTTTACCCTACATCCTTTAGGCTTATCTGAATTCACAATCGCTTCTGAATTCAGAAGAAATAGAAGAATCCAGCTATGGTATAAGCTAAACAGGCTTTATGGATTGGTTTGGGAAGCTCATGCCATTTTCAACTTTTCTTCTTTGCCAAAATATACCATAGCTTACTCACATCTCTCATCTTCTCGGTGACGTCTTTTGTCATGAAACACCCGCTTTCCCTGTGCGCCTTCTTAGTCTTATTATTCGCAGAACTTCCTGTTATTATGCAACATACTATATATTTGGCTTCTGTATTAAAGACCTCCCTATTACTGCAATCTAAACTCTGTGGGAAAAGGATTTTTGCTTTGTTCACTGCTGGGTCTCGTAGGCCTAGAATAATATCTGGCATGTAGTGGGTACATGGATAAAGAATTTCATAGCTCTGGAAACACATTAATCTCTCCACCACCCCTATTCATCCTTTAGGCCTAGCCTACAGACTGGGGAAAACAGGTCACCTTACAAACCTCCCTCATCCCTTCTTGCTTTTGATAAAGTCAGAGTTGCCCTTCCTCCCAAGAGATGAGAGTGGAAGTCTCCTTCGCAGGAAACACTTCTTCTTGATTTTGCAGGACAGCTAAGCCCCGTGTGGTTTGGACTAGCTAATTACTCATTATGAGAAATTCCTAAAGTAGAAACCCCTGTAGCCATACTTCCCATCAACCACTGTATGTTTTAGTCTGTCTGTAAGCAGAGCTACTCATTATGTGTCACCTACTCCAAGAAGCAAAGGAATTTTGCTATTGTTAACAGACCTATTTTGCTCTAATCTGCCTCGATTTGAGTGTTGCTTTTTTATCTGCCAAATCTGTTAGTGGGGGAACTATCGTCAAGAATTTTTTCCCAAACATAGTGTTGAAATAGCACATGTGCAGACCACTAGCATATCAGGCCTATTTTGATTTTGTTCAAATTGGTTGATTTAGAGGCTGGAGTTTGTGAATGCACTATTCATTTTGTAATGGTATTGTTAAATCATTAAAATGCACTTTTATTAAGGGTGTGTGTGTATGTGTGTAGTAGTAGTCTTTTAAGTAGCAAACTTAAAATATTTACTCAGCCACTTTGTAAAAAATTAAAAAAAGAGAGAGAGGTGGTTCAAACAAAAACCTACAAAGCACACAGATATAATTTTAAATGTGTTGAAATATATTGGTTTTCTCCTGGAATTCCAAGTTCATTGCCTCCCCAAATTGATTTGTATGAGAGAACTAGAAATTCATAAGCCAGAGACCACTGTATCAGTTATTTCCAATGTGTTTTCTACATACTCTTTATAAAGGGTGGTTTAGATTTCATCCTTTATAGGACTTACTTAGTTTCTCTGTTTCATGTCCCGTCTGTTTCCTGGTCAGTCCAGGTCACTGGCAAATGATGCCATCATCAAAAGTTTGTCTTAATGGAGGAAGGTGACCAGTCACACTGGTATTCCCCCATGGATTTGAAAGTTAGGGTACTTTCTTGTACACACTGCTGTCAGGAAGTCTTAAAAATCTCCCAATTTTGTGAGCTTACTTGTGTGGTTATGTTTCTTCTAGTGATCTGCTTCTTTTTGTGGAAAGGTTTTTTTACTAGGAAAAAAAATATATATTGCTTTTGATTCTTCTAATGTTTGAAAGCTATATTAAGTAAAAGTGAATTCAACGTTGCCAAACTTACCAGTATTTATCTTCAAAAACTTTCTGGTAACATTGTGTTTACTTCTTTCTCACTCACTGTTTACCCGTAATCTAATTCTCATAGGAAAGGTAAAAGCATGCTGTCAGTGTGTTTGCCTAAGTTTGGTCATTGGCATCAAATTTCTTCTTTCTTGTGGCAGTAAGTTTTATAAATAACCAATTGAGAAAAAAAAAATTGGTGTATGTGTTCATAGAATATGGCAGTTTGGATCTTATTTGTTTTATAGCTTGATGGTAAGGAACAGTAAGCCAACTTTGTCTTGCATAACTGAATTATTCTACATCTGTGTTCATAAAGCCTAACCTGGATTCTTCCAGCAGTGAGATCATTTTGTCTGTGAATTTAGAAAAAGATTTAAATTGTAACTCTACCCTTTGCAGTCCTGTCATTTTATTCCATGTGGGTATTTCTTCTACTCTAAGTGTTGTGTCTATAAAGTATTGAGACTGGCTTCTTTGAGCCACCCTGCTAGGCTGTCATTTTGTAATCACACCTCATAAATGAAATGAGGGAAATATTGAAAAATGGTGAGACTTGACAACACCTTCATTCTTCGTCCCTGTATTCACCTCCTAAATGTGCATTTTCAGTGTCGCAACTTCAGACCGGCAGAGGCTGGCCTTTACTTTTCTTGGGTATTAGCAATGAGGGTGGGGGCCCTTTTATAAAAGTGTAAATATAATATATTTTACTTTATATGTATGTTATAGCAGTTCATTTTATGAACTAAATTTTTTCTTGATAGAGTACTTTATTATACTTAAAAGTTATATATATATTATATACATATAATATATATATAAAAACATATGTATGTATGTGTATGTATATAATATATATGTATATATTTATACATACACACACACATACACTCACAGAAACATTTATCTCTAAAACCATGGTTTTAATTTTCCTACTAGGTGAAATGAGGAATGATTTGTACATCACTATAGAAAGGGGTGAATTTGAAAAAGGAGGGAAGAGCGTGGCCAGAAATGTGGAAGTCACTATGTTCATTGTGGAGAGTAGTGGCCAGATCTTAAAGGTACGTGGATAGTGGGTACTTTCTGGTAAAACAATTCCACATCATTGTTCGGGGTTCATCTTTAATGTGATTGGTTAACTTCTGATTTACAGTCTTTTCCACCTTATGTTTCTTCTCCGCCCCAGGGTAGTTTTCTGTCCTTTTTTATTAAATCACTGAAATACCTTCCAGAAGAGACAGTAGAAGAACAGAAAGGCTTTTATAGTTTGATTGTTTAAGGAATCATGGCAGTAATTTCCTCGGAGCAGCTATTCCTTAAATGTTGCATTTTTAGTATCACCCCACTCTTCCCCTTTCATCTGTCATACTTTTGGAGATGAACACTTTGTCTTGGGCGACTGGTTAAAAAAAATAAAAACTACCACATTGAATCCTGTCTGTTTTCATTTTGGTCAAGACAGGGCTTGAGGAATGGGGTGCTGTTGATGATTGGGGTGATAGGAGCAGGTCCTTAATGGAAGGAGTGTTTCGCGTGAGCCTCAGGGAGGCACCGAACAGGCTTGTGACTGCAGCAGGCTGAGGACTTTGCCGCATAGTTGAACTCCAAATTGGGCGTGCAATTGCCCATCTTGCACTTGTCACAGAGGTCCACCCCTGGCTCCGGAGGCCCTGGGAGATGTGCATGGGGATTAAGTGGACACACCTGCTAACAGGTGCAAGTGTAGAACAGCGAGGGCCCAGGGAGGGCCCACATGAAGTGCTGTTTGGGGAGCAGGCAGATAGAGCAAAGCAATTGCTCTGCTGTTTCTCAAATAATCTTTCATTGAAGCTGTCTTTAACCTGCATGTTTCCTTTGTTAGGATTTTATCTCCTTCGGCTCTGGAGAGCCGCCAGCTAGTGAGTACCACTCCTTTGTGCTTTATCATAACAACAGTCCCAGGTGGTCCGAACTGCTGAAACTTCCTATTCCTGTGGATAAATTCAGGGGCGCACACATCCGCTTTGAATTTCGGCATTGTTCCAGTAAGTGTTTTCTTGGGGCTGGCTCTCTTGTGTGGGGGTAGTGTCCTTACTGAGCTATAGTGACCACGTGGGCTACTCTGCAGAAAGTATGACAAACCAGAGACCCTGGAGAGGGAGAAATGAAGGGGAGTGGAGTCCTGAAAGGTGAGTGGGCTCACTTCTTCTCAAAGAACCAGTAACGTCTGTGGAAACACACAGGAAGGACAAGGAAGGAAAAAATACCTGTGGAAGTCTATAGGGTTCTTCTTAAGGTGTTCATTTTCATAAAAATTAGTTGATCACTTTCATAGTCTAGAAAGATCAGAAAGGGGAGACACGGCATTAAAAACGTGTCTGGCTTATGGTGCTTGGGGCAGTCCTGACCCACCTGCTGCTTCTCCAGCAGAGAGCTCATCCAGCTCTCAGACACCTCCGGGGGGGAACTCAGGAGGAGTTTTCTAGGCCTGTAAAGTGCCTAGGAAAGCCTCTGATTGGCTCAGATATATATCTGATTTGCATATACCTGCATCACAGTGCAGTCTCAGACAGTATTCTAATGACAGGCTAGTAATGTCAGTCCGAATAGGCCTTAGAGATGACATGAAGTAATCGCTTCATTTTACAGATTTAAAAAACCCAAGATGTAGAGATGTTATAGGTTTTGCCCATGTGAACATTGCTATCCCTAAAATTGTCATTTCTTGACATCTCTATTTTAATTCTCCTCTCAAGCCCCTACTCCTGGCCCACTCCAGTCCCCAGTCCAGGGATCTTCTGGTATCCCTGTGTCCCTGAAATGTGTCTTAGACACTACCAGAAGTATACATTGTGACTGGAGAAGGTTCTGGTGAATCTTGCTTCAGGAACAGTGTAATACATGGTAGGTACAAAAGAGTCACATTATTGGAGAAGCAGCAGACTCCTCTTTAGTCTGGAATGAATGGGGGCATTGCCAATAGATGAGCAGTGACTTCACCTGAGCGCTGTGTAGTGCACCAGGATTCAGAGAGAAGAGGACTGTCCACTACAGGGATGATAGCATGTTTTTGGAATTGGCTCAGGAAGCTCCAGTAGTTTTGCTTTTGTGGACGTCTTAGAATGTAGGGAGTTGACTAGCAAGGTCTTAACATTCTTCCAAATTCCCAGAGGAGTGTCATGGAAAGGACTTGGAGGGGGAAAGCATAAAGCACTTGGAATGGTGCCATAGCATTCCTTCCCCAATCCCTGTTACCAGTTCTCAGTTGAGCCTCATATGAGCTTTGAGCTTTAAGGTAAGAAAAAGATAGAGGAAAGTAAAGATGAACTGAGAAAAAAGGGAGAAAGCATTTGGAGAAATTTAGATAGAGAACTTGGAAAATGAAATAAAGGCTATTTTCAGTAAAACGTATTACTTGTGTCCTCTTGTCCTTGTACTTCAAACATTGTTCAGTGTTTTTTTTTAAATACCGATTGTTAAAATTCAGAAGAAATGGCACAAGCATGAAGAAGAAAAATCCCCATAATCCCATCAACTATGAATAACCAGGCAATTATTTCATCACATGAGCTTCCAGATATTTCTCTGTATACATATATTTGTTTAAAAAGTATTTTTTATTCATGACACACATGTTTACTGAACACCTACTATGTGTCAAGCACGTTACTGGGCATTGGAGATACATGAGTGAACATAGCAGAATACCTCCTCTCATAGAGCTTTTGTGCTAAAAGGGGGAGACAGACAATATCTGAGCAAATAAATGCATACTATACCAGGTACTGATAAGTGCAGTAAAGAAGATTATATTGGATTTAGGTGCTGGAAAGTGATGATGCTGTATTGTTATTTTACAAAGGCTGATCAGAAAGGAGCTCTCTAATAAGGAGATGTATCAGCAGCAACCTAAAACAAATAAAGGCATGAGCCCTTGGGTATCTGGGGAAAGAATATTACAGGCAGAGAGAACAGTGAATATAAAACGCTTAAGGTTGAAACCTGCTTGGCATTTTCAAGGAATAGCAAGGAGGCCAGAATGAGCAGCTGGGAGAGTTTGGAGATGAGGCCAGAGACAGAGCAGGGGAGCCAGATCCCATATTGTCTTCTAAGTCATGGGGAAGACTTGGGACTTTGTTTGCAGGGAGGAGAGCCATTAGAGGATTTAGATTAAGGATAAGCCTGGCTGCTTTGAGATGAGAGGTTGTAGGTGGGAATAGAAAACCATGTAGGAGGCTTTTGCAGTCCCCCAATTAAGAGGTTAAAGTGGTTTGCATTAGGACGGTAGTAGGCCAGTTCTTTTTTGCAGATTTATTGATAGACTAGATGTGAAGGAAGGGGAAAAGTCAAGGATGACCCTGAAGATTTTGGCCTAAGAATGAAGTGATCATTTAATGAAGTGGGGGAAGGCAACAGGAAGAATCTTTTTGGAGAGCAAAACCCAAATATTACATATTAAATCTGAGAAGTCTTTTAGACATTAAAGATGTCAGATAGACAGTTGAATGAGGTCCAAGCTGGAGACAAACTTGAGGACAACACAGGGCCCATTGTTGTGCTGTAAATACTTAATAACCAGCACTTGGCCTGGGGGAGAGGAGAGCCCTGAATTATAGTATTTGCTGATTTCCATCAAGTAAATGCTCCCACCGTGGCTAAATTCAAGCTACCAACATGACCATCACTGAACTTGGAGTTGAGGATAGATGCACACTGTCATCTCCTGTGAGCCAGTACAGGCCAGCTCCAGCATATCACCAATGCCCATGATTTTCAGAGCCATGAGACTGGATGCAATTGGATTCCTAAAGAGTAAATTTAGATAGCAGAGGCAAGTTCAAGGGTGGATTTCTGGGGTACTTTCACATTTAGATCTTGAGAGAATGAGAAGAAGCCATTAAGGAAATTAAGAGGGAGTAGCCAGTGAGGTAGAAGGAGAATCCAGAAATAGAATCCAGGAAGTTAATTGAAGAAAGATTTTCAAGAGGGGAATTGATCTGATATGTCAGGTGCCAATGATAATTAAGTTGAGGACAGAGGAATTACCACCCTGTTTGGCATCATGGAAGTCATTGAATCTGACAAGTGGTTTTAGTGGATTTGTGGTGATGAAAGTCTGGCAGGAGTGAGTCCAAGATTGAGATAGAGGAAAGGAAGGGCAGGCAGTAAGTACAGACAAATCTTTTCAGAAGCTTTGCTAGAAAGAACTCAAGAGAGCAGAGATATGAAATAGTAACATAGTAACTATAATGCAACTGGGGTCACAGGAGGGTTGTTGTTGTTGTTGTTTTCTTTTTTAAGATAGAGTTCTAAAGCATATTTGGTGGAAATGATCTGGTAGAGATGGAAAACTGATGATGTAGAAGAGAGATGGGACAAGTGTAGGAGGAGTTCCCTTGCATTAAGGGAGCATGGGGTCCAGCGCTCTGGGTTGAGTGGACGATGGAGGCATGGTGCCGGAGAGCCGAAGCAGGTGCATTCCTCGGTGGAACATGTGGGAGTCCTCTCTGCATCCGCTCAGAGTGAGGGAAGGGCTGAGGTATGGGAGGCTTGAGAAGGGAAGAGGATGGATGAAATCACCATCTAGAAAAGTGAAAAGGTGAGTTGGGTAGAAATATGTGGAAGGTTTTCCCAGCTAAGTGTCCATCTGCGGTTAATGTGCATTAATTTAAGTGAGATCGGTCTGGCATAGGTGTAAGTGCAAGTTGGGTTTCAACCCACAATATTATAATGGGAAGTGTGGAGTAGCTGGTTGAGGGGATCCTAAGTGATTAGAAGGGTGGGGTGTAGAAATGGGAAGTGAGAGCTGATGGGCGTGGAGAGAGGGTCAGTAAATCAGAGGTCCCTGGGCACAATTGTTGGAGCTGGGGTATTAGAAAAAATGAATTGGCAAAATTAGGAGGTAGAATCGATGAACTTAGGGTCCTCATTAGTGAAAGGGGATCATATTGTGCCTAATAATCCATTCAATTTATTAATGCTGATCTAGTAACTTGGGACAGAAGACCATATACTTTAAACTTTGCTATTTAGTTTTTTTTTTTTTATAACAAGGCATATTTGGGGAAACTGTTGCTGTGTTTCTTAACCTTTGCTAATTTTACTCATTCACAGAATCTTTCTAGCCTTCCAAATTGAATACCAAAAACCACACCAAAAAGATAGTGACATAAACTTAGGAAATTACTTCTCAGTATGTGTTCTCCCCTAAATCATGAGTTCCATAGCCAGCTTTCTCATTGATGTAGAAATCTCATCCTAGAGATCTTCACTGTGCTTTTCATTTCACTTTTAAAAACACTGATATTTTCCCAGTTTCTTTATGGGGTTGAAATTAATAACTTTAAAAGAAAATCCTTTGCTGTAATCACATTTTCGGGGGGCCCCCATGCTAGAGGCCAAAACTGGAGAGGCAAAATTACTATTCTCTGTGTGGTGCCCCACTCCCCTGTGGCTGAATGCCAGAAGCAATCATGAGGAAATGATGTATTACTAAAGCCTCTTGTCTGAACTTCAGGGTCACCATATCTCACTCCTCTAGCTCTAATCCTCATTCCAAAGCTGGATTCTTCCATCAAGTATAACTCTCCACTTGCACACATGAGTGGGAAAGAATAACCATCCAGCCCCCGATAGGCTGCAAGGCCCTGGAACTCCTCCCTACACATCCAAATACAAGGAGACAGTCCAGTTGAACCAACCAGTTTCTTTGAACGTTTTATCCATTTTTGGAGAAATGGAAGCTTGTTGGAAAAAATTGGAATGGTACTCAGGATGTAGAGCAGGTTACCCAACATCATGTGATCTCATTTTCCCTCAGTTTCCTTCTCTACAAATAATTGCCAATGATACTTGACCTTTCCAGCCATTGTAATTCTTCATTGGGCATCTGAAAACCTCATTGCCTCATTTCCATCTTACAGAATACTCCTGCAATAAGCTCTTCTTAAACTATAGACTGCAATTCATTTTGTTTTCCAGCACGTCCAAGATCCCAAGGAGGTAGCTTCCATAGGGCTGTCTTCACACAGGTGGACATAGGGAAGGTTCTTTTATAGACCAAGGCAGAGCTTAGAAACTACCTTTGCACAAGTAGTAAGCAAAACATTGAACTTCACATTCATTCACTCACTTCTTCATTTATTTAACATATACGTACTGAGAATCTGCTATGTTCTTGGTACTTGTTGAGATACCAAGCTCAGAATAAAATAAAATAGAAGGATCCTGCCCTCGGTGCTGCTTTCACCTGGGGATAGAGGGGAGGATGTGATGAGAAAAAATAGGCAATCCAGAATTTTTTTTAAAACATAATTTCAGAGAGTCCCATGAAGAAAATTAGTCAAGCAGCATAGTTTGGAGATTATGGGGCAGGAATATGGGTTGGAAGGTGGCTACTGTAGATAGAGGTCTCCTAAGAAAAGCTGTTTACTGTTGTGTATAGGGAGCTGCTGAATGTGGATTGTATTTCTGGATGATCACACTCGTTGGCAATCTGTGAATCGGAACACAGGTCTGTAAATAGGTGCTTAAAGAAGCAAATAATTCTTTTTTTTCTCACAGCAAAGGAGAAAGGAGAGAAGAAATTGTTTGGTTTCTCCTTCGTCCCCCTGATGCAGGAAGATGGTAGGACTCTTCCAGATGGCACTCATGAGCTCATCGTGCATAAGGTAATGTCAGTCAGATGTTGACGATGGGCCTGAATTATTAATTCATTATCTTATTACCACTCTGGAAAAGAGAAAAAAATGACTGAAAAGAATACTCTTTTGGAAGATTGCTAGCAAGGAGCGTATCTTTTTTAAGGCATTGTCTCTGTATTCTGTGTGATCCTAAAACCTCTTTTCAAGATGATTTATATCTTTTTTAATTTAGGTGTACATATGTGGGTAAGTCTATGTGTTGACATTAAAGTCCTTTCTGTTGCCCTGAGAGTATTAAATAACCTTACAAATAAGTTTTTAAAATTTTCCGTTGCATACATGCTTTCGGATCTAGATCTATATACCCTCAGGAGTGAATTTAGCAGGGTCATCATTATGTGTTTCTTATCCTCTGCTCTCACCAAGCAAGTAGAGAATCGCCAGTTCTTTGTCATAACAACTTTAGCGGTTGTTACTTTCTATTCTGTGCGTCAAGAATTGTCATAAAAGCTTTGGGAACAAAGTATACAGCAGTAGGCAATAAAAAGAAAATTCACAAAACAAGAGCTCATTAGAAGTTATCCAAAAATACTAGTAATGAAGAAGTATAGAATAGAAATACTAGTAACTATAAAACAAAGAATTAAAAGATACAGTTTTCTCCAAAATATTTCTCCTTCACCTTTCTCTGTCTCTGTGCTCACATGACTTTCCAGACTAATCAGTTAATACCTGGGCTAACTGGTTCTGCCCACCTGCGTCTCGTCTCCAGGTTTCATCCCATCAGGGTGACCTATCTAAGGTGCACGTCTGACCAGGCCACTTCCCAATTTAACCCCCCTGAAAAACTCCTGACTTCATAGAAAATAAATCATAGGCTTCTCAGAATTGTGCAAGGCTTCCCAACCCCCTACTGCTTCACCTCTCAACATTCCTGGATTTGATGCCATGGCCACATCCAGCTCCTTCTAGTTCCTTCCCTCACTAGCTGTTGGTTCTCTCTGCTTTGCCTCTGCCAATGGCACTCCTGGAGTCTTCTCTTCCTCTCCCTCTCCCTGTGGTTAACTCCTGCTCATCCTTGGATGCTCACCTTGACCACAACCTTTATCAGAAGAATGGTCCTCACTCTCTGCCCCTACTCCCTGTGTTTCTAGCTGGTCAACTTCCCTCCTCTGAGTTCTCAGGGTTTCTGCACACATCTCTTACCATTGTACTCATAATATTGTCCCATAATTGTCTGATGCTCCCTCAGTTTACTCCAATAGATTTATGAGTCCCTCAAGAATGACAACTTGGGTCACAGGGGTTCTGGCACATGGTAGATGTGCAACAAAGATTTATTGAATGAATGAAGGAGTACAAACAAAAACTTTCTTCACATTTGGATTATTGCTAATAAAATGAGGGATGATGCACAACAACCTGGCAGCCTCCCCTGGTATGTGCATGCATGTGTATGTGCATATTTCGTTAATCATTCATTTTCTAGTTATTTGTTCAATGAATTTACTGACCACAAACTACAAGTCAGTCGGTATTCTAGGTACTGGAAATATAGCGGCTAACAAAATAGTTTAAGTCCCTTGTGTTTCTGTCCCTTCTATTTCTTCTACTTCAAAAAGTGACTTAAAGAAGCTTACAGTGTTAAATACAAAGATGGGGCACTGGGTGGCTCAGTTGGTTAAGAGTCTGGCTCTTGATTTCGGCTCAGGTCATGATCTCAGGGTTTGTGAATTTGAGCCCCCCTAGATCTCCGTGCTGGCAGTGTAGGAGCCTACTTGGGATTCTCTCTCTCTCCTTCTCTCTGTCCTTCCCCTGCTTGCTCTCTCTCTTTCAAAATAAATAAATAAACTTAAAAATTGAAAAAGTAAAATAAAATACTGAGACAAAATATTTTAAACTTTTTTAATGTTTATTTCCTTTTGAGAGAGAGAGAGACAGAGACAGAGACAGAGTGTGAGTGGGCAAAGGGCAGAGAGAGGGAGACACAGAATCTGCAACAGGCTCCAGGCTCTAAGCTGTCAGCACAGAGCCTGATGCAGGGCTCGAACTCAGAAACGGTGAAATCCTGACCTGAGCCAAAGTCATACACTTAACTGA
This sequence comes from Prionailurus viverrinus, assembly GCF_022837055.1. NCBI lineage: Eukaryota > Metazoa > Chordata > Mammalia > Carnivora > Felidae > Prionailurus > Prionailurus viverrinus. Next base: position 131,227,717 of record NC_062562.1, on the reverse strand, counting down.
CTGAGCCACCCAGGTGCCCCCAAAGACAAAAGATTTTATTTTATTTTATTTTTTATTTTTATTTTTTTAATTGAATATCTTTTAATTTATTCTTTTAAATTTACATCCAAATTAGTATATAGTGCTACGAAGATTTCAGGAGTAGATTCCTTAGTGCCTCTGACCGATTTAGCCCATCCCCTCTCCCACAACCCCTCCAGTAACCCTCAGTTTGTTCTCCATATTTATGAGTCTCTTCTGTTTTGTCCCCCTCCCTGTTTTTATATTATTTTTATTTCCCTTCCCTTATGTTCATCTGTTTTGTCTCTTAAAGTCCTCATATGAGGGAAGTCATATGATTTTTGTCTTTCTCTGACTAATTTCACTTAGCATAATACCCTCCAGTTCCATCCACGTAGTTGCAAATGGCAAGATTTCATTCTTTTTGATTGCCAAGTAATACTCCAGTGTGTGTATGTATATATATATATATATATATATATATATATATATATACACATACACACACACACACGTATATATACGTGTGTGTGTGTGTGTGTGTGTGTGTGTGTATATATATATATATATATATATATATATATATACATCTTCTGTATCCATTCATCCATCAATGCACATTTGGGCTCTTTCCATACTTTGGCTATTGTCGATAGTGCTGTTATAAACATTGGGGTGCATGTGTCCCTTCGAAACAGCATACCTGTATCCCTTAGATAAATACCTAGTAGTGCAATTGCTGGGTCGTAGGGTAGTTCTATTTTTAGCTTTTTGAGGGACCTCCAGACTGTTTTCCAGAGTTGCTTCACAAGTTTGCATTCCCACCAGCAGTGCAAAAGAGATCCTCTTTCTCTGCATCCTTGCCAACATTTGTTGCCTGAGTTGCTAGTGTTAGCCATTCTGACAGGTGTGAGGTGGTATCTCATTGTGGTTTTGATTTTTATTTCCCTGATGATGAGTGATGTGGAGCATTTTTTTATGTGTCGGCCATCTGGATGTCTTCTTTGGAGAAGTGTCTATTCATGTCTTTTGCCCATTTCTTCACTGGATTTTTTGTTTTTTGGGTGTTGATAGATATGAACCCTTTATCTGACGTGTTGTTTGCAAATATCTTCTCCCATTCTGTCGGTTGCCTTTTAGTTTTGCTGATTGTTTCCTTCTCTGTGCAGAAGCTTTTTATCTTGATGAGGTCCCAGTAGTTCATTTTTGCTTTTGTTTCCCTTGCCTCCAGAGATATGTTGAGTAAGAAGTTGCTGCGGCCAAGATCAAAGAGGTTTTTGCTTGCTTTCTCCTCGAGGATTTTGATGGCGTCCTGTCTTACATTTAGGTCTTTCATCCATTTTGAGTTTATTTTTGTGTATGGTGTAAGAAAGAGGTCCATGTTCATTCTTCTGCATGTCGCTGTCCAGTTTTCCCAGCACCACTTGCTGAAGAGACTGTCTTTATTCCATTGGGTATTTTTTCCTGCTTTGTCAAAGATGAGTTGGTCATACGTTTGTGGGACCATTTCTGGATTCTCTATTCTGTTCCCTTGATCTGAGTGTCTGTTCTTGTGCCAGTACCATGCTGTCTTGATGATTACAGCTTTCTAGTATAGCTTGAAGCCTGGGATTGTGATGGCTCCTGCTTTGGTTTTCTTTTTCAAGATTGTTTTGGCTATTTGGGGTCTTTTCTGGTTCCATACAAATTTTAGGATTATTTGTTCTAGCTCTGTGAAGAATGCTCGTGTTATTTTGATAGGGATTGCATTGAATATGTAGATTGCTTTGGGTAGTATCGACATTTTAACAATATTTCTTCTTCCTATCCAGGAGCAGGGAATATTTTTCCATTTTTTTGTGTCTTCTTCGATTTCTTTCATAAGATTTCTATAGTTTACAGTGTATAGATTTTTCACCTCTTTGGTTAGATTTATTCCTAGGTATTTTATGTTTTTTGTGGTGCAATTGTAAATGGGATCGATTCCTTCATTTCTCTTTCTATTGTCTTCATTATTGGTGTATAGGAATGCAACTGATTTCTGTGCATTGATTTTATATCCTGCAACTTTGTTGAATTCACGGATCAGTTCTAGCAGTTTTTTGGTGGAATCTTTTGGATTTTCCATATACAGTATGATGTCACCTGTGAAGAGTGAAAGTTTGACCTCCTTCTGGCTGATTTGGATGCCTTTTATTTCTCTGTGTTTTCTGATTGCTGAGGCTAAGCCTTCCAATACTGTATTGAATAACAGTGGTGAGAGTGGACATCCCTGTCATGTTCCTGAAGCTTTCAGTTTGTCCCCATTGAGGATGATGTTAGCGTTGGGTCTTTTATATATGGCTTTTATGATCTCGAGGTATGATCCTTCTGTCCCTACTTTCTTGAGGGTTTTTATCAATAAATTATGCTGTATTTTGTCAAATGCTTTCTCTGCATCTGTTGAGAGGATCATATGATTCTTGTCCTTTCTTTAATTGATGTGATAAATCACATTGATTGTTTTGGGTTATTGTACCAGCCCTGCATCCCAGGTATAAATCCAACTTGGTCATGGTGAATAATTTTTTTAATGTATTGTTGGATCTGGTTGGCTAATATCTTGTTGAGAATTTTTGCATTCATGTTCACCAGGGAAATTTGTCTATAGTTCTCCTTTTTAGTGGCGTCTTGGTTTGGTTTTGGAATCACGGTGATGCTGGCTTCATAGAAAGAGTTTGGAAATTTTCCTTCCATTTAGAAGTCAGTAAAACAAATAGAGTTCAATGTACTAGAACTAAAATGATCTGTTTATCTCACCATTAGGTGAGAGGTGCTTTATGTAAGATATATGACAGGCAATGTCTTTAGCTACAGTTTTCCAAAAAGCATAATGGTACTTTGTATGAGTGTTGGTGATATTGCCTCTGTGTAACATTAAATCTTGACCCAGAAAAGGCAGGGCTAAGGTCGTTAAAACTGAGCTTCCAGCTTCCTAATAATATATAGAAGAATGGATCACTTTCATATGGCATATCAAGTATGGGCTTTCACACCTACAGGTCAGACAGTGTTTTGGGGCAGGTGCTAAGTGTCCAGTCAAGTCCAGGTTGACTCCTCTAAATGAGTATGAATAATACCAAGATTCATAGTTGATTTTTAGAGACATCATTACACCTAAAATGCCAGGCGGACAGGGAGTGGAGCTTGCTTCTCCGCAGAAGCATTGAGGAGCTCAACTGGTACCGACTTCCAGACATAGAACCACTTTTTTTCTGATACCAGTTGCCTGTCATGGACCTGCTGGCAAGGGCAAAACTTTTCTCAGAAGTAGAGCTTTGAATCTGCTCAAGCCCTTATACAATTTTTTTATGGGCGTGTTTAGAATTCCGATCCATAAGGCATAGGAAAATTCATTTATTTGAGCTTGAGCAATTTAAAAGACAGGTGTTCCCAGCGATCTTCCTCGACCACAAAGGAGGCCCGGGATGATGCCTGTAAGTTGTCTAATTTTGGGCAGACCTACTTTGAGTAGACCCATCAGGAAGCATTAGTTCCATAGAAGTACCATAAGTAGCTATGTTGTCTTATGATTAGGGTTATTCAATGTTGCTTATTTGAAGAGGTGTGGGATACTTGCCAACTCTAACAACTTTTGTTTTTAGTCTAGTTGATGCCATGGTTTTCTTTTTCATAGTACTGAGCCAGCAAGTTCACTTTCAGCCTGAGGCCACTTGGAGTTTATGATTGTAAAACCATATTATGAGCATAATGCTTATCCTTCTCCCATGGCAGGAGGGCACACAGCATGCTGATAATTGCAGTCTTGAATTTACTATTTTAGAAAAAGTAGAAAAGATAGGAGGAGGAGGAGATTTCAAATCATTGAATAAAAAAAATAGCCCATTTAATAAGTAGTGATGAGATGACCACGATGGGTGTTGGAGCAAAAGAGCTACCTTGCTTCTTCTAACAAAGCAAGTTTCAGATTAAAGGTAAAAACAAACAAACAAACAAACAAAAAAAGCCTTAAAAATATGACTGAACATTTTATAATATTCAGGTAAGGAGGGCTTTCCTAATAATGGCTCACAGGTTAGAACTCAAGTACAGAAAAAAAGTTGTCAGTTTGACTGTATAAAATTTAAAACTTCTTTGTTGATGAAACCGTCGTAGTCAAGGCAGAGAGAGACATGAGAAGCTCTGACAGTGGGAACACAGCTTAGAAAGGGTGGCTGTTTCCAATTCACCGTGAATTCTTCCAGATCAGCCCCCATGAGAGCTGTTGGCAAGACTGCACCATTCTGCCTGTCACACCACTTCCCTCTACTTAGCAGAGAAGACAGAAGCTGTCGGACAGGATCTTGCCTCACTTCCTGTGCTGTCTCCTTTACCACCTGCAGGCTTATCTGCCTCCTTCCCTTCCCTCCTGCATCCTGTCTCAGATGACGGGACAAGGCTCCTTCTCTCCAAGGGTCATTCTTCCACCTGCTTCCTTCAGGATCTTCCTCCCTCCTGACTCCCTGGAGACTCTGCTCCTCCCAATGTCCCCTCTTCCTCCTGCAACTATGTCTGCTTCCTTTCTTCTGGCAGTATTCTCTCAGATTAATAAACCTGCTCAAGCCTATTTCTTAAAAACAAAAACAAGACTTTTTAAATAGCCCCACAGTCCTCCTTCCCTTCCCACCATGGTCTGTGTGCATGAAAGGCCAGTCTTCTTTCACTGTCTCCACCTTCCTGCATTACATTTGTTCCTCAAGCTGCTTCTGTCCCCACAGCTCAAATGAAGTTTCTCCCTCGAAGTCACTAGTGCCATCCTGGGTCACATAACTCTTGTTTTATCACTCACTGTGAGAGAAATTTAAAATGCAACACCTGTAAAATTCAAAAAATTAAAAGTAAGCTGATAAGTTTAGCATAAAAGCATGCCATGCTGAACAGAAAAAGAAAAAGAAGGCTAAGGTAACTTAATAGGTGGACTTGGTCTTAACACTGAAGGTTATTAATGTGACATCTAGAAAGCCCCTTCATTCTAACAGATTATACCAGCATATCTTCATTCTTCCCACAGTGGCTAAAGCCACTGGCCGCTTTCAGAATCTTTCCTTACTTGCCTTCCTTGTAACATGTAACACTATTGATTACCCTTCCTAAAAACCCACATTCCTTGGTCTGCTTTACAATGTTCTCCTGAGCTCCATCCTTCTTCTCCTTTGAGGACCTCTCTCTCTTTATCCACCCTTTACATATGAGTGTTATCACACCTTTCATCCTTGGCCAATGTGTGTGACTTCTATAATCTAAAACCGTCTCAGGCTATTCCATGGGTTAGCTCACCACGTCTCTGCTGATAGGAGCCACACTGGATTTCCAGCCCACAGCTTTTACCAGCCTACTAACCATCTACATCTGGCTTTGCCAGGGACACCTCAAACTCAGCAGGTCCCAAACTGAGCTTTCCTCCTGCCCCCAGTCATGCCGGCTATGGACAGAAACCCACAGTATGGACAGAAACCCACAGTTTTCCTTGGCTTTTCACATGCATCCTCCATATATAAATAGATGGTTGCAGAACTTCTCAGCTCTACCTCTTTGGCTGTACTTAATCTAGGGAATTGAAACCAGAGGTGAGTATTGGAATCACCTTGGGATTTTCCTAATTGAGAGGTTTAAGGCAGTTCTGAGGCTTTGTTTTTAAGTTTATTTATTTATTTTGAGAGAGACAGAGACAGTGTGGCGGGGGGTGGGGAGAGAGGGAGAGAGAGAGAATCCCAAGTAGGCCCCATGCTGCCAGTGCACAGCCCAACGTGGGGCTTGAACTCATGAAACTGTGAGATCCTGTCCTGAGCCAAAACTAAGAGTGAAACGCTAATTGACTGAGCCACTCAGGTGCCTCCTGAGGCCTTTTTGCATTGAAAATTCCCATGCTCCAGCCTTACTAAAGTGCATATAGTTGTCACAATATACTTGTACCATAAAAAAAAGAAAAGGTTGTTTATAAGATATTTTAGACTCACAGAAGAATTGCAAAAAATAGTACTGGAAATTCCCATATACCCTTCACCTAGCTTCTCCTTATTTAACATCTTACATAACCTTAGCATATTTATTGAAACTAAGTTAACCTTTGTGCTATTGCACTTAATTGCCATGGCTCCATAGTCTCATGTATGTGCTTTTATTCTCCCAGTGCCTTTATATGTACCATTTCTTCTACATAAAATGTCACTCCCTCATTTGCTTGGCGAGCCTCTGATTCTGTTTGACTCAAGTCAAACAGCCCCTCTTCCATGAGGCCTGATTTCCCTTCCTCAGCAGGGCTGGAACCCAGCGGCCCTAGTCACAACTTTGTCATGGGTCTTAATGGTGCAGAGGCCAGATGCATAATTCCCTCAAGGACAGGGACTTTGTTTATTTCTTTGGTACATTCTTAATACCAAATTAAAGGACTGGCAAATAGGAATTTAATCAATTTTTAATAATATCCTTCAGGATGGCTAATTATACTGAAAGAGTCCCTAAAAGAAGGTATTTTGCTGCCACAACTATTTAAATCTGGTTATGATTAACGGGTAAAATATAGTGCCAATTGGATTGTCTGACTCACTGTATTTTTTAAATTTAATTCTTTACTTTCTGTAGATTACAGACCCTTAAGTTGATTAATGCACTCTGGATTTCAGTATGTGTTTATTTCTGCATAAATTATACATATGTTCATCGCTCCATCACATAGCTTATATTATTGCAGATACCCCGTTTCTGGAACACTGCTCAGGACTGACCAGTGCAGCTCTCTTTCACACAGCTAAAATGGTGGGTCAAACAAATAGTCTCTAGCACAATGCACCATTCATTGCTCTATCAACTGGCTTCAGCCCTGGCCCGAGGAATAGTCTGTGAGCCAAGCTGTGTCATCTTAAAGCAGATTGAGACCACCACCGCTTCCCAGAACCTGCTTTTAGTTCTTCTGGGAGAGTCTGAGCACATTTGTCCTGTCAGGTCCGATTTTAATCTCAAGTGTAGTCAAGCAGAGGGCTGGTTCTTACTTCTTCCTGTCTAATTTGTAATAAATTAACTTCATGCCATTTTGAGAGGAGTCGCACAGATCCCAGCCTATCGAAGCAAACACAGAGAATTGTCCTTTACTGTGACAATGACATTGTTTTGTTCCTGTAATCCAGCAGCAGCCTCAAGAGGCTGTGGTCATGTTGCCTCGTTTCTCCCAGAAAGAGTGGCTCAGTTAATTGTCCCCTCGTCTATCATCATATATCCATAACACAGGTAATACATTAGCTGTGTCTGTCACAAGGGAACAGGGACAACAGGGTCTTATTATTCTCATGTCCTCATTGCCTTGTACCATGCCTGCATAGGATTTGATAGAAAAAAGTTGTCCTTGTGCCCAACCCAAAGCAGTTGTTGCGCGAGCGTCCCCAGTATGCGAACGATTCATATTTCACCCCTCATCTAGTGTAGACGTATAACTGGACTGTACCATGGTGACAAAACCACTTTTCAATACATGTGGTACAGCTTGGTGGGAAGCTGCAGCTTTCTGGTGGTCAGCCTCAGACTCAAGAGCATTCCAACACGCAACCATGGCTGTTGTACCAGTATTTCCAATTAACACACGGGCAGTGCCACACCATACATCTTCATTATTGTGAGCTAATTGACTCTTAGGAGAGGTGGGGGAGGGGGATTCTTCATACCCATTTGTTTTCTCCATTCCATACCCTGGCTTGGAATTGCCCTCCCAGCACAGATACTTCTCCCCACTGGCTGTAGAAGGCCCAAGGAATTTACTGCTTATTCTTCATCACTACCTGGCTTTTGCTAATGAACTGTGCATTTCCTTATGAAAGGCTGGACAACCTTTATGGCTTCAGCTCTAAAGGTTGACACCTGCCCCTACCCTATAGGCCCACCTTCTAGAACCCCATTTCTATTCACTGCTTCTCAATTCAGTTTCTCTTCAGTAGATTCTGTTTCATCAAGTAAACGAAAAGATGATCTCTCACTCACATGTTGTATTCCCAAGCTCTTGTGTCATGCCTTACCTGCTCCTGGCTGGCCTTGCTTCCCACTGCGTCCAGGTCAAATGATCCTACATGCTCCATGTGGTTTCAGAACAGAGCCTAGTCATCTCGCTCTTGGCCTCATAGGTTTATATGACATGAAACCATTTCAGCAGCACAGACAACTCGAAGCTGCCTCCCAGAGTATCTCCCACAAATACACCTTTTTTTTTTTTAAAGTGAACTTTTTGGTCTTCCCTAGCCTTACCCACCATTCAGTATGTTACCTATAAATCAATGTGTACTTCATTATAGCAAAGTTCAAGACTTGGTTAAAACACCATCTGAAGGAGGCAGTGTTCTATAGTAGTTATGAACAGAAATTGTGGTTCTGATGATGTGACTTTGGGCAAATCACAAAGCTTCTCAGGTTACAGTGTCCTGCCTCATGAGGTTGTTACAAGAATAAGAAAATGCATTAAAGTGCTTTGCGGTGCCTGATATGTAGTAAACCCTCGTAAATGGTAATTTCTGGGATGGCTTTTGAAATCTCCAGTGTTTGTATGATGTGTTAAGGACGCATGCTGAGAACCTCAGAGAACAACAAAAGATTTGCTCTGAAATTGTTCTGTGCAATTTCTCAAGGCCACTTAAGTTCTTCAGGAATAGATTAAAACCTCCAACTCTAACCCCATACCTAGCATTATCTCCTTTGACTCCTACTGGACAAAAATAATCGGTGTCAAACCCCTGGCAAATGTTATCATCAAAAGGTTCATAGAGACCAAAGAGTGATTCTCTGCTTTACTTTACTGAATTACTCCACCTCCCCTTCCCCTACCACACACACACACACACACACACACACACACACACACACACACATGCACGCACGCCTGGCATTTTTAGCAGAAGGTCTTGAAATAGCTTTTGTGTCCTAGTATTTATGTTAATTCTTGTATTTGTACTTGACTGAGCGTGATGGAGTTTAGCTATAAAAACTGTCAGGTGTCACACCTCAGACACACCTGCTGAGGTCTTGACCCCCCAGTGCTGGGGAGAAGTGAAGTGAACCAGGGCTAGCGACACTGATCCAGCCACAATGATTGGCCCAGGAGAAGGCAGTCAAATCTTGTATTCACAGTGCTCCCTAAGCACATGACACAGTCATTGTATCATCAATCACAGAAGTGGTCAGTCCATGACTACCGGCGGAGCTAGATGAGCGCATCAAGCAGGAATTCTAAGATGGTGCCGGAAGTGTTCACAAGCTAGGCAATCATTCGATGGGTGGGGGGATAAGAGCTTTATCTATAGGGGCAGAATTCCTGTGAACAGATGGAGCTTGGCAGACTAGGGCCGGCTCTAGCTCCTGAGGGGGAGGCCTAGAAATAGCTGGACAGTATGTCCGCTGAGTTTGTACGAGACTTTAGTCACAGTAGGAAGTGGTGGTTAGACAGATGGAGCACAAGTCAGGCCAAGGATGGCAGACCAGAGCATGTTCCTGACCCCACAGACCAGACCAGACCCAGGCAGGAAATAGGGGCAGTGGGATGCGCTGTGACTCATGCTATGACTTGCTGTGTTCCAAGCCCTGACACCAAGAATAAGACGGGAGGGGATGGCATTCTAGGCTTCCAGAACATTATTTTGCCTAAGCACTTTTTCCGAAGACATTTGAAGTGTTCACTTTGTTATGATTCTCTAAACTGTGTATGTGTGTTTCATGCGCTCTGCTGTCTCTATGAAATATCTCACAGTAATAAAAGAAAGCATTTGGAGTTATAACGTTGGAAGGGTATTATAGAGGTTGTTTATTGTGTTTATAGGTACTCCTGTTACTGGGCAGGTTTGCTAGTAAGAACATCTTGTAATCTGATTCTGTTTCTCTGAACTCGTTAGGTCTTTCTTAAAAATTTATTATTTTAAAATTTAGAAATATTTTATGAACCACACACAGTATTCTAGAATACCGAAGGATTTTGTGCTTAACCTCCTTCCTGTGACCAGGACACTAGCCTTGAAGATGTTTAAAGAAATTTTAAGGAATAAAACTCATATGAGTTTTAAAGTTTATACTCAGAATAACCTAAGTTATGCCAGTTCTATATCTGTTCAAATATTTTTTTCAGATTTGTAATCAAAAATCACTTTAATCATTACAAAGAAGTATAGAGATAACTCAAAATAAAATATAAACATTATACTCTCGTTACCTGGATGATGTTAACTATTAGTCCTCTAGTGTGTATCCTTCTAGATATTTTTCTGCATGAATTTTTATACCTAAATGACATTATAGGGCAATTTTACATTTATAATAAAATGGAGAGGAGGATGTAAATTTCTTATTTACACATGAATAACCTCTCCCATTATCAAAGTCACTCACCAGAACAGCACATTTTTTACCAAGGATGAACCTACTTTGACATATCATAATCACCCCAACTCCATAGTTTACCTGAAGATTCACCCTTGGTAGAGTACATTCTGTAGGTTTGGATAAAGAAATAATGCCATATGGCCATTATAATATGATACTGCCCAGGTGTGCCTGGGTGGCTCAGTCAGTTGTGTGTCCTACTATTGATTTTGGCTTAGGTCATGATCCCAGGGTTGTGGGATCAAGCCTCATGTTGGACTCCATGCTGAACATGGAGTCTGCTTATGATTCTGTCTCTCAAATAAAAAATGAAAATAAAAATAATTAAATTAAAAATATAATAATATTATACTACCCTAAAACTCCTCTGTGCTCTGCCTACTCATCCCTGCTCCAGCAGCCTCTGGAAACCACTGATCTTTTGACTGTCTGCATAGTTGTGCCTTTTCCAGAATGTCATATATTTGGAATCATACAGCATGTAACCTTCTCAGATTGACTTCTTTCACTTGGTAATGTGCTTTTAAGGTTCCTCCATGTCTTTCCATGGATTGATAGCTCATTTCTATTTAGCACTGAATAATATCCCATTGTCTGGGTGTACCACAGTTTGTCCATTCACCTACTGAAGGACATCTTGGTTGCTTCATAATATTTATATTTTGTAATCTACTTTTTCAGTTAATGGTTTTCCAATCACTGATTTTTTTTTTATCTGATCTGGAGCTTAAGTCAATGTCTAAACTGAAAAAAAAAATCCTTTTCAGCACACTGGTCCAATTCTGGGACCATATGTTGCACTTGGCTTATGTGTTAGTCTAGAACAATCCCTATTTTTATGACATCAGACTTGAAGAGACAAAGCCAGACATCCTGCAGAAGTTACTGCCTTCTAGTTGCTGCCCTATAGTATTGTTCAACATGTTATTCTGTTCCTTATATTTACTATGAAGTGGAATCTGTAGTTGTGGTAGATTCAGGTTCAACATCTGTAGTAAAAATACACTGTAGATTATGATACGTTCCTTTGTACTGTCCTGCAGTGGTATAATGACAACCTCATCCCCCCACGTGTGTGTGGTTGTATTTGTCCTCTTGCCACTGGGAAGTAGTCTTTGTGTTGCTATATGGCCATCATTTTAATACCCAATTCCTTTTTTTTTTTTTACAAGGAAGCTTTACACCCAACGTGGGGCTCAAACTCATCACTCATAACCCCCTCGAACTCATGTAATCAAGAGTCAGCACCCCACGTGACCAATTCTTTATCCAACAATTTTCCTGATGATTTAAACATTAAGTGACAGCCCTTGACTAAAGAAAGAATTGCATTAGGGGGCACCTGGGTGGGTCAGTTGGTTGAACTCCTGACTCTTGATTTTGGTTCAGGTCATGATCCTAGAGTCATGGGATCAAGCCCCATGTTGGGCTCTGTGCTGAGTCTGGAGCTTGCTTAAGATTCTCTCTCTTTCTCCCTCTGCCATCTCCTCTGCTCAAGTTCTCTCTCTCTCTCTCTTTCTCTCTCTCATTCTAAAATTAAAAAATAAAAAAAAATTACATTAGGAATATGAAACTATATTTTCTAAATCGATAATTCTATTTACACTTGTTAGCTCACATTTTCTGTAGAGATTTCTGTCACATAGTGGGACTATTAGATTACCCAGAAAAAGTTTCTTTTAAATTGCCAGTTTTCAAAGTAAGAAGCTGTGTAATAGCCTCACATGAGATGTTGGAATGATTGAAGCATTTTTTAAAATCCTGTGGTCACTGCAAATATGATTTCTTGAGCACTTCCTCTGTATCAGGCACTGTGTGAAAGGCTTTATGGAACCTAATTCCTAGGACAATACACCAAGGTTTTAGAGATAGAAATGGCCAATCTTGCATGGTAACATAATGTGTTAGAGTTACTCCTGTGAGAAGTAACGGAACTGGGATTTGAACCCAAATCAGTCGAAGCCCACAATCCGTGCTTAATTCCTTCTCTATGTTTTTGTTGTATTTTACTTAAGAGCCAAATTCTATTTGTGATGCTATTTGGAACGTTTCCCAGTTTATCAACAGTAGAAATGAAAATGATGCTTAATAATTTTCATGAGGTCTCTTACCCTTCCTTTTTTTATTCTGTTCTTAATATTTTTAACAGTGTGAAGAAAACACAAATCTTCAGGATACTGCCCGCTACCTCAAACTTCCCTTTTCCAAGGGCATCCTCCTTGGAAATAATCATCAAGCCATGAAGGCCACAAAGGAGTCTTTTTGGATAACATCTTTTCTCTGTTCCACAAAACTCACACAGAATGGTAACGTATAACACTGTTTTATTTGAAAGCCCTTGTACTTAAGTACTCATGTGAATTTTGGTAGGCATATTTAATAAACACCAATGTTATATTTAAGAACTTGGCACTAGAAAAATTGTCAGTCCTTCTGTTGGTGATTTCCAGTAAAATGAAAACATTTGTGATCCAATGGTCTGTTAAATGCATGTAATTTAAGAACCTCAAAATTATCCCAGCATCGAAACCCAAGTGTACAACCCTTCAAAACCCAGCTGCTTTTAAAAAAGAAGAAAGAAGCAGAGACAAAGACTACCACTACCTTAATCTCGCTTGTTTTATAGTTCCATAAACAAGGCTAATTGCAGGCTTTGGAATAAAGGCTGTTTTTTGTTTAATTAGATGGATATTGCTTTTCTATTCTAAAATACTTTTTATGTCAGTGATTGTTTAGCAAGTTATGATTAATAAAACAAGCTCTTCTCCTTGGAAAATTGTCGTGAAAACATCATCTGCAATGAAGGAAGGAAATGAAACATTTCTGAGTTCTGCATGTTTGCTGTGTAAGGCTTCTGGCTGGCATCCTGAATGCCGTATTAATAAGTCAGATTCATTATGATGAGGAGAATGACTTCATAATCAGGTATTGAATCTCATAAAATGTTCCTGTGCCTAAAAATTTGTAAGTTCTCCTAGTTCTTTCTTCTGTGTCATAGAACAGCATGTGTAGTAGCAAGTGTATTTCTTCTCTTAGAGCATGGCCTCAGAAAAGCAGCAAAATGTAGCACTATGATGTTGGCTTCTTTTAAGAGACTTCTCAACTTCTCTTGCAGTGCTGCTATATTTATTTAGGACTTTGGCAAATGATTCTTTCACATTTGTATTAGTTTTTGTTCCTCCTCTTCCAAAAATATTTTTGGAGAAATGTTTTTAAAAAAACAACTGCGTATTTTCAGTAAATTTGGTTGAAGAGAGTTAAGAAATGTCAAGACGTTATCCATATTCAGGGATTGGTTATTTTAATTAAATAAAAACTTCACAGACATAACTCTGTAATGTTCATAAAGCTTTCACCAAAACTCAGTTGATTTTTAGGATGCCAGTCTAGAGATTATGAAGATAAGAAAATCAACCTGTTTTGACTCACTTAGATAGAAATTTTATTTATCCTATGTGGATTAGTTGTGTGTGTGTTTTACAGCCCGGGTTCACATTTAACTGATTGCCTCTGGTGGAGTAATTTCAGGTTGTATTAGTTATCTTTTGTTCTTGTAACAATTACTGTAAATTTGTTGGCTTACAACAACAAAAATGTATCATTGAGCAATTCTGAAGGTCACAAACGTGAAATCCTTTTCATTGGACTAAAATCATGGTGTCAGCAGAACCACACTTCTGGAAGCTCTAGGGGAGAATCCTTTTGCTCACCTTTTTTAGCTTCTAGGGGCCAGTTGTATTCCTTGATTCGTGGCCTCTCCTCCATCTTCACAACAAGCAGCATAGCATCTTTATATCTTTCTGACTCTGACCATCTTCCCTCTGTTAAGGATCCTTGTGATTACATTGGGCCCACTAGATATTCCAGGATAACCCCCTATTTTACGACCTTTAACTTAATCACATCTGTGAAATCTCTCTTGTTGTATAAGATGAACATATTCATAGGTACCAGCTATTATAACATTGACATCTCTGGGGCCATTATTTGGCCAACCACATAGATAATCCTAACAATAGCTTATCTGCTGTCAAAATATTTGGCCCTGCAGACTTAATTTGTTGTTGTTCTCCAGTTTAGGATGTTAGACAGAATTGTGGACATAAGACAGAACCAAATCCTAAAAATTAGAAGTTGCTACTTTGTAAAAGCAGACAACATTTTCAGGTAGATATGGATAAATAAAGCCATTCACCAAATCATTATATTAAACATTTCATTATATAGAAGATAATGCTTGGTTCATTTTTGGACACTAATAAGTACTTAATTGTTGATTTGACTTTGATTACCCTTGTGAATGTAACAGAGCTCAGAATGAACCAGGAAATAAATACTGTATTTCAAATAGATGGGAAGGAGGAAGGAAATTAGTTGATCTTTCTGAAATTTACATGCTAGGCACATATTTCTGTGTGGAAGTCATCCAGTTCCAAATTGGAATTAAATTGCTTTGTATTCATTTTACTCAAATTGGAAAACATACAAATCCATTTCCAGTACAATTGGGTATTTAGCAAGTGATACGGTCTCTAGCAACAGTCTCCTATAGCAGCTTTGCATTCCAGGATCCCTGAGGTGTGCCTTTCTGCACATGCTCTGTAGTTCAGTGTTGTTCGCGGGCAGCCTACCAAGGCTGGGAGCGCCCTGTCGCAAGTCTGTGACTGCCAGATCAAGCAGACATTTTAAGATTCTTGAGAGTAGGGGTCAGGGAAGAAATTATTGTACTTCTTTGTTATCTTCCTTGGGCTGTTAAACACGACTTTAAAAAAAAGGCTAAAAATAAAAAACAGTGCTTAAATTTAGCCTAACAGCTGTACGGTTGCTGACTTCCCCAAATCTCCTTCTCCCTCAAATAGTGGGTAGTTCATTCACTCTCTTCCTGAGAGTGTGATTTAAAAAAAAAAAAAAAAGTAGGGATTATGTCATCCACCTGTTTTCTAGCTCTTGGTAGACTAGGCATACAGCATACTCTTAAGTGCTTTTTGAATAGAACGTTTAAAATACACATTTTCAGTAGTAGGTCATAGTTCCTGATTTGCAACTAACGATTCTTCAGATAGCTAAAATAGAGACCCTAAGAGATAACAATTTTGACTTAATTCTGAGCAGTTTGTACGCACGATTAATTACATCCAGATGAACCTACTGCTTTATTCCCCCTTTTCTTCCATCATGAGCAGACTAGAGAGTCATCAGATTTCTTGTAGGGCAGGTGAATAGCCCCATCCCAATCTGATTGTCTGGAACTGTCATCTGTTCTCCACCTCTGCTGATGGCAGTGCTGTTCCTGATATCTCACAGCTGCCTCTGGGGATGCCTCTTTCTGGCCTGCAGAGCCACCTTCTTCCTCTGCACACACTCCATTCCTCAACACTGGACCATGCCCTGGGCACCCCTGCAACAGCCTAGCTCCAAGGGGCAGGCAAGAGAGCAGGGAGCTGGACAGAGTAAGAGGTGGAATGGAGGTTGAGTTGGAAGTGAGGAGTGAGGTGCAGGGAAAATGCACTGGGGAACTGTAAGAGAAGGTGCCCGGGAAGGGAGGCATCCTGAAGTTAGATGCAGGAAGTAGGAAGTAAGTGGGAGGGAGGCAACCAATAGATGGGAGAAGAATGCACCTGCTACGTCTGCTCTGGAAGGTCTCACTCTATTGGACTATCTACTATTCTATATATAACCAATCATTTTTTAAAAGGCACCAGCCATACCTCCAGGATGTCTGAGTTGGACATGAATATTGAACATTTTCAGGCTTTTCCATTATGAAAATATCATAAATATCTTTTTCAAAGTCATTATTTTAAAAATTCCCTCATTTTTAATTCTAACCACCCCCTGTTTGTTGTAGATAAACATTTCCATTTAGTACTAAATTTCTCACTATTAAGTCCTTTGTGAACTTTTTCTCTTGAATCTAGCTTTGGTGAAAGTTGTATCTCTTTCCTCTTAAGATTCATACACTTTTTCTCATCTCTTTTTACTACATCACATTTTCTTTTTCATCACAACTGCTTCTTCCTTGATTTCCTGTGTGTGTGTGTGTGTGTGTGTGTGTGTGTGTGTGTGTGTGTGTGTGTATCCTTTTGGTTTTTGTTTCCATGTTGGTCTTTTTTGTCTCTCAGCAAGTCCCATTTGGGTTTCTCTTGAAACGAATGCTTTCAACTGGATTTCTCACTGTTAAGCCTGGAAAATCCCTCTTAGCTGCTTCCTTGGCTGTCCTAGTCTTGCAGCCCCACTGAGCCCTGGGAAGCCAGCCCTGCCAGGTTCCTCTGCTTTTTGAGCTTCCTGCATACACAAGCCTTGTTAGTTCTTACTGCTCTCATTGGACTCCAGACATGACTGTCTCCTTGCTCCCTCTGGGGACTAGTGAAGCTGGATACCATGTTCAGGAACCTTTCTAACTTCTGCCCAAGAAAGCTGGGGGAAGAACTTTTACCCTCACCAGGTAAAGAGGTTCTCAGAGGACCCTGCTAGACTCGGGCCAATATGTTATCAGTTTAGGAAGGGGTGGAAATTGAAGAGCTGGGTCCTTCCAGATAGAAGATGACCATGGAATCCAGGAACTGGCCCTCTCAGGTCCATGGGCTCATTAGATGATCCGACAGTTGACTAGACCTTTCATCATTGTGCAAGGGACCTTCTAGTCCTGCCAGATCTGGGTCACGTTTGTCAAAGAAGACCTTTATTGCTAGGTAGAATTGGTTGCTAGGGAGAGTGCTGTGGGGGGCACAAATATGAGGAAAGCAGATTCCTGACCCTCAAGAAATTCCCATTTTAATGGGAAGAGGCAGGAAATGATTCAACAAATATTTATCTACTGCCTGCTGTGTACCTGCTCTATACTGGGTGCTGGGATACCATAGGACCAAACTCAACATTTTTTTTCTTAGAGTTTACAACCTAGTAGGGGTAAAGACAAATAAACAATTGTAATAGTGAGGTCAGTGCCACTCTGAAGTGAGGGACAGTTAGCTCAGTCTAGAAGTTTCAGGAAAGACTTCTTAGATGAAGCAACAGCTGATCTGGGAACTGAAGGTAGAGTAGGAGTTTGTAAGTCAAGAGCCATTGAGAAGGGATAAATAATTAGAATATGCTGTAGTGAATGCCATCTTAGCTAGTCAGGGTCTAGGGGGGAACCTGAAGCTTGGGTGACCAAGAGGGGTAGGCAACGTGTTTAAGAATCTAGCTCTGCCGGTGGAAAATGTTCATTTGAGGGACTGTTCTCTACCAAAGCAGCTAACCTTCATTTTCTGTTTGGAAAGGTGATATGCTTGATCTCTTGAAATGGAGAACTCACCCTGACAAGATCACAGGCTGTCTCTCTAAATTGAAAGAAATCGATGGCTCAGAGATAGTAAAGGTATATGTTACTGTGTTGTCCCTCTCTTGGAAATTCATGAAATAGGGACTGTTTGGAGGGGAAGGACAGATGATTTTTTATTTATCAATTCACTTCTTTATCTAACAGTTTCTGCAAGATACACTGGATACCTTATTTGGAATTTTAGATGAAAATTCCCAAAAATACGGGTCTAAAGTGTTTGATTCTTTGGTGAGTTTAAATTCACTTTAATCATAGCTTAACAAATTTTGTATCTCATTCTTGACTTTCATAAGGCTGTTTTTGAAATACTCATTCAATAGTGCACAAGTCACTTAAAAAGAACCAAAAAATGTATATATGTCTTGATTTGCATTCAGTTTTACAAAGCTCAATTTTCTTTTTTAGGTTCACATAATAAATTTGCTGCAAGATAGCAAATTTCATCATTTTAAACCTGTAATGGACACTTATATTGAGAGTCACTTTGCTGGGGCACTTGCATACAGGTAAGGCCTTTATCTTGTAATTGGTTTAGAAGCAGTTTCTTCTGAGCTTTGCTAGGCAGAACCATTAGGATAAGAAAATTTAAGAAGACGTGTAAGAAGAAATAAAGCACAACAACTGAAGTGTCTCTTGAGTCAATATCTTCCTTTCTCACACATCTTTTTTTAATGGCTACAACTTATTTTGATTAAAAGAAAAAAAAACTTTCTGAATTCTCTTCCTAAAACCTAAAATATAAAGTTTTTTTCTTCATGTCTCTATTTCACTTGATACTCTTTGGTCCAAAATATGTGGTTATTTCAGCTCAAGCCCATTTAATCACCACATGCCTTGCTGATTCTGGAAGTCTTTAAGAAAGAAATGTGAAGGGAAAACAGCATTTGCTATCATATCTTTTTAAACTCATTCATTCATTCATTCATTCATTCATTCACTCATTCGTCTGTTAATATTTACTGAGTGCCTACTGCATGCCTAATGCATGCTGATTAATGTGAAGACCTGGTTCCTGGCCACAAGCAGTTCAGCCATGGACTCTACCCTCTGATATCAGCTGCCGTTTTAACTGCTCTTCCTTTCCTATCAGCTCAAATTATGCAAGCAAGGCTAAAGTGAATGAGTAATGACAAGCCATAGCTCGTACCTGCCTCCATGCAGCCTAGCTGATAATTGCCAGAAGGCAACAGCTTCTTTCTGTGCTATGTATAACATCTTCCCGGCCTTTGGCCCTGCTTATGCACAGCCCTGGAATGTTCCCCAAAGTTCTTTCTCCCCATTCTAATACTGTCATTGCTATTCTGCCCACGTTTTTACCTTACTGTACCTTAAGCATCTATGGCTGTGCACATGCACAATCATGTATTCCCAGTTGTGTGTTAAAAAACACTGAATCATGTTTTTGCCCTTTTTCCCCCATCATGTGATAGATAAAAGATAATAAGTAATCAAATAAGCATTCGATCCTATTACCTTGGGTACTCCCTAAAAGGCATGTGAAGATTTATGCCTCCAGCTTTTAAATGAGGGAGTTTTTATTGAAGACTTGACCCTCTGTCAACAGGATTTTTAGAGACGGTGAATGAAATATCAGGGATAGTTGGAAACATCGGCCTGGCTCTGCCACTTGGCCTAACATGTGGGGCCCTAATATGAGGGGTTACCACTTGCAACTGAAATTAGCATTGGAAGCTAGAGAGGAAGGGTGTAATTTCTAACACTGGATGTTGGCCAGGAGAGCAGGATAGTCATTCCTAAGAAGACAGATATTGCCTATGCAGTCTTCTTGGGCTGTGGATGGTCAGAAACTCACTGATATGTTATCTTCAAAAGAACATTCCTGGTAGCACCTGCCTGATGGCCCATCCCTGTATTCTTCCCTGAGTGAGAGAAAAGAGGAGCATTTTTAAAAGCTTGCTCCAGGGGCGCCTGGGTGGCGCAGCCGGTTGAGCGTCCCACTTCAGCCAGGTCACGATCTTGCGGCCTGTGAGTTCGAGCCCTGTGTCGGGGCTCTGGGCTGATGGCTCAGAGCCTGGAGCCTGTTTCTGATTCTGTGTCTCCCTCTCTCTCTGCCCTTCCCCCGTTCATGCTCTGTCTCTCTCTGTCCCAAAAATAAATAAACGTCGGAAAAAAAAAAAATTAAAAAAAAAAAAAAGCTTGCTCTGTTTTCCAGAAACCAAGAACTGAGCAGAGTTAAAGGTAGCAAACCTGCAATCTTGAAAATTGGCTTTTTTTTTTTTAATTCAATTTTTGTTCCTTAAGAAAAAGAAAAGAAAACTTGGCCTTTTTTGAAATTCTCTTACAAAGGCATACTGGGATGGGAAATTTTGTTCTTCCCAGAGGTAGAGAATTGGCTTTGTAAACCCATGGGAATGTGATTCGTAGTAGGGAGATGTTCCCTTATCCTTTGCCGCAACCCCCCCCTTTTTTTAAATGTTTATTAGAGAGAGAGAGAGAGAGCGCGCGCACGCGCATGTGTGAGTGAGTGGGGGAGGGGCAGCACAGAGCTGTCAGCACAGAGCCCAACACAGGGTTCGAATCCACGAACCATTAGATCATGACCTGAGCTGAAGTTGGACATTAAACCGACTGAGCCACCCAGGTGCCCCTTGCCACACTCCCTTTTGCCTCCAACTGAATACTTCATCCAGCTGTTCACATGGTCACAGGTCATGGGGGAAGAAATCCCAGTTAACACTGGTTCAAGGTTGACCATGACAGCCTACTTCAAGGCACTTTCTTGGCCAGAGACCTTTTCTCTGATACTTGTGTTTACCCGTTGGGAAGCTTTGGCGGAAACAGCAGGGCCAATGGGATATGTCCGTATTTAGGGAATCTCAATGGGAGGAAGTGTTTCTCTCTTGAGTTTCAAAAAGGGGTAGTGATGTTGATGTACAGATGCCTATTAAGCGTTTCAACAGAAAAATATGAGAAGTGAAGGGAAAAGAGTCCTCCTTATCATAAAAATGTTTGATTTCTTGGCTTTTAACTGAGAGCTAGACCAATTCTACCTTCTGTGTATTTCTCCCTGTATTTTAGAGATCTCATCAAAGTTCTCAAGTGGTATGTGGACAGGATAACAGAAGCAGAACGGCAAGAGCACATCCAGGAGGTGTTGAAGGTAATGACGTGGTGTCGATAACAGATAATGTAGTCTACCAGGGTTGTTGCACCATGATGCCTCAACTAATTGGTTTCTTCTACACAGACAGTAATTGATGATGAAGTATCACCAGCATTTCAGTTCTTCTACACAGACAGTAATTGGTGATGATATATTACCAGCATTCCAATTCAAGGATCTTAATCGGTTTATGCTCCTCCAGAGCTGATGAAATTTGAAAGAAACTTTGCCAGGCTCGCCTACTGGATCCTGCCTGGGATTGAATTCTGAGCTCCAGGATACTTGGAGTGAAGTCTAGGAGTGGCAGGAGCGAGGTTTTATGAAAGAAGACCACAGATAAGCAATTAAGCTTGAAGTTCCTGCACCCTGGCAGAGGCCACTTGTGAACGCTTTGTCTTAAATTTTGAGAGAGAATAGGGTAGCTTAGCAGGGATCACAGTGAGGAAACCTGAGGTTTTACTGGGTCTCATGGTTTAATGCTGCCAAACATCTCGGGGCGTTTGTGCTCAGTTGTAAACGGAGATGCTAATACTTTACTTGCAAGCATGTTCATAAAGACTACAGATCTTTTTTTTTTTTCATAATTTTTGTTAATGTTTATTTGTGAGAAAGAGAGAGAGACATAGCGCAAGCAGGAGAGGGGCAGAGAGAGAAGGAGACATAGAATCCTAAGCAGGTTCCAGGCTCTGAGCTCTTAACACAGAGCCCAATGTGGGGCTCGAACCCACGAACCATGAGATCATGACCTCAGCTGAAGTTGGGTGCTCAACCAACTGAGCCACCAAGGCGCCCCAAGAATACACATTCTAAAAGGGATTGTTCAATAGCTGCTCTGAGAATCCTCCGATTTCCTATTTGCTGAGTACCACTCTATTTGATGCAGCAGAAAAAAAAGTAGACAGGTATACGGTTTTAAAAGCAAGTATTTTACTAATTATAAATTAATCACCTTGGTGTGATTGAAGGTAAAACACTAAGTGGCAAGAGTACCTGCCAGCAAAGCACAATAAATTTTCTGAAATAGACCAGCATCTCTCTGTTAACTAAATTAAAAAACTATCTGAGGATCAAAAGCATTTAAGGTTCATACCTCTTGAGAATGACATAGAATTTTTAAATTATCTATACATTTTCTCTCATTAGCGTCAGCAAAAAAAAGGCTCTTCTTCTACAAGTAAATACTGTTCAAAAATCTCAGGGGCTCTTAAGTGTTTTTAAATCAATAATTCAAAAATCTAATGATGTCCCCTGGTTTTTATGCCGTGTCATTGTTAAATACTCTTGGTTTCCTTTGAAACTAACTTTTACAAAATTTCGTTTGAAGGCACAAGAATATATTTTTAAGTACATAGTTCAATCTCGAAGGCTGTTTTCCCTTGCCACCGGTGGACAAAACGAAGAGGAATTTCGCTGCTGCATTCAGGAGCTTCTTATGTCGGTCCGTTTCTTTCTTTCTCAAGAGAGCAAAGGGTCAGGAGCATTGTCTCAATCACAGGTAATTTTTTTCCATCTCTGCTGAATAAAACAGAAATGAGTCCAGTTTATTTGTTTTTACATAGCAGTGTAAGTGAATCCATAGCTCCAGTTCCTATTTGTAGCGTCAGCAATTTTGCAGACTTTTAAAGAGTCCCCTAGCTCCCGCGAACCCACAGAGCAGAAGTTAGGCTGGCTTTCCTCCGCCTACTCTCACTCTTCATGGGGCGGCTGTTGGTCTACAGCAGGCTGGGTTCAGTTCTGAGTAGACACGATGTCACCATCGGCCTTGGGGAAGGAAGTTCACTGGAGCCGATCTGGTTCTGTTGTTTACGCCAAGCCTTGCACTGCATTTTAATCTGGCAACTTGAGACTCATTATATCGCACTTGGCTAAACCGCATGTTGCTTTGTTTTATTTAACTTGACCCTAATCGTCCTGGGACTGATCTTATGTGACCAATGCTGAGGGGCGGTTGCCAAATGCTATTACCTGGAGTAGCTCTACGTGTTTTGTTTCAGAACAGGATTTATCCACTTTCCAAATAGCGTGGCCTTGAATGTGTTCTCAGCGATCATTCTCAATATCTTACTCTACATTTTCTTAGTCCTTCTTGTACATTTTTAGTTTCTAGTGACTTGAGTAAAAACTTGTCAGATGGAGAAGCAGCCTCTTTGCTGCCATCCCCTGGAGACTAAAAATTTATAATCACTGAGTATTGGGACATAAAGTGGAAGATAGAAGACAAAACTAGATCCATTTGAGTATTCTTATATGTTGGTGCCATTTGACATTTGGAAAGCTTTACATATAATGGCAAAACACCAGAAATGTACCAATCCCCCAGTAATAGTACTGTGCTTTTTCTGACTTTTGGGGGACTATTCTTGTTAATCTCTTCTTTGCACAAATGGACTGATCTTACGTCTGGGCAAGGGTACAATTCAGCCTCTTTTAATGACATTTTGGCCTCTGGTGCCAATGGTACAATCACTGTGCTTGAGGAACTTGCCACATCCCTCAAAGTCCAGTTGCCCACTTGCCAAACCCTCTTTTCAGCAGTTGGTATTTGAAAGGATAATCCAACAAGCCAATCATGTATTCGTTTAGATCAAAGTTCTTAAAACCTCACTACTTTTATTATAAAAGCTGTTGTATTTGAGACTATCTGCCTTAAACCTTTACCAGTTTCAGGGACAAAACTTAGCTGATTCACATCTGAAAAAATATTCTCTTACTTTTAAGATTAATCTTAAGTCACAGTTTCTCAGTGCAATGCCTTCCTAGGGACTCAAGAGGTTTATTCCTTCTCTAAAGTTAGAGAAATCTTTTTCCTTAGTTATGTTTCCGCTGCATCCTCGTAGTCACCCCAAGACGTGGGCCACTGTGGGGCAGCACGGTGAAGAATGGGTTTCCTTTTATGTTTAACATACTGATTTGCACTGCTCTTGATTCTCTAATCCCCAATCAAGGCAGTGAAACAACTTTAGTACCTCCAAAGAACTATGTTTGATTTTTCTCTTTTTTTTGCCCTTAGTTTTTTATTGACAAGATATATAAAATGTATGTAAAGTTTCTGAATATCTTAATAAACTACTGAAGTCATTCTATTATTTGTGTACAATCCTATACTCGTAAATTTTGATGTGATAATTTCACTCTGATGCTAAGGGAATTCATATAAAATGACGAAGTGGTTAGTTTTTTTTGTTTTTGTTTTTGTTTTTTTAAGCAAAGTGGACTTTTGTCCTCTGTGTTTTGGGAGAAAGAGGAATACTGTACACTTTTTCCCATTCTAGGTTTCCTTTTGACCCCACACCTTCTTAGCTCTCCCTTCTATGAAGGAAAATGTCATTAATCTGAACCAGTGTGTGACATTTACATTGCTGCATAACAAATAACCATGGGCTTCATGGCTTTAAGTAACATCCAATTATTAGCTCACAGTCCTATAGATCAGAAGTTTGGTTGGAATTTTTGCTTAGGGTCTCCTACAGCCAGTATCAAGGCATTGCCCTTGGTGGCTTCTTTGGAGGCTCTGGGGAGGAATTCCCTTTCCAAATCTTCCAGGCCTTTGGCAGGAATCAGTTTCCTTGTGTCTCTAAGACTGAGATTCCCATTTGCTTTCTGGCTATCAGCAAGGGGTTGGGGATGGAACGGGTTCTCTCAGCTTCTAGAGACCATACACATTCCTTGATATTCTTCAAATACCATTCTCAAAGCCAGCAACGAAAAGTCACATCCTTCTCATGCTTCCAATCTCTCTGAGTTCTCCTACCATGAGCTAGAGAAAACTTATGCTTTAAATGCTCATGTGTAGGGATGCCTGGGTGGCTCAGTTCGTTAATCATCCGACTTTGGCTTGGGTCATGATCTCATGGTTCGTGGGTTTGAGTTCCACATTGGGCGCTGTGCTGACAGCTCAGAACCTGGAGCCTACTTAGCATTCTGTGTCTCCCTCTCTCTCTGCTCCTCCCCTGCTCACGTGCTTTCATTCACTCTCTCTCTCCCTCTCTCTCTCTCTCTCAAAAAAAATAAACATTAAAAAAAAATTTAGGTGCTCATGTGATTAGGTCAGGCCCATATGGATAATCTCCATATTTTAAGATCAACTCATTAGTAACCTTCATTATAGCTGCACAATTCCTTTTGCCATGTAACAACATAGTCATGGGAACAACACCAGGAGACAAAGGTCTTAGGAGTCATCTTCAAATTCTGCCTATCCTGTCCAGAGCCAAGGATATTCAATGGTCTGAATTTTACTCTTAGGCTGTCTTAAAGACAAAACTCAGTTTCTATTTTGCAGTTTTGCCTGTGGGCTACAACTCAGGGCCATTTCTGTCTTCTGAAGGCAGAACAGCCATCCCAGAAAACCTTTCTGCTAGATCAGTTTACAATGCCCCACAGGCCTGGCCATCCTGATTCCACCGAGATGATCATTTAGTTATCCTGGCCTAAGCCCAGCTCACTAATGGCTCTGTCTTTGGGAGCCCTGCCCCAACAGGATTGCCCACTCACTCAGCTCTTGGAGCTGTGGCTCTTGGTTTCTCCTTCCACAGACAGATGCCTCCACGAGAACCCCATGAGAAGAACAATGTCAGAAGGAGTTGAGACCCAAGACTCTGCCCTAAATTCCTAATAATTATCTTTCTCTATTTGTCTTGGCTCTCAGGAAGGTCAAAAGAAAATTATGCTTTTCTTTTTATTTGCACTAAAAAATCCTTAGCTTACATATCTTGGTACAACTGTCTTTATGCCCTTATCACAGGTTCTTGTCCCTTTATCCTTTTTTAATACATGTGTCTTCACTGTGCACACATTCAAATACTTTTTTGAAGTAAAGAGCTAGATATGAAGAATTAATGGGTAAATGAAAAGATTCCTGAGGAAAATCGATGTAGTTGACTTTTCAGTTATGAGAAAGCTCGGCTCATTTTATTGTATCTTATTTTTTTAACTTCATCTGTATGACTCAGCTCTCTGCAGAGTGAAATGAAGGTTATATAAATACAGTCTTTAACAGAGAATACCAAGTTATTAATTTTAAATGTATTCAAATAAACCTATCATGTTGAAGAGTCGAGGAGAACATAGCTGTTGATTGTAGCACCTGAAGCATTTTGATGGTTCTGGCATCAGAAACAGGTCTTGGCTGTTCTAGATATTTTTGCTGCTGCTGTATAGATAAATTCCAAAACACACGAATTTGAATTTGAGTCTATGTTTGAATCATCAGCCCATGTAGACTTGACCTACTTTGTTTTGATGTCAGATCTCATTGGTAAGCCAGCTAGCTCTTGAGTATCAGCATATTAGAAACATGTGCCTCTTTCCCCTACTTGGTAGACTTAAGGCTGGTCGACTCTTCCTTCCATTGCCCTCCTTTTGTGGAATTTAAAAGACTCGGCTTGTTTTGATGTACAATCCTAGTCCAATTTGTGCCCCTTAGGATTTGATATTAGCATCTTTTTTTTCCTTAAAAAATGATTATCCGGTTTCTTTACTTATATAAAGAATATTGTTCTTAGTACACAGTTCTGGGGTTACAGTAAATCTGAAAGCAACCTAAAGGTTTGTTATAATGATCTTTTCATTTTACAGGTGATAAACTAAAACCCAAGGGGCTAAAATGACTTGTCCAAGGTCATAGAGTTGATTAGAGACAAAGCCAGTAGTACATATAATCTGGATCTTCTGATTCCCTGTCTTGTTTTTTTTTCTTTAACCGTAACTTCATTGCTTTGGGGAGTCCATGTGTTTGGTTTCTTCAAGGTAAATGAGATTTATATGAGCACTTCAGAAAGCTTCTCAAAAGAGAAATGAAATAGAAGTTACTGCATTCCAGGTCTTGGTGGAGCATTCCTTCCATTTGATCGTCCTGCATTTTGCTGATTCTGTGGGATTTTTTGCCAATCATTTTGCTAATGTCAGTGATTTTCCACAGTTTCTCACTTTTATTATATGGCACCCTTGCACATTTTAAAACATTGTTCTATTTTGCCACACTTTTTTTTTTTTTTTAATTTCAGCCTTTTAGCCTAGGGACCAGATACATTTTACATTCATTTTTTTAGCATTCAAAATTATTTGTCATAGTCTTAAACTCAATGACATTTTACAGCAAATTTCTCAGGGTGTATCTTGGAGTTGATATAAATTTCTTCCTTTTAAGGCTGTGTTTCTGAGCTCCTTCCCAGCTGTGTACTCAGAGCTGTTGAAGCTCTTTGATGTCAGGGAAGTGGCCAACTTGGTGCAGGACACCCTGGGCAGCCTGCCTACCATCGTGCACGTGGACGACTCCCTGCAGGCTGTGAAACTGCAGTGCATCGGCAAAACCGTGGAAAGCCAGCTTTATACCAATCCAGGTAGGGTGGTGAGTTTCTTGAATGAAACCTTGTCTCTGGAAAGCTGTCACTTACCTCCGGTAGTCACAGGTCAGCAGAAGCAATTAGAAAGAGGAAACACAATTACTGTCTCAAAAGCATTGTGTATTTGGATGGTAGAATAAATGTATTAAGTAGCCAAATAGAACAGTCTGGCTATTAAAGCTTTATTTCTAGAAAGAATGAAAACCCTAATGATTAAATTACTGATTCTAATCACAAACTAGTTGGGACGTCAGGTATGCTTACTTTCTTGCCTAAGAGATTTCATTTTTTTCTTCAACATAATTTAACATTTTATTTCGGGGATGCTTCCAGGGACCTGATAGGATTCTTCTTTGTCTCTTTTGTTCTTAAAATTGTCCCTTCAATTTGTGTTCTGAAACTGAGTGAAAATTTTGATGTATTATCAGTTTTTATTTTATCCTAATAGCACGTGACCAATTACTAAATTGATTTTGTCATATCTGTTATTAAATCCCATTGCCTTTTTTCTTCTAGTCTTTCCTGAAATAAATTACCAAACTCATTTTAAAGTTTAAGAAGTTTCTGTACTATCAGCAAATAAGCTTTTCAAAATTGATTCTATTGAGAGTTATCTTTCCACATGAATGCATATGTGGGTATAATATTTTTGAAATAGGGTTTCAAATATAGATAATAAAACTTTTATTACATATTTTATTGTAAAACATTTTAAACATACAAGAATAAAATAGTATCAGATGAGTAAATCATTAATAAATCTCTTTTTTTTTATCATGCTACAAGATATAGCGCTAGTTCATTCTTGTTTATACTGTGGGATGATATTCCACTATGAATGAATTTATCATGGTTAATTTATTTCTCCTATTGATAGACTATTTGTTTCTGGTTTTTGGTTTTGTGTTTTGTTTGTTTCTCCAGAAATAACACTTAAGTAAATAAAAGAAAATTCAAACCTTCTCATTTCTCCCCAGGAAAACACATCTCATCCTGGAGAAAAGATATTTCTTGCAGTGCTTTTCAAACTCTATTCCTCAGACCCATAGAGGTTCTTCTGCAGTGATCAGGGTCTCCTCTGGGCTTGGGAACAGGGGGGTGGAGTGGAGGGGTAGAAGTCCAAACCAGGTACCTGGTATGACTAGACTACCAATTATGCTTTTACCAAATGAAGAAAAGTTCATCCCATCTCAGAGCTATTGGTAGGTTCTGCCACATTTCTCCCTCACTGACCAGATAATTCTTTGTTCGAATAGAATCTGATAACCAAAAGGGCAATACAGATAATGAAAATTGTTCTCAAACGGAAGGACATTATTTGAGAGGACTGTGTTCATTACATGCCTCTCCGGGATGTGTTCTGTCTGTGGACTCAGTGCCGTGTTGATTACTGATGCTTAGTTGGCAGTATAGAAACCAGGACTAAAAAAATACAAAGAGAAGTTGTTTCGATCCAGGAGGAGAGATATGGGTCTTTGTGGGAGGTGGTGAGATTATTTCTTGGGGTGGGGGGTAGAAGGACCCAGGAGACCCAGGAAATGTAGACCTTGGAGGGTCTGTGCTGGTGACCTTGGAGAGAGGCTCAGAGCCAGTGTTGGGAGGTTGGTGACTGTCACTGTGATGCAGAGGGGGAAGAGGAGAAGACGAAACCTGCCTCTTTTGTTATGTGGGGCACTCCCCATGGAAGATGATTATGGAGAAACAACCTTCGAGAAGCAAAAGCAACTCCCGATCAGTGGAATACTTAGAAGCACATGGATGCTAGTAAGAGGAAAGATTTCCATCACTGCCCCAGGGGGTTGAAGTTTGGCTTGATGTTGAGTGATTCACCATTGGAGAAGACAGAAACTTACCACGTATAAATGGCAATGCACTTTGAGAAAAAGGTTGTCTTCATGGAAAAAAATAGCACGCTTACCTGAGAACTTCCCAAGACACAAACTATACTCTATTTAAATTACCTGGGACCCCACACTGATGGTAGGGAAACCTGGAAAGTATTTCTAGTAACTCCGAAATTCTAAATCGGAAACTATGGACTTAGTCTATGGACATAGACTTTGTATATGACAGTTCAGTAGGGCAGAAGTACCAAATTCTTCTCCTTGGGCTAAATTTAAGGTGTCCACAGAGCTGCATTCCTTTGTGGAGGGTCGAGGAGAGAATCTGTTTTCTTGCCTCATACAGTTTCTAGGGGTCACCTGCACTCCTGGGCTTTTGGCCCCTTCCTCTGTCTTTGAAGCCTCTAGTGTAGCATCTCCAGATTTCTCTCTGACTCAATTTTCTTGCCTCTTTCACCTAAGAGGACCCATGTGCTTACATTGGCCCATCCAGATAATCCAAGATAATCTCATCATCTCAAGATCCTTAATTTAATCACTTCTGTAAAGTTCATTTTGCCATTACATATTCACAGGTTCTGGGAATTAAGACATGGACATCTTTGGGAGACCACAACTCCGTCCACTCCATATGGGTAAAACAGACTCAAAACCAAGGCAATAGCTCAGCTGCATATGAGGGAAAAAAACAAAAAAACAAAACAAAAAAAACACTTAGAAATCTAGGAGGTTTTTTTTTTTAATTTATTGAAAGTTTAAAAAATGAAACTCAGGGGTGCCTAGGTGGCTCAGTTAGTTAAGCATCTGACTTTGGCTCAGGTCATGATCTCACGGTTTGCGTTGGGCTCTATGCTGACATCTTGGAGCCTGGAGCCTGCTTCAGATTCTGTGTCTTCCTCTCTCCTTCCCCCTCACTGTTCACACTCTGTCTCTCTGTCAAAAATAAATAAAAATTAAAAAAAAATTTTTTTAAATGAAACTCAGAAGTGCTGCACTTGTGTGAGTACACATACATCTTGGCCAGAAGGACGTTACAAAAGATACTTTCCTGATTTAAAATTAAAATCTACAATAGGACAAGGTAAAGTGCAGATGAGGACATTGCAGGGTGTTAACAGGATATACGTTCAATCAAAGATAAAGTGCTTACCTTGACCATTCTTCAGATCATAGAGTATGGCAAAGACCGTTGCTACTCTGAGCTTAATTCTAATCGGCAAAGAAATGGCTAGTGAGATAGAAGTGAGAAGAATCTGAGAACGTGACCTTATTTTCTGAGAGTTCATAGTATCCAAAGAAGGAGTCCAGAGTACAGTTGGGTCACACTTTTGAGAAAATAAATTTCAAAACATTTTGGAAAAAAAGACCTTAAATGTTACAAACTCCCCAGAAAAGACAAAAAAATTCTCACAGTTGTCTTTGTGCTAGAATCCTGCCTTAGAGTTCTCCAGAGAGACAGACCCAATAGAGGCTATGTTTGTGTGTGTACAAGGTTTCTTGTATGGGATGAGCTCAGATTATGCTGGCTGAGAATTCTGCTGTTGGTCAGCTGGAGACCTGAGGGAGCCAGTGGTGGAAGTTGCACTTCGAGTCTGAAGGTCGGAGAAGACTGACGTCTCTGCCAAAAGACGGGCAAAGAGAGCACGTTCTCCCTTATGCCTCCTTTGGTTCTATTCAGGCTTCAGCGCATTGGTTGAGGCCCACCTGCATTGAGCAGGGCAATCTGCTTTACTCAGGCTCCCAATTCAAATGTAACACCCAGGATATTGTTTAACCAAATTTCTGGGCACCCACAGCACACTCAAATTGACCCATAAAAACTATCACAAATCCCAAGGAGAAAAAAAGCAGAGGATGCATGCATAGGTATCAGAATGATTATAGAATACTCCTGATTGAGCTTAGATTAAAAATTAATACAGAAAAGAGATGGAAAGAGGGACACCATAGTCAATACCAAAGACGGGTATGAGAAAACATCACGGGAAGAGTCAAGCCAGGTTGAGTTAAGGGTCCACGGACAGCCTCAGAGCTGGAGCTGTTTCATAACCAGGCAGAATTAGCCCTGTTAGTCACACCCCAAGTTCAGAGTCGAGGGCATATGGCCAAACATGAAGGCCATAGCTAAGATTTGCAACCTACATAGATTGGCATTTGACATCTAAGTCATCTGGGGTCTAATCAGACATATTTAATGTGTAAAAATTGAACAACTCATTTTTCCCTCTCTCCTCACAAATCTTCCTGTTTCCTCAGGGCCAGGAAAGGGTCTAAGTTTTGGAGAGGACCACTTTGGCAATAGCAGGAAGAGTAGAGCTGATGTATAGAGGTTGGGGAGGAAGGTGGAAGTGCCCCTAAAATCATAGTTTACCCTAAGTTTTATTTGTGTGAAAATCAATGTAAATGGCAAGACCCAATTTAAACTGTGTTCTTACCTTTCTGCTGAAATCTTTAAATTGACTGGCGTGAGTAAGCACATTACATGGGAATGGTTGAAAGCTGTATCTTCTCGTTCCTTACCTGTTCACCTGTTCACATCTGCACTGGTTTTCGGGGGGGTGGGGGCAGGGGGCAACGGGCTGGGATGTGTGCCTTGTATCCACTGCTATAAGCAGCTGACCAATCTGCGTTGACATATGGGAGTAGCTGTGTTCCCCCGCTGGCTCAGGGCGATCACTGGCAGAGGGAGTCACTGCAAGCCAGACTGTGACAATGTGCTGTCTCACTTCCTGTTTAAGCCAGGTTAAAACATGGAGACACAGGGGGCTCCATTTCCTCTGCTTCTCCTATCCAGTAGACTCATGGGGCAGTTCATTCATTTATTCAACAAATAAGTATTGCAGCCAGACCCCATGCCAGGTATGATGCTAGAGATATTGTAGCTAGTGAAACATCCAGCCCCTGCCCTCAGTCTGCTGCTAGTTTACCATGAAAGCTGACTTTGAACAAGGAGTTAAGATTTGATAAGATGCAGCAGTTGTGACCTGGGGAGGGAAGGAGGTCCTGTGTAGTAGGGAGGCATGAGTGAGCCTTGGGGTTCATCCCACCCACACCACCTCAGTTTGTGGTCCATGTGCCGACACCACCCTCACAGTCGTATTTCTAGGCGACTGGATATCTCCTCTGGGCTCCAAACCTGAGTAGCCGTCTGTCCTCAGCTTCTCTACACAGATGTCGCAGAAGCTCCTCAAACCCCTTTTCCCTCTCAGTCTGTTCCTTCTGTCTCAGTATATGGCAGCACCAACCCCTGGAGCTCTGAGCTGTCCGTGAAACCTTACTCTTCCTTCTGCCCTTCATCTCCACCTCTCCAGAGACTATTCTTGGGCCTCTGCGGCGGCCCGTATCTGTGCCTCCCCCTGACCAGACACAGGTCCATCCCACACTGCCGCCTTGCCTGCATGCCCTCGGGCATGTCCAGACTTGCTTCCCTCTCCTTTTGCCCATCCATGTGTGCAGCCAGAGTTCCCTTCCAGAAACTCACACCCGACGATGTCACTCCCACCTCCCTTGCTCACATCCACTGATTGTGCTCTGTTTTGAGGACACAGAAGAGGATTGATCTTGCAGGCCCTGTCGCCTCACCCTCCCCACCTGCCTGGTCCCATCTGCTTGTGCTTCACTCTAGTGGAACCCACACTTTCCTGCTCCTCTGTGATCTTAGGTGATCCTTGTTCACCCTGCTGGGCTCAGTAACTCGCATCTTCTGAATCATCTCCAGTCTGCCCTGCTCACTCAGTTCTCGCTCTCATAATCTCCTTCTCATGCCTGTTTTGTTTTCTGCTGCTTGGATCACTTGTGAGGGCTGTAACTGAAAAAAGAATTGGATTTTAATTGTTTAAAGTCTGTCTTCATCCCTTGCTCTACAAGGAAAACCTCAGAGTACAAGGACTTTGTCTTCATCACAATATTTCCAGCTCCCAGTACTGTGTCTGGTGCATAGTAGGTGCTCAGTAGAGGTTTCATGAATGAATACTATGTTCTGGGTCACACATTAGGAATCAGGATAGAGCAGCAATCGGTATTGAATAAATGATATGCATAAAAAATCTTACTGGAAAAGCAACCTCTGAGCTAAGGATGAGCATGAATATGACAACAGAACAGCTTGGGCTGTGGGAAGCCCAGACCAGAAGCAGAACACAGTTGATAAAAGTAACAAGTGGGCATAGCATCTGTTGAGCCTTAGAAAGGGCGCCCCGTGGTGGAGGCATCCAGGGTGGGAATAAATCTGGGGAGTGAGCTCTAAAAACCACACTCAGAGATCATCTCTAGGCCTCTACTGTTGTTTTCCCTCTGTGATCCTGACATTGTCTGCATGAGAATGTAGCCCCTGTGTTGTCTGCCCTTCTTTCCATTCAGGGTCTGCCCTCGAGGGTGTGAAAGGCTCATTTGCAACTTTTGTTGCTATCTGTGACATTAGCATTTCAGTTATTGGTGGCTCCCAGCATTTAATAGCTGCTTCTCCTCCTTCCTAGCCCCACACCCATTGGGAATTATTAATGGGAGCTGGCTTTATCCACTCACGTGTGTACTGGCAAAATAAAAAGTAAATGAGAGTCACTCCTTTATACAGTCCACGAGATACATAACACAGTGAGCTGTGTCTGAGATGTAGAATATGAGGGTGTCGACACTTTCAAGGACAGAAACTGCATAACACGTTCTTTTGCTAAATGTATGGGAAGTGAGTGTTCAACTGCAGGTTTTCTTTTTTTCTTGGGTCCTGCTTGATGAGTCCAAGTGTTTCCTTTTAAAGGTAAGAATTAGCATTTTAACCAGTCAGCGAGTTTGGCATTTCCCCACCAATTGTATCATTTGCATTGGCTGACATTGCCCTAGTATGGAGAAAAAGCAAATCTGCAATGTAGGTAGTCCTATATTTCTTTTTATGCACACCACACACGAATTATTTGTCTACCTGCCTCGCTTTTTTGCAGTCGGTATTCTCTTAACAGTTGGTTGCAAATTGAATTTTTAGAAATCAAATTGTGCTACCTGCAGGAACATACCAGATAAGCTTTATCTTCTGTTCTAATTAATCATCACGAGGCAGTGACTCCTGTCATGTAATTTGTTAGTTTCTTTTTCTTGGTTCTTTTTGTCAAGTAATTGATTTATAAATAAGTATTTAAGTTTCCTGGTAAGGCTTAAAGGCTTTAAAGGAAGCCTGCAGTGCATTATTTTACAAGTTTGGAGTTTAATGTTCTGTGTTGCTGAAAGTGAAGAATGGCTATGCCTTGTGTGGTTTGTTATGATGGTAAACCTATGGCACCAAACCTCCTTGTGTTGATAAACCAATCATGCAAACACTGATAATGGTGCTTTCCCAGCTGTGAATATTTTGCATGCTCTCTGATTTTTATTAGGATAAAGAATCATATTCTTTATGACATATGATATATCTTATACTGACTAGGAAAGAATCCACTACAGTGCTGAATTGAGTTGGTGAGGTTGGCCATCCCTGCCTTAATTTTGCTCTTGGGGAGAAAGCTTTCAATCTTTCACTGTTAACTATTATGTTAGCTAAAGGTAGGCATTATAATGCTCGTTATCAATTTGAGAAAATTACCTTCTATTCTTAGCTTCCTGACACTTTTTATCATGAATGGATGCTGAGTTTTGCTCATTTTCTCTACATATGTTAATATGTTGAATTAATGTTGATTGACTTTCAGATATTATACCAAATTTGCCTTAATGATAAATCCTATTTGATCATAGTGTTTATATATATATATGTATATATAACTAGATTTATTTTGCTAAAATTTATATAACTAGATTTATTTTGCTAAAATTTTATAAAGATTTTTGCATCTATGTTCATGAGAGATAGCAATCTATAGTTTTCTTGTAATATCTTTGACTAATTTTGGCATCAATAATACTGGCCTCAAAGAGTTAGTTGTGTTCCCTGTTTATTTTCTGGGAGAATTTTTGTAGACTTTGATTTGATTTTTTTCCATAATGCTTTATAGAATTCATAGAAGCCATCTGGGCCTGGAATTTTTCTTGTGGGAAGTTTCTGATCTATGAGTTCAATTTCTTTACTAAGTATAGAGTTATTTAGGTTGTCCATTGTTTCTTGAGTTAGTTAAGTTGAATTATTTATGCAACTATTTATAAGATACATGAGTTTTAATAAATCAGGAATAATCTTTCTAAATTGCTGCAGAGGTGACATCATTTAGAAAACCAAGACGATCAGGGTACCTGGGTGGCTCAGTCGGTTAAGCATCTGACTTTGGCTCAGGTCATGATCTTGCAGTTTGTGAGTTCAAGTCCCACGTCTGGCTTTGTGCTGACAGCTCAGAGCCTGGAGCCTGCTTCAAATTCTGTGTCTCCCTCTCTCTCACCCCTCCCCCACTCACACTCTCTGTCTCTCTCTGTCTCTCTCTGTCTCTCTCTCTCTCTCTCTCTAAAATAAACAAATATTTTAAAAAATTAAAAAAGAAAAAGAAAATCAAGCAGATCAGGGAAAGGAGCTAGGGCATTTGCAAGTGGGCATATCCATAAATAATATGACAATTACAGTCTTAACAATAGTTTTTTGCTTATGACATCCTGTTGAAAAGTAAACACTCGGGGCACCTGGGTGGCCCAGTCGGTTGAGCGGCCGACTTCGGCTCAGGTCACGATCTCGTGGTCCGTGAGTTCGAGCCCCGCGTCGGGCTCTGTGCTGACAGCTCAGAGCCTGGAGCCTGTTTCGGATTCTGCGTCTCCCTCTCTCTGACCCTCCCCCGTTCATGCTCTGTCTCTCTCTGTCTCAAAAATAAATAAACGTTAAAAAAAAAAAAAAGTAAACAGGACAATAAGCATACTTGTTACTTTTTCAAAAGATTGAAATATATACTGCATAAGTCAGTTATGTTACTGTTTCAAATACTTAATGACAAATTAGGGATAAATATAAGACTTCCAATTGATAGAGAAATGATCCTTATACAGTCAAAATTCTTTATTTATGGATTTCCTTATTAAAATGTGTTTGTGACCTCAAAATCAATACTTGTGACCCTCTCACGTTCATTCGTGGACTTGCACAAAGCAGTGAAATATTTGAGTAGCAGAATACACAGATTCCCAGCTGAGCTCAAACACTGCAATGCTCTGCATTCCCTTACACTCTCATGCTCCTCTAACTAGAGAATGGAGCAGTAGGGGGCAGTGCAATGCAGTGCAAGAAGCTCATCTCCGGGGCCAGCTGCTAGAGTTTGAATCCCAACTCTGGCCCTTCTTCGTGGGGTAGCCTCAGGCAAGTCACTTAGCACATCTAAACCTCGTGTTCTCTTTTATCAAATAAAGAAAATAGAATCTACCTGGATGAGTTGTTTTTAGGATTTAATATTGTTACCTATGTGGGATATGCATCCTATATTATACACACATATACTTCCCCTAGGAGAAATGATTCGTTATTTGCCATTTCATGGTTTTCCAGTGACTTGTTCCAACTTAAAACTACCATGAATAACAAGAATCGACTGTACTTACTTTTCTTCCCTGGTGAAAGTATACAAGTATGATTTTCAGATGTTTAACAAACCTTGCTTTTAAGATAAACACTACCTGGTTGTGAAGTAATAATATGTATTTTACATATTGCTAGAAATGATTTGCCAAAGGTGTGAAAAGGGTTTTTGTATCTGTGGTCGGTAAGGGAATTTTTTTTTAATTTTTTTAATGTTTGTTTATTTTTGAGAGAGAAACAGAGTGTGAGCAGGGGAGGGGCAGAGAGAGGAGGAGACACAGAATCCGAAACAGGCTCCAGGCTCTGAGCTGTCAGCACAGGGCCCGACACGGGGCTCAAACTCACGGACCACAAGATCATGACATGAGCTAAAGTCGGCTGCTTAACCAACTGAGCCACCCAGGTGCCCCAAGGAATTTTTTTTTTAAATGTGTAATCTCCCAAGTTTATGAGCCTGGGAGAAGAGATGACAAGGCATAAATCTCAACAGTTTTAACAAAGATGAGTGGCAGCTGACAGCAGACGAGAGAAGGCTGATGCACACAGGTGTGTGTTGTTGGAGTGGTGCCAAGAACAGGCCAGTTTACACTACAGATCCGCAGACGGGGCGGAGCTGTTTCAGAAAGGATCAAGAATTGAAAATAGCAGGTATTCAAGAGCACCTGACTGGCTTAGTCAGAAGAGCAGGTGACTCATGATCTCAAGGTCGTGAGTTCGAGCCCCATGTTGGATACAGAGATTATGAAAAATAAATAAATAAACTTTACAAAAAACGAAGAAAAATAAAAAGAAAATACAAGGTATCTGAAAATTAAGGGTGTTAGAAATAAAAAAATTGAATAAAAAGTCCTTAGACAGAATAGTCAATTTAGCCAAAAATGCAAAGCTTACCCTCTAAAGAAAGTGAATGAGATGTGCCTAGATTCAGGAGTTCAGAGCCTGCTAAATTTGAGAATGAGGCTCCACACCATAAACAGGGCCTCACAATTAAACAAAGAGACCCTCACCTGTCCCTTCTTCTCCTGATTTCAAGTTACTAGAAGATGATGGTTTCATGCTCCCCAGAGAGGAGTTTGGCAGATTTCTCTGTAGAGAAACTGACAAGCCCAAGAAAAGGCATCTTGGATTCTGAAATTTGAGGGTCCCCTGATGAAACATCTGGATGCCTTCCCTCCTTGCTGTGAAGCTTCACCAGTTTACAAGCTTGCCGAGGCACTGTTGTGGGTCCCCCCCACCCAGTTAGCATGTTAGTGACTTGCTTGTAAAGACAGACAACAATCAACAGATACTGTACGAAAACCTTAAATGTGAAAGCAGAGACCAAAATGAAGAAACAGAAAAAAGAACTTGAAAGAAAAAGATAATTGAAGGAGAAAAAGAAATCACAAAATTGTCTCCCAACTAACCCAGAAAGAGAAAATAGTGCATCCGTGAAATAAGAATGAAACCTTCTATAAAAAGAAATAAAGAAGGAATAATAAACAGGAAAGGCTGCATAATAAAAATGCAATACCTCTTTGAAAATTATTGGGAATTTCATCATGGGAGCAGCCTAGCATGAAACCAAGTGTGGGGTCCTTCTGAGCACAAGGAGCTGTGTGGTGGCCCAGGTGGAAATAAGAACAAACTCTTGGAGATTAAATATAGGGTAGCAAAAACAAGAAAATTGAATAGAAGAGTTGGAAGATAAAGAAGTTGGGCAGAAAGATGGAAAAAAAATCAAGAAAAGAAGATATTTTAAGAGATTCGTGATGTCAGTGTAGTCAGAGTTCCAGACTGAGGACAGAAGAAATAGAGAAAAGGAAATAATGCTGGAAGTACTTCAAGACAAGATCCCAGCACTGCAGGACATGAGTTTTTGTAGGTTTCAAGGGCCAAAGCAAGGCACGTGGTCATGAAAATTTGAATTACCAGGAATAATTTCCTGAAAGCTTTAAAAAAATTTTTTTTAATGTTTATTTATTTTTGAGACAGAGAGAGACAGAGTATGAATGGGGGAGGGTCAGAGAGAGAGGGAGACGCAGAATCCGAAACAGGCTCCAGGCTCTGAGCTGTCAGCACAGAGCCCGACGCGGGGCTCGAACTCACGGACCGTGAGATCGTGACCTGAGCTGAAGCCGGTGCTCAACCGACTGAGCCACCCAGGCGCCCCTCCTGAAAGCTTTTAAAGAGAGATAAAAGTAAAACAAAAACTTGGCCATGTGCAAAGCACTGGAAATCAGAATGGCAGCAAATGCAAAATGTTAATTTAGCCAGAAATTGTGACCAAAAAAAAAAGTTTTTTCCGAGACTGGGGAGAAGACAAGAGGGTAAGAAAAGCTAAATTTTCACCTATTATAGTAAGAAGTCACTGGATGGTCAGTCTCAGTGAAAAATCAGAAAATGACCAGATAAGCATGCCATTTAGATATTTGGAGGTAAAACAGACAATTTAAAAAAATAACCTATTTTCAGTATAAGAGTCAAAGACTTCTTGAGTGCAGGAATCATGGATTAGGGAAACGGACTACTTTTTTTCCAATACCAATTATGTAGCTTTTCACTATGTGTTAATCGTTTAACCAGTACAGTTAGAGTAGGTATGGGTGTGTACAAGGTTGGCGTGGGCCTCCATAGATGTGACACTAATGCTTCTGTTCTCTCCAGATTCCAGGTACATTCTCCTGCCTGTCGTGTTACATCACCTCCACATGCACCTGCAAGAACAGAAGGACCTGATCATGTGTGCACGAATCCTTAGCAACGTATTTTGTCTCATCAAGAAAAATAGCTCAGTGAGTAAATACAGATCATAGTATGTAGTTCCCATCAAATGGCTTCTGGAAATAAAAACTCTCAAGTTTTCAGAGAAACCACACTGAAGAATAACCCTCTGAGACTCTCACTTTTATTTCCAGCTGGGTTGGACATTTTGCTATTCTTCTGAAATATTTTTTTTTAACCTTGTGAGATTGCTGTAACCCCAAATAACCTCCTCAACTTGTATTTCAAGAAAGAACTGAATACCCAGTGAGAAAAATTAGAAATCTCAAAGCCTCCCACATGTGTCTTTAATCTTGATATGATGAATACTCTGTGGCAAGAATAAATTACTGCCTGTAAAGTGAAGTCTTTTGGGGCCCATTCTGTGGAAGGCTGCATGGTGATGCTCAGAGCTTGGCCATGGCCCTTGGGCCCATGGCCCTTGGGTCCCACAGAAATCGTAGAAGCAGAGGAAGGGCCCAGGAGACCAAGGATGTCTTGCACTACAGTCATTACCCAGCCGCAACAATAATACTGAATTGTCAGGGGCTTTGGGAATTCCTGTGGATGTACCTGACTCTTAGTGCTGTATAGTCACATGAGAAGATACAGGGCAAATAGCAAAAAATCACATGCTTACTTAGAAATGAGGACAGTTCTTTGGATACTCGTGTTCATGGCTCATGGGACTGATGTGAAATCCACATGGAAAGGGTGTCCTGTTCTAGTTCTGTCAGCCTGCAGCCGGAATTGGCATTTGCTCATCTTTGACAGCTTGTACAGAGCAGTGCTGAGACTCCTGTGCCTCTGCCTCCTTGCCATACACTATATAGTTTCCCCATTGTTGTCTCTGTTACCTAGGATCGCCTTCTGAAGGGCTCAGCAGTGAGCTGGCTTGGGACCCCAGTGGACATAATTGAGACAGGGCCCTGCACTGTGGGAACAAAGTTGACACTTGAGAGGAGAAGGGCAGAAACTCTGTGTATAAAAGTTTAATAAGATCTGCATGGGGAGGGACGACTGATTTTTCCACATCCCCGTGATCCCAGGCCCCAAGGGTGATCTGGGACTGGGTCGAACAGTGACAACAGGGAGAGAATGATAGTTTTGCTTTAAAATTTTTCTGTGTCGTTCAGTAAAGAATAGCTATGCTGTGCCTAGTTAGAATGTTTTTATAAACCGTAATTCTGCTAAGTGAGATAGTTCACTGCAGAAAACTGAAAACAAGTATCAGCAGTAGTGGAAAAGATTTTTTTTAATTTCTCCTGTCTACTTCAGTTTGGAAGTTGCAGTCAGCTTTTGGACTTATCTGATAAGGAATTCAGAACAGAAACTCTGCCCTGGAGGGGAAACTATGGTAGTTTTATCGGAAGTGTAAGAAAGTTTATCATAAAACCGTGGCCAAAAAGCTCTTTCAGATTCACACTTTGTAAAAGTTTTTGTTTGTGTGTTTGGAAGACAGTCTCCTTGGTAGAGAGCCTGAGTACACAGAGTTTTGTCTTGTGCAGTTGTAATCAGAATCCAACTCCATTGCATACAGTCAGAGAAGAGCAACTTGGGTTTCTCTCTCAAGTCCTGGGGGCTTGGATAGTATTAATTCTCCTTTAGGGAAGCAGTCCACCGTGGCCATTGCCATGAGGTTCAGTCTGGAGCTCATGGTATTCATCTATACTGAATGTTGTGCAGTCTACACCTGTAGAGCTTTTTAAAAATCATTTTTATAGGAATAGTTGTTTGCACTTAAATAGAATTTTAGAAAATAACTGTGCAGCTCAAGAAGAGTGTATGTAAGCACAGTCTGAAATAAAAAGAATTAAGGACTTGGGGAAACACGAGGGACTTTCAGTGAGGAATCAGACCCAGAAAGGCATCTGACTTGGCCACATCACACACTGTGTTAGTGCACAGCTAGTGCTCTGGAGTAGTTTGATGCTTCCCAGGACATCACCCCACCTTGTCATTGGCACCACTCAGGCACAACTGCACAGCCTAGCTGGGTTCTCTTGGGTAAGCTGTTAAGTTCTCTGTGCCTTTGTTGTCTATAAAAGAAGGCCATTTACTAAGGTGACATAGGTGAGGTCCAGGTCTGTCAAGTTATCCAGTTCTCTTTTTGATTCCTGATTTGGAAATGTGGTTTTTCCCCCCTTTTCCATTACAGAGAGATTAATACACATATTCAGCCACAATTGCCTGAATTCCTTATTTCTTTCTTTTAAGGAAAAATCTGTGTTGGAGGAAATCGATGTGATAGTGGCCAGCCTGCTGGACATCTTGCTGAGAACCATATTGGAGATCACCAGTCGACCTCAGTCATCTGGCTCCGCGATGCGGCTCCAGTTCCAGGATGTCACTGTAAGATCCTAAAGCAAATGACACGTGGAACAGAACATAGTTGTGCTTGTAAAGGCTTCAGTCCCTTTGAGGGTGGGTTATGATAGGAATCTGGGAAATCTGGCCTTGGGGGAGTGTCCTGTGTGCATTTCAAATATAGATGAGGCTGCTTTCATTTTGCCAGGGAATAAGAAGCATTGTTTGTGAAAAGATCATGGATTAAAATATGTTTAATTACAGAAAGCCGCATTTGTTAATAGCTCTCACTTTGACCAATTTAAATTGCCCTGTGATTCTGTGTTCCCAGTCCCCTCGATGTTTCATTCTCTTTTCATCCATCAAATTGCTTGAGGAAGTAAGAATAGTGAAATCGAGGAACAGGAGTCAGGGATCCTGAGTTTTAATTCTGGATTTTACACTGTGAATAGTAAGGATCTTAATTTGGGGAGGCTTCAGTTTCCTCAGCTATGAGATGAGAAAGTTTGACTTGGTAATTTCTAAGTAACCTTGAGTATTCACTGTTTTATGAGTCCACTGTAATATAATTTATAAAATATTAAGAAATAACCTATTTGATAGCTTATGTATATGTATATATTTTCATGTGTGTGTGTCTATAGAGATGATGGATGGATGGATAGATTTCTATTTAAAACTCAAATTCACCCCAATGTTTATAGCAGCACTTTCAACAATAGCCAAATTATGGAAAGAGCCTAAATGTCCATCAACTGATGAATGGATAAAGAAATTGTGGTTTATATATACACAATGGAGTACTACGTGGCAATGAGAAAGAATGAAATATGGCCCTTTGTAGCAACGTGGATGGAACTGGAGAAAGTTATGCTAAGTGAAATAAGCCATACAGAGAAAGACAGATACCATATGTTTTCACTCTTATGTGGATCCTGAGAAACTTAACAGAAACCCATGGGGGAGGGGAAGGAAAAAAAAAAAAAAAGAGGTTAGAGTGGGAGAGAGCCAAAGCCTAAGAGACTCTTAAAAACTGAGAACAAACTGAGGGTTGTTGGGGGGTGGGAGGGTGGGGAGGGTGGGTGATGGGTATTGAGGAGGGCACCTTTTGGGATGAGCACTGGGTGTTGTATGGAAACCAATTTGACAATAAATTTCATATATTGAAAAAAAATTAAAAAATAATAAAAATAAAATTAAAAAAAAAAATAAAACGCAAATTCACTTGAGCAAGAATGTTGTTTTTTTTTTTAGGTCTGTTGAAGAATAGTCTTGAAAACATCAGAAATGGCAGTAGATGCAGTGGTTTTCAAAAAATTGACAAAAAATGTCAGCTTTTAGCCATTATTTTTATAAATCCTCCATTATAGAACCTTGTCTTAAGACTGTTGCCTAGCCCTTGATGAAATTAATTTTTACTTTTACTTAAAAAGATAAAAAGTCTGCCCTGACTCTCCTACCAGGTTCTCCTGACTGTTTCAGGATGGCCACCTTACATTAAATTTTATTTTCTCTGCTTTCAGAGCTGAGATTCACCTAAGGAAACCAAGCTGTGAGTTTGGGAAATAAAGTTAAACTCTTTCTTTTAACAAACTAAGTTTGAGATAGTATGAAAAACTTCCTAATACATGCACTAGCTGTACTGCCTCATTTAAACAAACAGGAGCAAGTGATTGTTTTCTCAGTTTCATGTGGAAAATAGTACCTACCTCATAGCGTTAGCTTAGTGTATTACTTCGTGTATTACCAAGTGCACTACTTGGTCCATAGTAGAGGCTCAAAACATGTTGTTGCTTAATACTACTGGAGTTTATTTTTGATTTGAAGGTTTGGGTTTTGTTTTTTTTTTTTAATGTCTATTTATTTTGAGAGAGAGACAGAACACAATAGGAAAGGGGCAGTGAGAGAAGGAGACCCAGAAATCCGAAGCAGGCTCCAGGCTCTGAGCTGTTAGCACAGAGCCTGACGGGGGGGCTCCAACTCCAGAATCGCATGATCATGACCTGAGCCAAAGTTGGCCACTTAAGTGACTGAGCCACCCAGACTCCTGGCTTGGGTTTTTTTTTTTTTTTTAATTTTTTTTTTTCATCGTTTATTTATTTTTGGAACAGAGAGAGACAGAGCATGAACGGGGGAGGGGCAGAGAGAGAGGGAGACACAGAATCCGAAACAGGCTCCAGGCTCTGAGCCATCAGCCCAGAGCCTGACGCGGGGCTCGAACTCCCGGACCGCGAGATCGTGACCTGGCTGAAGTCGGACGCTTAACCGACTGTGCCACCCAGGCGCCCCACTTGGGGTTTTTTATATTGAATTTTTTTTATTTTGTTCTTTCATGTTGTT
Organism: Prionailurus viverrinus; assembly: GCF_022837055.1. NCBI lineage: Eukaryota > Metazoa > Chordata > Mammalia > Carnivora > Felidae > Prionailurus > Prionailurus viverrinus. Next base: position 131,183,856 of record NC_062562.1, on the reverse strand, counting down.
TCTTTTTTTAATGTTTATTTTGAGAGAGAGTTTGTACACATGTATGTGTTTGTGTGTGTGCAGGGAGGGGCAGAGAGAGAGGGGGAGAAAGAATCCCATGCAGGCTCCACGCCATCAGCGCAGAGCCCCACATGGGGCTCAATCCCATAAACCATGAGATCATGACCTGAGCCAAAATCAAGAGACACTTAACCGACTGACATGTGTCCCTTCTTTCATGTTTTTTTTTAATTAACCTTTTTTATTCTGTGATACTTATACACATGCAGTTGTAAGAATTATTACAGAGTTGTAAGAAATATTACAGAGCTTTTACCCAGTTTCCACAATGGTAACATTTTAGAGAACTATAGGACAATATCACAGCTAGGATATTGACATTGATATAGTCAAGACACAGAATATTTCCATCACCCTACGGATCCCTCATGTTGCTTTTTTATAGCCAAACCCACTTCCTTCCCATTTCCACCTCTTCCTTAACCCTGATAATCACAAATCTTCTCCATTTTTATAATTTTGGCATTTCCAGCATGTTGTATAAATATAATCATTTATACATGTAATCATGTAATAGGCTTTTTTTCTGACTCCACATAATTCTCTGGAGATTCATCCAGGTTTATATATATATGTGTGTGTGTGTGTGTGTGTCTGTGTGAAGACACATAAATACATAAATATATAAACATATTTGGTTTGTTCTTTATTATTTCTCAGTATTGCTCAGATGAAGGACACCTGGGTTGTTTTCACATTTTGGCTATTATGAACAGAGCTGCTATAAATGTTTCTGTGCTGGTTTTTATGTAAACATAAGTCTTCGTTTCTCTAGGATAAATTCCTAGAAGCATTGTTCTTGAATTGTATAGTAGTTGCATGTTTGGTATTTAAAGAAACTGCCAAACTGTTTTCCATAGTGACGGTATCATTTTACATTCTCATATATGCAATGTATGAATGATCCAATTTCTCAGCATCCTCTTCAACATTTGGTGTTGCCATTTTTTTGTTGTTGTTAGGTGATGTATTCTGTTAGGTAGTAATATCTTACTGTGATTTTAATTTGTATTCCCCTAATGGCTAGTGATGCTGAACATTTTTTCTTAGAATTATTTGTCTCCTATATATCCTCTTCTGTGAAATGCTTCTTCATGTCTTTTTACGATTTTCTAACTGGATTGTTTTTGACTGTTGAATTTTGAGGGTTCTTTGTATATTTTAGATACTAGTCCTTTATTGAGAATGTGGTTTATATTTTTTCCCTTTCTATAGCTTGTTTCCTCATCCTCTTAACAAGGTCTTCTGCAAAAAAAATTTAATATTGATGAAGTTCACTTTGTCAGTTTTTCCTTGTATGGATCATTCTTGTGATGTCAAATCTAAGCATTATTTTATCTAGCCCTATATCCTAAAGTTTATCTCCTAGGTTTTCTTCCTAAAAGTTTTAGTTTTATATTTTACATTTAAGTCTTTGAACCGTTTTGAGTTAATTTTTGCATAAGCTGTGCCAGATAATTCTAACATTCTTTTATCTCGATGTTGACACTGATTCAGTCCTTTTTCATTCAATTTGAGATCTTCCTGGTTCTTGTTATGATAAGTGACTTTCAGCTGAAGTCTGGACATCTTGATTTTACAAGACTCTGCATCTTACTTAAACTTATTGTTTCAGCTGGCTTTATGGGATACCACTTGGCAGCAGAAGGGAGTGGTGTTATGTCATTACGGCCTGACATAGAAATTCGCATTCCCCATATTGTCTTCAACACTGACCATTGAGTGGGAAAGCACCTGGTCCCTATTTGGCTTTATCTCAGAGAGGTATTAGGTCATCTGTGCACAGCTTCGTGAGAGTGGCAGTCTCAGCTCTGCATTGCTGTGGGTGGGGCCACAGTTTTTTATGGTGTTCAACTGGACTAGACCAGTTATGACTGAAAGTTTTGTCCTGGTAAACTGCCCCTTTCCTGATCCTTTGGCCAAAGAGTGTAGGCTTTTTTGGGGGATTTTTGTTTGTAATTGTTGGTGTTTCAGGGTGGCCAGCTTCTCCAACTCCAGGTGTGGGATATCTGAAACAGAAAGAAATCCCAGAGAACTAAATATTATGTACCTCAGGTCCCAAAGTCCCTGGTCAGACTGCTCTCTTTTCTCCACCTTCAGACTCTTCTTCTGTTTTATATGTGATAGCAAGGTTTTTATTTATTTATTTTTATTTATTTTTTTTAATGAAATTTATTGTCAAATTGGTTTCCATACAATACCCAGTGCTCATCCCAACAGGTGCCCTCCTCAATACCCATCACCCACCCTCCTCTCCCTCTCACCCCCCATCAACCCTCAGTTTATTCTCAGGTTTTTTTTTAATTTTATTTATTTATTTATTTTAATATGAAATTTACTATCAGATTGGTTTCCATACAACACCCAGTGCTCATCCCAACAGGTGCTCTCCTCAGTGCCCATCACCCACCTTCCCCTCCCTCCCATCCCCCATCAACCCTCAGTTTGTTCTCAGTTTTTAAGAGTCTCTTATGCTTTGGCTCCCTCCCTCTCTAACTTTTTTTTTTCTTCCCCTCCCCCATAGTCTTCTGTTAAGTTTCTCAGGATCCATATAAGAGTGAAAACATATGGTATCTGTCTTTCTCTGTATGACTTATTTCACTTAGCGTAACACTCTCCAGTTCCATTCATGTTGCTACAAAAGGCCATATTTCATTCTTTCTCATTGCCACATAGTATTCCATTGTGTGTATAAACCACACCTTCTTTATCCATTTATCAGTTGATGGACATTTAGGCTCTTTCCATAATTTGGCTATTGGTTGAAAGTGCTGCTATAAACATTGGGGTACAAGTGCCCCAATGCATCAACACTCCTGTATCCCTTGGGTAAATTCCTAGCTGTGCTATTGCTGGGTCATAGGGTAGATCTATTTTTAATTTTTTGAGGAACCTCCACACTGTTTTCCAGAGCGGCTGCACCAGTTTGCATTCCCACCAACAGTGCAAGAGGGTTCCCGTTTCTGCACATCCTCGCCAGCATCTATAGTCTCCTGATTTGTCCATTTTAGCCACTCTGACTGGCGTGAGGTGGTATCTGAGTGTGGTTTTGATTTGTTTTTCCCTGATGAGGAGCGACGTTGAGCATCTTTTCATGTGCCTGTTGGCCATCTGGATGTCTTCTTTAGAGAAGTGTCTATTCATGTCTTCTGCCCATTTCTTCACTGGATTATTTGTTTTTCAGGTGTGGAGTTCGGTGGGTTCTTTATAGATTTTGGATACTGGCCTTTGTCCGATATGTCATTTGCAAATATCTTTTCCCATTCCGTTGGTTGCCTTTTAGTTTTGTTGATTGTTTCCTTTGCAATGCAGAAGCTTTTTATCTTGATGAGGTCCTAATAGTTCATTTTGCTTTTAACACCCTTGCCTTTGGGGATGTGTCAAGTAAGAAATTTCTGTGGCTGAGGTCAGAAAGGTTTTTTTCTGCTTTCTCCTCTAGGGTTTTGATGGTTTCCTGTCTCACATTCAGGTGTTTCATCCATTTTGAGTTTATTTTTGTGAATGGTGTAAGAAAGTGGTCTGGTTTCATTCTTCTGCATGTTGCTTTCCAGTTCTCCCAGCACCATTTGTTAAAGAGACTGTCTTTTTTCCATTGGATATTCTTTCCTGCTTTGTCAAAGATTAGTTGGCCATAATTTTGTGGGTCTAGTTCTGGGGTTTCTATTCTATTCCATTGGTCTATGTGTCTGTTTTTGTGCCAATACCATGCTGTCTTGATGATTACAGCTTTGTAGTAGAGGCTAAAGTCTGATAGCAAGGCTTTTAAAGTCACACTTAGCAGGAGGGACAGGTAAAAGTGTATCCATGCCATCTTCTCCAAAGCAGAAGAAAGTTCTCCTTCATTATGGTTTTGATGGCAACATTTTAACTGCTGCCTGGCAATACAGCTCTAACATGGTTTTAAAATTGTAATAGCCCAGTCAGCAAATAAAATCAGAGCAAACTCTGAAGGTGGATAAAGACTGCCTGAGGTCAAAAGATAAAACACCCTTTCAGAGTGTTCTGTATCTTCAGGCTGGGTTGTCAGTGACAAATCTCTCTGGGATATGCATGGCCTTCAGGCCTTCACACTGTGATAACCAGTGTGCGTTAAGAGATTTGAAGGCCCTGAATCAAGTTTGCAGATGAAGTTGGGAGAAGAGCAGACAGGATGATCATCCATTGTTGTAAATTTTAGGAAATTCACGTGAAGAGAAATTTCCCGAGCATCGCCATGTAGCACCCCCTCCACTTTCCAAAAAAACCCAAACTCTCTCAAGGGATGTCGATTGAGATTTGCTAGGAAACCTGCACTTTAATTATTTAGCACCTTTGATTTTATGCCTGAAGACGTTTTTTTGAGGGTACTCAGCCGATCTGATGTGAATCCTACTTTGCCACTTCATCCCCTGCGTGCTCTTGGGCAACTTACTAATACCTCTCCTCTTCTGTTACCTTATCTTTAAAACAAAATCATTGCACATTTCTTAAAGTTAGTGTGAGGATTTCATCAGATCTGTTAACTGTTTAAACAGTATCAGTAAACGTGAGCCATTAGTTACTGTGGCGGCAACAATAGTCACAGTAGTGTTATTATCACTGCTGAATAATGAGGGTGTTATAGGTAATGCTATTATAAGTAATTCTGTGGTGAGACACACAAGCTGGTCATTCACAGGGTCAGTTCTCTGTGGGCACGGAGGACTTCATTTCTTCACCATTTTCTCCTGGAGAACATGGCTATCTAAATAATAGGGTGTGTTTACATGGCAGTCCTACATTGAACATTTTTCAGTCTTTGCAGCAAAAGTGCCCACAATAAGTGGACGTACTGTGGGTAAAGGCAGGTCCCACAGCGTGTCGTGGTGAAGTGTTCAGTTCTCTTCCAAGTAGCTTAGCTGTCACGCTGCCCCCCCACGACGCGAACAGGAGGACTGGCTTCTGCTGTATCATAATTCAAGATAACAGGAGCCTTATTTTTACTGTTTAAAAGGATTGTACTTTTTGTTCTTCTACCAACTGTTCTTGAAACTTTAAAATGCTTTCTCTTACTGGAAAGAAAAAAAACACCACTGTAATTGGTTCTTTTCAAAAATCTAGTTGTATGTGGAAGCAGATTTTATAAAGCAGTATACATGGCCATTTGCTCACACCCTCAAGTAATTGGACTCTAGGGTTCCTTACAATTTATAAATGCTTCTTTTCTTTGCACATAATTTGGTTTAGCACCATCTGTAGTGCAGGTGACCCAACTCAGCATAGGCCATGTCTAAGAAAGATACTCTGATGGACTTAGCTGAAGTTTTCATGCCCTGTGGGCGTGTGGTCAGGGGATGGGAAGATTTTCAGGAGAATTGAGTAAGAAATTTCTAGAAAAAAATAGTGCATAGGTATAATAGAAGATTTCATGAAGACTATTGTTGTAGCCCTCTAATACTCTTGTTATGCACAATTATTAATAGAAATATCCTTTGTACTCAATGTAAATAAGGTAGACGTAAGCCACTGAGACACATAGAGTTTTAAAGCCAATTTATACATGAATAATTCCCAGCATCCTGATGTTGGCTAACATTGGTTTTTATTTATCATTTTAACAAATTGTTGACTCTTGGGTTTTCAGACAGATACTTCAAATATTTTAAAAACAAAAAATCACATTATGGACAAAAGTACATTAGTAAGATATTGGACATCTAAGCTTTTTTTCTGAGTATGGTCAATACACAATGTTAGGTTTGTTTCAGATGTACAACTTAGTGATTGGGCAAATTTATACCAGGGTAGCTACCGTCTGTACTATTCCATTACTCTTACAATATCACTGACTGTATTCCTTATACTCTGCCTTTTACTCCTATGATTTACTCATACCATGACTGGAGGCCTGTATCTTCCTCTCCCCTTCACCCATTTTGCCCAGCCTTTCACCCCCTGCCCCCTCTGGCAGCCTTCAGTTCTCTGTATTTATAGGTCTGATTCTGCTTTTTGTGTATTTATTCAAGTTTTAAAGATTCTATTTGTAAGTGAAATCATAGGGTATTTCTCTTCCTCAGTCTGGCTTCTTTCATTTACCATAATAACCTCTAGGGCCATCCATGTTGTCTCAAATGGCACAATCTCACCCTTTTTTAAGGTTGCATAATATACCACATTTTCCTTATCCATTGGTCCATCAATAGACACTTACATTGCCTCCATATCTTGACTATTGTAAATTGTAAATAATGCTGCAGTAAACACAAGGGTACCTATATCCTTTCGAATTGGTGTTTCATTTTCTTTGGGAAAATACCCGATAGTGGAATTACTGAGTCATATGGTCTTTCTGTTTTTAATTTTTTGAGGAACCTCCATACTGTTTTCCACAGTGGCTGTACTAATATCCATTCCCACCAACACTACATGAGGGTTCCTTTTCCTCCACCTCCTCTCCAGCACTTGTTGTTTCTTGTCTTTTGGATTTTAGGCATTCAAACAGGTGTGAAGCGATATCTTATTGTGGCTTTGATTTGCATTTTCCTGATGATGAGTGATGTGGAGAATCTTTTCATGAACTCGTTGGCCATCTGTATGTCTTCTTGGAAAAATGTTTATTCAGGTTCTCTGCCTGTTTTTAAACCACACTGTTTAGGGGTTTTTTGGTGTTATTTTTATATTTTGGATGTTAATTAAATGCCTTGTTGGGTATATCATTTGCAAATATCTTCTTCCATTCAATATGTTGTCTTTTTGTTCTATTGATGGTTTCCTTTGTTTTACAAAAGCATTTTATTTTGATGTAGTCCCAGTAATTTACTTTTTTAAATATATTATTTTTTTAATGATTATTTATTTATTTTTGAGAGAGAGAGAGCAGGGGAGGGGCAGAAAGAGAAGGAGAGAGAGAGTCCCAAGGAGGCTCCATGCTGTCAGCCAGCACAGAACCCAATGCAGGACTCAAATTGATGAACCATGAGGTCATGACATGACCTGAGCTGAAATCAAGAGCCTGATACTTAACCAACTGAACCACCTAGGCACCCCTCCCCCAATAGTTTATTTAGCTTTTGTTTCCCTTGCCTTAGGAGATATACCTAGAAAAATGTTGCTGTGGCCAATGGACACCAAGGCTTCTTACACGTTAAATGTGCTTGGAGTTCCTAAATAGATTAAATGGATGAATAAAATGACATTGCACAGTAGATATTGGGGTTAACAACGCATCGTAAATGTGCCACAGATCAGATACCAGGGTAAGCTGTTTGCAGTCTGCACCAGATGTGATATATGTAGATACTGACCTGTATTCACAGAAGTGTTCCTGTGTACACTGACTATAAAGACTTAAATAAAGTCTTATTTTTTGAATAATTTCTCTTCTTATTACTAAAATTATTGCACGTATATGTAATTCTTTCAACTTCAAGGTATATTACCATTCACAGGATGGTATGTGTTAGGAATAAATGTTTTAGGAATAAACATTTTAAAGGTATTACTGTAGTAGCTATATTAGAGATAGTGTAGGTAGGATGTAGAAAAACTAAGAGATAAGAAATTAAATGGGTTTCTACTACCTAGATTTGCGTTTTTAAGTTGAGATTTAATAGGTTAAAACATTGGACACTGGTTATCAACTGATAGATTCTTATATGTCTATTTATATTTGAAATATAACCTCAAACTTGGGTACATTATCTCTGTAAAATCAAATCAGTCTGAGCAGTAGGAATAAGAACCAGAGATACTTGGGTTCATATCCCAGTTTCACCATTTTCTCACCATGAAACCTGGGATAAATATCTTAACCTTAGCAGATCTTAATGTAAAATAAAATTAATAGTGTTCACCCAACAAGGGTCTAGTAGGGAATGCATTTGATAATGTAATCAAACCTATACATAGTGCCATTCCATAAATGATAGTGTTGTCATAATGTCTTTTTTAAGTTTTATTAAGGTGTAATTGACATTAAAAAAATGTACATGTTTAAAGTATATAATTTGATAAGTTTTGATATATATTATACTTGTAAACCATTATCACAATCAATATAATTGACATGCCCATCACTCTCAAAAGTTTCCTGATACCCCTCTTTGTTTCCTCCATCTTGCTTCTCCATACTACCTCATCCCCAGGCAACCACTGACCATTCTGTTACTACAGATAAGTTTGCATTTCTGGAATTTTATGAACGGAATCCTACATTACATAGTCATTGTTGTTTTTGCAGGGGAATGTGGCATTTTGACTTCTTTCCCTCAATATAATTATTTGAGTTTCACAATATCCTGACTACCATAGCTTTATAATAAGTTTTGAAGTCAATTAGTATAAGTCCTTCAACTTTATTCTTTTTGTTAGGTGTTGTGACTATTTCAAGTTCTTTGCATTTCCATATGAATTTTAAAATCAGCTTGTCACTTTCTAAAGGCCCACTGTGGTATTGATTGGGATTATACTGAATCTTTATATCAATTCGATGAGAATCCATATTTGAACAATATTAAACCTCGCAATCCATGAACATAGTATATCTTTGTATTTATTTAGGCGGTCTTTAATTTTTCTCATCAGTATTTTATGATTTTCAGTGTGCAGATATTACCATATTTTTATCATATATATCACTAAGTACTTCTGTGTTTCAGTGGTATTATAAATTATGTTATGTTAAATTTCAGTTTCTGATGACTCATTTCTCATACATAGAAGTAAAATTGGTTTTGGTAAAATTATGATCCTGTATTCTCAGACATTGATTAATTCACTTAAGTAGTTATAGTGGCTTTTATAGATTCAATAGCATTATCTCTGTCCATTTTTTTATTCCTTTCCACTCTATATGCCTTATCACTCATTCTTGCTTTATAGCACTGGCTAGAACCTTTAGTGCAGCGTTGATAGAAGAAGGGAACTGTTTAAGCTTCTGAAAAGTCTTTGTTTTGTCTTTCTTTTTGAAAGATTTTTGGTGAGTAAAAAGTTTTCTATTGATAGTTGTTTTTGTTCTTTCAGTACTCTAAAGGTGTTACTCCATGGTCTTCTAGCTTGTATTATTTCTTTTTTATTTTTCAATTTTATTTTTTAAAATTTACACCAAAATTAGCATATAGTACAATTATTTCAGGAGTAGAATCCTTAATGCTCCTTACCCATTTAGCCTATTCCCCTTCCCACACCCCCTCCAGTGACCCTCTGTTTGTTCTCCATATTTATGAATCTTTTCTGTTTTGTTCCCCTCCCTGTTTTTATATTATTTTTGTTTCCCTTCCCTTATGTTCATCTGTTTTGTCTCTTAAAGTCCTCATACGAGGGAAATCATATGATTTTTGTCTTTCTCTGACTAATTCCACTTAGCATAATACCCTCCAGTTCCATCCACATAGTTGCAAATGGCAAGATTTCATTCTTTTTGATTGCCAAGTAATACTCCATTGTGTGTGTGTGTGTGTGTGTGTGTGTGTGTGTGTGTGTGTGTGTGTATACCATATCTTCTTTATCCATTCATCCATCGATGGACATTTGGGCTCTTTCCATACTTTGGCTATTGTTGATGGTGCTGCTATAAACATTGGGGTGCATGTGTCCCTTTGAAACAGCACACCTGTATCCCTTAGATAAATACCTAGTAGTGCAATTGCTGGGTTGAAGGGTAGTTCTATTTTTAATTTTTTGAGGGACCTCCAGACTGTTTTCTAGAGTACCTGCACCAGTTTGCATTCCCACCAGCAGTGCAAAAGAGACCCTCTTTCTCTGCATCCTCGCCAACATCTGTTGTTGCCTGAGTTGTTAATGTTAGCCATTCTGACAGGTGTGAGGTGGTATCTCATTGTGGTTTTGATTTGTATTTCCCTGATGATGAGTGACGTTGAGCACTTTTTCATGTGTCGGTTGGCCATCTGGATGTCTTCTTTAGAGAAGTGCCTATTCATGTCTTTTGCCCATTTCTTCACTGGATTATTTGTTTTTTTGGTGTGAGTTTGATCAGTTCTTTATAGATTTTGGATACTAACCTTGTATCTGATATGTTGTTTGCAAATATCTGCTCCCATTCTGTCAGTTGCCTTTTAGTTTTGCTGATTGTTTCCTTCTCTGTGCAGAAGCTTTTTATTTTGATGAGGTCCCAGTAGTTCATTTTTGCTTTTGTTTCCCTTGCCTCCAGAGATGTGTTGAGTAAGAAGTTGCAGCAGCCAGGGTCAAAGGTTTTTGCTTGCTTTCTCCTCAAGGATTTTGATGGCGTCCTGTCTTACATTTAGGTCTTTCATCCATTTTGAGTTTATTTTTGTGTATGGTGTAAGAAAGAGGTCCATGTTCATTCTTCTGCATGTCGCTGTCCAGTTTTCCCAGCACCATTTGCTGAAGAGACTGTCTTTATTCCATTGGATATTCTTTCCTGCTTTGTCAAAGATTACATTTGGCCATACATTTGGCCATACATTTGTGGGTCCATTTCTGGATTCTCTATTCTGTTCCATTGATCTGAGTGTCTGTTCTTGTGCCAGTACCATACTGTCTTGATGATTACAGCTTTCTAGTATAGCTTGAAGTCCAGGATTGTGATATCTCCTGCCTTGGTTTTCTTTTTCAAGATTGCTTTGGCCATTCAGGGTCTTTTCTGTTTCTATACAAATTTTAGGTTATTTTTTCTAGCTCTGTGAAGCATGCTGGTGTTATTTTGATAGAGATTGCATTATATATGTAGATTGCTTTGGGTAGTATCAACATTTTAACAATATTTCTTCTTCCTATCCAGGAGCAGGGAATAGTTTTCCATTTTTTGGTGCCTTCTTCAATTTCTTTCATAAGCTTTCTATAGCTTTCAGTGTATAGATCTTTCACCTCTTTGGTTAAAATTATTCCTAGGTATTTTATGTTTTTTGGTGCAATTTTAAATGGGATCGATTCCTTGATTTCTCTTTCTGTTGCTTCATTGTTGGTGTATAGGAATGCAACCAATTTCTGTGCGTTGATTTTATATCCTGCAACTTTGCTGAATTCATGGATCAGATCTAGTAGCAGTTTTTTGGTGGAATCTTTTGGGTTTTCCATATAGAGTATCATGTCATCTGCGAAGAGTGAAAGTTTGACCTCCTCCCGGCTGATTTGGATGCCTTTTATTTCTTTGTGTTGTCCGATTGCAGAGGCTAAGATTTCCAATACTGTGTTGAATAACAGTGGTGAGAGTGGACATCCCTGTCTTGTTCCTGACCTTAGGGGGAAAGCTCTCAGTTTTTCCCCATTGAGGATGTTATTAACTTTGGGTTGTTCATATATGGGTTTTATGATCTTGAGGTATGATCCTTCTGTCCCTACTTTCTTGAGGGTTTTTTTTCAAGAAAGGATGCTGTATTTTGTCAAATGCTTTCTCTGCATCTATTGAGAGGATCATATGGTTCTTGTCCTTTCTTTTATTGATGTGATGAGTCACGTTAGTTGTTTTGTGGATATTGAACCAGTCCTACATCCCAGGTATAAATCCCATTTGCTCATGGTGAATAATTTTTTTAATGTATTGTTGGATCTGGTTGGCTAATATCTTGTTGAAGATTTTTGCATCCATGTTCATCAGGGAAATTGGTCTATAGTTCTCCTTTTATTGGGGTCTCTGTCTGGTTTTGCATTCAAGGTAATGTTGGCTTCATAGAATGTGTTTGGAATTTTTCCCTCCATTTCTATTTTTTGGAACAACTTCAATAGAATAGGTGTTAACTCTTCCTTAAATGTTTGGTAGAATTCCCCTGGAAAGCCGTCTGGCCCTGGACTCTTGTTTTTTGGCAGATTTTTGATTACTAATTCGATTTCCTTATTGGTTGTGGGTATGTTCAAATTTTCTATTTCTTCCTGTTTCAGTTTTGGTAGTGTATATGTTTCTAGGAATTTGTCCATTTCTTCCAGATTGCCCATTTTATTGGCATATAATTGCTCATAATATTCTCTTATTATTGTTTTAATTTCTGCTGTGTTGTGATCTCTCCTTTTTCATTCTTGATTTTATTTATTTGGGTCCTTTTTCTTTTTGATAAAACTGGCTAGTGGTTTCTCAATTTTGTTAATTCTTTCAAAGAACCAGTTTCTGGTTTCATTGATCTATTCTCTGTTTTTTTTTTTTTTTGGTTTCAATAGCATTAATTTCTGCTATAATCTTTATTCTTTCCTGTCTTCTGCTGGTTTTGGGTTTTATTTGCTGTTCTTTTTCGAGCTCCTTAAGGCGTAAGGCTAGGTTGTGTATCTGAGATCTTTCTTCCTTCTTTAGAAAGGCCTGGATTGGTATATACTTTCCTCTTACGACTGCCTTTGCTGCATCCCAGAGGTTTTGGGTTGTGGTGTTATCATTTTCTTTGGCTTCCATATACTTTTTACCTTCCTCTTTAACTGCTTGGTTAGCCCATTCATTGTTTAGTAGGATGTTCTTCAGTCTCCAAGTATTTGTTACCTTTCCATTTTTTTCTTGTGGTTGATTTCGGGTTTCATAGCATTGTGGTCTGAATATGCACGGTATGATCTTGATCTTTTTGTACTTACTTAGGGCTGTTTTGTGTCCCAGTATATGGTCTATTCTGGTGAACATTCCATGGGCATGTATATTCTTCTGCTTTAGGATGAAATGTTCTGAATATATCTGTTAAGTCCATCTGGTCCAGTGTGTCATTCAAAGCCATTGTTTCCTTGTTGATTTTTTGATTAGATGATCTGTCCATTGCTGTGAGTGTGGTGTTGAAGTCTCCTAATATTATGGTATTACTATCAATGAGTTTCTTTATGTTTGTGATAAATTGATTTATATATTTGGATGCTCTCACATTTGTTGCATAAATGTTTACAACTGTTAATTCTTCTTGGTGTGTAGACCCCTTGATTATGATATAATGCCCTTCTGCATCTCTTAATACAGTCTTTATTTTAAAGTCTAGTTTGTCTGATGTAAGTATGGCTACTCCAGCTTTCTTTTGTTGACCATTAGCATGATAGATGGTTCTCCAATACCTTACTTTGAATCTGAAGGTGTCTTTAGATCTAAAGTGGGTCTCTTGTAAACAGCATATAGATGGATCTTGTTTTCTTATCCATTCTGTTACCCTGTGTCTTTTGATTGGAGCATTGAGTCCATTGATGTTTACAGTGAGTACTGAAAGATAGGAATTTATGTATGTATGTATGTATTTATATATTCATCTTTTCTCCCCTCAGAGAGTGCCCTTAAAATTTCTAGCAGGGATGGTTTAGTGGTCACAAACTCCTTTAATTTTTGTTTGTCTGGGAAACATTTTATCTCTCCTTCTGTTTTGAATGACAGCCTTGCTGTATAAAGAATTCTTGGCTGCGTATTTTTCTGATTCAGCACATTGAATATATCCTGCCAGTCCTTTCTGGCCTGCCAAGTTTCTGTGGATAGGTCTGATGCAAACCTGATCTGTCTTCCCTTGTAGGTTAAGGACTTTTTTTCCCTTGCTGCTTTCTTGATTTTCTCCTTGCCTTAGTATTTTGTGAATTTGACTATATGCCTTGTTGATGGTCGGTTTTTGTTGAATCTAATGGGTTTTTGTTGAATCTCTGTGCTTCCTGGATTTTGATGTCTTTGCCTTTCCCCACATTAGGAAAGTTTTCCACTATGATTTGCTCACATAACACTTCTACCCCTATTTCTCTCTCTTCCTCTTCTGGGACCCCTATGATTCTGATGTTGTTCCCTTTTAAAGAGTCACTGATTTCTCTAATTCTTAAATTGTGCTCCTTTGCCTTAATCTCCCTCTTTTTTTGTGCTTCATTATTCTCCATAAGTTTGTCCTCTGTATCGCTGATTCTCTGTTCTGCCTCATCCATTCTTGCTGCTGTGGCATCCATTCGTGATTGCAGCTCAGTTATAGCATTTTTTATTTCATCCTGACTAGTTTTTACTTGTTTTATTTCTGCAGAAAGGGATTCTAATCTATTTTCGACTCCAGCTAGTATTCTTATCGTGATTCTAAATTCTGGTTCAGACCTCTTGCTTGTATCTGTGTTGGCTAAATGCCTGGATGGCGTTTCTTCCTGCTCTTTCTTTTTGAGTGAATTCCTTCGTTCATCATTTTGAAGGGAGAAAATGAGTGAAGTAGAAAAAATTAAAATTAAAAAAATATTAAAATTTTAAAAATATTAAAATTAAAAAATTAAAAATATACAAAAAATCAAATAAATGATGCTATATCCTAGGTGTGTTTTGGTCTGGGTGTTGAAAGTGGCTTGATAGATTAGAGAAAAAAGGGGGAGAAAAAAGAAAAAAAAAGAAATTGTTTAAAAATTTGAAAAAATGAATAATACACTGAAGTAAACTGAAATGAAATGATGGAAGTAAGGTAGAATTTGAAAAAAGTTACACAAAAGTACAGAATATAGTAGAAAAAATTAAAAATATTTTTTTTTAATTTTTTTTTCAACGTTTATTTATTTTTGGGACAGAGAGAGACAGAGCATGAACGGGGGAGGGGCAGAGAGAGAGGGAGACACAGAATCGGAAACAGGCTCCAGGCTCTGAGCCATCAGCCCAGAGCCTGACGCGGGGCTCGAACTCATGGACCGCGAGATCGTGACCTGGCTGAAGTCGGACGCTTAACCGACTGCACCACCCAGGCGCCCCAAAATTAAAAATATTTTTAATAAAAATTTAAAAAATGAATTTTTCCTCTTTCTGTAGTCAAGAAAAAGAAAAGAAACAGAAAAGAGAAAAAAGAAAAAGAAAAAAAGGAAATTGTTTGAAAATTTGAAAAAGTGAATACACTGAAGTAGACTAAAATAAATGATGGAAGTAAAATAGAATTTGAAAAAAATTACACAAAAGTAAAAAATATAGTAAAAAATATTCTTAATAACAATTGAAAATAAGAATGAATTTTTTTCTCTTTCTGTATTCAAGAAAAAGAAAAGTGAAAAAGAGAAAAAAAGAAAAAAGGAAGAAAGAAAGAAAATTGAATACATGGACCTGCTAACAGATTGAAATATGACTGAAATTACTGTTTTTCCCTAGAAGTCAGACTGTGAAGGGCTTTATTGTCCATAAACTAAGCAGGCAGTGAGACTTGTGTTCTTGAAGAGCTAGGTTGGCCCAGTTGTGCAGGACTTAGTGTAACGGCTCCGTTCTTCACTAGATGGCACTGCTAGCCTACTGGGGTGGAGTGTTGTGGCCCTCGTAGGTGTGTATGTGCATGCATGGGAGTGGTGAAAATGGCGTCACCCAGCTACCTAGTCTCTAGTATCAGAACTCTGTTCTCCCCAATCAGCAATCGCCCACTGATCCTTTGTCTTCAGCTTTCGTCCACTCCCCACTTTTACTCTGTCCGTGACCAAGCCCTAGGTAGGACCTCTCTCCTAAGTTTTGTCTCAGATGTGGCTGTTTTCCCTGGCATCTTACTTCTGAGGGACTGTGGCTTTGACCCGTTCCACCCCTCTACAGAGGGTCTTACCGGGCAATGGCCGAATGCCGGCTGCACCCAGGAACATTCGTGGGACCATGCTGCTGCCGGTGCCCCGAGACTGCAGCCAGGTGCCAGCTGCCCCAGAAAAAGTTCACGAGACAGTTTAGCAGCAGTGTTTCAAGGATTATGGAAAATCGCAACCCACATCTGGCACCAGGCTTCACCCTTAACGACCTTGTTCCAGCACCAGCGAATGTGGCCATTTTCTGGGGTCTGCTGGGACCAAGTGGCCTCAACAGTCTCTACCAAAGTTCCTTCCAGCAGTGGAACTGCTTTTCCCCGTGTGGCCCAAGAACCTCCTGGACCCCACTCTGCTCCTGGGGGTTTGCCCTTCCCACCAGAGCACTACCAGGTACTGAACTGCAGAGTTGCAGACTCTGCGCTCCCCTTGTTTACAGTCTTAATGGAATTTAAACCCTCTCTTTCTCCTTTCTCCATTTTTAGTTTAGTCCCTGCGGCTGTTTCCAATTTTCGACTTTTTCTCCAGCTGCTTTTGGGGAGGGGTGCTTTCCCATATTCTCCCCTGTCCCCATCTCCGTCCTCTCTCCACCCACAAAGCAGTTCCCTGCCCTCCGTGGTTTCTCTCTCCCCATGTTCACCTCTCCGCACCGCGTACTGCTGAGTTCTGTGGTTCAGGTTGTGCAGATTGTTATGTTAATCCTCAGATCAGTTTTCTAGGTGTGCAGGATGGTTTAGTGTTGGTCTGGCTATAATTCATGGACACAAGACACACAGAAAACTTCCATGCTGTTCCACCATCTTGGTTCCCTCCTAGCTTGTATTATTTCTAAAGAGATTTATCTCATCCCTATCTTTGTTTCTCTATGTGTAACGTGTCTTTTTTTCACTGACTGTTGTTAAGATTTTCTCTTTATCCCTGGCTATCAGCAGTTTTATTGTAATTTACTTTTGTGTATTTTCTTTCATGTTTCTTGTGAATAGGAACTATTGACCTTTTTTGATACATAGGTTTATAGTTTTCATAGAATCTGAAAATGTTCACCTTTATTCTTCAATTACTTTTTCTACTCCCTCCTCTTTGAGATCTGTAATTACATATATATTATGCTACTGGAAGTTATCCTATAGTCACTGATGCTTTTTCTTTTTTGTTGTTGTGGGGTTTTTTTTTATTTTTTTTTAAATGTTTTTATTTATATTGAAGGAGAGAGAGAGAGAGTGGGGAGGAGCAGAGAGGGAGACACAGAATCCAATGCAGGCTCCAGGCTCTGAACTGTCAGCACAGAGCCCGACGCGGGGCTCAAACTCACGAACTGTGAGATCATGACCTGAGCCGAGGTCGGACGCTTAACCGACTGAGCCACCCAGGCACCCCTGTTGTAGTTCTACTTTTGGAGAATTTCTAATTCAAGTTCAGTAATCTTACCCTCTGCAAATGTCTAATCTGCCAGTGGTCCTATTAAGTAAATTTTCATGTCACACATTATAGTCTTCATCTCTAGAAGTTCAATTTGAATCTATTTGATATCTTTCATGTCTGAAATTAACATGTTCAAACTTTACTCTAGTTTCCTGAATATATAGAATATAGTAACAATAACTATTTTAATGCCCTTTACTGTTAATTCTGTTATTTATGTTTTACCTGGATCTGTTTTTATTGATTTTTTTCTCCTCATTTGCATCATTATTTTCCTGCTATTTATTTATATGCTTGGTAATTTTTCTTGAATGCCAGAGATTGTGAATTTTATGCTTTTGAAAAGTGGATTTTTTTTTAATTCCTAAAAATAGCTTTGAATGTTGCTTTAGAATGAGGTTAAATTTCTTAGGAACTGTTTGATTATTTAACACCTTGCTTATGAACTTCTTTAGGTAGGATCAGAGCAGCATTTATTCTAGGAGTAATTTTTCCCTGCCACTGAGAAAAGATCATTTTTAGTATTCTAATTGATTCCCTAATAATGGCGAGGTTTTTCCTCTTGCTGATGAGAAAAGGCACTATTCCCAGTCCTTTATGAGCACCAGGTACTGTTCTCTCAGTCCTTTGGGATATTTTCCTAGCTTTGGGTTGTTTCCTCACACACATGCACTAAAATATTAATCATTGTGCCCCTGAATTTTCTATTTCTTGTGTTAAGTACCAAGAATGTCTTTGTTCATTAACAAAGTATTATATTGTGCTTAGAAGATAGATTTCTGCTAGCCCTTACTAGTTAGTTTCTTAAATATTTGCCCTAATAAGCATGCAGGAATAATTATCTGTCATACTTGTGTGTGACAATTATTTATTCTCATGCAAGAAGCCAGCCTGCATCTTTGGCCACCCTGTGCTGTCATTAAGTAGCATCTTCAGGCCTCCCATGGCAGCTGGTAGGGATATGTTTGACTGTCCTGACCTAGCTGCCTCTGTTGGAAAATCCCAATTTCTGAGAGGTTTTAGTCTCTAATTTTATATGTGAGCCTATAGTCTCTTTCCATGTAAATACACACACACACACACACACACACACACACACACACACACACACACCAATTCCCAATTAAGGTACATTTTTATAAATTTAGAGTCATTACTGATTGCCACGCCTGTTGTGTTCATTGTGTTTTAAATGTTATTGTTCTCATTAAAAGTAGATCATTTTTGCTGAACAAAAAAGGTTGCGTCAAAGCACAGATACTTTAAATCAGATTTACTTTGGGAAATGCAAGTGATAGCAATTTTATAGGTCTTCAAACCTATGGATGCTACTTTTTTTCATTATTAATTTTTAAAAATTGACTTTTTAGGAGTCAATCACATAGCACCCAAGCAGGAAAGAGTTACAAACTATTTTTATTTTTTTTATTTTTTTAATGACAGACTATTTTTAAAAGGAGTTTGGAACCAACATTGTAATGTATGGCTTTTTTATACCCTGAAAATCAGCAGACCAGCACTCAGATGAGTTGGAAGAGATTATGTGAATTCAAAAATGAGCATGAAGTTACTGGAAGAGCTTTGGAGTCGGAAAGATGTAGAGATAATTCTAGCTCTTTCACTTTTTAGTGATGTGACTTTGGACAAGTCTTTTAGCCCACTGAACCTACAATTTATCTTCTTTGAATAAATATTATACCCCCTCATAGCATTGATAATGAGGTTCAAATGACAATGAATGAAGGTATAGTAAATTCTCAGTAAATGGCCTTGCCTTTTTTAAGTGTGTGAGGTTGGTTTCCTAGTGAAAAGCTTCCACCCAAGTTAAAAAAAAAAAAATCTACTCCCAATTTGAAAATGCATGTATACCAAGTAAAGGGTATTCATCAGAGGGAGAAATTTTGACCATAATACTATGGTTAGTTTAGATTAAAAAGACTTCACAGAGTGACTTTAGATCCTCATGGATTTTTAAAAAAAAAAAACACTTAAAAAGTGTTCTATTTGAGGGCAGTTCAAGGTAAGTTACTGATGTTCATTTTTGCTCTCATTAAAAACTATGTTGTTTTTTTTTTCTTTACATTAGGGTGAGTTTGTTGCTTGTCTCCTGTCCCTATTACGACAAATGACAGATAGACATTATCAACAACTTCTTGATAGTTTCAATACAAAGGAAGAGTTAAGGGTAAGTGACATTTTTAAAAAAAATTCCTATATCATTTTAGCTTTCCTTGTTCACATTCATCATTGTTCAAATAGTTCCTTGACAGTTGTTTTACCTGTTTTTGTTAAATCTATGCTATTTTTTCTCACCTTCATCCACATGTCTGACTATCTTGGCTCTTTAAGATTTTCAACCACTCAAGCAAAGCAAATTAACTTTTATTTTATAAAAGGACATAGGCTTTGAAATACCTGTCAGCAAAATCCAGTAAACCAGAAACACAATCACAGACCTAATGAGACAAAAGCAAATAGAGTAACTCTAGCTAGGTAGACTTAGGAATATTGGCCTTATAGATGATAAGGAAGAATATATAAACCTATTATCTGATTTCATCACTCTAAAACCACAATGAGGAGTTCTGGCTACAACGTTCTGACTAGAGAAGCAGAGTTGTGTTTGATATTCTCTGTGAGCTACAGTCTAATCACTATGCTGTGCTAGTGTGACAGGCTGACATTCAATAGAAAATATTGATGCCAGGTTTATAAAAATTCACACTTTGCTGAGATTTATGGAACTTCAATACTTCCATCATGGTGTTCACTAAAAGCTTAGAAGTTGATTGTCCTCAGTTGGAGGAATGACCTGTCATCTGTTCTTATTTACTTTTATCTCTCTTCCGTCTCTTGAGTTTTCCAGGCATCTTCATAGGTAAGCCATCATAATGGAAGGAGTACTGACATGCCAGGTGGTGGAGAATTAGAGGACCGTAGAACAGTCGCGCTGCAATGTTGGCGTGACCAGAAGCCTTCGCAGCACCTCAGGGGGAGATTTGTAGATTTTTAAAATATATATCATGCACAGGAATCATTTACCTTTGATGTTTAACTGCCTGGAAGATGTTGCATGACCTCAGAAAAATCCTTTAGTTACCTTGCGGCAGATGACAGGCTGAATCATGAAACAAAGAGAATAGATTTGGGCAGATGTAATCTTTCTAGCAGTCAGTCACTTGGCATATACCTGTGCCTAACAATCTGTTTTTCATGATTACTTTCAATCTTGAGTTTAGAATTAAAAACAGATAAAGGACTTTAGATGATACCCACTCTAGATACAGAAATCCATGTGGCTAAAAAGGAAGATAATTGTGCAGTTATTAACATTCTTCAGAAGTTGAGTATGTAGCACTATTAAGGAGCTATTAGGCTTTACATAAGAGGTCTATGACTTCATGTTTCAAACTTTCACGTAAGAAAGGATACTTACTTTTACAGAGCCTAGGAATTAAAAAAATAGCCGAGAAGCATGCATTGAAAACCATGGTGAATTTAATCTAGGTATTGAGTTTTATGCCTTATTATTCACATTAATAACAATAGAGCAAATGGAAGTAATGAATAAAGTATTTTATATGGCCTTTCCTCATTTCAGTCATCCACACACCTTTTCAAAATTTCCTACTTCAAAATTAACTAGGCTTCCAGGCCAGGGAAATTATTTCATGCTCTTAATTACTTCATCTGTCCTTTAAGAAATACTGATTGAAAAATTCAGGCATGCTAAGCCCTACTAGTTTTATTATGTAGCCAGGAACAAATTGTCCAGTCCCTGTAGGGGGAGAAATCAGGCAAGTAATAGACATTGACCCCACAGTGCTCCAGAGCATCTAGGAATTCCTGCCAGGCCAAACTCATGACGTGAGGAAAAGTCCCCAAGGGAGCTCTCAGCTGAGAGATGAGTAAGAGTGTGCTGTACCTGTCTTTGGTTAGATCTCTCACCTAAAGTGTCCCCAGAATGTGCTGACATAGCATACTCCCTGCACTCACAGTTATTCAAATCTGGAATGCTTTAGTTTATTTGTTTGGGTGAATCCCCAACCCCTAGCCACTAGATTATAAGCTCCTTGGTGTCTGAAGCTTTGACTGGTTCACTGCTGTATCCTCAGATCCCAGAACATGCTCACCACATTTTAGGCACTCAAGAAACATTTGTTGATTGTTTGATAGAATATAGACTATGAGGAAGAGAGGTGTAAGATACAGTGCTCTGAGAATGTGTGTGGACTTTATGTTGAGGACATCTGGAAGCTGTGGAGGGTTTTAAGAAAGAAAGGAGAGCCATGATCCCATTTCAGTTAAGAAAAACCTGCTTGGTTGCACTATTGAAAATGAATTAGCCAAAGACAAACAGGAAGCAGAACTGTGTAAAGTATCTGAGGCAGAATAGTCTGTGCTAGTGATGACTATGGCCTGAAATAGAGGTGGTCATGATGGTAGATTCTAGAGTCATTTAGGAAGTTCAGTTGACAGGTGTTGGTAACTGATTTCATAAAAAAAAAAAAAAAAAAGATGAAGGAGTGAGAAGAGGTGAAGGAGAGAGAAGAAGGAGTTGAAGATGAATCCCAGGCTCTCTGACAACAGGCCAGATGTGGGTGCCACTCACTGCATGGGGAACCAAGGAGGTATGGGTGTACAGGTTTGGGAGCAAACATAAATTCAGTTTCAGCTTGAGTTTGGTCACTTGAGGGACATTAAAATGAATGTCTTATAAACAGTGTCTGAAGTTCAAGAGACAGAGCTAGGCTGCAGTTGTAGATTTGGGAATTATCAGCTAGTGAATAGTAATTGATAGGGAAGTAAATGTGAACACAGAAGAGTGTAGAGCATGTAATTGAAGAGCTCTAAGTAGAATCCTGAGCATGAAGGGGGGGGCGGGGGAGAAGTGGTGAACAGTACTGGCTACTGCAGGGCGGTGAGGTGGGATCATAAAAGGGTCTGTTCCTATTGTTGATGAACTTGAGCAATTTCAATACAGTGGTGAGGGTGGAAACAAAGCTGTCATGAATTGCAGAATGAAAAAATGAAAAAGATACAGTAGATGCATGCCATGTTTCAAGAAAGGGAGGACAGGTGTGTACTAAAGGGGAACTTTGGATGTCGTAGAAATATTTATTTTGGAGGAGACTTAAGCATGTTTGAATATGGATGATTAGAGCTGGTGGAGGAGAAGCCGAAGACATAAGGAAGAAGTGCAAGGGTGGTGAGGTTCCCTGCAAAGGCAGCAGGAGGGGACAGAAGTATCTGTGACTAGGAGGAAGATCACCTTTCCAGTGTAAGAATGAAAGGGGAGTAACTGGAGTGAAGGCAAGCTAAAAGTCATTTTTTTTTAATTTTTTTTTTTTTTTACTAAAGGCTAATTACTCATCCGGTTTTAATCTGCATTTTAAAAGTTCAGATGTCACCTTTTAACAGATTTTTCTTGTTCTCAGTTTTCTTAAAACCCAAATATCCTTATTTATGCTACTGAAATCTAAATTACAAGATCTTTTAAAAATAGTAACACTGGTCCACTGTCCCTTATGCCAAGTCCTTAATATTAAGTGCATTTTAGAAATTAGAATCTTTTGACATTTCAGAAAGGTAATCTATATGGTGCACAGACTATATATGGGCATAGCCACTCTAATAAAAAATCTTAATATTTGTGCAGTTAAAAAATATTCACTCTAGGTGAGGTTAAATAAAGACTAAATAGTTCAGGTCAGGTTTTGCTGCCAAATGGATTATCACCAACATTTTAGACCACTTTGAGCTTTGGCTATTGTGGTAAAGAGCTGAGAACCTCAAACAGTAAACATTTATATAATTGTAAATCTTAGTACATGCAAGGTACTGTTCTAAAAGGTTGATTAATATTAACTCCCTGAATCCTCAGAAGAACCCCCTGAGGTTGGCACTATTACTATTTTATTACAAATGACAGTTACTTGATTCAACAAACACATATTGAGCACAGTGGCTAGACATTAGGGATATCAAGACGAGCAAAACAGTCTTTGCTAGTCTTAATGCTTTCATGTTTTTAACAGCATCTAAATCATTAAGTTATAATTGAGTGGGATGTATATAAACAACAGTGATGATGGCTGATATTACCTCCTCACCACCACCCTCACTGCTATGGGCCAGATGCAGCGCTAAAGACTTTTCCTACAGTGCCTCATTTTACTCCCAGCCAACCAACCCCCCAACTCCTCCCCCCGCCCCCCCCCCCAAAGAAGTAACTGAGAGGGCCTGGAATTCCATTAACATCTGAGCTCTTGTTCACGCAGCTCAACTCACCTTTTCCCTAAACTCTAATGACATTTGTTAGAAACCAAAATCTTCGCTATCAAATTGCATTAAATTTCATTTGTCCACTCTTTAAAAGTAATAAGGCAATTCCAGTCATGGAGATGAAAGGCCAAGTTAATGGAAAGAGTTATTTGAGGGTTTTGTATCTACCTTTAGATTAGAAATGGAATGTATAATACATAAGGGAGGGTAGAGCTTAGTAAAGTGATAGTCAATGGAAAATTATAACTGCTATTGGGATTAGACGGGAAGAATCCCATTTAACCTACTAGTTAAAAGTGATCAAAGTATATGTCTGCCTCCCTTCCACATACATGTTTTCTGATGCCCAGAGGGAGCTACTGTTAACACATAAGGTTGTATCCTCATAGATTATTTTTTATGGTATATACACACGTATTTTTAATGGAATATAGCATTCATAGTAGTTGCACTTTTCCACATAGTAATATGTCCTGAACATTATAGAGCTTGTTACGTATTTTATTCTTCTGAATCTCATTGTATGGATGCTAAATAATGTAATCATTCCCCTTTTGTTGGGTATTCGGGATGTTTCTGATTTTTGCCAATGGAAAGGGTATAGTGGTGAACATCATGATAACACATCTCTCTGTGCTTGTGGCCTTATTGCTGCAGAATGAATTCCTGAAGTAGAACTGCGATATGTGCACTTTAAATCTTCATTAATACTGACAGATTAGATGTTGAAACATTCAGGTTAACATTTTTGTTGTTCTTTATTCCTAGCATCACTGCTTTTTTTTCTTTACTCTTATCAATTCAAAGAAAGATTTGGCCTAGCATTTCAAAGTGGTTCTCTAAATGAAAACAAATTTGAAAGTATGTAGTTCTTGTATTTACTAAGACTATTGATGTTTTTACTCCATTCTTGCTTGAAGAATCAGGACGTCTCCAGGGTGATTTTTGGGGTAGCTTCTGACATTTTGAACAGTATCCCATTTCTTCTCCTTGGTCCTTGGGTGCTATGTGTGAGTGGTGTAAGTAACAATGTCAAGAGAACTGTGTAGAACCAAGGACCCAAGGACTGGTACTCTGCATTATTTAGTTCTTTCCTTCTGTAGAATGGCATTATTTTAGAAATGAACAAAAGCAAGACTAGGAAGTGATTAGGTTTGTTTTTTTTTTTCCTCCTTCTGTAGTCAGTAACATTTTATTATACACCCACCTTCTACTGAGGGCTAAAGTTTTGTCCATATCCATGGTATTTCTGGTACATAGAGAGCAGTGAGTTTCCTGTTCTTTGTTGATTATGACTTTTCAAATAGAACTGTGGGGATCCTGCTTAAATGTGATATTATACATGTTCTGGAAGTTAAGTACAGCACTATTAAAACCTTTCATTGTCTCTCATATACTGGCCCACTAGCTTTCCAGAATTATATCTGATCACATCACAGTCCAACTTTAAAGCCCTGAGGACTTCACATTCCCTATGGGACAAGACCCAGTCTTTGCCAACATCATCCCTGTCTTCAGTCTACCTTCCATTCTCAGTATCCTCTACCCTCTACTCTCTTCCAAACACATCTCACTCTAGCCACTTAAAATTACTTGGGTTTAATTCCTCCGAATCCTTTTCTGTTTCTTTTCTTTTCTTTTCTTTTCTTTTCTTTTCTTTTCTTTTCTTTTCTTTTTTTAATCTACCTGAAATGCCTATTCCACCACTACTCATTTGCATTACTTATTTTGTACCCCTATTAATCCCTTCCCTGATTTTGACTCATTCTGTAAAATCCAGCCTAGGAATCTCTTTCTTTATGAAGCATTCACAGAATACAGTGCCCACCACCCCCTCTTCGTGATAACATCCAACATTGCTTTGTAATTGTTGTCTCCTTGACTCCTTGATGACTGTGCTCTGTGATAATAGGGACCATGTCTTTGTGTCCTAAGCACAGAGCCTGGAATATTATATCTTTGTTCGTTGAAACAACTCTCTCAGTAAATGTCTGCACACCTCACAAACCATCTTTTTCCATATGATTATTTCAGCTTATAGTCTTTATTATAGAAAAATAATTCTATAGCTCTTGAAGACTGAAGACCACTTGGGAGTTATTTTTACATAATGTGCTTATTCAACTTTAAGGGTATGAATTTCACTATGATAATGATTATTAACACCCTTTATTTGAATTCAAACTCCATATCAAGGGTGTTACACATTTGAAATTTGTGGCAAATTTTTAAAATAATATTCGACTCTACTTTAAATCGTAAGTAAAGGAAATGTGTTCCTAGAAGGCTCTGTCCCTGTTCATTGATTTTGACACAAGGAGACTGTGTGCTGGTCTATCTACCTGGTGATGCTTTATTTTCTTGAGTTCTTAATTCACGTTTCATGATCTCAGAGTTCTGTCTCCTGTCTCTCACTAATTCTGTTTCGTAAACTTAATTTCTATCCTGTGCTGTTCACATACCACAGTCTTATGTGTAAACACAAAACAACTTTTTGTATGACACAGTCAGAAAATGAATGTAAAATACATTTAATCTTCTCCCACATCTGCATGAGACCCCTAACGGCCTTCTCATCGCCCTCAGGGTAAATTTCCACGTTCCTTACCATGAAGAAAGAATGATATTTATTTACCTTTTATTTATCTTTCTTCTGTGTATTTATCTTTGATTGGTCCCTATCTATCATCTGTCTGTCAGCTTTTGATTTTTCCCTTCTTATCTTTCACCCCCATTTCTTGCCACTCCCCACTATAATCCAGACAGCCGTGTTGTCTCTTGGCTTTCAAGCTTGGTGCTCTTCCCTCTACCTGGACTACTTGGTCCTCACACTTCCCTCGTTGGTAGTGCACACATGTTGTCTGTGGTTTTTAGATACACATTCATCCTGCCCACCAAACCGTAAGCTCCATGAAGGCGGGTGTCACATTCAGCTGATTGTGGTATGACAAATCGCAGGCCCTCCAGAACTACTCTTGCATGAATCAATAACAGAATGTATCTTACCCCACTAGGTGTAACCCAGCATCTAACACAGTGCCTGGTGCTTTAGAAAGCACCCAATATTTATGGATGAATAAATGTTAGTGATAATTTTGAAAATCACAAAAAATTGCTCTTGCTTTCTTGTCTTTTGAGAATGGAACTTTTTATCATTTTGGTTTTCATACGAACTTCCTTTCTTAAACCTCTTGCACTGCAGAAAACGTGCTTCTGTAACGTACCACCTCCCTGTTTCTTTTTTTTTTTATTTTGAACCTTGATTTGAATAAAACAGGCAATGCAGTTAAGTTACCATGTTGTGCTATTTGAAGTAAACAAAAAGAAACTGCTCCCAGGCTACCAATTTTCAAACAGTGGCATATGAAACCCTTATTTCTTGCTATCCAAACAGGAATATTATTGTACCAATGTTCTTTTTTTAAATTATGGGAAAGATCTGTTAGTTATTGTCATGTGTGCAAAATAACTTCACATATCTATGCAAAAGTACTTATTCTGTGAAATGATCAGAGCCGAAAAGTATTTAGGGAAATACCGCTGTATTTGGGGAGGGCAGGCAGGAGGGTGGTGTCAAAGAATCTAGCGTTCAGATGTTAGTGCTTTAGTTAACTGGGACTGAGTTTGAAATGATACCTGTTACATGGCAGTTGACAATAAATACTTACTGAACTAAATTACATGTAAGTGCTACAGTGGAAGGTATTCATGTTACCATCTGATGAAACATTGGCCTACAATTTAGAAATAAGGAAACATTTTTGTCTATTATATGAATAGATAAGTGATCATATTAACTTTTTTAAATCACCCCTAACCACAAGGGACCTTAAAGGTCCCACATTTTCCAAGGATGAGAACTCACTTCCAGGCAGATCAAATAAATTGCCAACGTCATCGAGTTAGTTTGTTGCAGATCCAGGATTAAAATCTAGATTTTCTGATTGTTAATGGAATGTTCTTCTATTTTGATTGTAAGATTTCCACAATGAATGTGTTTGGCTCTATGAAGGTAGGTGAAGCTTGCGTGGATACCAGAGAGAGCTATTTGAGATGCCAAAAAGTTCTCTCAGGGCAAGTAAAGATTTCTGTCAATACATGAGCATTGGCACAATGCACATGCTGCCACACTTTTTACTTTGTGAGATAACTGGGAACAAGAAAATGAGATGGCACAGAAACAGGTTGTCTGTCCCCAGCTCCTATACCTGGAATAACTTTCCCTTCGTCCCCAGCACTGCGAAAGAAGAACAACCAAAGTTGCCAGCCCAGGAGGTAGATACCCTGCCTCCTGTAGCCACTTTTTCAGTCACTTTTTTCTCTGTGCAACCGAAATCCCTCTCTCCTACCTTCCCCCCTACAGACACCCAAGCACGAAGGGTGCTACCTCCATTTTCCAATTGTCTAAAAGTTTTGAGGAGAAAAGATGAAATTTCAATGTTATAGAAATTATTTCAACATTCCTAAGTAATTGTGGACTGTGAGATGTGACTTCCCACCTTCATGATTTTTTTTCTATCTAAGCAAGTGCAACAAGATAGGAAACTGAAGTAGGATCAAATTCTTTGAAAGATAAATGCAAACATCCGTTTTTGGAGGGATTATAATATATTCATGTCTGGGACACCCAAAAGAATAAATTGAAAAACTTTTTGGAATAAGTTTTAGAAATGCATCAAAAAGGGCTTCTCACAGTTTTAGTATGCTAATGACCTTTCTCAAGAGAGGGCTAGAATGTGAAGTGTTTCCCCAAATGATCTGACCTGCCATGGAATGCATTTGGGAAACTCTTCCTACATAAGAAAAATCTGGCCAGTTAAAGAAAAGTGACCTACCGGGCGCATTTCCACATGGTACATACTACATATCAGTCTATGTGTGTTGATGCCAAAGAAGCTAAAATAAATCCTTGTCAAAATATTTATGGGCTTGATCAAAGCTGTTAGAGTATGTTAAAAAACCACACACACATACACACAGCCACCAGATGTTCCTTATATTTTCAGATTCTAGCTATCTCCTCATCATATCAATGACAACTGTAATCTTATATTCAAGCAGCTTACACGTTTAACATAGTGTGTTGTTGGGTTTCATATATAAAACTCCTGTGTTTGTTTTTTTGTTTGTTTGTTTTAAGCATCAACATACTGTTGACTTCAATCAGATTGGCAGCGAGATGTAACTTCCTAGCATTGCTTAAGGTTACCAAGAAATCTTTGTTTTCTAGTTAATAAGTCTAAATAAGAGCTAGATTGAGCCAATTTCTTTCTGATTGGGCACGCTTTATGTCACTCATTACATGTAGTGTGTTATCTCCTAGAGTTGCCTTTAAGTATAAAATGCTGCAACATTTGGGATCCTATTACTTGTAATGTTTTAAGAAGAGGTATTTCTGTGTCTGGAAATAGCCTCCTGTCAAGAGTGTTTCCAGGTGATGGGTTTAAGGATAACATCTTAGTAAATACCACTGCCTTCTGGCATGACATCTCTGTGAAGAATTCTTTGACACTCATAGCTACTAAGCACTCACCACTGGGCTCGGCCTAGCACACATCCTTATTTGAGTGTATTCCGCATAGCATGCTCAGATTCTGTAAACCTACATGCATACTATTAATACTATATCTTCAGAATGCCCTCTAAGAAACATGGGTGTTTGCTGAAAATTCTTTTTAATGAATATAACTTTCTAAATTTTGACACTTAAAAGGAAGGATTGTTGATAGTTCTCTCGATATGAGAAGTTCTGATGTTTAAGACTATAATAAAAGAAGAGAACATATTTGCCTGCTAAGCCAGTCTTCCCCTTTATTTATAAAACCTAAATGCTTAGAGCTTGTGAAGAGGAATGAAAAGACATTCCCACCATTTATGAGAAAGAAAAGAGAACATTTGGGAAGAGTAGCAAACCACTTGGGTGTTGAGAATGGGAAGGGTGATGATTCTTTCTCCTGGTGAACTATGAAAACATGGCTCCCTTCTCTGTAGTTTCTTTGGAAATGGTAACAACAGTGCTGTGTGTGTGCGTGTGCGTGTGTGTGTGTTGACAATTACAATAACTCGGTAAAATGGTCTGTTTCCTTCCTATCCAAGGATTTTCTGCTGCAGATATTTACTGTGTTCCGAATATTGATACGCCCAGAGATGTTTCCAAAGGACTGGACTGTTATGCGCTTGGTGGCTAACAAGTAAGACATTTAAATTGATGACAATTGCAGCTCATTGGAGAGGAGGCACAAAATGATTTTTTTTTTTTTAGTCTGATCTCAAATTTGAAAGCTTCAAATCCAGGGATTCTTGTCCTTTGTCTCTGAATTAACTTGTCTCACTTTTTAAAAAGTATTACTATTCATTTTAAATACGTGATAAATGAACATAGTTCAAAAATCAAGTAATATAACAAGAATATACACTGAAAAATCTCACTCCCACCTTCCATATTTATTCCTTACCCCCAGCCTGTAATAACCACTTTTATTTGTTTCTTGCATGACCTTCCAGTGTTCTTTTCTGCCTGGCAGGTGCATAATACAGCACGTTGCTTTTTCCCCTAAAAAATCCTGGCAGTCTTTCCACATTAATACTTAGAAAGCCCCTCATTTGTTTATGTTTCTTTTTTCTTTGATAGTTGTATCATGTTCTATTGAGTAGATGTACCATTGTTTATTTAACGAGCCCTGTTGCTGGCCACTTGAATCATTTCTAATCTTTCTTCATTCATTTTAACTCAGCGGAATGCATTAAGTGTCTACCATGTACTCAGCACTGGGAATAAGATATGACCCCTGAGTTGGATACATGAAGATTGAAGTTTCTTTTATACAGCCAACTGAGAAGGCTGGTAGACTACTGAAAATAATGCTCTCAGCAAAATTCAGAACTAGAGAAGACATTTGGGGAGACATAAAGATGAATTTGGGGAGACATAAAGATGAATCTCTGGAAGTTGATAAAATTGGCTTGTATTAGGCACATCCAGGGGGAAAAAATCAAACATTTGCATCAGTACTAGAAGGAGTAGGAGCCAGGAAAAGAGATTAGAGGGCAGCCAGAATGGCAGGAGCTGTCCCAGAGAATACAGTGTCATGGCTTTATCTGCTGTCATGCTTCCTGTCTCTGTCATCTCAGGATACAGAATAAAGGTGAAGTTCTTCAGGAAACTGGCTGATCTTTACTTCCACACTTGTCATTTACCCTGTTTCTTGAACATTCTTTCTTTCAAGTCTACGTTTGCCTGCTTCTCCTTCCTCCTCTTGTCCAGCCCCGAACACCTTCACATTCAGGATAACAGTTGAATTCTTCAGGTGTCTAGCCATAGGCCAGAGATACCATATGTCTTCCCCAGATGCCAGGTATGATGGTGGTAAGAGCCACAGTAATATAGGGTTTGATTTTGATAAGATGTGCCTAATATGGCTTCTGCTGCAGTCTACATTTATAGATGTGGAGGTGTTAAAATGATGTGTTAAAAACTTGTGAAGTAACAAATAGTATAATATGGCATATTATATTTTACATAAGTACAGAAGAAGCTTTTCCATTTTGAAGACTAATTGAGATTCCTGAAATAGCTCTCTTTAGAATTTAGCATATTTAGTTTGATATCTGTGAGTAGAATCACATATCTTTTTGTCTGGATGTCCGGAAGCCACAGATTTAAATGGGAACTATTTGTCATGTATCTGGCCTTATTACCAAAGATCTACATGCTGGGTACATGCAGAGGGCTATGAAGTAGTCCAGGGAGCTATCTGGGAAGAGGTCCAGGCTGCTGACATCATCATCATGCAGCATCATCATTTGGTCATCATGTCTGCCCTGTGTGCACAGGGATATTTTGCCTTGAATTAGAATATTTAATGGCAGAAATTCAAACCAAAGATAAATTTGACATTTTGTTCCTTATGTACACAGGCTCTGCTTGAGCTTCCTGAAAATCGTGACCACAATGTGACTTTTTTAAAGTAAACACTGTCTCTCTCTACTTCACCTAAAAATCTACGCTCCGTTTATGAAGACTTCATGGTCACACAAATGGGTAACAGACTTAGAAGTATAGATTCTGCTTTTGAGTAAACACACAATGTTCAGTATTTTTATCTGGTGCTAATCAAACAGGAGCACAGTTACTTTGAGATGAGCTCTGTGTAATACATTTAAACAGAAGATACTCCAAAAGCAAATCCAAGGAAAAGGCCATCAGCCTTTGCTAAATGCGATGACATCATGCCCTTGCCACCCAAGTCAGTGCTGATAAGAAGTGAGCACTGTTTTTCCACTGGTGATGGCAAGTCTGATCTAATTTGTAGAGAGGGCTCCAGGGTCTGGTAGAACTCCTGCATAGTTGAAACAGACACTGCTCTTTGCCATTCTGCTTCCCTCTCTTCTCCCCATTCAACTACCCTAGCCATTTCCTGTTCAAATTATGAAGCCATATGAGATTTTCCTTGCCTTATGAGTGCAATATGTTCCAGAAATAAGCCTTCAACTCTTCCTGCTTTATCCATACAGGTATTAGTCATGTAATATTGGTAGAAAACTAAATTTCTGAAAGATGTTAAGGATATTTAAAATATGTTGAAGAACGTACACTGGAAAGAAAACATTATCGCTTTGCTAACTGTGTAGAAGCAAGTTGGAGGAGCTAGGTCTACATCTCTCAGGTTGACCACCTTTCTTCCATGGTGCTACCTTCCTTAGATGGTTTGATCAGGGCTCCTCAAAGAGGCATTTTGACCCAAACTCCCACTTTTACTACCCACTATGTGCTTCATACATGCCAAATTGATAGTAACTAGCTGAGAAGTCACACTGCCCTACCCTCGAACTCAAAATATGCATTCTTTTATGTGCCAATCCTTTCTTCCTGTGTGTTCAAGTAAGTTAAATGCCTTTAATTTTCATCTACAAACTATATTGTCCCAAACCACATAGCTTCCCTGCTTTATGTGAAGTCCTACCAAAAGCTATGACCAGACTCTTGGTGATTAGTACGGTCTTGTGTGGTTTATTTCCACCTGAATGTCTAATATTAGGTAACACAGTAACTGCATCCAGGCTAAATTTCACAAGGATAAGACATGTGACTCTCTAGCTTGTGTGCAAAGCTGTATTGTGCCCACTGTTAAGTTCTTGGTAGATGTTTCTGATGAGAACAACTGCTCAATTTGAGAAAGAAGGAACATAAGGGAGATGAAAATTAAGTACCAAAAATACAGGACACTTTGAGACAAGCTTCTTTCCACCCCCTTCCCATACACATTGCAAAATACAGTACAAAAATAAAGTCACAGTTTTATACATTTTCAAAGAGATAAATCTTATAACAGACTTGCTGCTGAGGAAAGTAAAACCTTCTGGCCTACGAGTTGAAATTTCAGGTTCTTAATTTATTTATTTTGTGTACATGGTGGCTTCAAACCTAGGGTACATTTTCTTTTGTGCTTTTTCTCATCAAACCCTGAATTATTTAGTTGACTATTACTATTAGCTAATTTAGCTTTCATATGAGATCTATGTAGTGAATAGGTGATTTATGGAATCAAAGATTCTTAGGAGAGGTCATTCATTTCCTGACCCATCCATTTAGCAAATCTTTTTTGTTGCCTACAGTATAAAATAAATTCCATAAAAATAGAGCACAGTTATTTGAAGATGTTTATGAAAGGAACTTTGCTCTGTACTGGGATTGGAGAGCTCTTTCATTAGGAAGTCAAACTTGAGCTGAAAGCTAAAGCAGGAGTTAACAGGTAGACAGCAAAGGAAGAATGTTCTTACCAGCAGGAATAGCATATACAAAGGCCCTGTGGTCAGGATGAATGTGGTACATTTAAATGCACCAAAGGACTGTTACTATGGCTGAAACATGAGGAGAGAAGGAACCAATAAAGATGAGGTGGGAAGATGAAGACAGAGCCCAAATATTAGGGAGTAGAGAAACATGAAAGAAACCTAGAAGAACCAGTTAGTAGCTTAATACAGCAGTGCAGGTAAGAGATGCTGATGGCTTGAACAGGTGGATAGCAGTGAAGGTAGTAAGAAGAACAATTTTGAAGATAGAGATAACATAACTTACAGGTGACTGGATGTGGGTAGAAGAGAAAAAATGGAAGATGGCCTTTAGAATTTTGGCTTGAACAAAAGGATGAATGGTGGTGCCATTCACTTTGGTGGGAAATACTGAGAGGAACAGCTTTGGTGGGGGGGAGGTGAAGAATCTTACGTTAAACAAGTTTGAGATGCTCTTAGATATCCAAGTGGAAACATAGAAGAGGAAGCTACCCATGCTTATATGGAACTGAGGGAAGGGGTTAGAGCTGATGATGTGCATTTGAGGGTCACCAGCATATGGATGGTATTTGAAGCCATGGAACTGAATGAGAGCACCCAGAAAGGAGTGTAGACTGAAAGGGGGAAGAATACTTAGAACAGAGCTGTAGAGGATACTGCTATTAAAGGTCAGGGTATGGAGAAGCATCCAGTAAAAGAGACTGAAAAGGAGCAGCCTGTGATTTAAAATGAGAACCAGCAGACTACAGTGTCCTGTGAAGTAAGTATTTCATGAAGGAAGGAATACCAAGAGCTGCTGGGAGGTTGAAGATGATGAAGACTGGCAGTTGACCCGGGATTTGGCAGTGCGGTGTAGAGATTGATGACCTTGACATGTGCTGTTGCAGTGGACCGATAGAGAAAGCCTTATATCAGAGTGAATTCAAGAACAGGTAGGAATTGAGAAAGTGAAAACAGTAAATATAAGCCGCTCTCTAGAAGTTTTGCTGTGAAAGGGAGCAGAGAAATGGGACTATATCTGGAAGGAATTAGGAGACTAGGACCCTTTTTAAAACATGGAATTATATAGTATTTTGGCTTATAGATAGGTCTGGCCCAGCAAAGACAGAAATACTGATGATACTAAAGAAAACAGGAATAAGTGAAGGAACAACTTGGGTAGGCAAGTGGGGATATCGAGAACTGCCTGTTCCCTCTCCACAGTCAGCTTGCACTGGAAATGACACCAGCCATGTAGGCCGTGCTTTTTGTGGTAAGACTTTCTCAACAAAAGAAGCTCTGATCTCATGCACACAAAGAAATCCTGACCTTAGCTAGGAGCATTGGCATAGTAACAGGAGGGAAGACAGGGTATGTGATAGTGATGATGAAAAAGTTGGATGGTAGGGCAGCTGATCTGTTAAGCACCCGCCAACATCACTACCACTGCTTTTTGTTCGTACTGGTGGTGTTTTTCTTTTAGAGTTATAATCCTTAAACAATTTTCCTGTCCAGGGGAGAGAGAAGATACTGATTTTTGCCAAAACTATCTATTAGTAAGATGAATGTGCCACACTCAAATAGTTATGGCAAATATTTACACAAGAACTTCCCACTTGGTCCCTATCCTGGTGAGTTGGGAGGAGCTGGCAGGAAGAATGAATACATGAAAGGAAAGGTTTCCTTAAGACCTGAGCCTAACAGGCCAAAACTGAGGCTGCTGACATGTGAGTGACTTTCTGCCACTACTGCTCAGTGGAGAAGGTCAAGGGAGTTGTTAAAATCCCTCTCTTTCAATCCTTGTTCCATTCTTCCTCACCCACACTGCATGCTTCCTTGACTAAAAGCAAAAGCACTTGGCTTCCTGCTTCCTTGTTTTGGCTTATGTTGTGCCCTCCACTTGGAGTGTCTTTGCTTCTGTTCTTTAAAATATCTTTCAAAGGGGTGTAAGATGTTTTACAAGCTTCTCATTTTAGAATTACCTACTACAGCAACCAAGGATAACAAAGCATAGGTTTAAATATAGTTGTGAGGCTACAATAGAACTTATTGTTTGGGGCGCCTGGGTGGCGCAGTCGGTTAAGCGTCCGACTTCAGCCAGGTCACGATCTCGCGGTCCGGGAGTTCGAGCCCCACGTCAGGCTCTGGGCTGATGGCTCAGAGCCTGGAGCCTGTTTCCGATTCTGTGTCTCCCTCTCTCTCTGCCCCTCCCCCGTTCATGCTCTGTCTCTCTCTGTCCCAAAAATAAATAAACGTTGAAAAAAAAAAAAAAAAAAGAACTTATTGTGGACTAGACCCTTGGTGAAACAGTGGTTAACAAGGCCAAATTCCCTAAACATCATTGCTCTCCAAGTCCAACCCTTCTGTCTTGTCTTCTCTCTGCAACACAGTCTCCAAAATGAAACAGGGTAATCAGGTGCATGAGAATCATCTGGCTGGGCCCCACCTTGAACTCACCAGGCCATGGGTGGTGGTAAGGCCCTGAAGTCTTATGAATACTTGAGGTGATTATCATGCGCTCTGAAGTTTGAGAATCACTAGCTTGGATCAGTCCCTTGATGGCCTTCCAGGATTTTCATCTGCCCCAAGTGTCTTTGTGTTGATCCCTTCTGCCCCCATTAACACACCAGATTGTAGGGAGGTTACCTCCACGAATAGATTTCCTGAGGTTTTCAGTGTGTAAACATTAGTGTTGTTGATACCTAGTTTATCCACAAAGGGGCTTCTCCCAGTCCAGGTATCATTTGTGGAGGTGGGCTTTTGCTTGAGCACATTATCATCTTGGAGTAGTTTTCAAACTGACAAATTCTGAGAAATGGGATTTCTATAGCAAGGAGAGAGCGTTACTTAAAAAATACTTTCGAAATGCTAGAATCAGGTGGCAACTGAAAATCTTGAAGCCATAACTTTGACTTCCTGTGCACTGTTTCCTCTTTTATGTGTAAATTTTATTGTGCTGTGCCCACAGATTACAGCTGTCAGAAATGATCCTTGTGGCTGCGTTTCTGTGGCAGATATCAGTAATTTGACCATTTGTAGTAACAGACTGCAAACCTTTCTTGGCTATTGAATTGGAGTGCTGAGATTTGAAATGTCCTTAATATTCAGAAACTGAGTCATGAGTAAAAGAATAAAACCAAAGGAGCCACATGATTTTGGATAAATTGGAACAAGTAAAGAAAGATCCCTAAACACCACAGGTATCAACTGTAATGAAGGAGCAATAATGCATAAATGCCTTCAGCTGACTTGGGGACCTGTGTGCCAGGATACTGACTCAGTGCTGAGTTACCATAAAAAGCTCTCAGAGCTGCCTCTGTGTCTTGGGCTGAATGTTATAAGCATAAATGAAAGGCATTTGAAGTAGACTCATTTTAGGTCTTTCTAGCCCAGAGGAGTCTTACTTTTGGAGATCTTACTCTCAGCATATCAAATATATTAAATAGATCCACAAACCACATTTTACTGAAGAAAAAAACAATTTTTACATTTTGCTTTTTAAACTACTAGCCTACGAGTAAATTATTTAACTCCAATTGGTTGTGATTTCGCAGCATTTCTGTACAGTTGGGAATTCTTGTGAAGATTTTAAAAGTAACCTATACTTTTTTTTAATACAATAGAAGTTACTGAAATGTGAAATTGAACATTTAATGAAATCAGTAATGTTGCATTCTCTGGAAGTGTAATTAACCTTTTTTAGTTTTTATTTTGCAGTTTAAAATTTTGATCCCATTTTATTTTTTCAGGTCTCAGTATTTTCCAAAGCCCTTCAATAGCATTCCGTTTTCTGATAATTAAGCTTTAGTTTCATAAAATAAGTTTTGGATAGACTACTTTCTTTGGACATTTTAATGATTTCTTCAGTTGTCATCATTACTTTTGCTAGTGGCTACTGAAAATTGCCACTTTATGCTATTTTCAGGTGATTTCTGTCTTTGATAGGAAATTCACTGATGATACCCTGCTGTTTTGGGGGTTGAAGACACCATAGGACTTTGCAATTTCATAGGCTTTGCTTATACTTAACTTTCCTAGTAAGGTTCGTTGAAAGATGTAATTGACATATGTAAAATGAACATGCATGTACCACAGTGCTTGCTCATGGTAGAGCAGGTACCCAAGGCATGGTGGTTTTCTGCTCTTTCCCTTTCTTTACCCTGAGCTTCACGTTCAGTCATCCAACCCCTTAGTCTCATTAATACTCTCCTATCCCAGGAGAAGGCTCTAATAGTGAGTTTTCCAGAACATAACAGTAATGAGCCTTTATGTCCCTCAAAGACTGCAAATACTCTTCTGGTTAGTAAATATCCTTCTAATCTATGTTTCACCAATAGGATAATCAAGTTGATGGGGTGTTGTTTCATTTTATTTGGGGTCATACAGCTCTACTCTTCGATTCCAAATCCTGTGGTGAGAACTGGAGTCCGATCACATCACAAACTCCCATCAGGCATGCATCTCAGCAAAGGCCAAGGAGGTTTCCGAATGTCAACCATGTATATATACCATTTGTGTATGGTATTTTGGGGAGTGGCCTATCTCGTTTCAGCATAATTCTGTATGTAATATGAAATCAACTGGATATGTATTCAGTTTTGGATGTCAACTACTATAGCTGTAAAAAGGAGCAGGTTTTGAACAAATTGCATAAGTCTAGAGTTAACCAAGAATGCTCACCAAACCCTTCCCTTTTACTCTCCCCAGCAAGCTACACGTGGCTGCATGTGACTCCTTGTCAGGCCTCCCCTACTTTCTCTAGCCCTGAGATGCCCCATTCTCTGAATTGTTCTAATAGCCCCTGGCAGTTTCATACAGTGTAGTGCTGGGTTATAGACAATTTCACAGTCTGTAATTGTTTCTTTAGTGGCATTCTGTCACCAAGAGAGAGGGAGTCTGCCTTCAGGAGCTCTTGCATGCCCCCTAATACCTGGAACAGGGGAAACAGAGAGAAGACCTATAATAAATATTCAATATATTCTTTCATTTTATCTATTTCTTCTTTAGGCTCCATTTCTTTTTCTGCATTTTTTTTAAAGTGTGGCTTTCTCCCATGTTCATCAAACATGGAATATTATATTTGAAGTAATCATTTTGCTTTCTTCAGAAATTAATAATACCATAAAACATCAGGAGATTAATGTATTTCTGCCTGAGTTGTATGAATTCATAGATCTTTGTATCATTTTACAAAGAACTTAAGTGATTGATTTTTTTTTCTTTTTTTACCTGGTGTCCCTTTTCTC
The DNA here is from genome assembly GCF_022837055.1 of Prionailurus viverrinus. Lineage (NCBI taxonomy): Eukaryota > Metazoa > Chordata > Mammalia > Carnivora > Felidae > Prionailurus > Prionailurus viverrinus. The sequence continues at coordinate 131,145,700 of NC_062562.1, read as the reverse complement.
TGTTTCAAATATGAATTATCTAATATTGTCCCACATTGGGGGCAACTGGCTGGCTCAGTCAGTAGACCAGGGGACTCTTGATCTCGAGGTCATAATTTCAAGTTCCATGTTGGACGTAGAGATTACTTTTTAAAAAATTAAGGGGCCTCTGGGTGGTTCTGCCGGTTAAGGGTCCGACTTTGACTCAGGTCATGATCTCTCGGTTCCTGAGTTCAAGCTCTGCATTGGGCTCTGTGCTGACAGCTCGGAGCCTGAAACCTGCTTCACATTCTGTGACTCCCTATCTTTCTGCCCCTCTGCCATTCGCTGTCACTCTCTAAAAAATAAATAAACATTAAAAAAAATTAAATTTAAAAAAAGGTGCATGGTATTCAAATAATATTGTTCCACACGCTTTCTATAGGGTTTCTTTTATCTTAATTGCTTCTTTCTTATCTAATAAATGATTTTCACTAATGCAAAGTTTTGACCTTAAAATGTTCTTTTTTTTTTATCACTAGTGTTATTATTACAACAGTTCTATACCTGTCTGATGCACTTCGTAAGAATTTCTTAAATGAAAACTTTGATTATAAGGTAAGTATCAATCTGGATGACTATCCTGCCTGAGCTGAAATCTTTTACCTTGTACTTGAGGAAATTATCTAATGTATTTTCTTGCTCTTAACAATAGGAAAGTAAATTTATTCCACCTCCCCTATACCCTAAATTTATCTTGGGCCATTGTAGTTTTCATTATGAATAATATTCAAAGAGTTTTCATTATATTTGTCAACAAGCTAGGGCTTTTATCCTGCTTGTCAACCTACTGGAAATCCTAGTGCTTAAGAGGAGGTAGTTCTGTGTTGTTACTATAAATTTTTATTCGTCTTTCCTGTATGGTCCTTATGTGTGACAAAGGGAACTTAGAACATACGTTTTTAAGACATTTTTTAAAATAGACTTTATATGAAGAAAATGTTGACAAAGTCAACACTTCAGTTCCTTTACTTCTCCATCTTCACATTTTTTTAGAATGAATTAAAAAATACATTGAAAGATAGGTAAAATTCTTTAAGGCAGAACTGTCTATACATCTATAATTTGTTATGCCTAACAATTCATGATAGATTATTTTTTAAATGGGAAATGATAAATGGTAAACCAAGATGGGCAGTGGCTATTTTGGCTTCCCTTCTTAATGATATTTTATATTTTTGGCATCTTTATTTCTTATTCTTTCTAATTAACATTTTTCATATTAAACATTTAAGAAAAGGTCCACATTTGGATAATTACAAGGTGTTTTAAAAACCACAAATGCAGTAAAGACCTTTGGAATTGAAAGGTTGCCTAATATATCTTTATATCATATCATACAATAATAAATAGATCAAAATATCATGATCACAGCTCTACCTTTTTTTATGTTTGTTTATTTTTGAGAGAGAGAGACAGAGAGAGAGACAGAGAGAGAGACAGAACATGAGTGGGGGAGAGGCAGAGAGAGAGGGAGACACAGGGTCTGAAGCAGGCTCAAGTCTCCAAGCTGTTAGCACAGAGCCTGATGCAGGGCTTGAGCTCACGAATTGTGAGATCATGACCTGAGCCAAGGTCAGGCAATCAGCCAACTGAGCCACCCAGGTGCCCACAACACTCCTTTTTAATACTCAAGTTGTTTCTGCTATTTTATTCTTATAAATTTCTCTATGTACCTTCTTACACAATCAAACGTGGTGTATGTCTCTAGTTTTGTTTTTTTGTTTTTTGTTTTTGGATAAACATCTGTAAGTGGAATTGTTGAGTTAAAGGTTGTACCAGTTATATTTGATTGCTTATATGTATGCCAACCTGGAATTATCGACTAAATTAATATTTTGTGAAGCATCTGTTCTTGACTTTTGTTCATTATTTTGCTTAGTTTTATCATATTCTTTTTTGTTTGTAAGAGCTCTTTATATATAAAAGATATTTATAGTGTTTCTCCTACTTATTTCTAATTGTACTTGGTGTCAGTGGAGAAGTAGTGTCCTTTCGTTATGTCATGTGTTTGGGTTAAGTTTATTTTGGGGAATTTTATTCTGATCTCATTCTGATGCTGTTTTTAATGTAAGAAAACTTAGACAAAGATTTGTCTGGGCAGGGAATTTTTATATACTGTCTGAATTTAAAGTTGTTAGCATATCCAGAGAAGTGTACGCCTTTTTTTTTTTTAATTCTCCATTAAAAGGAGTTCCAAAAATGAATTCTTACAGGAATAAAGTAACCCAACTTATACCGCAGCTTCCGTGGAGATACTCAGACATATAAGAGAAACGAAACACCTACCATTTAACATATACCAGAGAGCTTATGAAACCTAGGATACGGCATTGGCACAGTGTATAGATAGATAGTGTTTATTTGCTTTACTTCTTTGTTCCAGCAAATTTCAAGCATATATACAAGTAGAGAGAGTAGTGTAATGAACCCCCATATACCCATATCCAGCTTCAACTATTATCAACACAGGGTCAATCTGATTTCAACTATGCCCACATTCCTTACCACTGTTGAAGCAAAGCAAAGATATAATGTCGCTTAACCTGTACATATTTTTGTAACACTATAGTATTTAAATATTTTGTTCTCGTTCTAGATTTGGGATTCCTACTTTTACCTCGCAGTCATTTTTATAAACCAATTGTGTCTACAGTTAGAGATGTTCACACCTTCCAAAAAGAAAAAGGTGTTAGAAAAGTAAGTAGTAGTGTATCACTGGGTGCAATTATGAGGCAAATCAAATGTTGTGCCTTTAAAAGGGTGTTTAGTTCAAGTGATTCTTAAATCATGTCCATAACTGGAAACAACAATGGAGAGGCAATGAACAAGAGGACAAGAATCAGTCTTTTCTGGAAATTTTGAACTTACTTACTGTCCTCAGTCTTTCAGGAATCAGTGTACTATAGAAGCAAATACTAGGTATTTGTCCAAAGGATACAAAAATGCTGATTTGAGGGGGCACATGCACCCCAATGTTTATTGCAGTGCTATCAATAATAGCCAAAGTATGGAAAGAGCCCAAATCTCCATCGGCTGATAAATGGATAAAGAAGGTGTGGTATATACATATATATTGGAATTTTACTCCACAATCAAGAAGAATTAGATCTTGCTATTTGTAACAACATGGATGGAACTACAGTGTATTTATTGTTCTAAGGGAAAGAAGTCAGTCAGAGAAAGACAGATATCATATGATTTCACTCATGTGGAATTTAAGATACAAAACAGATGAACATAAGGGAAGGGAAGCAAAAATAATATAAAAACAGAGAGGGAGACAGACCATAAAAGACTCTTAAATACAGAGAATAAACAGAGGGTTGCTGGTGGGGTGTTGAGGGGGGTGGGGGTATGGGCAAGTGAAAGAGGGGCATTGAGGAGACACTTGTTGGGATGAACACTGGGTGTTATATGTAAGTGATGAGTCACTAAATTCTGTTCCTGAAATCATTAGTAGATGATAGGTTAACCAACTTGGATTTAAATTAAAAAAAAAAAAGTGTAGGTTAAAGAAATGTCTAAAAATATAGGTGAAATCAAGAAAAATGTTTATTGAAAATAATGACATTTACCTTACATATTTATTAAAAGAGTAATAAAGTGGGGAATAAATAAAATTAAAAATTAAAAAAAGAATCAAATAAATTAGGGGATAGATCTTTTTTATTAAAGGATTTATACAAGAATTTACATTAGAAGCATTACGACACCTACATTAAACATCTTTAATTAAAAACACAGTGTCTTTGGGGCACCTGGGTGGCTCAGTCAGTTAAGTGTCTGACTCTTAACTTCAGCTCAGGTCATGATCTCACATTTTGTGGGTTTGAACCCTGTGTGAGGCTCTGTGCTGGCAGTGTGGAACCTACTTGGGATTCTCTCTCTCTGCCCCTCACCTGCTCAAATACCCTGTCTCTCTTTCTTTCTCTCAAAATAAATAAACTTTAAAACAAACAAAAAACATTGTGTCTTTTATTTTTATTTTTTTAAGATTTTATTTTTTAAGTAATCTCCATACTCAACATGGGGCTTGAACTCACAACACCGAGATCAAGAGTCACATGCTTCACCAGCTGAGCCAGCCAGCCACCCCCCAACATAGTGTCTTTTAATTCACATTGATAGTTTATATCTTAAAGAGACACAAATACCTTTTGTTCTGAAGGCTTTGTATCAGGTTTGCTTTTTGTTTTATTTCAGGTATGGTGACATGCGCGTCACAATGGGTTGTGAAATTTTCAGTATGTGGCAAAACCTAGGTAAGTAATGGAAAGAGAAGCCACCTCCATTGTAGTTGATCACTGTACTTTTAAGTGTGCAAATGAAGGACAATTTACCAATGATGGCATTTGAAACCAAGTGTCTATATCAATAGTTATCATAGAGAGTAATTGATATTTTGGAATTGAATATGGTTATAACTAATTTTTTAAATTGGTACCTGTCTGAAAAATCAACTTACCTTTGTGTGTTTCATTATTCATGAACGATAAATTTTATAATCTACCAATGCTCCAATAATACATTTTTAGCAATGAGCTAATCTTTCAGAATTTGGGATTGTAACAACTCAAAATTTCTAGAACTCTGAATTGAGGCTATGAATCATAACAAATTTAGAATTAACTTGATGAAGCATTGGCTTGTGCACCAGTACTCTTAAAAACTTGACAGCATGGATCTATATCATAAAGAGTATAGCCGAAGGATTTTAAAGCATCTGCAGTTGCTAAGATACTATTAGATTCCGTTTTGTTAATGACACAGCAGATAGAGCGTATTACTATAGTAAATTGTTGACCCTGACCTGGTTGCATGGAAAAGAATAATATTTGGAAAATAAATTGTTTTATGATCTCATTGGCATATGGTTTCTTTATAGAGATCCAACTTATTTAATTTTGTATGCTAATTGTGCAAGTTTATAGTATTCATTTACTATTACTGCATTGTAAATTTCTCCTTGCAATTCATTAAAGTGATGGGCTTATTTGAATTGAATATGTAATGATCTAAAAGTATCTTTTGGGCTCATCCAAGCACAACTTGGAAATGGCAGGATTTGTTTTCTGTAAATGAAAATAGAACCATTATCATTTTACTTCATGTGACAGAATGATTTTTGACCAGGATCTGTATATATACATAGTGATATTCATAGCAATTTGAGGAAGCCTTGTTAAATATAATTGAGCCCCTGTTCAGTGCTTGCTGGTAATTTCAGCAAATAAGTGAGTTAGCATCTTGAAAGCAATCTCCACCTGTCTAAGGCCAGCTAGAAGAAGTCTAGGATGTATCTTTAGATTCAGCTCAAAAATAGCATCAGTTTGTCTTACTTGATGAGTACCCCTCTCAGTCTTTATGTTTTGTTAATTCTTTGTGGTGTTTTTCAAAAGCAGATAAAGCCCTGTACTGCCCATATTGCATTTGGCATTAATTTAACAAGATGTTTTCCAAAGAATGCTGCATTGGAATGCTGTTGTGGTTGATTAAATCCTTGTCAGAGCTCAAATGATAAAACCAGGACAGATTCGTTTGAGTTACCAGAATGTTAGAAAACATGGCAGATTTCCCTTTTAGATGAATATTAGCCTTGCTAATGGTTATGTGGTTGTTTCCACATAAATCTTTACTCAAGCCAGGATAGCTATGCACTTAGGGCCATGACCATGGGCTTGTTAAATAAATCTGGTGCCTTTAGTCTCCCTAATGATCTCATGATATACTTGATAAACTTTCCCCAGCTATTTTGTCCTTAAAACAAAAATATTTCTACCTCTCTGGTTTTTGTGTTAAATTATTTCTTTGTTTCGCTCAAAAATATAGACAATGTGGAAAATCTCTGGAACATATGGATCCCCCCAACACATGATCATGTCAGTAGTCTTTAGAACATCGGTAAAATGGACCTGGAGCCCCAGCAGCATCACTGGGAGCTTGTGAGAGATGCAAATGACCTGGCTCCACCCCAGACCTACTGAAACAGAATCACTGGGAGTGGACACAACTGTGTTTTAATAGGTTATCCAGATGATTCTTGACTAAGGATTGGAAAGCACTGCTTTAGATACTATCCCCTTTCTTTGTTTTCCCAGCCCTAAAGACTAGCTCTAGCTTAGTTCTAGCAGTCTGTTAGAAAAGGCTCATTATACTCAATACAAATTCCCAGCATGACATAGTTCAAATACAAGATGAGGGTAAATTTTCACCTCATTCCTTTGTTTTTGTATTATTTCCCTGGAGTTGTGTCCTGACTTTTCTAAGACTTCCAAAACATAAGGTGAATTTTAAAGATCACTGCTATTGTACAACAACTAGACTTGGGAAATGTTTAGAAGTGTTAAAGCCTCTCTTGCGACATGAATTTTTACAAAATGATAAGAAAAATGATAAGAAAAAAAGGATTTGGAGTGCTATTTTAACACCCCTTAGAGACCTTAATTCAGCTTGTTACTTAGGAATCTGAAAATATATTTATTACAATTTGGTTTATGGAAGATGTCACATTGAGTGTTTAGAATGCTAAAGATTTTATTCAGATAATTATAGATGTCCATTTCTTAATGGAACAGGCCAACAAATTCAATGTAACATAATTCATAAAGCCCTGGCTATGTGCAAGTTATTTGGAGAGATATAACAAAAATGGTCCATGTCTATACAGAGCTTAGTTTTAAAATGTTACATTTTAAACCTTTTGTCCAGTTTCTGTGAGACAAGAAAAATCTTGATAAAAACCAATCACCATGTTTTAGTAAAGCAAGTAAGCTTTATGATTTTATAAATCAAGATCCTCAGTAGTTTTTAGTAGATATAAAAAACGCTAACTATTAGAAAGTAAATTGCAGAAAGGAAATAATACTCAGAGTAATTAATACATTTTTGGCCATTTGAAACTACCCAGTTAGTCTAATACAGAAACAAAATTTTACTGAACAATTTTTATTATTATTATTATTATTATTATTATTATTATTATTATTATTATTTTAGACAGAGGGAGAGCTGGGGAGAGGGATGAAAAGAGACAATCTTAAGCAGGCTCCATGCTGAACGTGGAGCCTGATGAGGGGCTTGATCTCATGACCCTGGGATCATGACCTGAGCCCAAATCAAGAGTCACATGTTCAACCAGCTGAGCCACCCAGGCACCCCTGAACAATATTTTTCAATCAGATTTTGGTCATTAATATTTACCTAGAAGTGTGGAAACTCTTTCATATGCTAGGAACAAGTTGGTTCTTCCATTCTGTTGAGGACAAGGAATAAAGGGCACATGTAATTTTGTCTGCTTTTAAGCACAAAGCTGTACGATTTCCGAATCTGATCATTATATCCCTAGATTTACCTATGAACAATGGACCATATAGCGATTATAGGTTTAATTTTTTGAGGAAATGCCATACTGTATTCCACAGTGACTGTACTATTTTACATTCCCACTAACAGTACACATGAGTTCCATTGTCTCCACATCCTTGCCAACGCTTGTTCTTTTCTCTCTTTTTCTCTCTGTCTTTTTTAGAATAGCCATCCTAAGGTGTGTGAGGTGGTATCTCCCTGTGGTTTTGATAAAATACTTTTGAAGAGTAAAGACCAAGTAGTGAAAAGCGAATACCTTTTCTTAAATGTGTTCATTTTCAAGTGGAAGGACTAAAAATGTTCTGTCAAGACAAGGGGAAAGAGAAGGGGGAAGGCATAAATCCCCGCCCCCCAATTTTATACATTAGCACTATACTTACAAGAATAGTCTACAAAGAAAGAAGCTAGTCTTGACTACTGTGTCCCACCTTTGACATTCATCATGCTTCAAGGTTAAGTTGTTTCTTGCTATTTTTAGTTGAACTAACATTCTTACTAAATATAAAGTGGGCTCTTTTTTCCACATTTGCAAACACAGCGTCTTGTAACTGCTGTAGAAAAATCAATACTTCCCTAACAGGCTGTTCTGTGCCCATAAATATAAAACTCCAGCAGCCCAAGTAGCAGATGCCCTAAATACTTCAAAACAAGACCATGTGGCTGACAATTAGAGATGGGGAAAGTATACTAAATCTTCAGTTTAAAAAGAAATCATTTAAATAAAGTTTATTTTGCTGTTGTCATACATAGCTCAAAATTTTGCTTTGCTGATTGGGGAGGAATTAGGTTTACTATAGTGGAGAGCCTGTTCAGGTTTGCATAGGGTCTGTGTTCCCAGACTATGTTTTCAGCAAATAAGGCTACTTTCATGCATTCCTGTGTAGTGATTTAAATGTAGGTGTGGCCTGTCTACTGTCAGTAGAAAATCAGGCTACAAAATAGACTGTATGGACTTAGTTGGATTGTGATTAGAAGAAGCCAACTATAAATGACATGTTTTAGGACCATCAGAGAAAGTTTAATTTAGGCTGAGTTTTAGATTAAGGAATTATTGTTTGCCTTTGTTAGGTGTGGTAAAGGCATTGTAATTCTGTGTGTGTGTGTGTGTGTGTGTGTGTGTGTGTGTGTGTAAATAATAATGTCCTACCTTAAAGATGCTTACTGATTTGCATACAAGTAGAATGATATATCTCAGACTTGCTTTAAAGTACCCTAGAGGGGGGAAAATAGTTGCGGTGATAGACGAAACAGGATTGGCAAAAATGTAGATAATTGTATGGAGTACCTGGGTGGCTCAGTCGGTTAAACGTCCGACTTCAGCTCAGGGCATGATCTCACAGTTCATGGTTCGAACCCTGCGTCAGGCTCTGTGCTGATAGCTCAGAGTCTAAAGCCTGCTTCAGATTCTGTGTCTCCCTCTCTCTCTCTGCCACTCCTCCACTTATGCTCTGTCTCTCACCATCTCTCAAATAAACATTGAAAACAAGTTTCTTTTACATGTAGGTAATTGTTGAAGCTAGATGATGTGTATGTGGGGATTTGCTTTACTATTCTTTATAATTTTATGTATATTTAAGTTTTTTCATAGTAAACAATGTTTTATTGAAGTATAATTAACATATAGTCATGGTAGCTTCAGGTATACAGCATAGTGATTCAGCAATTCTGTACATTACTCAGTGCTCCCCAGGATAAATGTGGTCATCATCTGTCAACAAACAATGCATAGTAAAAAATTTTTCAAAGAAGCAAATCAGGTTGTAAAATGTCTATAAATAGAAGACTTTTTTTTTAAAAGGAGATTCAAAAATACTCGGGCAAACAGTGATAAATAAGTGCATGCTAATGCTGTTCTTGATTAGAGAGGGCCAAAGGATGCCAGGCCCAGGAAAGATTAAAAAGGAAGATGATAATGTTGCAGCTCTGAATCTCATTTCACCAAGCCAGGGAGGACTATTCGGGCTAGCAGGGAATTCAGTTTTATTTTGTCTTTCTTGCCACTTCTATTACCTCTCCTCCACACATACTCAAAGGCTGTGCAAAGATTTGGTGTCTTACACAGTCTCAAAACCGTGGGGAAGCCCTCCTGGTTATTGGTTACATGATGCATATATGGTCCCTTCAGTCCATGGCTCTGTGAGGGTATAGCATCCATGGTAGACCTGGAACCTCTGAGGCCATCCCCTAGGGGCAGAGTCATGGAATGGGTGTAAGGCCTGCTAATCTCAGGATGGGCTGGAAGTCTCCTTCCCTGTTTCTCTTTCTTCCCCTCTTTTGCCAGAATATCTTGAATAAGCATTGAGTAGGTTAGGCTTTTCCAAATGACAGTATGAGTTTTTGAGTTCAGGTTGCTTCTGCTTTCTGCCCTGATAAAAATAACTGAGGAAAGCAATCCCAAAAGCTGGCAGCTAGTTCCCTGCTTGAAATGTGTGTATTGGGAGGATGGGGGAGATACAGGGAGAAGAACTAGGGATTGACACTTCTCTATATTCTGCCACAGTGAGCTTGTTCAGTCTTGAAAGGACTCATTCTTTTGGAGGAAAGTGTACAAGGTTAGATTAATAAGGAAGTTTCTTCTGATGAATAAGAACGAGGTGTTCTTGCTTGAATGAGGAGAACTAAGGAGTGCCTTGGGAAAGATAAAATGGTACCTGGATCACAAAGAAAGGTAGGAGAGCAAAAGGAATTATAAGCCAAGTTTATTCCTCACACATAATGGGTATGAATAAGTAATTAAGAGATGGTGAGAAACAAATTACTTTTAATGAAACCTGAAAGAGAAAGGAAAAGACTGTGTGGTTTCAGTGTTGGAAAGGATAGGAACTTTCAGATAGGCTGGGGGGTGTGGCTTGTGTCCTGCTAATGTCCCTAGCATGGAGGAAAAGGGATGGGGAGCCACATGGTGAAGATTGCTGAACTGTTTCTAGGCACCTTCCAATCGCAAAACACAGTGACTTTACAAACACCTGCTTGGGTTTGCCTGTCTTTGATCTCATCCATCATTCCCCCCCCCCCCAATCTCCAAATGTTTCCTTTCATTTTCTTTTAAAAACCCCTCTAAAGCCAATATAAATTTAAAGTCCATATTTGCACCCCGGATTTATATATATCCAAGCTCTTCGGCCACACTCATGCCTTCTAGTTCAGAAAACAAAATAGAGAAAATGATAATTAATGCAAAGGTATGTAACTCCAAAATGTGCAAGTAACTCTGAATGGTATGAATTTGTGTATATTTGACTCTTGCATAAAAAAAGACCAAAGGTAGAAAAGAATAAGGCGAAACTATCTTCTTGCATGAAGCCAGCTCCCTTCTGCTTGGCTTCCTAACCTGTTCTATGGGTTTTATTAAATGATTGCTTTCAGTGTCACATGCTTCAGATGCTAAAAGTTAGTGCTTATTATCAAAATGAAACTCTGAGATTTAACATAGATGATTAGTGTAATGAACTGAAGTCAACACTCATTTGCTAGATGAAATCATCTGTGTCCACCCCACCCTCTACCTTCCTTTCCTCGGAAGTATCAGTACCATACCTTTGTGTACTTTGGTAATTATACCATTTTGAGTTCACTGTCGTTACACTGTAATCTTTTTAGAAAATTGTTACATTCTTTTTTTTTTTGAACTACCATTTACTTTTTTGTTTAGGCTGTGTGTTTATTATGTTTAAAAACATAAGAAAAATTATATGATGCATGGACCACTTTTTTCATATATAAAAAGTGCCTATTATTTTAACCACCCAGAGATAATAACCTTTGTGGTTAACATTAGGGGATAAATCTTCTTGACTACTTACCACTACATACACACACACACACACACACACACACACACACACACACACACATGTTTCGTCTTTTTAACGAAGGAAGTACCCATCCATACTGTATTTTACCTTGCTTTTTCTTTTTAAAAATTTTTTAACATTCATTTATTTTTGTGAGAGAGAGAGCGAGCGAGCAGGGAGGGGGCAGAGAGACAGAGAATCGGAAGCCGACTCCTGAGCCATCAGCACAGAGCCTGATGCAGGGCTTGAACTCACGAGCCCTGAGATCATGACCCAAGCTGAAGTCGGACACTTAACTGATTGAGCCACCTAGGCACCCTATGCCTTGCTTTTTCGGTTAATTGCATTGAGAAATGGCCTGTTATCCTTCCTAACCCTCATTTTTAGTGACTGCATAAAAAATTCAATGTGTGACTATATAATAGTATACATAACCAATTCCTGATGATTTAACTTTTGGTGTCATTTTAGTTCATCATTTTTAATTTGTGGTGTAATTTTTAATGGTATCTTACAGCTTTTTTTAACTGTGAAAAAGTAAATCCCTAGTTTTTTAATATAAAATGATGGAGAAATATTAATCAACATATGGAAATTTACTGTTTATATATCTGCTTAGGGAAATATATTCTTGCCTGGAGAGACAACTCTAATTGCATGTACTCCTAGCAATCATTTTAAATAAATTGAATAATATAAATTTTCTGAAATCTTCTTAAGATTGATATACTGAAACTTGAATGTTTGATTCAATTTAGGAGAGCACAAGCTTCATTTTATCCCTGCCTTGATTGGCCCTTTCCTGGAAGTGACCTTGATACCACAGCCAGATCTCCGGAATGTCATGATTCCTATTTTTCATGACATGATGGACTGGGAGCAGAGACGGACCGGCAATTTTAAACAGGTAGGTGGACGCGCTTCTCAGAACAGTTGAAAGAGTCTCAGTTCTGCTTGAACTTCTCTGGGCTACCAGATTCCACTCTGAGCTGGGAAAATAAGTATCGAACAGGCTTTCAAGGGGCCTAGATTCCAACCTTGCCTGCCTTCTCCCGTTCATATGGCCTTGGTCACCTCTCCAGTTCGTGTTCCCCCAAGCCCCTGTGGAAGCCCTAAAATCCCTTTCAGCTGAAAAATTCTGCAACTTCCAAGTCTTTGTTAAAGAGCTGGCAGAGATTCTTTTTGTTCCCAGTTGGCCACAACACAGAGGAATTGGAAGGTTAACGATTCTTAAAATCATTGGCCTCTCAGTGGTTCACACATTGCATTTGGTGAATGGCTTAGTTTTGATCATTTGGTGCACAGAATGTTTTATTGCTTTTTGCTTGAAGCATTGAGAATTAATTTAAACAGGAAGGCAGTGGAAATTCTTGCAAAGGAGATTCTGAAGAGACGAGCCTATCATTTCTCGTTGACTAGGTTCTGCTAGGTCTGCTCCAGTTTTGGAAAGAATAGATGTTTTTATTACAAAATCAGATCATGTAAGACATCAGCTGATTTGCCATGCCAGGTTACTCAAGTTAGAGATGGTAGACTTCCCTTCTGTCGGCGCTGTCCCGCACTAACTTGTACACGCTCACCTGTGTGAAGGATCTGGCGCCCCCTTCATGCTTCTCCCAGTGAAGCCTCTCTCAAATTTTAGAAATGATTGTCAAGGGTCTGAGCAAGCTGAATGCATACGCAGCACCCTCCCACTGCCAGAAGCATGGCTTTCTCCTGTATCCATATCTACGTTTCTTTTCAAGAAAGCTAATCACTGAACAAAAGGCTATTTTAAAATTGTTCTCGTGGGGGGGGGACCCCACTGTCCTTTCCTTTTGTCTTCATACCCTTATTAGAATTTGATTCAAAGGAATAACTGAGCTTAGTCCTTTGACAATGTCACATATCCCTCCCAATCTGTCATTGCTTACCTCTCTCTGGCCATGCAGGGGTGTTTCATTTTCTGTCTCTGCTGCCTCAGACAGATGAAGGGGCTATTTCTGCTTTTTCTGATACTCAAGGCCTAAAGGATTTACATTCTCGAAGATATAAATGTTTTGACTACAGTTTGTCAGGAAATATGTCCTTTCTCTCTCATGTAGCTTATTGCTGACTTAGAATATTTCTATGGATCTACCATCTGTACATGGATAAGGCAAGTTCTCATCTTGAGCAGAGAGATTTAGGGCAACCTCGAACTGTTTTGAGAAAGAAAAAAAAACATGAAACACATCAAAGATTTAAATTAACGTCTGTGGGTATGTTACTCTGCTAATGTTCTTACACATATAGTGATTTTTTTTTAAATAAATAAATAAGTAGGACTTGCCAGTTTTTATAGCTCTTAAAAAAATTCACATGTTTAAGCGGGGCTGCAAGCATTTGTGTTTGAGTCAACAAATAGATAGATGTCTTTGGTGGCAGCAAACGCTACCCTGCCGGGAGTTTGAAGTTGTGCTACTCTATCTAAATTAGCCCCTAGAATTCCAAGGGGACATCTGCTATTAACCGCAGCTTATGATAACATTGCTTTCACAAAATTTGCTGCCTTTTCCCTTGCAGACTTGAGTATGTTTCAGTTTGCCTAGAAATCCCATTTTGTGAAGGGAAAGAAAGGGAGTAATATTTGGGTATGTTTCAGGTGGAAGCTAAGCTAATTGACAAACTGGACAGCCTGATGTCAGAAGGCAAAGGTGATGAAACATACCGTGAGCTCTTCAACAGTATGTGAGTAATATGTTTATCTCATGTTGATTCCATCCAGAGGATTTTGTGTCCGTGCTTAGCGGCTGAGAGCTGCAAAGACAGCTTGGGTCTCGCAGGAATGCTTTGTCTTTGTGGAGTGTGAAATAAAGGATAATTGCCAAACTCTGGCAAATGGATCTTATTGTGTTGATGATTAGACACGTCTCCTTATTTTAATCTCTGATGAGGTCAGGTCACATGTGTTATGTAACAAATCTCACTCTTTTCAAGCCCCAGAATTAAAACCAGGCTGCAAGATAATGATTTTAAGTAGGGTTAACGGTGGGGGTGGTGGGAGGGGCGGGGCGTGGGAAATGGTGTGATTCTCGGGTTCCTGTGCAATGCTTTCCAAAGCAAGATATCCTTGGCTGATTTGTTGTTGGCGAAACTAACATAGTTGGCATGTTTTTCAATACTTGATTTAATTCATCGATACCCATTGCTCACCCACCATTATTAATTGCTTTCTGAATGTTTCTTATTAGAATATCACAGAAGCAAGTCATTTTTAGTAAATTCTCTAATTTGGATTTGAATGGAGGCTAAATACCACAAGAGTGCTATAAGGAGACTTTGAAGTTGTCCTTATGGACAGAAGGGCAGAATGTGACCAAGTGCAGGATGAATTGCTTATACCAAGGTTTCATCCACTGTGTGAGATGACCAGAGAGGATATGTGAGAGTGTTTTAGTATTTTAGGAGTTTAATTCTAACACTTGTTTTCTCTACATTTTCTGTGGATCTCAGTCATTTTCAGTCCTAGGATATTGATAAAGTGCTTCTATTTGAAGGAAGGACTACCTCATTGTGCTTGGAGAATGTTTGCACTTCTTTCAGAAGTGCAAAAATAATTCAGAGATACCTTTTCTATTACAAAATATACTCTTACTTGTATTTGTGCCTAAGTGTCACGTAAAACTATTAATGCTTTTGGGGCACCTAGGTGGCTCATTCGGTTAAGCGTCTTGATTTCAGCTCAGGTCTTGATCTCAGGTTTGTGAGGTCAAGCCCCACATTGGGTTCTGCACTAGGCATGAAGCCTACTTTAAAAAAAAAAAAAACTATTAATGCTTTAAAACTGATAGCCAAATGCCAAGTTGTATAATTCATCTTATGATTAATTTAGAAAAGTAGATATATTAGTATACAGGTTTACAAAGTATTATTAGTGACTGATAGATTTAAACTTGCCTGATTGAAAATCATCCCTGAAGCTTTTAAGAAAATTACATTCAAAGGAAAAACCAAGAAGGGGTATACAGATTTCCTAGGATGGTGGTGGGTGATGATAAAATATATTCTTTCTGCTGATTCCTAAACAAAACCATTTTCTTCTGATACTGTAATTAAACTGGAACTTTTAGTAATTATTCACCAAGCCCTCATTCATTCTAGTGTACAAAACGTCTGTATTTCATGACAGCTGGAGTTTAGCAAGAATTCTGATTAAAACCTCATCCAGTGTAATAAATTGCCTTTGAAAACTGCTCTCATTTCGGTTACTAGTCCTTGGTTTGAACAAAGAACTAAAATGAGAAAGCAGTAAGTGAAATGAATCTCTTGAGATTTGTGATTAATTATGTATAATAAATTCACAAGATTAATAAATACATCATTTTATAGTGCCTCTTATCTACTTTAATAAAGGCCTATAGCATGCAATTTGGATTGCTTGTGTATAAATGTAGCTTTGAAATAGAAGATGTACCTTGACATTAGAATCAAACTAGTAATTAATATATTAAGCGTCTATAGTTAGGACTGTTTCAAGGTGCCTGATTCATTCAATGGAGATTATTTCTCTTTTATGATTTTTAGCACATTATTAGAAATGTTGCTATAAATATTTTTCTTTCATGCCTTTATATTCAGCATATTGGGATTAAATAAAATTTAAAAGTAATAATTAAATATCATTACCACCTGAGCTCAGAAAAGAAAGTGAAAATCTAGCTGTATTTCAGGAAACAATAAAATGCTTTTTTGGCAATAGAAATCAC
This sequence comes from Prionailurus viverrinus, assembly GCF_022837055.1. NCBI lineage: Eukaryota > Metazoa > Chordata > Mammalia > Carnivora > Felidae > Prionailurus > Prionailurus viverrinus. Next base: position 131,129,793 of record NC_062562.1, on the reverse strand, counting down.
AAAGACTTAGTATAAGCACCTTGAGTCACTGCACACGTTATGAATTAGGAACATAATGATACAGGCTCTCATTTGCTCTCTGTAATTCATATCTGAAACTTCATAAAATTTGCTCGGAAGCTGAATGTAGCTCACTGCTTCCTTAAAATGTAATAGTTGCCCAGATAGCCTCCTTAGAAGGAGACTTGACCTTTGTGTAGCAGTTTCCTTCCCAAGAGCTCACTTTGCCTTTCATCAACCCTAACGTTATCTTCATTTACCCATACTACATTTTTTTGAAATAAGTAGGAGTCAGGATTTATTATTTTTGATAATGCTGAAATTGTAGGACATAGACACCAATAGTGATATATCCCGAATAGAGTATCAGAACTAAATTCTAATTCCCTTGGCTCCACTTGGTTCACCCATTGGGTTTCATTTATCGAGCACCTCCCTGTGCCGGGTACTCTGCTAGGGCTGGGGGCACTGCAGTGACTATGCTGTAGGAGTGCACAGTAGGGTTTCCAGAAGAGATACCATCACTCTCACTTCTTCCTCATATGTTGCTCTAAATAATTAAATAAGTCTCCAGATTCTTTGAGGGTCTTTATTTAGTGATTTAGTTTTAGTTTAATTTTAGTTTAGAGACAGAGCATTAGCTATGCAATACATATTTTAGGCATCTAACACTTTGGGTTAAGAAGAGTGTGGACAGGGGCGCCTGGGTGGCTCAGTTGGTTAAGCATCCGACTTTGGCTCAGGTCATGATCTCTCAGTTTGTGAGTTCAAGCCCCACATTGGGCTTTGTGCTGGAAGCTCGGAGCCTGGAGCCTGCTTTGGATTCTGTGTGTCTCTCTCTCTCTCTGCCCCTCCCCTGCTCACACTCTGTCTCTCTCTCTCAAAAATAAATAAACATTTAAAAAAATTTTTTAAAAGAAGAGCGTGGACAGACACAGATGTTTTATGTAGGCTTGATGGCCTCTATACCATTGCATTATGATAGAGAAGTAGATTTAGGGTCAAATCCTACCTCCCCTGTTGATGTTCTCTCATAGGGTAAGTGCCTATTGAGCATAATGTCATCCTACAGGACTGTGGTCTATTGTGCTCTCCAGTGTTATGAAGGCGCATTGCCTATCAATTAGCAATAAAAAAAAAAACACCCTTCACTGTTATCAGAGGACTCCCCTGTATACTCAACATGGGCCCATGTGCATGATTATAGACCAAATAAAAATACCCAGTCTCACCCAAGTTATCTAGAAAGACTCGTCTCTTCTTGCTGATAGGTGCTCCTTCTCAGTTTGTATCAGGTAAACTGGGAGAACAAGCTTCTGGACAGAAAGAACAAGGCTGGCTGCAGATGAATTAGGTTCTAGGCTTGGTTCTAACCTCTGGGTCTGGAATTAGTCAAGGGAGTGGGATCTGCAGGGCTGTGCCTCTTCTTACAAGAGGGTTATGTAGCTCTGAGTTCTCACTGCATCAAGAGGCTGTGCAAATTAATGAAATTCATGCCCACAAAAGAAGTCTCTATGTATTTTTAGGATTATTACTTAACTTGAGTTGTTTTTCAGCCTGTAAAGTATATGAGGTGTGGGCTGTCACTTGGGGAAATTTCTACATCATCCTGCATTACTTTGGCATTCATTTGACTACTTGGTTCAATACCAGTTTGGCATTTAAGCTCAAAACAGGCAGGTGCTGTTCAGAGGTTATTTTGTTTTGTTTTTTGGGGTTTTTTTTTTTTGTTTTGTTTTGGTTTGGTTTGGTTTGGTTTGGTTTTTAAAGAAAACACATTTTAAACAAACTAGGGACCTTTCCTGGGGATTAGTGAGGACAGGCTCCATCCCTTCATGTGCTACTTCTCTTCCTCCCTCCCCCAACTTAATCTAGGAAGCAGTTCAGAATAAACCAGAAAAACAAATGGTCAGGGCTGAACAGGCAACAGATGAGAAGACAAGACAGAAGGCTGGGCACTGGAATGGCAATAGCAAGAAGGGGGAAGGAAAATTGAGAGACAACATAGCATAGGAAGGAAGGAAGGGAAGGGAAGGGATGGAGGGAGGGAAGGAAGGAAGGAAGGAAGGAAGGAAGGAAGGAAGGAAGGAAGGAAAGAAGGAAGGGAAAGGAGAGGAGAGGAGAGGAAAGGAAAGGAAGGAAGGAAGGAAAGAAAAAGCAAGCAAGCAAGCAGGCTTTGGCAGAATAGCTTTTTTCTTTAACATTTATTTTTCCTCTAAGCACAATATGTGATTGGGTTAGATTGCACTTGTGAGAAATGTTTTCTCTCTCAGTTATTCCTGAAACCAAGATGAAAGGGAAACAAGATTTTTTAGACAGAAATGATCATTAAATTCGGAGGGGAAGGGAATGATCCTCACGTTGCCATGCCTATGTTCTTACTTTTATCTTTTGGGGGAAGTTCAGTCATAAAGCCTTTGCCAAGTGTGTGCTTAATTTGCCAAGGGGCAGGAGTGAAAGTCAAACCTATCCTAATTATTGTGATTATTATTATTATTTTGTGTTTACATAGTGCCTGTGCTCCAAGGTGCTTAAGATTAGGGGAAATGTAGGAGGAGAGATGAGGTTTGGCACTTGTCATCGATCTGCTGTAACTACCACATAGACAATCCTCTGTGATTAATGACAAAATGAATGAAACTGTTGAGTGAGTGCACAGATAGTACAATATGTATTGAGTGGGCAAATGTGAAGGGAAGGGAAAAAACGCAAAACGTCATACCGTCTGTACAAGGATTTTCCTCTAGCAGTTGCATTGCAGTAAAATTGCCTGGATGAAGATGCATTCCACTGAGAGGTAGGAAAACATTCTTATGTGAATAAACCAAGATCTTATTTTAAAGGAAACTTAGAGGTACTCCTGTTTTCGCTTTTCATAGTGTTATTTGCTGTGGTAAGGCTCAAGCCTCTGTTAGTGTAAGAAAGAAGCTAGAGGGAAATGTCTTTGATCTGTGAGGTGCTTGTATATTTTGAAAATATGATTATATGCATGTGTTCGTATTTTATGACTTGGATAATCTGAAAATCAATTTGCTTTGTCAATGCTTCCTGGATTAGAATTCCACTATTTGGTCCCTATCCTAGGTAAGACATTGTTTGCAAATCGTGCTACTTGTGAGATGTTGCAGTGGTTGCTAAGGCATTTAAGGTACTGATGAAAGTAAAATGGTTGTCATGGTGACTGATAAAAATAAATGTTGAAAATGCCCTGGGTTCTTTCTTTTCCAGTCTACTAAAGAAAATTGAGCGGGAAACATGGAGGGAGAGTGGCGTTTCATTAATTGCCACTGTAACTCGTCTAATGGAAAGGTTGTTAGATTACAGGTAAGCGAAGTCCCATGTTTCCCAGATGCGCTATGCTCCAGGTAGAAAATCAAAGAGTTAGAATACAGTCAACTTTCCGCTTGAGTTAATCGCTCAAAGAGTTGATAATCAGACCACAGAACCTTGTGCAATAAGGTGATGGACTTCTAACTAGCTGGTTCTAAGTTTTTGATTTTTTTCCCCCTTTTTCCTCCCTTTTGTTTTGGCTGACAGTTCTTTCAAAGTCTTAGTGAATTGAGAAGGTTCTCAGAGTCTCATTAGTAAAGGAATCTTTTTTGGTGTTTAGACTCAGCCGTAGAACCAGGAGATCCATCGATTTTAGGCTGAAGACAGTATAACAGAGAATTGTACAGTCCTGCTTTCTTATGAAAGTCGGGCGGTGTGTGAAATGCACACTGTTATCTTTCATAGATGTAATCTTTTGATTTTTAAATTATCTAAACTGTTAAAGCATGGTGTTTTTCTTTTACAAAGGGGAACCCTCATTCTCATTGTTGATGGCCAGGCATCCAGCTGTTTCTCAACCCACTGGAGGGAGGTGTATAAGAACACATCTTCACTCCTTTTTCTCCTAGGGCACCCTGTCTATTGAGAGGGAGCATAGTCCTTCTGCAAAGTGAAATTCTCAGCAGAAACTGGTGCTCAGAAGTGTCTGAGCTTCCAACCTCGCCTAAGATCATACAGCCTGGGGCATTCTCCTGGTCCCCAGAGCCTCTGTCTCAAGGGCAACTCAATGGCAACTTGCAAATTGCCTCCGGTCTCTGACAGTACTTTTCCCAACCCCTTTAAAAGAAGAAACCGTGTTTTCCCCTAGGAAGGAAGTTCCGAGTTCTGACTATTGCTTTTTGTTTTTAGGGACTGCATGAAAATGGGAGAGGTAGATGGCAAAAAGATTGGCTGCACAGTTAGCCTTCTGGTTAGTAAACTATTCCCCCTTTTCCCCTTATATCCTAATGTTTGTTTTTTCATCGAAATGTTGTTTTGTTTGTTCTTAGTTTGCAGTGTGCTTTTATCTGGATGTTTCTTAGAAGAGTTTAGAAAGTGTTTTCAAAAGAAGCACAGCAAGCTTCAGGTTCAATTTAGTCCCAGAAAATTCTCAGCTGCGAACATCGCAGAATGCTCCCACCACATCCCCTACAGCACTGTGAGATCAGAGTGATACCCTGTGTTGTCCTGTGGCCCTACTTTACCATCCAGAAGTTTCTGGTTGCTTTCCTAGAAAAAGGCACAGTATCCCCAGATAAAGGTATCTTTACTTCCGTGTAGATGGTTTCTTCCTGGCCTCCTCCTTATATTCATTTCACATTTTAATGAATATTAGTCATTTCTTCTGTGACCAAACACAGTTTGTGTTTAACGCACTAATTTTCACTCTCTAGCTTGTTTGCAAATTAAGTTTCTAATACCACTGTTGTTAAGGTTTGAATTATAAGTAGGATGACAGGATAATTTGTCACCCAAACAGGACATTTTTAAGAGTAAAACAAATATTATGTAATAAGGGAAACAGGCTAAACCAGAATTGGCCTGGAATACTAAATTGTATTAAAATATCCTCACCACTAACTATTAAATAGGGTGGTATTCTCACCACAGAGCTAAAGAATATCCAGACAGAGACATTCTTTTTTATATATTTTGATATAGGGTATAGTGAGGCTTTTGATAGTTTCCCTTCATCACATTTGAAATACAGGAATATGTGACTGCCTCCAGTTCTAAATTTGTGAGTTCCATGGCTTCTTTTTCTTATGTTGCAGAACAGACAAAACCTCACCAGCTAGTCTAAGTCCTTGTACAGACATTCCTGTCCCGACTCTGATTGCTTGAATCACTCATGTGCCAGGCTGTTCTCTCTTTGCCAGCACCTTGGAAATGTTTTTGCCTCCACTCTCGCTCTGTCTTGTTCTAGCTCACTGGCCTTAGTCTTTCCATTCTGTTTTGTTCATTCCCCCTAAAGTCTATCTTCAACACTCAGGACTTGTGCTGTCTTAGGACTGCCTTGTTACTGGTTCCCCTCCTCTGTTTTCTCCCTGCACTGGCCTTCGCCTCTGCACATCTGCCTGCATCCTTCTTTACATTACCCACTGCTCGTTCCTCACTTTGAATTCGTGTATTGCATCTCCACCTCCAGTATCAGTCGCTAAAAATAGTGAGACTCAAGAGTCCTCTCTCAGGCCACATCTTGTTGTGCACCTTCTTCCACAGCTTTCTTTTGTCCTCAGACTCAACAGTGACCTCCGGCCATTAGGCCAGACTCTTGAGGTCAGCCCACTTACCGCTCCTCTGAGCTCTCATTTCTAACCTTCAGCATAGTCATCCCTACTTTCAAGTCTCCTCTGTGTGTTACCCCAGTGTCTTGCCTGCTATTGCCAGCCGTTGCCACGTTTGAGATTCTCAGCCTGAACTGCTTCTGTGTTCCTCTCTGTGCATCAGTGTTTGGGAAGAAGAGCCAAGTGCTCTATAAGATTTCAGTCTTCTTAGCTCGTCTCTTTAACCCCAGCTTTTCGGCAATACTGGTCACAAAGTCTCATAAATAACCTCAAAGGACAACTTTTACCTTTTTCCAGAAGAATCTCCTTCCCTTGTGTCCATCTTCTTCCACAGTGTCTTCTGTGTGGAGGTAAACAGGTACACGCACAGACTCTAGGTTCATGTCCTCAACTGGCAGAATGGAAGAGATTGTTTCCCTGGATGAAGGAATGAATGCTCTGCCCAAAATGTGTGTAGCCCCCAGTGGGAATGAGCCAGAGATTTAATAAAATCAGGGGCCCCAGCAGGATTTACCTGACACAGAGAATGTAGCCTGCTGGCTTTGCACTGACTAAGAACAGCCTCTGTAGAAAATGTTAACATTTTGAAAGCAGTTCTAATTTCAAACTAGCACAAGAATGCTTATTATCAGAGTACCAAATGCGTAACTTTGAAGCTAATCTTTTTAGCTTCTAGTCCATATGGAAAGTGCTTGATGCTTTGTAGCGGTAATATAGTTCTCTTCAGCTACTCACTTCGTCTTAGAGATTTTTCTCAACTCTTTGGAAAGATTATTTCCAGACTGTCTTCCAGAGAACTCTGGCTTCCTTCACAAGATTGAAGTTAAAAGTGTAGTGTTAAATTGGTAAAAATGCGTAATCTTTGACATGACTAATACTAGGAAATGTAATTATTATTTTGTTCTTTGTTGCACAAGTTTTGCCAGACATATATGAAAAATTCTCATCTACTGACTGGAGAAATTTCTTCTTCTTTTTCTGCTTTTTCTTCTCTTCTTCTTCTTCTTCTTCTTCTTCTTCTTCTTCTTCTTCTTCTTCTTCCTCTTCCTCCTCCTCCTCCTCCTCCTCTTCTTCTTCTTCTTCTTCTTCTTCTTCTTCTTGTTCTTCTTCTTCCTCTCCCTCCCCCTCCCTCTCTTCCTCCTCTTCTTCTTTAAGGAGAATGATTCATTTATAGAGCGATCACTTATTTTGTTCTCAAAGAAAGCTTCTTCTTACCAGAAAGCTATTAGAGCAAATCATCCCTTAGTAATTTAAAAAACCCGCTGTGAGGTTGTTAGACTTGTGTTGATGGTACACCAATTCCTGCTAATTAAAATGGTTTGGGTTATAAGACGAGAGATGTGAATCGCATTATTTACTTAGTTTTTTAAAGAATGCCAAGATCTATAGGAGACAAGAGGAAAAGGAGGAGGATAATGGTATAAATTGGAAGGAAAAAATTTTATGATACATTCAACTAAATGTCAGTGCCTCAAGGTTGTAGGAGTTCTCCTATTGAAGAATAGACACCTATTAGGTAGTGGACAGAAAGTACATTTGACAGAAGGTCCTCGGGCTTTAAGCCAAGTACAATTTAAGCAGCCACATTGGCTAGCTTGGTTCATCGCCAGAACCCTGTCTCGCTAATCAGTTTCAAAGATTTTCAGAATTCCTGGCCTTTCCCCCTTAAAGAAAACCCATCACTCCTTCAGGTCAACAGATTTATCCCTTTATCACTGTTCATTTTTCTTCTTGCCCATACAAGCTAAGATCAGTCAACAATAGTGATAGTGGTTCAGAAGACTCGAACAGGGATTTTGTAATGTACAGTGATCTGCTAACAAAAAGTGCCCCATTTAGTCTTACAGCATGCTGCTTGTGCTGGAATCTAATGCTATGTACATTTGTTTCCAAGTTTACTAAGTTCAGGGAGGGCTAGTGTACTTTGTACAGTGCACCGAAGGAAGACATGTGGATGTTTATAGCTTATACCTTTCAAAAGCCAACATAATGTGTCCGGGTATACTGAAACTGTAACACAAGTAGGAAACGCAGACTAATACCTTAAAAATAAAGAGCATTTTCATTGACCCTCTTTTACATAATTCCTCAGGAGAAGAAAAATGCTTTTACATCATTTTTATTCATCCTTACCAAAGATGTTAGAAAACATTTTTTTTCTGTAGAGTAAAATATGTTTGAAATCTGAAATTAGCTATCCTTTGAATATCGATGGTCAAATTTAATAAGCAGATTAATTTGTTATATATTTTAAATATTTTTTTAGTTGAATAGGCAGTAGAACCATCAAAAACAATATAGAGGGTACAAAAGAAATGTGAATCAATGGTAGTAACACCCCCCCAAGACTTACCAGCTTACCCAGTAATTGCTAGGTAATGTTTACCACAGAGAGTGTTGCATTAAAACTATAACACTGGGCCTCCTTACTTAATTTTTAACAAGACATTTATATGGAAAAATGCGTCCACTGTCTTGGTTTAAGACACAGACCTTCTACAGAGTGAAAGGCAGCTGTTTGCAGGCCTGACTGTTGAAGAACTATCCACACTTGTTTTCTTTTGTACAGAACTTCTATAAGACTGAACTGAACAAGGAAGAGATGTATATACGCTACATCCACAAACTCTATGATCTGCATCTCAAAGCCCAAAACTTCACAGGTAATTCTGTCTTTTGGCTCAGGCTGGGGGAAGTGGGCTGGACACTGGTGTGTTATACATGGAAACTCCTTTGCTTTTTAGAATCCAAGCTGAGGACTCAAGCATTTTCACTTTAAAAGGGACCTTTTTAATTGGATCTGTATTTCTAAGCACTCCATTTTAATTTGTTTATTGGCTTTTTTTACTATATCTTTTGGTATCGTTTTTTAGAGATTGCTTTTGGGGTTACAAAATACATACCTAACTTGTCAGAGTCTACTTAGAGTTGGTGTTTTAGCCATTTCAAATTAAATAACGTTATGTTGTGGTTGTCCTATGTAGTATCATGTGTGCATCTGTGGAAAACCCTATTGGATAATGCCTTAATTTTTACTTTGAACGGTCATAGTTCTTTTTAAAAATTTAAGAACATTAAATAGTCTATCATATTTGCTTATATATTTACTGTTTTTGTTGTTCTTTCTTCATTCATGGAGGTTCTCACTTTCCCCCGTTACCATTTTCATTCATCCTAAAGAACTTGTCTTCATATTTCTTTTTAAGTACATCGAGTGGTGAAGAATTCTCTTCATTTTCCTTCATCTGGAATGTCTTTATTTTACCTTTATCCCTGAAGGATATGTTTGCTGGATATTAAATTCTAGGTGGACGGTTGTTTTGTTTCAGGACTTTAAAAATGTTGCTCTACTGTCTTCTGGCCTGCATGGTTTTCAGTGAGAGGTCTGCAGTCATTTGTATTCTTTCCCTGTAAATAATGTATAGTATTCTCTGGTTGCTTTCAGGACATTATCATTGGTTTCCACTAATTTCTTTAAGATGTATATGGGCATGGCTTTCTTTATCCTGTTTGGGTCCACTGAGTTTCTTGAATTTGTAAACTTATTTCATCCTCCAAATTTGGGAAGTTTTCAGGCATTATTTCCTCAAATATATTTTCTGCACCACTCTTTCTCTTTTGGGACCCCAGTGACATAAATGTTAGGGCTTTGGGCATTGTTCCATAAGCTCTTGGGGCTCTGCTCATGTGTTTTTCAATTTGTCTTCTTTCTTGTTTAAATTAGATAATTTCTGTTGATCCATTTCCAAGTCCATTGACTCTTTTCTGCCATTTCTATTCAGCTACTGAGCCTTCCAGTAAAAGTTTAATTTTTGTTTAATTTTTGCTTTTTTGTGGGGGTTTTTTTTGTTTGTTTTATTTTGTTTTGTAGCTTCAGTTTCGTTGTAGAGAACTTGTATCTTTCTCTTCAAGAGTGTTCAGTTTTACTTTAAGGAGCATGGTTACAATAGCTGCTTCATAGTATTTATCTGTAAATCCAACATCTGAATCTTGGGGTTGGCATGTGTTAATTAATTGCCTTTTCCCTTTGAGATGTGTTTAGTTATCCTGTTTCTTTGAATGTCAAGTAATTTTGGGTTCTATCGCAAACATTTTGAATATTATGATACTCTGGGTTCGTTAAAATCTTCTGGAGAAGATCGACTTTTTTTATTTCAGCAGACAATCGGTCCAGTTAGATTTGAACCTCAAGTCCTGAACTACCTTCCGAAGGTTGTGATTCTGATGTCGGTATAGTTTCTAATGCCTCTACAGTACTATTCTCACCCACATGTGTGTCACCCAGGAAGATCCTGGGAACTGACCAGAGGTCTGTCAGAATCTTGATTATGTTGATTCTGATCTGTTGAATGTACGTGCTTCTTGGGGCACTGTACAACAAATATAAAAATGCCTTTCTCTACATGCCTCCTCTCTGTGATGGTCCTCACATTTCCTACCTCACAGAGATTCCTTTTCCTGGCACTTTTGCTTGCTCGGAACCAATTAGTCAAAGCCAAGCCTTGACCCTCTACACACTGTAATGCACTTCAGTCTGTCTTCCTGGGGACCAGGCAGTGAATGTAAAAAAAATAACCCATCAAAGCCACTGCTGCCACTGTGTTTGTCCTCGCTGTCCCCACTGCAGGTGTGCACTGTGTTCCTGGGATTCAGAGGAGGGTAGAAGGCTCAAAAGTACTCCATCTCACAGGAAGATCCTTTCCTCAATCCTCTGACCAGAAGACCTTGCTTGGAGTTTTTTCTGCCCATTTCCATTTGTAGTTCCAGGAGACAGGACAAGCTAAGCCAGGAGATTAAGAAAGGCAAACAAAAACAAAAACAAAACACAAAAACAAAACAAACAAAACCCACACTATTTTACTATCATTCTTTGAATATTGATTTTCTTACTTTGCCCACCCCCTTTTATTTACTTGTCAGAATCCTCCAAGACTTGCCTTATATATTGAGCCTAGGTTTTTAGTTACAATGAGGGAAAAGTACAACACAAGGTGCCTACTACATCACAACCAGAATAAGAACCCTTTAACTGGATTTACGAACTTAAATTTTAGTCCTTTGCCACACTGTTCTTCCCAGGAACTCCTGATTTGTGGCCCCTCCTTCAGCTTTAAAATAATGCAATCCCGAGGTGTCTGGGTGGCTCAGTCAGTTGAGCATCCGTCTCTTGGTTTCACCTCCAGGTCGTGATCTCATTATTCATGAGTTCGAGCCCCGTGTCGTGTGGAGCTCCATGCTGACTGTGCAGAGCCTGATTTTCTCTCCCCCTCTGTTTGCCCCTCCCCCACTCACTCATGCATGCGCATGCTTTCTCTCAAAATAATAAACTTAAAAAAAAGCAAAAGAAAGCAATCCTTTCTGTAATGGTGAGTGTGTTGCCAGCATTTAAATAATGCCTCCAGCTACAGTTTCACTCTATCAATTAATAGAAGGTCTGTGTTTACTCAGTTTACTCAGTGTGGAGACTTTGATGTTATCTTTGGTATCTCTCAGCCTCCCTCGAGTAACCATTCACCCATTCACGATGTTCTATTGATTTCCCTTCCTAACAGTCTCTCAAAACCATTTCCTCTTCATTGTTCACCCTCACCCCACTGCCTGAGTTAGGGCTTCATCGGCTCACACCCGAACTGTTTCTTAATTATCACCAGAGTTATTCTCTAGAGCACGGGGGTGGGGGCAGAAAACTACTGCAGACCAACCACCTGATTTTCTAAAGAAAGTTCTATTAGAACTCAGCCATACTCAGTTACTTGGATATTGTCTGTGGCTGCTTATGTGCTACAAAAGGCAGAACTGAGTAGTTGCAACAAAGACCACGTGGCCTGCAAGCTAGATTATAAATTATTCGCTGTCTGGCCCTTTAACAATTTCACCAACCCTTTCTCTAGATGTAACTGTTTTCAATTGATGTCTTCTACAAAAAACAAGTTTAAGCTCTTTATTCAAGGTCCATCGTAATAAAACCAACACCTGTCTATTCAGCCTCATTTTCCCACTTGTACATTCCTTGTCTTCATCCTTAAGGACATGTTCCTTTACCATCTTTTCCTGGAATTTTTTTCCTTTTCTTTTCCTCAGCCCCTCCATGCTCCACCACCCCTCTCCCATGGGCTGAGTTGATGATTCCAAGTCTTTTCCCAGTACGTTTTTTTTCAGATATCCATTAAAGCACTTATCACATTATTTTTATTAATAGTTATATAAGGTGTGTGTGCGTGTGTGTGTGTGTGTGTGTGTGTGTGTGTGTGTACCTAGATAGGCAGGTCGGTAAGTAGGTAGAGATATCCAGTTGAAAGGTGAATTCCTTGAGGACAGAGATGATGTTTTCTTCTTCTTAGTCTTCTCAGTTTAGTGTGCAGCACTGTGAGGGTTAAAAAAATGCATCACCGATAAATTTACTCAGTTAAATTTAACACCTGCAGAGATTTTTCTTCTTCAGTATCAGTAATTCCTGAGTCACTGAGGAAGCCCCAGTCTTTCTTCACACAGATGTGCTGATGGTTTTGATTAAATAGACTAAGATTTTGCAGGTATGCTGTCAGAGAGTTTCAGTGACCATTTTTAGAGTAGTTAGTAGCCATATTTTGAGAGAAATGGTAAAGCTAGTTTTTATTAGCTATGAAAACCACCTAGTGGACTTGTTTTAAAGTCCATTTAAAAAAGAAATGAGGGAGGGAACTGAGGACAAGCTTTTCCAGCTATGTACTAGACATAGTTTGGTTCTCCAAAACAGAGTCCAGATCTGATTCTATTTTAGAAATGGGAAAATTGTTTTTCTTTAATTTGTTCACTCAACTTGCAGGTTTTATGTTCCCCGAAGTCATAAGAAGGCCTTTCCCCATGCAACATTTTATTCATCACTTCTCTGTGTTCATTTTTGTGTATCCTTGAAGAAAGTGAAAATAATGGGAAAACTTTTCTAACTTTTCTCTTTGTAAGATCCTGTTGAAATGGCCTAACCCTTTGCAGCCTTTTGTGACCATACTCTCCATTCCTAATTCATATCTAGTTTTCTCTTATGTTTTTTTGTCACATATGGTTGTCCTCACTGTATATTTGTCAAGGGGATGGCCCCTGTTTAATTATGCAGTGATGCCTTTTGTTCAAAATTATAAATACGTTTTAAAAGATAGCTGGAAATTTTAGATGTGATTCATTCTTCCCTCTTCAATGCATGATACTGTCTTCTAAAGATGCAGAAGAATAACTATACAACATATTACAATAAAACATCTACAGTTTGCTAATGTGTTTAAAATCAGCCTCAGTAGTCTCCTGTGTTGCTTACGCCTCAAAGGTATATACGTTTTCTTTCATGAAAATTTTCTATAGCTTCCTTTACACACACCATTTACCCCAGATAGACATCATCATTTTCCTGAAGCAGATTCCGAAACAGGTGTAATTTATTTTCACTTCTTTCCGTGTCACCATTCAGTCATTTGTCAGCCTCTCCTGATGGCTTGCCAAACCTGCATGTATTCCGGGACTTCCCAGTGGCATACCCACACCTGATTTTCTCCCCATGCCCTGGACTGCCCCAGGGCAAGCATGATTTGGAAAGCAATTTAGGGACTAAAAAGCCATCATTGCCCACCCCTCCCCTGCTTTTAATTTTTTTTTATTGTGATAAAATGTAGGTAACATAAAATTTACCATCTTTTTTAAAATAATTTTTTAAATGTTTTATTGTATTTGAGAGAGAGACAGACAGAGAGTGAGTTGGGGAGGGGCAGAGAGAGAGGGGGGCAGACAGAGGATCCAAAGCAGGCTCTGCACTGACAGCAGTGAGCTCGTTGTGGGGCTTGAAGTCGCAAACCACAAGATCATGACCTAAGCCGAGGTTAGATGCTGAACCGACTGAGTCACTCAGGCGCCCCTAAAATTTTCCATCTTAACCATTTTGAAGTTTACAATCCAGTGGCATTAAGTATATTCCCATCTTTGTGCTGCCATCACCATTCTCTATCTCCAGACCTTTTTTGTTTGCACACACGGACACTTTGTAACCATTAAATAACTTCCATTTTCCCCCCGCACCCCCTCCTCCCCCAGTCCCTGGCATCCACCATTCAACTTTCCATCTCTATGAATTTGACCTTCATTGCCCTTTAAGTCACTCCCCATGGGCAGCTGAAAAGCTTCAACTGTGGGAACGGGTTCACTCGGTCCTTCTCATCCTTTTCACTATAAAAGGATTAATTGCAAGGATATTTTTTGAATGCTCAGGTATTGGGGAGACACAAAAGAAATTTGAGAGACAAAGTGATAATTCCTGAGCTGTATATTAAGAGAAAATAGGAGTTATTCACCAGTGCAGGGGAAGACCTTGAAGGAATCGTCTGTGAGGGACTGCAGGCATCATTCCATGTGGCCAGTGAAGGGAACCATGGATGGTTGACATGATAGGAGCAAAGTGTGTAGACAGAGGAACAAAGACACTCATAGGGCTTTCTTAGGTGCTTGGCGTTTATTATAAGGATAGGTGGGTGATTAAAGATGAGGAAATCATCTCAGGAAGTCTCAGAGAAAATTAGAAAGCTATTCAGATACAGCACAGATCTGACAATCATTATTATTATCATTCTTGTCCCATAAAAAAGCAGTCTTCCGTGGCAACCTACATTGTGGTGATTCAGCTGTTTCTGCGTCTGCCAGTTAACCCACACCCTTTAGCTGGTGCTCTCTCTGTCCGTGTCACATTCAACTTCCACAAGAATGTGGCCAGTGGTTAACAGAAGGTACCTCCATTCCTGTTTGGACAGCTTTCTTGTATGAGCTGACAGTTGGGTCAAGGGGCTCCAACCATGAAGGCTGGAGGCTTCCCAGGAGAAACAGTGGCAAGTTCCTTCTTACTTGTACTATGTGGAGGGACAATGGGAGATGTGAGCTGAGAGGCTGGGAGGGACCAGATCATGGCCAGCCTCCTCTGTGGCTTTCAGAGGCATACATTTATTGTTAGCTACTGACAGTTACTGGCTACTATGTATCAGGGGAACCATGTGATCCTTCCCCTTAAAAAATCATATTGATAACCGTGTGCAAACTGGACAGAGAGGAATGTGATTCTTCGTTAGTCAGGAAAGCTTCTGCAGTCACCCCTGAAAGCCAGGAGACTGAGGTCACCAAAGATAATTAAAAAGAGAAAATGCCAGAGCCTATGCCTCACAGGACTTCCACATGTAAGAGGCAAAAGAAAAGTGATAGGGACCCAAGCCTTCCTTATTACAACTACATTTTACAAACTGAGATGGCCAAGTCATAGTAGTAAGACCACATGCTACTTTAGAGCTTTATGTGTAGTTACTCTTCAGGCAAATCAGTGAAGACCAATAATGACTATTGATACTGTGTTAAAAGTTACTATTACATCTTTTAAGAAACATACGGGGGTGGTAATTAAATTGATTAATAACATAAAGGTTTGTCCATTTTATTCAATTTAATAAATGAATTGGCTATTACAACGTTAGAGGGAAAGAATAGTTATTGTGGTCCTTGGCCAGTGACAGTAGAACCCCATCTGTTTGGTCATATTTAAGACTCATGAAGAGACCTGCAGAATGGCAAGTATTCTATTAAGTGCACTACCTGTCAACTGTTCTGAAGCCTACAGGTCACCGTTTTCATGTGTGTATACAGAATATCACCCTTTACATGTTTTTTTCAAGAAATCCCATATCTGGGGCGCCTGGGTGGCGCAGTCGGTTAAGCGTCTGACTTCAGCCAGGTCACGATCTCTCGGTCCGTGAGTTCGAGCCCCGCGTCAGGCTCTGGGCTGATGGCTCGGAGCCTGGAGCCTGTTTCCAATTCTGTGTCTCCCTCTCTCTCTGCCCCTCCCCCGTTCATGCTCTGTCTCTCTCTGTCCCAAAAATAAAATAAACGTTGAAAAAAAAAATTAAAAAAAAAAAAAGAAAGAAATCCCATATCAAACATGTAATGTCTTCAGTAGCCATTACTGAAGATTTGTGGGGCCAACTGGGGGTCATACCATATAACACATAACAATCCTCTCTCTCTGTCTCTCTTATGTCTCTCTCTGTCTCTAGCTCTCTTTCACACACACACACACACACACACACACACACACACACACTTCATACTAACACTTCTGCCCTTTCTAATCCCTCTTCTGTTGCTTGATTTTTTTTCTTCTTCTTTGCACTTAGCTCCTCTCTGGCTTCTTTGCCCTAAATTCTGCCAACACCCTGACCCTACCCTTGAACTCCATTTTCAAATTTTAAAGCCTTCTGTTATCAAGAAGAATTGAGTTACCATTTGTTGTTTCCTAAGCATGCCCTTTGAAAGATGCCCATGGTCTCACCCCAAGGGATTTGCCAGCGAACTTCCTTAGCAATCAAAGGCATGTCTATTTCTTTGAACCATCTCCAATAAGATTTTCTTAACCATTTTTATTAAGCCAGCAGCATACAGGCATTGCAGAAAAAAGGAGGGATAGGAAGAGAAGGCAAGAAAGAGAAAGAAAGAAGTGGGGGAAGGAATGAATACAGGGAGCCGAAAGAGGAAGTACAAATCTCTGATAATTCTATCTTCCAAGGGGAAGCCATCACCTTCTTTTGCATATATTCTGAACATTTTCTTCATTATCATGAAATTCAGAAAATATTTTTTCCATTTTGTTCTAAACCAGCCCCATTCAAGGGGAAGTTATTTGGGGCCCTGTCTCAATCATTGCCTTCCCACTTGGCTTGCAGAGGCTGCCTATACTCTCCTGTTATACGATGAGCTGTTGGAATGGTCTGACAGGCCCCTTCGGGAGTTCCTGACCTACCCCATGCAAACAGAATGGCAGCGCAAGGAGCACCTGCATCTGGCCATCATCCAGAACTTTGACCGAGGCAAAGTAAGTAGCCCTACCTACCTGTGGCCTCACCCAACATGGTTGTGTTGCTGTCATGTTGCCTTTCATTTCTAGTTTTCTTTTTTTTTTTTTTTTAATTTTTTTTTTCCAACGTTTATTTATTTTGGGGACAGAGAGAGACAGAGCATGAACGGGGGTGGGGCAGAGAGAGAGGGAGACACAGAATCTGAAACAGGCTCCAGGCTCCGAGCCATCAGCCCAGAGCCTGACACGGGGCTCGAACTCAGGGACCGCGAGATCGTGACCTGGCTGAAGTCGGACGCTTAACCGACTGCGCCACCCAGGCGCCCCATCATTTCTAGTTTTCTGATGCCCACGTCCTCAAGCCAGGCACCCTCAAATTTTAATATGCATTGAAAACACCCAAGAGTTTGTTAACATGCAGTTTGTTAAGATTTCCAGGTCCCACCTCTAGACATTCTGATTAGGTATGTCTGGCCTGGGGCAGGGGATTTTGTAACTTTGACAAGGACTCAAGGAGATTCCAATGTGTACGAATTTGGGGCCATGCTTTGAGAAACACTGATCTGGAGGTTTTGACACCCAGGTATTTTATTCTCTAAAAAAACATGTTACCACCCCTCACCTGCCTTCCCAAATTGGTATGTGTTCTGCCCCATCCCACTTGTTTTGTTTAAAGAATTTTACGGCCTCCCATTGTATACTTAGAGATGCCATGGGGTCCTGAAAAACCTCACTGACCTAATGATGTCCTTTAGCACATCACCTCACTCCACCCCGTCTCCCTCTTCAGGGGCTTGCAGTACCCTTTAAAAAACACTTATGAATCTGACCACAGTTGTTTACTGACTTGAACATTTGGATGCTTTGGTGATACATGTCTTAGATTTAAATCTATCTTCCAAATTGCCAAGGTTAAGCAGAAGACTAAAACACGGCTGTCATTCTTGTACAAAATATAATTGCATAATTTCATGCAAGGGAATTGCCTATCTTCCTATATCTTCTCTTTCCTATCTTCCTTTATTATTTATCTAAATATACTGACATATCATTTGTTACATTAATAGCAAGGAAATGCCTTTGTATCCTCCTTCGGTGGAGTTTCCATCTGTAGGATAAGCTGTTATAAAATCTCTGTCTTCTTATCTTGGCCCTTCCAAGGGGTTTGTGCTAGATGTGGCATTACAGACTGTGGCCCCTGGGTCAGATGGCTCACTGCCTATTTCTGTACCATCCACATTCTAAGAATTGCTTTTACATTTTCAAGTGTTTGAAAAGTACCATAAGAAAAGGAATATCTGACAGGTGAAAATTACGTGAAATTCACATTTCAGTGTCCATAGATGATTGCTTTATTAGAACACAGGCTTATTCATTGTGGCTGCTTTCGTGCTTTAACAGTGGAGTTGAGTAGTTGTGACAAAGACTGTATGGCCCACAAAGCCTGAATTATTTACTGTCTGGCCTTTTGCTGAAAGTTTGCTGACACTTGGGCTAGACGAAAGAATTTTTGCTTTTCTGCTGGAAATTAACCAGCTGGGTTAGATCCTCACAATTTACAAGTGCAATTGAGCCAAGCAAGGAATCCAGCTTGCCAGCTGTGGATAATTGGGCCTTAGGGGTCAGTAGTAATTCCCTCCTTAGCATGGAGGGCCTATTTATTCATCTACTTGGCCATTGTGGAACTGTAGTTATTTCAAGATGATGACTCTGAAATGACACCAGAAAATGATTCTGCACCATATGTTAATGCCTGTTCTGGTGGATCATATTTTCTTACTTCCTAAAGAGTTTTAATAATTTGCATGTTAATTGCATGCTGTTTTCAAGCTTAAAGTTGCAGTGATACTATTAAAGGTAAGTTATAAAGATTAAGAAGTAAGGCTGGATGATCTGAAAGCAGTTACACCTTGACCTCTGGGTGGAAATAAGTAAATGTTGTGGGATCACGAGCATTTATATCATGTATTTGTCCACAGTGTTGGGAGAATGGCATCATCTTGTGCCGGAAGATTGCAGAGCAGTACGAGAGTTACTATGACTACAGAAACCTGAGCAAGATGAGGGTAAGGTGCCCGGATGCATCCTAACCAGGCTATGGCATCCTTTTTTGATTAGCTTTCCAGTATCCTTCTATGAAATTAACTTTGTGATCATCTCGACATGTCTTGCAGAAAGCTTTTTTAAGTCTTTCCTCTGAAACATACTCAGCTATTTATACAGAGAAATAGCAAATGCTTTTGATTAGTGCACAAAAGTGAGCCCTTGATCCATGCACAAACATCAGGTCTGAAATATACAATCAAATCCATGATTAATTCTTTTAGTTTACTGACGAAAATCTCCACACTGTTCAAGAGCTTCTCACTTGTACACAGATCTCTGTAACAATATACTATTGTTAGTCCCATAATCTGCACAGCAAAACAGTAGAAATGGCTAGCTAACCCATTTGTACATATTTGAGGGCTAAATTGTATAGGTGTCCACTCTAGCCTCAGCAATATGTTTTATTTGCTACACCTAAACCAAGGTCTTAGTACCCAAGAGCCCAAGGAGTTCAATATTCTGTGTCCCTGAACGAAATGTTTTGTCCCTTCTGTTCTTTTCCGATTCACACAGGCCCCTCTTGCACTGTTAAATCCTTATTCTTCAGAGTCATGAGTGTTTTGTGTCATCTTGTAACACCTCAGCTCTTCAGGGTTTCTAAAATGGGAAGCAGATTATGATGTTCCCTTTTAATTCTGAGGTAGCAGTTGAAGAGATGATATTGTACACCTTTAACAGCCTGCAAAATCCTATACCCCACAAGTAACTCACTCAACCTGCAGAAACCGGCCCTGTACTACTGGTGTAGTATTTCATGTCAGTAGTTCATTACTATTTCTCCTAACATGAAGACCAAAGAGAAAAAACCTTGTTTTAACTTCAGTCCATCATGCTGGCTGGCTCTGGCAGGCACTGCAGTTTGATAGAAAAACGTCGCTGTGCTTCTCTTGGCATACTGTCCCTGTAACAGAAGCGAGGTTACAATGTTTACCCAGGAGAGCCCTTGGGTATCATAGTCACTAAGATTTTTATAAACCCAAAGCATTACACTTCATGCCAACTGCTCTTTGGGGTGCTGTTACTGGGGGGCAGAGGGAGGGGGGAAGTTTTCAAGTGCAATATTAGTCTTTCTCTATAAACCCTGGGGATGATAATATCATGGAAGGAAAACTATAAGCTTTATGTGCTTCATAGTTCCAACATTGTCAGAGACACACTTAAGAGCTTTCAGCCCAGACAGCACTTTGCACTATGGGTCTCCTTTGGTTTGGTTTATCCCTGTCCAACCTGTGCAAGGTTGCACCTTCCAAATGTCCTGAATTACTGTGACCAAGGAGAACCAGATCCACAGGTGAGTACATCCAGCGTGAGAGTTCTCCAGGAAGGTTTGGCCTCTAGTAGTTCATTTTTTTTTTAATTCATGTCACTTGTTATTTAATTGTGAAGATAATATTTTCTTGATGGACCTTGTGCTTAGAAATTATTTTCTCTGGTGAGAACATGTAATAATATTTGATTCTTAAAAGCAGGGTCAGAAAACTATAGCCTATGGGCCTTGCACAACTGAGGAGTTGTGATAGACCATATGGCCTGCAAAGCCTAGAATATTTATTCTCTGTCCATTTACAGCATAAGTTTGCTGATCCCTGCCTTAAAGCATAAAAAGGGAGTGACATCTTCGTTTCTGCAAACTATAGTGAAGTTCTCCTTTATATAGAAGAAACACCCTCTTTTATAAACAAGTGGAGCTGAAAGATGAGATAAAATTATTAGAACCTCTCCTTTGCTTTGCTAGATGATGGAAGCCTCTTTGTATGACAAAATCATGGACCAGCAACGTCTTGAACCAGAGTTCTTCAGAGTTGGATTTTATGGGAAAAAATTTCCATTTTTCTTAAGAGTAAGTTAATACACTATTTAATTTGCTTTTATACTTCCAATATAGATACCCCAGTCAAGAAAATCAAGATGTTAATGACATTTTGTCCTTTTAGGACCATAATATCAAGAGATTCTTGTTTAACTTTTTAGTTTGTAGACAGTGTACTAAATCTAGACTACCTAGTTTTGAATAATTCACCAAATTATCAAACATTTCTTTGACTTTTCATCCTAAATTTCTAAGATGACTATATTTTATGAGTAGTCTTTGCTAATTATAGTTGTTCCCCTGTGTGATTGACATTTACTGCTCTGTTCAGTCTGTGATTTCCACGTAGCTTGCACTAGAGAAAAATGGTGGGGCACTGCAGATGACCATAAACCCTGTAGTCCTATGTCCTCTAGAAACTCCCTCCAGAATAATGGGAAGAGCCCAGTTACCGCTTTTGTGAAAAGGGTAAATGTCACTCAACCAAGAGATCCCATTTATTGCTAGGATAAACTCTTTCCACCAAGGAAAATCTTCCAGATATTCCAAGGTACCTAGTGGATCATAAAATATTTGACTCTATTCTTACCATGGTTCACATTGTGCCAAGTTGTATCTTACGTGCTTGAAGACTTATTTAATACTTGAGTGCGTAACATATACTCACTTACATAAAAACATTGGTTGGGAGAGGAAAGGTTCCTCCCTCGGGCAACTGAGAAGTATCTGGAATAATTTGTAGATTGAGTGAATTCATTACAAACTTTAAATCCTCGTATACAAATACTTTGGTATTTGTGTTGCCCTGAATCTTGCTTTAACTACCAGCACATATGAATGAACATAGGATAGGGGTACTTGAAGGATAATGGAGAGGAGAAAGAATGGATTTCATTGTTTGCTTAATAATCATTAACTTATCTGCCTTTTATAATCAGAGTTTTATATGTATTTATTTATTCATTTACTTATATATAAAGTTTATATATATACATAGACACCAAATAGAGATATAGGTATAGATTCCAAAATATCCAAGCACCATAGGCAAAAATTCATCTTAGTATTACATGGAACAAACACGGAAATGACAGGTTGATTGAAATGACCAATTATTTTGGTGCCACGCAGACGCAAGTAAAATCTCCTTGTCGGGTTCAAAAGGAACCAACGTGATAGTGTACGTGGTCCAAAGGCTGACTCTGCAGATGGACCTACGGGCAGAGGAAAGCTTGATTCTGGGTCAAAAACAGAGACAGGTTTAGAATACTTCCTGACTTTGAAAGACTGTTTTAAAGGTGGACATACTAAGCACAGGACTGTGATCAGCACCCCGCTGCCAAGTGCAGGTAGCCCGGATCCAGGTAGTGAGCGGAAGTGTGGACATTCTAGAATTGTGAGCAGTGCAGGGGCTGGAGACCCCACAGGAGGGTCCAGACATGACTCTGGTGCCACAGACCCCCTTCTTCTCTCAGCTCAAAATCAAGTGAAGTAAAAGATTACATTTTCTTCCACATCCTACTCAGGGCTAATCAATCCATTACATACAGTGGGTACAGAGTTTACAGATCATAATATTTTAGATGGCCTTCAAAAGTGTTTTCATTTCTTTTAAAGATCAGAAGGGAAAAATGACCTGTTTTCATGGAAGAAAATGTTATATATTAAATTGTATATTATACATTAGATTATTAGGTATATATTTGTCATCATACCAAATCAGTCTCTCAGTATGATTTTTGATACTGTTTTATAGAGAAAGAGGCCCACAAAAGTCATATTGTGACCCTGAACAAATTCTGAGTGCAGGTAGCAAGTACACTCAATGTGTATCTAGTAAATAAAACTGTGATAAATAAAAGCGTAAAGTTTAAAAAAAAATAGAAGTAGTTTAGGAGCCACAATTTTAAAAGGACTTTAGCAAATTAGAATACTGAATTGGCTAATAGAATAAATTTTGTTAGGAAGTTAATTAGAATAAATCAACCTATGTTATTAGTCTTTTCAAAACAGCTTTTCTTGGAGCACCTGGGTGGCTCAGTCACTTGAGCACAGGTCATGATCTCACAGGTCGTGAGTTCAAGCCCCACATCGGGCTCTGTGCTGACAGCTCAGAGCCAGGAGCCTGTTTTGGATTCTGTGTCTCCCTCTCTCTCTACCACTTGCCCACTTGTACTCTTGTGTCTGTCTCTCAAAAATAAATAAGGACTTTAAAAAAAAATTTTTTTTTTAAAAACAAAACAAAAAAACAGGTTTTCTTGGTATAGATGATATTTTCTTCAAAATGAAAGAGAAGGGTTACCTTCTATTGGTTTCTAAAAGGCACCACACCCTTCAGAATCATGGGGCTGGACCTCTTTTTAGGAAATCAGATTCCAGTCTGTCCTTCAATTTAAAAACATGCAAACTTCAACATTAAAAATTTCCTCTTTATGGGGGTGCCTGGGTGGCTCAGTTGGTTAAGCATCCAACTTTGGCTCATGTCATGATCTCATGGTTCATGAGTTTGAGCCCTGCGTCAGGCTCTGTGCTGACAGCACGGAGCCTGGAGCCTACTTTGGATTCTGTGTCTCCCTGTCTCTCTACCCCTCTCTCACTCATGGTCTGTCTGTCTGTCTTTCTCTCTCTCTCTCCCTCTCAAAAATAAATAAACATTAAAAAATTTTTTTACATAAATAAAAATTTCCTCTTTGTGATCATTTTCAATATAATTTTTCAAGTTGAAATAAGTTAATACATTTATATAAGTGTACGATTTAAGTAGTTTTTACCCTCTTTGAAAATGGGTTCTTTATTGACAATTTCTTTATGCACAGAATATCTCTGCATAGTGATTTGGAAAGAATAACTGAGATCAAGGATGAGAGAGACATTTGCTTTTCATTGTATGTCCTGTACTGTTTGGGATTTTTTTTCCTTTTTTTTTTAACCATTGGTGTGTATTTCCTTTTCAAAAGAAAAAAGACAATGAAAAAAAAATTTTTTTTAAGTATTAACAAAGGTAACCTAGCAATTCGACTCCTGGGTATATACTCAAGAGAAAATATATGTCTACACAAAGACCTATACACAAATGTTCATAGCAGCATTATTCATTATTGCATAAAAGTGGAAGCAGCCCAAACGTCCATTAGCCTATAGATAGAAAAACATACGGTATATTCATACAATGGAATATTGAGCAGTAAGAAGGGAATAAAGTACTGTTACAAGGTACAAAGTGGTTCAGCCACTTTGTAGCATATATTAAGTAGAAGAAGCCAGTCACAAAACACTACATGTTGTATGATTCCATTTATATGAAAGTCCAGAATAGGCAAATCCACAGAAACAGAAAGCAGATTAGTGGTTGCCAGGGGCTGGGGTGGGGGATAGGGGTGCAGGGGCAGAGGAAACAAGGAGTGACTGCTAATAGATATGAGTTTCTCTACAAGGTAATGAAAATGTTCTCAAATTCAACAGTGGTGATAGTTGCTCTGTGCATATACTAAAAACCTTCAAAAGGGTGTATTTTATGGTATGTGAACTATATCTCAAAGCTGTGATGAAAAAAGTATTGATCGGAGAAATGTTTAATTCTTTTTTATTTCCTGACAACTCCAATATCAGATGCCAAGTTTATTTTTATTTCAGAATGACTTTTTAACACCATTAAATGATTATATGCTTAGAATAACCCCTGATTTTACAACCTGCTCTAAGATTTAAGCATTGCTTTAAAAATGTTGCAGTTATTAGAACAGTCAGATACTTACTTTGGGACTTCTGTAATATGCAGGAATATATATCATATATATAGTCTTATTTTATCAAGCAAATTTATTATCTTTTGAATAGAATTAAAAAAAATAGTATCAGAAAGTATACTTTGTTTTATCTAGAAAGTTTTAAATATGGGATTGTTAGTGCGGGGGGGAGGGAGGGTCCTGATTTCTAGGTAGTCTGTCTTAGCCTGTATTACCAAAGGATTGTAATTTATTTGGAGGTTTGTGAAGAATTGTGGCAGGTTTTCAGAGCCCATTCCCTGCTCTTTTTTCTGCTTGCCTCCACCTGCCTTTTCTCAGCTGCAACCCTGAGCCCCCTGCCCCCTGCCCTCTGGTTTCTGACTTCCTCCAGGTGACTCAGAGTTCTTCCTTAGGGCATTTTGTGTAATTATAAGAACCTCTGAGAACCTTGGGCCTTAGCTCCCCAAGACCATGAACCACGCCCTCTTTCTCTTAAAGATCTTCAGGGCATGTCACCTACAACCTTTCGTGGTCCCCATAGCTGCTAGGAGTTTTTTCTGGATGTGTCAGCCATGTTCAGTGGAGACAGAGCTCAGGCCTTGGTCTCACACCTGAGTTTGAATGTAATACACATGGCCAAAGTACATAAAGATCTTGATCCGTGGTTCCCAATTATAAAATGGGGCAGGATGTGGGAATGACCCCCTCACATTTGTTGGGGTTAAATAAGATACATGCAGAGTACCTAGTCAGTCACTGTTTTCAACAGTTGTAACTTCATTATTATTCACCTGTCAAGAAGAGTTCCCTCATATCTAACCTGACTTCAAAGGTGCTTTCCAAAAACCTGCCCATCTTTCCAGCTCTTTAGACTACCTCAGGGATAATCTTTACCATTTTTTGCCTGAATGAGAGACAGTCCCAGCCCACAGAGTGCTTCTATATCTTGTAAAAGAAAACAAACAAAAAACAAAACAAAACAAAATAACGTCCAACATTTAGCAAGGCCCTAAAAATCCTAAGTCTTATCTTGGGCCAGTTAACAAGACTCTCGGCTACAGGAAGCCAAGCCCAGTTTGTTACGGCAGGGAAGTTTCCCATTCCGGCCCTGCTGAGAGCAGGAATACAGACGGTGATAGTCTTCCTTTTTTCCATGTAGGAATCCAGTGTTGAGGATCCGGTGTTGATCTCTGTGGGCTTTATAAAAAAAAAAATGCATTAACGCGCATTTTTGGAGATTGCATTTACTTTCTTTTCCTCCAAATTGAGAATTCACCCACCAAACTCTGATATCCAGCTTATCAAAAAAAAAAAAAATCTTTAACACATGTGCTCATTAGCATTCAGAGAGAACATGATTGCTTTGTTTTATACTTCGGTGCTCTGAGAATCAGATGCCTCTTTGCACCTCATGCACACAAGCTTGGCACATACTACTGAGTCTTATCAAAAGCAGTAGAAAGTGAAGCTCATGCTCCTTGCCCTGCATTTTTCATATCTGGGCAAATTTTTCAGACTGTGTCAGTGTTTTGGATTTGTTGTTGTTGTGACAGTCTATTGATGTGAGGCATATGCTCCCTTACTGCCAGTGCCCTATTTTTTGGCTTCTCTCTGTAATTAATGCACTTGATTATATGGCTCTAATTTCTTTTTTTTTTATTTCTCCTGCAGAATAAGGAGTTTGTGTGTCGAGGGCATGACTACGAAAGGCTGGAGGCCTTCCAACAGAGAATGCTGAATGAGTTCCCCCACGCCATCGCCATGCAGCACGCCAACCAGCCTGATGAGACCATCTTCCAGGCAGAAGCTCAGTGTATCCACACCTAGGAGGGGCTGCAGTGAGTGCAGTTAGAGCCGCTGGCCGTTAGCCACAGCGCATTTTCGTGCAAGGCTGTTCAGCCTCTGGCCCCCTCTGCCATAGCCATGTTCTCACTCTCTCTCCTTCTCATCACCTTGATGTCAGCTTAGCTCCTTCTGAACAGAATGTTCTGGTTATTATCACAATGTCAGTTGAAAGGAAATCCCTTAAGGATTCTGGTAAAGAATTTTTTCCTTTCAATTAAACTTTTCTGTGTCTCAAACCTGCTTTTAAAGCTCCTTTTAGTGATCTCCCTTAGAATAATTTTCCTCCAACATATCCTGTGGAAACTGCTTCAGTTCGAGGAAATGATAGTGTTATATTTACTGGCACATATCATTCACCCCCTTTTCCTGTGATACTTTTATTCTGGAAGGAAGGAAACAAGGTACCTTAGTGTCTTTGGGGGAACTCTTAGCCATGGCATCCTGGACAGCCTTTAGTGATGGCTGTGTAATTGAAACTCCGATTGTCTAAATACAAGCAATCCAGGGGCTCCTGGGTGGCGCAGTCGGTTAAGCGTCCGACTTCAGCCAGGTCACGATCTCGCGGTCCGTGAGTTCGAGCCCCGCGTCAGGCTCTGGGCTGATGGCTCGGAGCCTGGAGCCTGTTTCCGATTCTGTGTCTCCCTCTCTCTCTGCCCCTCCCCCATTCATGCTCTGTCTCTCTCTGTCCCAAAAATAAATAAAAAACGTTGAAAAAAAAAATTTAAATACAAGCAATCCAAATGAAATTACACAGGCATTAGAGACAAAGGGAATTCACCCCAGCACTCCTGTGTGATGGCTTCTGTCTTCCTGAAACTTATGTTCATAAAAAACACGAGAAACTCCCACTGATAATTATGGATACCATTTCAAAGTAGAAAATAAAATGCAATAGAAGCAAGAAATTCCATAAGGGAAAAGATTTTGCTGTCCTTCTTAGGATGAAAAGAGAAGAAGGTGTAAAACATACAAGCAAATATGATACCCCTCTAATGTAATTTTTTAAATATCAACTACACCAACAACACTCTGCTTATCAGTAGAAGATTTGGGAGAGTGATAGCTTAAGTGTGGGAAGGCTGGAGACACGGAGCATCACACAGGTAAATATAAATCACTGTCACAACGGGTTCCTGTCTTTGGTCATGGTTGCATGGGTATTTATACATTATTATACAAACAAATTAAGAGGGGACATGCATAGACTAAGGATAAGAGTGTCTCTTAAACAAGGATTACAGTTAATGTAATTCTAAGTACCTAAGATCCAAGCCATAGCCACTCACCCCCACCAAAAAAAAAAAAAAGAAAGAAAGAAAGAAAGAAAGAAAGAAAGAAAGAAAGAAAACAAACAAATCAGTGATAAATAAATTCACAAGTTATAGACATTTTAAACAGATACTTTGTCAGAATCACCTACCTAAAACTAGTTCAAGGCCTGCAGTTTGAGAAATGATTTGTTGTCAACTGAGTTCTTGGCACCTTCCTAGCAATTTTTAAAATGATTTCGAACCAATGGAAACACCAGATTGTTACCCATCCTCTTCTCTCTGCCACATCTCAGCTCAAGCCAGATTTCCACCGAGTTTGCCAAGTTGGGTTTCCTCCTTGACTTTTTAATCCTAGATTTACAGATATATGCTGTTACTCCCATTCCGGAGAGCCAGGAGGTCCTGCAGAGAGAGGGTGTTCCGGACAACATCAAAAGTTTCTATAAAGTGAATCATATCTGGAAATTCCGCTATGACAGACCATTTCACAAGGGCACCAAAGATAAAGAGAATGAATTCAAGGTATCGTGCAGTTCTATTACATGTGGTTTCCTGTGAGAATCTTGGGACAAGCCGCTCGATAAATATTTACTCAGAATAGAGTCAGGTGATAGAACCAGAAGGGAGGAGAAATCATTTAGTCTTGTTGATCTCAAATTCTTCTGTGTATCAGATTGAGTCAGAAATCGGAGTCAGGAATCCTGACTCGGTAGGTCTGAGAGGAAGCCCTGGAAGCAGCTTTTTTTGTGACCGTGCCGGTCGTCCTCAGACCAGCCTCGGAGATGTCATGATTGAGCTCAGCCCTCTCATTCATTCATACGGAACCAACTGTGGGGACCTCAGAATATTTGTTCTGAGATACCACAGACCACAGTGAGTGAAGAATGCTTAATAGGGGAAAAGAAGATTCGGAGACTGGGAGCAGCAGAAAATTTCTGTGTGATCTTCTGCTTTTTCTTGTTAGAATGATGTGTCATTAGGACTTGTGAGAAGACACAGGATAAAAGCAAACCATAGACTCCTTGCATGTGCCAGTCCGTTGTGAGTAGTTGCAATATGCCTTACCATCCAGAGCTCCCTCTGGCTGTCTCTCAGCTCCACAGGGGGAAAAGGGCAGGATGGTCCCACAGACACATTATAGTCTCCTCTTTCCTTGACACTGACAAGGCAAGACCAGATAGATCTCTGTTAGTCACTATTTCCCCCCATACAAAGAATGCAAAACAAACCTATTATTGTGGGTTATTTGGCTTGGCTTCTTTCATCACAGAGTGTTTCTTTAAGCTGGGAAACATTCTCCTGATACTGTTAGCAATGACTGTCTGATGTTAATTCCCCTTGTGGCCTCTGCCTAAGTGCCAGTTCTCAGTGTGCCCAGCAGTAGCTCCAGGAATTAGGCATGGCCATTCTGCAGTGTTATGATGACCCTCAACACAGCCGTCCTCTGTGCAAAGAGGTCTGATGGCTTAAATATCAAGGCAAAGAAACTATGGGAAGACAGAACTGGGAGGTTCCTGAAAAGATCCATGAGCATTTTCTAGTCCTTTTGGATACTTCAATTTTTGTTAGCGTCTCCCCAAACCAATTAGTGATCGTTGGTTTATGCTATGGTTTTCACTGCAGTTGTTTACACTGAACAAGTCAGAGATCCACTGGAGTCAGGCAGCTGACTTGCTCAGAGTCACATTCTCATTACCCATACACCCTACACCTTCTGGTATCTTCTCCTTTGCATTTTCTGCTGCACCACCTTTCCTCATGGCTATCACTTTAAGTATTTATCCGTGGTATAGCAGTCCTCCTAGAAAATGATGATAAATCTGGCTCCTGCTTCCTGTGCCGACAGCCCTTGGCATCTGGCTCCAAACTGCCCCTCCGGAAGCCTCATCTGCGCCACAGCCCGCCCACTCACCCTCCTCTCAGCTCCCACAACATTGAACTTCTCTTCTTCATCTCCTGCCATGCCCTTTTCGCAAGCAATCGGGGCCTCAGCGCAGGCTGCTTCCTGCTGCCTGCAGCGCTCCCCCCACTTCCTCCGCCTGGCAAACTCCTACTCACTCTTCAGCATTCCAGTCACGTGTCACCTCCTCTGAAAAGTGCTGTCCTCCTCCCACAGAATGAGGTGCCTGCCTCCTTCCTTCTGCTTCCCCCAGCACTTCCAGCATGCCTTTCTCTTTGCCCTGAGCCCTTCCATACCTGCTTACCTCCTTGTCACCACCAGAAGGCTTCCAGCCACTGTCACAGGGACTCTGCCCAGTCGGTTTCAGTAGATCTTGGCTGACACGAAGAAATCCTCCTGTTTTTTGTTGTTGTTGAATACGTGGCATTCTTGCAGGGATTTTGTAAAGTATATCATTCTCTTGAGAATATACTTTGTTTAAATAAGAAAAGTGAGGCATGGGTACAGAAACATGGTTGACGAAGGTGAAATCTGTCATCCAACAGCTGCTCTTATCAAGGCGGCCATGCCTTCATGTGTCATGGGGATGCTCTTCCTGACCAGGGGAAGCCTCCGCTCTTTAAATACAGATCCTCTTGGGTGGTGGCAGTTCAAACGTGCATGAGGAAGTGTGGCACGGTGAGGAAGTCAGAAGTTCTAGTAGGTGGGGTCTGTGCTGGCTCTACAGGTGACTAGAATATACCTCTGAGCAGGTCACGTTGCCTTCTTGATGCTTAGCGTCTTCATCTTTAAAATAGAAAGATGGAGCTGCATGATTCCTCCTGGGCCTTTCCTCCTTTGGGATGTTGTTATTCTGATCCTGTGTTGACTAGCTGATACTATTACCCCTTCCAGATAGAAATGACAAGCCCCAGGACCTGAAGGAGTGAAGAGAGTTTAAATTGGAATTTGAAAGAAATTGCAAAGGAAATAATGGGATGGCCTGTTACTCCATTTTAAGCTTGTTGTCTGAAGTAGATCACTTATTGCACACAGGAAAAAGTGTCAACATAGAATGGAATTATTAACCTAGCTTCAGCTATACCTTACATGGTAACTTCTTGAGTGTGAAGGGATTGCCCACGTGCTAGAATGAATACTAAGGAAAAGCTTCCAGAAATCAGCAAACCTGACCAAATTGATGGCAAACATTAGTCATAGCTCAGTAACTAGAAAGAAGGGACACTTGGGGATTTAATTTGTTTTGTATTCCGTAGAGTCTCTGGGTGGAGAGAACATCATTATACTTGGTGCAGAGTTTACCTGGAATTTCCCGCTGGTTTGAAGTGGAAAAGCGTGAAGTGGTAAGGATCAGAGCTTATTCTCAAGTACTTTCCCATCACAGTTGCTCACTGGGAGTCCCGCATATGTCAGTTGCTTCTGCTGTTGACTCCAAGTCCATGGAAGCACATGTAAGTTAGTGAATGTTTATGGTATTGACCGCTGTGACCAAGGCTTTAGGGGAACATTACTGTTTTCCTAATCTGGCCGGTTGGAGGGATTCTCCAAAAAAATAACTACGACTGCAGCATGTAAACAACTCAGGCCCTCGAGTTAGGGGAGCTGGTATTTGAACTACTGCAGGCTAGTGGGGAGGGGTTCTCTACCTTATCTTATTTAATCACCAGACCCAATCTATGAGGTATGTATTTCTACTCCTATTTTTACAAGAAGTTAAAAGCCTTTGCCAGAGGTCTCATGTTAAGATGTTGGAAAAGGATAGACTCAAGCCCAGATATTCCTGCCTCAAAAGCCAGTTACATCCAACTCTTTTAGCTCAGTTTCCTTACAGGCAGCCTGAGGCTAGTACGGAGCCCCAGCACTGTATCTGACGCACCGGAAGTCCGTGCTGTTACCTTTGGCAGTAGAACAGAGGCTGCTGAATTGGTCTCACTGAGCAGTCCTGGATGAACACCAGCTAGAGACCCTTGGGTGTCATTATAGAACCTGGAAACTGCAGCACCCGGGTCCCCTTCAGGTTGTAAACCATGCCCCAGCTTCAGGCCCCAGTTCTGGGTGCTGACAGCAGCTACGTCCAGGGTGAAACCTCGCCCTGCTGCCCGTGCTGTTCTTCAGGCTGGCTGAGCCTTGATGGCAGCCCTGCACCCAAGCAGTGTCCCTTCTCCCTCCTTTGGGACGTCTGTCCTGGCTGAGGCCAGCCCTCTGGTGGCCGGAGTCCTCTAGCTGATAGAAGATGTGACAGTTGTGAAGACATCATTTAACCCCTTTCTTAGGTAACAGGCTCATTCCGTCACTGGGTAAATAAAAGCAGCTTTTGCCCAAATGGTCTTCCAAGAATGCCTCGTCCTGCCTGATATCTCACTAAGCATTGAAACCACTCAGCTTATCATGCTCATTGAAGCTAAGGATGTAGTGGCATTTTCCTTTTACAGTGCTAAAAATTTCATATGGCTTCCTAGACAAATGGAACTCATTTTATCAGACTGCCTCACTGCTGTTGTATTCTTGTAGGTTCTGAGTCCAGGGTCCCCACTGATGTACCTTGGTGCCCTCCACAGAAGAGGAGAGGTCGCCCAACAGTGTCAGAAAGTCAGCCTTATGCTTCCCGCTGAATAGCATGGGCCCAACCCACATCGCTGTTCTTAGTCATCTACCCTGCATTAATGATTCAGAGAGCCATTTCAGCTACTTACTACCCAGAGTGTTAAATTCTCTGAGGTCTCACCAGTGGCCCTAACCTTTGAAGTATTACCCCCTCACACACACACACACACACACACACACACACACACACACACACACACTACTCATAGAAAATACCATGCTGATAATGATTAAAGAAGCATTACTAAGCACAACCTTTCAAACATCAGCTGCTTACTTTATTAGAATATATAATCTTACATTCTGTCAAACAGAACAAATTTAATTGGGCTACTTTGTTCTCTGAACACAGCCTACTCATGACAACCTTATGTCTTTCTCTTGTTCCCACTGCCTGGTATGTCCTCACCCTCTATTAAAGTTGCTGGTTTACTACTTTACTTTAATTCATAGTGTATGAGGCCCTTGAGATCAGAGGCAGTAGGTACTAAATACATATATGCCAACCTGAACTGAAATTCCTTATGTACGTTGTCAAAATCTGAAAGATTCTGAAAAACCAAAAGGTGTTGTCATAAGTTCAGCTCCAAAACTCAATTGGGAATAAACCTAACCTGATCTGCTGTTAGGACCATTTACGATCTTTATTTCACATAGTATGAATATTCATATGTTTTACTCCAGAAATATTAAGGCATTGGTTAAAAATAATCTTCCCGGACCCTGCTTGAGGGTTACGTAATAAACTCTCTGTGCCTTATATTATGTTTCTAAAATCTGAAATTTTCTGAATTGTGAACCATCTGGTGCCAAAGGTTTCTGATGGGATTGTGGGCCTTTATTCTCTAACCCATAGCCCCAGAGTTTATTATCCCATTCTTGCAAAGATAGCAAAGGCTTCGAAGTACTGTTTTCTCAGTAATTGTTTTTATTGTTTTGAGAACAAATAAAAAAATAGGTACTTTCCCCCATTAATAAGTAAGCTCATTTAAAAATTTTTAAACAAGATAAACCACAAAAGAAATTTGTGATGACTTTTTAAACTCCAACTAAAGATAATATTTTCACATCTCACATTATATCCATCAGAAAATCACGTGGCTCTCCTTTCAAAATATATGCGGAATCCAGCCACTCTTCACCAGCCCCTACTCATAGCGCCATCTAGTGTCTGATTTCTGCAGTAGTGTCTTAAGTGGTCACATGCTTCTACCCTAACCCCTTGCAGTCACTTCTGTGTACAGCATCCGGTGTCCCTTTTAAATTTAAGTTGTATCATACAAAAATAAATACATAACAAACCTGATGTACCCATCATTTTACTTAAACATCTGTCAAAAAGGCCAATTTTGTCTCATCAGCTCCATCTTCTTTTACACTGGATTATTTTGAAGTAAATGTGACATCATATCATCTCATCTATAAATAATTCAGTATGTATATTAACAAAAAAACATAACCACAATAACGAAAAAACATAACCACAATATCATACGTTATCCCGTCTTAAAAAATGAACAGTAATTCCTTGACGTAAAATAACCAGCGTTTACACTTCACCAAGAGTCTGTTTCTTTTATGAGTTTTTGTTTATTTGTTGTCTTTTGTTGTTCGAATTCAGATCCACATCAGGGCCATACATCGCACTTGGCTGAAATGTCTCCTAAGGTCTCTTTTGATTTATAGGTTCTCCCTGAATTGCTCTTTTTCCCCTTGCAATTTGCAGCCTGCAAACCAGTGGGGTAATTTAACATGTTTTCTTTGCCCCTATATTTTTTGTAAATTGGCAGTTAGATCTAGAGACTTGATAAGATGCTGTTGTTATTATTGGTTTTTGTTTATTTATTTTTTTTTTTGCAAGAGTACTTCCTAGGTGGTGTTATGCTTCTGGTTGTCTCTTTTTTGTTGTTACATTGGAAGCCACTAATGATCATGGCCCCAGCCTACTGAGTGTCGCAAAATGGTAAAATACTTTATCACTCCTTTTTTGTTTATTCATTGGAACACTTCTGTAATGAGAAACATTCCCTCATCAACTATGTGATTACCCTGAGGTATAGCAAAGGAAGGATGACACCCTACAGAAGCGACCAGAGAAGTTTTTTGTTTGGTTGGCTTTGTTTTATGTATCATTCGTAACTCGTGGATTTAAGCATACTGGGTTTTTTTTTTTTTTAACTCATTGTAATTGTTACTCTTACTGATTTTCAAGTTGTTCCATTTTGCCCATTGGGAGCCTCTTCAAATTGACTTTTGAGTCTTTTTTACAGTATCCAAGTATTCGTTGTTACTGAGCTAACACATAGGACTGGATTGTCAAATCAGATGTGGGAATCAGCATCAAGCTTTACTAATAACTTTAAGGCAATCAGAGGCTCATATGAAGCAGAGAGACATCTGAGACCTCAGGCCTTGGCCTCAAGGTCCTTCTTTTCTCACATCAATAGTCATTTGGAACAGATGGAGTCTCTAAGTGAAATTCACGGGATCCCTCATACACAGGGTACATTTAAATTATGAAATTCACATTATGAAATACTCTATTTTATACTGCAGACAGTTATAAAACTTACCTGGGACGTTATGTAGGGAATCCTGTATCATGGCTTATCAGTTTTATTACTGAAAGCAATCCTTAGCTGGGGACACAGATACCATCTCCTCCTTCTGGCAATTACTCTTGGACTGTTTACTTGAAGGTTCAGTTGACAAGGGGATAAGACCAGATCACCTGCCTTCCTTTCTGTTCCCCAAGGATATTCCTCCATTAGAGACAGTGAATGAATCATGCCAGCTGCTTTACTGCCTTCCTCCCAGCCGCCTTCCTGGCTTACTGGGATAACTAGGTTGTCCATTTCTCCAATGACTCCTGTTTCTTTTTGGTGGTAAACAGCATTTAAAGATCACAATCCAGGGACAAGAGGAAAATAATCTTTCAATGAATGTTTTTTACACATTGTTTTTCACATACTTCTTTTGACCATCTCCTTAGAATAATTTCCCTAGAAATGAATTGGTCTATCAAAGAGTCCACAATTTAACCTTTGATTCATGGGCCAACAATGGCATGTATCAACTTCTGTCTTGTCTGGTGGGGATAACTATTCTTGAGAATACCCATTTTCCCACCATCCTCTCCAACACTGGGGGTTATGTTATTTTAATCTTTCCTAATAATAAACCAAAAATGATCATACTAGGGTTTGTTTGGGGTTTTTTTTTTTTTGGCATTTGTTGAATGCAAGTGAAGATGATATTTTTTCATATATTTATTTCCTCTTTCTATTTATTTTGTGAATTATAGCCTTTGGTTTTCTTCAGTATTTGAGAAATAACAATAATTTATCAGGAATATATATGGAAATATTTCCCCAAGTTACTGTTTGTCTTTTGCCTGTGCTTGTTGCAACTTGTTTTTGAATTTTTTCGTATTAATAGTATTTGAACTTCTAAAGATGAGCATGAATTTTTTTCCCATTGGCCAAAACACAATATTTTTCATCTTAACCATTTTTAAGCATACAGTACAATAGTGTTAACTACGTGTGCATTATTATGCAACAGATCAGTTTTATCTTGCAAAACTAAAACTCTATCCATTGAATATTTCCCCTTTCTCCCCTCCCCAGCCCCTAGCAACCAGTGTTCCATTTTCTAAGATGTCTGACTTTTTACCTTTTAGTCCATCAGAATTCTCAGACTTTTCCTTTATGATTTAGGTTTTATGATTATAAAACAAAGGCTTATTGTCCTAGACAGTAAATACTTATTTACCAGCACTCTGTAAAGAAACACAACATTGCCAATAGCACCGTAGAAGGTTCCCATGTATTCCTTCACAGTCACAAGTCACTCACTTTCCATTACAGGTCACCACTATCCTCACTTACCTGGTATCCATTCCCTTCCTTGGTTGGTCACCTAAGTTTATGATTCTCTAAAACAAGTCAGTTTAGTTTAGCCTGGTTTTGAACTTGATGTAACAGTATCATAGTGTATATATTCTCTTGTAACTTGTTTCTGTCACTCAGTATTATTTGTCACAGTGTTATTACATGTGACTGAAGTTTGTTTTCACTGCTGCATACTCTTCCATTGTGTGAACATACCACAATATGTTTATGCATTCTCTTATCAATGGACATAGGGATTTTGGAGACATTTATGACAATTTTTGTACATTTCTTCACACACATGTACATACATCTCTTACTTTTTTTCTCAAACATACGCTTGCATAGAATTGCGAGACCATAAAATATAATAAAGATATCTTTAACTTTAGTGTTTAATGCCAAACTGTTCTCCAAAGCAATTGAAACAATTTGAACTTCCAACAGCAGAAATTGAGAGATTCTAGTACTCTCATTCTCACCCTCATTTGCTATTGTCATATTTATTTTTGCCATTTTGGTGAATGGTCAGTACTATATTATTGTGGTACTGTTTTTCACTTTTTTGATCACAAATGAGGTTCAACACCTTTTCATATATTTATTGACCACTTGGTCTTCTTCCTTTGTAAATATAGTGCCTGTTTAAGTCTTTTGCCTATTTTTACTGGGTTGTTTGCCTCTTCCTTATTGGTTTATAAGAGTTCTATATATATTCTGAACAGGTATACTTATATCATTTTGATGTTTTTATTAATGCTTCCAAAAAATGTACTTTGAGATCAGAATCACTTCTTACTCATTTTCGTATAATTCTCCTGATGCTCCTCATCACACATTAGTGGTCAGAAATGAGATATAATTCCCCAATCCCTGCCCAAAAGACCTGAGTAAGATCTTACTGTAAGTTGAAGGGAGTTCTGCCCTAACTCATGGATTGTGCAAGAACAAACTGCTGTTGGGTCTGACTGATTGTAGGTGGGTTGTGGCATGGTGTATCGAAGGCTATTGAATGCAACTTACAATGCTTAATAAAAATCTTTATTCTTTTATTATAAAAAAAGAGTTCTATATATATTCTGGACAGAGGCTCTTTGATGGTTTTCTAGGTTATAAATACCTTCTACTTTCTGGCTTTCCTTACTAGTCTCTCTTGATGAATGTATAATATTAATTTTTACATTGTCAAATTATTCTCATACTTTGCAGTGTTGTTTGATGATGATGTAAGTGAACTTTAGAAGTCCAGTTTGTTTCCTTAACTGAAAAAAAGACCACAATATTTAAATGTGTTTATTGTAAGATTGAATTACTTTATAGCTAAGAGCTTGGCAGACCTTCTCTTCAAAGACAATGTCAATGACAATAATGGCTCCAATGTTAAATATTTGAAGAACATTTTCATCATTTTCAGTTCGGTCCCCCATATAAGCTAGAATTTTTAAGTCATTATAATTCTTTTTGGCTCTCCTTCAAAAAATAGATCCTGCAGCATATATGATTAACTTATTTTCTATAATTCCCAACTGAGTACCATCCTGTGCCACCTTATGGTGCTGTTATATATGCATATGGGGTCCATATGGGCATATGTCCCATCTTCCCAACTGGGTTGAAAGCGTCTTGACATCAGAGGATTTGTAAATGCATCTTTGTTTCTCCTGTGGTGCTTTGCATTAAGTAAGCATTTAGAAATGTGATAATAATATGCAGGGCCCCTGAATATTTAGCCCTTCAGGAGAAAAGTGAGTTTTAACAGGCATGAGATGCTTAGATTTTCTTTGCGGGTTACATTGATTGTTGCAGTGCTAATATGGGATTGATGATTGCTGATTATCCAAATCGCATTTCAACCAATCAGTATAATCACCTTCACTTTCCAGACCTTCGAATGAACAGCTAATTTGTCTTCCACATCCTGTCTGTTCTACTGTATGGCCCCTGGTAGAGATATTGATGGGAGCTGAGGGGGAGCACAAATCATTCAGAACATGGATGATCTACTTTCTTCTTGAATGTCACAAAATCCAATATATATTTATGCCCATTTGCTTCTCAGGTGGAAATGAGCCCTCTGGAAAATGCAATCGAAGTGTTGGAAAATAAGAATCAGCAGCTGAAGACTCTGATTAGTCAGTGTCAGACAAGACAGATGCAGAATATTAATCCCTTGACCATGTGCCTGAATGGAGTTATAGATGCTGCGGTTAATGGTGGAGTTTCCAGGTATCAAGAGGTGAGGATTAGGTATCATTTGAAAGTTTTTAAATGTGATTTCTTAGGGCTTCAGAGGTTTTGTTTTTCAAAATATGTGTGCATATCCACAAACTAACATAGGGCTACAATTGACACAGAGCTCTTTGTTAAATAGAGCAAACATATAGTCATTTGTGATGCACACTTACCCCATTTTTCCAATATATGACATTTTTAAGGATAAAACTGTGTGTGTGTGTGTGTGTGTGTGTGTGTGTGTGTGTGTGTGTGTGTGTTCTTGGATGAATAAAGTAGTAAGGGTATCAGGATTATTTAATAAATGTCTGCCTAAAACCATTTCCCTGTGCAAAGAGGTTCACAGGCATAGAAAAGTTTGATCTTCTTTAGCAGGTACTTTAAACGGACTTTTCATCTCCCCTCTTGGTTTTAAACAGAAAGTCACAGTAGCTTACAAGGTGAGGAGGCTGTCATTTTGGTCATACTGAATCTTAAAGCACTTCGTTTTAGGATACAAAGCTTATTGATTTGATTTGCTGTTTGCTTAGTTTACTAAAGATTCTTATTTATACAATCCCTGCTCTTCCTTGAACAATCCTTTTCTTTTGTTCTCTTCTGACCAGCTGCCTTCAGTAGGAGTCATTCCTTCTGCCCCAGAAATATGGTTCACAATGGTGTTTCTTTAAAGACGCCAGGTCCATGGGTCACCTGGGTGGCTCAGTCAATTAAGCATCCGACTCTTGATTTTGGCTCAGGTCATGGTCTTGCAGTTCATGAATTTGAGCCCTCCAATTCTCTCTTGGGATTCTCTCTCCTTTTCTCTCTGCCCCTCCCCTCCACAAAATAAAAAAATAAAAAAAATAAATAAATAAAAAAAAAGATGCCAGGTCTTTAGAAGCAACTATGTCTTTCACTTTCTTTTTAACTCTCCTGAAGTAAACTATCCCTTCTCTTTCTAGGCATTTTTTGTCAAAGAATATATCTTAAGTCACCCTGAAGATGGAGAGAAAATTGCACGGTTAAGAGAACTGATGCTTGAGCAGGTAGGTGGGGACAGAAGCCAGTCACCTCTCTCTCCTGCCGAGATATGTGTGCATGGTTACCCAGGGACCCGTCTACGTGGTTCTCTCCATCAGTGTTCTAACAGAAGCGGTCAGTCAAGGGTTATAGATTCATCTGTAATGTATTCAAAATTGCTAATTTTTACTTTAACTTTCCACTTTGATGCAAAAGTAAATTTAACAGTGAGTAAACTATGGCAGCCCCTTATAACAAGCAACCTCATGTAGTCTCTTAGAATAGTGCTTGAATGTTCTCTCCCTAAAGACTTGCTGCAGGCTTGATGCCAACTTTTCACTCAAAATTTTGGACTCAGATAAGTCCGGGCCAGCTCAAAACAAATGAATAGATAAATGAATGAGTGAATGAAAGCATGAGATTCTGCCTTAAATGTTATAGTAAGGGAGCAATCAATAGACTTTGCTTTAAAACAGTATCATGTTTTGCAGACTAAGTCTATAGGTCATATGGTATGGACAAAACTAGATTCAACCCTATCATTTTCTACTCCAAGGAAGCATAGTTTATTTCTATTTAGTGCCATCAAGTACAAAGAACTAGAGTCATCTCTTGCCTGCTGCATTCCTGTTGCTGGCTCTTGGCCTGAAAATGGTTTGAAAACCTCTGAGGTAGGAGGCATAATGGTTATGCCATAAAAAATGGAATACATATGATAAAACGTGACCAGAGCATCTCTTTCTACTTGATAGTACCAAATTAATTAACAAATAAGGCATTCCCTTTTGGATTAGAAAATGATGAGGTTGTATCTGATTCTAGTCCATATTTTATGCTCTGCAGGCTTAATCCACAGAACTTAATACTAGGGAGAAAGAAGTGACCACAGACAGGGACTGTGGCTGGAAGAGGGCCAGGTATGCAGCATCTGGAAAAGAGAAAGGAATTACTTTAAGTTGACCTGCAAAGAAATAGAGAATAAGTTCCTACTGTGGTTCTGGGGATGATGTCGATACTAGAAGTGAGCAGGTTAGGTTATCCAATTCTTAGGATCATGGAGTAAGTGTAGCCTTTGTTGATACTC
Organism: Prionailurus viverrinus; assembly: GCF_022837055.1. Lineage (NCBI taxonomy): Eukaryota > Metazoa > Chordata > Mammalia > Carnivora > Felidae > Prionailurus > Prionailurus viverrinus. The sequence goes on along the minus strand of NC_062562.1, from coordinate 131,089,875 downwards.
AAAAATCTGTATTTAACCTGAGCACAATCTCTTGTGAGTGGTTTGCCTCACTGCAGGACTTTTACTTGCTGTATTCAGTCTGACTGAATTCGTTCCCAAGAATTATAATTAAAAGGGCCAAGAAGGCTCTCAAGAAAAATAAAATCAGGGAGCACCTAGGTGACTCAGTTGGTTAAGTGTCCGACTTCGGCTCAGGTCATGATCTCACGGTCCATGGGTTCGAGCCCTCCATCAGGCTCTGTACTGACAACTCAGAGTCTGGAGGCTGCTTCGGATTCTGTGTCTCCCTCTCTCTGTGTCCCTCCCCCAATCACTCTCTCTCTCTCTCTCTCTCTCTCTCTCTCTCTCTCTCTCTCTCTCTCAAAAATGAATAAACATAAATTTAAAAAAAAAGGAAAGAAAAGAAAAAGAAAACCAGGAACCTTTGTTTCCTCCATATCCTGCCTGATTATGTTCATAGGGCCTTGTGGAAAGAGCCTTGTTGGGGGAAACTTTAGGTCTCTGTCACAGGACAATCAGTACAGGTGACTGCAATGTGACCTTGGGCAAGTCATATCACCTTTGCCAGACTATAGTAGAAGGGATTTAGGTTAGTGAGGGCACCATGCTCCTCTGGACCTCTGTGAGGTGGTTCAGATAAAAACTATGTAGTAGACTCAGGGACACACTGCCCCACTGGGTCTTCCAGAAAGGACTTGTTGCCCCAGCTGATGGGAGTGGTGGCTGTCAACAGATACCTTTGGTTCTCAGGTCCTTCAGCTATTGCCTCAGCTACAGAGCACTGCCTGCCCCAAGATGACCATCTTCCTGGAGGGCCCACATCCCATGACTGAGGAGGAGATATACAGCCTGGCCATTTGGGCCCAACAGAGCACAACTCTGACAGCCTGTTTGAGGCCCAGAGCCCCCCTGGTGTCAGCATAGGCTGACGTGACTGCCCTGTGCCTTGGTTGCTTTTTCGTCAAGTCCTGCTTCTGCCCCTCCCTCACACAGACAGTGATTCCAGATGACTCCCCAGTAAACATCCTAATCTCCATGCCAGAGTCTACTTCTGGGAGAACCCAACCTTCAACCTGATTTGGACAAAAGAGAGGTCGCCTAACAGCATGTGTTTAAAATGGAGACGGGATTCCTACCCAACATACAGTTGACCCTTGAGGTCAACTCTTCCATGTCCTTCCATCCCTCATCAGACTCTTCCTTTATGTGTCAGACATACATTCCACTCTTACTAATCCTTTTAAAGGTGTCATTGGTGTTTAAGGTATTTTTATCTTTATGATACACTGGCGGTGGGTAGGAGCTGCCATAGTCCTGTCCCCATAGGGAAGGTTCTGGAAGCTCTAACCCACCAGGCTCAGTCCTGAGCTTTCAGTCTTGAATCTTCCCAAGCCATGAAGATAAAAACCATGTGGTAATGGTGTGATTTGCTTTCCTCTCAGTCAGTGCAGTTTGCTCTTTTGACCACTGTAGTATGGGGCATTTTTTAAAATATAAAAGACAGCTGATACTCAAATCAAAGGAATTAAGCACTATTAATAGCTGAAGAACAAAAGAAACTGGAATGTTTATGTCCATCTCTTGTGGGTCCACACAGCAAGAAACTTTTTAAGTAGGAGCTGCTCCAATTATTGCGTTATAATAAGTGAATGAGAATAATAGCTTTTAACAAAAACAAAAAGCGTGGCAACTATTATAGAATTCCTGTTCCTGTTTTACTTCTGTGTCCCCCTCTACAAATTTGGGAATTCTGGGGGAGGGGTGGATGGGAACAGAAGAACCTGATGGAAGAGAGAAGGGTAATGTGGAAAAGGGGGTGCTGTCCAGGAAAGAGATCCCTCAGGGAGATGTACCTGATCCCACTAATAGGGAGCCACTCCTTCCCAATCCTGACCAGTACAGAAGGGGGCCAAAGGGACACATACTTGCTTAAGAGGGTTGTTGTTACAGATCTCAGATACATGGGAAAGAAACTTAGGGTACCAGGGCAATGAAGTCTTTGGAATGAGAAAGACCTAAGTTTGAATCCCCATTTGTCTTTTAGCACCTGCAAGAGCTTTCTGATCCTCACCCGTAAGTGAAGGATTGTTCCCGTCTCGTGGGATTGAGAGGATTCACAGTAACGCATGCAGAATGCATGGTACAGTGCTTGACCCCTTAGCAAGCACTCGGTAGAGTTACCTATTGACGTGAGTTTCTTCCTTATCTTATTATCAAGGCACAGATTTTGGAATTTGGTTTGGCTGTGCATGAGAAGTTTGTACCTCAAGATATGAGACCCTTACACAAAAAGCTGGTGGACCAGTTCTTTGTGATGAAGTCAAGTTTAGGGATACAGGTACGTACACAGAGTGTCCATAGGGGGCAGTCTGCCCACTGCCATTTGCTTTTCATTAGAGGGACGATGAAGTATCCAATAGTGACATCTTTTGGTTTTTCTACCAAACTGCATCATTTTACCAGGGAGTCCTCCAATATTAAAATTGGATTATCTTCTGTGTGCCGTGTTCAGCTTTTATGAAAACCCAAAAAGTAAGGGCGAGAAAGCTTAATAATAATGAAACTTAACATTTATAACCTTTTAGCCTTGTCACAGTATACTAAAATACCTCACGAGTTACTTTGCCCATGTAATTACTCTTAAATATGTGCTTTACTATATCTCTAGGAGTTCTCTGCTTGTATACAAGCCAGTCCAGTCCATTTTCCTAATGGAAGCCCTCGTGTGTGTAGAAACTCAGCACCTGCTTCGATGAGCCCAGATGGTACCAGGGTAATTCCTAGACGCAGGTAAGTCATATTCTGAATTATCTTATAATTTGGCATCCCCACAAGATGATCTGGAATGATTCTCTCATTCTTTATGGCACAATTTGTCAAATACGCTATTTCTTAATGAAATAATTAACCCGCAAGGCAGCTGCAGACATCTGCCACTGGTAAAACAGCAACAGCATGAAAAATAAATAAACTCAAACATTTGATTATATTGAGGCAAACAGGAGACAACAAAATGGAATGTATATTTTTTTCCTTTGGTTTTATACCATGCCAGCATGTGATGAAGTGCAATTCAGAGACTGAGTTAATGACCATTTTTTTTCCCCCAAAACAGCCCATTAAGTTACCCAGCTGTCAACCGATATTCTTCCTCCTCACTGTCCTCCCAAGCTTCTGCTGAAGTAAGCAATATTACAGGGCAATCAGAAAGCTCTGATGAAGTCTTTAACATGCAGGTACTTGATTAGCTTTTTAATCGTCTGGTCGTGTGTATTCCTTTTCTGTCTCAATCGTGAGAGTTTCCGTTCACTCTGCTGTGCTAATGAACAGATCTGCGAGCAAGAACTTGAGTTAAGGACAAACCTTTAAACACTCTTACTGCTTTGTTGGTCTCTGGAGTCTACAAAGATAGTCCTCTCAAAACCGCCCATCTACTCTCAGAAGACATGAGCAAGAATGGGAAAGGCCGGGCAAGCTGTACAGGGTTACCTTTGGAACTTACCACTTCATTTGGGGACTCTTGGAACATGTCACCACATGCTAGCTGCCTCTTAGCATTGCTAAGTGGCCTTTTTGCTTCACAGTACATGGTTGAGAGGTCCATTATAACATCTCTCTACCTAGGCACATGTCAACAAATTTTCATAATCAAAATATTTTTACTAAAGGAAAAAACATACAGTTTATAAGGACATAAGTCAGTGTAACTCTTGCAACACAGAATTTTATTCAGACACTGCTAATAGGGCATTCATAACAATTTAGTAGAACAAGCTGAAATTTTCCTTACCACTGTCTTTAGAAAAGGAGCATAATACATATTGCGGAACTCATGCCTTGAACACAGTTTTGGAGAAAACAAGGAGTGTTTTCTGCCTTTTAGAAGCGCTCACCTCTTGACGTGCCCTAGGCTGGGAGTCTTGCTGCTTGCACTTTAGTCCAGGAGTGTGCTGCTGCCTGGTCCTGAGTCCTAGTATGTCACCAAAACCAGCACGAATGTGTTCCCTTGGCAGGAGTCAAAATCTCGATTTTTTTCTTTTTAGACTGTTTTGTTTGTTTTTAAATCTTGGATTCTTGATTAATTCAGACAGGCTTCCTTGTTGATCTGAGATTTTTTTTAGATTTCTAAATGGCTTTTCCTTTTTGTCTTTTTTTTTTTTTTTTTTTGGCTACTTGAAAAAAAAAAAGGGCAGTGATTTTGTTTTAAATATGTCAGTGTTGTCCGAAGCCTCCAAGCAGTGTGTGATAACAGCTCCCATGTATTTCCAGCCAAGTCCATCTACCTCAAGCTTGAGTTCTACTCACTCTGCTTCGCCTAACGTGACAAGTTCTGCCCCATCGAGTGCCAGAGGTCAGTGCCAGGACGTGGGGTAGACTGAGGGTGCCCGCGGAACGTGCTGCCCCCACACACAAGCCCTGTCCTCCAGACTGTTCCAGCTCCACCCCCTGATGATCCTTCCTTTCTTCTCTTCCCAGCTTCCCCTTTGCTGTCTGACAAACACAAACATTCCAGAGAAAACTCTTGCCTGTCTCCAAGAGAGAGACCATGCAGTGCCATCTATCCAACACCTGGGGAAACTTCTCAGGTAGTCCTTGTGGGACGGAGATACTTAGAAAACAAGCAAATGCCTGGAATTGCTTACATGTCTCTGCAGAGAAACGCCGTACCTGCCACAGGCAACCGGATGGGCTGTGTTAGATAACAAGTCTTTCTGAGTGAAGAGTGAACCTCTGTCCCATGCCCATTGCTCGCAATTTCTGTTGGAGCCATATTTCCTATACAGATACAAGGGTTGTTGCTTGAGCAGTAAAGCTGAGCAGAAAATGGGAAATGATCTCACCCTCCTTGACCTGACCCTGTAGTTCACTGCTGCTATTTAAACGTTACAAGGGGTAATTAGGTGGATGAGTTGGAGCGTCTGTGTTTGCATGTGTGCATAGCAGAAATTCGGAGCAGCTTTTTACGTTAGCAAAGGACCGTTCAGAGAAGCATGATCTATCCAGCAGCCTCTCTTTTGACCTCTACCTAGTTTGAGAAAGCTTCAGACTAGGTACCCAGGAGTGCAGGGCCAATTTCTGTTCACCTTTGCCATTCTTCTGTACTACATTGAGGGAGAAGCAGTTGAGTGCCCAGGCTTTCCCTGTACGCCTCGGGAGTAAAGCACTGTGGCCCTCACGTCCTGCCTGGCCTTGGTTTTGAAGTGGTCCCTCTTGGTCCCAGTGAGGGCAGGGCCAAAGGCCTGGCCCTCTGGGCACTTCAAGGGCCGTGAAGGGTGGTTCCAAAGGTGAAGATTGTTGGGTAACCCTGGGTTTTACCAATGCTTTGGGAATAACTTAGGAGTAGAGAACTATACTTATTTATGTTCCAGCTAATTTTTCTGTTTTTCTACACCATCCTGGCAGAAGTCTGTAACTGCATCTGGAAATGGATGAGAGCGAGTGGGATGTGGCTTGATTGGTTTATCTTTGCTGATTGTATAATCTTCCCGAAAGCCCCAGGATACCTCATCTGCACAACACTGATGTCTCGCAGAAATTCTCTCTGAGTGCGTTTGGCTGAACTAGCTCCCCAGTTTTATTTCCCTTTGTCACTTGGTGTTGCGAGGGAATTTCACACTCTGTTCCATCGGCTCCAGGAGTGCGTGTTGCCAGCATGGGGGACTCTGAAAGCCTTCCTTGATTAGCCTCTGACTTTTCCACTTTTGGTAAAATGTGAAGCAGTGTGTAGTAACCAAAAGCTCAATGCTACACATTGATGTGGTGCATCTCCTTTTAAGGACTCGCACTTTTTCTTTTTTTTTTTTTTTTTACTATATTAGGTAGAACCATGTAAAAGTGACATTTTTGTGGGTTAAAAATTGTAGAATATTGTCCATTTCCCATGTTTTTAACCTAGGACTGAGAACATGTCCATTCACTAGAGATTTTTTGAGCTAATAATTCTTTTTTCATTCTTATTTGCATTTCATATTGCCAGTCTAGCATTTGTATTTATAAAGAGCACCATAGCTTTAGTGCTCCTTACTGTTTTTCCCTCCATTTTATTATGAAAATGTATTTACCATTTACATTTAAAATTGAATACAAACTTTTTAAACTTAAAGTTCTTCTCCCCTTTTTTCCTTAAATATAATCGAATTCTTGGTTCGTAGGCTCATCATATACCATGTAAAAATTATTTTAAACAAAAAGTTTCAGTAATGAGACAATCATCTCATTTTCTAGAGGGTCTCACATGACAGCAAATTGCACCATAAAAATAGACTCTTATACCTTTGCAGAGGCTGCTGTTTAATCATATTGGAGATGGGGCCTTGCCACGCAGTGACCCAAATCTTTCTGCACCTGAGAAAGGTGGGTATAAAGCCAGCCCCTTCATCAGTCCTGAAATGTGGAAGGGTGTGTTTTGTCCTCATTTCCTCCAGTCTCCCGTGTGTTTGTGTGGAAGGCAGATCTTCAGATCTTTAATGATCGGGACTAATTTGCCCCTTAGGGGATTAGTGAAAGACAGCCATTGATGATGCATTCTTTCAAAACTGTTTCCTTGTGGGACTGAACAGCAGAACCTGAGCAAGTTAGGAACTCCTCTGTTTAATGGCTTCTGGTGTCATGTCACCAAGGCAATTCCTGTGTTCCCTGAAACAGAGTTGCCAATTAGGTACTTGTTTAGCACAGGGAAAATAGCACCTTCCCAGATTGATTGCCTGGTCCCCCCCTCCCCCGCCGGCCCTTTGTTTCCTTTACAAAGCTCACTCTGCCAGTTCTTCTGTTGTTTGTGGGGACTCACATACTATTTAAGAATTGCAATCCAGTGCATAATGGAGTGTGCCCTGCCTCAAGGTCACACACAAAATGAGAAACGCATGCATAGCAGTTAATAGCCAATTAGCATCAGTCTGTGCAACACAGCAGAAGATGAACAGCAGATTAAATGTGATTTCCTCCACTGTGCAGGTGGGGGCTTGCGGTAGGTCCCCCACTTGCCTCTCTCAGGGTCAGGCCTCAACAATCAAGTGGTCCCGTAAGCCAACGCATCAAGAGTCACTAATGAAATGTTCCCGTAAAGTGCACTTTAATTGTCCTCATTAAGAACTAAACTGTATTGTCATTTGAGTACACGGGTAGATTAACATTAAACTTTCCTTGGGAGATTGAAATCAGTGAGAAGAGAGCCAAAATTATTTTAAAACACAAATTTTGCTTTAACGTTACAAGTCAGATATTAATCTTTGCCAGGAGAGCTTATTATTTTTCTCACCACTTCTACCAAAGAAAACCACAAAGCAAATTTAAAACCGAGCAGAGAAAAATTATTTTAGGAGTGGTAATTCCATGCCATTAAATGAATGTGGTCATTTAGAGTAAAAGGTTGGAATCCTACATGTGTCCACCAGATGGCAGCGTCTGTCCAGGGAGCAAGCCGCAGGAACTCTGAAGTCTTCCTTCTGTAAACCTTCTTTCATAGCAGCTATTTATAATCTTGTGTGTCTTGCCCTTGTTCCTAACAGGGTTGTTCCATATTTCTACATCTTACTGAAGCATGGAACAGGCAAATTACAAGAAAGTAATGATACTGTCAGCATTCCAAATTACTTTTTTCAGGACATACTTCGGTATAATCCATTGATTTCAGTAACAAGAGTTCTTTTCTCAAAGAGTTGGTCATCAGGATGGTGTAGCATTGTAATTCTGCCAGGTAGTTGAAATATTAGTCTTTCGCTGCCTTCCCCCTTTTTGGATGCCACTTGTCCACAAATTTACACTAAAACCCAAGTTTTAAAATAGTTTAGTGACTACATCCTCCATCTGTTATCCAGCATCTAAACACATTTGTAATTCTCAACAAGATTCTATGCTCTTGTAGAGATTTGTAGTTCTGTTGGACTGCTTGAGGGGAAATAAACAGACATGCTACCACCCAATTAAATGTCAACTGTAACTGTGAGGTAAGCAATTAAATAAAGGCCTAGTATTTAGGAGGTTTCCTGTTATTGTTGCTGTTGTTGTTTTTAATCCAGCTGATTTTTTCATTCTGGATAATTTGACTTTCTTCTAAGATCGCAAGTGTCGGAGGGGCAAAGTGGTCCATGTGTTTTTAGCTGTGTTATTCCCTTCCAGCTGTGAATCCCACCCCTAGCAGCTGGAGCCTGGACAGTGGGAAAGAAGCCAAGAACATGTCGGATAGTGGGAAAATTCTCTCTCCCCCTGTCCCTCCAAGACCCACACAAACTGGTGGGTATTTGAAGCATTTGAACAATCACTTTTATAAAAGCACTTTTATGACTACTCCACCTTGTCGTGAATTCCTCAGAGAAAAGTGGGCATTGGATGTCTGAGGTAAAAACCTTAGTAGCTGCATAATTCATTTACAATGTTTTTCCCCTCTTTCCTGAACTTCTCACTATACTAAGTCAAACAGCGCTCCATTCCTTATCAACTCCATACACAGATTTTGTAGAATGTTCTCCTGCTGGGCACCGTCCTCGGAATTTGGGGAGGTGCCCTAACCTTGACCAGCCAGTAGTATTTTCTCTGTCCTTTGCTTGAACCACCTCATTCCTGTCAAGCTCTGTGAAGTCAGCCACTTCACTCTTACTCAGGACTGATGCCAGGGTTTCACGTTGCCCCTAAATAGGAATTGACTACCAGTAACTTAATAGGCTTGTGGGGAACAACTGACCTCACATCCGTTGCTGTCCCTTTCATCGAGAAGTCTGTATTCAAGAGGGAGATTTCTTAACGGGTTGATTCGGGGTGATGCATCCCCTCCGGTGATGGTTTAAGAAGCAAGTTCTTAGGCCTAACCTCAGACCTACTGAATCAGGAGATCACCATTTTTGGAGTAAAGCCCTGGAATTGGTATTTTACCAAAGCTTTCTAGATTTGGAGAAAATTTTTAAGAATGTTTTTTTTCGTGAGTTGATAGCAATAACAGGCACCCTTTCCAACCGAATTTCAAGCCGTTTACTCAGTGAACTTGATACGGTATAGCCCTTAAGACCTGCTCTGCTGACTTTACTTATGCTGGTGATGGGGAGAGTCTTTTCAACGGTCACATATGTCTAGAGTAGTTTTGAAGCTTTACAAATACAACTGGCCTAAATAGGACATTTCCTTCATGGATTTTTCTGGGTTGATCACTCATGTTTCATTTGCTGTATAGTAGCATCTCATCTTTCTGTTTTCTTTTTTAACTAAGCAACTTTCTCTGTCTTTTTAAAATACACTGTGTGCTACCCAGTGTATTCTATACTTGCCAAAACTAAAAGTCACCAACAGGTTTTGAAAGGCTTGGGAGATTTTTAGGCACAGTAAGAAGTAACTAGGCTTAATTGGTAATCTGCATTAGAATACCATTGTCACCCTGGACAGCGGAAAATGCATCAATCAAGTAATTGGTATCTTATTCATGATGTACATATAGTCAAGCATTCTCCAGTTTAAATTTGGATGTGTCATGATGTTGGAAGCTTGGTAAGCATTTTCAAAGGAACAGTAATATTGATGGTAGTTAAGTTGCTAGGCCCATTCAAACTCGTAAGTAGGCAAGGATACTGACCAACTATTTTAGGCCTCTGTGGGAGAATGCCTTTCTAGAGAAACATCTCTGGATATGCCGTGGCTGTGAGGGCTGCTGTGGAGTCCACTGTGGTGGGGCCACTGAATGCCTGGGTCAAGACGAAGCAGATGGTCAGCTACAGTAAACCTGGACTTGTGCCACACACAGCAGTGGAAGAAATACAATTCCCAGTCAGGATCTGTTTCTCCAAGCATACGTGATTTTCTCCCATCATCAACACCCACCGGGGACAGGATAGGAAATCTAAATGCTGGTGGGAATGTGGCAAGTGCTGGTGGCATGCCCTTAGTGTGCAGGGCAGAGCAACAGTGGGCCACTCTCTCTGGTCCCCCAGCACCCAGAGCACACAGGTGACTCACCTCTTCCAATTGAACCTGGCAGGACCACCCTCCCTTCTGCACTGATTGCTTTCCTGGTCCGTCCTCCTGTCATCATCCGTGGTCACTGTTGGGGGATCCGTAACTGTCTGTCTTTGTTTCCTTCAGCCTCTCTCTAGTTTTCTTAAGCGTTGCAAACCTCACTTTGACAGCTGGGAGAATGGCAGCTTATCACAGACCAAGAAACCCTGAACTCACTGAAACCTCTGTAGGTGGAATTGGGAAATCTGTCTCACATTCACCGCATTGACTGCATCACGGCAGCTCTCCGTGTGCATGCTTATGCTTCAGGGGGCTGAATTTGACCTACAAGCACACGGAGCAGTGCCATCACCTGTCCTGAATCCCAGGTGTAGGGTTGAAAGTCTAGTGGGAGAAACAAAGAGAGAACACTTCTTTGCCATAATGATGAAATTCATAGAGAACCACTTGCACTCCTGCCCACCCCCCTCCTCCGGCCAACTTCCACCGCACAGGTGCAAAGAGAAGACCTGAGTAGGCGCATTAGGGAGGTAAACAGAAAACTTCTCATTTCCTGTCTGGACGTGGCCAAGTGTCTTCTGTTTTGGGAGTATTGGGATATGAAAGTGGAGGCTGGTGTGAATTTATTCTCATGGACCCTTTCTAAGTTGCCTGGATACCCTGGGTCTACCCATTGCTGCCCAGGTCAGAGTCAGCAGCTATTTTCCAAAGACTTCTCCTCAGCACCTCACACCTAAAAGCACCTTTTGAAATAGATTGGGCAGTGGAAAAGCATCTGGACTTTGCAGAAATGGAACATGGGCCCAGTTCGAGCCTCTGTCACTTCTGTAGAGCATCATGTATGCTCTGGTGACTTTTCACTAATTCTCCCCTGGCTTGGTGCTGCCATCCTTTGTGAGGAATCTGTTTTGGAAAGGTGTCACTTTCTCCCTTACCCCCCTTGCCTAGGAGGGCCTTGGGCACTGGGCCATCTGTAGGAGTTTGTACACAGAGGGCATTTTCAGATTGTCACCTTTCTGTTTTTTCTGGTTTTTGAAAGGATTTCTCTCTCTGTTTACAGCTTCACCAGCAAGACATACAACGTCAGTATCCCCCTCGCCTGCTGGGAGATCTCCACTGAAGGTACAGACTCTGACTTAGACTCAGGCTAGAGACTGGCCCCACATTCCTTCTTTCCTTAGGACTCCTCCCGGTGTATCACTAAAGTGCTTTCATTGGTATAGACCAGACAAAGAATATCTAAAGAAGGGGTGGAGGAAGATTGGAAAGAAAATACTAGACTTTGCTTTCAGAGAGCTGCCTCCATGAATGAAACCGTTTGTTTTTATATTAGCCTCATTCCCCAAGTCGGGAAAGTGAGAATGTACAGACTAGGGTCTGTGTATACACTGAACTAGGAAAGAAATATGGTCTCAGTGTATTTCCTAGGATGTTTTCAGTCTGCTCCTTTGGTTTAAGGGACATCAGAAAAAAAGAAAAAGAAAAACAACTTGAAAAACTTGATAATGAAGACCTAGTAAATGGTCTCCTGTACCTTTTTGCTTCTATCAGCCTCACCCATTTTGACAAAGTCAAACCCAACTTCTTCTCTTTTAATATTTTATTCTAAGGTTTTCATTTACGTAGAGATATATACTTGATAATAAAAAAAAAGACAGTAAAATGAATTCAAAAATTTCTAGGAAACAAATTGAAAAGCTTTAAAGATGAGACGTTTAAGTTGATATGTAAACATAGGCTATTTAACATCTGTAAACATACAAAATCCCTCATGAAGATAAAGAATAATATTTGGTCTCTATCCAAATTGAATCAGATTGGCTGCAAGGATTGTCAATACCTACAGACATTGGTGTTCAGAGCTGCTGCACCAGAGGCAAATACAAGGTTGAAGTGACTGTAAAAAGAATGACTTTGTGTCTGAGTGAGGATTTACATGCTCCATGTCCTTTTTGTTGAGGTATTTCTAGCTAATGTGAAAGAAAAAGACAAATTAGCTTCTAAAAACATAGGGGCAGGTCGTGATCCAATGCATCTGGGTGCTAAGGATAGTTGCTGATAGAAACTGAGAATCTGGAAAACAAAAGCCCCAAAATGGAGAAAATTGCAAGGAAGTGTGATTTCATTTGCATTGCCAACGTTTCTGATGTAGAAATTTGCTGGAGAGTGCAAATTATTTGCTAGGGGTTTTTTTTGTTTTTTTGGTCATTCTGCAATGCAGCTGTTAATCATAAGGTACATGTGACTGCATTCTCTCTGGAAGCCACGGACCATCACGTTGACGTGATGGGAAAGAAAGCAACATGATGTTTCCACATCTTACATGTACCCTTACTCACAAGGAGCTCCCACATATTGCTAATGCAATTAACATCTGCATTTTCCAACTTGCTTTTGCAGAGTAGTAATAACATGGTAAGTCACAGAGGTTGATTCTGTAAAAAGAACCTAAGGGATGAGAATGTTCAGGTAGCTACAAAACACTCCTATATAGGAAGGTGGTGTATACTTCCTCTGCAGAGCTGGTGAGGTTCTTATTGGCCAGGTGTAGCTTTCTAGCCATGTCTCTACAAAAGGGGTTTGAAAAGAGAACGGAACGTTTGTGTTGTAACTCCTGCGTTACGTTAGGGGACACACTGCTACCCAGTTATGACCTTTGCAATGCATAGAATGTAGTTTGCTGCCTTAACTTAGTTTTTTTCCAGCAATTAAGTGATGGAGCTAATCCTCTGCAGAAGGCTGAGCTTACCTGCCTTATTTTGAACTTGTGGTCTAATTTTTGATAACGAGCAGTGCATTTGGATCTCTTAATTGTGATGCTTAATTTTAGGCTCCTGCTAATGAACACATTTGTGTCTACCAGCATTAGTTGAGAGACCAAGGTGAAGTTAGTCTAGGATAACATTTGGCAAAAATGTGTCCCATACAACATTAGTTATGGACCATTATGTGATAAACAGAAAAAAAAATGGTCTGTGGTCAGATACGTGTAGAAAACACTGGGCGGCAAAGTCCTTTCATTTTCTTTATTAGAAAACTTTAACATGCTACTATGCTTTAAATGTACTCAAGGAGTGCATAGTATGTGTTATTTCCCAGCAGAACCCTCCTTTCACAGAGCATCACTTAGGACTCATTTTCCATAGGACACCTGATAGGGAAGTAGCAAATCCAGATGCCAACAGTGTAGACAGCTGACATGAATGAGCGAAGGAGGCTGGTAGAACAGTGTGCCGAAGGCTACCGTAAACTGGAGTTCGTGCCCCGTCTCAAGGGGAAAGCCCCTCATCAGCTTCAAAAATTGAGAAAGCAAGCCATTGTTGCTAGAACTTCCAGGGTTTTTGTTTTTTTTTTAATCAAATGCCAAAAAATGTGGGGGTTTTTGAGAAATCTTCCTCTTTAAAAAAATTAGCAACCAAGTCAGGGTTTTAGAAAACACTCCAGATGCAACAAGTTCTGTGTCCAACTCTCGAGCCTGAGAGCTACGCAAGGGCAGCTCCAGGTCAAGGGTGTGGGGTGGGAGCAAACTCAAACACGGGCCTATTGTGCCTGCCTCCTCCTCTGGAGTCCTTTGCTGGGAGGCCTGTCCCCGCTCCGACTGCCCTGGCTGCTGTCCTCCAGTTCTGAGCCGGTCCCTGCTGAGCTGGAAAGGGAAGATAGTAATGCCAGAGCCTTCCGTTGCTGGTTCCCTGTCTTCCAAATCACAGCACTAATTATATGCCTCTGAATTTTCTTCCTGATTACATTTGTCCTCTTTCTATCGTGAAAATGGGCAGTGAGGTAAGCTTGGATGAATGTTTTCTGTGCTGAGAATAACACCACCTCAAATCTGAGTCTGGGGGTTTGCCGTAGGCCAAGAAGGGCTGCCATCACCAACCACCACAGCTTGGGAGGCTTAAACAAGAGAAATCTATTTTCTCACAGTTCCTGGAGGCTACAGGATCCCCAAACAGCCGTCACCAGGCTTGGTTTCTCCTGAGGCCGCTCTCCTTGGCTGGCACATGGCCCCCTTCTTGCTCTGCCTTAACATGACCTTTCCCCTGTGTGGCCAAATGTCCCCTTCTTATAAGGATACCAGGCAGGCCTACCCCGAAGGCCTCATTTTAAGGTACTGCCTCTTTAAAGACCCTGAGCCCAGATGCGGTGACATTCTGAGTATTGGGGATTAGGGCTTGAGTTCGGGGGCCTGGGAGGGTCCTCATGCAGCCCGGCACGGTGTTCAGGATGGCCGTGACTTTTCTCTCCTCTGCCTTTCCCCTTGCATTTGGGCAGGGTTCGGTGCAGTCCTTCACTCCCTCTCCAGTGGAGTATCACTCCCCGGGACTGATCTCCAACTCCCCCGTCCTGTCGGGCAGCTACAGCAGCGGCATCTCTTCTCTCAGCCGGTGTAGCACCTCGGAAACCTCAGGCTTCGAAAATCAGGTGAACGAACAGTCGGCGCCGGCGGCGGGGCCGGGCTACAGCGGGCCGGAGGAGCCGGTGCGCAAGGAGAGCAAAACGCCGCCGCCCTACAGCGTGTACGAGCGGACTCTGCGGCGGCCCGTCCCGCTACCTCACAGCCTCTCCATCCCGGTCACGGCCGAGCCGCCCGCGCTGCCCCCCAAGCCCCTGGCGGCGCGGCCCGGCCACCTGGAGAACGGGACCCGGAGGACTGAGCCCGGCCCGCGGCCCCGGCCCCTGCCTCGCAAGGTCTCGCAGTTGTGAGTCCCTCTGCTAGTCCCCTGCCAGGAGGCCCGGCCGTTTACAAGAGAATAGGCGGTAGGACCAGGAGATGTTTAGTGTAGGCACTTTAATAACTTACCCAGATTCGTCTTTCAGTGAATGGAATTAAAACCTGCTTATTAATATGTTGCACAATATTAAAAGTTACTGATCTAAAACGCCGGATGTTACATGGAGTATGGCTGACTTTCCTTAAAACGTTTCTCGTTTGGAAGTGGTAAATAGTGCTGAAGACTTCTTTTGTATCTTTTTATGTTCCCTTTTTTTTATCTAGTTTAATCTTAAAACCAATACGAGATTGTCCAACAATAGGGCACGTGATGTTGTACACTTTTTACTGAATACTTGATACTCCGAGAAAGCTTATTAAGTCGATGCACATCCTAACACGACGGTCCTTACTTTAGAAGGCTTCTTCTGTATATAAGGGGAGGTTTCTCGCTCTTTCCATGAGAAGACTGATCCGTGCACTTCAACAGAATCACAAGTTAGCAGGCTCATTAGACAATACACTTAAGGGGTTGCAAGAAATAGGGCTGCAAGTTGTTTTGTTCTTGAAACAAAAGAGTTCTTTAAGGTTGCTTTTGACATTGACCACTGTCTGCTTTCTTCAAACTCTGCTTTGTGAATTGGTTGGTGAATCCTTTAGCACCCTGACATCATGGTATCTACTGTATTTCTTTTCAAGGTGCAATTTACTTTGAGAGTTCCAATCGGCTAGATTAAGCAAAAGACCCCAGGAGAAATGTTTACTTGAATCTTGCGCAAGCTTCCTTACTTGATCGTTTCCTCTGCAGCATATTTGTCACTGAAGAAGCGCAGATGTTCACGTGTTAAATGGGCACAAATTAATGTGTCCCATTAACAAGAATTCAGGAATCAATACAGGACAGTATTAAATCAATAGCGTAAATGAAGAAAAAAACCTTAGAGAAAATATATTAGCATGATTAAATGGCAAAAGGACTTTCAAAAGGCAAGGGCATTAACTTTTAATCCTGCACCAAATAGAAGATTCTTCACAACTCTCCAAGCTCCTACCGGAGCTTGTCTTCTTAGCTGATCCTGTTTTTGCTGATGGGTGAGATGGCTGTAGACCCCGCTGGCTTGAGGACTGACACACAGCATCTCAGATCTAGGTAGGGATGCTGATGCCCCAGTTGCAGACATGTGGAAAAAGCACCTTGTATTTAGTAATGTATTTTGTAGCCTTGTTTGTTTCTTTTACTGACTGTTTATAACAATAAATATGAACTGTATTTTAAATCACACTGTTAAATATTTTCCCTCTTTTGTTGGGAAGCTCATTTTAGTTTAACCCCATTTGTTTTTGTTGATAGCTTACCTGGAAGGCAGTGACCACTTTTTTATATTCTCTTAATGAAACCATTCAGCAGGTATACGCTGTTGAGGCTGGTTATAGAGGTTTTCTATAATAAATGTTCAAGTATTTTTGTACATAACTGGTTAATTTTAATAAGAGATACCATTATGTGTAAAAAAAAAAAAGTAAAAATAAAAGCAAACAGTTGTGGATGCAGTATGATTGTTATAATTATGCCAAATACTTTATGTATGGAAAAAGAATATTTGTACATATGTGCTTTTAACAATAATTCTGCCATATTGACTTTACAATTTTGAATGTCAGAAAAATTAATATATGTTAAATATTTATGTTTAGTGAAAGTATTCATAATTGAGAAAAGGAACATCCGAATTTTAGCTTTGTATCTGGCAAGTTTTGCAGTTGGAAATTTCTGGAACTAGCTTTTGCCTTGATGATAACACTTTGTGTTTGTAATCACATCCTTAAATACACATACACACACACACACACATAGGAAGCTCCATATTCCTGTTGCTTTAAAGAAGTAAAGCCTTCCATTTAAATAAGTTGACATGCATATAAGATAACAAAGCTTCTTTGATTTCCTTTTCCTTTGTAATTTAATAGATTGTTGACTAGTGCTTGGGCACAGTATAAATCAGTGTTATTTGCTCTTGAAGCCCTTTTTTAAAAAGTTTTTCTGGCAATGAACAGTTCAATTTATCATGTGCGTGTATTTCTGAAGCAGCTATATAGCAGAACATTTCAAAAGATTCTGTTAGCTCAGATGTTCATGTTGGTTGCTGCTGAATGGTAAATATTTAATAAAATTACCTGATTAATCTTAATATAACTGTCTTTATTACTGTCATCAGTGTATCTTTACCTGAAATAGAAGCTTTGTGAATCTCTTGTCATATCGTGAAATTTTTGGACTTCTTTGTTGATAGATCCTATTTTGTTGTTGTTGTGCCTTGCTTGATGCACTTCTCCCTACAAAGCATATTTATACATTAGAGGAAAAAAGTTAAAAGATAATGGTATTGGTTACTACCAGTAGAGAAATGAGATTTACCTGGGTGATAGACTGTTAATTGACTTATCCAGAGCCATTTTTAAAAATCAAACCAGAGGCACCTTAGTGGCTCAGTTGGTTGAACATCCTTCTGACTCTTGGATTTCGGCTCAGGTCATGATCCCAGGGTTGTGGGAGTGGGATTGAGCCCCGCATCAGGCTTTGCACTGAGTGTGGTGCCTACTTAAGATTCTCTCTCCCCCTGACCCTCTCCTCGCCCCTACTTGTGCACACGTGTGCTCTTACTTTCTCTCTAAAAAAAAAAAAAAAAAAAAAAAAATTCCAAGTTTGTCTGCATGGGAAAACTTGACATAAGACAGGTAACTGCAAGACATACAAAGGAATAGCCACCTTTGCCAGCTGTGACAAACTCTATCCACAGGCCAGCTTTTCTCCCTGATTTTCATTAAAAAAAACGGGAAACATTTGACAAACACTGCAAAACCCATCAACTACAAGATTGCTGTTAATAAAAGCTGGCTTTAATTTTGTGAAATCTGTCTATGCTGTGTTAGGGTTACAACATTTATGTAGCTCAGTGCTAAGCAAGCTGTTGTCTAAAGCCTCTGTCCCATTAAATACCAAATACCATTTAAAGGCCATAGTCAATGTCCTCCTGATTGTTTCTCAACATTAACTAAGTCATTTTAGAGCATTTTCGATCATTTTCATTACAACAGACCCCATAAGTATTTCGATTCCACAAGCATAATTACGATATGAATAGCTCTGCTTCCTACCTAAGTAGTCTTGTCTCTGGATTGTTATTGATTGTTCTACAAAACACAAGGAAGAGAATAACAAGTTGCACAGCTTTGCCTTTATTTGATCTTTACGTATTAAAATGTGGCTGCACCAAAATGAACTCCTAGTTATTGATTGAAATAAGCCTTGCCCTCATTATATAAGAATACCATTTAAAACAGGCTTGAAAATTGGCTAAATACCAATTCCCTTACATGACTATTGTTATTTTTACACCTTCCTTTCATCTTTCTACATGTATTTATTGCATAGTTTTTCTACACTGTTGAGTGTGGTTTCCCAAGTATCATCAACATAATCTGTTAATACAGGACAGACTCAGTGCCACTAGGGAGAGCACTGCCTCATTAGAGCTTTGGTTCTGTCTCAGGGAGAGAAGGGCAGGATCAGGTTTTACTGAAATTTTGGAGTTTTGTTTAAGGTGGGACTTTCAACGAGCAGGCATTGTTTAAGACTGGATACATATCATGATATAATTGCTCAGGGTGTTTTTTTTTTTTTTTTAATGTTTGTTTAATTTTGAGAGAGAGAATCCTGAGCAGTCTCTATACTGTCAGCACAGAGCCCAACTTGGAGCTTGATCCCACAAACTATGAGATCGTGACCTGGGCTGAAATCAAGAGTCAGACACTTAACTGACTGAGCCACCCAGGCACCCGTGTTCAGGTGTGAAGGATATAATGAGGCAAGAATTTTGGGTTGAGGGGCTCAAAAAGCCTTAGGATATGAGCTATCAGTTGATGATTTCTACTGATGAATTAATAGGATCCGTTGAAAAGTTCCTGTTATGAATAAATTTATGTGCCTCGCCAAGAGGGTCTTGGTAAACTTATGCTAATGAACATTGGAATATGGAGTCATATTCATGTAGACAAAATCTGTATGAGGTAGTTTTAATTCTCAACATCAATGTTTTACACAGTTACAATCACACTATACCTGGATAAATTATCCTTATTTTATGTTTATTTGTATATAACATGCATGTAAAAGCAAAATATATATTCCATAATTTATTTATCCATTCTCCTATTAATTGACATTATATTGTTTCCAACCTGTTCCTCCTACAAATAACACCATTGTGACTATTCTTACATACAGCTTTTTCCATGTGTTGGATTATTTCCTTAAAATGTATTCCTACACTGAAATTGCAAAGGCAGAGGAATGATGATTTCTGTAGTTCTTTTGCATATTGGCAAATTTATTCCCAAAACTGTCGTACCAATTTTAATGCCACCAGCAATATCTTTCCGAGATTGGATATTGATGCAGTGTTTTGTGCTATGTGGGAAGAAAATATTGCTGCCTTACCGAAAATTTGAAAAAAATGTTAGTAAGTCTTTTACAGCATCTGTGCTAAGGAAATTGATATCCTTACAAAGGAAATGAAAAGGAGAGATGAGAAAACAGGAAAATAACAAGCTAATGGTAATACTCATATGGCACCTACTGAAAATACTTCATCCTACAGAAGAGATTGCTAGGAAGATCATCTGTATGGAATACTAGAAAATCCTTAGCATTTTGAACACAAGTTTATCCAGAGTTTACCCCTGTCATTCACAATCAGTGAAAGAATCAAAAACCTAGAAGTAAGGACAGTGACCTGAATAACCATAATAAATGCTACAGTCTGCTGAATAAACTGTCCTGTCCACACGAAGATTAAGCTGATTAAGTCTGGGGTGTTTGAACTTACTGAAGAGTAAGTTCTTAGTTTCAAGAGTGTTGAAGGGTGGAGGAGACGGATTTCTAGAATGCTATGCAGTGACAAAAATGAAGTTAATGCCAGAGAGAACAAATTTTATAAAAGCAAATGTAATCATAGTCCACTATGTGGGTCTGCTACATATAATATTTGCATAGCCATGGAGAGATAAAACTCATGTATTGATCTCATCCAAAATTATAATATTAGATTGGAAGGATGAGGGTAAGAAGTTGTCTGTGTGGAGAATAAAATAAAGGGATGTCTATAAAGGGACATCACTAGTGAAGGGGAGGAAAAAATTTTCCTTAGTCCAAGGTTCTTCTAGCTGGGCTAAGAATTAAATCTACATGAGACATATTAACAGGAGAAACAAACTTACTTTCCCTATGATCCAAAAGTTTACTCCCCAAAATAGTATAAGAGAGCAAAAATTGTCATTGTCCAGGTGGTAGGAATATATGGCATCTCGCTCCCACAAATGTGAGATACCTCCAGGCACAGACTCGCTAATCTGTGATACCAGGCAGGCACTACTGGAATGGGACTTTCCAGCACTAACACACAATGAAGGTTGAGATGACAAATGTCCTTTGTGGGCTGGGGGATCTCTCATAACAAATTCCTAAGAGCTGGCACAGCTGGACAAAGAGAGTCCTGCTAATAACTGCATGTCTCAGATCCCCATTCTATTTGGTCACCAAAGCACATCCAGGTAAGTGCACCCTCCAGATAGTGGAGAACACAGAGAATATTCTCACTGGTCACAAACCAAGCCCTTAGACACTGAAGATGAAAGGAAAACCTCATCCGGTTTCTCTTACATGCACTTTAACAGCTTTAGCTCAGCCTTGAGTCTCCTAATACACAGGAGGAATGTGCCATAGGGCTGAAGATTATGTGCTGTGCAGTGCATTTCATTGCACAGAACTTTTTTTTGAGGTTGCCAGGTGACCTAGTGTCAATCTAACCCATTCTATGACAAACATCCTACCACAGGAAACTGGGTTAGGTGGCGAATGCTCTAAAAGCTTTTAAGTGCTTGATTCGTGCCCACCACCCTTGCAGCTTTGGCTTCTAAGATGTCCCATAGCAACAGTTTTTACCTCATGTGCACTTTAACCCACAACAAAGTTTGTCTAAATAGACACTGGTTTGATGAGAACCACTGAATTCGCCCATGCGGGGAGTCTGAACAGTAGGCTTAGAGGGTCCGTTCCTGTGTTCTCCCTGTGGGGTGTGTGTGCATGTGTGTGTGTGTGTGCGCACTTAATGACAAATGGCATAAAAGGCAAAGAAAAACAAAGACCATCTCTGGGAGGAAATGGATCGTAACCCAAGAGTACTCTACCAAATTTTTATCAAGAGCCATGAAGCCCAAGGAACTAGTTCCAATACTTTTATCTGCTGAGTTTAGAATACAAGTTTCACCCCTCTTTTTCCATTGGACCCCACAGACAGAGATTTCAGAAGGCCAACATAAGAAGTCTTACCTTCTGTCGATTTTGTGTCCTATGTCCCAAGATCTCAAAGCTGCAGAATCTTCAGAGCAAATGTCCAGGGGAAGTTTATCCTGCTGACAGCTTCAAGTGAAGGAAAGGAAGAAATTTTCCTTGGTCCAGGGTTCTTCTAACTGTGCTGAGGATTAAATTCATGTGAGATAGATTAACAGGAGAAAATAAACCAAAGTTTAATAACATGAGCACAGAGCCCCAATTATGAAATTGAGACCTAAAGAAATGACCAGTGGCAGGCAGTTTTTATACTTTCTAGACAGACAATCTGTGAGGAATTGACAGGACAAAGAAAACTTACCTTTGGGAGTTTCAACTGGTAAATAATTCTAAACGGAATTTGGGCTGGGGTAGTAAATTAGTAAAAAGTAATAAGCTTTGTCTATACAGCTTTCTTGGCTCTGAAGTTCCTGTCTTTAGAGATAAGGATGTCTCTACCTCCTGGTACAGGAAGGGTACCTTTTTTATGGGAGATTTGCCACTTTCAGGTAAACAGAGGACAGTCTGAGTGTCCTTAGGCTGTCTCTGAAATAATTTTTATTTAAAATAATCTGTATGCCTGGGGCACCCAGGTGGCTCAGTCGGTTGAACATCTGACTTCGGCCAGGTCATGATCTCATGGTTCATGAGTTCGAGCCCTGCGTCCAACTCTGTGCTGACAGCTCAGAGCCTGGAGCCTGCTTTGGATTCTGTGTCTCCCTCTCTCTCTGCCCTTCTCCGCTCATGCTCTGTCTGTCTCTGTCTCTCTCTGTCTCTCTCTCTCAAAAGTAAATAAATGTTAAAAAATTAAAAAATAACTTTTTAAAATTGAAATAATTGTTGGGGCTCCTAGGTGGCTTAGTCAGTTGAGTGTCTGACTCTTGATTTTGGCTCAGGTCATGATTGCACGGTTCCTGAGATCCAGCCCTACACTGTCAGCGCAGATCCTGCTTGGGATTCTCTCTCCCTGCCTTTCTCTGCCCCTTTCCTGCTTGTGTGCCCATGCTCTCTCTCTCTCAAAATAAACAAACCTAGTAAAACAAACAAATAAATAAAATTGAAATAATGGTCTCTGGGAAGTGAAAATGGAACAGAAATATTGCAGGGGACTCCTGTTTTTCACGGCAGCTTTGTAGAACCGTATGCATATATGACTGTGCTACATTTTAAGAGACTGAAAAATATGAATTCTGAAACATTCAGATACCACCACACTGGTTTCACCTTCCCTAGCTTATGTTTTCCCCACCTTTCTATGACATTACTGATTACAATCCAGAGCTATTTGAGAAGCCCTATGGAGTTTGCAACCAGGCTTCTACTTAAAGGAATGTGGGCAGCAGTCAGCAGGAGTGAAGGGGAGGAGTTCTGGACCGTATGAAGCTCCTGCTGGAGCCGAAGTGATTGGCAGGAAGCAAGTACGTTTTAATCACATTAAAGTCGTTTGCAATAGGTTAAAGGGCAGGCCCCTCCTTGTTCTTAGCAGCAACACTAAGCAGCCAAGAGCAACAATTTTTAGACCAATTCTAAAAGGATTCTGCTAGTTTTACCAGTTTACAAATTCCTTCTATGTCAGTAATGTCAGTTTTCTTATTCACATAAAGCACACATAGGTCTGGCTATAACTTACTTGGGAACAACAGTCAATAGTCCCAGGTTAATTCCCTCCATGAGGGGGAAACCCAGTAAACACATAGTGAGGTTAAGTGGGCCTTGGGCTTATAATGAAGAAGTTTGGTGGAGGGTCTCCTGTCATACCCCCTGTCCCTCCCCTCATGATAGCTCAACCTCTTGCCCAGTCACCCACAACCTACCCAAAGTTATTCCCAACCCCGAGGAAAAGATGTTCTCATCAGGATCAAGCTCTCCACCCAGGAGCTGATACCATCTTACCTCCCTCCTCTGAACCCTTCCACACCAGTGAGGAAGTGAGGGAGAATCTGGTGGTGACCTTTGACCCCATTTTCCACAGGGATCTGATGCCTGTCCCTGAAAACAAGAACAAATACAACTGAATACCTAACTCAGACAGCAGGCTGACTTTTCTGTCTTTCTCACCTTTTTATTCCTTTTGGTAAGGCAACTTTCTAAGCCCAAGAATCTACAAAAAGTTGGCCAACTTCACAGTATTAAATTTCAAAACTTATGTAAACCAGAGCGAGATATAGCCAAGATAAAAAAAACAGACAAAAAGAAAAAAAAAATTTGTACTAAGTCTGACAATGGTAATATCTTTGTAAAGAATTCATACACATTGATTTTAAAAATTAATAATGGGGCGCCTGGGTGGCTCAGTCGGTTAAGTGTCCAATTTCACCTCAGGTCATGATCTCACACTGTGTGGGTTCAAGCCCCATGTCAGGCTCTGTACTGACAGCTCAAGGCCTGGAGCCTCCTTCAGACTCTGTGTCTCCCTCTCTCTCTGCCCCTCGCCCATTCATGCTCTGTCTCTCTCTGTCCCAAAAATAAATAAACGTTGAAAAAAAATTAAAAAAATAAATAAATAAATAAATAAATAATAAAAAATAGGGGCACCTGGGTGGCTCAGTCGGTTGAGCGCCCGACTTCGGCTCAGGTCATGATCTCGCAGTTTGTGAGTTCGAGCCCCACGTCAGGCTCTGTGCTGACAGCTCAGAGCCTGGAGCCTGCTTTAGATTCTGTGTCTCCCTCTCTCTCTGCCCCTCCCCTGCTCATGCTCTGTCTCTGTCTCAAAAATAAATAAAAATGTTTACAAAAATTTTTAAAAATAAAAAATAATGAAGACACTATTAAGCGGTGTATGTATCAGAAAGAAAGGGAGAAACTATGTTAACAGGCAAGTAAATAGGTAATTTACAAAAGATGAGCCATAAACAAACAAACATGGGAAATTAACAAAACTACTAATTGAAGAAAAATAAATGACAACAACAATAAAGTAACATTTATTGCTTATGAAATTAGCTACATGTATAAAACGACAGCACTGATTTCTGGAAAGAATATGGTAAAAGTTGTATCCATTGATACAACTGATGGCACTAAGGATAACCTTTTCAAATTTTTTTTAACATTTCATTTATTTTTGATACAGAAAGAGAGCATGAGCCAGGGTGGGGCAGAGAGAGAGAGGGACACAGAATTCAAAGCAAGCTCCAGGTTCTGAGCTGCCAGCATAGAGCCCGACGCAGGGCTTGAACTCACAAGCCGCAAGATCATAACTTAAGCCGAAATCACATGCTCAACCGACTGAGCCACCCAGGCACCCCCCGCCCCAGGATAACCTCTTCAAATACAATTTGGTGATATGGATCAAGAGTCTAAAAAATGGTCACGTCCTTTGAGCCATAACTTCATTACTAGAAATCTATGATAAAAAAAAAATTCCAAATGGGACATACATACATGGAGAAACAAGAGGCAAAAATATCAAGTCATCGAGATATTAGTATAGAGCTAGTCACAGAAAATGAACACATCCAATCAGTGGAATGGTACACACTAATTTTTAAAATGTTTTTGAAGACCAGTAACAAAGGGGAAACCCTAATAGTGTACAAAATGAAAAATAGTGTGCATATACTTTCAACCTTTGATTACAGGAATTTCTTCTTTTTTAATGTTTAAAAATTGATATATAGTTGACAGTTTTGCATTAGTTTCAGGTATACAGCATAGTGATTCAATATCTCTATACATCATGCTATGCTCACCCTGTATACCAAACTATAGCTACCATCTGTTACATCACTATTACAATACTGTTTACTATATTCCCTGTGCTGTACCTTTTATTCCCACAATTTATTCGTTCTATAACTGGACTCCTGTAACTTCCTCTCCCCTTCACTCCTTTTTGGCCCATCCCCCGCCCCCCCCCCCCCCCCACCTCTCCTCTGGCAACCATCATTTTGTTCTATATATTTATGGGTCTCTCTCTTTTTTTTTTTTTTTTTTTTTTACTTTTTAGCTTCCACAAATAAGTGAAATCAGATGGTATTTGTCTCTGTCTGACTTATTTCACTTAGCATAATACCCTCTGGGTTCATCCATATTGTCACAAATGGCAAGATTTCATTCTTTTTATGGCCAAGTAATATTACATTGTGTATAGATAGCATATCTTCTTTACCCATTCATCTTTGAATGGACACTTAGGTTTCTTCCATATCTTGGCTATTGTAAAAAATGTTGCAATGAACATAGGGGTGGGTATATCTTTTCAAATTAGTATTTTTGTTTCCTTTTAGTAAATACCCAGTAGTGGAATTACTGGGTTGTATGGCATTTCTATTTTTAATTTTTTTGAGGAACCACTCTGCTGTTTACCACAGTGGCTGTACCAATTTACGTTCCTACCAACAGAGCACTTTTTTTACGTGCGTACTTTTAAGCAATTCACCAAACTGATAAAGGTTGTTAAGTAGTGAAATTATGGACAACAATTTGTCTTTATTTTTAATTTTCCTATTTTTTGAGTTATTATTCATAATGTACAAGAAAAAAAAGGAGAGATAAGAAGGCCAAGGGGAAACCAATTCACATTATTTTCTAGACATGGGGAAATCCTGGGCAAGGAGACACAGGAGAGCCTCAGACGTGGATCTGGTGAACTTTGCTAATCTTCTCACAACTGAGTAGGGTGGGCTGATCCTTCCACCCCAAGGAACAGACTACTTCCTCCCCTCAGTGGTTCTGAGGCCCCTGTGAATGAACTACAGCTAGGACCTGTGGGGATGTAATGTAATGGAGTGGGGAAAAACAGAGCTAAGAGGTAAGAATAAGGGTTGGCCCACAATGGAATCATAGGTCCACAACATCAAAGTAAAAGGATGGCAGGAGGAAGAACTGGAGAAAAAAAGGCTGAGTGTAAGCAGGGGAGGCCAAGTGCTTGGGGAGAGGAGCAGGAGATCCAGAACAACAGACTAAAACCAGAAAGACAGTGCTTTGAAGTGTGTCCTTGGGAAGAGTGGAAAACGTGCAGGCGTAGACTAAGGTAATTTCCCGAATGCCAATGTTGCTCCATTATAAAGATTTCACACATTTTTCATGAAAAGAGAAACAAGAACAATAGGATATTGTTATCTATGTTGGCTTAGATTTACAACTGTCCAGACTTGGGGAGAACTTTATTCTGTCTTCTTACAGGGTGTTGCAGTGTTCTCGGTTTTTGTGCAGTTAATGATAGTAGGTGAGAAAGTTATCCCCAATCTCCTTGCTCTGGATGATGCTTGGTGCGGGTGGGGGACTAGGGCCCAGGGCCATCCAGTACTCTTGAGGAAGTAAGACGAGACAATTACAGAAACTACTTCTAATACTCTTCCATGCACTAGTCAAATCATTTCACAGGAATGAGTGGATTAGTTATCAGCTTGGCCTCAATATTTAGTAGGATGTTGTTTCTTAGTAGTAATATTTTGTAGTTTAGTTTCAACCTGTTGTACTCTTTCCTCTTAGCTGTGATTTTACAAAAGTTTTAGTCTAAAGGCCTGAGGTTCATTTTGAACCATGAGCCTTGAGTGTTTGATTACTGTAGAATTTAAGTCAGATATATTAGAGCAAGCTGATGAGTAGGTAATGACTCCAGAAACTCTTTTTCTTTTCTCCCATATTCCTATTACTGGCTTTTAAAGAATATTCCTACATTCTTTAAGCTGGTAGAAGGCTATATGTTATTCAGCTCTGAGTTGTCAGCACAGAGCCCAACATGGGGCTTGAACTCACAAACTGCAAGATCATGACCTGAGCCAAAGTCAGACACTTAACCGACTGAGCCACCCCAGCGACCCTAAAAAAATGTTTATTTAGGACCTACTACAAATGTATAGGCCTACAAAGAAATACAATCGTCTCCCTTTGCTAGGAATTTATTGTTCAACGTTTATTCATTTTTGGGACAGAGAGAGACAGAGCATGAACGGGGGAGGGGCAGAGAGAGAGGGAGACACAGAATCGGAAACAGGCTCCAGGCTCTGAGCCATCAGCCCAGAGCCCGACGCGGGGCTCGAACTCACGGACCGCGAGATCATGACCTGGCTGAAGTCAGACGCTTAACCGACTGCGCCACCCAGGCGCCCCTAGGAATTTATTGTTAACTGAGAACAATGAAGATATGTATTTTGACTAGTGAATAGCATCATAAGAAATGTCATTATAGACATGAATAAGTGATTACTCACCAAATTAGTGGCACAGCCCATAAATGCAGACTTCATATACTATATATCCCATTCAACAAATAGGTTCAAACACCATGCTTCTCTTGCTGTTAGGCTGATTTTCTTGAAAACACTGCAACTAAGTTTGTCTGAGGCTGATGATCCTGAAGCCCTGTTTTGGGGTTCCTTATTTTTAGAAAAGGACACTTAGGTAAATGTCATGAACCTATGACACACTTGACTATGACATAAGGGGGTAATACTCCAAGTGTGGTCTTGGGACATAGAAACTAACAAGACAATGTTTCCACCTTGGAGGAGGTTCTGGACTAATGGAAAGGAAGAGAAATAGACCAGCATTTAAATACAGGGTGATTCTGCTATTGGGCAAACTATCTACCAACACTCCTCTTGACCCAAAAATTGCACTTCTAAAAACCTATTCCAAAAAAATATCCCTAACAGAAATATGCACAATTATTTATGCATAATCATTTCAATACTGATTATAATAATGAAAAATTTTAGATGTTCTGACTGGCTAACAGTAGGGAATAGAATAAAATTTCCATACATTGTAACTCTCAATAGGTTTTAAAAGGTTTGATGTATAGGTCTATTTATTGACATGGAAAGATATTTACAACACTGCTAACTAAAATTTTTTTATGATATAAAATAGCATGTATAGTATAAACTCATTATCAAATAATTATATGCCCATATATATACATATATACATATATATGTGTGTGTATATATATATATATATATACTTAAAGATATTCTAGAATATATGCCAAAAGTTTAGTTTTTATTAGATCCAAGGGATTATACATTTAGGTTGTTTTTTTTTCTCTTTTTGCTTATATGTATTTTTAATTTTTCTATGATTTCTTTATTTCTGTAAATAAATAAATAACTAGCCAAACAGATGGATAACTAATAAGGCATGATAAGGACTATTACAGAATCATGAAGAGAATATGATGGTAGTGCTAAGGCATTTAACGTAGGCTGGGGGGTAATGGGGTGAAATGGGTAGAAAAGGCATCAGAGAGGTGGTAACCCTTGATCAAAGACTTGAGAACAACCAAGAATGAATGACAGGGAAAAGACATTCCAGGCAGAGAGACCTGTACAAACAGAGACCCAGGAGTCAGTAGTGTTTAGGGGCTGGTAAGTTGGCTCTGACTGCAGGAGCATTAGGGGGCAGACAGAGACATGTTGGTAAAGAGGTGGGCAGGTAATGAAGGGCACAGTTTGCCATGCCAGGGAGTTCAGACTTTTACTAGTGGTACTAAGAAGCCTCTAAAGGATTTTTAAATAGGGGGAAGTCTAGCTCAAACTTACATTTTAGAATGATTGCTGTAAAATTGCTCACGGTGTTTTGTAAGGGGGACAGACTATAAGAAACAGCCAGAGGCTCCTATGGGTTTGCTCTAAGTACAATCTGACTAAAGGCAGACATGTAGAGAAACAGGAAAGACAAATATAAGACATCTATTTGCAGTGGAAATAATAGAATGCATCTGGGAGAGAAGTAGTTGGCCTATGGAGTGGGAGAAGATGTTCCGGAGAATGGGAATGGTATCCAGAGGACATAAAAGGGATTTTTCTTGAATAGGAGGAAGGCTCCCGGCTCCTGGTGCTGAATACAAACCAGCATTTTGAGGGATATGGTGGGACTTTAAAGAGTTCACTCCTAGTGGCCATGTTTCATCCCTGTAGTGGGAGAATTATTTGCTGAGAATAAGGACAGTGAGCTGGTAAATTAGGCCTGAGGAAAGCTGTGAAGTTTGGGCCAAATTTGTTAGAGTTGGTGATGTCTAAACATATTTAAGTATTAGTGGGCAGTGTGGAGGGCCAGTTATGATGTGATTGGAGATCACAAATTTGTGATGACATCAGTTGGTGCAGTTTTAGGATTTTCTCCAAGAGCAGCCAGGACGGTAGGTGAAAGTTGCCCTCATCCTGGTTCATTAAACTTGAGGGCTAGCAGGGCATGAAGGACCAGGTGGCAAAGACACATGTAAAGTAATAGGCCTTTGGGCTAGGTCAGGCAGGGAGGGAAGTCAAAACTTGTGGGTTTCTGATAGACTTGGAAGGTGACTGGAGGTATGGACAAAGCCAAAGAGGAGATGTGGAGAAAGTGAGAGCTGGAAGGAGAGGAAGGTGGGCCAAGAATTTGGTACTGATGATTATCAGATTGAGCAGTTTAGAGGGTACAGGGGAAGTGGGGGGTGGTTCATGTCAAGGGGACGTGAAAGTCATAAATCAAAACACAGGACTGTATATAACCATATGTCCGCTGTAATACAGTTAACTTCATTGGCCCTTGATACAATCTTCTTTGCAACACACACATACACACACACACACACACACACACACACACACACTTTATCTGTAGACTAACATATATGTAATTATTATGGCTCACTCACTGACCCACACTGTAAAGATGGCAATTTGTCATTATTTTGTACCTTTTCTCATGCTTGTCTTCATGCTCCAGCACTGTTTCACTGACCAGTCATCACCTCAAATATGACCCCCCCCACACACAAAATGTTGGCATCCCATTAAAAACAGCAATGAGAAGATGAAAATGTTTGTTGCCTTAAAAAAAAAAAAAAGAGTCCAAAGAGGCTTAGTTCCATGGCCTTGGGAACCCCATCAAATGTAATGATCCAAGGAACAGCTGGTGAAACAAACATATGGATTAAAAGCAGGTTATGGTGCTAGTCAGGTGTGAATGGATCCTGAGTAGCAGAGGTGGTCACCAAAGCGCTGAAAGGTTGGATTTTACATTAAGCCCTTTTCATAGTTTCTACCATGAGCAGTGTCCAGGTCATTTGTGTCACATTTGGAATTACTAGCATAAACGCCAAGATAACATTTTTTTTTTCATGTAACCACTGGCTATAAATTGTAGTGTTAATTAGACAAGACAGCACTGGAAAGAATTAAAGGCTCCTATTTTCCTTATCAATTACAACCAGGCCAATCTCCCTGAAGCTGTTCAGAAGACAGACTATGAAAAAGAAGCACTATTGTTATTCTGACCTATGGGTTTCCCTGGCCTCAGGGACTCATTATCCATTCATCCAACCATTATTATGTGCCTATTATATGTTCATAAATACCCTTTCAGAGTTCCTTTTTTAAATTTTAGAAGGAGAACTCACTAACCCTCAGGGCTTCATTGGTGTTGTACAAAGGACAAATCTTAAACCCCAAGTAACTGGAATTGTTATAAAGTTACCAAAGGGTTTACGGCTGAGATGTGACAGCTTTCTGGTAAGGAGGTCAGGCAAGTGGGGCTGGCATGGTGCTAGGCCCACCTACCACCTACCAGGTCAGACCTGCTGCTGGGGCTGCTGGTCAACAGTGGAGGCTAACATCTGAGCACAATCTGGATAAAGAAAATCACATGGCCCAAATCTTATAGGCATCCCCAGTCATGGCTTAGGCATGAGACATCCATGCAACAAGCTCAGGGTGAACAGACAAGGGATCCCCACAGGAGAGCATGGGAACTCTAAGGGGAGACCAGGGGGCATTGGATGCTCAAGCACCTCGCAGGCAATTGCATTGGTGTCTATGAAATCTCAAGGAGAGCCGAATGCCAACCTCTAGACTAAGGTCCAAGGCAGCAGGATCCCACCCACGAGTCAGGGTAGGGAGCAGAGAGAAGCTTAATTCTGTCAACTGACATTTACATGGAGGACTTAGGCTTAAACAAAGACCCAGGAGTCCTTTAATACAATAGAATAGGTAGGAGGAGAAGTGATCTGTATCAGAGAGCAATACAGAAGTCCATAGCCATCCCTGGGATACCACATCTCAGATAAAAAATGAGCTGGAATGTTGAGGACACAATTCCAGAGCCTCATGCAGAGTGTTGAGCAACCTCATACCAGGTCAGGTTAATTAGTAAAGTCTGATATCTGGAGGTGAGAGGTGGAGCAGGTGGAAATTTTAATAACTATTTTCTACTTCCAATATTATTAACTATACAACTGAAGAAGACATAAGTTTTACCTAAGATGGGAGGCGGGGCATGGGAAATATGTTGTATTGGTGTCTTTATCAACAGGTAGGTGGAGCAGGCAAAAAGGAGAAATGTGGAGTAGGGTAGTTGGGGACAATGGTCAGCTGCCTGATGATACTAATAGGGACTTGGGTTCTTTCTAGATTTCTATTAGCCCATCCTTAGTACATTTGGTTTCTTCTTCCTGAGTGTTGCCTCATGAACACAAGATGACTGCTGTAGTTTCAGACATCACAAACACAGATTGTAAAAACAACAACAACAACAACAACAAAAGGTATAAGGGGCACTAACATTTCTCATCTTTTATTACAAGAAAAAGCTTTCCTGATACTTCAGGATGTACTACAGACACCAGTACATCTCACTGGCCAGAGCTGAATCGCATAGCTCCCCCTAGCTAGAAGGTAAACATTTTTACCTGGGGTTGAGCACATTGCTGCCTTGAATAAAACTGGATTTCTAACAGCAAGCGAAGAAGGGCAATGGTTGGTCGAGAGGCATTGAAATGTCTGCTAGAGAGTCTAGAGTGCCGTATCAACTGTGTGACAGAGGATGATAGAACGAGCATATAAAGTACAGGAGGCTTGAAGCACCAGAGTGGTAGGAGTGGACAAGAGTTGCCTGTGGGAGACAGGGTGAAGGGTGGGATTGGGGATAAATGTTTAAGGAAATACTGAGCATGAATTCTGTGGCAGGGCTTTGGAAGGAGGAAGCAGAATGAGCCAAAACAGGATACAGCAAAGTGTTGGGAATGGAGGAGAACTTCGGGGAGAAATAAGAGATGAAGTTGGAACCATTACAAAAGATGACCAATCAAGCAGGGCCATGGTTGCTCTTTGGGGGGAAAAATGTACAAGCCCATGCTAGAACAACACAAACAATTTCAGGGTATTTTCGCTATTAAAAACATTAGCCAAAAAGCAGTTAATTACCCTTGGTGGCTGCTAGAATATGAACTAACATAATTGAGTGCTTGCTGTAACACAGACACTTTTCATCCTTCTCATCTTTATGGAGAAACAAAAGCATGGAAAAGTTAAGTCACTTACTCAAAGTCACAGAGCCAGTACATAGCAAAGCCTGAGTTACCAACTCAGAGTCCCCACACTCTTCCTTCTCATGTGTGGTGTAACTGCCTTTTTTTCTCTGTAAGGAGCAAACAGGAAGAGATTCCCTGTTAAATAGGACATCCTTCTTTGAATTGCATTGCAGCCAAGACTGAGGTCATTATGGGAAAACTGATAGATGTTCACACATCAGCAGTCCCGTTTTGGTGGACATTGCTTCACCCCTAGTATCCATTTTCTCATTCCTTTAGTACTAGAACTCATTTATTTTAGTTGTGCTCATAGCAAAGACATTTCCCAGCCTCCCTTTTAGCTAGGAGTGACCATACGACTAAAGTCAGGCCAATGGGATGGGATCCTAAGGGATGGATGCAAATTCTGGGGCAACTCTAACCTAAAGACAAGTTGCTTGCCCTGGACCACAGCCTTTCCCCTTTACTGCCAGTTGCAAATAGGAAGCACTGTAACAGGGGCCTTGGGTCTAGAAATGGAATCCACACATTTAGAACAAAGATTACTAGTCATGGATCAAAGCCATTTACCCATCCTAGAACAGGTAGATTATAATGTGGGAAGAAAAGTAAAACTTCTATCAAATTTCATCCATGGTACTTAAGCAACTTAAACTAACCAGCACCTGTGGAATTTAAATTAGAGACTGATGCAAGTAAAATTCAACCATGTTTGCCAGGGGCTTCTTGTTGGATATTTGTACTGCAGTAAGCGGCCATAAGTGGAATGGAATAAATCAAAGCAGACACTTTGCATATTTTTACATATACAGGAAAGATTATTTTCAATGAGTCTTCTGTGTGTGTGTGTGTGTGTGTGTGTGTGTGTGTGTGCATGTGTTGAGAATACTTTAACTCTAGGAATATATGATGCCTTAAAAATAGTTCTGAAGATTATACTTCCCAAAAAAAATCTAGGCTGATATAATTCATACCTCAAACCATCTAGACCAAACATACAGTTAAATGTGACAGCAAATCAGATATTTATATGTGAATTTGACTTGATATTGAATCTCTGTCACCTAGCCCAGAGGATTTTATCTAAAACATTCTTTTAAAGAAGACACAAAAATTTAACAAATAGTCTATGCAGCAGAGTTTTGTCTTTTGAGAGGAATAATAACCCAGAATCTAATCCCTATGCTCAGTGAGGGGAAACCTCCACTGTGGGCAGTATTGGTGGGAGGCAGTACTCAGTTTCCCACTGTAGAAGACAAGAGCACTGGAGTCTTTCTGTGTGCTCCCTGGCAGCCAGAGGTCTTTAGCTGTATACCTCACCTCAAGATCACGAGTCTTGTTCTAGTGATGAGAAGACAAAGGATCAATTGCAATTTATTCCAGAACTCCCCCCAAAGTGGTGCAATCTACCAATCATACACCAGCCCCCCTAACCATTCACTGTGCCTTCTCTAATTTCCAAATACTGATCAACAACTGTTCTAGGGCTTTAACCCCTTTTTGACTCCCTTGTCTTAACTAAACTCTGATACCTCTGAGGACCCCTCCCCTGCAAGCTGCAGCCCTCTCAACTGGATAATGTTTTCTGTCTTATACTCCATGCACCTGGAGTTGGCTTAGGTGTTCTCCTTAGTCCCTCACAATTTACTCCAGTAAGAGTCCAACCTCAACATTTTATAAACCTTCCTCCAAGGTCTCAGATGACTTCCTTCTTGCCAAACCTGTGGATATTTCTCTGTCTTCACTTTACTCAATCTCCTCCAGCACTCAAAACACAATTGACCATGACAGCAAAAGAACAAGCAACAGAATTAAAAATGGGTAAGTTGGCCTTCACCAAAATTGAACACTTCAGTGCTTCTAAGGGCACCACTGGGAGGGTGGAAAGACACAGAATGAGAGAAAATACTTATAAATCATCTATGTGATGGGGCGCCTGGGTGGCTCAGTCAGTTGAGCATCCGACTTCGGCTCAGGTCATGATCTTGTGGTTTGTGAGTTTGAGCCCCGCGTCGAGCTCTGTGCTGACAACTCAGAGCCTGGAGCCTGCTTCAGATTCTGTGTCTCCCTCTCTCTCCGCCCCTCCCCTGTTCACACTCTGTCTCTCAATAATAAATAAATGTTAAAAAAAATTTTTTTTAAATCATCTATCTGGTAAGAGACTTAGGACAAATAAAAAACTCCTACAACTCAATAATAAAAGACCAGTGGCCCAATTAAAAAAATGGCAAAGGATTTCAATAGACAGTTCTCCAAAGAAAATATAAAAATGGCCAATAAGCACATGAAAAGATACCAACATCATTAGTTTTCAGACAAATGCAAATCAAAACCACAATGGGATACCACTTGACACCAACTAGAATAACCATAATCAAAAAAGATGGATAATACCCAATGTTGGAGAACATGTGGGGAAAATGAAACCCTTGCTCATTGCTTCTAGTGGGAATATAAAATAGTGAAGCCACCTTGAAAACAGTCTGACAGCTAATCAAACAGTTGAATACTGTTACATTATGACCCATCAATTCCACTCCCAAGTACATATCCAAGAGAACTGAAAACATACATCCACACAAGACTCACACATCAATATTTATAGCAGCATTATTCAGAATTTCCAAAAAACAAAGCAACCCAAATGTTCATCAACTAATTAGTAACAGAAACAAAACATGGTATATCTATGTGATCAAATATTATTTAGCAATAAATAGGAATAAAGTAATGATAATACTTTATGATAATACAAGATAAACGTTGAAAACATGATAATACTAATGATAATACAAGATGAAAGTTGAAAACATAAATCAAAGAAGCCAGTCACAAAGGACCACATATGATAGAGTTCCATTTATATGGAATATCCAGAATATGTAAATTCATAGAGATAAAGTGTAGATCAGTAGTTTCCAGAGGCTGGGAGAAGAGAAAATAAGGAGTGACTGATAGTGGACATGGGGTTTCCATTTTGGAAGGATAAAAATATTCTGGAATTACATAGTAGTAATGGGTGTTCAAGTCTCTGAATTGTATACTTTAAAAGGACAAACTTTAAGATATATGAATTATATCTCACTCAAGCTATTTTTTTAAAGCCACAGGTGACCACTCTTGAAGCACTCTGGCACCCAGAATACAACATTCTCCCTGTTTGCTCTCACTCTGGCTGCTCTTTCTCAGTCTTCTTTGCAGATCCCACATCCCTTGCCAGGCCTTTAGGATGAGTTTCCAAGCTCATCCCAAGCCCTCCTCTCTTTCTTCCCACTCTACCTAAATAACCTCACTCCATTCCTGTGGTTTTATGAAGCAGTTTTATACTAACCCCCACATTTCTTCTCTGAGTTCAAGATTGCTCTATCAAATACACTACTTGTTATCTCTGGTTGAATATTTATTAAATATCTCAGGTTTAGGTTGTCCAAAACCAAAGTTTTAAAGCACACTATTTGTACAAACTATATGTATGTATGTATACAAACTATACTAGGAGCAAAACTATAATTTAGGGGAATTTCTAGGAGTTAGAGTAGCTGATCACAGGGGAGGGAAAACAGGGGGATATAACAATTCCATAACAATAAACAAGATGTGGACAGAAGGCATTCTAACGTCAATCTCTGCTCTTAAAATCCTTGACTGAATGCATGAGTGTTGGGTTGTATCTGATAGGACCATATGCATTGAGAGAGCATAGGTAAACAACCCAGATAAGGTGTAGCCATCAGTATGCCATATCCCAAAATAAAGTGCATGATAAAGCCACCATCTCTCTTACCCCAAGGGAAGACCCAGAGAAATGTGAAGTTTTAAGGCAAAAATTCAGCTTGGACCAAGTCCGATATTTGTTTGCAAGCAAGCTCTTGTGATATAACTGTTCGTTGTAACTCTGGTGTCTGGAGCAGACTCTGGCAAAGAGATTTGGGTGCAGGGTTTGTATCAGGGAACACAGGAATAACACTGTGATGAGGGAGGGGAGCAAGGCGAGGTAGAGGGAGAAGTGAAACTAAGATGCCCTGCCAAAGAGCCTCGGCTGACCCCATAGGGAACTCTGAGGGAGCTCTTGTAATGGAAAGTGAAGCAATTCCTGGGCAGCAGGGTGAAGAGCACACCTGTGAGCCACTCTTACCCATACCCCACCCCTGCTGCTGGAGAAATGAACACCTCAGTCCTGAACAGGACCAGAGTCAGGCATGGCAGCTCCCCTGCTCTATGTTCATTTGTACCGCTGTCATTATGACACCATGTCACCACAGCTGTCACCAGCCATCACAGCCAAGCAAGTACTTCAAGCGTGAGAATTCTTTGATGTGAAGCTATTTATTAACTGCACAAAAGAGAAAGGGGCCTAATTACCCCCTTTGGTTTGGAAGAAGAATGGCATTGTTTCCATCCCCACCAACCGGCTTTGGAAAATTGTTTTCTGGTCATCAAGCTGTAAGTAGTTTGAGAGATACTCAATCACTAGCGATACTGATGGATGGACTGGAAGTTCTGTGTGGGGTGGACGGAAGGGCCTGTACCACACAGGGTTAATATTTCATGTGTGATGAGTTAAATGTTCCACCAAAGAAGAGAAACGACAACAGATGGTGAGGTCAGCTTGTTAGCTGTATTTATCTAATTAAAGGCTTTACACATATTGTCAGGTAAAAATCAGCTGTCAAAAAGTCCACCTGGTCATAATTGATCATCATTAATAAGTCTGTCCTAGCCCCTGCTGCCAAAATCTTAGTTATGATCACATAATCTCAATTAATTAAGAAAACAACTCAAATAACTGAGCTTGGCATTGCTTTCCCAAACTGGAATAAAATGATGACTGACAGCAAGGAGGGAAACAGACCATGTTTGTCACATGAATCTGTCTTCACTCTAAAGCCAGGTACCATTACAAATCAGGGAGCTAGTCAGCCTCCCCCCTTGGAATGAATCTGATTATGACATGTACATGGTGAGTGCAGCAAAATATTGATAAAAACAAATGAGTCTGGGGTTCCTCATTGGCCTTTGAAACCAAATTTAGTTTAGGGCATTCTCTTGACCTTTAGTTGAGACATCTTCATCTAAAATATCAATTTACATATATCTGTTGAATGAAATTAGTCTTGACTTGCCAAAGCCAGTTCTCTTTTCCTTTACTTCACAGAGGTCAAGAAGACTGATGATGCATTTTCATTTGAAAAGAATTGCAGGAGACAATGGACTGTATTTCATTACTTTTTTAAAGTATCAAATAATTGGTGAAATCCAACCCTTTGCTATAGCTTCTCTACCCTCTTCCATGACCCATACGTGCATTTCAAAGCACTTTACTAGTGCAATAGAGCAAAACCAGAACACATGTATCTGTTCATCCTGCCAATACTGTGGGCTATTTATTTTCTTATGTAGCACATCCTTTAGTGTTTTAAATACATCCTGATGTGTTTTAAACATTCTATTAAAATGTGCAGTTTCTCAGGAGTATGCCAACAGAATTGTTCTTAAACACTACTTAGGCAGTTGAGGCAAATGGGAGAGACATTAAAGCAAACTAGCAAGGGAGCTTCACCTATCAATGGATATGTAGTCCACCAAAATGTCCAGGCATCAAGAAACTGAAAAGAAGAGAAAAGGGACCTCATTAAGGATAATGTGGCTAGAAACATGATCCAGTTTCCAAGGTAGGCAAAACTCCCTTTGAAGTCAGAAAGAGTTTTACGTACCTAAGAAGCAAAGGATTTAGTCCCCAAGGAATATTATATGAAATAATGTTAGCTTAAATTAGCTCTCAGTAAGTAGAGAGTGGATATGCCTATAATTGGCTTTGTCCTATAAAATCACACCAACTTAGAGCTTACAGCTCCATAGATTATATTTTCTCGTAAAGCAATTTTCTCAGCCTCTGGGTATATTTTAACCCCATCGGGATAGTTTTGATATTCCCAATGAAAGTTTCACTAGAAGTGATGGATGATTTTAAGTAAAATATCAAGGTTTACCTAACACTTTCCAAAAAGGACTTCAAAGATGAAACATATTCAACAATCTTCCTGCTGCTTTTATTTTTATTTTGTTGTTTATTTTTTATTTTTATTTATTTTTAGAGAGAACGAGCAGAGGGGAGGGGCAGAGGGAGAGAGGGAGAGAGAGAGAGACAGAGACAGAGAATGAGAATGAGAATGAGAATCTTAAGCAGGCTCCATGCTCAGTGCAGAGCCTTACATCGGGTTCAATCCTACAACACCGGGATCATGACTTGAGCAGAAATCAAGAGTCAGATGCTCAACTGCCTGAACCACCTAGGCACCCATGCTGCTTATAAATTATTATTCTGGTCTTTATGTGGGAGCAAATTTGAAATGTTCAAGCAGCCTAGCTGTCTTATTTGACCACAATCAATGTTATATCTTGAGAATTAAAATATTGAACTCTTGGCCTTTTTATTTTTCTTTGTAATTTTTAGTAGTGGGGTGTTTCAAAGGGAAATGAAATGATGATGATAGATGTCTGACATTACTGCATTTAGAAATCACTACTTTGACTTATTAATTGTGATCTTGGAAGTTTATGATATTACGAATTCCAACTTTGTAAAGACACAAATTTGGATTCTGTGAGCTTCAAGTCTCCCAGCTAGTATATGAACCTACAGTTCATTCCCATGCAAAATTCCTATCTCAGGTCAACTTTTTTGCTTTCTGTATTTGTAATTAATGTATATCTAATACTTGCTTATCAATTCCTCTTTTCCAAGTACTGTGATAAAACTTTCTAAAACTTGGTCATCTTAATAATGACTAGAGGTATCTTCTCTGTTCATTAAGTGCTCCTTTTCTCTGAGATTTACCTTCTATCTGTAGAGAAAAACCTCTCATTTCTACCACCTGTGACTGACCAATGACTATTCAGAGCGGGGGTGGACAGTTGATCCAAACCAAACAATCAAGACTCTGCCAGCAATTATCAAAAGTCTCTAAGCCTTAATGTAGACCTGTAGGACAGCACTGCATGTGGAAAAGCTGAGAAAGCTCACCTACAGAGAAGTATGACGCTAATGGACTCAGTATAAAAAGACCATGTGGCCACCAAGATTGAGAGAGACAAAGACATAGAGAGAAACAGAGTGGCTGCTTGATGGCTTTCCTAGGATGAATTCCTTCAGACTTGACTACACTTCCTGCCCTTGGACATTATGAAATAGCTCTGTTGAAACTTAAGATAAATTGCAAAGTTTTCTTATGCTGGTTTGAGGTGGATTTCTATGATTCACAGACACAAGAGCCTGCTTCTCCAAGCAGGAGGTTACATGTCCCCAACTGCGGAGGCCAGAAAGCCAGAGTGTCAGCATACCATGTCAATGTTCACACAGAGGTCTCTGAAGAAGGTTTAAAACATTTTCCCCAAGTTGTGATTTGCAGCTAATATTTATCACATAGCAGAGAATGAGAAGAGCAAGTCCTTGTTGAAACTTCAGTACTTAACAGAATAATTTGTTAATTTAATTGGTAAGTATTGTCATTGAATCAATGAATTTGAGAGCTGGGAGGGACTTTCCTATGACTTCCTCTAGCAGATGGCCACCCAGAAGCCACCTGACTTGCCTCACCTCTCATGAGACATTGTATTGTCTTGCTGAGAGGAGTTGTGGGGCACTTTGGCAGAGACAAAGGCAACATTAGCCCTCTGAAGTTTCACTCTTTGGGAAACAAGTCTCTCTCTGCTTAAGGACAATGTTTCATGTGTTTGAATACAGCTTAATCTTCTCTGTACCAGACTATCCATTCCTCCAAACCTTCTGTGGGCCATGCCTTCAGGATCCCTTACTACCCTGAGGCAAACTATAGCATTCTCCTCTGCAGTGTGCTCAGAACCTAAGCAAGGTGTGCTCTGAAAGGATCAGAGTATCATCTACAGTTGAGCACATTTTAAAGGAGATACTATTATTTACAATGATCTCAATTCCAAACATATATGCATCTTAGAGTGCCTTAACCATTCTTTTTTTTTATGTAGTGATTTTATTTAAATGTTTATTTTTATTGTGGTAAAATACATGTAATAGGAAATCTACCTCCTTAACAAATGTGTAAGTGTACAGTACAAAATATAAGCCCAGGGATGTACAGCAGACCTCTAGAACTTTTAATCTTGTACAACTCCAACTCTATACCCATTGAACAGCAAATCCCCATTTCTTCCTCTCCCCTGCCCCCTGGCAACCATCATTCTACTTTCTGATTCTCTGAATTTGACTATTTTAGAAAACTGATATAAGTGGAATCATGTGGGATACACATACAATGGAATATTATTCCACTATAAAAAATAAGGAAATCCTGCCATATATTATAACATAGGTGATCCTGAGGACATTACACTAGGTGAAATAAGCCAATCATAGGACACCCAGGGGCAGATTGTTTCACTGGTGAATTCTACCAAACATTTATAGAAAAATTAACTCCAATACTTCTCAAACTCTTCCTAAAAAAAATCACAGAAAGGGAACACTCCTATGAAGCCTACATTTCCTTGATACCAAAGCCAGGTAAGGACACTACAAGGAAAAATATTAAAGTCACTATCTGGTAAGTATAACTGTAAAAATTCTCAACAGAAGACTAGCAAATGAAATTTAACAGCACATTAAAAGGTTCATACAGCTTTTATGATCAAGTGTGATTCATCCTTGAAATACAAGGATGGTTTGATGTGCACAAATCAATAAATGTGATACATCGCATTAATAGAATTAAGGATAAAAATCATACAGTCATCTCAGTAGATACAGAAAAATAATTTGACAATATTCAACATCTTATGATAAAAATTCTCAACAAACTGGATATACAAGGAACAAATCTCAACATTGTAAAGGATATATGTGACAAGCCCACAGCTAACATCATACTCAGTGGTGAAAGGTGAAAAGCTTTTCCTCTAAGATCAGAAAAAGACACAGATGCTCACTTCTACCACTTCTACTCAACATAGTACTGGAAGTCCTAGTTAAACCAATCAAGCAAAAAATTTAAAAAAAAAAAAAGGCAAATAAAAGGCATCCAAATCAGAAAGGCAAACTGAAATTGTCTGTATCTGTATGTGACCATCTTAAATACAGAAAATCCTAAAGACCACCAAACAAAACCTGTTAGAATAAACAAATTCAGTAAAGTTACATGATACAAAATCAACATACAAAAATCAGTTGGTTGTTAAACATTAACGCAATAAAAAAAGAAAAAAGATAACAATCCCACCTATAATAGCATCAAAAACAATAAAATACTTAGGAATAAATTTAATCAATAAAATGAAAGATCTGTGTACTGGAAACTATAAGACATAGGTAAAAGAAATTAAGATGACACAAATACAAATGTTCATGGACTACAAATCTATAGAACCTCACCTCTTGATGAGGAAAGCATCAAAGAGTTTATGGCCAAGTGTTAAAACTGTCACAACTAGTTCACTGGCCCAAAATATTTATATTCCTCCCACATAAAAAAATACATTCACTCTGTCAAAAAACCACAGAAGTCCCATCCTTCTACAATATCAAGTTCAGGTTTGAGGACTGGATTCTTTGTAACTAAATCAGGTCCAGACGTGGATGAGAACCCTGGGGTACAGTTGCTCAGATACGATTTCTCTTGTTTGAAAGACCAGTGAAGACTTGTCTAAATAGACAAGTCTCTACCCCTATATATCAACATTCAGGACCAAGACAGGCATAGAACCACTGTAATAGATACTCCAGATGAAAAAGGGGGTAACCAGAAGGCACATGGCAGTCACTGGTCCTCAGCAATTCTGAAATGAGTCAGCCCCATGTTGCAAGTTCTGGATCAGGACCCTCCTGGAAATGGCTCACGATGACTCTAGGCCCCACATATTAGGTTCTTGGGTTTACACCAGGTGTCATCATCCTTCCTTTCCTAAAAGAAATACCTCATTTCTGCATCTGATAAATATTCTCAGTTTGCTTCTTGCCCATAAAAGTTCAGGGGTCCAAAGATCTCATTTCATGTTATACTATTTCCTCCCCTTTCAAGTTGATATAATTCTTTAAAAATTATGTTTCTTGTTGATCCATTCACAATATATTTCACTGGACATACATAGAAATCTCTCCTGGGAGCCTGGCTGACTCAGTTGGTAGTGTGTGAGACTCTTGATCTCCAGGTCATGAGTTTGAGCCTCATGCTGGGTGTAGAGATTACTAAAAATAAATAAACTTAAGAAGTATAATAATTACAGAAAGCAAGATAGAAAGCAAGAAAGCAAGAAAAAGAAAGAAATTTCTCCTGGGAAGTCTTTCTCTACCTTGGGCCCCTTCTGAGACTGCAAAGAAACAATGACCTTGAGGTTCTCAGGTTTCTCTGTTACATCAAGTTATGTTCATTTGTCTCTCTCACAAAGTCTCTATTTAATGGATAGTGTCTGCCAGACACATTTAAGATCCCTAGATTTTGTTGGTTTGAAAAGGGTCTTTGAGGCCTAAACGCAGGTTTAAAAGTCATATCCTGAACTTCATCTTTTCCCTGAGACCACATTTTCCTGACACTAGCTAGAATTTGATCCTTTTCCTGAGGTTTTCTCTTAGTTTGAGAACACTTTACTAGCTGGGAAAACTTGCTTCTGCCCTTTTCATTTCTTCCAAACTCTTTACTGCAATGCTCTTCTCTCACATTTCATTATAGGCAGAAATGAAGCCAGGAGAAACCTTAGGTATTCTGCACAGAAACCCCTTCAGCTAGATTATTCGATTCAGTAAGTGTATTTCCTATTTTCCATTTTTTTAAAAAATTTTTTTTTCAGCGTTTATTTATTTTTGGGACAGAGAGAGACAGAGCATGAAGGGGGGACGGGCAGAGAGAGAAGGAGACACAGAATCGGAAGCAGGCTCCAGGCTCTGAGCCATCAGCCCAGAGCCTGACGCGGGGCTCGAACTCACGGACCGCGAGATCGTGACCTGGCTGAAGCCGGACGCTTAACCGACTGTGCCACCCAGGCGCTCCTCTATTTTCCATTTTATCATAGGTAATAGTTTTACCAAACTTTCTACTAAGATGGTCTTTTCCTCCAACTTCCCATCAAGTATCTCAATTTCCCTCAGTATTTGACCTCATGTCTCTCAGAGTCCATTAGGCTTCCATCGGCTGTCTGGCCCCAAAATGCCAGGCCTTAGGTTTTTTGGGTTTTTTTTTTTAAGTTTATTTTGAGAAAGAGAGCACACAAGCAGGGGGAGGGGCAGAGATAGGGAGAGAGAGGATCCCAAACAGGCTCTGCATTGCCAGCACAGAGCCTGATGTGGGGCCAGAACTCACAAACCACAAAATCATGACCTGAGCTGAAACCAAGAGTCAGACGCTTAACTGACTGAGTCACCCAGGCGCCCCATGCTTTAGGTTTTATTATGATCACATCGCTTTTTCAGGTACCAAATTATACTCCACCTGTCTATTGCTGAATAACCACTCCAAAAGTCAGAGGCATAAAACAGCCACAATTTTCTTGTGTTCATGGATTCTGTTGGTGAGGAGGTCAGACAGGATGTGGGGAGGATGGATTGTCTGTTCCATGATGTCTGGGACCTCAGCTGAAAAGGTTTGAATACCTTAAGGACTAAGGTCCAGAATCATCTGGAGGCCTCTTCACTCATGTCTGGCACCTGTGTGAAGATGGCAGAAAGGCTGGACTCAATGAGACCTATCATCTAGAAAACTTACATGGGGCCTCTCCAGCACAATATTGTCAGGTTGCTAAATTTCTTACGTGTGGCTTAGGGCTCCCAGATTGAGTTTTTCTCCAAACAAGCTTCATGGTCTTTTGTGTTCCATCATAGAACATTCCATGTCACTTCTGCTGAGCTATCGTTGCAGCCTTCAAAACCTGCCCAAATTCAATGAGAGGGATACTGACTTCACCTCTCAATGGCTTAAAGAATGTGAGGCCATGTTTACAAAACTTACAGAACAAGTCTTTGTTTTCTTTTTTTTTTTAATGCTATCAAATTTGCAAAGTTCAGAAACAGAAGTCTTTTCAAGTTTCTTTACATAACTAGCACATACTCCTATTTTGAGCCATAATTTATTAAAAGTACATTGAACTACTTATGAGTAGAATAAGACATTATGAATTGAAATTTCAAATGAACAATAAGTATCATCATGTAGCTGGCAGAAACAGCTCAAATAACTTTAAGAAGCTGCTGAAATTAGATCTTGACTCAACATTAACCTCAATAAAAATGATATATAACTTGGGGAACAATTGTATTTAACCTTATGAAGTAAGATCAATGCAATTAAAATGAATTTTCTCTTGAGGCTGCCACAGGACTTGTGTTCTCATTTCATTAGCCTTTCGTTTGGGTACTTAAGACAAAACTTTCAAAGAAAATACTATAATTTGGAGTAGATAATGTCTTTTTTTTTTTAACAAAGAATCAGCATGCAAATACTAAGCATAGCATATTGTAATTATGAATGACTACTGAAAATGAATTAGGGCTTCATCCTCTTAAATTAAGTGTAAGTTTTGTAGGAAGGAAATTATTGCACTTTCCTTACTCTAGAAACACAAGAATTTCAACTGGAACATTATACATAT
The DNA here is from genome assembly GCF_022837055.1 of Prionailurus viverrinus. NCBI lineage: Eukaryota > Metazoa > Chordata > Mammalia > Carnivora > Felidae > Prionailurus > Prionailurus viverrinus. The sequence continues at coordinate 131,044,992 of NC_062562.1, read as the reverse complement.
GTTTTCACTTCCTTCTTGGCAAACAAATTCTATACTTAGATAAAAAAAAATTCAGGGCAGAAAATTTTATTTTCTTTTTATGAATATTAGAAAATATGACCTTTTAAGATATTGGTTAGAAGTCCATACTGCACTGGTAGAACTGCAAACTGGCATTTGGAGCCTACTTAAGTTTGAGAAGGAAGAAAAATGTTTATATGGTGCCATAAAAACAAAGGTAAATTTTAGCAATCAGTTTTCATTTTTTTTTATTAACTTGTTTTTTTATTTTTGTTTAAATTAGTTAGCATATGGTGCAACAATGATATCAGGAATAGATTCCTTAGTGCCCCTGACCCATTTAGCCCATCACCCCTCCCACAACCCTCCAGTAACCCTCAGTCTGTTCTCCATATTTATGAGTCTCTTCTGTTTTGTCCCCCTCTGTTTTTATATCATTTTGTTTCCTTTCCCTTATGTTCATCTGTTTTGTCTCTTAACGTCCTCATATGAGTGAAGTCATATGATATTTGTCTTTCTCTGACTAATTTCGCTTAGCATAATACCCTCCAGTTCCATCCACGTAGTTGCAAATGGCAAGATTCATTCTTTTTGATTGCCAAGTAATACTCCATTGTATATATATACCACATCTTCTTTATCCATTCATCCATCGGTGGACATTTGGGCTCTTTCCATGCTTTGGCTATTGTCGATAGTGCTGCTATAAACATGGGGGTACATGTGTCCCTTCTAAACAGCACACCTGTATCCCTTGTATAAATGCCTAGTAGTGCAGTTGCTGGGTCGTAAGGTAGTTCTATTTTTAGTTTTTTGGGGAACCTCCATTCTGTTTTCCAGAGTGGCTGTACCAGTTTGCATTCCCAAATTTTAATTTTTTTTTAAGTTTATCTATTTATTTTGAGAGAAAGAGACTGGCAGGAGGGGCAAAGAGAGAGAGAATCCCAAGCAGGCTCCACACTGTCATCCCAGAGCCTGATGTGGCCTCAAACCCATGAATCATGAGATTATGACCTGAGCCAAGATTAAGAGTGGGACATTTAACCAACTGAACCACCCAAGTGCCCCTAGAAATCACTTTTATTGAATTCTAGCCAACAAATTAAATAGTGAAATTCTCTTTTCTTTTCTTTTCTTTTCTTTCTTTTCTTTTCTGTCCAAGAGAGCGTGTACATGAGCAGGGGAAAGGGGCAGAGGAAGAGAGAAAGAATCTTAAGCAGGCTCCATTCTCAGCACAGAGCCCAATGTGGGGCTCAATCTCATGACCCTGGGATCACAACCTGAGCCAACATCAAGTCAGACACTCAATTAACTGAGCTACCCAGGTGCCCCTTAAACAATGAAATTCTTAAGACAAACAAAGTTGGTTTTGAACCCTTAAGCTGATCTTCAAACTCAGAAAAATTTTATCTCCAAAACTGCAGATAGATTTTATGATCCATTTAACATCACCCTTGTTGAAACAGAGGCAAACAATTTTGGATTTAGGAATCACAAGCACAAAAATTAGCAAAACCTTACTGTGTACTTTGTGAATTTTATTTTTTTAACACCTTGTAAAATTTTATGGAGGCTATAGTCCTAGTACTGTTTCTGTGAATTATCTGTATTGGTGTATCTGTTATCACCTTAGGTAGGTAGATAAGATTGGGTCATGTAAAGAAGAGAAATAAAGTTTCCCAGATTTAAATTTTGGATTTAAATTTTAAAACTTGGGTAAGCAAAGAAGTAATATGATACCCAATGCTGCTATGTTATCAATAAAAGGTGCTGCTATGTTTAAAATATAGATCATATAATAGGGCCACTTGTACCCCAATGTTCATAGCAGCACTCTCAACAATAGCCAAATTATGGAAAGAGCCTAAATGTCCATCAACTGATGAATGGATAAAGAAATTGTGGTTTATATACACAATGGAATATTACGTGGCAATGAGAAAAAATGAAATATGGCCTTTTGTAGCAACGTGGATGGAACTGGAGAGTGTGATGCTAAGTGAAATAAGCCATACAGAGAAAGACAGATACCATATGGTTTCACTCTTATGTGGATCCTGAGAAACTTAACAGGAACCCATGGGGGAGGGGAAGGAAAAAAAAAAAAGAGGTTAGAATGGGAGAGAGCCAAAGCACAAGAGACTGTTAAAAACTGAGAACAAACTGAGGGTTGATGGGGGGTGGGAGGGAGGAGAGGGTGGGTGATGGGTATTGAGGAGGGCACCTTTTGGGATGAGCACTGGGTGTTGTATGGAAACCAATTTTTCAATAAATTTCAGGAAAAAAAATAATAAACTACATTTGTTGGCTTAATGAAAAAAAAAATAAAAAAAAAAAATAAAATATAGAGCATATAAATGCTCATTGGGAAATGACCGAGCACATAAGTACTTCCAGAAAAGATTACATCAAGCATGGCAAATGCACAGTACCATTATGCCACTCCTTGCTCCAGAGCCCACAGGAGACATTTCTAATTAATCATCCTTTCCTGCACAGCCCTGGAACAGTCCTCCAATTCAGAGCTTCAGACAGCTTCTGCCTTGTTTGGTATTGACATTCAGATGAAGTCTATCTGCCATCTCTGGATGATATGGTCATAGTGATTCCAAACTGAAAATAAGTCATGGACACGGATTCTATTTTATCACTAGGAATATAGCAGTAGAATCTCGAGGCAATGCTGCCATAATACTCAGCAACGATGTGACTGAGAACAAAAACTCCAGCACATTCATGGAGACAGCATGGGGTAGGGGTGAACAAACAGGCCATTTAAGTCTCTAGCTCTGTAACGTTCAGCAAAGTTTTCACATCTGCCAAATAGAGATCATGATACCTATCTCTCAAGGTTGTTATGAAGATTAATAGAGTGAGGCCATATAAATTACCTTAAAACAGGTGCTTGCTAAACATCAGTTCCCAATTCTAGCTGCATTAATTTTAAAGGGACATAAGGAGGACCCTAGAACAATGCATCTGAGGTGGTTAACATGGTTGGAAAGTAAAACAGGGAGGATGTTAACATAATCAGAAGTGTTTGGGGCACACAAGGGGGGAAAAATCAGGCATTCCTACTCAACCCAGAAGAGACTGAGAGTCTCAAGAGTTTCATCTCTTGAGACTGGAGACTCACGCAATGTCACCAGAGGTTCAGTACAGGTGTCTGTGGTGGCGCGTGGGTTCACCACCAGCAACTTCTTACCTGCCCGGCTTTAGATACAACATGAATTGCAATTTCAAGTATAACTTTTCAGCTCATACAAAGCCCATCATACAAAGCAGATAATGAAGGGGAAAGAATATCTTTAGGATCCAAGAGAAGGGCTCTTTTGGAGTTCTTCTGCTCCTTCAACGTGGACCCGATTTTCTGGCATGTATTTTTGTATTTTCTGGCATGTATTTCTTGGTATGTATTTTTAAGGTGACCTTTGGCTCATGACAAATTATCCTGGTTACTGGTTAAGGTAGTCCTATCAACTTTGCCTGTAGTGTGCCTTAATAAAACAGGAACCACATAAAAATATGAGTGGGACATCGATGTGGTGGGAATGATAAAAAATATCTTCTATAGTGATGACTCTAAGTTGGAAAGAGTAAACTGAAGTGTAAAAGAGAAAAAAGGAAAGAAAATAGTAATGAGAGCCAAGGATGTAGAGAAGGATCCTCTCATTTAGGTAGCCCAGAGTTTTCTTCTGTAGGCTCTGCTTTTGACAGTGTAATGCCTGCCTCTCTGCTCTCATCTGTAACTTAGACAAGACAGAAAGGGAGGATAATTCTAAGGATTCAGCATGGTCACTTTAGAAAGTGACCAGATCCGTTAATTCAATTGCTCTCTCTCTTTAATTAAGAAACAATACATGCTTGGCAATTTAGTCCCTTTTGACATTTCATTAGGGCTTTGAATCTGTAAGGACAAGTGCTATCAATCAGATCAGAAGAGCAGTGATGTTTGGTTGCACCCTAACAGCACAGAGGTGGTGATCACCAGAGACAGTTCACTCTAAACCTATGAGCATTCGTCAAGCAAATTTTTTCCACCATTTGTTAAATAACTTCTCACCAGGCAGTGTGCAGCTCAGAATTTAATAGGCTTTGACCGTTTTAAGGCAAGTAAACAGGACAGTTATAATACAGTAGGCCTAAACTAGCTCTGACACAGGTAAATGAAATACCATGAGTTGCGGAGGGGGTTGTAAAAAGGTTCTAAAGAGAAGGGAAAGCACAGTTTCATTTTGAAGGATGAGTCAGGACTAGCTGGGAAAAAGAGGTGGGGAAGAAGTTCTGTCCTGACGGGGTAGTTCGTGCAAAGGCAGGGAGATCCAGAAGGTGGTGCTAATGGCAAAATTCAAGTGGCCCGTGAGGCTGGAGGACAGCGTTGGTTTGAGTTGCAAGAGGGGAGTGTGGACTTAGGCCATGAAGGAGTTAGACCATGAAGGGCCTTCTGGGATATGCTAATGAGTCTGGATTTGTGAAAAACAAAATGCACCAAACCATTAGGGGGTGATTTTATTCAGGCTGTTATAAAAGGGAGACCATTCCCCAGTGAGGACAGTCTCTAAAAAGGAAAAAATTGAAGATTTTATACAACCATCAAGTCACTGAGAAAAGGTATCAGTGGGTTTTATCTAGGAACATTCAAGGGCAAGCTGATCCTTCCAAGTACGCATTTTCTCAGAACACAGAAAAATCACAGAGGGTAGGGCATAGTTTCTCCACCACTGCCGACACCTATATAATAAGACCCAGATCAAGTTCAATGTTGTCAGACTTTGTCCTGTCGTGCCAAAGAGAGTAATCACAGCACTCAAGGTTTGGAAGCAGGAGTGAAACCTGATCAGAGCAACAGGACATTCACCCAGCAACCACCACTTGCCTCCCTTGGAAGAACTTGCCTTTCGACCTAAAATTGTCAGGAGGCAGTAATCAGGCAACAACGTTTATCTGGAATCAAAGAACTGCAATTCAGAGGACAGAGAGTACATGGGTTTGGTAACGATCCAAACAGTGCCTCACTAGGGGCGAAAGCCAGGGGTTTTTAAAGCAAAAAGGGAATGCTTATATATATGGGTTATTTACAAAGAATTTTTGATTGGTGTTGGCAGTAGGAAAGCTAATCTAGACTGAATATAATCGGTTTTTAAGGCTATGTCTAGCAAAGTCTCTCACTGTATTTAGCAAGTTGCAGATTTTCGGACTGAGTCCTTGGAATACTTGCAGTTTGGTCCAGTTCAAAATCTCATGGTTCAGCCAGTGAGGTCATTCATGTCTAAGGCCCATCTCTTTAATGGCTCCCAGCTCCATTTTCAAACTCCTTGACCTAAGTAACACCATTTCATTTCCCCTTCCACGTGCCTCTGGCCTCTCATATGCCCCTGTTCTCTTCCTTACTTTTGCCTTTGACACCACCCGCAGGCTCCTTGGATCCCTGTCTAAGCATCATGTCTTAGTTTGGGGACCAGGGGTCTCTAGCTCTTACTTCTTGCCCTGAGGCTTGCACATACCCAAGACCACAATTCCTCATAAGACTTACATCGTGTTTTAATCCATTTTCCTGGAGAACCTTATCTCTTTCCTCCCCTCCAACTGACTCCTTTGATCTCACACCAGCCCATAGTTCCTAAACCATCCTGGGAATGTCCTGGATAAGTAGCCCTTCCTGGGTAAAGAAAAGTATTGCCAAATCCTGGATTGCTCCAACAACTCAGCTATTTTCCTTACAGTCAGGGTGTGGTCCCACAGCCTGGCCAAGGGCTGGCCTTGGTGATCTAGACTCCATTTCCTATGGCTTGCCAATGTAGGCAGCTGCTGCTTTGGACAAGAGAGCAAGTTCAGTCCTGAGTTGGGCTGCTCAACTCCCAGCCATTCAAGCCCTGAGCCACACAGTAACTGGGCTTTGCAAACCTTGGCACCTATGAATCAGCCAGAATAAGGATTCTACTTAATCTGTTAGCCCTTAAGTGAGCATCATGGGTAAGATTAACATTGTACCATAAGATGGACCGGGGAGCAGGGGTTAGGAGGCAGGAACACAAGTTACATGGTTATAAAATTGTGTCATCAGGTAACTAAGTCCAGCTCAGATACTCTGCTTCAGGGAAGTAAAAACAAAAACGAATAAAATGCAAGCCCTTACTGATGTTACTAAAGTTTCACAAGATGTAATCCAACCGATATAATAATATACAGCTCCGACAGGCATCCAAAAGCTTTGGAAAGATGCAAAGACCACTAGGGAAACCCAATTTCCATCTTGGTGGCTGGGGTATGTTTTCTGGTTGGACTTCATAGGAAATTCAGAATGCTTATGCACTAGGGCTTTCTTTTCTTTAGGAGACAGCTATCATGTCAACGGCACATTTTTGATCTCTGTAACAAATGGTTTTAACTAAGTGGTTAAGTTTACATCATTATTATGAATTTAAACAAAATTAAATTGAGACATGAAACTTAATAATACCTTTAATTTATAGATCACTATTCTTAAGATAGCTCCCTTTATTCTTGTGTATTTACCAAGTCCATCCACTTTTGTCTGATGGATATAATTTTCAAAGTAAAGCATAAGGTTTACCTCCTAAGTCCTCCTCCTCTCCCAGTCAATTTTACTAACGTTTCCCCCTCTCAGTCATCTTTTTGCCGTCATAGAGCGATTTCTGTCTAAGGTCCTCTGAGTGTTTTGCAAACATTAATTAAGCTTTGCAATACCCCAGCAAGGGAAAAGACCAGATCATACCCAGGAGTCCTCCTTGTGCTGCGACAGTGGTTGGAATGACATTTGTTCCTGTCACTCAGAATCAGCACACGGAGCTCTAACCTGGGGGAGGAGGATGTGCTGATTCTGCCAGAATTACAAGTGACACCACGATGCTCTGCTTGCTCTAGCAGAGGAAGATAGGGTGATTTTTCCTATCAAGTCACTGCACTCATGCAGTATGTGAAGGTACTTATTTTTATCCATCCTTCTGGATAACTGATCTGATTTTTTTTTTAATGTTTTGAAATCAGCTTAAGTTCAGTGTTCCATATACCCTGTTCTATTCATAAATATCACTGTAGCAGCACAGCTTTCAACTTTATGTAGCTATCCAGTGGAAAATGAGAAATTATCACAGAGACTAGGGGAGAGGTGTCCACCTCTAGATGCACATGGATCTCACCCCACCTTCTAAATGTGCCTGTCCAACCTTAGCTCCTCCACAGCCACTGCAGTGGTAGGCACTGCCTCGTGTGATGCCTCCGTGGTTCTCAACCCTGACTGCACCTCATCACCATGTAGGGAGCTATTTAAAAATACTTCTGAAGCTACTTCACACCAATTAAAACACAGTCTCTGGGGAAGAGGCAGCATGTGGGCATTTGAAATGCCCCTGGGTTATTGCTACCAGCATCCCTGGTTCATACCCCTTGAGGAACAGCTGCAGAGCTTTCAGGAGTCAGGTGAAGCAGCTAAGCCTTTCCTGCAGGCTGTGACCTCCAATTCTAAGGAATGTCTTTGCAAAGAATTTGGAAGTTTTTTGCACTTGTCATATTGCCTTTTAGGATTTCCAATTTTCTCCTATTTTAAGTACCTACTTGCTGGCTTGAAACATCGTCCAGCAATAGAAAGGGACTGCTAAATTAGCCAGTGCTAAATCTGTTCTCACCTGTGAGGTTGTGAAAATTAACAAAGCGCAACTTACTACTGTAGTCCCAAGGCCACATGGGGAAGCTCTCATGCCCTATCATTTTAGTCAACTGCAAAACCAGAAGGAGGAGTGGTACCTTGTAAATCGATACTACTTTTACCCCAAGAGGAGGAAGAAAGGTTTTCTCCTTGCCTGGAAAAAGCCCACCCAATGACAGACTATCATAATTCAGCCAATGAAAAGCCACTGCCCTTTGAACTCCCGATTTATTCCAATGGACTTTTTCTTTATAAAAGCCCCTCCCAACTACCCTTCTGAGCCCTTTCCTCTGCAAAAGAGCATTCCTCTCCTTTGATCTCTGAACTTGCCTATGGTTTTGTTTGGTATACTGAATTTCAATTCTCTTCTATTCCCAAATAAACCAATTTTTTGCTGTTAAAAAAACAAAAACAAAAACAAAAAAACAAGGTCAGTGGGTGTCTGTGGGGGTGTTATCTTTGTATATTGCCCAGTGTCTATCTCAGGCCTTACTGGCTAGTCCTGTGATGATAATTCTAGGCTTGGGTGTCTGGAGCCCTTATTGAGCCAAAGTATTACAAAGGGGAATGAACTTGGCTTTGAAGAACATATGGCAGTTACTGTGCAAATATATAGGCCAATGTATCAAGGAATTAGTACTACATAGTTTGCAGAAACATTGCAAAACAGATCAGCTGGGATGATACCAAAGATGTTACAGAGTTCGACATTTAGTTAAGTCAGACATTATCCTCCGTTAAATCTTTGGGAAGATGGATTTTCTACAAGGATCTTAATGGAGAAAGATCTGCAATATTAATTATGTGGGAACAAGAGAGAAGTTGTGTTTCCAGCAGTGTTTGATACTCTCTGATGGTTTTATGTAGTGCCACAGAAACTTAATTAGGTATGTATGTTGAATCACAGTCAAGAAAATGATTCTTTTCTATTTTTTTTAAGTTTAAAAAAATATTTTAAATTATTCTTAAATTCTACTTTCTAATTATACCAAGGTAATAGTCTCAGTTCAGTGTTAAGAAGTTTTTAACATCTTTCTGGTACTGATAATGTTTCTTTTTAACAAAGAATCTAGGAGAAAATGGTAACCAGCTAGAATTTAAGAACTGTTTTCATTCGTATTTATGTGTTATCTTTTATTCATGACAAGCAATAATGTTTTCCAGTTTGGGGTAGTGATTTAGAGCTTCTTTATAAATCACATTTATTTAAGAAAATGTGAGCTGATTTAAGGAGGTAATAACACAGGTGGTGCACATATATAGCAAAAGTTGTGAAGGGGATGTATTAGGTTAGCTGAAAATTATTCCACCATCACCTTTTTTTGGAGGTGAACATGTTTTTAAAATCAATCTTACTGCCAACCTTATCTCAGGGCAAAAGTGAAAAGCATCATGCTTATTTTTTTTATATGAAGTAATTAATACTTTAGATTTAAATGCTCATCAAATAAATCATGCACAACTATCCTTAATTTAGATTTCCAGGAGAAGCCCTTAATAGTGTCGTATTTAACCATTTGAGTTATTATCCATAATTTCACCTTGTTTTTAGTACTCACACTGGACCTGTTTTTTAAAGCCTCAAAATAGGTTTTCTCAAGGTAAACATGTATTCAGTTCAATGATGAACACAAATGCAAAAGTCTTCAACAGAATGTTGGAAAACCAAATCCAACAATACATTACATTAAGAACCTCATACACCGTAATCAGGAGGTATTTATTCCAGTGATGCAAGAATGATTTAACACCCATAAATTAATAAATCAGATGCACCTCATTAACAAAATTAAGTATAAAAGTGTTATGATTCTCTCAATAGATGCAGAAAATGTTTAACAAAATTCAACATCCATTCATGTTTATGATAAAAGCTTTCAACAAATTGGGAATGGAGGGAATGTACCACAAGACAGTAAAGGCAGTATATGACAAACCCACAGCTAGCATCATATTCAACTGTCAAACACTGAAAGCTTTTCCTCTAAGATCAGTAACAAGACAAGGGTGCTCACTCTCACCACTTTTTAAAATTTTTATTTATTTATTTTGAGAGAGTGCGAGAGGGAGAGGGGCAGAGAGGGAAGGAGGGAGGGAGGGAGGGAGGGAGAGAGAGAGAGAGAGAGAGAGAGAGAATCCCAAATAGGCTCCACACTGTCAGCACAGAGCCCAATACAGGACTTGATTCCATGAACCATTAGATCATAACCTAACTCAAAATCCAAAGTCAGATTCTCTACTGACCGAGCTACCCAGGATCCCCATCACCACTTTTATTTAACATAATACTTACTGGACATCCTACCCAGAGCAATTAGGCAAGGAAACAAAAGGTACTCAAATCATAAAGGAAGAAGTAAAATTGTTTCTATATGCAGATGACATGATATTTAGTATAGAAAACCCTGAAGACAACAACCAAAAGCCGCTAGAACTAATGAATTCAGTAAAGTTGCAGTATATAAAATTTATATAAAAAATCATTTGCATTTCTATATGCCAACAACTAACAGAAAGAGGAATTAGGAAAACAATCCCATTTACAACAGCATCAAAAGCAATAAAATACATAAGAATAAATTTAACCCATGAGGTGAATTATCTGCGCACTGAAAACTATAAAATATTGATTAAAGGAATTGAAGACACAAGTAAATGAAAAGATAGTTTGTGTTGATGGATTATAAGAACTTATATTGCTAAAATGTCCACACTACTCAAAGCCATCTACAGAGTCAATATAACCCCTATCAAAATTCCAATGGCATTGGTCACAGAAATAAACAAAATGATCCTAAAATTTTTATGGCACCACAAAAGACCCTGAAGAGTGAAAGAAATCTTGAGAAAGAAAAATAAATCTGAGGAATCACACTTCCTGATTTCAAACTACATTGGAAAGCTATAGTAATCAAAACAGTACAGTACTGACATAAAAACAGACACATAAACCAATAGAACAGAATAGAAAGCCCAGCAATAAACCCCCACATCTATGGTCAATTAATTTACAACAAAGGAGTCAAAAATATATTATATATATAAATTGAGTTGGGAAAACTTGACAGCCACATACCAAAGAATAAAAATGGACAATACAAAAAAAACAACTCAAAATGTATTAAAGACTTGAACATAAGCCTTGAAACCCTAAAACTCCTAGAAGAAAACAAGGGGTAAACTCCTTGACATTGGCGTTGGCAATGATTTTTTGGGAGGTTTGACAATAAAAGCAAAGGAGACAAAAGCAAAATAACCAAGTGGGACTAACCAAGCTTCTGTACAGCAAAGGAAACCATCTACAAAATTAAAAGGCAACCAAGGAATGGGAGAAAATATTTGCAAACCATGTATGTGATAAGGGATTCACATTCAAAATATATACAACTCAGTAACAAAATAAAAACCAACTCAATATAAAAAATGGGCAGAGAATCTGAATAGAAATTTTCCAAAAAAGAAATACAAACGGCCAATAGGTACATGAGAAGGCGTTTAACATCACTTACCATCAGGGAAATGCAGATTAAAACCATGAGGTATCAGCTCACACCTGTTAGGATGTCTATTATCAAAAGGGAAGAAATAACAAGGCAAGTATGTGGAGAAAAGGAACCCTTTTTGTTGTGGGTGGGAATGGAAACTGGTACCACCACTATGGAGACCAGTATGGAGTTTCCTCAATAACTTATATATAGAACTACCATATGATCCAGCAATTCCACTGCTGATTATACATCCAAAGGAAATGAAATCATTATCTTGGAATGCTATCTGCATTCCCATGTTCAGAGCAGCGTTATCTACAGCCAAGGTATGAAAACAACTTAAGTGTTCATTGACAAATGGCAAAAGAAAATGTGGCATGTATATATATGTATATATATATGTGTGTATATATATATATACATATGTATAAATACATATACATATATATGTATATATACATATGTATAAATACATATACATATATATGTATATATACATATGTATAAATACATATACATATATATGTATATATACATATGTATAAATACATATACATATATATGTATATATACATATGTATATATACATATATGTATATATAATATACATATGTATAAATACATATACACATATATGTATATACATATACATACATATATACGTATATATACATATATATGTATATGTATGTATATACACAGACACACACACACGTATAATAGATTATTCAGCTGTAAAAAGAAGGAAATTCTGCCATTTCCAACAACACAGATGAAACTGATAGGCATTATGCTAAATAAAATAAGCCAGACAGGAAAAGACAAACATCAAATGGTATCACTTATTTGTGGAATCAAAAACAAAAAAAGTTGGGGCACCTGGTATCTCAGTGGCTTAAGCCTCTGACTCTTGATTTTGAGTCAGGTGATCATCTCACAGTTGTGAGAGCGAGACTTGTGTGGAGCCTGCCTAAAATTCTCTCTCTCCCTCGCCCTCTTCCCTCACCCACTCCTGCACACACTCAGTCTCACTCTTTCAGAAAACAAAACAAAACAAAACAAAACAAAACAAAACAAAAGGTCAAACTCCTAAAAACACAGAATAGGGGCTGGTGAATGGGAGAAATAGGAGAGGTTTGTAAAAGGGCACAAAATTTCAGTTATAAAATGAATAAGGTCTGAGGATATAATGGTGACTATAGTTGAGAACATGATATTGCATAATTGACACATGCTAAGAGAATAGAACTTAAATATTATCTACCACTCCCCCACACAAAAGTAATTAATTGTTGTGATAGATTTGTTAATTAACTTGATGGGAAGAATCCCTTCGCAATGTATACTGTATCAAATCGTCACATTGTACACTTGAAATACCTTACAATTTTATTGAAGTATATCTCAATAAACCTGGAAAAAATGTTTTCTTTCTTAGCAAAAATAAGTAAATCGTAATTAAACCTTTTGCAGAAACTGAAGTTTTTAAGAGTTTTGTGTTCTGTGATATTAGACATAGAATTGCATCAAAAAGTACATTTCACCACGGGGCACCTGGGTGCCTCGGTCGGTTAAGCATCCAACTTTGGTTCAGGTTATGATCCCGCAGTCCATGAGTTCAAGCCCCATGTCAGGCTCTGTGCTGACAGCTCAGAGCCTGGAGCCTGCTTCAGATTCTGTGTCTCCCTCTCTACCCCTCCCCCACTCATGCTCTGTCTGTCTCACTCAAAAATAAATAAACATTTAAAAACAATTAAAAAAAAAAGTACACCTCACCTCAATAGCATTCTTGGGATTCATCCCAAAGTAATGAAAACTTATGTTCATTAAAAACCTGTACCTAACTGTTCATAACAGCTATATTCTCAATGGCCCCAAACTGGCAACAACTCAGATGGCCTTCAACGGCCAAACTATGGTACATCCATACAATGAAGTACTAATCAGTAATAAAAAGGAAAGAGTTATTGATACATGCAAAACCTGGATGGACCTCAAGGTCATTATGGTGAGTGGGGAAAAAAAAAGCCAATCTTTTAAAAGCTTATATTCTGTGTGATTCCATTTATATAACATTCTAGAAATAAGAAAACCATATAGATGGAGAATAGATTAGTGCTTGTCAGGGGATGGGGGACAGGGACAGGAATGGGTTGGGATGAGTGCAAATTTGCAGAGATAGCAAGAGGGAGTTCTTTTTGTGATGATGAAAATTTCTCTGTCTTAATTGTGTAAAGCGATACATGGAATCAAACAGTATGGAAGTATACCTGTACATACACACACAAATGCAGGTTAAAAGAATGTCAAGGGAAATTCTTCTCCTTTTCTCTACTCTTACCAACACTTCTGGAACAAAATGTATGGGGGTTTCCCCCCTCCCCCTAACCAATTCCAACTCCCTGGTTACCAACTAGGTATCCTACCATTCAATTCTGACACTACCTGGAGTTAGCACAGAATGCACAGGTTAAAGGTTCAGTTTCCCAAGACTGCCTCCCACTTCAGGTACCAATGACAAGTAGTCCCAAGTTGGCCTATACTTCTGTCTAACTTGGTTACAAATTGGTGGTTCCCATGAGTCCCTCCTCAGGTTTAATAATTTGCTTTAATGACTCACAGAACTCCAGGAAACATTTGCTTACATTCACTCCTTTATTACAAAAGATATGAAAGACACAGATGAATAGCCAGATGAAGTTCATAGAATAAAACAAGGAAGGGTCTTGAGTTCAGAAGCTTCTGTGCCCACGGAGTTGGGTTGTGCTATCCTCCCAGCTTGTGAATCTATTAGCCCAACCAGAAACTCTCCTACTCTCGTTTATGGAGGCTTCCTGATGTTGTCCTGATTATTAACTCAATCTTTGGCTCCCCTCCCTCCCCAGAGGGTGGGAAGTGGGGCTGAAAGTTCCAAGCCTCAGATCATGGCTTGGTCTTTCTTTTGGCCAGCTCTCATCCAGGAGCCCACCGGGAATCACCTCATTAGAACCAAAGATGCTCCTATTACCCAGGATTTTCCAAGGATTTAGGAGCTGTGTGTCAGGACTAGGATTAAAGACCAAATATTAGAATAAAGGATGATTCTAGTGCCTCTTTTACTTTACTGCTATCAAGAAATGTCAAGAGTCTTGGGAGCTCTGGGTCAGGAACTGGGGACAGGGACCAATACATGTTTTTCTTGGTTCACAGAATGAAAAGGAGTCAGATCTATAGTTTAGTTAACGGTATTCCACCAGTGTCAGTTTCCTGGTTTGGGTTTTACACTACAGCTATATAAGAAGTCATCACTGGGGAATGGATATACAAGATTCTACCAATTTTATAACTTCCTTTGAGTCTTCTGTAACTATTTCAAAGTAAGCAGTTGTTTTTTTTTGTTTTTTGCTTTGTTTTGTTTTGTTTTGTTTAAGTACACTTGATCTTTCCAGAAATGCAATGACTATTTTTAAGACCAGAGACAGGGCATATCCGATTTCTCCTCTATCTACTCAAACATGCACAAGCACAAGCACATTTCTGCTGTCTACCAAAAAGTGTGAGAAAATCATCCACAGGTGTGAACCTGTGTAAATAAACTTTCTGAGAGATGTTAACAAAATCCATTCTTTGGAGATATAACAGACATACTTGGCATAAGCATTAGCTGGTCTCCAGTTTACCTGCCAAAGTTGCAGAAAGGATACTTACAGCCAGAAGGTTTTGAAAGAATGAAGAAAAGCAATACAAACATAGCCTCCTTTGCAGAGAAAACCAGCAGTTGTCAATAGGGTTCCCCTGTTCTCCTCTGCAGGCTAGTCCTGCACTTTGCCCTGCTGGGTGTGCTGCTGTGATGGGGGGGTGGGCAGGGGGAGGAACATCTCTTCTCTTCTCTCCCACCCTCCCTTCCTCCCTCCCTCTCTCAGGAAACTCATCACAAATAAAAAATAAGTAGGTATCAACTGCGGTGAAACTCAAATCCCCCATCCTGATGCAGCTCATTTTCTTGTTTTCTTTCCATGGCCTTTGTCTAATCAGCCACTCTGCATGTGGGCACTCTGTGAGATTGTAAACAGGCATTCTCACATAGTGACCTCCCTTAACTAACTCTAAAATTCTTTTCATCTGAAATCGTGGGACTTCAATCTCAGAAATCACGTCTGAAGCAAAAATAACAAAGGGAGCTTCACATAAAGGCAGATTCTCCAGCTCCTTGGGTGGTGCCACTTACAAAACAGTGGAAGGATCTGGAAATCAGCTTTGTTTTGTGGAGTGAGTTGTGCTTTGAAGGTTCTGCAGTTGCCAAAGCACCAGAACGCCTTTCTTGTGGCTCTTACCTCTCAGTGCACTTGAGGGCCTATGTGGGGGCTACAGTCATATTTCAATGAAGGTGAATACTTGGACAGCTCAGGTCTTCCCCAAATCCCTCTTAGCCTTATTCTTGTTACCCATAGGGCACAGATGGCCTGGGCTTGCATGATTCAGTTTACACTTCATGTGAGGCTACATAAAGCCATTAGAGTCATCTGATACTCAAGAAACACAAGCATTTGATTACTTCCGTGGTGAATACAAATCAGGAAGCTCACAAACAATTGTGTGTTTGACAAAAGCAATGGCTTTGATACAGAAATGGCGCACGATATACTGAAGGACTTGTGACTGACCTGGAGGGGTTTTAAGAAGTTTTGATTCTTCCATTCACACATGGCCAAGCATTAGGCTACTAGCTCTAGGACCATTTTTCAAAGTCTACTCTCCCCTGTTTCACTACTATCCAAAAGTTTTTCTTTTCTTTTTCTTGTGTTTATTTGAGAGAAAGAGAGAGAAATAACATGAGCAGGGGAGGGGCAAAGAGAAATAGAATCCCAAGCAGGCTCCACACTGTCAGCCCAGAACCTAACGTGGGGCTTGAACTCACAAACCGTGAGATCATGACCTGAGCTGAAATCAAGAGTCAGACGTTTAACCAAGTGTCCAACTTTGGCTCAGGTCATGATCTCACAGTCCTTGAGTTCAAGCCCTATGTCGGGCTCTGTGCTGACAGCTCAGAGCCTGGAGCCTGCTTAGGATTCTGTGTCTTCCTCTCTCTCTGCCTCTCCCTTGCTCGCATTCTGTCTCTCTCCTGCTCCCCAAAATAATAAACATCAAAAACAAAGAACAAAAAACCTTTTCTAATGATGAGGCAGAGAGACTTTTTAAAACAACAGTGTGAAGCATCAGTGTATTCTCAAATAACACTAGCATGCAACTGAAAACAGCTTGAACCCCAAAACTTGAATAGATGCCATGCTTACAGACTGATGTTTGCAGCCTGTTCAACACTCCATGTCAGACATCAAACATCCAAAAACGCATATACTGAAAGGCACTCTTGCTACCCTGAACCAAAAAAATCATGGCCTTCTCCTACTTTTCTATTTCTTTCTTTTTTTAATGTTTATTTATTTTTTGAGAGAGAGAGCAGGCAAGGGAGGTGCAGAGAGAGGGAGACACAGAATCTGAAGCAGGCTCCAGGCTCTGAGCTGTCAGCACAAAGCCCAACGTGGGGCTCAAACTCACAAACTGTGAGATGATGACCTGCGCTGAAGTCGAACGCTTAACCCACTGAGCCACCCAGGCACCCCTTAGTTTTTTATTTCTGATTTATCAAAAAACTTCAGCAAGTTAAAACAATCCAAACGTATTATCTTATGGTTCTAAAGGTCAGAAATACGATACAGTTCCTGGGCTAGAGTCAAGACGTTGGCAGGGCTGCATTTCTTTTTGAAGGCTCCAGGGTTGAATCTGTTTCCTTACCTTTTCCCGTTTCTAGAGGCTGCCCATGTCCCTCAAGCCCTTCCTCCATCTTGAAAACTGGCGAGAGGAATTCAAGTCCCTTTAATGCTGAAATGTCTCTGGTTTTCTGCAGGTGAGGGTGCTTTTCTGCTTTCAAGCACTCCTGTGAGTAGATTGGATTCACCTAGATAACCCAGACTAATCTCCCCATCCAAAACTCCTTAACTTTAATCATATCTGCAAAGTCCCTCTTGCCATGCAAGATACATTCACACATTGCAGGGATTGGAATATGGGCATCTTTAGGGGCTGTTATTTTGCCACCACAGGCCTCTGTACAGAAATATGCCAGGCTTCTGGCTTACACTGTATGTCTTAGTCAGTTACACTTTGTATGCTGTAACAAAGTACCATAGACTGCATGGCTTATAAATAGCAGAAATCTATTTCTCACGGTTCTGGAAGCTATAAGTTTGAGAGGAATGTTGGCAGCCTGATCAGGTTCTAGTCAAGCCCCTCTTCCAAGTTGCAGACTGTCAATTTCTTTCTTTTTCTTTTCTTTCCCTTTCTTTTCTTTTTTCAGACTATCAATTTTGTATTGTATCTTCACATGATAGAGAGCAGAATGAGAGGAGGCAAGTGCTCTCGTGTCTTTTTATAAGGGCACCAAGCCCATTCAAGAAGGCCCCCACTCTCATGACCTAATTACCTCCCAAAGGCTCCACCTCTATTTTTTTATGTTTTTAAAAATTTTTTTAAAGCTTCTTTATTTTTGAGAGAGAGACAGAGCATGAATGGGGGAGGTGCAGAGAGAGAGGGAGACACGGTATCCGAAGCAGGCTCCAGGCTCCGATCTGTCAGCACAGAGCCCAGGGCAGGGCTCGAACTCACGGACTGTGAGATCAAGACCTGAGCTGAAGTCGGACGCTTACCCAACTGAGCCACCTGGGCGCACTTTATGTTTTATTTTTATTTTTATTTTTATTATATATATAGAGAGAGTGTGCAAGTGGGGGAGAGGGACAGAAGGAGAAAGAGAGAGAATCTCAAGCAAGCTCTGTGCTCAGCGCAGAGCCTGACACGGGAGGGGGTTTGATCCCAAGACGCTGAGATCAAGACCTGAGCAGAAACTAAGAGTCCTATGCTCATTTGACTGAGCCACCCAGGTGCCTCCCCAAAAGGCCCCACTTTTAAATATGAACACACTAGGAGTTAGGATTTCAATGTATGAATTTGAAGGGACATAAACATCCAGTCCATATCACCATAATATGATCTCTTAGTGCTCCCATTTTACCAAACAGAGATAATTCAGTGTTTATGAGGTTACTGAAGTCGACTCTCATCAGCTGTTACTATTCAGAGATTTTAAATCATGCACAGCCCTGTTGTTTTGATGACAAGGTTGTGGCTCTTCTCTCGTTACAACCTGGGAAATTTCCGATCATGTGTTGGGACGTTCATGATGTGATCTGAAAGGAAGAGGGGTTTGCATTTATGAAGTTTCTACTCTCGAAAGACACTCATCTTCATGAACTATATCACACGGATACCTTTGCCCTCTGCCAGAAGGTTGGCTTTGGTCAATGGTCTGCACTAGCAGATCAGAGGGTATGATAAGAACTCAGGGAACGTGTTCTGTCAGTCCCCATCCCTTTGGGCCCCAGTTTGGCTGTACCTGCTTTCCTCTATCTAAGATTACAGATTTTTTTTTAAGTTTATTTATTTTGAGAGAGACAGAGAATGTGAGTGGGGGAGGGGCAGAGGGGCAGTGTAGGGCCTAAGGCAGGGATCCATCCCATGAACTGTGAGATCACGACCTGAGCTGAAATCAGGAGTCAGATGCCCAACTGACGGCAAGCCATCCAGATCCCTCTATTGGCTATGTCCTCTCACATGGCTATGGATCACTCCGGGTTTCAGGAAGTGTTCCTTCTCCTTGGTCCTGGAGGCTAGAGGTTGTGATGACCCCCGTTGTTGCTGGCCCATGCACGCTTCACCAGTCCTTGCTGATACTGCTTATTCCTGCCCATAACTTGACAAACACTTGCTTCATTAAACTCTCCTCAATTATCTTGTTTATGTGTGCCGACCATCTCTTGCTGGCACCCTGTCTGACACACCTGGATGTGTCAGCATCTCGTGATCTTGGACAAGTTACCTAACCTTCTCTAACCTCAGTATTCTCATATGCAAAATGGAGATTAAAATAGCTACCTCCTGTGATAGTGGTGACAACGAAATTATTTAATTCATGTACAGCTTAACTTAACACAGTGTTTGGCACATAGTGAACACTTAAGTGTATTTTTGTCAAAATAAAGGAAATGAATTTTCTGAGGAACCGAAAGCTCCATCTGGATCCAAATGTTCCACCACATCATTTCTTAAAAAGTACTTTTGGCTCCAGTGAAAAAACATTATTTTCAGCAAGTATTAAACTAAGGTCCTTGGATTTACCAATAGCTAATTGTTAATGATGTTGCCGAAGGTACCCACCCAAACAGTCCTCACATCCTAGGGATGTCCAAGTTCAAGTATCTTTACTCTATAATTTGATGTTTCTGGAATTTTCCAGTATGACACTGAGACTCTGCTTTCTAGTTTTCTGGATATAGAACAATTTAAATCATGTAAGCAGAGAACTGTTAGAGTAGAATAGGTAATATTTAGGAAATAAAAGTCTGTCTATAAATCAGCTCAGACTCACTAACTGCTTCTCAGCTTAGTACTCTAAGAATATAAATGTAGAATTTCTAAGAGGACATTCAACTTTTTAAAGGCGATGCTTATCATGGAATCAGGAAAAGGATGAAATGCAAAAAACTACAAGAAGTCCCTCAGAATTTTGGTACATGCAGACTCAAGTTGAGAGAGAGAGGGACAGAGAGATTTTGAGTTGGAACTTCCCGTGTTACCTTTCCAGATATGGATGAAAAAACTTTTAACAGCTGGCATCAGACTCTTTAGGCAGTATTGCTGTTTTTGGTTTAAGACTATACTCTGAAAGATCATGTTCAGAGAGAAAATGAGGCCCTGAAGGTATGATCTATATTAACTGCTCTGAATAAAAAAGAACAGCAATTTGGTGGCGAGAGAAAACAAGAGAATGGAGGGAGCAAAGGTGTGGGTGGGAGACACATGAGGAAAATCCACAATGGGTGGCTACAGAATACAAAATTTCAGTTGTTTGCCTTGCTGTGATTGAACCACTCTGTCTCCCAATATCTTTGGTAAAGCTTGCCACACCCAAATGCCTCATCTGTGTGATTTTCTTAAGAAGAAAGTGGGGCTATAGTCCACATTGGGAAAGAGAAATGGGGGATACATCAGAGAAAGAGGAGTGGGGGTAGGGAGGTCAGACAAAATGACACTAACAGGTCAGCAGAAGTGGGAATTCCAAGCAGATCTATCCATAGAAACATGAGCTCCAAAACCTTGGTGAAAATATCAGGGAGAGCATTAGACTTCTCATAGGACAGAAAACAAAGAATTTAAACCCACTTTATTTAAATCAGAAAGGGCAAGATTACCTCAGCTGATATCTGAATTATAATTTGTCAGGGATCCAAGTGAAAAATAGAAATTTGAAATTGGACCCACTGGTGTCAATCTGTTAGGACAATAAATATTTTGACTGCTAGTATTTTCTAGACCCCTTATTTCAATAGTTCTTGCTGAATCTATACTAAAAACAGAGTTAGAATTTCAAGCCTATTAAAAGGTTAGTCAAATTTTTTTCTTTGATAAAAGACAGCCATTGCTAAAACAGTGTATCAACTGCTGGGCAAATGCAGTTCATGGCATTGTATTTAATCATGTGAATACTTTAAAACGTCTTTTTTGGTTAGTTATTAACTGTCAAGCATTTATCGACTTCCAAATCTATGCTAGCACATGCAATGACTACAAACCATTGTCTTATCCTGTGATAGCTCACTATTTAGGGGTTAACTATGAAATACTGGATGACATCAGTGTTCACTATTCAAGATCACTGTTTTCAAGAAAATAGAAAGGCACGTGCCCACCCTACACATGCACAGACACACACACGCACCCTCTTATTTTGGGAGTCTATAGGTTTTTACAGTGATCTCTAACCCCATGGAGTTTGCATTGATTACAACAGTTGCTTAACTTTTACAATTTATAATGATCGTAGCCTCTTTGACAGTTTTTGTGGAGCTTAAGACTTTCGCCCAGGGCTTATGACTTCACACGTTTCTCTGAGCCTAGAAAAGCCGTTTTTTCTAGGTCAGTGTCTATCAAAGAACCCAGATTCTGTTGGACCACCTCCGGTGGAAGTGTTGATGTTTGGAAGACTTTCCATACTTACCTCTTAGCTTGTGTAAAAGGTGTAAAAATCGAATATGTCCTTGTTTAGAAAGACAACTGACTGAGCAATTTAACAAGAGAGTTTCTCCAACATAAGGGAGATCTTCAATGGTGAGAATAAATTTTTGATTCTCATTCATCATGTTCCCTTGGTTTCATTATATGAAAGTCCCTCATACTTATCACCTACTTTTCTGAAAATCAGTATGCCCAGAGGAGTTACAGATATGTAAAGAGACAAAGCAAGCAAGTTCCAAATATATATATATATTTGGAGTAACTTACTAGTGATGTTTAATTTTATGTGTCAATTTGGCTAGGCCACAGTGCCTAGATTTTGGTCAAACATTATCCCAGATGTTTCCATGAAGGTGTCTTTTGGATGAGATTAACATTCAAACTGATAGACTTTGAGTAAAGCACATTACCCTTCATAGTGTGGGAGAGCCCACCTCAGATGAATCAGATAAAAACATTAATAGAACAAAGACTGACCTCCCCTAGCAAGAAGGAATTCTGCCAGCTGCCTTTGGACTCAAACTACAACTCTTCCCTGAGTCTTCTGCCTACTGACTTTACCCATCAGATTTTGGACTTGTCAAACTTTTACAACCACATGAGCCAATTCCTCAAAATAAGTTATCTGTCTTTGTCTCTCTGTCTCTCTCTCTCTCTCTTTCTCTCTGTTTCTCTCTTGACAGATAAATAGATATAGATATAGATACAGATCTATAGATATGGATATATGATCTATATATCCTGTTGCTTCTGTTTCTTTGGAGAACACTAATATACTACCAAAGTCATTTTTATAATTTAGTAGAAGTAACACCCATAACAACAGGTTTCAGTCAAGTATTCACACTTATCTTGCAGGATTATTCTAGAGAAAAATGCACATTGTAGATTGTTGTAGATTAATTTTTAAAGTATTCCAGGTAATTCTAGTTTCAGCTCAATCTCCTGAAGCAAAGGTTGCAGCTCTAAGCAATTGCACTAGGCAGTACTCATGCAACCAATATTTGGGAAGTGCCTATTTTATGCAAAACACTGTTCACTTTAAGTGCTGAGGACAAAGAAGTGAATTAAAGAGACAAAAATCCCAGGGCGCCTGGGTGGCTCAGTCAGTTAAGCATCTAACTTTGGCTCAGGTCATGATCTCATGGTCTGTGAGTTCAACCCCCACATCAGGCTCTGTGCTGACAGCTCGGAGCCTGGAGCCTGCTTCAGATTCTGTGTCTCCCTCTCTCTCTGCCCCTTCCCCTTCATGCTCTGTCTCTCTCTGTCTCAAAAATAAATAAACATTAAAAAATATATTTTTTTTAAAAAAGAGACAAAAATCCCCGTTCTCATGGAGTTTGTATCCTAGTGGAAGGGGATAGATGACAAATGAATTTATATTAGTCAGACGGTGATGAGGATAAAGAAACTAAACCAGTCACTCTGCTTGAGGGTGGAAAGTGAGGAGATAATTGTGTTTGTGTGATTTCATATAGGGTGTTTGGAGTAAGTGACATTTCAGCAAAGACCTAGATGT
Source organism: Prionailurus viverrinus (assembly GCF_022837055.1). Lineage (NCBI taxonomy): Eukaryota > Metazoa > Chordata > Mammalia > Carnivora > Felidae > Prionailurus > Prionailurus viverrinus. The sequence goes on along the minus strand of NC_062562.1, from coordinate 131,022,209 downwards.
AATGAAAGAGAGAATCATGGAGATTTATGAGTAGGAAGGGTTCTAGGCACCAAGAACAGCCAGGGCAAAGGCTGTGGGGCAGAAACGAGTTCAGGGCACTAGAGAAAAACAGGAGGGCAGTATATCTAAAGAGGAGTGAGTGAGGGAGAATGGTAGGAGATGAGGTCAGAGTAATTCCCATGACTTGACTGTGTACACCCCAACAGAAACTGAAGAGAAGTCTGTGGACACAGTCTTGGGACACTCTGGTGGTTAGAGGTCGGAAAAGGAATTGCTTGGAGTCAAGGAGACTGAGGAGGACTAGCCGGGGAGGCAGAAGAAAAACCCAAAGTGGAGTCTTGAAGGAAGTGCTTCAGATAAGGGGGAGTGATTGAAACAGGTCAAGTAAAATGAGGACTGGGAATTAATCATTGGATCTACCCGTGTAAAGATTGATTATAATCTTGCTAATAGGAATTTGAGCACAATAGAGGAAATTAAAGCCTAATTAGAGCCTATTCGAGAATGACTTAGAGGAATGAAAGAGCAGACAAAAATACTGGCAACTCTTTTCACAGTTTTGAGGTAAAAGGGAGCAAAGAATGAAGTTCTAGCGATGTTAGCTAGAAAGGGATACAGGAGGGGTTTTAAAAATGTTTTTTTGGGGGGGGGGCACCTGGGTGGCTCAGTCAGTCGAGCGTCTGACTTCAGCTCAGTACATTATCTCACAGCTTGTGAGTTGGAGCCCGGCGTCAGGCTCTGTGCTGACAGCGCGGAGCCTGGAGCCTGCTTCGGGTTCTCTGTCTCCCTCTCTCTCTCTGCCCATCCCCTGCTCACATTCTGTCTCTCTCCAAAATAAATAAACATTAAAAAAAATAAATAAAAATAAAAATAAAATAAAAATGTTTTGGGGTTTTTAATTTTTATCAGGTTATAAATTCACTGACATGCCTGTAACCTAATGGGAATGATCCAAGAAGGGGGCAGAGGGGTGTCCACTGGTAAGGCAGGGTTTGAGGGAACAGAATCAGGGCACAGAGTTGAATTAGATAGGAAAAAGGGCAAAGTTTGGAGTATAGATGCAAATAGGCTTGTTAGATTTAGTAATGGGAATGTGGAGAAACTCTCCTTTGGCCAATTTATTTCAATGAAATAAAAGCCACAAGTGAAGATAGGAGAAGAGATGTTAAATGCCAGAAACTTTCTTTTCTGACAGTGGTTCTCTATTTTCCTCAGTTGAGTTTAAGGAATTGTAAGTGGGAGACTTTCTATCTTATCCTCTGCAAGCAGAAGATATTTACAATTGAGGACATCTTTGAATTTATTTTTTTTTTTTCTTTTTTTTTTTTTTTTTTTTTTCAACGTTTATTTTATTTTTTGGGACAGAGAGAGACAGAGCTTGAACGGGGGAGGGGCAGAGAGAGAGGGAGACACAGAATCGGAAACAGGCTCCAGGCTCTGAGCCATCAGCCCAGAGCCCGACGCGGGGCTCGAACTCCCGGACCGCGAGATCGTGACCTGGCTGAAGTCGGACGCTTAACCGACTGCGCCACCCAGGCGCCCCTGAATTTATTTTTTGACAGAGATTGACCGAGAACACCTGCCAGCTCTCTCATTGCTTAACCTGCCACTCCACTGCTCCAGGTACCAGGGTCTGCTCAGCTACATTACTAATGACAATGTAACTTAAGACTTATCTAGACTTCTGTGTAGGTTTAGATAAGAACTTATGAATGAAACTGTGTTTTAGGTATTGCACTGGCTCTTGTTACTTGTTTCTTGTTCTCAGAAGAGTATCTAATCCCCACCTGCTTAGAATTATTATTAAACACTGATTTTTAAAAACTCACTCCTGGAAATGAGGGTGACAGAAACGAGTGATGGGGATCAAGAGATACAAACTTTCAGTTATAAAATAAAGGGCATGGGGATATAATATACAGAAGGGGAAACACAGTCAATAATATATTCATTTTGTGTGGTGGTAGATGGTAACCGGGCTTACTGTAGTGATCAGTTCACAATGTATACAAATGTCGAATCACTATGTTGAACAAATGAAAATAAGGGAATATTGTATATCAATTACACTTCAATAAAAAAAAATCCATTCGTTGTGACAACTTACAAGGCAAATACAAGTAGCTACTAAGTACACACCACATGCATGGGACATATCCTTTTTTTAAAAATTATAGGTGACATACAGTGTTAAATAGCTTCAGGTGTACATCATAGTGATTCAGAAATTCTATACATTATTCAGTGCTCACCACAATAAGTATAGTCACCATCTGTCACCATACAATGTTATTACAGTATTGTTGACTATATTCCCTATCCTGTACTTTTCATCTCTGTGACTTCTTTACTTTACAACTGCATCTTTGGATATCTTAATCCCTTTCACCTATATCATCCATTCCTCCCACTCCCTGCCTTCTGGCAAGCACCAGTTTGTTCTCAATATTTGAGTCCGTTTCTTTGTTCTTTTTTTTTTTTTTTTTTGCTTTTTAGATTCAATACTTAAGTGAAATCATATGGTATTTGTCTTTCTCAGTCTGACTTATTTTGATTAGCATAATACCCTCTAGGTCCATCTACACTGTCAAAATGGCAAGAACTCATTCTCTTTTATGACTGAGTAATATTCCATTGTGCATGTATATATATATACATATATGTCTTTATCCACTCATCTATCAATGGGCACTTGGATTGTTTCCATATCTTGGCTAATGTAAATCATGTTGAAATAAGTATGGGGATGCACATATCTTTGTGAATTAGTGTTTTTGTTTTCTTCCCAGTAGTGGAATTACTGGATCATATGGCATTTCTATTTTGAATATTCTGAGGAACCTTCTATACTGTTTACCAACATACAGTGGTTGTACCAATTTACATTCCCACAAACAGTGTGTGATGGATCAGCATGGGACTGATCTTTTGTAAGATTCATGAACTAAAAGAAGCAGGAATCCTCTGACTCTCACGATTGTTGAAGGCCAAAGTCTTAAAAATTTTCATTACCTTGCATTAGTTAATTAATTCTGAGACATCCTTGCAAAAACATTCTACTTGATGATTAGATAAAAATATTATTATGGCATAATATTTTGATGTGACAGAGGGAGCTTTAAGGTTCAATGACAATATTTTTGTTTCTTGAAAGACTCCTTTTTCCTTTGGAATTTCTGTATTGAATTCAGGGTGTTTTCTTTCCAGTGCTGTGCTGGTCCCACTACAACAAGAGTGAGAAAAGAGGGAAGAAGAAGAAAACTAACATTTAGCATCCCCTATCTGTCAGAGACTTTCCAGGGGTTATTTAAGTTTTAAAAAATTATCACAAAATATACCTCGGAGTCGCCATTTTGCAAATTAGGAAACTAGTATAATAAAAGTAACCCTAAGCCGCTTGGCATCGTGGAGAGTTGTTAATTAATTATAGTGCCTCAGAAAATTTTGGAAATAAAACATTGTCGAATTTTGTTGCAACATGCCATGAGCTCTGGTGCATAGAAAATCTACCCATGGTGGCTTGGCCTGGCATCCTAGCTTTGAGATTGTCCCACTCCACCAGCCCGACTTAATCAAGGTCACTGAACGCTGTTCCTACCTTGCTAGTGTAAGTGGCTGCTCCAGATTAGTGTTATCAGCAAATTTACTGAACTTCCGCTCACTTCCATCACCCTGTGGATAACTCTGGCCCACAGCTAGCCCTTATGGATGGACACCACTTGACAAATGTCCTCGGAATGACAAGAAGTCACTGATAGCTACTCTTTGATTGCAACTCTTCAGCCACTTGACAGCGCTGTGATCCAAGCTGTGTGTTAACAGCTTGTTGAAAAAAAAAATGTCATGTGAAATGGGATCAACAGCCTGACTAAAGTCTGGATATATATTATCTATTGCCTCTCCTTTGTCAGTGTGTCAAAGAAAGACATTAAACTTCCTGGCTCCTTCCTACAGATATATTGGTGGCTACCTGACCACTCTCATTTTGCAGATTTGCCAGTCCATGGAGTCTTTGTATCTTGTTCAGGTTGAGGGCTTTGCATCTCAACTAACAAGCATCCCTAATACCACCATCTAGAAACCTTCAGACACTTCAGATTGTCTTTCCTTAGATTTTATTCTGACTCTATAAGGCAGAGGGATATGCTTTTTAGGGTCCAGGAAGTAGTAAAAATATTCTCTTTGTCCATTCACAAGCGCCATATTTAAGCTCACGTCTAACACATAACTACTAGCCACTAGATAAGGTTGTCTTTAAATTCCAGTTCTGACTGCAGTAAAGAGGTGTTATTATTTGTTGGAAATTAGCTGACTTTGTGAGATAAGGAGGACTTGGTTGCAAGTGTTTGTGTGTGTGTGTGTGAAGGACGATGCCGAGGAAAGAAGGAGCCAGGCTTTTTCAAGGAAAAGTGAATTCTTTCCTACTACTATGCCTTGTTTCCTTCCCTAAAATAAACTTGTAGAGAATTTTCCTCTAAATTTTTTGTATTGCCAACGAGGGCAATTCAATCCATAGAATAGAAAACTAAACTTAATGCACTTACATTCTGAATGATGGATTGGGTTTTGTATGTTTTCTATCATTCCCAGTGACAAGTTGTCTCTTTTCCCTGGCATCACTTCCCACATTCTTACCACCAACTCTTTTGGTATATTAATCAGTGTCCTCCCGTTCTTGGTGGAGATAATTAGGCTTTGGGTTTGATGCTGAACTTACCCATTTGTATCTCATATTTCTCATCATGCTGTTCTTACTTCTGAGAAGAGGATAGAACATGGCTGATAAACGTATGGCATTCCTCCTCCATGAATACAGCAGACATTTAAAAAAATCAACCATAGCATTCTTTCTTCCTGAGACTAGCTCAGGGGTCTCCCCAATATAATACCTTAGACCAGGGATCATCAAACATTTTCTGTAAAAGACCAAGCAATAAATAGTTTAGGTTTGTTTTTGTTTTTGTTTTTATTTTTTTGATGTTTATTTTTGAGAGAGAGACAGAGACAGAGACAGAGACAGAGTGTGAGAGGGGGAGGGCCAGAGAGAGAGAGAGAGAGGGAGACACAGAATCTGAAACAGGTTCCAGGCTCCAAGCTGTCAGCACAGAGCCCAACAAGGGGCTCGAACCCATGAGCCATGAAATCATGACCTGAGCCAAAGTTGGGTGCTCAACCGACAGAGCCACCCAGATGCCCCAATAGTTTAGGTTTTGTGGACCATACAGTCTTTGTTGCAACTACTCAACTCTGCCATTATAGGGTGAAAACAGTCACAGATAATGCGGAATGAAGGAGCATGGCTGTGTTCCAACAAAATGTTATTTACAAAAATAGGTGGCTGGCTGGATTTAGCCCATGGACTATAATCTATAGTTTGACAGTGATAGTTTGCAGATACTTGCTCTAAATATCTATCACCAACCAAAGCTGCCATCTGAAGATGGAACCTACCCAATGTTCTTGGGCTGAAATACAAGATGCTACAATTCTTCAGTGTTGACTCTATGAACATATTGATTTCCACCCAAGGAACTGATTTAACTTAGTTTGGGACCCTCTGCTCTGGGTATCTTGATGGGAAAAGTCACTTTGGGGCCCAGGAAAGCAAGTTTAAGGCCTTACCCACGTTCATCCTCTTTAACTTTATCAGTGGTGGGGCTAAAATGGAAATTCTATACATTCTTTTTTCAAACATGCAAGTAAAAAATGACATGAAATACCTCAGTCATTGCCTTAGAATAGGTACTATTATATATAGCACTTCACTCACCAAAAGCTTTCTCCCCTCTCCCGTGGATTAAAAAGAAACAAACAAACAAAAACAAAACAAAACAAAAAACCAAAATCAAAACCAAAACCAAAACCAAAACAAACAAAAAAAACAACAAAAGAAATCAAATTACATTATAATGGGGATCGGATGAATTGAAATTTAACTGCACCCTAGCAACCATCAATCATATCTCAATTATTTATGAGACTTAAAATGTGCAGAAGTAGTTTAAACTATCCTATTCCTGATTCTTACGGGCTGAGTCCTTAGCCAAATGGACCATCTAAGTGAAGGTAAATGGGGCTTTGAAAGCCTAATGGGACATTTCAGTCAAAAAAATAAACAAAATAAAATAAAATAAAATAAAATAAAATAAAATAAAATAAAATAAAATAATTTTTCTCAGAAGAGTATTGCTTGAATGAAATATCTCTTATTGTCTTTTAGCAAGAATAATTAACAAACCTCTTAGACCTGTTAAATGTTATTACATAATATGCCTTTATATTCTGAATAGAAAACTTCTGTGATTTAAATGATAGGGTGCTAACATGGGCTCTCTCTTAGGAAGTTGTTTTTCTCTTCTCTTAGGCTGGCACTTATCATCTACATGCATTTCATTCTTCTCCTGCCATCACTTCCAGCAGAGACCATAAATGTCCTCTTCTTAGATTATTATCCAGAAGAAAAAGCACAAAATACTTCATTTGATCCTTTCAAGCCAGACATTATGTGAAAAGACAAAAATTCTATTTTTATATCTACTCATTACACTCAAACTCTCTTTAATGTAGTTTTAACAATTTGGACAATAAAATCTCATTAATTTGTACTCCATCACTTTGGAATTGGAGATAATTTGGGCAAGGCTAGCTTAAAGATGATCTGTTCAATATTTATGGGAAAATAAAATTATTCATGCTGATGATTAATGCAAATAACTTACCAAAGCAAGCTAAAAGTTCAACTGAGATTATTAAAGTCTATACTCATTGGTAGGCTTTCAAGACCCTCTCTAAACTAGTCAGAACATAGTGCTCCAGCTTCATACCCCAATTCCATGTAGCTTCTGCCATAGCCAAAGCCAAACATCATCCTGTATTTTCCTTTTTTTTTTTTTACACCCTACCTGTACTTTCCTCTAATGGGAATGCCCTTGTCTTCTTCCTCTAGCTCTACTTTTCAAAATCCTATTCATCTTTTAAAAGCCAAACTGAAATATCACCAGTATTGTGAAGCTTTCACAATACTGCAACCAAGATGAACTCTTCCAACATTTTGGGACATGGCAGTGTGTGGTATGTTGGTACGTTGGTCTACATGTGTGGCTGAATCACTGACAGTGACTTCACGTATGTGTACAAACAGCTGACTACTTGATTATGCTTTTTTTAAGTCATGTCTGAAGATTTACATATTGATATAGATATTTTGTCCTCAATCATTTTTCTTTTATTTATACACTATTTTACTGTTGGGTCATTGTCTGAAAGTTTTAAAAGTATGTATATATGTAGGTCAAATTATTCATAAGTTTTCAGTGTAGTCAAGAGACTTTACAAATTTTTTACGTAAAAAGAATGTGTCATATTTGATAAGGTTGAGAATATCTGAAAGAGCTTATGGAAAGATCTGTTCCCCTTTCATTAGTTTCTCTTTCAAAGAACTATACTACCAATGACTCATTTGCCCAAGCCAGAAATTTTAGCAACATCATAAATTCCTCCTTCCACCTCCTCTCCCAATCCAATCATTGCTAAGACTTGTTGATTCCACCTCCGAGGAGTCCTGTCATCTCCAGGCCTACAACCACAACTGCTATGGCTCATCAGAGTCTTATTATACGTGAACTAGATGATTTTCACTTTACCCAGTTTTCTGAGGATTTTTTTAGACATGTAAATCTGATTATGTTATATTCTCATTCAAAAATGTTAGCTATTCCCAATGCACACAGAATAAATAGCCTCTGAGCATGATAAAGAAGGCCTTTCATGATCTGGCCCCACATCCATATCTAGCATCCTCTCCTATCGAGTCTCATTTCCTCTCACTGCTACAGTTCTCACCTTAAATTTTCCATTCCAGCAACATAAACTACATTTTCATTTCCAGCCCACCTTGAGCTTACAGCCCTCAAGGACTTTGCACATGTTACTTCCTCTCTTTTGGATGCCACCTGGAAAACTCTTCTCTAAAAACATCCCCGACTTCCTAAGGAACATTGTGTTTTTTTCGTCTTTGTTGATTGAAGGTAATAGACCTCTTTGCATCTGTACATCCATAGACAGTAAGCTCATTAACAGCAGCAGTATCTTTGCACTATAGCCTCAGACTTAGCACAGTGCCTAACAATAAATGTTTATGGAATAAATGAATAAATGAATAAATGCATACATTTTACTTTCACTGGAATATCTTATTTTGTATGTTTGAAGTAATCAGTGCTATCTGAATAATCTTTATTCGAGTAACCCTACTACCCAGTTAGATCTTACTTTCTGGGTCTTTTCTAATCCTGCTCTTCTTAACAGTTTCACTAAGTTTGCTCTATTTCCTTCCATTTTGCCATCTTCCCATTGATGGTACTTTTTCCTTTTGCACTTGTGGTCTTATTAAGTTAATAAATGACTGAGTTTTGTTTCTACAGCTTAGTTTACCTCATATAAAACACTAATTACCTGCTTTAATATGAACCACACTTGCTAAAAATCTTTCCTTCTATTTTAGCAGATTTAAGTTTAAAAGAGGGTCTCAAGCTTCTAGAAAACATAGAAGTCTCTACCTGGGTAATTTTATGCCAGATTTACAGAGACAGCACAGTAAAATGTATATATGTAACAGTCATGACAATATTGTTTGTAATAATAAACAAAGGGATAGAGAAAAATGAGTTAAACTTCAGCGTATATATTTAATGAAATACTCTGCAGCAGTTTCAAAGAATGAGGTAGAGTTCTATATGCTCTATAGAGATATTGGGTTATATTAAGTTAAAAGATGAAAAACAGTAAACATAGTATGTGATTCACTTTCTATGCATCATACAAAGCATATGCATATACATGCTAACATTTTTCTGGGGGATAACAAGAAACTTACAGTGGTTATTTAGGGAAAAGGGAGTGTGTTTGTGTGTATGTGTGTGTGTGTGTCTGTGTGTTGATGAGGTGATGGCAAGGGAGGCTTTACCTCTAACTTTCTGTTTTACCTGAGTTCTTTAACACACATTTTTATGTTTATGAAAAGAGTAGAATTATGGGACATTTTTACTTTCTTATACTTTCTTGTATTAAAAGTATATATATAATTTATATTAAGAATGAATATTCACAAGTGCTTCTGAAACTTTATTGCACACCAGAATTACTTAAAGTGCTTATTTTTTTTTAAATCTTTTTTTAATGTTTATTTATTTTTTTTTAATTTTTTAAGAAATTTATTGACAAATTGGTTTCCATACAACACCCAGTGCTCATCCCAAAAGGTGCCCTCCTCAATACCCATCACCCACCCTCTCCTCCCTCCCACCCCCCATCAACCCTCAGTTTGTTCTCAGTTTTTAAGAGTCTCTTATGCTTTGGCTCTCTCCCATTCTGACCTCTTTTTTTTTTTTTTCCTTCCCCTCCCCCATGGGTTCCTGTTAAGTTTCTCAGGATCCACATAAGAGTGAAACCATATGGTATCTGTCTTTCTCTGTATGGCTTATTTCACTTAGCATCACACTCTCCAGTTCCATCCACGTTGCTACAAAAGGCCATATTTCATTTTTTCTCATTGCCACGTAATATTCCATTGTGTATATAAACCACAATTTCTTTATCCATTCATCAGTTGATGGACATTTAGGTTCTTTCCATAATTTGGCTATTGTTGAGAGTGCTGCTATGAACATTGGGGTACAAGTGGCCCTATGCATCAGTACTCCTGTATCCCTTGGATAAATTCCTAGCAGTGCTATTGCTGGGTCATAGGGTAGGTCTATTTTTAATTTTCTGAGGAACCTCCACACTGCTTTCCAGAGCGGCTGCACCAATTTGCATTCCCACCAACAGTGCAAGAGGGTTCCCGTTTCTCCACAACCTCTCCAGCATCTATAGTCTCCTGATTTGTTCATTTTGGCCACTCTGACTGGCGTGAGGTGATATCTGAGTGTGGTTTTGATTTGTATTTCCCTGATAAGGAGCGACGCTGAACATCTTTTCATGTGCCTGTTGGCCATCCGGATGTCTTCTTTAGAGAAGTGTCTATTCATGTTTTCTGCCCATTTCTTCACTGGGTTATTTGTTTTTTGGGTGTGGAGTTTGGTGAGCTCTTTATAGATTTTGGATACTAGCCCTTTGTCCGATATGTCATTTGCGAATATCTTTTCCCATTCCGTTGGTTGCCTTTTAGTTTTGTTGGTTGTTTCCTTTGCTGTGCAGAAGCTTTTTATCTTCATAAGGTCCCAGTAATTCACTTTTGCTTTTAATTCCCTTGCCTTTGGGGATGTGTCGAGTAAGAGATTGCTACGGCTGAGGTCAGAGAGGTCTTTTCCTGCTTTCTCCTCTAAGGTTTTGATGGTTTCCTGTCTCACATTAAGGTCCTTTATCCATTTTGAGTTTATTTTTGTGAATGGTGTGAGAAAGTGGTCTAGTTTCAACCTTCTGCATGTTGCTGTCCAGTTCTCCCAGCACCATTTGTTAAAGAGGCTGTCTTTTTTCCATTGGATGTTCTTTCCTGCTTTGTCAAAGATGAGTTGGCCATACGTTTGTGGGTCTAGTTCTGGGGTTTCTATTCTATTCCATTGGTCTATGTGTCTGTTTTGGTGCCAATACCATGCTGTCTTGATGATGACAGCTTTGTAGTAGAGGCTAAAGCCTGGGATTGTGATGCCTCCTGCTTTGGTCTTCTTCTTCAAAATTCCTTTGGCTATTCGGGGCCTTTTGTGGTTCCATATGAATTTTAGGATTGCTTGTTCTAGTTTCGAGAAGAATGCTGGTGCAATTTTGATTGGGATTGCATTGAATGTGTAGATAGCTTTGGGTAGTATTGACATTTTGACAATATTTATTTTTCCAACCCATGAGCAGGGAATGTCTTTCCATTTCTTTAAATCTTCTTCAATTTCCTTCATAAGCTTTCTATAGTTTTCAGCATACAGATCCTTTACATCTTTGGTTAGATTTATTCCTAGGTATTTTATGCTTCTTGGTGCAATTGTGAATGGGATCAGTTTCTTTATTTGTCTTTCTGTTGCTTCATTGTTAGTGTATAAGAATGCAACTGATTTCTGTACATTGATTTTGTATCCTGCAACTTTGCTGAATTCATGTATCAGTTCTAGCAGACTTTTGGTGGAGTCTATCGGATTTTCCATGTATAATATCATGTCATCTGCAAAAAGCGAAAGCTTGACTTCATCTTTGCCAATTTGGATGCCTTTGATTTCCTTTTGTTGTCTGATTGCTGATGCTAGAACTTCCAGCACTATGTTAAACAGCAGCGGTGAGAGTGCGCATCCTTGTCGTGTTCCTGATCTCAGGGAAAAAGCTCTCAGTTTTTCCCCGTTGAGGATGATGTTAGCTGTGGGCTTTTCATAAATGGCTTTTATGATCTTTAAGTATGTTCCTTCTATCCCGACTTTCTCAAGGGTTTTTATTAAGAAAGGGTGCTGGATTTTGTCGAAGGCCTTTTCTGCATCGATTGACAGGATCATATGGTTCTTCTCTTTTTTTTTTGTTAATGTGATGTATCACGTTGATTGATTTGCGAATGTTGAACCAGCCCTGCATCCCAGGAATGAATCCCACTTGATCATGGTGAATAATTCTTTTTATATGCCGTTGAATTCGATTTGCTAGTACCTTATTGAGAATTTTTGCATCCATATTCATCAGGGATATTGGCCTGTAGTTCTCTTTTTTTACTGGGTCTCTGTCTGGTTTAGGAATCAAAGTAATACCGGCTTCATAGAATGAGTCTGGAAGTTTTCCTTCCCTTTCTATTTCTTGGAATAGCTTGAGAAGGATAGGTATTATCTCTGCTTTAAACGTCTGGTAGAACTCCCCTGGGAAGCCATCTGGTCCTGGACTCTTATTTGTTGGGAGATTTTTGATAACCGATTCAATTTCTTCGCTGGTTATGGGTCTGTTCAAGCTTTCTATTTCCTCCTGATTGAGTTTTGGAAGAGTGTGGGTGTTCAGGAATTTGTCCCTTTCTTCCAGGTTGTCCAATTTGTTGGCATATAATTTTTCATAGTATTCCCTGATAATTGTTTGTATCTCTGAGGGATTGGTTGTAATAATTCCATTTTCATTCATGATTTTATCTATTTGGGTCATCTCCCTTTTCTTTTTGAGAAGCCTGGCTAGAGGTTTGTCAATTTTGTTTATTTTTTCAAAAAACCAACTCTTCGTTTCGTTGATCTGCTCTACAGTTTTTTTAGTTTCTATATTGTTTATTTCTGCTCTGATCTTTATTATTTCTCTTCTTCTGCTGGGCTTAGGCTGCCTTTGCTGTTCTGCTTCTAGTTCCTTTAGGTGTGCTGTTAGATTTTGTATTTGGGATTTTTCTTGTTTCTTGAGATAGGCCTGGATTGCAATGTATTTTCCTCTCAGGACTGCCTTTGCTGCGTCCCAAAGCGTTTGGATTGTTGTATTTTCATTTTCGTTTGTTTCCATATATTTTTTAATTTCTTCTCTAATTGTCTGGTTGACCCACTCATTCGTTAGTAGGGTGTTCTTTAACCTCCATGCTTTTGGAGGTTTTCCAGACTTTTTTCTGTGGTTGATTTCAAGCTTCATAGCAGTGTGGTCTGAAAGTAAGCATGGTATAATTTCAATTCTTGCAAACTTATGAAGGGCTGTTTTGTGACCCAGTATATGATCTATCTTGGAGAATGTTCCATGTGCACTCGAGAAGAAAGTATATTCTGTTGCTTTGAGATGCAGAGTTCTAAATATATCTGTCAAGTCCATCTGATCTAATGTCTCATTCAGGGCCCTTGTTTCTTTATTGACCGTGTGTCTAGATGATCTATCCATTTCTGTAAGTGGTGTATTAAAGTCCCCTGCAATTACCACATTCTTATCAATGAGGTTGCTTATGTTTATGAGTAATTGTTTTATATATTTGGGGGCTCCGGTATTCGGTGCATAGACATTTATAATTGTTAGCTCTTCCTGATGGATAGACCCTGTAACTATTATATAATGTCCTTCTTCATCTCTTGTTACAGCCTTTAATTTAAAGTCTAGTTTGTCTGATATAAGTATGGCTACTCCAGCTTTCTTTTGGCTTCCAGTCGCATGATAAATAGTTCTCCATCCCCTCACTCTCAATCTAAAGGTGTCCTCAGGTCTAAAATGAGTCTCTTGTAGACAGCAAATAGATGGGTCTTGTTTTTTTATCCATTCTGATACCCTATGTCTTTTGGTTGGCGCATTTAATCCATTTACATTCAGTGTTATTATAGAAAGATACGGGTTTAGAGTCATTGTGATGTCTGTATGTTTTATGCTTATAGTGATGTCTCTGGGACTTTGTCTCACAGGGTCCCCCTTAGGATCTCTTGTAGGGCTGGTTTAGTGGTGACAAATTCCTTCAGTTTTTGTTTGTTTGGGAAGACCTTTATCTCTCCTTCTATTCTAAATGACAGACTTGCTGGATAAAGGATTCTCGGCTGCATATTTTTTCTGTCTAGCACCCTGAAAATCTTGTGCCAATTCTTTCTGGCCTGCCAAGTTTCAAAAGAGAGATCAGTCACGAGTCTTATAGGTCTCCCTTTATATGTGAGGGTACGTTTACCCCTTGCTGCTTTCAGAATTTTCTCTTTATCCTTGTATTTTGCCAGTTTCACTATGATATGTCGTGCAGAAGATTGATTCAAGTTACGTCTGAAGGGAGTTCTCTGTGCCTCTTGGATTTCAATGCCTTTTTCCTTCCCCAGTTCAGGGAAGTTCTCAGCTATGATTTCTTCAAGTACCCCTTCAGCACCTTTCCCTCTCTCTTCCTCCTCTGGGATACCAATTATGCGTATATTATTTCTTTTTAGTGTATCACTTAGTTCTCTAATTTTCCCCTCATACTCCTGGATTTTTTTATCTCTCTTTTTCTCAGCTTCCTCTTTTTCCATAACTTTATCTTCTAGTTCACCTATTCTCTCCTCTGCCTCTTCAAGCCGAGCTGTGGTGGTTTCCATTTTGTTATGCATTTCGTTTAAAGCGTTTTTCAGCTCCTCGTGACTGTTCCTTAGTCCCTTGATCTCTGTAGCAAGAGATTCTCTGCTGTCCTGGATACTGTTTTCAAGCCCAGCAATTAATTTTATGACTATTATTCTAAATTCACTTTCTGTTATGTTATTTAAGTCCTTTTTGATCAGCTCATTAGCTGTTGTTATTTCCTGGAGATTCTTCTGAGGGGAATTCTTCCGCTTGGTCATTTTGGATAGTCCCTGGCGTGGTGAGGACCTGCAGGGCACTTCCCCTGTGCTGTGGTGTATAACTGGAGTTGGTGGGCGGGGCCGTAGTCAAACCTGATGTCTGCCCCCAGCACACTGCTGGTGCCACAGTCAGACTGGTGTGTGCCTTCTCTTCCCCTCTCCTAGGGGCGGGATTCACTGTGGGGTGGTGTGGCTCCTCTGGGCTACTTGCACCCTGCCAGGCTTGTGATGCTGGGGATCTGGCGTATTAGCTGGGGTGGGTAGGCAAGGTGCTCGGGGGCAGGAGGGGCAGGCTTAGATCGCTTCTCCTTAGGTGATCCACTTCAGGAGGGGCCCTGTGGCAGCGGGAGGGAGTCAGATCCGCTGCCGGAGGTTTGGCTCCGCCGAAGCGAAGCGCAGAGTTGGGTGTTTGCGCGGAGCGAGCAAGTTCCCTGGCAGGAACCGGTTCCCTTTGGGATTTCGGCTGGGGGATGGGCGGGGGAGATGGCGCTGGCGAGCGCCTTTGTTCCCCACCAAACTGAGCTCTGTTGTCAGGGGGCTCAGCAGCTCTCCCTCCCTTTGTCCTCCAGCCTTCCCGCTTTCCGAGCAGAGCTGTTAATTTATGACCTCCCAGACGCTAAGTCGCGCTTGCTGTCGGAACACAGTCCGCCTGGCCCCTCTGCTTTTGCCAGCCAGACTCGGGGGCTCTGCTTGGCCGGCGAGCCACCCCTCCGCCCCGGCTCCCTCCCGCCAGTCCGTGGAGCGCGCACCGCCTCGCCGCCCTTCCTACCCTCTTCCGTGGGCCTCTCGTCTGCGTTTGGCTCCGGCGACTCTGTTCTGCTAATCCTCTGGCGGTTTTCTGGGTTATTTAGGCAGGTGTAGATGGAATCTAAGTGATCAGCAGGACGTGCGGTGAGCCCAGCGTCCTCCTAAGCCGCCATCTTGCCGCAACTCCCAATGTTTATTTATTTTTGAGAGAGAGAGAGAGAGAGAGAGTGGGAAGGGGGCAGAGAGAGAGGGAGACACAGAATCCGAAGCAGGCTCCAGGCTCCGAGCTGTCAGCCCAGAGCCCGATGCGGGGCTCAAACTCACGAACCGCGAGATCATGACCTGAGCGGAAGTCAGGCGCTCAACCGACTGAGCCACTCAGGCGCCCCTAAAGTGCTTTTTAAAAAGCAAATTCCAGATTCCTCTCTCAAACCTCTGTATTAGAATTTCTATGTATTAAGGGCCTAAGAAGGTGAATTTAATAAGGATCTCAGGTGACTCTGGCACAGGTGGTCTGAACAATATGCTTTGAGAAATACTTCAGAGGAACTAGTTGATACTTCAAATTTATACCTCTATATGTTTAGGACACTTTCACCAGTAATGACGACAGTACGCTCTTGTGAGGATAAAATTAGATAACCCATGTAGACCACTTAGCACAGTGCTTTGTGTAGAGCAAATGCTACTGGAGGAGTGGAAGCTATCTGTTACTTGGTTTAGTTTGGTGTTTTTGCTGTTGTTGTTGGCCATTACTACTTTTAGTTTAAAGATTCCTGAAAGGAAACCAAGTATTTAAATAAACTGAGATAAGAAATTGTACACAGAGAAAAATTGTTCTTCGAAAACCTTTAAAAATTGTTTAGTGTTCGTTCTTTCCTATTCTTCACTGACATTAGGCACTTTTTAATTTGGTGCAGCAGTTATATATAAAATCATATTTAACTATTTGATGCTATTATTTTATTATAAGGTTTTATTTTTGCTTTACATGTATGAATTTTCATGATGTTTCAAAGTTAAGATTTATCTCGTGTGGAAATATATAGCTTAAAAAACAAAAAGTTGAAGAAAAAGTCTGTGGCAGAATATTATATGATTTACCAGAGTGTGGTTTTCTTCCAGCTTTGCAAAATGTATATCATTATAAGGTAAGATCCACAAAAATATGGGGAGGCCTGCAGTTAATTCTATACGTTTTTATTCATGCTATATTTGCCTTTTCTTTGGTGAAGATGTTCAGAATGAGGCTCTCCAAAATGTGCCACTTGGGCATATGGATTATTTTGAGCTGAAGACAATCAAGGCCCAAAAGACTCGGGAAGAGTTTTTTACACCCTCCTTAACTGATAAAAGAATTTAGGTGGAGAACCTGGTCTAGGAAAAGAGCTATGACCAACGATACTATAAAGAGTATGAGCTGGAGGTGGTGAGGTGGGAGAGGACCGTGGCAGTACAGGTTTGTTCAGATTCCTCTCAGTGTTCAATTGTCTCTGCATGCCATGACAAACATCTAATTATCAAATATCTGCTCTTTTTATCATCTTGTGAATCGCCTTCCTTCCCTTTGGAGCCCTAGGTTGCTAACCCGTTCCTTAGCTCAGGATGCCATAGAAGCCTCAACTGCTTGACTTACCCTTGGGTCTCATAATTTTTATTGGGCTCCTGAACATATGTAATTAAATTTGTTTTTCTTCTGCTAATCTATCTTATGTCCATTTAATTAATAGAGCAGCCAAAAGAATCTAGAAAGGTGCAGGAAAAAAAATTTTCCCCTGTACTGGCCTAGAGGATGTGTATAAGTCCTATGGTCAAAAGAAAGATAGTAAATATCTTTGCAAACATCGAGGTCAGCCTCTCATGCTACATATCCATCAGAAAACTGACAGTGAAACACAGTCAACAGCACAAAAAAAGAACCAGTAGATTTGTAGCTTGTTGTAAATCTCGATCGACTAGCTCCACTTACTCCATCTCTATGACATCTTTTGAAGCCCCAGGGACAAGCACAGAAGTCTGCCACATATAACTGGTTTAATCCTTCAAGCACTGCACAAATGTTATTGCTGTAAAGGAAAAAGAGGCACAGCCACTGCTTTGTCAGGGGGCTCCACTTTTCAGGGGTCTTTCCATGATTGCGGGGTATCCCATTCAATGGTAGTTTTATCTGAAGCTGCCCTCAACAATCAGTCCTACCAGGGACATATCTTGGCTTCCTCATCAAAAGTTAACTCTACTAAGGATTTAAGGGTGCCAGGGTGGCTTAGTTGGTTAAGCGTCCGACTTCGGCTCAGGTCATGATCTCATGATTGGGGAGTTTGAGCCCGCGTCTGGCTGTGTGCTGACAGATCAGAGCCTGGAGCCTGCTTCGGATTCTGGGTCTTCCTCTCTCTCTGCCCCTCCCCCACCCACCCTCTGACTCTCTCTCTCTCTCTCTCTCTCTCAAAAATAAACATTAAAAAAAAAGTTAGCCCTACCAAAAATTTGAACCAATCTGTTAAAGTATATCTAGGAAAGTACCCGTAGACAGAATTACATTAACAGGATCCCCATGTTGCCTAAATCCAAAGATTAAACTAATGTGGAAATTTCAGGCTCTAAATCAGTTGGTAGAGAAATGGTTGTCTTTTGTTTTATGTGGTGGTGGGATTTTGAAAAAAAAGTTTTATATTTAATGTTATAATTTTATATTTAAAGACAAACAAAAACTCCATTTTTTAAAAATGTAGATGATAGAAAATAAAACCCACTAAAGTCCTCTTCTCTGGAAAGGACTCAAAGAAAAAAAATTTATGTTCTTCATTTAAGAGATTCTCACTAAGGGAAGAGAAAGCTTCCCCAGATGACAAACTGTTTTCATGGGAGGTGGGTGAAGGTCCTTAATGATTTTCAAAGAGTACATGAATTGAAGAGGTTAGCTACATTTCAGCACTCTAATTAGTCTGTGTATTGAACGAAGTGCCTGGGCAGGCCCACTATATTTCCAGGTCTTCTCCTCTTTTAATTTCTGGCCCCAAAACATATATAAAACAATTCTTCAGCTAATTCACCAAGCCCAGCCTGATTAGTGTAAATGGCCACTATCTGCACATCCTGGGCTTACCCTTCACCCCTATCCCAATAATGTTAAAACTTTGGGATATGATATTTATATATTCTTTTTACTAAGACTACCTGATACAAAGCATTCTTTCACTTTTAAAATGTTACCCAAAGGAACTTTAGGTGAGGAGTTCTACTTTTCTTAATAAGGTAATTTCATACACTCTATTAAATTGTCCTGGAAAAAAACCATACCTTTTTCAAAAGAGAGCTATCTATTGGCTTCTTACCAGCAAACTTGGGCTGAACTCAAATGTCTTTTGAACCTGACACCTCATAAGTGATTTCTTGATTGATTTTTAGACTTTTAACAATGCTCTTCATGGTTTCCATTCACTCCCTGAAATGTCACTAACCTTGGTCCTGGGGTGCTGGGAAGTCTATTAGAAAAAATAATCTAGAAAATAGGATTCTCTTAGTCTGAAAGAGTTAATATAATACTACAGAGGAGACATTGAATTGCCTCTCATCTATAGGTGTCTTAAATTCTCAAACATTCTTCAAAATTTAGTAACCTGCCAATCACTAAAACGAGGATAGCAGCAAACTAAAGAACCTGAATAATGGAAATTTGTTCTAGTCTCAAGTGAGATTTATACCTTATTGTTAACCAAATATGACAACGTTTACGGAAATGTGAAAAATGGTAGGTAGACTAAAAGTGTTGACATTTTTTATCTTAGTATACATATATATTAAACAACAAAAAATAAATGGTCATTATTTGATCATTTAGAAACAAATGGAAAGAAACTATACTATACTCTTTCCTTTTGCACATTCTTGACAGAGTGTGAAACAGTATTGCAGAGAATAAATGATATTTTTTTCAGACATTTCCAAAATGCATAGGTAAATAGAATTTAAAGTTGCTCTCTAATCACTAATACATTTCAAATGTGTTTTGAACTGTGCTGCTTCCATTAAAATCTGAAGCTACACAGCTGGAATAATGTGGAGTAGAATGCTTAAAAACAGCAGCAGAAAGTTAACCAAAAACATAGTTATGAGCCACAGATAACAAATATGCACTCTTTCTTCTAATCAAGCACTTCAAGGTAATCATCTCCCTCTTACAATCCTTCACACAAGAAGAGATCATGCACTGCTGTGAGCACAAATATCTGGGCATTTTCTCCCTTGGCTGACATATTAAATAATAAGAAACCAATATGACATTACAAATGAGTGCTTCTCTAACTGCTTCCAGGAGTCCAGGCCAACCAGCCTGCCTGAGAGTCCAGAATCATTTTGATACAATTTACAAACACTCCTTCCTGGGAGGAGATGAACTGACTTTCAGTGTTGAGCGGCCTCAGACAAACGCAGCAGGACCACACGCCATCATGTTTATCTTACCTCGTCTGTTCTTTCCCTTTCTTCTTTGGCATCTGAGCAAAAAGCTGGTAGGTGTGCTGGTAAAATATTGCAGATTTTAAATGCACCATAAATACTCTCAACAAGTCCACCACAGTGCTCCAAACTGAAGTCAAGCTTTTGTCCTTACACCTACCTGAGCCTGTGGGTATTTTTCTCCAGGTAGTTCATTGTTTCTCGTTGTTCCAAAGTCCTCGCAAACCAGGACAGATTTTCTGAGAAGCGCATCTGAGGACAGTATCAGAGATCCACAGGATAGAAAGTTTTCTCAAAAGAGTAAATTGGAAAAGTTTTTAGACAGGAGGTTGAAATTTTTTTTTAAATGGCATTGGAAGAACACAGTAATGAGAAAATGGCTAAGACTCGGGTTCTTAAAACTATTTTTTGAGCCACTGGTCCGATACAGCTTTCTCTTCCATCTAAGTACACAGAACTGCTTTCCTCAGGCTGAGAATCCTGAGAGAGGCTCTCACTGGCTCTGGTTGGATGTGGGAAGTGGGCTAAGTTTGCTTGGGGAACCTCTCCTGCATGCACCCCCCTCTCTAACTGCCTCCCGTCCCAGGTTCCAGTGTCCATGGAGTCACCTTGTGTTGCTGTCCTGTCTCTTAGCAACATTTCATCCATCTTTAAACCCTTTCCTTCTTTCCTCACGCACTCCCAATTCAATGTGCCCCTCTCTCAGGTTTTATTCTCATAGATTAGAAATTCTTAAGAGTGGGATTCATTTTCTAGCAAAGCATATCAGAGGCCATAGGTTTTTGAATCATCCATCACACGCGCGCACACACACACACACACACGCACCCACGCACGCACACACACATAAGTATACAACACCATCATGAGGAAGGTGGGGGGAAGGTATCCTTCGCTTTGGTTCCTGGTTCTCACTGAAAATTCATGAGTCGAATAATAGTTAAGACAATTGCCTCCTGTATGGGAATGGTATGGAGGCAGAAACATAGCCTTATTATGGTATTATGAAATTAACAGGGGCTTATTAATTAATCAATGAATATATACTAAACTATGTCCAAAGTGAAACCCATTTTATTTAAAACAGTGTAACCCTTTAAAAACAATTAATTTCAACACTGGGAATTCGAATAGATTGGCAGGGCAACCTTTTGAGGCACGTTTTCCACTTCATAAGAGGCAAATGAGTCCTCCCTCATGTAAACCTAGGTGTGTGGAGTTTGCCATTGAATATGGACTCACCGAGTGGATGAGGCTTCCCTAACCAGATGAAAATAAAACAACAAAAAACCTGCTGCCACAAACTATGCAACAATAAGATCCAGATTATATGGCTGAGAATCTCCCTTCTTAGAAGGGACTAGAAGTGGAAATTGGAGAATTCTGGCCGATACGTTGATATTTACCTGTTTTAGATGGGATGGGATAATGAAGTGATGCCATTTGCTACGGAGGCAACTTTGTCCTGTTCTCCTACCCCACCTTCCACTCTTCAAATCCCGAACAAGGATCATGGGCACAAAATGAAACTATAAAAATAGGGTGACTGCATTAAAACATTTACAATTCATCTAAAATATGTGGAAAGCTATTTTTGAAGGATTTTGAACTATGGAGATGGTATCAAATTCAAATTTTATTTTATTATATTTTATTTTCATTTTTTTAATTTAAATTCCAGTTAGTTAACATACAGTGCAGTATTGGTTTCAGGAGTAGAATTCAATGATTCATCCCTTACAACACCCAGTGCTCATTGTAACAAGTGCTCTCCTTGATTAATACCCATCACCCATCTAGTCCATCCCTCACCCACCTCCCTCCATCAACCCTGTTTGTTTTCTACCCTTAGGAGTCTCTTATGGTTTGTTTCTCTCTCTTTCCCCTCCCCCATATGTTCATCTGTTTTATTTCTTAAAATCCAAAGACATTTGAGCTCTTTCAATAATTTTGCTATTGTTGATAATGCTGCTGTAACAACATTGGGGTGCATGTGCCCCTTTGAATCAGCATTTTTGTATCCTTTGGGTAAATACCTGGTAGTGCAGTTGCTAATCATAGGGTGGTTCTATTTTTAACTTCTTTTAGGAACCTCCGTGCTGTTGTCCAGAGTGGCTGCCCTGTTTTGCAATCCCACCAACAATGTAAGAGGGTTCGACTTTCTCTGCATCCTCACCAACATCTGTTGTTTCCTGTGTTGTTAATTTTAGCCATTGTGACAGCTGTGAGGTGGTATCTCATTGTGGTTTTGATTTGTATTTCCCTGATGATCAGTGATGTTGAGCATCTTTTCATGTGCCCGTCAGCGATCTGAATGTCTTCTTTGGAAAAATGTCTATTCATGTCTTCTTCTCATTTCTTCACTGAATTATTTGCTTTTTTGTCAAATTCAAATTTTAGAGAAAAATCACTTTAAAGTAAGATATTTAACATTCCAGTAGTAACTCCCAAGGTTAAAATCCTGTTATATTTGGGCATGGCTGATTAAAATCTTAAGTTATTTTTCTCTATTTTATTCTTGAATATTTTATTTCATTTCTTGTTTACACAAGTAGTTCCCAGTGATATGTCTTTTCTTACTCTTTGTCTACACTATTGGAGAACTTCAGTGTGATTTCAAATTTTCAAAATATTTGTATGTCTTTATTTGTATCTTAAATACAAATGCTATTCAGGAAATGAGCACTACTGACTGAGCAGTACGAACCAACAGACGAAGCTTCTCTTCCAGTGAGCAGTGAATTCAAACTGGCAGAGATGGGGCTGGAACTTCAGAGCTCTGTTTCATTTTGTTTTGTTTTGTTTTGTTTTGTTGTTTAAATGCTGATGGGAGCCAACTCAGGAATTCACTAGGACTGGAGAAAACCAGAGGGTCTGAGGTAAGAGCAGAAGAATTAGGTGAAAGGAGCTGGGGAGGGCAAGCACACCCCGGTTCGTGTTAAAATTTTGAAAGAGAGGCTGCCTGGGGGCACTTGGGTGGCTCATTCCAGCGTCACAGTTTGTGAGTTCAAGTCCCACATCCAGCTTACTCACTGCCATCACCGCAGAGCCTGCTTGGGATGTTCTGTCCCCTTATCTCTCTCTGCCCCTCACCTGCTTGCACGCACGCATGCTCTGTCTCTCACAAAAATAAATAAACATTAAAAAAAATAAAATGAAATGAAAGAGAGGCTGTCTGGATAGTCAGAGGAAATAAATAGTGAGCCAAATAGTAATTTTTCTCAGAGCTGACTAAAATTTGACTGGGATTTATGGACTTCTAAATTTCTCTGTGGTTGCTTCATGTTTTTTGTACTTTTCTTTCTTTTCTTTTCTTTTTCTTTCTTTCTTTCTTTTGTGTGTGTGTGTGTGTGTGTGTATGTTTCCCTCCCCTTGAATCATGTTAACTTTAGAGTTTCTTAAGGATTAAAACAACCTAATAAAAGTTCTTGGAGTAGAACTTATGAAAATTTTAAAGGATTGATGAGTATTTCATGTGACACCTACACTTCTATATGTGGAAATACAGCCACAAGTTTGTTTTTATTATCAAACCAAGAAGACCCCTTGCCTGAATATATGATACCAGACGTTACACCACATTTGCTAAATTATAATTTTCAAAAAGGTGTAATTATGACTCTTACACAAATATAAAATGAACAGATGTCAAATATTTTTTAAACATATCTATGATAAAGGAACTGTTAAGGTATTAAAACTACTTTAAAAAATATGAAGAACAGACATCTATATAGGCTACCATAGTGACTTAATGAACTTGTTAATAGATACAAATTGGCTAATACTCTTGTAAAGGAGTAAAATGAAATATTTGGGGATCATATTTTCTAAAATGTGGAAATCAATTATGACTGGCAGAAAAAAAATGTTTGGATTTTTATAAAATTTCTTTGGATTTATTTTTTTTTATAAAAAAGAATCATCTGGAGGTGTCTGGGTGGCTCAGGCGGTTAAGGGGCCAATTCGTGATTTCAGCTCAGGTCTTGATCTCAAGGTTTATGAGATCGTGACCCTTGTCAGGCTCTTGCTGACTATAAGGAGGCAGCTTGGGATTCTCTCTGTCTCCCTCTCTCTATCCCTCCCCAACTTGTGCATGTGTGGGCACTCTCTCTCTCTGTCTCTCAAACTAGATAAACTTAAAAAAAAATCATCTGCATTACCATGAATAAGAAATACTTGCATTGTTATCTGTTTTCTACAAACTAACTGCTTTCTCTATAGCTCTATAGGTTGTAAATAGTCTGATCAATGAAGGAAAAAGATACAATATTTTATCAAAAGTTACCATTTCACTCTGGCTGAATAAGCATTCAAAGATTGTGGCACACTTACTTTTTCATCTTATTCTTCCATCTTCGTTCTATTCAAACGATTTAATACCTTAAACTTCAAATAATCTCTTTATTATCTTCTTTCCTTTCCAACAAACTCTATTTTCAACTTAAACTTTCAGATCACCTAGACTCACTCAAATTCTTTCTATAATATGCTCTCAAAATACCTGTACTTTTTACTCAATTTCTATTATTTTGTTCGATTTGAAAAACTACTCATATAATATAGGTCTCTCCACCTGGACCCTAAGCTTCCCAAGGGCAAAACTCTTGTCTGTTTTATTCATAATTGTGTCTTTACTCCTAGCAAAACTGGTATATACTCCTGGTATATAGTAGATGCTCGGTAAGTATCCAATGAGGGAATGTATGTATTCCCTCAGAGCACCTACTTCCTCCATTGGCTTCCTAGTTGGAAGCTTACAGAGGCAGTATAACATTGATTTTTTAAGAGGGCTTTAATGTCAGATTCTCTGGGTTAAAATCCTAACTCCACCATTTATTCGCTACAGTCAGGACAAATACAAATAAAAGATAAGAAGCTTAATTTTCCCAGTTAAAAATAGGAGTAGAGAATGACTCCCCTCCTTTCCCTTAAAGCACATAATTTCTCCTCTCTTTGAAATGCATATAAATCCTTTTGAAAACTAGATAAGCTTTTTGTCAGCTTTATGACCCAAGAATGCCTTTCTGAAAGGTGGGAGAGCCATCTCTTTGAAGTGTAAACATTAATGGAGAGAGAGTCCCGGTCTCTGAATTTCCATGGAAGGGTAGGAGCCTCACTTAGGTGGGCGCCTTGCTCCCATTTGCAAAACTCTCTCTTGTCATAAATAAATGTGAAGTTTGTGTTTCCTCAGAATAAAACCAATTAGCTAACACAGATGATCACCCTAATTGGCAGGTAAAGTTAGGATGACTTATGTATGATTAAAGGTGCTGTCTAGTCCTTACTTGAGGGCTAAGTTATTGTTTATGTAAAGAATAGTATATCATGGGTTGTATCTTCTTGGCTACACAAAACACGAGATTTCTTTTGTCTTCACAATCTTTTAGTGGATTGCCTATGATGCACATCACATTCTGGTTTGATGCTGTTTTCTTTCTCTTCTAACCATTGTGAAGAGATTTTTCTGGGTTGGCAGGTTTTGTTTTTCATTATATTTTCCCAACACTGTAACCTTATGCAAGTTACTTTTAACTCTAAAACAGTGCCTCATTCCCCTTTTTATTAAATAAAAACCCTAATAGTACTATCCATAGGGTCATTGTGGAGATTGAATATGAATACTGTTGGGAAGTTATAACTTTCTCTGCCCTTCAAGGTCCTTCAAGCTGGACTAAGAATTAAACTGACATGAGACAGATTAACAGGGGAATATCAAATTTAATAGTGTGGGTATGGGAAATACACACAGATGTGGAAATTCCAGATAATGAGGCAATTTGATACTTATATGAGCTAAGGAGAGGCATAGGGGTCAAGTATAAAAGGAGGGAAAGACCATCAACAGGAAGGTGAAAGGAGATGTTTGGCCAACAACAGTTGCCCTGTTATATAGATCCATTTTTTAGGCAAAGAGGGATCTTTAAAGAGAGGTTAATACCTCTCTTCCTGGTCAAGTGGGCAGTTGAGGGGGAGGTAAAGACTTTTCCTAAATCTGCTGAGTTGTGATTACATTTAACTCGAAATAATGTTCATGCCAAAGTGGCCCATCTTGGGGCAGCCTGCCCTTGGCTCCTACAGTACTAAAAAGAACTTGAAACAGACCCTGCTGGGAAGCATTCGCCTGCCTTCTGCAGCATGTCCTACCCTGACCCCCACCCCCCATCCCTCCCCATCCCCTACAGCTCAGCAACCTAGATCTCCAGTTGAGGCACAGGTCCTGGAGCAGCGTCTTGGTGAGGAAGAGATGCAAAGTGGGGTCTCCCAAGAAAAGTGGAGTTGAGGCAGAGTCCTCCCACTCACATCCACCATTTCCAACCAACATCCCAGGAATGGGCCCTGGGAAGGGAGGCAGAGGGGTGGCAGGGGAGTGGTTCCAGGCATGGATTAAAGGAGGCCCACGGGTCTGTCATCTACCCCTGGACTTGAATTCAGGCAGGGACAATGTACATTGAGTACCAACTCTGTGCCAGCCCCTCTTCAAAGGGAGTCCTTGCCTTGAGGGACAAAAAAGCATGCAAGCAAGTGAGATGATTTGAGGTACTGGTAGGGGCTACAAAGAAGATAAAAATGGTAATGTGGTAGAAGGTGAGTGGCTGGGCCACTTCAAGTAGTTAGGTAGGGGACAGTCCCTGGGCAGGAGTCCCTAGCTGTGTACTTGTAATGTGGCCAGTCCGAACTGAGATGTGATATAACACTCACACTGGATTTTGAAGTGAAATGCACACACTGGATTTTGGAGATTTAGTATGGGAAAACAAAGAATTTAAAATATCTCAATGATGTTTATATTAATCATATGTTAAACTGTTAATATGTTAATATTTCAGACATACTTAGTTAAATAAAATGTTACTAGAATATAAAAAAAAAAAAACCTTAAAAACCAAAAAACCAAACACAAAAAATAATGCTTCCTTAGAGTACCTGGCTGGCTGAGTAGTCAGTGGACATGCAACTCTTGATCTCAGGGTCGTGAGTTTAAGGCCCACATTGGGGGCAGAGATTACTTAAAAATAAAATCTTAAAAAAAAACCAACAATGCCTCCTCCAAATCAAGAACTCGGTAAACATTGGCTATTAATATCATACCAAACTGATCACCATAGCAGCTTCTGGAGTTGATGCTCCGAGACATATCTGCATTTAAAAATAGCATCGTGGGGGCGCCTGGGTGGCGCAGTCGGTTAAGCGTCCGACTTCAGCCAGGTCACGATCTCGCGGTCCGTGAGTTCGAGCCCCGCATCGGGCTCTGGGCTGATGGCTCAGAGCCTGGAGCCTGTTTCTGATTCTGTGTCTCCCTCTCTCTCTGCCCCTCCCCCGTTCATGCTCTGTCTCTCTCTGTCCCAAAAATAAATAAAACGTTAAAAAAAAAAAAAATTAAAAAAAAAAAAAATAGCATCGTGAAGGCCACCGTGCTGTGGATGGAAGTACTGATATAGGCTTTGACAGGTAGAAAGGAAAATGTTGCTGTCTGCCTAACATCTGTGCTTTGTGGCATGTTAGTTTTCCCATCTATACAAGCCTTATGGGCAGTTCTGGACATAGGTTTTCACATATTCTATAGCTTAACTTTTAGTTACTTTTTTAAAAAGTCAAGGACAGAATTTTTATTCTTATTTGTCTTTTCAAACTCATCCAATAACTCAATATTCTCCCAGGTTCCAAGTGACCCCCTTTGATTACATACTGATTCTATCCTTATCCATTTCTGTTTCGGCTGTGTTTTCAGTATTCTAGTCCTGTGCTTTTAGCAATTCTCATTTCATAATGTGTCTATTTTAATTTCTTCTCAAACCTCTTTTTTTTTTAAATGTATTATTAAATAGGAGGCAAGGCAATTTGAAGGGGAAAGCAAACTATTTTGGTGATAATACAATAATAATAATTTTGTAATAAATTATCCCTATGGGTTATATGATAAAATCTAAAGCGGTAAGTATGTTAGCTGCACCCATTTGCCATGAATCCACTGCCAACTGCGTGGAGGTTATTTCAGAAGTTGTAGGTCAGTGTTAGGGCTGAGTTCAGTTAACTGGAGGCAATTCTTTAACATTAACAGCTGAAATAGGGCCACATTAGAAGTGCTGTTGTGTGATCACATTTTAGTGCCTATTATGTCTTGATTAAGACTCCCCTGGATATTCCTTTTTAATGGGATTTGAGGAATTAAAAATGGCTTCACAAATCACTTTTTAATCTGGTGAAGTAAGCAGGGAATGAAAAACACCACGCTGTCATCTTCAAGTGCAAGGAAAGTTGTAAATAAAGAAAACAAATTAGTGGCTGGTTCACACCTCATCAGCTACCTAACAACCTGTTACCAGTTAATTACACACCTTTAAAATGCATGTACAAGAGAAATTATTCAGAAATCAGCCTCTCTAAAGGGGAGGGTGGCAGACAAGTACCATATCAGAAGAGGCTATATTTAACTATTTAGATAACCGAGCATGAAGGGAGAAAAAAAATGTTTTCTCAAGAATTATCATCCTGAAAGTGCCATCTATTAGTAGTCTAGCCTCAATGGCCTCCGCACCAATTATTCACTCTAGACAGATAAATATTTGGGGAGGACCTCGTGGGAAATACAGTCTCCAATATCCGTTTGTGACCTATTCTAATCTTCTCAGTCCATCAGCAGCCCCCACTGGTTGTTTACTATGTTCAGAGCCCGATCCTGGGCTAATCTAAGAAGAATTAGACCAGGGATGACAAAGCTAAACACTGCTGCCAAGAAGTTTGAACAGTCTCGCTGTGTGCTTCTTGTTCCACAACATGTCTATTTCCTCCTCCTCTGCTGTAGCTTAAATAGAAAGCAGTTGGAAACTATGTATATCGAACAACACATAAATTTAGGATGGAAGCTATCCAGGACTATTATGTTATCTTGTCTGTACACACAGCCTTGTTAAGGGACTTGGATGTGCATGTGTGTGATTTATTTCTTTAAAATTGTTTTCAATAAGTAAAATACTCCAAAATATGGCTTTGCAAATGCTAATAATATGATGAAGCTGGCCTCCCTGATATTGGTCTGCACACTGGCTTTGACTCCCTGGCTTATCTGGAGTCAATCCTTCTCTTACTCTGTGCCCCAAGTTACCCCTGTCAAACCAGGACAGTCATAACCTACCTCACTGGATCGCTTGGAGGTACAACTGATGGAAATAATTTCAATGCACTAAGCCTGTGGTAAAGGTTAATTATTATTATTTTCCATGGTATTTATGGAGAGTGAACCATGACATTGGTTTGGTTGCCTGCTCAAATCTATTGCCCATACCATTTTATTGTAATTTATGATATAAATTTTAAAAATGGCAATATGTTATGCACCTACCTACTAAAGGCTCTCTTTGAAATTAGCCTATTTTGAAACTGGAAGTATAAGCAATTTGAAATCAATTAACTCTACAAATTAATATGCTTTATGTTAGTTCCATTTGAATTATATTCATTCATAAGTGATTATTTACATGATGTGCATTCAGATCATTTAGCATTAATTCATCATCTAGCAACTTGATTCTTCAATGGGCACTATAGTCAAAAGGCATCTAGTCATTTCCAATGAAAAAATATGTAAGTGTATATACACACTTATACACACACACACACTCCACAATCTGTAAGTTGTTCAAAATCATTTAGATAAAATTCTCCCAGTTATTTGCTCAAAGACATTTGTCAGTTGGTTATGTAAAAGCTATGATTAGTTTGAGCAGGATGTGTGGATCTTTATTAAATCCTTGTCTGGATATTGTGCCTATCCATAGAAATCTTCTCAGAGAGTAATGACCTCTCTCTACTCTATGGAAGTCAAATTCAGAATGCTGTTCTATAATCCTCCACATTCCCACTGATAAGCTTCCACTGATGCATTGAAAAAAAAATGAGTTAATTTGTATGATATGGCCCATCAAAGAATAGTGGAAAAGATACTGCATCAAATTTTGATTCTTTTATAATTATATCTTCACTATATTATTTTGCATGTTACAAAAGTAATGCAAACATATAAAGCAAAAAAAGTATAGTAAAGGACTTCCATAGTTCCATCCCTCTGAGATAACCACTTACATATATATATATATATATATATATATATATATATATATATTTAAACAAAAAATGCATTATTATTCTATATACTCTGTTCTGAAGCAATTCCTTATTGATGGGAATTTAGGGTGTTCCCAAGCTTTTATAACAAAACTGGAAATTATCATCCTTGACATATATTATCACTTACTAGTGCAAGTCTTTCACTGATTAAATATCTAAAAGTAAAGTTGCTGGTTAAAGAGTGCCTGCATTTAAATCTTAGTAAATGCTGCCCGTCTCCTAAAGAGTTTATGACTTACACTCACTCATAAAGCAGGAATGTGCCTATTCTTGCCACCCGCTTGCCTGTACTGGGTATTATCACTCTTTCGTATTCTTTGCCACTCTCTCAGATAAGAAAAGATAGCTCTTGGTTTTTATTTGGGGATTTAAGACCATTACGGGATTGACCATTTATTCACATGCTTTTGGTCATTTTCATTTATTTTTCCATTAATTACTGTTTACCCTTCACCTTCATCTCGCCTCTCTTTTCTGGTTCTATCACTTTGTGCAAGTCACCCTCTCTGATGCTTTGTCCAAATGAGAGACATCCAAAACAGTCTTTTTCAATTGTCCCTTTCTCACCTACCTGATTTTCATCTCCACCCCATTTTGAAAAGTCTTGTGAAAAGTTAATTTTCAAAAAAAAAAAAGGTAAAATCATGACTCTTGTGCCAATGTAAAAATGAGTATGTTCTAAAGATTTTACTTACTTATTTGTTGAGGCAAGCAGGCAGATGTTACACCAGTTCAAAGGAAAAGTCAAAAGGTGCATATCCATATGGACTAAAGCAATAGAATTGTAAATGGAGGACACAGTGGTCTTTTCCTAAGGGAGGACCGAAGTCAGTTGAAACTCTACCAGGCAAGACAGAACGTGGCTGTCTATAAATTTTTAAAGAGTTGTAAAATAGTTCAAAGACCAAGAAAGGCTAGTGTCTGGTAACACAGAAGGATAGGCTATATGTAGATAATAGTTTTCCATTGACACATAATTTTTCTATAGTCTCTCCCCTATTGATCAAAAGATAATCTCAAAGAGTATTCTTCACTACAAAATAAGATTGGTGTTAATGAATTTGGCCTGGTTATTTATGTAAGTGCAGCAAAAATACGACTTTGCCATAAGGTCGTTCTTAAGTTTGCTTTGTTGGAAGCTTTGATAAGGAATCTCAGAATGGACTGTTGCTTGTTTATTTATTTATTTTGAGACAGAGGGGTGGGGGCAGAGGGAGAGAGAATCCCAAGTGGGCTCTGTGCTGTCAGTGTGGATCCCCCATGCGGGGCTGGACATGGGGCTGGATGCAGGGGTCGATGAGCCGAAATCAAGAGTGGGACGCTTAACAGATGGAGCCACCCAGGCATCCCTCTCAGAATGGGCTTTTAAAAGCCTTTTGTTATTTGCTGTTCTGAGGTTAGGAGACCAAGATAAAACTCACCA
Source organism: Prionailurus viverrinus (assembly GCF_022837055.1). Classification (NCBI taxonomy): domain Eukaryota; kingdom Metazoa; phylum Chordata; class Mammalia; order Carnivora; family Felidae; genus Prionailurus; species Prionailurus viverrinus. The sequence goes on along the minus strand of NC_062562.1, from coordinate 130,991,261 downwards.
CTAGATTTCACCTCCACTACCTGTAAATCTGGGCAAATTCCTCTCTTTTCTGGTTCCCCAAAATATCCTAAGTTTCTTGGACCTACCAGGAAGTGACCTTCCATACTCAGCCTGGGAATATGGAAGCCTGGGAACCCTGTGAGCCAGGTACCAGGCTAGTGTACTTAACAGAGCTTTTAAGCATTTATTCATAAAGTCTAAAACCTTACTTTCTTAAAAGCATATGGTCATATTTGATTAAATGAACATCATTCTCAAATATAATGGCTGGACATCCATATACAAAACAATAAAGGTGGACCCTTTCTTTGTATTATACATAAAATTAACTCAAAATAGATTATGGACCTAAATGTAAGAGGTGAAACAACAAAACTCTTAGGAGGTAAATCTTTGTGACCTTGTGTTAAGCAGAGCCGTCTTAGATATGACACCAAAAACACAAATGGCAAAAGAAAAATTTGATTGGACCTCATCATAATTGTACTTCAAAGGACACCATCAAGAAAATGAAAAGACTACACTCAGAGTATGAGAAAATATTTGCAAATCATGTATCTTATAAAGATGTATTCTTTTTTTTTTTCAACATTTATTTATTTTTGGGACAGAGAGAGACAGAGCATGAACGGGGGAGGGGCAGAGAGAGAGGGAGACACAGAATCGGAAACAGGCTCCAGGCTCTGAGCCATCAGCCCAGAGCCCGATGCGAGGCTCGAACTCACGGACCGTGAGATCGTGACCTGGCTGAAGTCGGACGCTTAACCGACTGCGCCACCCAGGCGCCCCAAGATGTATTCTTTATTAAGCTAGATGTATTCTTATAAGCTAGATGTATTCTTATAGCTAGAATATATAAAGAAGTCTTACAATTCGATAACAAAAAGACAAATTTAAAAATGGGCAAAGATTTAAGTCAATATTTCTCCAAAAAGATATACAAATACCCAGTAAACATATGAAAAGATGCTCAACATCATTACCCATCAGAGAAATGTAAATCAAAATCACAAAGTGATACCACTTTACACTTTAGGATGGCAATAATCAAAAAACAGATAATAACAAGTGTTGACAAAGATGTGGAGAAATTGGAACCCTCATATACTACTAGTAGGAATGTAAAATGGTGCAACCATTTGGAAAACAGTCTGGCAGCTAAACATAGAGGTACCATAAAAACAGTTAACATAGAGTTACCATATGGTCCAGCAAATCTATTTCTAGGTATATACCAAGAAGAAATGAAAACATATGTCCATACAAACATTTGTACATGAATGGGTATAGAAGCATGCCAAAAAGTGGAAAACAACCCCAAGTGCCCATCAACTGAGGAGTGGATAAATAAATGTGTTATATTGGAATAATATTTGACAATAGTAAGAGATAAAGTGCGAGTAATACTACAACATGGATGAATCTTCAAATGTTATACTATGGGAAGAAGCTAATCATAAAAAAACAACATATTATGAAATGTCCTGAATGGGCAAATCCAAGTTGGTCAGTTTTTGGAACAATGGGGAATGACCACTAATGGGTACAGAATTTCTTTTTAAGGTGGTAAAAATGTTCTAAAATGGATTGTGGCGATGGTTGAATAATACACCAAGAACCATTGAGTTGTACACTGAAATGGTTGAACTTTACAGTTTGTGAATTATATCTCAATAAAGCTATTATGTAAAAACTAATAATTGAAAAACTGAAAATATTATACCGTGGTCTGCTATCAGGCAAAACAGCACCAAGACTGTGATAAATGGAAACACATTATGGATGGCGAGGGCATTAATAAATCTCTAGGATCTTCACATTCTGACTTCAATTTCTGAAATGTTTGCATTAACAACATTTTGTTCATATTAAGTTTCACCTAGGGTAGGCTGAGCACCTCTTCTGACTTGACAACTGAGCAATAATAGCAATCAAAATCCTACTTTTTTTCTAGTACCTCTCTTTCTATGGTGTGAAAGAATAAATCTTTGTGATTTTAAAGGATCCCTCCCTCTGGGAAATCTCAAAGGTAGTTTTAGTTCTTTGGCATCTTCAATAGGCTTGAAGAAAACAAAGGAGTTTGGAGACCCAAGATAACCCACTCCTTTAGGACAAAACTTCTTTTCCTTAGGAAATGGAAGACATACACAGCTGGATTTCTCTGAAACTATGGCTCCCAAGTATGATCTGAACCACAGTTAAAACTTTTAATGAAAGTAGTGGACTTCTATTTAATTCACAGAGAAAACTGAGGAGTGGATAACTGTTTGCTATCACACACTAGCATTTTGCAGCACACTAGAAGAGCTCATGAATACGCATAACGTAGCTCTCTACAGCCACATGCCATCATTTAAATACACTTCTCAAAGTGACAGAAATGAGCACACTCATTACGGACCCAAGAGATAACCCCATAAAAATGAGAACCAAGTGGATATAAACTTAAAATTATAATTACTAATCAGTCTTTCAGTATTCTATCATACTATCTTAAGATATTTACTATCATACTATTAAATGAATGTCCCTTAATTAACTCAAGTTAGTATTAGCCTAAGGTTTTAAGTTACCTATAGATCTTGTAAATTGTCTTCAAACTGACATGTGACAAAATGTAATTACAGTTGAAATGGAGTTTATCAGAATAATGATTTAGTTTGGATAAATACAATTTACATATTTCATAATCTTAAACATTAAAAAGAAGTAATATAACTTCAACCAGTAATTCTGTTTAAGATTAGAAAGAATATATCCAAGTAAAATAGAAATCTGCTCTTTTATATATATATATATATACACATATATATATATAATTTACACATTTTATGTATGTATGTATACCTAGCACTAACAAAGCTATTTTTTTTTTAATGTTTATTTTTGGGAGAGGGAGACAGACAGAGTGCAAGCAGGGGAGAGGCAAAAGTCGAACACTTAACTGACTGAGCCACCCAGGCACTCTTAACAAAACTATTAAAAAAAAAGGGGGTACCTGGGTGGCTGAGTCGGTTGAGCGTCAGACTTTGGCTCAGGTCATGATCTCACAGTTCGGTTCCTGAGTTTGGGTCCTGCTGACAGCTTGGAGCCTGGAGCCTGCTTCGGATTCTGTGTCTCCCTCTCTCTCTGCCCCCCCCCCCCCGCCTCTCCAAAATAAAGAAAGGTAATAAAATTTTTTTTAAATAAATAAATAAAACCAGTAATCTTAAATTTGTCTCATTTACTAAATTATGTGAAATTGAAGTCTTAAAACATTTCTGGGCTGAATACTTTTTAAAAAATCTGACGCATTGAAAATATGAGGAATTCAATTTCCTTATTTTTTGAGAGTTTTGGGGGAATATTTTAATTATATGTGTTTATTTAACTCTGTAAGCCAATCAAAATAAAATTTCTCTAATTTAAGAGATTCTATGATCTAATTTATTAGCACTGTTGAAAGTAAGAAAATATTACATACTTACACAATGAGAGACAAAGGCATTTCTGAATTGTAGTCACATACATACACACAGAGAGACAGAGAAAGCTTATCATCTCCATCCTAAACTTTTAGCCATAGGGCAAGAGCAAACACAGAAATATAAAACTCATCAGTCCAGATACCACCTTCCCAGTGAACACAAAACTCTTAATTTGATCTCAAAATAGACTACCAGAAAAGATTAACATACCAGATTCTCTGCCATCTCTCATCTAGTAGACAGCTCTATAAACTATGAATCCGTTTACAGAGATCATCAAATAATCAGATTATAAAACCAAATTCCCAGTAATTGCTGGGAAATAATGTTTTGGCCACTGCTAAATATCAAAAATTGAACCCAGTAAATTTTAAAGATCTAATTAGCTTTATTAATCAATCCATGAATCAGCATCCTGCATAGCAAGTAGAAGCAAGCTCCAAAGGGCTACAGGAGAGGAGAGGTTTTCAAAGGTAGAGAGGGAGTAGAAAAAAGGAAATTATTAGCAAAGAAGCCATTGTTTTAGGCTTGGAGAACCCCCCATGAGTGATTAAACTCCATTAGTTTCACTAAGGTGAACAGAACGGGTTTATCGGTAAATTTCCTACTGCTGATCAGGAAATTACCTGGTTAGAGGTTACATTTCGGGGGGTGGGGTGTTGAAACTGCAGTCGAATCAGGTATTAGGTCTAGGTTTACTAACCTGTGGCCTTAACCTAAATGATGGCATTTCGAGCCTATGATGTTATTTTTTACACCACAAATAATCCAAAACCAAAACACAAAATGTAAAATAAGTAGAGAGGAAACTTAAAATTAGAAAAGCAGTGAGCAGAGTTGTATTGTCATTTTGGATTCACAAGAAGGCAAGAAAAAAATCAGCTTGGGCATACACTGCCCATGGAGCGTGCTTCTCTGCTTAAGAAGTTTTCCTGGCTCTGATAGGCGAATCCATTGAGCACCTCAGTGGAACCTCTAAAACTGTTAAAAGATAATTTTCTGGGAAAGGTAAAATCATGACCCTCATATGGATATAAAAATGAGTATGTGTTAAAGATTTTTATGTTACTCATTCAATGAAAGATCCAGATAGATGTTATAATTGGTTTATAGATAAAGTCAAAAGGCACAAATTTCTATGGGATAAAGAAATGGAATTGCAAATGGAAGCAAAACTGTCTTTTACACAGGAGGATGGGAAGTCAGTTGCAACTCTACCAGACGAGACAGAATGTGCATGTCTGTCAACTTTTACAAAGAGTCGTAAAGTAGTTCAAAGATTTTGAAAGGCTAGACTCTAATAATGCAGAAGGATATGCTATACGTAGATAACGCATAGTTTTCTGCTGAAACACACATTTATTTTTTCTACAGTCTGTTCTTCTGGACGTCTTTATATAGCATCTGTTCATGTCTCCTGTAGACCCCATAAATGTTTAATTGCTCTTCAGAAAAAACCTGGCTCTCATATGAATAGCAGTTGAGAAAAGATTCCTACTTATGCGGTAAATGCAAAGTGGTTTTATTAATACCTTTTCCCCTTCATATAATATTGAGTAACCAGTTTAACTCATTTTTTTTAAATTTCTCTATTAGTTGTTCGGGCATCATTATAGATTATACGCAAAAGAAAATAAACTGCTCATAGTTGGGAACAATTGAAGTTACAGGCTGAAGTCAAGAGGCCCAAAGATCATTTAATTAATGGATTGATTGATTCAATAATCACTCATGGAGTGTTCTCCATGTGTTAGAATGTGGCTTCAGCATTCAATAATTTTCCCAATATTACACTATATGTTAACTAACTAGGATTTAAATAAAAATTTGGAAAAAATCATTTTAAATATAGCTGTGGCTGTACACAAGGAAATAATCATCTATAGAGAGTGGTGAGAATATTATAATACAGGTATGCAAAGGATGTCTTAGGAGCACAGTCTGGGAGTCAAAGTCACCTAAGACACTTAAGCTCAATCCTCAAGGAGGTAGCAAGGTCAGGGATGTTTATAGAAGAATGTTTCAGGGAGAGTGAGTAACAACGCCTTGCATGGGTTGGAAAGCAAGAGAGCAGATTTCATTTTGGAAATTACGATTCCTCCTGTGTAGCTGGAGCATAAAATGTGAGAGGGAAGGAATGGAAACGGATGAGGTAGGGGAGGAAACAGGGTCAGCTGTGGAGGAGCCAAAGAACCAGGGCTGTCTGCTGCAGGTGAAGCATTTTAAGCTACGGATTTCCATGATCGAATTTACATTTGTAAAAAATCACTCAAGCAGTGGGGTGGGAGATGGACTGTTAACTCTAATGTTTCCCAGTGTATATTTCATTAATGATTTAGCACAGAATTTTAACGGACTCTCAGGTTCCCCCCTACAATCTTTGTTTACAATGTTTGGCTTGAAGCCACAGCTTTGCTGCATTTTGAGTGTGAAGCTGTGACTTTGTGATAAAGGATGAATGAAGAGAACTGAAGGGGAAAATAATGAAATAAAGAAGGGGTCAGCAAACCGTGGCTTGCAGGTCGAAGTCCACTGCCTGTTGTTGTAAATAACACTATTGGAACACAGCCACGCCCATGTTTCAGCATTGTCTAGGGCTGCTTTTGTGTCACACAGCAGACTTGAGTGGTTTCGAGAGGCTGTATAGGGTGCAAAGTTTGCCAACCTCTAATATAAAGAGTTAAAATTTGGAGGTTAGTTTATTTTGTTTATTTGATCATTTATTATTTATTCCTTATATTCGAAAGGATTTATGCAAATGCTTGTGGCCAGCCCAGTGCAAAATTTCAAACCTTGAAAGCTGGGCTAGTAATAAAACTTCTCAAAATGACAATGTTAATGCCATGCAGAAGATCACCTATATGACATTAATTCTTCCAAAATCTTCTAAGAAGGAACAGGAAAATCTGGTTTATATGCTACTGAGCTTGATTTATTTTTGTTCAAGGAGAGATACTTGATATCAGATAAATTTTTAAATCTTCTGCAAAATTTTTAGAACCTTGGATTTGAAAATCTCAATGACAGTAAGTACAAGTTTGGGGATTGGGTATGAATAGTTATGATTTTTCTTGGATTCCTGGTTTAATATCTCTGGGCTTAGCACATAATACTCTGTGGGAGAAATGTACAGAAGTATTTTATCATTGACTAATTTTAGCATCTTCTTCTTCTTTTTTTTAATGTTTATTTATTTTTGAGAGAGAGAGAGACAGAGCACGAGCAGGGAAGGGGCAGAGAGAGAAGGAGACACAGAATCTGAAGCAGGCTCGGGTTCTGAGCTGTCAGCGCAGAGCCGGATGCGGGGCTCAAACCCACCAACGGTGAGATCATGACCTGAGCCGAAGTCGGACGCTTGATGGACTGATGCCACTTAGCATCTTCTTAAAGTTTGTATTCTAGATAAGACTGCCTTGGATTGTCACAAGTAGACACCTTATAGAGGGTACATGACTGGAAGAGGTCATACACTTTACAGACTAATGTCTGCAGCACACTTCCCTGGCCCCACAGTCTGCCTGCTCAGCCATCCTTAGCCACTACAACACTTTGAATATTTGGAAATTTCAAGAGAAACGCAAAGCTGTTTTATGGTTAAAGCTTCTGCAATGTCCCAGGTTCTCATCTCAGGAGACTAACTGGGACACATGCATCAGTAGCATTTACTTAATAAGAACCGCCTTTGAGTAGTTGAAGCCCAGAAAACAGTGATGTTTAAAAAAAAAAAGTATATTTCAGTCCTTGATTGAAATTATCCAACATTTTGGGAAAAGTCAATTTGCATAACAGTTGGTGTTTCACCTCCTGGTGTTAAATCCATCTTCCCTACGCTGTCTTTTTGGATCTGTTAATCAAGTTTTCTGCCTTCTCTAGACAGCAGTCTAATTGCTTATGTCCTGCAGAAACCCCTTACTGAGAAAGAGATTTAATTTGTACCTTAATCCAATATTTTTATGCAGTATGGTAAAACACTATTACTTGTTACAGTATTTTGTCAGCTTCATCATTAGTTCCTAATAGAATCCCTTCCTTTGATCTTAATCTGACTTTTATTTTTCTGCCACCTCTGTCACAACTTCTGGTTTTATTTTTTGACCCAGAATATCCTTTTCTGCCAGAGACAAATCACCATCATCACCGTGAGAAATATTGATTGCTTGCCCACAGGGTGCATTTCACTGTACCTGCTGCTGCGGGATTTTACCAGGTTTCATTAACTGTCTTCTGTGATGCAGCAGAAAAAAAAACAAAAAACAAAAAACAAAAAATAAAAAACAAAACAAGAACAACAAAAAACACAACCAAATACAACAAGCAAACAAAACCCCGATCACAACCCACTTTGTGTCATTCCTTATATTTGGAGACCATGAAAAACGTATTCCAAACTGTGAACTGGGCACTAATGTAGATCTCAAAAATAGGTGATTTAATTAGAAATGTGATTCAAGCCTCTAAGTGCATTAGCCCTGACCTTCCACCCTGTTTGGTTTTTTGTTTCTTACTGGCATGACCTGCTCTTCTATCTAACCTTTTCCTTTTTGCCCCCATCTGGCCTTCTGACAGCTGCAGAATGAGTGTTGGCTATGTACCATTATTTGACATCCTTCTTTTTATAAAATTGAATTTCTTTTGATAAATGTCAGAAGGGGACACACATTCTTCAGTAAAATGAGCTAAGCCCAGAACAGATTTGTCACTGCCACCTCACCAGCCATCTCTTCTGCTTCTGACAAATACAGTATGTCCTGAGCTTGTCTGTCCTTGGTGACCTTAAAGAAATGGAAAAGCGATCCCATCCTTTCTGATTTCGGCACTGTGAATTGTCACAGATGGCAAGTGAGAAATGATTTAAATGTTTACATATTCTTCCTCTGTTGCTGTCCTCTCTGAGCCGGTGTATGCCCAGAAGGGTGCCGGAACAAAGCAGTGTGAAAGGCTTTGTGTTAAATAAGGCTGTTTTGTATTTTGGTTTGGGAACTTTTAATACCACAAAGATTCTCCTGTTTTCATTTCCCAAATCCTTTTAGTATCCTGATAGAGGGATCAATTTGAGAAACAGCTGATTTTTCAACATTGATACTGTCTATATGGGTCGTATTAGAAAGTGAAAATTTACATGAAATAAACTTTAACTTTATTGTAGTGTAGGGGAGGAAAAAATATTTTTCTTCTCCCTTCCTAAGGTCTCTGTTGGGACCCCTGTAACAAAAAAGACATATTAGGACAAGAAAAGCATACGAATTTATTTAATACAAGTTTTATGTGACACGAAGCCTTCATAAAGAAATGAAGACTTCGGGGCATCTGGGTAGCTCAGTTGGTTGAGGGTAAGACTCTTGGTTTAGTCTCAGGTCATGATCTCATGGTTTGTGAGTTCAAGCCCTGCATCACGCTCTGTGCTGACAGTATGGAGCCTGCTTGGGATTTTCTCTCCCTCTCTCTTTACCCCTTCCTCTGCTCTCTCTCTCTCAAAATAAATAAATAAATAAACTTAAAAAAATGAAGACTCAAAGAAATGGTTAAATCTGAGTGTTTTTATGCTATGCTTAATGAAGAGTGGGAATTCATGGAAAGATATAACAGGACAAAGAGTATGAGCTAAGTGTAGTAAATTGGGGAAGAGGGGTACCTAGCAAGGCCTATTCGTTCTGATTTCTTTCTGTGTCCCTTCATCTTCGGAGATAAGGATGCTCCTTTCCTCCAGGTATAGGTGAGAGAGGGAAGCTGAAGGGACTCCGTAAAAATCTGCTTTTTGCTCCTTTCCCTGCTTCTATTCTTGCTAGGACCTGCGCCCCCACCTTACACTTGCCTCATAATGTATATCCTCTTGTAAAGGGCAAGGAGTTAATGATTTCTTTAGAGTTTTCCAGCACAATAGATAATATCTAAGGAGGTACCAGGTAAGAATGACCAGATGAAGCTGTCATGTGCTTATTCCAGCCCACTGATGCTAGACGCCTCGGCACCAGGACCCTGTTGCTCCAAGGAATAAGTGACTTCATCTTCTAAACTCTGCTTTCACTTACTGGGCGCTCACTTGTGTTTTCTTTCTATCTTATGCATAGCCAAGGACCCTCTTGGCTGGTCCTGTGGGACCACCTCTAAGTCCACACAGCCAGCCTGCCTGCTTGATAGGGAGGGCCCCTCTCCCAGGAGGATTGTATGGCCTGCTTCAGGGCAAGTTCAGAAAGTGCCTCCGGTACATGCCTTTTCTCAAATTCCTTCAGCTTAAAATATTTAATATGTCAAGTTGTCATACTTTAGGGTAGACTGTCCTGAACCCTGTCACCAGTGAGTAGATCTGTCTTTTTCTGAGGGCACGATAATATTGTTATATTATTCCAGTGTCAAAGCCGTCCTGAAGAGCAGAAAGAAGGGATAAAAAGGAGTATGTTAATGTAGTAATACAAAGTGTTACCTTATTTTCAGGTAGTTATGTAACTGAACTAACGTGAGTTTGCTCTTCAGTGAGACTACACCAGGCAGAGTTGCCACATAAAGGAAAATTTATTTGCAGCAAATAAGGAGATTTCTGGAAATAACTTCCAAAGCCTTTACTTCCAGAGCAGGGGTGAGTGGGTTCCTTTTATTTAGAATTAGGATGACTATTCAGAAAGGGATGCTTTGTCATCACAGGTAAAGAGGGGCATAAGGTTGAAAACGTGCCTATGTGTGAATTCTATGTTATGCTAATGAAGTTTATGCTTCTCCTAGGGCAGACACTTCAACATTATACTGAAGCAGAGGTAACTGTGGGGCAAGGGGATGGGGCTATGGATGTGGTCCCAGAGTGGGTGCACAGTGGATGAAGTCTTGGGCTCACCTAGGTAAGGAATGCAGGGCCTTGCTTACTTTTGTACCAGCACTGGGATTGTTTACCACTGACTGACTGTATCTGATACGGTTAGGCTAGAGACTGTTGGGGTTTTTTTGTGTTCCCTTTGTTCCTTTAAAATTCTTAACGACTGAAGGGTTTGCATTTTTTTGTGATTCTGACACTTCCTAGGAAGCTCTGTAGAAGGTGTGTTAGGGCAAGTATAACCAGTGAGGCCAGGATCACGGAAAATAGCTGGGGGACTAAAATGACTTCTCTTTCTTTTTCTGGGAACCCTTAACTCTTTCTGCTTACAGCTTGTCCTAGAAATAATAGCCAGTCTTTCTTTCCCAGATCTGCCTGAAAGTCGATTTTTACTGCACCTTACATTTCTTTCAACTTTGAATTAGGAATTTTAATGTTAGCTATATGAGAAAGATTTCAATTCAACTTTACAGATTATTCAACAATTATCCAATGGTCATTGAATGAAATAGATCATTCAACAATTTATTCCTTGGACAAACTGTCAATCTCTACTGGATGAAGAGGAGATGTTAAGCATAGAATGGGTGGAAAACTAAACAAAGAAGGTTCTTGCCCAAAGGGACTTATTTGTTAGTACAAAAGTAAATTAATTTACAGATTATGATACTGTCATGAAGGAAATAAACAGGAAGAGGTAAAATAAAAGCATAAGGAAGGCCTACGGATGGCAGTACAGAATGTCAGGAGGTTTTACTCTACTTAATGAATTGATAGCGTATTTGTGGTTATTGATCATGTACTGAACATTTACTATATGCTCAGTACTAAGTAATTTAAATGTATTAATTTATTTAATAATCACAACAGTTTAATAAGTAGCATCTTATTATTATTCCATATTATAATGAGGAAACTGAAGCATAGAGTGATTTTTGTAATTTGTCCAAGGACATAAAGCTAGTATGCAGTACAGCCAGGATTTATCCCAGATACTCTAGCTCCAGAGACTGTGCCATTAGCTACAATTGTTTTTGCAATTTATCCAACAATTATTGCATAAATTACTTAAAATGCTGAATATTGTGCTAGATAATTGAGATACAAATGCAAATAAAAATGGTGCAGTGCCCTCAAGAAACTCACAATCTAGAGGGGTAGACAGAATGATAATTAAAATAATGGCATAAATGCGATACTGAAAATATGAACAAAGTGCATTAGGAGCGTTGAGAATACAGTTTATTGTTTTATTATTTAAAAAAATAATAGAGACAGCAATCCATGATGAAGTTCAAAAAGTGCTGCTAAATTTGCTATGAATGCAAATGAGAAATCAAAGCACAGCAAAGTACTTTTTCCAGACTTAGTTTGTGCAGATTCATTGCTTCTTGCAAACCAAATTAATTAACTCTCAGTGATGCTAGCTAGTTTTCTCTTCTTCCCCTACCACAAGAAGACAGAGTTTGGGAATGGGCAGGAAACCGTTGTGTTCAAGTGGGCATTACAATTATATTCCAAGTTGTAAACTATTGTCCAGTGAAGTTTACTTTTCTGTCTCCAACAATCTCTTCATGCTTTACTTCACTCTTCAAGCCCAAATGCATGACTCCAATTCCTGCCTAACATCTCCATGTGAACATTTCTCAAATGTTTCATGGTAAACAAGTTTACCCCATGGCAATGGTACCTTCCCAGGCTCCTATGCTCCTGCACCCTGTGTATTAGTTTCCTAGGGCTGCTGGGGCAAATTACTATTAACCAAGTGGCTTAAAACAGTGGAAATTAATTTGCTCACAGTTCAGGAGGCCAGAAATTTGAAATCACACATGAGCAGAACAGTAGTCCTTCCAAAATTTTTAGGGGAGGATCCTACCTTGCCTCCTCCAGCTTCTCATGGGTCCTGGTGCTCCTTGGGTTTTGGCTGCATAACTCCAACTCTGCCTCTAACTTCGCATGATCATTTCACTTTGTGTACAAGGATTCTCTCCTTAACCAAACCCTGGTCAGGCTCCTCTAAGCTCTCTTCTCTACTAGGCCTCTAACTTAGCCTATAAAAACTGCAGACTCTCAGAACAAATGATTTTATCCATTCTCTCCTCTTCCCCACCCCCTCCGTAAACACATTAAAAGATTTGAATCGCTTCTAATACTTCAAGACCAAATCCCTAGAATGAAAATAAGTTTAGCCCTCTTAAGTTTCTGCCTGGGAGAGCTCAAGCCTGCCAAAAGGATTTATTGTTTTTCCAGCCCACAGCTGAAGACCAGGTCCTCATCTCCTGGTCTCTGTGAGACTAGGAGCCTGATTTTGAGAAGTGCTAGTTAACAAATCCAGATGGGTTTCACATCGACCAGCCTCCCTCCTCTTCCCACTTGTTGTAAATGTTCACTTCCCTGAATGCTCAAACCCCCACCTTTCTCCCTGCCTACTGCTTCATTCTTCCTTTAAAATGCTCAGTCACCTCGACACAAATTGGGGTTGAATTCGGTTCATGATGGATCCTCTTCCCTATTGTGGTAGTTTATTGTTGATTAAAACCTGTACTCACTCATATGTGGAATTTAGGAAACAAAACAGATGAGCATAGGGGAAGGGGAGCAAAAATAAGATAAAAGAGAGGGAGGCAAACCATAAGAGACTCTTAAATACAGAGAACAAACTGAGGGTTGCTAGAGGGGTGTTGGGTGGGGAGATGGGCTAAATGGGTGATGGGAATAAAGGAGGGCACTTGTTGGGATGAGCACTGAGAGTTATATATATGTAATGAATCACTAAATTCTACTCCTGAAATCATTATTACACTATATGTTAACTGACTTGGATTTAAATAAAATTAAAAACAAAAAAACAAAAAACAAAACAAACCCCCCCATCTTACCATTTTAACTAATGTCTGGCCTTGTTTTTGACACTTATGTGGACACTGTCTTTGGATGTAGGACCCATCCTAACCCGGGGTGATTTCATCATGACCCTTACCTCATTTACATCTGCAAAGATCCTATTTCTAAAAGAAGTCCTATTCTGAGGTTCTGGGTGGACAGATACTTTAGGTGGACGCTATTCAACCCACTATACTCCATATATCCAATTAATCACTGTGGCAAACTATCAACTGTCTACCTAATATCCATTGCCTATTTATTCCATGCTAATAATATTTTTCAAAAAGACAATGTGATCAGCCCCTCATTATGGACAGTGGTCAGTCTCAGGCAATCAAGACACTCCTGTTCCCCACTTTCCCAGCCTCCACTGCTCTGGCTAATGATACTCAAGTCACCTGTGAAGGAGAGGGTTGTTCAACAGCATGACACAAAAACAAGAGAACTGATAAGTGTCCCTAATATTGTCAAGCTTCTGCACCAAGCACTCACCTATCTGCATCTACTTAAGTAAAATAAGCCCCTACGTGTTACGCCTTGTTTAGCAGAAATTCTGTTTCTTGTATCCAAATGCACTTTTTTTTTTAAATTTGAGAGGGAGAGAGAGAGAGAGAGAGAGAGAGAGAGGAAGAAAGGGCCAGAAAGAGAAAGAGGGAAAATCTTAAGCAGGTTCCTCACTCAGCATGGAGCCTGACAGGTGGCTCAATCCCATGCCCCTTGGATCATGACCTGACTGGAAATCAAGAGCCAGCCACTCAACCAATTGAGTCAGCCAGGCGCCCCATTTCTAACTTATTTACTCACCAAGTTCAGTTCATTTTCTTTTTGAAAAGTCTCTCATTTATTGCTTCTGATGGGGCTCAGGGCAGGCCACCCCAAAATATGCCAAAGTGGCATATTGATTATTTTGAATTAAAATTACTTGAGAAACAGCTGATGCAAGAAAGATACTGTGACCCTCCTTTCTGTCCCCCTGAAAGCAGGAAATAAATCTCCTGTGTGTACCAGGAAGTAGAGAGACATTCTTATCAAGGAGACGAATAAGTCAGAAGAGAGAGGAGAGAAGAGAGAGAAGGCTGTATAAACCAAGTCTGCTTAGTTTCTTTGTAAATTAGTACTGAAGACTAAGTTTCTTTGTCTTTTCAGTTGTTCACAAATTTGTTGTTTTTATTTTGTTTTGTTTTGTCTAAAAGGTATATAAGAAGCCTACTTTGGTCACTTTTTAGGTCCTATATCTATGATACCTCCATTTGTATGAAATTAATTTTTTTCTCGCCTATTAATCTCTCTTGTGTCAATTTAATTATTAGGCCAGCCAAAATGACTGAGAGGGATAGGAGGATATTTTCCCCTCCATGACACTTCCCTTCCATTCAGTCAAGTCTTCCTCATTTCTCACTAGACAATTATAAATATCTTAATTAGCCTCCTGGCCTCACTGCCTCATTTCAGACTCATCTATTCCCTATGGGCCCAAGAGTAATTGTTCTGGAACACAGATCAAGCCCTTTGCTCAAAAAATTTTCTCAGCCCCCTAATTACTAACAGAATAACTAAACTTGTTAGCACTAATGAGCTGGTCTCAATCTATTGTTTTCTAGCCTGGTATACATCTATATCCTTCATGCCCTCTACAGTTTGCATACCAAATTACTTTTCTAGACACACTATGTATTTTCACATCTCAGCCTCTCTCCTCAGTTGGGCATAATTTGTGGGAATCTTATTTATCCCTCAGAATCCAGCCCAAATATGTCCTCTTTCATGAAGCTCTCCTTAGTTATTTGATGGGAATTCATCCTTGAACTCACATAACATGTTGTTTCTTCTTTTTGTTGGGGAGCAATAATTCCTGTCCCCGTCAAGGGTTCTTCTGGCTGGACTAAGAATCAAATTGACATGAGACCGATTAATAGAAGTAAATCAAATGTGATAGCATACATATAGGGAATCCACACAGACATGGAAATTCCATGTCTAGTCAGGCAACATGAGGTATACATGTCATCCTGAACTAAGGTGAAAGAGGTAGGGGTATAGGGCTTCAGAGGGAAGGAATGAAATTTACAGGGTAATAGGACTAAGAACAGATGTTTGGTAATTAGATGTTTGCTCTGCCATAAAGATGGGTCACTCAGATAAAATTTATCTCTGCTAATAACCCTTATTCCTGGAAAGACCCCCAACTAGATTCTTTTATGTAGTTAAAGGAAGGGGGGAAGTTTCTCTTGAGCCTGTATAGTCTTGGTTGTCTTTAGCTCAGAATAATCTTCATGGTAAAGAGGTCCATCTTGGAGCAGCTGCTTTTGGCCCCTCCATTTTATTTCAGGTGGTCCTAGGCTTTAGAATGCTTGACTTTCAGATAACTTGCATCTCCATCCAGTATATATGTACACATCTAACCTCTTTTTCCTGTGCTCAGTAAGAAAGTAGACTTTCATCCTTTGCAGATAAACATTTCCCATCATCACAAGGTTCTTCTGACTGCCAAATGTTTGATCTTAGCAACTTCATTATCTCCAACCCTTTGTAACGCTTGTGCAATTATTTAAGTACCCTGATGCATTTTACTCAATATTTTATAAACATGAAAGTGATACTGTTAATGAAAAAATAATTGAGACCAACATTATAATCGTGAAGTAGGCTTAAATTTGCTGTATCTTTAGCTCTAATCAAATACTATTAAGTACAATTTAGTTGTACTTAAGTTGGCCCACTATGTTTAATTGTGAAGAAATGGTACGAAATTGGAGAATATGTAGAAAATACAGGACTATATTGTTGAAGCTTGTGAATTGAGATCCAGGTCTAGAAATGGGAGAAATGGAGACCTATTTTAAATTGTGGATTAAGAATCAGCTGCAAAGGGGCGCCTGGGTGGATCAGTTAGTTCAGTGTTTGAATGCGGCTCACGTCATGATCTCATGACTGGTGGGTTCGAGCCCAGCATTGGGCTTTGTGCTGACAGCTCAGACCGTGGAGCCTGCTTCTGATGCTGTGTCTCCTCTGTCTCTGTTCCTCCCCTGCTTGCTTGCACTCTGTCCCTCTCTCTCTCAAAATAAATAAAATATTAAAACAATGTTTTTAATTAAAAAAAATATAATAAAAAGAATCCCCCACAAGCTATAGACATATAGCTCAAGTTCCACAGTCACAGTAAATGGGGAGATATCAACTAATTGGGCCCCAAGAGAAAAAAGAATTCTTGATCCAATGAATTTAGGAATGCTGTTTCCTAAATTCTGTCTTGGAGATTCAAAATATACATCAGCATATTAAAGAAGTCCCACAGTTTAAAAAAAATCCACTTAAATTTGTTTAATAATTTCTTTATAAAGAGGAAGAATTGTTTCCTCAGCACACCTGTTAACAACCCTTTCCCAACAAAAGAAACCATATAAACCATATAAAAACTTAAACAGCTTTCTCTTAATCTCAGTTTCAGAAGCACTAAACCGTGAATTTCAGGGAAGGAAACGAGCCTTATTTTGAATTTTCTACTGTGCCTTGCACAGTGTTTAGGATGAAAACTCTCAAATGCTTATTATTTAATTAACTGAATGAGAGAATATAATGAAAGACAATTGGGAGTGTTTGCAGCTTTGACAGAATTTTGAACCCTACTTGACTTCCAAGTAATAATCTGTGTGTGTGTGTGTGTGTGTGTGTGTGTGTGTGTGTGTGTTTGGTAACCACACATAACACATGTTTTACCATTGTAACCTTTTTTTAAGTGTACAATGTTAGTAGCATTAAGAACATTCATAGTAGTGCAACCACCACCACTCTCTATCTCCAGAACTTTTTTTATCATCCCAAACAGAAACTCTGTATCTATTGTGAGGGAAGGAAAACAGTTTTCCTTGACCTCCTTTGGATACCTGTCTGAACTACAGACAAATTAACAGAGGAACATATAAGTTTATTTAATGTAAGTTTTACATGACATGGGAGCCTTCATAAGGAAATGAAGAGCCAAAGGAATGGTTAAGCCCGAGAGTTTTTTTTATGCTAGGTTTGATGAAGAGGACAGTCATGGAAAGATATGACAGGACAAAGATGAGCCAAGTGTAGTAAACTGGGAGAAACCTATCAAGGCCTGTTCATCAGATTCTTCTTGGTGTCCTTCTTTCACAGGGATAAGGATGCTCCTTTTCTCCAGGTGTAGGGAGGGTGCCTCCACATGAGGGTTTTATGTCCTGCTTCAGAGGAAAGTCAGGAAGTACTTCCTGCATGTGCCATTTCTCAAATTCCTTCAGTTTGAAATATTCAATACGCCAATGTGACATATTTTGGAGTAGTGTCTCCTGAATCCCATCACTATTAAATGATAACCCCATTCTCCACTCCCTCAGTTGCTAAAGCCTCTATTCTTTTTTTTTTCAATATATGAAATTTATTGTCAAATTGGTTTCCATACAACACCCAGTGCTCATCCCAAAAGGTGCCCTCCTCAATACCCATCACCCACCCTCCCCTCCCTCCCACCCCCCATCAACCCTCAGTTTGTTCTCAGTTTTTAAGAGTCTCTTAGGCTTTGGCTCTCTCCCATTCTAACCTCTTTCTTTTTTCTTCCCCTCCCCCATGGGTTTCTGTTAAGTTTCTCAGGATCCACATAAGAGTGAAAACATATGGTATCTGTCTTTCTCTGTATGGCTTATTTCACTTAGCATAACACTCTCCAGTTCTATCCATGTTGCTACAAAGGGCCATATTTCGTTCTTTCTCATTGCCCTGTAGTACTCCATTGTGTGTATAAATCACAATTGCTTTATGCATTCATCAGTTGATGGACATTTAGGCTCTTTCCACAATTTGTAAAGCCTCTATTCTTTCTGTCTCTATGCATTTGCCAATTCTAGGTACCTCATACAAGTGGAATCATACAATATTTGTCCTGCTGTGTCTGACTTACTTCACTTAGCATAATGTTTTCAAGGTTCACCCACGTTGTAGCATGTGTCAGAATTTCATTCCTTTTTAAGGCTGAATAATATTCTATTGTATCTGCACATTGAAGGGGTTCAGAACATGTCACCCCCAAATACGCCACTTTGATGTGTTGATTATTTGGAGCTAAAGGCACTTGAGAAACAACAGATGCTGAAAATGATCCCTGACCCCCTTCTTTCTACTTAAAAGCAGATCATAAAATTTCTCATGAGAGAGGTTCCTTCTCTGTATCAGGAAGAGAAGAACATTCTTATCACTGGAGCCTGAGAGCCTACCCTGAGATGGATCTGTGCAAACAAACCTGCTAAAATAACCCTTTAGTTATTTTAGTGCAAACTTATCAGAATAAAACCAACCTATTACAATAAGGCTCATTAGTGTCCCCCATAGGTGTTCTAGTCACTGTCTTACCATTTATTTCCTCTAACTCAAAGCCTTTTGACTTGTCACATCTACATATTTATCATTCTTTGATAAAAAGAGTACCTTGGGGTGCCTGGTGGCTCAGTCGGTTAAGCGTCCAACTTCAGCCCAGGTCATGATCTCATAGCTCAGGAGTTCAAGCCCCGCATCAAGCTCTGTGCTGACAGCTCAGAGCCTGGAACCTGCTTCAGATTCTGTGTCTCCCTCTCTCTCTCTCTGTCTCT
Source organism: Prionailurus viverrinus (assembly GCF_022837055.1). NCBI lineage: Eukaryota > Metazoa > Chordata > Mammalia > Carnivora > Felidae > Prionailurus > Prionailurus viverrinus. The sequence goes on along the minus strand of NC_062562.1, from coordinate 130,972,503 downwards.
CTCTCTCTCTCTCAAAAATAAACAATAAAAAAAAGGGTACCTAAGCTTTCAGGGACAAAAGTTTCTTTGGGTCTTTATTTTCTTTTTGAAGATTCCTGTGTATGCAAAAATAAATAAATAAATAAAATGTGTATGTTTTTGTACTGTTGATCTGCCTTACGTTATTTAATTCTTAGGCTGAACCACAGAAGGAAGGAAGTTCTCTGTCTCCTATAATACCAAATTCTGTTTATCCATTCATCTATTGATGGATACTTGAGTTGTTTCTACCTTTTGGCTATTGTGAATAATATTACTATGAACACTGGTGTACAAGTATCTATTTGAATTCTTGATTTCCATTCTTTCATATACCTAGGAGTAGAATAGCTAGGTTACATGTGTAACTTTATAAGGAATCAATATTCTGTTTTCTACAGTGGTTCGCCATTCTCAACAATGCACGGGGGGTGGGGGTGCACTTTCTCTAAATCGTCACCAATACTTGTTATTTTGTTTTTTGATAATAGCCAGCCTCACAGGAGTGAAATGTATCTCATCATGATTTTGAACTGCATTTCCCTAATAACTAGGAATGTTGAACATCTTTTCATGCTTCTTGGCCATTTTAACATTTTCTTTGTCCATCTTTGAATTCTAATCAGTGATTAAAAAAATTGCTTAATGTTTATTTATTTTTGAGAGAGAAAGAGAGAGAGAAAGAGAGAGAGCATGAGCAGGGGAGGGGCAGAGAGAGAGGGAGACACAGAATCCCAAGTACAGTCCAGGCTTTTAGCTGTCAGCCCAGAGCTCGACATGGGGCTCAAACTGAGCCAAAGTCAGACGCCTAACCAACTGAGCCACCCAGGCAGCCCCGCATCACTGATTTTTCAGCTTGTCAGAGATCACTTGTACATATAAGATGTCATAAATTATATAACACTGCTTTTAAATATAATTTTTGACAGGTGAACAAAAAGGTATATGAACAGAATTTATTTTCCCTATCTCTCTTTTTTCTAGTTCCCATCTGATTTTGTATATAGCGAGTAACCAGGTTTACTCGAAGAATATGACAAAGAAGAACCTAAAAAATAATTTCATTTTTCATTTTTTACAGATTCTCATATAATATTTTTTAATCATAAGATATTTCAAACATTATAATTTTCATTTAACTAACAAGATTCTCCCAGGTTTTCTCCTTGGTGTCTTGTCAGGAAACACATCGGGAAGAATTGGGAAAGATTTGGAAATGGGTACAATTACTGGGTGTCCTTTCAATGTAATGTCTGACACTGTCTGGCTTAATCTTTGGGTTATCTGATTCTCTTGGGGCTTGTTCTTTGACCTATCCTTGACTGAGCTTATATACTGAGCTCAGAGAATCGTAGAAAACTAACTAATAGTAAAATGCAAATTATTCTTGCCCATAAACATGTAAATGAATTTTGTTGTAGAGATAAAATTGATTTCCTCTCTATAGAAAAGATACCAAACATTATAATTAGTACAAACGTTATAAATAGTATTCTAATTTGGTGCTTATAGCTACTTTTTGCATGTATTAGCAAATTTACTTTAAGATTCCTGATTGCATTACATATCTGTTATAAGTCTTTTTTTTGAATAGGTTGTAATATGTCACTTGTTCCCTCATTAATAAATGAGCTAAATAAAACCTTTAACATATGTTCATATAATATTTGCATTTTACCGTTTTGAAAATCATCTTTTAACAACCTTATTATTCTCAATAATGATTATTTACTTAGTTTTTTTTGTTGCTTTAATTGAAACTTCAGTATAAGCAACACTTTACCTTTGAATGAATTCAATTATTTGCCATTTATAAAGAAAGTCAACATCTACTAGGTTTTTCTCACCTATTAATAAAATATGTGCTTATTAATTTAAAAAATATTTAAGTAACATTATGTAATTATTTTGACATCTCCTCCTATATCCTCCCAAATTCTAATTGTTGCTTACCAATCTAGGAATCATTTCCTTTTTTGACAAGGAAGCCCAAGTTGTAGATTAAAGAAATGGTTTATCTGTATATGCAGACTTAAACATTGTATTTATCTTCCTCTGATAATTTTCTGTATAAAAAGGAGAAGTGCAGGAATGCCTGGGTGGCTCATTCGGTAAGTGTCTGACTTTGGCTCAGGTCATGATCTCACGGTTTGTGATGTGAATTCAAGCCCCACCTCGGGCTCAGTCCTGACAGCGCAGAGCCTGGAGCCTGCTTCAGATTCTGTGCTCCCTCTTTCTCTGCTCCTCCCCTGCTCATGCTCTGTCTCTCTCTGTCTCTCAAAAATAAATAAATGTTAAAAAAAAATAAAAATAAATGGAGAAGTGCAAACCAGATGAGACGCAATCTGTGCTGGCCCTGCCTTATTGAAATTATACCAATGACCGTTATGTCCATTGTGGGGATGGATTTAGATAAATTTTCATTAAACACATACTGGTTTTTGGGTACTCTTATTGGATCATCTAATTTACAAAATATGTTTCTTCTATGTGTGTTCCAGGGCCAAACTAAGATTTGCAACTGAAAGTTATAGGAAAGATAATTTCACTGAATATCAAAGAGCAACTTTTTGGTAGTTAGAGCTCTCTCTCTGAAAATGGAGCAGTACATTTTACGAAGCAGAAAACAGTGGAGTGATTAAGAACATAAAGTCTGATGTCAGGCAGATCCGTGTCTTTGTGTTCCACGTCCATCATATATTAACTTCATGACCTTGAAAAAGTTTCTCCTTGGCTTCCTAATGTGTAAAATTACAATAATAACAGTACTTACTTCATAGTGTTTCCACGAGGAGTAAAGGAGATAATATTTTCAGTGCTTTTAGCAAAGAGTCTTGACATATAGTAAGCCTTTGACAAGTGGCAAGTTTAAAAAATATTAGTAATATTATTTTTTTTTGTGGTCCAAGGAGAATGAGAAACACAGGGAGTCGAATCAGCTCAGCTGAGCCCAGACTAGATCAGCTAACCTCTAGCTAATCGATAGACATGAGCAAAAATAAGTATTTGTTGTTTTAAGCCACTGAGTTTTGAGATGGTTATACAGCAATGGCTGACCAATAGGCCAAGATCCCTTTCAGTTCTAATATTCTAGAATTCCATGGGCGTATGTTGTACCTGTTTGTTTCTGTTATTTGGGAGCTGAATTACAAACACTTCCCACCCAGGGAGTGAAGAGTCAAATGCATCTATTCTCATCAATGACACCTAATCTAAGTTTCCATTTACAATAGAATTGCTGTCTCAGGAATCCATACTTGATTACTAATCCTTTTTCCCATTTCTTTTACAAACCTCTCACAGTTTATCTCTCAGAAGAATAGAGATTGTCTGGCTTATTACTACAAAAAAGGAAAATCTGTATTGTAAATACACAATAACTTGACAATTAACATAAAAAAGAACTTCTTGGTGTTTCAAAAAAATATTGAAACATATACCCTTAAGCATTGTAGCATTAATCCCTTATGATATGTTCTGCCATTGCTAATGGAAGAGCAGAAGGAAACTTTATGGACTTCTAATAGTCTCACTCATGTCTTCAGGAGTCTGGGACATTTATTTAGTTTATTTAAAGTTCTAATTAATTTTAGTTACTCAAGCTGAAGCATAATCTCTGTGCATCATATTGGGTTTATTTAAAATTTTTTAATCTAATCTTAGTTGTGTACAACTAAAATACGAATAGCAACTTTTATTTATTTGGAACTGATTATCCCAATCATTATTTCTCTTTCTTTTTTCTTTTGTTTAATTTCAGAAATTATCTCCTCTATAGAAATTAAGCAGATCAATACAAGAAGACAAAATCAAATCACATAGTTTTATTTTATATTACATGGTGGGAAGTACTAAAATATTTTTAACAGAATTTTCAAGTAACTATGAATTTTATCGGTAATTCATTCCTCTGACCCGTGTAGCACAATAGTATTTAGGATCTGCTTATAAAGTATAGAGAAATAGTAAAGTTTAATTAAGTAATCAGTTATTTTGAAAGAACCAAGTTTTTGAAGTGAATTTAGACTTTTCTTCTAAATTGTTATTCTAAGTTTGGTGGAATAGGAAATTATAGATATTCTAAAATGCTTGTATTGGTCTTTTTTCATAGCCTTACTTTTTCCCCATTAATTATTAATTCACAAGTCAAAATTAATTAATCCTAAGGACAAAAATACAAACCCAATGTTGATTGCTAAGACATATAGGTTCTTTTCACAATCCTGATGTTAATTTCCTGTATGGTCTGGTGCAACTCACTGAATATCTATGCAAAGAGACACTTATTTTGGAGTATTTGCCCATCCTCTTTTCCCTGGCAATTCCTCTTCCTATTCACAGGGGTAGATCTCTGGGAATCAAGTTTCCTCTACAAGAACCTGACCAACTATAATAGCTGATTGTAAGACAGGCAAGTTCTTAGTGGTAAACAACAGAAAACAACTCTGGCATTTTTAAAAAGAAAAAATAATTATTGCAAAATTTAGGAATGCTCATGGAATCCATGAGAAGACCTGAAAAACTGGGTTTGGAACACAATGAGCAGTAACTAAGGGAGTCCATAACCCAACGCAGCCAGAGTCTTGCTTCAGGGAGAACCAGGCTAGGACGTGACTGCTGTCATTGCTGAGCAGTTATCACTGTATCACCAGAAACCGGAAGCTGCTACTGGCATTACTGCCTTGAGAACTAGTGCCAAGGCCATTGGTACCACAGGTACAGAAAAAAAAAAAAAAAACTGTATGTAGAACTTGGTTGAGATTCAACATTCCAGGGAAGAGCATCACATTGGCTGAGCTTAAGTATGTCTTCGTTCTAGGAACCAAGATGCTTGGAGCTAGAATTTCTGCCCACTTAACTTGAGATTCTCTATAATTAGAAAGATGTTAGGGTGTTGAACACATACTACTGATCAATGATAAACTGGGCCAATCAGATTTTCTCCTTGGACATTGCTGAATGGAAACTGCTGATTTTAGCATAGTATCCTTTGTCTGTCAAATAAAAGAGATATAAACTTGGAAGCTGTTGAGTGGCCACTATGTACCTGGCATATGAGAAAACAGAAAGCCTATCTCCAGGGACAGAAGAACAAAGCAAGCATGCAGAAGAAGATGCAAGAGATGAAGAAAAACCTCGTAAATTTTCAGCTCCTTCCTTAAGCTTGACTGCTTTTCTTTATTGTTAAATTATTTTCCTGCTTAGGTAGGCTCAAGATAGTTCCTGTGACATATGGTTAGGGACAACAGAGACTACTATTTAAATCAAAATTGGTACCAGGGGCAGAGTTTTGAATAAGACATCCTTTTTTTTTTTTAAGATTATTTATTTATTTTTGAGAAAGAGAGAGAGAGAGCGCGCGCACACAAGCTGGGTAGGGGGAGAGGGAGAGGGAGACACAGAATCCGAAGCAGGTGTAAGGCTTGAACTCAAGAACCTCAAGATCATGACCTGAGCTGAAGTCAGATGTTTAACCCACTGAGCTGCCCAACCACCCTGGAATAGGACTTTTTTTTTCTTACATTTATTTATTTTTTGAGATACAGAGAACAAGTGGGGGAGAGAGAAAGAGACACAGAATCTGAAGCAGACTCCAGGCTCTGAGCTGTCAGCACAGGCCCTGATCCAGGGCCCGAACTCAAAAACCATGAGATCATGACCCAAGCTGAAGTTGGATGCTTAACTGACTGAACCACCCAGGTGCCCCTGAACAAGACATTCTTAATCAGGAAAAATGGAATTAGTAAAGTCAAGGCAGGGTATGGGGTAGGAGGAGCAGGGATGCAGGGAGGAGCTTCCAACCCCAGCCTTGATGTAAAAATTTATCAATCTTATGCAGCATTAAGGTACTGGTTACACTTATTTATTGTGTCACAGAACTCAGACCATTATCCACCAAACTACCAAGGACATTGGTAGAAAACATTTATATACATGATTTTTTTATCTGTCTGTAAAAGATGCAGCACAAGAAAAAACATCAAGTTGAATTTGCATGACTAGAAGAATAGAGAGAAAAATCTGAGCTTCCAAACAGATTGCTGAGGTTCAGATGAAGAAATAAATCAAAGAGATGTGAACTTCACTAATCAAGTCTTGATTTGACTCTTTTTTGTGGAGAAGAAAAATGTCCTAATTGGGATTCTGGAAAGAAAAATGAGGATATTCTGGAGGAATCAGAGAAGTTGGGAAACACTGATCTTATCCCTACCTCCTCACTCTCATCCTTCCAAAGTACCTCTCCCTATATAAAATAGGAGAACAGGGACATACACCATAGCTGAATAGAAAGAAGAAATTCTGGCCCTCTGACCGCCACACCTCAGGCCAGTTTCAGGGATGATAGAATCTTCAGAGTTGCTTCAAAAACAAATAAGCAAACAAAACAGAGGCCTGAATGGAATGACCAAGTCCTGGTTATTCAGTTCAGAGGGTGGAACACTTTCAGTGCATGAACTAGTAAGATTTGTGGTGTTGGATTTTAGCAAGTAGAGTCCAAAATGAACGTGACAGCCAGCCAACAAGACTTTATAATAGGAGTTGCAGTGCCAGTGAAAGAACTAAATGTGGTAAAAGGGGCCCATAGTTGACTCAAACCAGAAGAAAATGGAGACTCAACTCTTAGGACATCTTCCAATGCAATCCAAATATAATAACACCAATTGGAAGTTCACCATTGGATCACCGAGAAATTTGCCAAAGGATTTAAGTCAAAATTATGCCCATGTAAGTCACTGATTCATTTGTTTTTCATACTGCCACTGACTAGCAGAATAAACCACATGTTCCGGGTAAATAATCACTATGTGTTTTCTCCTTCTCTCCTTCTCTACATTGGTATTTCCCTCCAGTTTCATATGTTAGCTGTATTGGGGGTGGTTAAATTTGTAATTCAATCCACTCATTGTAAGATGAGAACAGAAGTAAAACTGGCTTAGAAGAGTAAATGGACATGACGTGGAAATCATATAGAAGAAGACCAATGGCCCTCAGACATCATTTTGGTGTGTGATGGATTATCTATTTGTTACTTTGAGTAGTCTTCCACTGTGAAGCATATGTGAGTGGTTGTGTGTGCATTTGTACTTGAACATGGGGTAATTGCACCTTAATGCCAGGAATAGCTTTGTAATGTAGAGATAGAAGTGTTTGTACTTCTTACATGTGTGCAAGTAGAGAGTGCTCACCTCCTGGACGCCTTGCCCATGCAATGACCTGAGTGTAGCCATTGGAATATCTGTCTAGCCCCTTTTTTTCCAGGAATGGCCTGTCATATCCATAATGGTGACCCACTGCCAGTCATCTGTTTTCCTTGAGTGACTGTGCTAGAGCCGTAATTGGCCTAGATGAATACCTGGTTTGAAGTGGGCCAGTTGGTCTTCTTATTTCCAGAGATAGAAATTGGTAGTTGTGGGAAGGGTATTCTCTTCCCATCTCTGTTCCTTACTCCATCATATGAAATTCTTAATATCTTGAATATATTGTGGAGAAAATTTCTTCCCTTCTCTCCATCTTTCAGTGTCTTATCCCTGTGGAAGTTGGTGGAATGTTTCACTTAATTAGTGAGTTTGGGAAAAGGGTCATTGCCCACGTTCTGACCAGGCTCTTTTTTTTCTTCTTGTATCTGTGTGAGTGGCATGTGCTCACTTCCTGGATGCCTCCCCCATGAGATAAACTCACCAGGTCAGGTCTGCTTCTGGGATGGAAGAAATGCTGATGCTTGGTAATCTGCCCATAACCGAGTGTGTTCAACTCAAGGAAAGTTGTAGAAAACTCTATTTCTACCCCAGGTCCAAGTCGCAATCTACAATCCAGTTTTACTGTGGCTATCTATTAACTGGCTTAGGAATCAGTAGGGAGAATGATGTGATGAATTGGCACCACAAAGATCAAAATAATTGAGACTGCTGGTCATTCTGGGCTTGTTTCTTAAATAATAGAGATGTAAACTAGGGAGCTTGGAGTAAATATCTTCCACCCATCATGTGGCTGGGAAGCACAGAAAATACATCTGTAGAGATAGAGGATGCAGCAATTTATATAGAGAAGCAGAGTCAAGACATAGAGAGAGTTCAGATGCCTTCCGTCCCATTCTGGAGCTCAGCTGCATTACACTAGCCTTGGGTTCTCAGAAATAGCACTCAATCTTCTACCGTCTTTCATTTTTGCTTATGCTAGCTCAAGTTGCTTTTATAATTTACCAAGGATCTTAACCAATACACTCTCTGAATTTCGTTATTCTCATCCATAAATGACAATTTTAATACTTGTCCTATGTATCTCACTAGAAGAATAAAATGAGATAATAGAGACAGATAGAATCATAAACTCTTAAGAGTCCCTTTGATAATATTCCCAATAAATGGTTGTCCGGTCTTTTTCCTTGACAGGAAATCACTATTTCTTGAGGCAATCTGTTCTCTTTTTAGAGTTCTCTAGTTGCTAGAAAATGGATATATATATGAAATAAAAATTTTCTTCCCATCTCATTTATCCTAATTCTATCCTCTTGGTTCACAGAGAATAAATGCAATCTCTCTTGTTCAGGACGGCCCTTGAAATATATGAAGATAGCTACGAAATTCTCATCTAAGCCTTTTTGGCTATAGGCTGAGCGTTTTAGGCTGTTTAAACATATATCATCGTTTCCCTGCATCAGAGTGTCTAGAATGACCAAGTAGGTTTGGACATATGAGTTGGAGAGAGAAAAAATTTTGATTAAGTCTTTATCATTGAATAAGAAAAAAAAAAGTCTTTGTTAATAAGGCAATCAGTTAAGACATTCACATTTGTATAGTGCTTCCAAATTCCTAATAGATATCTTCATGATTCAGGAAAAAAATAGGAGTTCCCAGGAAATCTCAAATCATAAGTTATTATGTATTTTTTATTGCATTTAAGTGTTTTTAATAATGATAGGTAACTGTAATAATAAGCAGTATACCATTTTTCAATGGTAGGGTTGTACTAAAAGTTTCAGAGGTTTTCTGTTATGATAAGGACAAAACAATAAATGCATGTTACGAAAGTATATATTTCAACATTGTAAAAAAATGATCTTTATCTTTTAATAGAAAAAAATTAAAAGGGAAAATTAACACTAAATAAATACCAAATAGAATTGATGAAAAAAGTGACAAAATATTAACAAAAATATTTAAAAGAAACAAATATTTTTAAATTTATCATTTCTAAAATAAAATCACCCTTATCTGGTAATCTTGATCCCTGTTTTGTAACAAATAATCAAGATGTAGAACATTTTCTTTCATTTTGTGTTAACATTTGTTGAATTGTTAAAAATGTGTCCAAAACCATCTTGGTATTGAGTATTATAGCACACATAACTTTGTATACATTCACTTATTTTGTCTGCTTGTCTTGATTTTGGAAATAGATACTGCTTTTGATAATTCAGATTTTAGATTAGTTTCTAATTTCATGTTGTAATGTTCCACAACAATTCATATCTTCTTTGCATTTCTTCTATTAAAGTATACAGAAAAGACTTCTGGTTCTGTCCAAATTGAAGTAGCCTCAATCTTCCCAGGTCCTACTTTTCACAACTAGGAACTGGAGGCATAGTTCAACAAACAAGCATAGGAAGACTCTATAGGTTCAAAAGGAGGTGGACTATTTGTGCACCTTAGGACTTGAGGGTTGACACGGCAATGGGTCTCCTGGGTTTCCTTTCCATATTTCCTGGACAGGGCCCTGCAGAAACTTCTAACTTGAAGTACCAACAGACACATAAAAAGAAAAAAGTTCCCAAGAAAAGCCTGTTTAGCCACAACTTTTTGGTAATACCTGCCATATTCCAGTCAAACACCAAAGGAAAAACTGCATCCTTCCCTTTCGTGAGGTTTTATCAAGGCCAAAGAGGAAACTGACTTTCTGCCCCACTCACTGAAAGCAGGCAGCCACACTCTGATTCCCACACAGGGTGGTGTTGACTGGTTGAATGGGAACTGACTTCTAACCCTGATCTGGCAGAGGCAGGTCTTTGCCATTTCCCCACCAGGATTTAGCATTGAGCTGAGTTTACATCCACACTTGGCAGCAACCAGACTGAATGAGGTGAGGCTATAGTGTGTAGGTTTGTCACAAGCATTCAATTGGTCCCCACCCCTCCCCCTCCCCACCCCCAGGTCAGCAGGGCCTGGGATGGAGCTAAGCCTCCATCCCCATGCAGCACCAACAACACTGAACAAGCTGGTGGGAATCAAGTCTAGTCAGCGTTCCATTTTCCCCCTTAGCCCCCGCACCCACTGTTAGAGGGCCCAGTGGGTTGCTGAGCCTCCACTCCTTGAGGCAGGGCTAGTTGTTACTCTGCTTACTTTACCTCCCTCTGGAGGTGTCATCAAGGCCCAGTGCAGAATTGAGAGTTGAGATTCCACCCCAGTCCTGCAATAACAAAAGGTTGTGAATCGGCCATCTGGTTTCCCTCTTCCTGGTGGCACCCCCACTCAGAGGCAGCTACAGCTGTAAGTGTCTTACTTCCTTTGGGATGGCATCAACCTCACCTGTCAACATTGACACAGCACGTGTGAGTGCTCCACTTCTGCCTGGGTGGTGTCGGTGGGGCTCAGAGGAGGCAGAACATACAAAATCCTCTGCTACACCTCAACAGGGGGACAGCTTGTTTGAAAAAGACTAAATGAAATCCAGAGACTTATAATAGCCACAACATCCAGGATACAATGGAACATTACCCATGACACAAGAACGAGGAACATCACAACTTGAATGAGAACAGAAAATCAGCAGAGGTCGAAATCAAAATGAATGAGATGTTGGAATGATCTGACATAGACTTCAAAGCCACCACCATGAAAATGGTTCAGCTAACAATTGTGAATTCTCTTGACACAAAAGAAAAAATAGAAAATCTCAGCAAAGAAATAAAAATTATTAAAAAAAAAAAAAGAACCACATGGGAATTACAGAATTAAAACACAATAACAAAATAAAGACCTTGCTAGATGCGTTCATCTGTAGAGTGGAAATGAATTGGTGAACTTGAGGACAGAGCAATAGAATTTACCCAGTCTGAATAACAGAGACAAAATAGACGGGAAGAAAAAAAAAATGAACGGAGTCTCAGGAATCTGTGGATGATAACAAAAGAACAAACATTTGTATCCTTGAAGTTCCAGAACAGGAGAAAATTGTGAGACGTAAAGTATTTGAAGAAATAATAGCTGATAACTTCCCAAACCTGGTGAAAAACATAATCCTGCAGATTTAAGAGGTTGAGCAAACCCTAAATAGAAACAATATCAAAAACAAATAAACAAAACAAAAAGATCCATGGCAAGACATCCCAATACTTCAGCAAACTAAAGACAAGTAAAGAAATCCTGAAAGCAGCCAGAGAGAAGTACTGTAGTACTTACAGAGGTACAGCAATTTGAATGAGAGCAGATTTCTCATCTCACAACAATGGAGTCCGGAAGGAAGTGGTCATTTCCTTTCCAACATTTTTTAAGTGTTGAAAAACAAGGATTGGCAATTCTCTATCTGGTGAAAATATCCTTCAGGAATGAGGGAGAAATAAAGACATTTTCAGATGAAGGAATATAGAGAATGTGTTAATTATATACTTTATTCATGAGCAGTTTAAGTTGTTGCTAAATTATTTTGTATTGATTATTTCTACTAAATCCATTAACACAGTGTGTTCAGTTTTCAGAGCTAGCAAAAAGAGTAACACTTGTTTTTTTCTTCATTTCAACAAATTTTTACTGTGTGTAGTTTTATTTTGAATTGTTTCTACGCAAGTAGTTATTATGGATTGCTGGTTTGTAATCATTATCTGGCTAATTCATGAGAGAATGTAAGCTATTCCTACAGCTATGTCAGGACTGTCAATCGAAAGCCAATGAAAATAATTGGAAATGTTACCACTTTAGAATGCCAGGCAACCCGTGGACAAAATGTGAGGCAGGCCAGGGACCTCCATGTCACTGTTCCTTCCTTCATGGATGTAAGGATTTGATCAACTGTTGATAAGATACAATCATTTAGGAAGGCTTAGACAGTTCTATTCCCAAGAGATAATTTACATAAGTGATGACAAGAGAAAGGAATGAAAAAAGAAGAAAAGAAATGAGCTATTCTTTAGCCTTTATGTTTTATGCTGTCACCTGTTGTTTTCCTGTTTGCTGTTTTGTTATGTGTCTATAATAGAACAGAAGAACCCTGTCTCTTGGTGTACCAAATGAGAATGGCCAAGTGTTAGCTGGATGGCATCATTATTAATCATCTTGTATATAAAAAAAGGAGGTAGGTCACCTACATGTGAAAGAGCAGCTAGGACACATCCATGGAGCTTAATTTTTGATGCTTCTCTCTTATTCTAGTGGTCACCAGACCTTTAAATCCAACATGGATAATGCCAAGCTATGAGCAGAAAATAGAGGGTTGAAAAAGTGTCTGATTGATTTTTATGTTGTAGGAGGTCTGAATCTTTACCCAATTTGTGCAAATATCCCTTTAATTAATTTGGAGGAAAGGCAGAGAGAAGGAAGTCTTCTGTGACCGTTGATCAAAAATTATCCTACAACACTTAGAGAAAAAATACTGCTTCCGAAAATGTGAATCTAGATCATTCATATCTTCTGATCAGTTTGTGCACTGGGTGCTGACTATCCACAACGCAGGCTGAGCAAAGAGCAGAGTAAAGACTCTCTTTGGGGTTAAACAAAGTAGAAATATCCTGCTTAGAATCTGGCAAGGCAAAACAAGGCAAGGCTGACAGATTCAGACAGGAAGGAAGCAACAAGGCAGTTTTCAGATTCAAACAGTTTATTACTTAGTTAGATAGCCAAAGCAAGTGGAGCCACAGTTATCTTTCCCCTGGTCATTTACATGGGGTGACACTGAAGAAAGGGCCCAGATGACTGACTAACATGAATGATAGGACCCTCTTCATTTGCGAGCCAATGCTCTGCATCAGATAAGCAGTTTTATAGCCTGCAGCTATGCTCTAAGAGGGCAAGGTAGAAAGTTTCATTCCTCATCAGGACCCGGGAGGCAATGAGACACTGTCCCAGGACGGCCTTCCTGACAGACAGGGAGGCAAATGAGAACTGTGTGGCTGGTGGCAGCTCCTTACAAGCCTCCCATGATTTTGTGCTATGGGAGGATCAAAGGGCGTTCCACCAAGACTGAGACCAGTTGTGGTCAGGCCCTGCTCATTGGTCTGTGTGGAGGTGTGCAAGGTTGCCTGGGCACCATGGTAGAGCCATTCCTCTACATGTAGTTTCCACAGCCATTTGTGTGATTGTTATTTCGTTAATCAAAAATAATGACTTTGGCCTGAATAAAATTTCTGAGGTAAAAGATCAAGCAGAATTCCAGTAAAAAATAAGCTAAATTAACAGCCAAGTCTTCACGAAACCTGAAAGTCACTGATTGGCTTAAATTCTAAATTGTTATAATAAATCATCTCAGTCACTTTATGAGACCCAGTTATTCACTTCTCTATTTCCACTCTCTTGCCCCCCACACCCAACCTTTTACTCCACATGCTTGCCCTACTTTGTGGAGCAAATATTGATGAATAAATGACAGAAAGCAGGAAGAATCCAACAGAGAAAAACTGCTTGTTTTTTCTCCTCCTGATGGATGGTTCTGTTACAGTGCCTGGTGGTTTCATACAGCCTTCTTGAGATGCCCTGTGTGATCAAGCAATCAACTGTACACAGAGTTGCTCCTTGAGGAACATGGATATGAATTTCATGGTTCTATTTATAAGTGGATTTTTCCCTCATACAGTACAGTACTGTAAATATATTTTCCCTTCCTTATTCTTTTCTTTAAAAAATTTTTAAAAAATATTTGTTTTTGAGAGACAGAGACACAAAGTGAGAGTGGGGGAGGGGGGAGGAGAGCGAGGGAGACACAGAACCTGAGGCAGGCTCCAGGCTCTGAGCTGTCAGCACAGAGCCTGACATGGCTCCAACTCACGAACCACAAGATTATGACCTGAGCCAAGTCTGGATGCTTAACTGACTCAGCCACTCAGGCGCCCCCCCTATTATTTTCTTAATAACATTTTCTTTTCTCTAGCTTACTTTATTGTAAGAATATAATACATATTACATATACAAAATTTGTGTTTATCAACGGGTTATGTTATTGGTAAGGCTTTCGGTCACTAATAGGCTATTAATAGTTAAGTTTTCAGGGAAGTCAAAAGTTATACACGGATTTTTGACCCAGCAGGGTTGATGCTCCCTAACCCCTTGGTTGTCAAGAGTCACCTGTACTATGAAGCTATAACCAGCTTGTAACACGACACCTATATTTTCCTTTCTTCTGTCCCTGCCTCGCTCATCCTATCCCCTCACTCTTGTTTTTCTGGCATCCAAAACATTTTAGCACATACACTGTCTCTCAGGGACTGTTTTCTAGGAGATCTGGGCTAAAGCAGTCACTTATATTTAATTTTAAATTTATATTATGAAAAATTTCAAAAATATATGAAAGCTGAGGAAAAAGTCCAATGAACTATACATTTATCACCAGATACAATAATTTTTGTCACTTTTACGTCATCTTTCCTTCCATCCTCCCCCCCTCACCCTCTCTTTTCTCCTTCCTTCCTTCCTTCCTTCCTTCCTTCCTTCCTTCCTTCTTAAATGTATTTTAAAGCATATACCAGCCAGTGTGTCATTTAACTTCAACATATTGTAGAATGTCTCTGAAAAGATGATGGGCATTTTCTTACAGAAACACAATGCCATTAATACACCTAATAAAATAATAGTATTTCTTTGAAGTTGTCTGACAATAGTCCACGGTCAAATGCCAATGATTAACTTATAAGTCTTTCTACTGCTGTGATGTTTCAATCAGGACCCAAACAAGGTTCATACTTTACATTTGATTGCTACACGTCTTTAATCTAGAGCTTCTCTCCATCCTTTCCCTCTCCTTTTTGTGCTTTTACTAATTTGCTGTGAAGATGACGTCAGTTGTTTTACAGACTGTCTTATACTCTAGATTTATTCGTTTTTTTTCTTTGTGGTATCATTTAACTTGTTCCCCTAACATTCATGTTTCCTGCAAGTCTGTGAGTAGGAAGTCGGTTTTAAGGCTTGATTAGATTCTGTTTTTGACTTTGTTTTGTGTTTGCAAGAACACTTCATGGGGGTGCTGTGTGCTTCAGATGACATCAGACCAGAAGTCACACAATGCCTGGAGTCCCATTTGTAGCAATACTTAGATTATTAGATGGAGGTAGTGACACCCTGATCTCCGTTTTAAAGTATGCCATTGATCTTTCATGAATGGTTTCAGCCATTGATGGTTACTGACTGAATCATTTATTTCACAAAGGATTGCTAAATTTCGACTTTCCAATTCTATTTTTTCTTTCACATTTATTATCAAAAAAAAAAAAAAAACCCTTCCCCTGAACAGCTATTTGATTTTCTGAAATACAGCTCAGCAGGAAAGGCAAGGTGAGTAATAATACTTTTCCTTTCTTTTCTTTTCTGTAGAATAAGGAGATAGTGCCCTAGTTGCTTGCAAAAGTGTGCAATCAGTTCTGTTTTTGTTGTTGTTGTTGTTGTTCTTGTGTTTGGCTTGTCATCTTTGGAGTATCATTAAGTGCTTATCAATTTTTATATATGCAATATGTTTAAAACAATTACATTCATTATTTTTGTTGGTGCTCAAATTGTCCATTTTTGGCCAAAGGGATTCTGTAGTTTTGGTGTCTGTGACCTTTTGACACCCTTATTTGTTGTAAATGAATTCATTGTCTTCGTGGCACAAGATATTCCACACTGATCGTCTAGAAATCCTGCCCCAGACCTGAAATTAGACATTCCTCTGGGGAGGTGGTTTCTTTCTCTTTAGTTTCTTTTAGTTGGAAATTATATCTAAAATCCCCAAATGAGTGAATTACATTATTTTATTTGTACTAAAAATGAAAGCTTATCTATCTAAAATTTTATTTTAAGGCAGTAGTTTTAGAACCTGGTATTTATTTAGGTAATAAGTAAAACTGTAATTGCTTGTTTTATTTTTATTTTAATCTCACTTTAAAATTATTTATATAAAAGGAAATGCACACTTTTCATTATAAGTATACCTAAAATTGAATTAGTAACTGTACAACAATGTTTCACTTTTCCAGGTGGCATAATTTATATTCAAAATTTCCCAGAAAGTTTGAAATGACAGATATAAATGGAATCTCAAATGTTTTCATATGTATTCAAATAAGAATATCAATTTCATCAGAGTTGGTATAGTAAAAGCTTTGAAAACACTTTTAGAAATGTGATGGTTTGATATGAGCTGTCAAATTTGAGTTTTAGCTTGGAATAAGTGAAGGGCTATAATTTCAAGTGTTAACAGAGTCTGGTGTGGGAAATGCATGATATTGAAATAAATAAATGCAATAATGCTATTTGGCATCAACTCAAAGTGAGATCAGAGGACACTTGGGATTACTGAGACCCTTTTTAGAGGCTTGCAAGGTCTTCCCTTTTTCAGCTATGAATTTGAGCAAGTGCTGCTTTTCTTCATACTATCTTAGCTGTAACAACGTATCACAACAGACTGACTGCAGAAGCAGATATGGAAATTCACTTGTTTCTCTTAACACTGATGGTAAAGAGATTTGCAAAAAATGTAAAATCCATTTTTTCTAAGTTTTAAAAAATGGAGTCATTATTTTAAAAATGCTCATTATAGTAACATGTGGTGAGTTTATTATTTAAAAACTGAATTAAGCAAATATTTAAAAATTTTCTGTCTTAATTTTTAATACAGTATATATAGACATATATATCCCATACAAACAAAAGCTCTTTAAAGTTCTTGTTAAGAATGTAAAGAGATCTTGAGACCAGAAAGTTTGAAAACCTCTTTGATATCTCACACTATTTGCTTACTAATTGTAAGTCTGTATGAATATAAATTGATTGGAATATAAATATATTCATAGAATTTGTAAATTTAATTATTTTGGGTTGACCTTACTTAGATACTTCCTTGAATATTAGACATGTCTAACCATAACTTAATTTTGTACCTTAGTTAGGAATGCATGTATGGTTTATTTTCTCTCTGATGACACTAATGCCACATGGAGGCTTGTTCTAATATAAGAAGACAAATCATTATATTTCAACCACACACATAAAGCCAAATATTCAGTTTAGAATTTAATTGATGGATTTAAAGAAAATGGGGTGTTCATTTTTAATAGACTACTTTTTGTGTAGTTTCACAGAAAAATTAAGCAGGAGGTATAAAGAGTTCTAATATCTCCCCTGACCCCACATTTACACAGCTTTCTCAACTATCAATATTCCAGCAATAAAGTGATACATTTGTTACAACTGATGAACCTACATTGACACATTATTGTTACCTGGAGTGATGGTTTCCATGTGTCACCCAGATAGTATCATAGAGAGTATTTTCACTGACCTAAAAATCCTATGTGCTCTGCCTATTCCTCCCCTGCCCTCTTGCCCCTCAACCCTTGGCAACCACAGATCTTTTTATTGTCTCCATAGTTTTACCTTTTCCATAGTGGCCTATAGTTGGCATCATATGCTATACTACACAGCCTTTCCAGATGACCTCAGGTTCTTAAGCACATTTGATGAATCTTAGTGACAAAGTCTGGTCATACTTAGCAACACTTTTTGTATGTTAATTAATTTGCATTATAATAAAAATCACACATCCCTGTCTCCATTGTTTATTCATTTACATTCCAATTCAGACTGTCAGCTCTTAATGGCCAAGAACTCCCTCTATTTAATTTGATTAATCATCCAAATTGATTTTTAATTATTAGTGCTGCTAACCTAAAAAATAAAACAGTTACATTGTCAGAAAAATGGTTTATTCAGGAATAGCAGAGAATTGCAATTTGGGATATGCAAGCTATAGCAAAAAACACAGGCAAATGCAACAAACAAAGGAGAGGATTGTTATTTTATGATGAAGGAGGAGTCAGAAGGGTTGTTTTGAATGTTAAGTCCACTGGAGAAAAGCAAGAGTTCAGGATGATAATGGTTTCTTATTGGCTGGGTTGCAAAGGTAGCCTATTTGTGGTAGGAAATGCAATGTACAACTTTCTCTGTTAAGGACTGTCGTTGATGATTCTTTCCTGTGGAGGATTGCTCTGTTGGGGTCTGTAACTGACGTGGTGTGGGTGGTACAGCTGCAGCCTCCCAACTCCACTTTAGTGAGGTTTCCCTTTATTGATTTTCACAATGCCAAAAGGACCTAGTCCAATTTATAAATAGGTTCTCAGTGCTATTTGATAAAGGTGGGACTCCCATGCAGTTAAGTGCTCATGGAATTAAATCCTTAAGCATTGGCAGAGAAAAGCTTGCCCTACAGTAATTATTTCAGTGATGAATGAGAAAAACTACAGAGTTGGCACATACCCTCTTTGCAGGAAAGCAATGTTATTCTCAGGAGACTCTAGGAGTTTTAGTTATCAGGTGGTTTGAGTCTCTGAGTAGGTTGTTAAACCTTTAGAATTAATTTTAAGCTAGAGTACCCAGAGCATCTGGTACTAACATTTATATTAAATGATTTGAAAATGCACAGAGTAGTTTGTCAGCATTCGGAAGAATGAAAAATACAACAATAATAAGGCATATAATTGGGGGGGGATAAAAGAGAGAATAAGTGTTTTATATCTGTTTGGTAGATCTAGGTTCCACTTTCTTTGTGGGTTGTCATAACCCTGTAAGTTGAAGACAAACGCTTAGGAATGAAATTCCAGCTTTCCCAAAGTAAACCACCTGTTTTGGATTATTCCTTTTGGCTTGCCTAGAAATAGTTATCCTGTGTGCACTTTAGTAGAAAAAACGCAATAACGGGAGTCCAGAGGGGGAGCACTCAAAAAGCTCTTTGCCACTGTAGCTGTGCACTCCAAGCCGCTGCTGGGGTCTCCGTTTCCTGACCTATTTGAAAGGGGGGGGGTGCTGAAGACACAGTTTCATAGAGTTTCAGCTCTCTGTCGTCCTCTCTGCCATTAGTACGGTGCAGAACTTCGAGTAAGTGCTCAGTTATTGCTTGCTGAATGTGTTATTTTTTAATCCGTTGCAAATCCATACCGGGATTTGGGCCTAACCCAGGCTGGCGCTGCCGGGGGGCGGTGGGAGGGGGAGGAGGCGGCACCGGGTTTCCGCGGGGGGCGGAGCTTCGCGCAGCTCCCGCGCGCTGGGGGATGGGGGCGGAGCTTGCCGCCGGTGGGGGGCGGGGCCAGCGCGGGGACTTCCCCTGGGTTGAGCTGCGCAGCGGGTGCGGAGGGCGGGAGCGCGGTGGCGGTTCGGGGGGCTCTGTGAGGCTGGCGGGGGTGGGCGGGCGCGCAGCCGCCGACCCCTGGTGGTCCCCCGGGCTTGGGTCCTTTCCGGAGGAGTCGGCTGCAGGCGGGGAGGGAATTGCTGGGAGGCTGAGAGCTGCTCGGCCGCGAGTCCTGTGGGGTCGCGAGCATGTGTACGTGCGCGTGTTTATCTAAGGCCCCGCGCGGCGGCCGGCACAGTCGCCTACCCTTTCGGCTAACTATGGTGGCTCCTCGGCGCCTAACGACGGCGACACGTAGCCGGGAGGCGGATAGCTCCTCCCCGCCAAGTGGGCACCCCTAGATCGCGCCCGCTCCTTGTCACCCCCCCCCCCCCCTCAGAGGGGACAACTCCGGCTCCAAGCCCTGGCCTTGAGGGAGCGCTGTGGATACGCGCTGCCCTGCGCCTTGAAGTGTTGGGCAGGTGGTGGGAGTTCCTGAGGCTTCAACATCAGGATTTTAAAGCACCTGTCTCTGTCATTTTTACTTTTAGGGTTTTGGCCAAATTGGGCGAGGGCACAAAATAACCACTTACCCCTTCTCACCGAGGAAGAACGGGAGAAAGGGTAAGTAAGGAATGATCAGGGGTGGAAGGAGCTAGGACTATATAAGAAAGAGCAAGGGAGACAAAAATCGAGAGCCAGAACTGCCCCTGGGGGATGTGGGGGCCAAATTCTACCGTTATCATCAGGAAACAGAGGCCCACCTTCAAGGCTCACAGACTCCAAACCCGAAAGTTTTCTCAGGCCTAGAGCCTGTAGAGCTGGCTGGGAACTTGACAGCTTGGCATAGATCCCTTTTAGCTACTTGACCCGACAGCTTTCTGTCGTTACCCTTCCCGTCTTTGGACCGTTGGTCTGGCAGTTGTCTGCCTCCCCACCATGGCGCTCTCTAAGCTAGCTTTGATTAATCCCCCAGACTGTAGTCATTAAACAATCATGGCCCTGCTTGATTACTGACAGGGACCCACCCACAGATTTTTTTTTTTTTTTTAAGAGACTTCTGTAAAAATTCTTTAGAACGCCAAAGGGTAAAAATAACAATATCATAACTGTTGAAATTCTTTTGGGATCTTCTCTCAAGCTCACAGAGGAAGGTTTTGTTTTTGTTTTTGTTTTTGATTTTCGATTTTTGGCGTGGGGGTGAAATTACCAGGCAGGGCCATTTTTCCTTGACTTTGATACCCCTTCACAAATACTCTTCTTCCCTTCTGAAAAGTGGCCAAACAGCACACTGAAACCCTCGGAGGTTTGCTGTGATTTTCAGTGTGGTGTCTTACACTGGTTCTTTTGTGCAAATCTTCCATCACTTGCCATGCTTCTACCTTCTTACTGGAATGAAACACAGCTCCTCTCAGAACATTGGGGATGCCTTATGCATCCTATGTGTCCCATGTAAACAAGTGTTTTCAGTTCGTTAAAATTCAGGTTAGCCCCAAGCAAGAATGTAGCAAACCATTCTGGGATACTTACACAGGAGAGCCAGAATTGCCTTCTGTGGCAACTTGGCCCTGCCTGCCTGTACCCTTAACCTGCCTTCTTACTTGTCTGTGTATATGGCTCAGATGGCCATATACATAATGTATGAAAAACTAGAAAATAGTTGTTTATGGATGATGGGTTCATTCATTAGTGCAGTGGATATTTATTTATTATCTTTTCCTACCAAACGACCGAGCACTGATGGATAAATTGGATGGTAAGAATGATGAGCCTGTGTTGGAGATGGCCATTTGGGGCAGGCCTTTCATCAGTTTTCTGTGGATTTTCAGAATAGTTAAGAGTTATTGTAAAGACCTTCCCTATACTATTGAGCTTAGTCTATACAGTGTTGCGGGTGGACAGTGCTATTTTTCTGCCTTCTAGCAAGTTCAGTGGTAAACTTTCAAGGATTACTGACGTGGTGATTTGTGTCCTTTTTTAGAATAGTGTTGTTGCTGGACAGAGAATCAGTTCTGAACTCAGGTTAGGCTGCTGACTGCTTGAAAAATCAATACTTGAGAGACAGGTGATGGTGGCAAAGGAAAGATTGCTTTATTGAGGAAGCCGGCAACCTGGGAGGATGGTGGAGTAATGTCTCAAAGACCATCTTCCCAGTCCAGGTGCAGCTGGAGAGTTTTTAAGGGGAAGGCGTGAAGAATGGGGAGAGGGGGCATTCTGATTGCCACATTCAGGAGAAGCTGGCGCCCAGGCGGTTAGTTGTGCGTCGACATGACCCTGAAGAGGCTCGTTGGCATCGGTGGCAGCTGTTTTCTAATGTGATTAGGTGTTATCTTCTGGGAAGGTTTGGTTCTTCACTCCTCAAGGCCAGCGGTTTGCAAATCTCCAGGAAAGTAGGTTACTTTGGCTACAGACCAAGGGACTTAGGTCAGCAAGCACAAAGGGCATAAGCTTGAGGCAAGTTAACCCTTAAGACTGGTTGGAGTGCTGTTACAGTGTTAGAGTCATTTTCCAGTGTAATAAGTGTATTGTACCAGTATAAAAATTACATGAGGATAATGGTTTGAATTGTTGCATAAAGATAATGTAAGATGAGAAAATATGGAGAGTGTTATGGGGGATTCACTTAAAGAAAGTAAGTACTAGGCTGGTCACCTGTATGAGTTTCTGGTACATTTAACCTCATTTTTTATTGAAGATGACTTTTTCTGGTTACATAAGGTTAAAAATGAATCTTGCAGGGATATGAAAGATGGAAAGCAAGTCTCTTAAGAGCCTACTCTTAGATGAACCTTCTCAACAATTTGTGTCTATTTCTTCAACAATTTGTTTCATGATTATATGTTACTATTTGGCCTTCTACCTCTATGTTCTTGTCTGTGTACCAGGCCAATCCTCCTGTAGAAGTGGCATGGCTTTTAGATTCTTTTAGACATTGGCTTGCGTCCTGGCTCTTATCTCATAAGCTCTGCGACTTTGGACCAGTTAAAACTTTGCTCCCTAACATCTCACCTGTCAAAACAGAACAATGAGTATATTTAAAAATGTGTGAAAAACAGCGTCTGGCATATAGATACTGTTAACTTCGCTTCTTTTTTATCTGGTCACCCATCACATTCTTCATGATCTTCTTTGCTGTTGAAGTAAGGTATCTCGTATTCACTTTCCTGAAGGTGGATGTTTGCATTTTCACAGTCACCACTTGTTATATCTGATGCTAGAATTTCTGGGACAAGGACTGACCCCTGACTTGGCTTGAATTCCCCCCTATGAAATCATTCCACAGCTATGCCTATAGAGTGTCAGCTTGAAAAATGAAGGGAAAGGGTTTCTATAAATGTGTTTATAAAGCTCTGACACTGTTCCTAACGTGGGAAAGATACTACCACCGCATTTAGCTGAGTGCTTAAATTTAGGATTTCTATTTCAGAAATGTCTTTGGTTTATAAGAATTACAATAAAAATACTGATGCTACATGTCCAAACTGTCATGATTTTGCCAAGTTGTGGGTTTAATATACAGCTAAGCTGTGTATTTAGTGTATCTAATACAGCTCTGGAAGCCAAGAAAGACAAGTCCACAGACATCAGATTTTACACCAGACATCTGGCTTCACTTCGCTAAGGAGTACATTTTGTCAGTAGATTAGAGGCCTATCAGCTCTAGTTGGTGACACTGTATCATCAGCTCTGCTGTAGGGTTTAGTGTGATGTTTTATTCAAATGACAGCACACGCTAAATGGGCACCTGGTCAGAAAAGCACACTTCCCACAGGTGTCTTCTGGTGTCGTTGCTCTTACAAGTTAACGAGGTAAAATAGTTTCTATCCTTGGTGATTTTTTTGTGGAAAAACATATTCTTGTATTCCAGAAATTCATTTCCAAGTACATTTTTGTTTGCAGTGTTGAACGGTGTACTTACAGAAATCAAATAACAAATAGACTTTAGATTTCCAGATCAGGACCCCAAAAAGCTATTTTAACTCATTGTATGCCCATTATGTATCAGTAGTACTATAGACTCTAGCCAACATTTATAATAGGGTTTTGGAGAATAATATATTTTGAGTTCCAGCCTAGAATAGCGGAACCACATCCCTCATTTTGAGGCAGTCAGGAATATAGAAATACTCTAGATGCTGTAACTTCTGGGTTTTCAAGTAGGCTCTGTGATTGCTTAGCTGTGATCTTGGATACACATTCTTTATCTGTAAAATGGAATAATTGCTCATGATTATTGTGAGATTTAGTGAGCATTTGTAAAGTAGCACAATATCTGGTTCAAAATTAGCCATCAGTAAATAGTAGTTTCATTTCTTCCCTCTTGGTCCTGGCCACAAGAACAAAGGTCACCAACCCCCTAACCCCCACCTTCGATCTCAGAATAATCCACTGGCAGGATTTGTGGCTCCAGCAGAGAGACATTACCCCTGGAATCTGGAATTTAGTAGTGGGGGCTGAGAAAAGGCTATGGAGAATAATGACAAAAGGGAGGAGTGGTGAACTCACAGAGGAAGCTGCCAGTTTTTGCTCAGTCCATGGACTTAGGCTGATGAATTACTTGACTCTTAGAAAGAACCACCTTTATCTCTGGCCTTTCTGTTGATCTTTTGTCAGCTGCTCCATTGGAGATTCTTACCTCCTTATTGATGCTTAGTCCAATTATAGTTTCTTTCTTTCTTTCTTTCTTTCTTTCTTTCTTTCTTTCTTTCTTTCATTACCTTGCTATTACCTGAATAATCATGTATTTCTATTTTTTTTTTTTTAATGGGTGAGACTTAATAATAGATGTCTGTACTTCCTAAAGATCTGGCCTTTTTCTTTGGTTTAAAAATTTAAAAATTTTCTTTTTATTTTCTTTTAATGTTTATTTATTTTTGAAAGAGAGACAAAGTGTGAGCAGGGGAGGGGCAGAGAAACAGGCTGGCTCTGGCTCTGAGCTGAAGTCAGATGCTTAACCAACTGAGCCACCCAGGAGCCTCCGATCTGGACTTTTTCTATACTTGAAATCCAGTTGATCTTCTTGTCCTGTCATTAACCACTTTTTTTTTTTTAAACTATATGCCATGTTCATTGAACTAGTGCTGAGGCTATAAAGATGAAGTCACTGTCCTTGATCAAGGATCTTATAGTTTAGTAGGACAGTAGACATCTTGGCCAACAGTTCAAATATTGTGTACTCTTTGCCATAACAGAGGTATAAGTGCAAAGGAAGGCTAGCAGGAGCTCTTGATCCCTGATGGAAATGTCACAGGAAGATTTTAGCAGTGGTTGTGTTTTGAACTGAACCTTGAAAGCGGAGTAGAAGTGGGCAGGTTGACAAGCAGGAGAGAGCATTTCCACATGGGGCTCATAGCCTGAATAGTTGTATGGCATTACGAGGGCATGTTGTGTTCATGGAACTATATATAGGTCAGTTACATTAGGGCAAAGTCAGGAGTGAAAGGAGATGAAACTGGATAGCTAGGTCAGGGCATACTTTCTATGCCACGTGCGGCATTGTGAGCGACATGAAAGCTCACCTTGAAAGCGAAGTGCCGGGTAGATTGGGGGTGGAGTGAGGTGCTGGGTGGGGATGTGGGGATGTGGCAAGACTGGAGACCTGAGCAGACAGTGTATTAGTATGGATAATGGCAACTCGAGAGCTGGGACAAGGCTGGAAGTAGTGGGGAAACTTATAAGTAAACTTAGAAGTTTAGGAAAAATATTTAGAAGGAGGGGAAATTGGTTCATCTTCATGACTGAATGTAACAGAAAGGGGAGGGTGAGGGTGCTGGAGCAGCTGCTAGATTTCTGACTGGTGAGAGGTTAGGGAGAAGAGGAAGCAGCTCTGGGCTGGGGGCAGCTGTTGAGTTCAGGCTGGGACAAGTGATTAAGGAGCTTGCTGGACATGTCTTTGGCGAGTTGGGACTGTCTAGTAGGCCATTGGATATACGGTCCTGGAGTGTCACAAGAGATGTGGAGGCTGCAGAGGCAGATTTCTGAGTGCTTACTATGTGGAGAGTAGTTGAAGGCATGGGTAAGGACAAAAGTGCTTAGAGGAACTGCATAGAAAGAGAAAAGGGCTCAAGGTAAGTTTTGGAGAATACTCAATTTTTTGGGACACACCAAGACCGAAGGGGAGTGGCCAGAGAAGCTGGGGGAAAAGAGAAAGCAAAACTTCTCAGGCCAACTTGCAGAGTTTCAAGAAGTAGAACCCAATTAAAACTGTAATGCTATGAATCATCAAGCATGATGAGGATTGTAAAGTAGAATCAATGGCTCCGTTGGTTTGGTGGGGGCAGAAAGTACACTGCATGGGCAAAAGGAGTGAATAGGAGAGGAGGAAGTGAAGAGAGAGTAAGTATGCCTGGGCCCTTTCTCAGAGATTCTGACTTCACTGGTCTGCAGTCCAGAATTTTCAAAGCTCTAATATGTGTCCAAAGATGAAACTCAGTGTGGCAGGCTTCTTTTTTTGAGGGGAGAGACAGCATGTATGTATATTGAGAGGAAGGGGCCCCACAGACAGGGAAGTGTTGAAAATATAATTGCCTGTAATCACGGTTCTTTGTTATGCTTTCTAGTGAATGAAAATCAGGTTGTCGCTGTCTTTGCCTAATCTTCCCTTTAAAACAAACAAACAAACAAACACAAAATGCATACCTGACCCCCACTCTTGAATATCCTATTTACCCTTTTTTTTTCCTTGTCCAAAGTTCCACTGATAACTTGCTTTCACTGCATCTGGCCTTTTTTCACTTACATTATTCTCTGACCTAATCCAACTGTGGGGGGGAAAAAGTCCCCTTTTTATTAAAAACTGAAAAATGTCAACAGAGTGTGTACTAGGAAGCTAAGGGGGAATTAACCGTGCCAAACATAAAAAAAATCATTTGATTTAGCAAACATTTATTAATATCTGCTGTCTTCAAGGCTGTATCATATGGAAGTCTACATAGGATGGGAAGGATGAATGAGATAGGGATCCTGCCCTTAAGGACTTCTCAGGTCAGTGAGAGAAATGAATGTGTAAATAAATGCCTTATGCAATATGTGCTGATATAGAGGTCCAAGGTAAGATGGATGTAAAACAATGGTCTTCTTTCTTTTGTGTTAGCCACAAGACTTCGCACAGGTGAAATCTCAAGGTGACTCGTGAGCTAGAACTTGCAGTGGAGTGAAGTTATAGGATGCTGAGGTTCGAGGAGTGGGATCAAGGGAATAAAATACTCCTTGTTGGTCCCATGATAGTGGCAGAATGGGTTTCAGTTTTTCATCTCTTCTTCCTCCTTGTTCTATTTGGTTTCCCGCAAGATGTCTGTGTCTTTCAGGGAACTTGGGAGGATAAAGATGTTTCAGCTGACGTATAGAGATATCCACAGTTTTTTCTTTTCTAGTACAAACTTTCTATGAATTTACTACAACTGGTTGATTATATTCTAGATGACTAAAACAGACCAGAGCAATTAAATCAGAATATCTTGGAATGATGTCCAGGTATTGATATTTTTCAAAATGCCCCCAGATGTTCTAATGCAGCCAGGGTAGAGAATGACTGAGCTAAGATATGGTGTAGCAGAAAAGTCTTGGAGTTGGAGCTAAAAAGTAATAGTTCGGATTTTCGTGATTCTTTTATTTGTTTTTTAATGTTTATTTATTTTGAGAGAGAGCGAGAGCGAGCAAGCAAGCAGGGGAGGTGCAGAGAGAGAGAGAGAGAGAGAGAGAGAGAGAATCCCAAGCAGACTCTACACGGTCAGCACAGAGCCCAATGTGGGGCTCAAACCCACAAACTGTGAGATGGTGACCTGAGCCAAACCCACGAGTTGGACCCCCAGCCAACTCAGCCACCCTGGTGCCCCTGTGATTCTTTTTAATAGCATGTGTCCTTAGTTAGGTCATTTAGACTTCTCTAAGCCCATTATCCTTTGGAAAATGGGGATGGCAGTAAACCAGTCCTACCTTGTAAGATTGTGTGGGTCAAAAGAGGTGATTGTATAAAGGGACATTACGTGTAGATGTGGTTTTGACAATGAAATATTCTGTTGACTTTCTCTAGGATAAGACTGGCTAAGAGCTTGCCACCTTGCCCTGCAAGGTAGTAACATTTTACAGATTGGAATGTAAGATTTCACCATCATGAGCATTTTGATGCTATTTTTTACTGTATTTGCATAATGCTAAAATGTTGAAGACCTAAAGCAAAAATGTAAATCCTTAAAGAAACAGTCAGCAGTTGAGCATTTCTCATCTGACACATTAATTCTATTTAAAATTATACAAATGTTTATTGTGACAAAGATTGTAAAGTGTATAAAAATTCTCAATGTTAGTAATGTGATTATTGAGTATTAAAATGCTCTAAGTAGGTTTTCATTTTTAAAATCTATACATTAAAATATAGAAATCTTCCAGAAGACAGTAAAAACTCCACAAAGTACCATGGAGCACCATGTAGTCCATTATATTATAGGTCCCATCATGTCTGTTATGTACAGAGGGACATGTAACTGTGTCTTTTTTTTTTTTTTTTACTGTGGGATGCCTGGTATATTAGTGTTGGTCCTATAATCACATAAGAATGATCATCCTATGGTATTCTAACATATTTTACTTGAGAAGTAGTATTATTTAATGGAAAGGAAACTGAACCTAAAGCCTCAGATTGGGTTCTAGATCAAGTTTCCCTGCCCACTCCTAACTGGTAGTAGCTAGGTTAGTTTCTCTGAGCATCACATGTAAAATTGGGATGCATTAGCTCTCTGGTTGCTTTGTAACATATCAAAAGCTCAGTGGCTGAAAACAACAATAATCATTTATTAAATTGTGGTTTCTGTGGGTCAGCAATTTGGGTGGTTCTGGCTCAGGGTCTCATGAGGTTGCTGTCAGATACCAGCTGGAGGTGCAGTTATTAGAGGGCATGCCTGAGGCTAAAAGGTTCACTTCCAAAATGCCTACTCACATGGCTGGCAAGTTGGTGTTGGCAATTTGATTCCTCTCCATAAGGGCCTGACCTTTCAGCTGCCCTCACACCATAGGAGCTGGCTTCCCCAGAGTGACATACAGGAGACCAATGTGCAATCTGTAGAGCCTTTTATAACCTATCCTTGGAAGTCACACACCATCATTTTGATGTCTGATTGTTCTCATGGGCCAGCCCTGATTCAGAGCGAGAGTACACAGTGTATGAGGCATGCATCATTGGGGACCATCTTGGGGGGTTGGCTGTCTGACAAGATAACCACCTCTACCCAGCACAGCATAGCTTTGAGTTTCAAAGACTTGAGTTTGAAGACTTTATGGAAAATCCTTTGTAAACCATTAAAGCAATAGGTACATTTTCCAACTTTTTCACATCTTCTAGTGTAAAAGTAGTACATCTGATGGGAGAAAATCGTGAGCAAGAAAAGTAACCATAGCAAGAACCTGTCAGTCACCTAGGTAGGTTGTCTCCTAGATAGTCTACCTCCTTGATGAAATCTCTGAATGTCTGATGCTCATTTTTATATCTGTCTTTTGGAATTTGCTCTATTTTGCCTGGATTACAGTCATTTGTGGACTTGTCTTACCCTATGTTGGACTGGAAACTTTTAAAGTAGGGGCTACATCTTATTCTTCATTGTCTTCTGGCACCGTTGACTTAATGCCTGGTACTTCAGTGGCGTTTAATTGCTATTAACTGAACTGAATGGGATCACTGGCACAACTCCAGTCTTTACGCCTCTCCTGAAATTTCAGATGCCGAGGGTCATTATTTGCTCAGGTGGTATTGATGATGGTGGTGGCTCCTGCCAGAGCCATCTTTAATCCTGTCTGATGGGTCTTTGATTTGCCACTCTAGCCCTTAGCCTCTCCTAAATGCCTCAGATGTTCGGGTCTGCCAGGTGCTTAGCCTGTTCTCAATGCTGACCAAAGCAAGCAAGCACCCCCCCCTCACCCCCCAAGATACACACAGTCATTCATGTATGACTGTTTCAGAATCTCATTGAACTCCTGCTTAGTTTGGTAACTCATAGCATATTTTTGACTTAGATTAAGAATGCCCAGAAGATAATGTCTTTCTTCCATGTGATAAATCATAAAAATTTTATCTTTGCAATGTTATCCAAAAATTTATTCCGAGAGGTAGGTCTTTGTCATGACACTTTGACACATGCACTTGTATATATCTTTCTTTTGAAAAATGTTTGTAGCATTTATGGTCAGCCTTTGAAAAATCATCTTGCTTGTAGCTGGAGGACACATTGTAAACACATTATCAAGTTTAGGTGTTCTGGTTTTAGAATCATGTACAGCAAAGACTTTTTTTTTTTTTTTTTTAAAGAAGGGGAATGTTTGTAATAGCATATTTTACATTTTAGGAAAATTTAATTTTATGCATTTTTCACATTATGTAGACCAATAAATTCAAAGCATCTCAGGATTCTTTTCTGCTTTCTGCTCTGTCTTGTGGATTTTCCTGATGATTTCTCTCTTTAGGTATTCTTCACTTCCTTCTCCATTACCTGCCTTCTCTGTCTGTTGTCTGTACCAAATTTTCTGCCTGTCTTTGGGCTTAGTCTACTGATGCCATGTTTGAGGATGAGTGGGCTACAAAGGGCAGAGTGGGCATTGTGAGGGGCACCGAGTCTGTAAAGAAGAGTTCAACTGAACGTTAGGGTTGATGGTAATCAAAGGTGTTCTTTGCTAAGTAGGTAATAGTGGACCTGTAGAGCAACACTTGGTAGGAAAAGATTAGAGTTGTCACAGATACTTTGTGTTAATTTTTTAAAATAGATTTTATTTTTTTAGAGCAGTTTTAGGTTCACAGCAAAATTCAGAGGAAGGTACGGATATTTCCCATATACCCCCACCCCCACACATGCGTAGCTTCTCCCATTATCAACATTACTTACCAGAATGATACATTTATTACAACTGATGAACCTGCACTGATGTAGCATTATCACCTAAAGTCCATAGTTTGCATTAGGGTTCACTCTTTGTATTGTACATTCTATTGTGCATTTGAACAAATCCATGATAACGTGTCCACCATTATAGTATCATACAGTAGTTTCACTGCCCTCAAAGTCCACTGTATTCTACCTATTCATCCTTCTCTCCTCTCAGCCCCTGACAATCGTAGATCTTTTTACTGTCTCCATAGTTTTGCCTTTTCCAGAATGTCATATAGTTGGAATCATACAGTATGTAGCTTATTTCCTTAAATTTTAGTTTGCCTGGTGTAGCAGATAATTTACAAAGCATTTTGGTATTTTTCCAAGAGCTTATTTAATGAGAGTTTTATTCGTGTCACATTTAAACACTAAGTGATTATTATTTAGTTCTGTTAAATAATAACTATTTAGTATCATTATGAAGGAGTTTGAGGCACTTCATAAACTAATTAGCTTTTTTATGAATCTCTTTCTCATGTGTAAGAGAAGTACTGTAGTCTGAACACATGAGTTATGACAGTAATAGTTTTAGATGAAGATTGTGTGAGACGTGTGCATGATGTTAATATTCTAAACATTTCATTAAAACCTTTATTTTAAAACTTAAAAAAATAGGCAGTAAATATAAATTTCTAGACTTTAAAGTGGTGATGTATGGTGAAAAGATGGAACCAGTTTATGAGGATTTATTCAAGTGCTAGCTCTACTATCAACTATGCGAACATGAACTTTTCGTCTCTGAACTTCATTTCGTTTTTTTTTGGAAAAATGGAGCTCACATGGTTATTTCTGAGTACTATCCAAGCTGTTTGTTAGAATCCTATGTAAATTTTAATTCATAAAGAAATGTGAGTCTGGGTGGCTCAGTTGGTTAAGCATCTGGCTCTTGGTTTAGGCTCAGGTCATGATCTAGTGGTTTCATGAGTTCAAGCCCCACATTGGCTCTGCACTGACAGCTCAGAGCCTTTTTGGGACTCTCAGTCTCCCTCTCTCTCTCTGCCCCTCCCCCACTCACACTGTCTTTGTCTTTCTCAAAATAAATAAACTTAAAAAATTTTTTAAGAAAGGTGAGGAATTATTTGGTTAATGAGTCATACTGGGTTATCACATTTAACTTTTTAGATTTTTTTTTTTTTTTGGTTTTGCAGACAAGTAATAAAGGGCAGTAATAATTAGGGGTTAAGAAGGTAATACTACTGAAAAGATGTATTATTTAGCTGTGTCAGAGAAAAAATGCATTTTTTTTCTTCTGAATATGTCTTGTTTATTAAGGCTGCTTGTATCTTATTGTGAAAGGTATACACTTTGGGATATTCAGCTTGTGTGCTCCTGATCACATTTATTTCCTAATTGTTAGCTTGAGATGTTAGTTCTCCCTTCAACAGCACGAATTATATTGCCACCTTCTGTATATAGTCAGAGACACATTATTAGATGTTTATGGTAGGAAAACACCATTGAAGATGGTAGATGATTGAAGCCAGTAGGGCAAGGCATAGTTAGGTAGAAAGATTTTTGGGGGGAAGAGAATGCAAATAGTCTTGTGAAGTTGAAATGTTGAGGCAAGTGATACATTAAATATAATTCTAGTTTCAAAGTGTCCATCTAGTTTAAAATACTTAGAGGAATGGTCAGCGACATACTAACGCATTATAGTTACAGAAAACTCTACACTTCCGAGTTTGAGAATGCTTGATGTTGTTTAGTTCAAGATAAAACTCTAATAGTCACGTCCTTTATTAACATCTTTATTATCTTGCAATCTCATCTTTTTGTATCTGTACTAATTTAAAGTTCTTTTTTTGTCTTCAAAATGTATTCTATGGCCAAAGACATGACATAGTTCTATTTCCACCACATGTGCAGTCAGAACACACACACTTACTGATTAAGTTCACCATCTTTTATGGGCATGGTTTGTCATGCTCCAAAACAATTAACAATAGTAACATCAAAGATCACTGATCACAGATCACTGTAGCGAGTATAATAATAATGAAAAAGTTTGAAATATTGTGAGAGTTACCAAAATGTGACATTGAGACGTGAAGTGAGCAAATGCTATTGAAAAAATGGCACTAAGACACTTGCTTGATACAAGGTTGCTACAAACTTCAATCTGTAAAAAAACAAACACACAAAGCATTATCTGCGAAGCACAATAAAGAGTAGTGCAATAAAACGAGGTATGCCTGTGTAGCTTAAAGTTATAGAGGCCGCTGTCCATTCTAGGTTGACCTTCCCTGCTATGATCTTCCATTGCACAAAATTCAGTTACTTTTATACAACATAGTAGACTCTTACTAAAGAGTTGTTGAATCAATGTGGTCTTTTGTATTTGCAGGGAGAGCAGAGAGATCATCTTAACCATTCAAAATAACCGATAGGGTTTGAACAAAGACATTTGGGAAGTACCTTTGTTCTTTAATTTAGAACCAATGAGAAACTATTTGCCTACAGTAAAAGGCCATGGAACACGTAGATTGAGGTTAGATTGTGAATGACCTAAATATTAGATTTAGTAGTCTGTCAGATTGGCAAAGAAACAAAGTTTGAAAACACAATGTGTTATTGAGGGTATAGGGAAATAGGCAGATTCATCATTGCTAATGGGAGTATGGATTTTTGCAGTTTTCATTGAGACCAATTTAGAAATAGTTAACAAAACTTAAAACACACATATCATTTGATTCCTTATTAGGATTTATTCTGCAGATCTTGTACTTGGATGAAATATATTTAAGGGTATTGTTGGCAGGAATTAGAAACAACTTAAGTGCCCATTCTTAGGGAACTGGATAAATAGATTATGGTACGTATAGTAGAATGTGTAGTAGTTAAAATGAATAAGGCAGTTGATATATACTGAAATGGAATAATTATTAAGTCAAAAAAAGATGCAGAACAGTGGGCATTAGTAGGTTAATATTTTGGAGGAGACTAAATTAAGATATATAGTTTCTTGTATATGTACAGAATATCTCTGGAGGGAATAATTAAAAAATATAAAATGCCTCTGGGGAGTGGCTGGAGAGCAGGGATGAGAGGGTGTCTTATTTTCTATTTTATACTACTTTTTGGATATTTTGAATTTTGTATTATACGAAAAATTTTTTTTTTTAATGGAAGAAACACATTCAACTCAAAGTATATTTCTGTATTACATATAATCCATTATGGAAAGTTAGGGAATAGAAAAGTGAATTTAAAAAATCCCTCTGGTTCATATATCTGATAAGGGGTTAATATCCAGAGTCTATAACAAATCCTATCATTCAACAACAAAAAACAAATAACTCAATTAAAAGATGAACAAAGGACATGAATAGTCATTTCTCCAACAAAGATACACAAATGACTGATAAGAACACGGAAAGGTGCTCAGTATTACTAATCATTAGGAAAATGCAAATGAAAACCATGATGAGATACTATTAACTCATACTCATTAGGGTAGCTACTATTAAGAAAAATAGTAACAAGTATTGGTGAGGATGTGGGGAACTTATAAGGCTTATGCACTCTTAATGTAAAATGGTGGGCACTTGGGGGGCTCAGTCGTTAAGCGTCCAGCTTCGGCCCAAGTCATGATCTCACGCTTTTTGAGTTCGAGCCCCATGTCAATCACGCTGCTGTCAGTGCAGAGCCAATTTTGAATCCTCTGTCCCCCTCTTTGCCCATCCCCAACTCCTGTGTGCTGTCTCAAGAATAAAGAAAGCTTAAAAAAAATAATAATTGAAAAGTTTCTAAGACCCATG
Organism: Prionailurus viverrinus; assembly: GCF_022837055.1. Lineage (NCBI taxonomy): Eukaryota > Metazoa > Chordata > Mammalia > Carnivora > Felidae > Prionailurus > Prionailurus viverrinus. Next base: position 130,938,539 of record NC_062562.1, on the reverse strand, counting down.
TTCATAGCAGCATTAATCACAATACTCAAAGGTGGAAGCAACCCATGTGTCCACAGCTGGATGAATTGGTAAACAAAATGTGGAATACACATGTAGTAGGACATTATTCAGCCTTAAAAAGGAAGGAAATTCTGATACATGCGGCAACATGGATGATCCTTGAGGTCATTTGCTAAGTGAAATAAGCCAGTCACAAGACAAATTCCATTTACGTGAGGTCCCTAGAGTAGTCAAATTCATAAAGAAAGCAGGATACTGGTTACCAGGGGTAGGGGGTAGGGAGGAATAAGGAGTTGTTTAATGGATACAGAGTTTCAGTTTTGCAAAAGAGTTCTGGAGATTGGTTGCACAACAATGTGAGTATACTTATCACTATTGAACTGTGCATTTAAAAATGGTTAATGTGGTAAATTTTATGTCATGTGTATTTTGACACAGTTAAAAAAATATAACATACCCCCTCTCCCCAAAAAATCACCCTTAGGTATAGTGGTGGGGAAGATGAATATGTAAATAAATGACTGATACAGAATATAATCTAAGTGTCCAAAATGAGGTGTAAACAAAGCTTTGGGTGCTATAGGATGGGGCATAGCTAACAGATTGGAGATTGCCTGTGACTTCATAAAATACGAGTGAGTTTTGAGCTTGTATCAGGAGACTGCAGCATTAAGTGTGTGGAGAGGGTGGAAAGAAACCTAGGCTGAAAGAGTAGAACAAGTAAAGGCATAGGGAGGGAATGTGAAGGGTACCATCATAAAAGAGAAGAAGATGATGCTGGAAAAGAATCAGGTCATACTCTGCATGTCTTTGAATATTGAGCCACATTTTTCCTGCCTAAGTTTGTGTCACTCTTGATTTGTTTGGGGTGTAAACTACTTTGAGGGCTTCCTCAATCCTGCTGGTGTTTTGTTTCTACCCAAGCCGATTCTACCTATTTTCCTCTTAGGGTAGCCACTTACATTCCTTTTCCTGTAAAAAGCCATTATTTTTACGTATGTTGAATGGAAAACTCCCCTTCCCAGCTCCTTTTCTTTCATCTTGTTCTGCTTCTGTGTTGCACTAAGGCAGAGTCCTGTTTGCCCTGTGCCACAGAGGCCATCTTTTCTTAGATTTCTTCCAGCCAATGGAGCAGAATATGTTTAGTACACAAAGAGCTGAAGATGTTGTATTTCAAAGTTTTTCCCTAAATAAAGCAGTGTACAATATAAATTCACTGGGCCTTATTGATTTTCTCTGTGACAGGTGAGATACCTAATTTAGTTGCTTGGCTGATATGTCACTATTTTATCTCTGCAAGCTATATAACCTTGCTCTTTCACTCTTTTCATTGAAGAACTGAATTCATAGAGTTGATAGGAACCGTGCGCAATTTTAAAGGTAGAATTTGTCCTTTAGCCAGGCATTAGATTGTTCTGTTTGTTTCTTCGATCTCTTTTTCTTCCTAATTTTCAGCTGTTAAAGGCAATAAATGGAGATGATGTGGATTCTGACTTCATCTGTCTTGCTAATTTTAATCTGCTAGGAACCGTGCAGTGGAAAAAAAAATCTAAGAAAAACTATTTTCTGATCAGCTTCTACTGAAAATACTTAATCAAAGTAGTCAAAGGGGAAAGTTACATTCTCAAGGATTGCTACTTGATTATGGAATTAAAATTGTAAGAGTGGTGATTTATCTGAAGTGTGATTTTCTCTTGGGGAAAATTTGCCATCCTATTAGCATTTATTTGCATATCTTTTACTTTTAACAAATACATGATTAGATCTGAAGATAGAAGACTACATTTGCTCTTATATAAAATTTAATTTTATGGTAATATCGACTACCTAATTATTTTCTTTCTTTAAGTATCTTTGAGGAGTCTGGTTGGTTAGAAAACATGTTGCGATCAGTGCCTTGGAATTAATCAAGGTGGTCCTGTTGACTTATAGAGAGGGCTCATCTTGGCCTTTGTCTGACACATATTTTAGTTCTCAAGCTAACTAATATGGCTAAATTGGGGGAGAATTAGTCATAGTGGTAGGCCCTACCAGTCGTAGGAGGTGACTGGGCTTGGGTGGTGATGGTTGCATCAGCTTTGTATTTGACAAATGGAGCACACCAATATGGTTATGAATGTTTAACAGGTAAAGTAACTACTGCAAAAAAGTGGTAGCTTAAAATTAATTGCAGTTTTTGTTTAAAAAATGTGGTTGATTTTTAAGTACTTTGTTCTGTATTTGCTTTTATGTTTGCTGAAAGTATTACACATGAAGATTATGCTTTAAATACTATAAAATGTCTTTCTACTATTAACTAAATGATTGTGGAAAATGTTGCATTTTAAAGGTCATGTTGATTTTCTGGCATTTCCAGTTTTACATTTTACACATACAGTTGAATTGGTTTAGCTCCTAGTTGAGTGTTTAAAGATCCGGGTAATAAATGTAGAAGGGAAATTGCAAAAGGGCACGATGTTTTCAAATGCACGTATCTTCCAGCTTTCCTGTGTTTCAACAGTGAAATATGAAGTTCTAAGAGCCAATACAGAGGGGCTGAAAGGATAGCAGGATAATAAATGTTTTCAGTGCTTAAGTCCAAAGACAACTCCAGTGATACTTTTCTCTTAATTGATGTTGTATATATAGGTTTGTACTTTCTTCCTTTTATACCCCTTCTGCATTTGAAAATTTATTAGAAATTAACGAGACTTGAGCATTTACCTTTTACATAGTGGATTGAACTAATTGTGTATTCAGAACACTCCTCATAAAAGTTGCATCTGAATCCTGTGGTAGCAGCTATGAAATCAATAACTCATGTTATGTTTATTGGGAGTGATGAATATTTACTGGGAGTGGTGACTAAGTGGGAGGTGGGGAACACAGTGCTTAAATGCACAGGCCATGGGGGCACATAATCTGGATTCAGCTCTGCTACTTACTGTCTGTGTGACCTTAGGAAGGTTACTCAAATACTGTGAACATTAGTTGATATCTTTCAATGTGGGATAAGAGTAGGTGAATGTAAGAGATTAATTGAGGTAACAAAACAGAATAACGAAAATTTTTATATTAGTATCATTGATATAGCGATACAATATTTTAGATAATGCAAGTGAATATTCTTTCCTAGAATAAAATTTTTATTTCATTGGTTTCACAGTAAAATTGTTTTACAGTTTTTCTTTCTGTTTCCAATTAATGCTTCTTTCAGAGTTTACAGATTTGATAATAATTTGTGAAAGAGTATATCTGATTTTGAGAGTGTCTGCCCATCACTCTATCCTTATTAAAAATGGAAGAAAACCTCACTGTACTGTTAGTCAAAAATTTTTATGTGACTATCTAATGTTTGTACTGAAGTTAACACCTAATATAGCAAAATGTTGGTATAATTTTGGCCAAGGAAAAATAACATCTTAAATATTGCCTAGGGGATTCTGTTATGTCTGTCTCACTACTAAAACTGACCTTTCATCTGTGATTTTATTATGGCTAGACACAAATGATTCATTTGGCTAGACTCATGAAGAGGTGAGATTGCCACCTTTCTTTGTAATTAATTGGATAACAAATTACTTGGCTAGGGAAAGGGGAAGGTCTTTAGGTGATATGTCTAGCCTTTTTTCAGAACAAAGATATATTAGGTTCTGAAAAACTTCTTCATTATTCAAAACTGATAGATATTAATTTAAATTGCTTTGAATTTCTGTATGGCTCATATATTTTTATCTAGCTCATATACTCCATCAAAATAAAATCCATCAAAATTGTTACTAAATTTTCTTTCTGAGCCATTTACCGTAACAACCATTGTGATGCTCCCTAATATCATTTGCTGTTGATGAAACAATAAAAATAAGTTCTTTACAAAATTGGAAAGATCAGGGAATTGTTCTCAGGGCCACCAAGCTATTGATTAAGTTGACAACAACCTATTTGGTGACCCATATGAAAATAATTTTATTTATTGTTACTGGCACTTATTTGTAAATAGGGTTATATTTATCTTTGCTGCTGACAGCAGGAATATATTAGAAGTTTCCCCAAGTGTGTGTGTTATCTTGTACTACCCAACCAGCTATGTGATGTATGTTTGTTAAATGAGCACATGTATAAAGACCAGGCAAGTGAACATGATTTCATGAGCATGGTAACCTTACAGCAGAAGCCAGAAGTGGTCTTTGAGCACAGGTGCAGTGATGATGATGATGGGATGTATATTGAAAGACAGGTAATTTTAGGAGTGGGGAGAAGGGGCTATTCTATGGATTTCTGATATAGAAGGTAAAGGCCTGAAGTTAGACTCAGAATCACAGATAGTTGAAGCAAAGAACCTTACAGGTAGTCCACTCAAACAGATGAAATGAATTGCTGGGTCATTGGCATAGCTAGGACTTGAATCCAAGTTTTTTGATTTCTCCTTTGGTGCTGAGCATGGGAAGGGAAGTAAAGATTTAGCTCTAGAATTAGATGGGTCCTTTGGTTCTTTGGGAATGACAGGTGCAGGGAGGTGCTATATCAGATAGATTGGGTGGCTCTCCAAACAGCCTGCTCAGGCCATCCGGTTTCTTTCTTATGCTCCTGACTGGTATTTAAAGGAATGGAGTGCCTGACACAGTCATACCAAACTGTCTCTCCATCAACATTATAAGTAGGTGGTAATATAAACCACATCTAAAGTTAAGTAGGGGTTAAGCGTTGGTTGAGCATCCTACTTCCACTCGGGTCATGATCTCACCGTTCGTCAGTCTGAGCCCTACGTGGGGCTCTGTGCTGGCAGCTCAGAGCCTGGAGCCTGCTTCAGATTCTGTCACTGTCTGTCTCTGCCCCTCCCCCACTCACACCCTGTCTTTTTTTAAAAAGTAAATATTAAAAAAAAAAATTAAAGGGGCGCCTGGGTGGGTGTGTTGTGGCTCAGTTGGTTAAGCGTCCAACTTTGGCTCAGGTCATGATCTCCCAGTTTGTGAGTTCGAGCCCTGTGTTGTCCTCTGTGCTGACAGCTCAGAGCCTGAAGCCTGCTTCGGATTCTGTGTCTCCCTCTGTCTCTGTCCCTTCCTCACTCACACTCTGTCTCTGCCTCAAAAATAAATAAACGTTAGGGGCGCCTGGGTGGCTCAGTTGGTTAAGTGTCCGATTTCAGCTCAGGTCATGATCTCGCAGTCCATGAGTTCAAGCCCCGTGTCAGGCTCTATGCTGACAGCTCAGAGCCTGGAGCCTGCTTTGGATTCTGTGTCCCCCTGTCTCTCTGCCCCTTACCCGCTGGCACTCACTCTCTTTCTCTCTCTCAAAAATAAATAAACATTAAAAAAAATTAAAAAAATACATAAACGTTAAAAAAATAAAAAAAATAAATAAAATTAAGCAGACAGTCAAGACACACTTGCTTAGTGCTTGCAAATGCTTCACAAAATTCTAAGACTTTTAGGAGAGAGGAGTAAGCCACAGTACTTACTCTTTAGGGGCTTTGAGCATAGATGGGGAGAATGGACATATCTATACCAAGATAACTAATAATACTGGGTGCCAAATGAGGGTGTGGCTAGTACATGTCAGAGGAGTTTGGGAGTGGAAGACAGTGCCGGGGCTTAGAGTTCTCATGTAAGGTTTCCCAGAAGAGATGAAAATTAGGTTGGTTCCTTCTCAACTCAGTAGATCTTAGGAATAATTATATGTGTTCAATTGTAAAGATTTCGGATTCACCTAACTTAGGAAGTTACGGAGCTAGAAGTTGTTTTCAGATGTTTACCTGACTTGCAGTGGAATACCATTCCACAATTCCAACAGTTGTGCAGAGGACGGCTGAAGGTTTCTGTTTTGAGACTCCCATTTCTGCTTATCACTGCTGAGTTCACCAGCAGGTCGAATTCTCCCTACTGGGGTGTTCCCAATGGTCTTCTGAATGTTGTGATATGGAGCCCCTTGGTTGCAGTTACCCTGTTCTCAATTTTTTCTTTATTGGCCAAATAGTTAAAATTGCCACTTATGTGTGAGTTTGGTGAATTTTCTCATTTAAGGTGATCTTTTTACTAAGAGATTATTAAAGTGAGGTGGGGTATTCATGTAATATATATAAAACATAGCTGCAGCTGGCATTTCCAGTGGGCTTTTCTGTTGTTCAGTTATATTATTTTTGTGTTCTTTGTTATGAATCATTAACTTGAAGATTGGTACACAAATAATGCCATTAAACATTATAAGATAAATAATCTTATTGCTGCATCAGAGAATAAATACACTTCCCCAAACCCATGTTGTTTTTACTCTACCTGGATATCTGCATTCCAATGATATTTCTCATTTTATCACAAGTAAGGGCCTATAAACTCGACAGAGGTGAATTTAAACAAGAAATATGAAAAATGTTAGTGCTCTAATTATATAGTTTGAGCCTTAGTCCACCTCTAATCCTTTAAGTTGGTGGTTTTTAACCTTTTTTTTCTTCTTAGTTTTTAATGTAGTGAACCCTTCAAAGAAAATCTTTTTTGGAATTCTATTATTAAAAAACCAAACAGATAGAAGCAGAGTAACTATGACTAAAGAAGGGAATCGGAGCTCAGAGTTTTGGTCACTTTGTGTTTGCTCCCTTTGGCCCTCATGCCTCTAGGGAATCCTTAAGGACACCATGGAGCTTGGGATAAAAACATTGCTTTTAAGGAAAAACAAGCTAAAAACTTCCTCAAAGTAAGCTTTTAACTGGAAAAATAATGTTGATGTCCTACAGTTGAATTTGGTTGTGAAAAATTACTTGATCCTTCTTACCCACCTTTACTGCCTTTAGCCATGAGTGTTGTGCTGTGATTTCTGGAAGAAAAAAATACCAAAAAAATCCACCTCTTGAAGTTCAGTGTACATAAACATACACATACATAAATATACATAATTTAAAAAGAAATACTTCCTCAATAAATATCTTCCAACTGCCAAGTAAAGCTATCAGATGAGAGAGAGGGTAGTCAGACACATGAACATATTTCCCCATGCACACAGACACAACGCACACACACACCTAATTTGTTACAAGTGGTTAGGTAATGGCTTTCCCTTCATCCATACCTCCACAACATTCATCATATTCTGAATACAAAGCAGATAGTCTACATGGATGGGAAATTATGAGGTTAGCTTACCAAAATAATTACTTAAAAATTGTTATTGATAATACATTATTGGAAGTAATTTATTAATTTCTTCCATAAAACTGTATTGGCAATCAAACACTGAAGTTTGGCAGGGAACAAGAGTCCCTGCCTTCAAAGAACTCACAGCCAATTGGAAGTAAGGATGAGAAAGTCAAGTGTGATAAATGCTATAGCAGAGGAAGCATAGGATTTTGTGGGAATGTGTAGAGGAGCAGTTAATTCAGACCTGGAGAGCCAGGGGGGACTTCCTGGTGGGGTGATATCTCAGCTGAAGGATGAATAAGAGTTGGCTGAGACAGGGGTACCTGGTTGGCTTAGTTGGTAGAGCATGCAACTCTTGATCTCAGGATTGTGAGTTCAAGCCCCACATTGGGCATAGAGCTTACTTAAAAAAAAAAAAAAAAAAAAAAAAAAGAGTTTCCAAGAAAAAGAAAGGTGGGAAGAGTAATGAAGACAGAGGGGAATATACATAAAGGCCCAGCAACAAGTAAAAGCATGATGCATTCTAGAACTTGCATGTAGCTGGGTTTGGCAAGGGCATGATGTGCTAATGAAAGATAAGTTGTATGCTAAATCTAAGGAGCTTGATATTGTGCTACAGGAAATGGAGAGTTATTGAAGGATTTCAAGCAGGTGGAAGTTGTGGTTTGTATTTTTTTTTTAGTACATGGCACTTGGCTAACTACCACGCTGACCTTGGGGCAGTCATTCTCTGAGAGTAGAAGGACCAGAAATTATCGAATACTATATAGTTTGTCTTTCTATTATATCCCCAGTTGCCTATCTTTTCTATAAAACCTATCTTTCTTCATTTTACTTTTATGGCCCTTGTCACCTTATCACGAGGCCAGATTAATTCAAAAGAACAATGTTTAATGTTCAATATGTATATAGATGCACAGGTATATCTTCATTCTTTCAGTATAGAAACTGTATGATGCCCTGCACGTAGCAGGTACTCAAATGTTTACTGACATAAAAGGAGTAAATACTAAAGGAAGAAATGCTAGCTCAATTCTCTCTCTCTCTCTCTCTTTTTTTTTTTTTTTTTTTTTTTTGTGATCATTTCTGTGCTCAGTGCGTTTTAGGCTTAGATAATTTCAACATCAGCTGTTTCTTGGCAAACCCCAGGGGTCTGGCCATTTTATACTAGAACTAATGATAATAAAGTGTGCATTTAAAATAGTTCAAATTCACAACTTTGTATTTTACCACTGGATCTCAAACTCACAGAACAGCTGGATATGCAGATATAAAATCGAAAAATAGTGGAAAGCTTTATTTACTTCACTCAGTTATTATACTTTGAAAATTATATAGATGGATAATTTATGAACTGAAGAAAAATGTTTGAACCTTTAAGGGAGCTAACTTAATTTCTAACATATATCTGAGAATGATCCCAAAGGAAACTTATTTTAAAATAATATTTTGTAAACTTTAAAAAATGCATTTTATTAAACTTAACAGTTTATAAAATACTTTCATGAGATTACTTATACTAAAATTAAATTTGCATTACTTAACTTACCTTTTGAGGCTAAATACTCAGTTCTTTTTTTTTGTTTGTTTTAAAAATTTTTAATGTTTAATTATTTTTGAGAGATTGAGAGAGAGAGAGAGCGCCAGCAAGGGAAGGGCAGAGAGAGGGTGACACAAAATCCAAAGCAGGCTCCAGGCTCTGAGCTGTCAGCACAGATGTGGGGCTTGAACTCATGGACCACGAGATCATGACCTGAGCTGAAGTCAGACACTTGACTAACTGAGCCACCCAGGTGCCCCAATACCCAATTTCATAAAATAAGCAAATCTCAAGGTACTTTTTCATAGTTTATAATTATTACTGACCTTAATTATTTAGTGACCAGATTTTCCCATATTTAGTGCAGGAACACCTTCAAGCAGGCCCCTGCGACCTTTTATGTTCTTCTATCATTTTTCTGAGCATCTCTTTACTTAGAGGTATAACAAAATGTTCCAGGTTCATCTTATACCTTCCCAGGTCCAGCCCAAGAGCTTTTAGTGAAGAATAGTATTAGAACCTAAGATCCAGATACTAGAAGTTCTTGTTACTACTGGGGTAACAAGATACTGGGGTATCTTTGCTTTTAGGTCTCTAGAGGGTTTTTTCTTCACTTTCCCCTGTGTCTCCCCTTTTTCACAGAGCACCATGGTTTCCAACTAATACTTTTATTCTTTTGGTCAAGGCTGCAATGTATCTAATATAGTTTCAGAGCTGCTTCCCTCATTTTTTGCATTTCTTCTTCCCTCCATCCCAACTGAGGGTATATAATTGAATACTCTGTTCAGAAGTTAATGGGATTAGGGACACCTGGGTGGCTCAGTCAGTTAAGCACCCGACTCTTGGTTTCAGCTTAGGTCATGATGGCACTGTTTGTAGGATAGATCCCTGTCTTGGGCTCTGCGCAGACAGTGTGGAGCCTGCTTGGGATTCTCTCTTTCCTTCTCTCTCTCTGCCCCTCCCCCATGCTCACTCTTTATCTCTCTCTCAAAAATAAATAAACATTAAAAAAAAAATTAATGGGATCAAAAGAGAGTGGGAGGAAACTTTTGGAGGTGTCCCATATGTTTATGGAATATGTTGTGATGGTTTCACTGGTATATACTTATTTCCAAACTTATCAAAGTGTATCCATTATATATGTACAACTTTTTGTATGTCGATTATACTGCAATAAAGTAGTATTTCCTTAAAAAAGGAAAGATGATGGGTGAATTGCCATGATGGGCAATGCAGAGTCAGTATGAACTGTCCACCTCTGGAATTCTTTTATATGAGAAAGAAAGAAATCTCTTTCCTGTTTATACAAACTAAAAAAAAAAAAATGTTGATTGGATCACTGCCTTTTCCACAGTTGATGCCTGTTTAATTCTCTGTCTTGTTTAGATTTTTTAAGTGGATAGTGGAGCAAAGACCGTTTCTTTTTCGTTAGATATGTAACATGCAATAAAAATGTATGGAGTAAATCACGAATACTGAAATGGTTTTGCCTTGTGTTTCACATCTTTCATTAGAAACCATGGCTGAAGCAATATAAAGTTTAAAGTTTTATTTCTCTTTCTGTTTTTACTTATGGAATGTTTCTCTACCTCTTTGCATTTTACTCAGAATAGCATAGGCATTTCTCTATTAATGCCATGTTTGCATTCCTGAAAAATCTTTAATTCTGCAAAGTCATGTGCTATGAGTGATAGGGCTTACAGGGAATAGAGTGTTAGGAACAGATGAGAACAGATCATTTGAGACCAGTGGAATGTCGTACACAGAATAACACACACACAAAATGGCCAAATCTCAACTGGCCTTTATACCCAGTGTCACAGTTCATCTTAGGCAGTCTTAAACCTTGGTTTTCCTCCTGACAGTTGTGTCTTCATAGTCCCACTTCTCCCAGAGACTAATTTCGTCAAGGTTAAAAAGGGTGTTGACTTACGAGTTTTACTTTATTCTGAACACAGTGGAAAATATTGTGCCTTTCTTCATCGGCACCCTCAGCTTCCTCAAGTAGCTTAACATAGACGTAGACAAGTGGAAGCCTTGAAGCCGCCGAATGGAACTTTCCCATTAAGTGTGAGGAAACTCTCTCCTGCTGGAGCCAACACAACTGATGTCATTTTCCTGCACATGAACTAATTTGCATTAAAGAAATCTCTGTGGTAGCGGGAAAGACTACTCTTAATTTGCTTTAGTTTGCAAAGGAAATATGTACCCACTATTGAAAATTCAGAGAATATGGAAAATTACACAGAAGAAAGCAAAAATTCCTTGACTGCCTATAAACACTGCTGTCATCATTTTGGCTCATATTCTTCCTCACCTGACCTCTTTCGATAATTATGATGATGATAATAATAGTCTATGTGTGTATAAAATTTCAAATGAGTTCCCATTTCAAATGAGTTCCAACTCCATATGTCAAGCAGTATAGGTACACAATATCCTTTTTAATCATTACAAATGATTCTACTTGATGCATGTCAGTCTGTTGTTTATGTATCCATAGACCCTTTTATAGATTGTTTTCAGGTTATTAGAGAAAGGATTAGAAAATCCTTGATCCTGTCTTCACACCTTAGAATTGGTGCCTCTGCACAGAAGGTGTGTTCATGTAACATATTGGCACATTTTGCCATGTTACCTTCAAGAAAGGTTTCACCCATTTATAGCACCAGGAGAGCATGAGATGTGGTATTTTTCCACCCTGGGTGCTTTTTGTTTTCTAAATCTTTGCCAGTTTGATAGGTTAAAAAGGTGATTTTTATTTGTCTTTTGTTGTTAGTGTGGTTAAACACCTTTTTATATCTCTGTAAACTATCCATATTTGCTTTCAGTGAAATGCCTTTCACGTATTTTGCCCACTTTTCACTCAGAACATTTGTTTTTTCCCCTATAATTTATAAGAATTACATAATTTTCAAGATATGAAGCTTTGAGGATTAATATATATTGCAGCTTTTTATATCATGTTGATTATCTTTTAACCTTATTTGTGATATGTGTTGATTTTTATGTAGGCAGACCCATCAGTAATTTTCTTTTATGTTTTCTGGGCTTTATTAAATGTTTGAAATGCCTCTTCCTACCCCTAAAAGACTGTTTGCCTTTATTTTATTTTATTTTATATACATAACATTTATATTTTTATTATATATATGTAATAGAAGAAAAAACATATATATATTTTTATTTTTATTTTAGAGAGAGAGAGTGTGCAAGCAGGGGAGAGGGGCAGAGGGGGAGGGAGGGAGGGGGAGAGAGAGAGAGAGAGAGAGAGAGAGAGAATCCCAAGCAGTTTCCATGCTCAGCATGGAGCCTGACGTGGGGCTCTATCCCATGACCCTGGGATCATGACCTGAGTTGAAATCAAGAGTTGGACACTCAACCAACTGAGCCACCTGGGCACCCCAGTTTTGTGTTTATATTTTTATTTTTTATATTTAATTTTTGAATTGTGTGAGATTTATTTTTCTATAATGAGTTAAGTAAATATCCACCTTTGATTTTTCCCCCCTTACAAATTGTACAAATTGTAGTTATTTCAGCAACCTTTGTTAATTCAAGTCCCTTCTTCTCAATGTTAATATCTTTATCATATAAGTTTGTGTCTTTGGATCTATTTCTGGGTCTACTATTTTATTAGGTATTTCTGCAAAACAAATTACCCCAAAACTTAGCAGCTTAAAACATGTATTATCTCTTACAGTTTCTATGGGTCTGTAATTTAGGAGCAGCTCAGCTCTGCACTTCTGATTCAGGATCTGTCTTCCGGTTGAAGTTAAGATTTCAACCCAAGCCACAGTCATCTGAGGGCTTACCTGACACAGGAGAATCAGCCTTGCAGTTGGCTTACTCACAGGGCTGGCCATGGTAATCCTGGCTACTGGGGAGAAGGAAGCCTCAATTCCTTTCCAAGTGGGCCTCTACTGTGGCTGGCTTTTTTTTTTTTTAAATTTTTTAACATTTTATTTTATTTTTTAAGAGATAGAGACGGACAAAGCATGAGTGGGGGAGAGACAGAGAGAGAGGGAGACACAGAATCACAGAATCAGAAGCAGGCTCCAGGCTGTCAGCACAGAGCCTGATGCAGGGCTTGAACTCATGAACTGTGAGATCATGACCTGAGCCGAAGTCGGACACTCAACCAACTGAGCCAGCCACCCAGACGCCACAATGTGGCTGGCTGTTCTTATGACATGGTGTTGGCTTGCCTACAAGTAGTGATTAGGAGAGAGAGCTACAAGGGAGTTATCCTTTTCATGACTCACATATCACATAGCATCATTTATACCACCTTCTCTTTGCTAGAAGCTGGTCACTAAATCCCGCCCACCCTTAGGAAGATGGGAATTAGGCTCATCATTTTGAAAGGACTGTCAAGGAATTTGCAGAAGCATTTTTAAACCACCATGTCTCCTTTTTGTTCCATTTATATATTTAACTCTTTCTGCACTAATATCATACCATTTTAAGAGTCTTCTGTCAAACTGATCGAATGTCACATAATGCTATGCCTACATTATTTGACAGACCATTGACTCTTACTGGTCAAGCGTCTAAAAATATATATACAAAATAATATTTATAATAATCTGGTGACATTTTAAGTTGCCTTATCTTCCCAACTTCTCATTCTTTTTTAGAATTATGTAGTAGGGATCATCATATTTCATTGAAGGTACCTGCTTACAGCATTTTTGAAAAACTGTTTTTACGTTATTTCATACTGCTGTGAGTAATTTTAAATGCTTTGATTGGCAGATATGTCATAGCTTCAGGGCATTGCATCTTGATGCAATGTCACAGGTATTTTAAACACAATCTTCTAATATACTGGCAAGTAGGTAAACTCAAAATAAGGGATTTATGTGTGGGGTGCAATCTAAGTAACATCCTAGTTCCATATGCTGTATACTCACCAGGGACTCATTGTGATCCCTGGACTTTCTGTGAAGCAGACACTTGAGTCCAGAAAGTGCTGTGCTCCATCTGCCTTAGTCTCCAGGCTGCACAGGATGAGCCTCTTTGTACTCTGACCTCTTGACTGCTATTTTTTTTTTTTAACTTAACGCTGCCAGCGAGGCCGTCATTGCCATTACAACAAGTGTGCGCCCCCACCCCCTACACTTGCACTTGTAAATTTAAAGAACCATAGCTCCTTATTCCAAAGACATCAGTTATTGTTGCTTTTACCTTAAATTGCGTACATCTTCTCATCTGGCTTGCATCTTTGTCCAGCACCGAGCCCGCACTGCTCTTGTTGGAGCTCCCTGCAGACATGCAGCTGCCATAGATGGGCTGTGGGCAGCCTTCCAAAACTCCCCACCATCCTTTGGACAGGTTTTATTTTTGACAGACTAATCAGAGCTTTAATGTGCTTCCTTGCTGGGGGAGCCTGTGTTTCTAATTTTTATCTTTACCATTCTGTAAAGAGTAATAACATTGCCTGGGCTGGCCATAAGTTTCCTGGTTACACTGTATTTTCCAGTCCCACTTTTCTTGTGACCTTGTTTTCCGATCTTTGGGAAAAGACCCCTTTAGGGTCTGTTGGCTTTGATTATTTTGAGAAGCCTTTTTACTTCCTATTTGCAACCCTGATTAAAGGAAAAGCCATGTTTTTTCTCCTTATCTCTTAATGTGAATTTGAGGTGATGTTTATATTCACTTACAGGCATTTGTAGTCTGGTGAAGAAAGCAGTGTATTTGAGGCATAAAGAATAGGGATCAAGATAGGATTTTCATGATCCCTGAAATCATGTTCTTTTAAAAAGTTTCTCATTCCGGGGCATCTTGGTGGCTCAGTTAGTTGATTTTGGCTCAGGTCATGATCTCACAGTTCGTATCTCACAGTTCGTGAGTTTGAGCCCCACATTGGGTTCTGTGCTGACAGCAGGAGCCTGCTTGGGATTCTCTCTATTCCTCTCTCTTCCCCCCTCCCCCACTCACACATGCCTTCTCTCTCAAAAAAACAAACAAAAATGTTGCTTATTCCACGAACTGTCAAACCCATTAGAGACCCTGTATCACATAAAAATAGGGCAGAAATAGGGTTAGTGTCAACACTAACTAAGAGAAATGAATATGAAGTATTAGAGAGTGGGCCAGAATCTGAGAAAGCAAGGTAGGTAAGGAACAGCAAAGCTGATACCTCAGTTAATTGTGCTACAGGAATTGTGTGTCACATGATGTTTTCAGGGACATTTTAACTTTCCAATATTCTTATTTATTTTGTGCCCTTCTTTTTTTTAGTTTCTCAATGTTATATTCTCTTTATTTCCCCTGTCTCACTCTTATTTCTTAGTTTTGATTTTTTGAAGAGTTTTGAGATTTTTTTTTGAGAAGGATGTTTTTTCCTTTAATAGGCTATCTTAATTGTTTATTAAAAATTTTTTTAATGTTTGTTTATTTTTGAGACAGAGAGAGCATGAGCAGGGGAGGGGCAGAGAGAGAGGGAGACACAGAATCTGAAGCAGGCTCCAGGCTCTGAGCTGTCAGCACAGAGCCTGTGATATGGGGCTCGAACTCACGAACTGTGAGATCATGACCTGAGCTGAAGTCATATTCTTAATTGACTGAGCCACCTAGGCACCCTGCTATCTTAATTTTTTAAAAGCCAATTTTGCACACAGCAGAATGCTAAATAATGTGGTATTTTAAAAAAGCTATGCAGTAAGTGTTCTAATACTAGAGATGTGTTCTTTTGCCAATTCA
Source organism: Prionailurus viverrinus (assembly GCF_022837055.1). Taxonomy (NCBI): domain Eukaryota; kingdom Metazoa; phylum Chordata; class Mammalia; order Carnivora; family Felidae; genus Prionailurus; species Prionailurus viverrinus. Next base: position 130,923,185 of record NC_062562.1, on the reverse strand, counting down.
AAATGTTATTGTTTGAAGAATAAATAGGGTTATGGTGAATAGTCCAATATTGTCTAATTCCTTTTTTGGGTTGCAGATGAGTACCTGGTCTGTTTCATTTACACATATATTTAAGTGGCCACATTGTTAGCTTAAAATCCATATTGCCTTTAGCTTTTACTTAATGATAACAGTTATGCTTTTCTATTAAACTAAAAAAAAAATAGGGGCACTGGGGTAACTCAGTTGGTTGAATGTCAGACTTCGACTCAGATGGTGATCTTGTGGTATGTGGGTTTGAGCCTGGCATGGGGCTCTCTACTGTCAGGGCGGAGCCTGCTTCAGACCCTCTGTCTACCTCTCTGCACCTCCCCCACTCACTCACTCTCTCTCTCTCTCTCTCTCAAAAATAAATTAACATTAAAAAAAAAATAGAGTGCTGGGGCACCTGGGTGGCTCAGTCCCTTAAGCTCCCACCTTCAGCTCAGGTCACAATGTCATGCTTTGTGAGTTCGAGCCCTACATTAGGCTGTCAGCACAGAGTCCGCTTTGGATCCTGTCTCCCTCTCACTCTGCCCCTACCCCTCTCGCGTGCTCTCTGTCTCCCTCTCTCAAAAAATTAATGAACATTAAAAAATTAAAAAACAAAGAGTGCTGTGTTGAGACCCAAATTTTGTGAATATTAGAGTTAAAGCTTATGAAGCTTCTCCTTGCTAATGGTTATCATTTAGTAGAATTTTTCTCACTCTATGGAAAGCTATCCATTTGCCTGTTAAGTTTTATGATAAACTATTTTTGCCGAATTTATGGCATTTTAATAACTGAAATTTGAGATTGGGCCTTAGTTGTAAGTGCAGTCAAATAGTGTCTATATGGAGTTAAAGGATAGGGATAATTTACAGGATTAGGGTTGACTGAGTCAGCTCTTAGGTCTAGTGTGGTATTATGGATTTTCTTTTATATGAGTTTCAAAATTATTGGAGTCATGAAGATATCCAAATTGCTAAGGGACAAAACAGAGCAAAATAAAAAAAATAAGTATTAAAGTGAGTATCATTCCTCACTTCTCTTAACATATATCCTGTTTGTGGTCTGGCCAGCATTCTTACTATATCAGGCCCTAGGTACCTTTACTCTCAGAATTATATTTTCCTATTGTCTGAGAAATTTACCTAATATAATTTATTTTTCTTTTATTTCCAATATTTAATGATAATTTTTAAATGTATAGAAAAGTTATAAGAATTTTTTAGTGAACATTCTTAAACCTACCTTCTACATTTAAATTCATTTTTTCTTCCTTTTTTTCTCATGATTTTTTTTCTTGCAATTTCAGCTCTTCTTTTTTTTTTGTTTTCAATGACTGTTATATAACTTACTCCTGTAGTCCAATTCTGGCATTAAGTTATATTTTTCCTTTATTCTGCTTTTTATTTTATTATTATTATTTTTTTCAACGTTTATTTTTGGGACAGAGAGAGAGACAGAGCATGAACGGGGAGGGCCAGAGAGAGAGGGAGACACAGAATCGGAAGCAGGCTCCAGGCTCTGAGCCACCAGCCCAGAGCCTGACGCGGGGCTTGAACTCACGGACCGCGAGATCGTGACCTGGCTGAAGTCGGATGCTTAACCGACTGCGCCACCCAGGCGCCCCTATTCTGCTTTTTAAAACTTAAATCACCTAAGACAGTGCTTCAGTGTTGCCACTCCATAATTCTTGTCAATTAGCCAATATCAGTAAATATGGTAGTCCCTAACCAGTGAAATCCTAGAACATGATTAAGTTCAAAGCAGTAGAAAAGTATCACTGTTTAACAGGTATCCCATGACCTAGAAGATAGGCTTTCCTGATTTTATTGCATGCAATGGACATCCTTAAGTCTACTGTCCTCTTTTGATTTGTTATTACTAGTCCCTTTCTTTTGGCATGGCTAATGCTTTTACCTGAAGAAATAAATACCTTTTATTTGATGATCCAGCCATTGTTCTCTAATAAACATATAATGTACTCAGGTACTACTTTTATGGGGCTTTATTTTTTTTCTTCATACAAATGCTTACTTCAACAGAACAACACATGCAAACATTTTGCACCTCCAAAACACCCTGCAAGTTTTCTCAGGTGAAAAAATTGTGGCTCAGCAAAGATGAAGTAATTTGTCCAAAGTCACGTGATCGAATCATGATTTGAACTGAGGTCAGTTAGATTCACAGGCCACCAACTTTATACTGCCTTTCCTCTTTGCTGATGCTGCCTCTGCGCGGAGCACTGCCGGCCAGAGGAAGGGCTCCTCTTCTGTGGCAGAAGGAAGAGTGAGCATAAATGCAGGACATTTGCAAATTGAAGTCCTTACCAAAAACCTGTAAGTTGCACCTCATAGTTGTTTTCTGGGGGTATTTTCTCTCTACACCAGTTGTAGTAGAACATACCCATGGAATTCATTTGCGTTTAAAACATTCCTAACTTCAAATTAAGTGTGTCAGTTTTAATCTCTCTTCTCTTAGTATCTAGATGCTTATCAGTTTACCAATAGTGACTTACAATTATCTCCATCAAGAGGCAGTTTTAGGTCAAGACAGAGGACCATTACTATCTTCATTAGGCTACTAGTAGTGACTTTTTTGGGGGTGGGTATCTTTGCCAGACATGGTTCACTTTATGTCTAATTCCATTACATTTATCCCCTTTATTATTTTTGGTTAGTTTTTTCTTTATTCTTTATTTTTTCTTGCCATTTTGTCCTTTCTGAGAATTTTTGAGCGAGAACTGCTAAGTCACACAGGTTAAAAGGTAAGGGAATTGACGCTGGAGTTCACATTATAAAGATTACCAATTGTCTATTTATAATCTCTTGTTTATTTGTAAAGTGAAAGGAGCAAGGTGGCCCTGAATTTTTTTAAATTGGTTTCCATAGATTACTTTTCCCAGATCTTCTTCTAGTACAAGCAAAAGTGTTCTAATTCATCAGTTACTATTTTTCTCTTTCATTATAATGTCAATCTAAATGTATCCAAATTCCTTCTGGTTTTGTACATGCTTAGGTTGTTTACAGAGTGAGGTTATTGGGAACAGGAGCTCCTAGAGAGATCCATGGAGAAGGGTGGCCTGATCAAGGATGGTCATCTACTCATTTCTTGTCGTCTTGTAACAAATCGCCCTGGGAAGGAACTGAAAGGTGTGTCTTTTTACCTCTGGTATCTTAGCATCATGTCTAGCAAAGGAGACAATTAACGTAGCAAGAATGAAAATGTAAGCTCCATGTGGCCAAGGACCACACCTACCTTGTTCTGCATTGTGTATTCATCCCTTATCACAGTTCCAGAAGTGGAGTAGGTGAGCAGTAAATAAATATATTTTAAGTGAGTCAAGGTTGGGTGTCAGATTTTCTTGGATTCCTGCTCTTAACATTCTCTGATGGTTCATAGTTTATACAAAACTATAAAACTTTTATATAAAAGTTTGAGTTTATACATGAAATCTTGATTTGGTTATCCAAATGTGCAGGCTTATTACTATGACTGAAAGATTACATTTTCTATAAGATACTGATTTGTAATTTATTATTTTCCCGTTACTTTCAAGCCTCCCACACAATTTTTAAATAGTTTTTGTAATTAGGATGACTTGAGGTGTATTTATCCACCTGGTTGCTATGGATGAGTGACTGGTGACTTTGTAGAGGCTAAAATATAAGCAAGTTTAAGAATCATTGTAGATGAATTCATGCATGATGAAGCCATTATAAGTCATGAGAGGGAAGAGAGGCATTTATGCTGTAGGTCATTATGTGGTTGAGGTCAGCATCACCAAGAAACTTTACCTTGTAGGTACTGTATAGCAGGTGGCAAATATGATTTCAACTGAATCTGAAAGCTTATTTAAAAATATTCTCAGTTCAGCAATGAACCAGGTGTGCCTACTACTTAAGCATTAATTTTCTCAGGAGCAATGTTTTGAACCTAAATGACTTGCGTGGTCCCTAGAAGAATGAGGTTACTGATAAAAATTATTCCCTTTTTGCTGGGGATGATTTTAGTAGCATATTGTCATTGCTGAAAGGAAATGTTCTCAGAGGAAACAGATGCTGGGTGCTTATTAGTATGGAGGCTTTATTTTTTATTTATTTTTAACGTTTATTTATTTTTGAGACAGAGAGAGACAGAGCATGAATGGGGGAGGGGCAGAGAGAGAGGGAGACACAGAACTGGAAGCAGGCTCCAGGCTCCAAGCTGTCAGCCCAGACCCCGACACGGGGCTTGAACTCACGGTCCGGGAGATGGTGACCTGAGCTGAAGTCGGACGCTCAACCGACTGAGCCACCCAGGTGCCCCAGTATGGAGGTTTTAAACATAGAAGGTGTGAACAAAAGACCAGGTCACTCCAACGATTCTTTGGCAATTTCTATAGAAAAAGAAATACATAAACTTTAACAAGAAATGTGAGGGGCGCCTGGGTGGCGCAGTCGGTTAAGCGTCTGACTTCAGCCAGGTCATGATCTTGCGGTCCGTGAGTTCAAGCCCCGCGTCAGGCTCTGGGCTGATGGCTCGGAGCCTGGAGCCTGTTTCCGATTCTGTGTCTCCCTCTCTCTCTGCCCCTCCCCTGTCCATGCTCTGTCTCTCTCTGTCCCAAAAATAAATAAACGTTGAAAAAAAAAATTAAAAAAAAAACAACAACAACAAGAAATGTGAATGTGATAGAACTTTAAGCTATTTATTTGTACAGCTTGCTAAGGAAATGTAATGTTTGTTTCACTTATGCATGGTTTCTTTAGTATTTTTGTGATGAAAGCTTAAAAAATTTGTTTAATGTTTATTCATTTTTGAGAGACAGGGAGACAGAGCGTGAACAGGGAGGGGGAGAAAGGGAGACAGAGAATCTGAAGCTGGCTCCAGGCTCTGAGGTGTCAGCACAGAGCCTGACGTGGGGCTCCAACTGATGAACTGTGAGATCATGACCTGAGCTGAAGTTGGATGCTTAACTGACTGAGCCACCCAGACACCCCTGTGATAGAAGCTTTTAAAAGTGTTTGATTTTTATGTGGTACAGGTGCCCTTCCAATTGAGGTAGGATAGGACTGTACTGAGACTTTTCTTTTGAGCCTCTGAAAACAGGGACAACTTCTTTACAAGGTAGCTTTGTTCCCCTCCTGGGCTTGAGCAGAATCTGCACATCTTCAGATTGGCACTCCTCCCACATGCTCCTTGAGAGTCTCTCCGTAGAAAACTTCTGGGCTTGACTTTGTGGTGCAGGAGATGGTCGGCAGTGGAGTTGTGAACACAAGAAGTGGAAGAGCAGTGGCTTCTGGTTCTTTACCTATAATGAAATGTTCTTTGACGTGATTGGCACTTGTTCCAGCTTCTTTGTTTCCTTTTGTAACCAGTTGTTTAATAAAAGCAAAGTCTTTTTTTCTTTTTAACGTTTAGAGTCTCACATGTTTAGAGCAATAACCTGAGTGACTTTTTACAATTTTATTTTGTATTTGCTGAAATCCCAGAGAAACAATTGAACAACTTATAGAAACATGAGTGTTGGGCATAGAAAGGACCTTAGAAATTGAATCTAGGCTCTTTCTTTTTACAGATGAAGAAACTGAGGCCTGAAAGTGAGTTGGTGAGGCATACAGCTGGTGATAGGTCACCTCAAGGCCCCAGACCCTAATTACCATATTCCTTCCTGGCTGCCACAGTGACCAGACAGAGTAGCAGTTTATGGGAGAGTGATATTGGAAAAGAAGGGGAGGCTCAAAATTCTGGGGCTCCAATTCTGACACAATTGATGTTTTCTCCCCCCCCCCCCCTTAATTTACATTATAAGCATGCAGGTTACCCTATCACTGGGGTAACTGTGACATCATCGGATTTGAAAGTTTTCCCAGTCTCTATTCTGCACATATCCCTGGTCATATAGTGAAGTTCCATGCATGCAGGACACAAGGAACCATAAAGAGAACACTTATATTTTCATTCTGTCATATGTTTGCTTTTTTAATTCTAAGAGCCACAGATGTATAGGAGTGTGCTTTTCTATCTACATTTGTCCTATCCTTTTCTTTTTCTTTTTTTTTTTTTGAGTCTAAATCCTCAAGCCTATTTAACCTGATAGTTAAAGTATATTTTTTGCTTTATATTTAAGCAAGCATAAGCTTATGTGTTTAAGGCCAGTTTGCTAATTACTTAAAATAGTCAAGTAGTTAAGTTGTTTGTAATATGGATTGTCAGCATTTTTTTTTTTTTTTCTTGTTTGAACCTAGTGCTTACTCTGGGTGAGTAGGAAGTTAAGACTGTCTAAGGCTTTTCAAACTCTCAAGAAGTTTTCCCAAGCATGCAATATTTCAGTATAGCCTGTTTTGGCCACATAAAAGAGCTGCAGTCAGTTAAATATGTTTATTGCTGCATAAATAGGAAGAATCTTACTTGGTGTTTCTTATTCTCCTCAGGGCAGCATAGAGAGTGGACTGAGAAAGGGTGGGTTATTTATCAGGATGGGAAATAGATGAGGACTGGCATCATCCCATACTATCTATGTACTAAAGTGACTTCATAGCACCATCTTTATTTTTTAAATGTTAGAAACCAGTGAAAGTTCAAAGAAGAAAATAGTTATCATCTACATTTCCAGCATCAAGAATGAACCGCTTAGCATTTTGATAAACCTCCTTTTTCCGTTTCTCTCTATAGTTTACTAATTATACATGTGACATATGGGTGGTTATTAAACAATGAACACAATGATGCAAATAATATTCTAGTTTAAATACTTTTATATGCAGATACAAATTTACATAGAAAATATAAAGTATTGTTTGTGAGAGTTTTTAAATGATATTATATTGTATGCCCAGCCATCTTTATATTCTCTACACTTAGCATTGGGGTTTAGCAGACAATAACTAAATGTTTACTAAAGTCAAAATTAAAAAAAGGAAATAAATTGTACACATACTTTATCCAAAATGAACTTCATTTAGTTTCTTAAACAGCTGTATTTTACTTTGCTCCTACACCTTCACACATGCTACCCCATGTGCTTGAAATGCCCAGGTCTCACCTCAAATGCTGTTTCCTTTGCGAGACTTTTGCTGATCATTTGCTGATGGAGGGACTTCCTTGCTCCATGTTCCCATGCTCCAGGGCATGGCCTTTTTCAGTGCTTATTTCCATTTAAAATATTTGTTTAGGGGCATCTTCCCTGGTACACTGTGACTCCTTGAGAGCAAGAATCATGTCTGCTTTTCCGCCTCTGTATCCTTAGCACCTAAGTTATGGCCTTGTGCTTAGTAGGACCGAATAAACGTTTGAGAAATCAAATTATGAGCATGTTTTTACTACTTTGGAATGCAGTTCACAGGGATAACAAAATAACAGTGCTTTCATAGGTCACTACTGCCTCTTGACACTTCCTTCTCTTCCCTCCCCTCCCCTCTCATTGCCCATCCATTTCCACTCCTGTCATTTTAACCTCCAAAATCTGTATCTTAAGTCTGAGGATGATTATTATTATTATTTTAAGTAAGCTCTATGCCCAGTGTGAGGCTGGAACTCACAACCCCGAGATCAAGTCACATGCTCCACTGACTGAGCCCACAATGTGCCTCTAATTCCGTGTCTGTCGTGACCACTGTGGCCCAGCCTACCATCATCTCTTACCCAGGACCACTAGCATAATTTGGCCTCCCTGCATCTATCTTGTTCCATTCAATGAAATAGAACAGACTAAAATGATAGCCTATTACGTAGTAAGAATAAGTATTGTTTTGTGGAACTTTTCAGTTCTTATTTGCTGCATTTTGAGGGTATATGTGTAAGTTGTGTGTGTGTGTATGAGTGAGTGAGTACGCAGGTACTGAGTTGCTGTATAGACTGTATGTTCTTTCAAAACAGTTTGAAAGTCATTTTCCTATACTGATAATTCTGGAGAATTCTTTTGCTCTGTCATGATCATAAGACTATGTATTCCTCATTACCATGTGACCCTCTTTTGTGTCTTCAAAGGCAAAATTCCTTTGAAATAAAGTTGGAGGTGAAGTCTTTTCGATGAAGCTATTTGGAAATGATCCCATAACTACAACAATTTGGGTGTCACATAGGCAGTGACACCCTTTCTTCATGTGTTCCTCATTTCAAGTGTAAGTTATATAGGTTATTGGGTAAAATCTTCAGATATGAGTACCTGGACCGAATTTAACACTGTCCTGGTGTATGCCTTTTTGGTATATGCTTGGTCTGAATTGCATTTCTGGATCCTTTTGAACCTGCTCTCAGAAGGACAGAAAGAAATCTTAGGTCATCTTGGAAGCAAACTGAGCTGTGGGCTAACCAAAGCCTTGTGATTGTGTTAGGGAACTTTAAAGTTATTCTGATCCAGCCGTACAATGCAAAGAAGGAGGGGTCCTGAGAAATCTAACTCACCACTCCTTTCTCCTCCTCCTTTAATATTGGGTAGCCCTTGTAGCTTGTCTAAGTAAGAACCATGGACAAAGTCATCATTTATCTTTCCCAACCATGAAGGTTCCTCATCTGTTGGTCTATGTTTGGCTCCATTTGGTCTGGTAGGGTAGCATACCTTGATCTCTCACTATTTTGTTTTTTATTGCATGAGACAGTTAAGGGATTGCTTATCCCTGGAAAATCTGAAAATTAGTCAAATGGATACAGGGTGAGTGTTGGTAATTATCTGTATTGAATTCACATGCTGGGTGAATTCACAAGGCTGGGTGAGAAGATACTTCAAGACTTTCTGTAAAGGCTTTTTTTTTTGTAGCAGTGCCTGTGGCCATGACTTGCCCGGATTGGGTGTCTGTGTGGCCAGAGTGGAGGGAGCGTCAATGCAGGTAAAAACGAATGTGGCTTTGTTCTTTACAGCCCATGCTTCATGGTTTCTCATGTACAGCAGCAGGAATTCTGTATATTATTTCTATGATGGTACCTAAATCTTTTCCTTGATCTATCATAGATTTCATCATCATATTAGTTAGGATCAGTTTGGCTGCTATAACACAGACTCATAGCAGTGGTTTTTAATAGTTCAGATGTAAGCAGTGCAGCATACTTACAGTGTCTTCATGGTGCTGGGGACCTAGGACCTTTCTATTTTGTTGCTTTGCTCTCTTTAACTTGAGATGTCTATCCCTACTCCTACTACCACCTTGTTATCATGGTATTGTAAAAAGAGAAGCAGGAAGGGGAGGGCATATTCCTTTTCAGGGCACAGTGTGGAAGTTTATCAGTTTTTCTCATATGCCATTCATCAGATCTAGTCACATGGTCACTCTTAGCTGCAAGGGAGTCTGGGCATCCATTTGTCCCATTAAAACTTCTGTGACTGTTGAAGAGAACAGATGTCAGGAGTATAAGGAGCATCTCCACCATAATAGTCAACAACCTGAAAGGATTTACTTTTTTAGAATGTTTATTTGTTTTCTAACTTACTGCTTTGTGAAGAGAAAATTTCCACTGAAGTCATCAAGTGGATTTCAAGTACAGAAAAAGAGTTAACCTGAGTTAGTGTATTTGCCTTTGGGATTTAAGTCAAACTTATTCCATAGCTAATAGGGATGGGTATGAAATATATTAAGAGATGAGGTTGCTTTTCCTTAACTCTTATTTTTCTTATGCTGGTTTTGTTTCTTTTCTTTCTTTCTTTCTTTCTTTCTTTTTTCTTTTCTTTTTTTTTTTTTTTTTTACCATTTTTGAGGCTAATTTCATGCTTGTTTTCTTTGCATTTTTAGGTATGGCACAGTCAAAAGGCTGGGTGAGAAGATACTTCAAGGCTTTCTGTAAAGGCTTTTTTGTAGCAGTGCCCGTGGCCGTGACTTTCCTGGATCGGGTGGCCTGTGTGGCCAGAGTGGAGGGAGCGTCAATGCAGGTAAAAACGAATGTGGCTTCGTTCTTTACAGCCCATGCTTCATGGTTTCTCATGTACAGCAGCAGGAATTCTGTATATTATTTCTATGCTGGTACCTAAAAAGTTTTAAAAATGCCTTGACCTGAAATTTAACTTTACTAATTTTTTTATAAGGTCTCTTATAAGGTTTATAAATAGAGGAGAGGTGAATAAAAATAATTATCAACTAGTTTTCTGTATCTATAGTTTTTTTTTAAGTTTTTATTTTATTTATTTTACGAATTGTAAGTAGAGATTCTAAAGAAGTTTTATTAAATGACACCATTTCCTATGGATATGGCCTAGGATTTAAGATATTTTTATTATCCATATTTGAATTCACACTTAAATATCCTTTTAAGACCAGATTGTTAGTGTAGTTGCAGGATGGAGTTTGAATCAAATTCAGTTACTCTGTGTGTGTGTGTGTGTGTGTGTATGTGTGTGTAGTATATATACAATTATTATATATCTCAACGTTAGTGTGCATGTTGTGTGTATATATGTATACACACACCCCCTAAATATGTATATAAATATAAAATATGTACACATTATATATATACACATACACAAGTGTGCATATATAAATAAATATGTGTATGCATATATACGTGTGTGTGTATATAGGTATCTATACACACACACACACACACTTACACTTTAGTAGATAGAAAAATCTAGAGTACTGGTCCCAGATATTCTGGGTGTGTTTTTTAAGCATGTTCCTGATTAAAAAGATTAAATGCAGTTTACATGGAAAGAATTTTTCAGTGGAGATTTCCAAAAGTTATAGGCAAATAGTCTTCTGGAATAACTTAGAGAAGACTTTGTTGTTCTAAAGTTGATGTCTAGAACCTAATTGTGTAAACAAGTTTATGTAATTAAGAAGAATTTGCATTTTGTAATATGATTTGTTTTCTTCTGTTATGAGCATCTATCAAGTTCATGCATTGTGCTAAATAGCTATGTAAAACAAGTAAAATGAATATATTAGCTTCTAAGAGCTTAACATTATACTTATTTTTTTCTTTTTGTTTTAGTGAAAACTAGTTAAGGGCATAGGTATCAGCTTTGAGGAGTTAGAGTTTGCTTTTTTAAATGTAATTATTGTAGGGGCGCCTGGGTGGCGCAGTCGGTTAAGCGTCCGACTTCAGCCAGGTCACGATCTCGCGGTCCGTGAGTTCGAGCCCCGCGTCGGGCTCTGGGCTGATGGCTCAGAGCCTGGAGCCTGTTTCCGATTCTGTGTCTCCCTCTCTCTCTGCCCCTCCCCCGTTCATGCTCTGTCTCTCTCTGTCCCAAAAATAAATAAACGTTGAAAAAAAAAATTTAAATGTAATTATTGTATTGAAAATCAGATCTTGTCCTGAGTTCTGGTAGTCATTGCTGTTTTGTCATACAACCATTACTATCTTGAAATAGATTTTTCCAGAACACAAAGCCTTCTTACCTTGGATCTAATTATATTCCAGAGGATCATATGGCAACCATAGTATCCTCTTCTTCGTGTTTTAGCCCAGAATATATCCACTGCACATCTATGCTCATGGCTTGTGCTGAGGACATTCAATAAAAAAAAAAATACAAGAAATTGACTGTATTATGAAAAGACAAGGTTTATCAGTTATGAAGGCAGTGAAGGAAGTGTTAAATAGTGTCATTCTTAAATGCCAGTCTTTTGACTGATACTAAGTTTGCTGCAGATACATTTCTTATAGTGCTCCCTACCCTATTCCCAAGAAGTCAGATTTGTTACCTTGTAGTTTGTTTGGTATGTTATGTAGAATTTCCTTGGCTGTTGATGACAGGAAAACAGCTTGAATTGAGTTGGATATCCAGGAGAATTTATTGGAAGGCTTATTATGTACCCAGGAGGAAGGCAGAAGTGTGGCAATCGTCAGGGACAACTGGAACCAGGGTTTTGAATGCGGCAGGGTGCTCCGCCTTCTCTGTTTCTACCGTCTGCTTCTGTCTACATCTTGGCTTTGTTCTCTCAGACCAGCTTTCTTCACAATGCACGGCACATGGCTGCTGGCAGCTCTCATGCCTTAAGATGTCTGATTTCATCACCACCTGAGAGTGATTTCTCCTCCTGCCTTAATGTCACTTTGAAAACTCTTGGGAAAGGACTGTAATTTATTCGGTTTTGGTCACATGCCCTTATCTACACAAATATAGATCACCTTTGTCCAGTGGGTTAAGGTGCCATGATTGGCTCTGCTTCAGACAGCTACACCCCCTAACCTGTGGCTAAGCTGAGTAAGAAAATGACAGTATGTATTTGAAGCACATTGTTCCACAGGCTTTCAGCTTTCAGGGTAAGGTAGTGGTGACATTACTCAGAAGAGAGGGTGTACTATTTTTACAATAAAAGAGGAAAGGATAATTTTGGAAGAGAATAAAGATGTATGTTTATTACAGTTGGGTCTGTATTTTAGTAATTTTAGACTACTTCTAAGTATAATAAATAATTTATTTATCATCTTATTAGATAGTACTAACTCATACTTAAAATTATTTAGGAGCAGAAATTCCAGTAATGGGATCTAATGATTAATTAATTAAGCATTTTTGAAGACATCTTTGCCACTGTACAGCTTTGATGAACTGAACATGTTTAGAGCATGGGATTCAGCAGAATTTTTGACAAAAAATTTGAAAAAATTCTTGTCTTCACTTTTCTCTAATGACACAAGTACTAAAATAGCTGGCAGGGTCTGTGGGCGTCTCTGGAAGTCCCTGAGCATCCCACAGGGAATACACCTGCTTTTATTGACTCTGAGTCCTGAAAATTATATCTGGTGTTTGGCAGTTGGCTGATTTTTTGTGAAGGAAGGGAATTCTCTGGATGTGTGGTGATGTCTTCTTATACCAGCCTGAGAAGTATGAGAGGAAGGTAGTAAAAGCAAGAGGCAAGAAAGAAAAGAACTGTAGAGAAGAAGAGGAAAGAAAATAACCTAGATCGGTTGGGTAACAGATGACAATGGAGAAAATGAGACAGCTGGCACAATGAACAGGAGACAATGAACAGAGTGGCATAGATGACCAGTAATAAGGAGACTCAAGACAGAAATGTATTCCCCGGAAGGGTTGATAGGCCCCTTTGTGAGACCTGCCTTGGAATTGTGCCGTTGAATCCTGACACATTTCTGTGGCATGTTTGTGTGTAGCAGCATGAGATATGTCATTTAACCATCCATTCTGTATTTCAGTATTCACTGAAGGAACCTTTGCCATTTTGAAGGAATTTGTGTTGGTGTCAGTTATCAGTCTTGAGCACCATTCATTGTGTTGTGCTTTAGAATATCTGTGCTTTCAGGTGGAAAGATCGTATCTAGTCAGTTCTGTTATTTCAAATATATGAATCATTTTGTGACTCAGGAGGTCATTTTGAGATATGGACAGTAATGAAAAGCAGTGGTCACTTTGAGTTGGAGTAGGGAGTCATTTATCAAATGGCTAGGAAGTGTGAGAAACACTATTTTAGGTGCTATAGTGGGGTGGCAAATCAGTACAGATTCTGTCTTCAGTGTACTTTTACTTTAGTAGAAGAGGTTCAGGGTTATGAATCCTGAATAATGGATACATTTTCAGACAAGAAGATAGCAAGCTGTAAGACATATTTGGACAGTATCTAGTACATCCAGAAATGAAAACTCATTTGGTTTAGTGTACTATTTTGGAAAATGGACCTTGGAGATTTTAATTCAGAACAGAGTGGTACCAGCAAATGATACCTTGAATCCCTTTATTGTTGGCCACTGTACTATTACTATGACAATAAACTACCTTAAGTGTTCAGTTGCTTACATTCAGATATTTATTTCTTGCTCATGGGCCAGTAGGTTGACTGTAGTCAGTCTAGACTATGGGTTTGGTTCAGTCTGCTTCATGTAGCTTTCATTGTGGGACCTACACTGAAGGAGCCATGGCTACGTGAGATATGTTCTTCTCATGGGCGATAGATAGCAAGATATCAGAGGGTGAGTGGAAATACTCAGAACCTCTTAAAGCCTCAGATCAGAACTTCTATTCTTCTGTTTACATTCCTTTGGTCAAAGTAAGTCACATGTCAAAACCGAAAGTCAGTGAAATTGGGGAGTCATGGCAAAGTGATGAGGGAAGGAAAAATAGTGAAGAAGTAAGTGTATCTACCATACCCCCCCTATGACTCTAGGGATACCTGGTTGACTTCAGACATAACCTAAAAAGTTGCTTTTTTACCTAGGGGTCTGCCTAGAATGATCTTAGTCTTTTTGAAATCCAAGACTGACAAAATTAGAATATATTGAAATTTTGAGTCACTGAATTCTGGGAATGGATTGATCCATTTTTGATATCTTTAGGTTGAAAATCACCTGGGGCTGATTGGATCATCACTTTAGAGTGGCTTTTGTTAAAGGTCACTCTGCAACTTGTAGACATGTTATTTAAGAAAATCCAAGGATTGAAAGATCAAATATCATTAAAGAGATATATAATACTAGTCTTATTAAATAAACACTGTTATAGCAACACTGGAAATTCACCTTGAGTAACAAATTTTGCATAAAAGCTGTTTTTTAAATGGATTTTAAGAATTCTGTTCACTTGGGATTTAATAAGAGAGGCTTGAGATTCAATAGGATTTCCTCTTACAAGAACCTTTACTTTTTAAACACTACTGAGTAGGTTAGGTTTTCCAATATTAATTTACAATTTATTAGGTGTCTGACTAGAAGGATAGAGGTGATCAAACGTGAAGACTCACAGCTTAGCTGAAGGTAAGTCATAAATGAAAATAAAGTTTTTAATGATATAATGACATAACTCAGTGGAAAATAGGATACAGTTTATGAAGCATTTGATTTTTTAAATAAAGTTGTATAAGTATATCCATTTTATTGGCTGAGATATACCTTTTGCAATGCTCTGCACACAGGGAATGCTGGCAGAAATTATTCATACTGACCTATTCGCCTCTAGTGCACATGAATCACTTCTCCTGGTTGCTGAAAGGTTACTATGAAAGTGGATGCACTTTTTTTTTTTTTTTTTAAGAAGCACCACATTACTCAACATTAATTTAACTCAGGAAATGAGGACTGATACTGCATACAGTTGAAACTACAGAGGGAATTTATGTTGGTGGAATGCAATTATTCAAATTAGAAGTTCAATCCCTTACTGAGGCTTTTAGAGTCAAAAAGGTGCCCTAGGAATAGTTTAATGACCTCACACCAAAGTTTTAGATTTTATTTGCGTGAGAATGCCTGCAGCAGGGTCACTGGTTCTTATAAAAGGTGTATGCCTTCTACATTTAAAATTAAGATTTACGACTTTAAGAAGTAAGCAAAAGAAAGAATTGTAGGTATCATTGTCCTGTTTTTGTTGGAATTGCTACAGAATGTTTCTCTAGTGAACCATCTTCTTTCCAGGTGGCATAGCCAGAGGGGAAAATACTTGAAAACATTACTCCACAATTCTATGTCTTGAGCTCAGATTTCAGAGAAAGATTTATGCAGAATGTATTAGAAAATCAAAGAATGGGATAGAAAGTAGAGTTTAATCAGCATTGAGCTATTTATTAATCGATAACATACATTCTTTGGTTCAAAATTGTCTTGACTTTCAGCTACCTGCAAATGATCCTGAAGAAACTGGTTTGTAATAAACTTCTTGGACTCGTTCTTGGCTTTTGCAGTTATTATCTTGTTTCCTGCTGAGTTTAAAATTAAAAGTTCTGTCAAAAAAGCAAGCAAAGAGGCTCACACTCTTTCTGTCTTTGCCACATTTATTTATTTTATTAAAAAATTTTTTAAACCTATGGTACAATTAATATTCAACAATTATCATTGGTTGTAACTATTATTTTGACATTCTGGAAGCTAGATACAAATACAGACTCTTAAGGAAAGAGATATATTGTGATGTATGCGCCAGAATTTAATGTAGAGTTAGGGAGTTTTATGTTACCTGCTGAATTTGCACTTTGAAGATGCTGGGAACCATCCGGCACACATTTCCTGCAATGCTGAATGCTCTGCATTCTTACTCCCCTTGGTCGTCTGAGGCTGACTTTGGAGGAAGTCAGGAGTTTATGCTGGAATGCTTTCTCAGCTTACCTGTGAGCTTTCTTCCCAAATTACCTTTGGCTTAAGAAATCTCACCTGAAGTGTTTACCCCTTAGGATGTTATACATTTTTATGTAGTTCTGCAACCTGTCATTAGTAGAGAATTCAAATAGATCAGTTTGTATTTATAGCAACAAACATATGTGATACTGAAACAGTTGGTGAGTGATAACTTTATAACGTCCCTTCATGGATTTTCTTCACTTCCCATGATAGAAGAACAGGATGCTTCTGTTTTATGTAGCCAGGGTTATATATCTGTTATTTAAACACTGACTTCATAACACTTTTTTTTAAATGTTGAAGTAATTTTAGACTTAAAGAAAAGTTTTAAGAGTAGTACAGAGAACTCCCATGGGTTCTGTGCTCAGATTCATTAGTTTTCTATATTTTGCTACATTTATTTTATTCTCTTCCTTTTTCCCACCCTCTCCTTCTCTCTCTCCCTTTCCTTCTTTCCCTATCTTTCTCTCTCTAAAACATATGTATTTATGTTTTTATGTGAACACACACATGTGTGTGCATATGTATACATACATAAAATCATTGTTATTGACCCATTTAATGAGACTTTTGTATATTCTTTTGAGTTATGATCATTGCTAATTGGAATATTAATGCTTTTCTTTTATGTAATTTTAAATTTAATACTTTATTCAGATTCCTATGGGTAGAACTTTTGATACATTATGGGATATTGACTTAAGTTCTAAACTGTACATTAAAAAACTGAGAGCAACCATTTGAGATAATTTACCTAAGCACACAGCCATCAAGTTTCAGAACTGGTTTCAATTAACTCTGGCCATTTTACTAAATAATAACTAATAAAAGTTGTGCTTTATTACTATGGTGTATAGCCTCCCTCTAATACTGCTCACAGAGATATTTTCTTCCATTTTACTTTGGTTTATGCAGTGGTGTAACTGGTAATTTATTTAATTTTGGGATGGTTTTGTAGTACATTTGGAATTTAAACAAAGATAGAAATTAATCTTATGTTTTGGTAGGAGCTGAAAGATTTCAAACTTTAAAACTCAGGTTGATGGAAAATGCCTGATTCTAAACTGAAGATCATAAACTTTGTAATTAAACTTCTTAAAAGAAGGAATTACATTTCACTTTTTGGAAATACAGCGAAGTAGATATCTAGAAAATATTCCCGATACAAAACTCATAAAAATTATAAATAAAACATTAAAAATCTTTTAAAAAATGTATAGTGACCTTGAAGGGAGGTAAGAGAAATGATCTGAGACCACAAATAAGGGGGAATACATTTCCAGAGTACTAAGTATGCATTGAAGATAGCAGATGTCCTATGGACATTTGTCATATCCTGGTAACTCAGAGTTTTTTTTGTTTTAATAGCCGCATGGGGATCAGAAGACAAGGCCCTGAGCTCTTACAGGGTAGGGAGGTGGAACAGAAATTCTGAATAAATTCAGGATCATGGAGGAGACACATTTTTAGGGAATAGATACACTAAAACCCAAATCCGTTCTGCAAGAAAAATGTTGTAGTCTCTGAGCAGCAGAGAAAAGCTTAATTGGAACTGAGGTTTGAATTCACCTTCACTGCAAATGAAATACTCTCAATTGAGATTTTAATTCACTTTGTACTTGGGTTTAGTGCATCCTCAGGCACCTGGTGAAAGCCATCCCCAATCCTTCTGGGCACATACAAAGTTTGATGAACATGATCTCACAGTAAAAATATTACACAAGGAAATGAGCACTATCACAAGTGAGAGTCTGTAACAACTTTTAGCAGAATCAGATCTTAAAGACTAGGTAATAGAACTATCAGCTGCTAAATGTGGTATGTTTAAACAAATAAAAGACAAAACTGAAAATATGAGAAAACACCATAAGATTATTTAAAATGGCCAAAGTTTTTTTTTAATCACTTGTGCTTTAATTAATATATTTTTAAGGTTAAAAAATCTATAGTATGCATCACATAAAATTTTCAGTGAAATGTGTAATAGCTGAGATTTTCTTATAGTAGTATGGTTAGAGGAAGAGTGGAGTGGTGTTATAGATGAAACAAGAATGGCTGTGAGTTTGTAATAGTAGACCCTAGATAATGGGTAACATGGTAGGTAGTTCATTATACTATTCTGTTTACTTTTTTTTTTTTTTTAAGTTTTCATTTATTTATTAGAGAGAGGGAGAGAGAAAGGGAGAGAGAGAGGGAGAGAACAAGCTGGGGAGAGGCAGAGAGAGAAGGGAACAGAGGCTCCAAAGTGGGCTCCATGCTGACAGCAGAGAGCCCTATGCAGGGCTTGAACTCATTAACCGTGAGATCATGAACAGAGCTGAAGTCGGACGTTCAACTGAATGAGCCATTCGGGCGCCCCTCTCTACTTAAAAAAAAAAAAAAAAAAAGAAAACACAGTTTTATTGAGGTATACTTTATATAACATTGAATTTATCCGTGGTGAGTGATTTAGCAATTTTTAATAAATTCATGTAGTTGTATCATCATCACCTTTTAGAACATTTTCGTTTCCCTACAGTGATCCCTCATGTCTATTTGAAGTTAATTCTTACTTTTACTTATGCCTTTTCTGGACATTTCCTAGGTACCTAGGAATGGAATTGCTAAGTTGTATGGTACATTTCAGCTTAATTTTTTTTAATGTTTATTTATTTTGGGGTGAGTGCAAGTGTGGAAGGGGCAGAGAGAGGGGGACAGAGGATCTGAAGTGGGCTCTGTGCTGACAGACTGACAGCAGTGTCTGATGTGGGGCATGAACCCACGAACTGTGAGCTCATGACCTGAGCCAAAGTCAGATGCTCAACCAACTGAGCCACCCAGGTACCCCTCAGTTTAATTAAAAAAAAAACTGCCAAACTAATCCTGGGGTGGGTGATGGTGTGCTAACATGCCCTGCGTTCTTATTCTACCTCTTTGTAGAAGAGGAAAGTGAAGTGAATGTACCGGGTCTCACTGACACTGGGTGTGGCTGGAACCCCATTTCCCTGTTCAGCCCACTAACACTCTGGGGTCGGGGAAGTGTTTCCTTTGGTATTTGGCTGGATTAGGACGGGTATTATAAAAAGTGTTTTCTGTTCCCCTTGGCCATCCTTTTCCTGGCCCTTTGGCTAGGAAGTAGGCTTTTCTTTAAGGTTTTTGGTTCTGTTTCTTGGCGGTTCCTGGTTGCAGGCTTCTCCAGTGCCTCATCTAGGATATATGAGAGGCAAAAAGAAAACCTGGGAACTTGCCACCATGTTGTTCCTCAAGTCTTAATGTCCCTAGCCTCCGATCTGTCTTCTATCCACCTTTCAGAGTCTTCTTATATTTGTGCATTGTATTATGTTTGGAATATTTTAGTTGTAAGAGAAAGGACTAGCAATGAATAGAAGTACTCCATTTTCGTCCTAGGCTATATGGTTTGCCTTCCTAGTAGTCAAGTGGGACTGAATTCTGGCTAATGGGAAGAGAATGAAAAGTGAGTTGCCATTTCCAGGCTTGGTCTGTAAAAGTCTTCTTTGTAATCCTTGCTCTCTCTTCTGTCTGCTGCTGGATGCAGAGGAACCAGTTGAAGACTCTGAGACCACAGGAGATGGTGGATCTATTAGATAGAAAGAACCAGGGTTTCTGAATGACTGGGTGTGGTAAATCTACTCACTACTGTGTTATATACTGAATGTTTGAGCTTTTTTTTATAGGCAGTTAGCTTCATTTGGCTATATAGCAAGGCTTATTACTATACCTTTTCCTCTCTGCTTTTTCTTATGTTCAAGGTCAAACAGAAGTCCTACCTTCTTCACACAACTTTCCCTAATTCCATCATTCACTTATTTGAAATCCTACAGCACTGTAAATTTAACTCATGATTATACATGTTTTGTATTGTCCTCTGGTCTTCTAGTTACTTCATGGGTTAATACTAACTGTACTTTGTAAGCTTCTAAAAGAAAAGGACCATATTCCTCTTACCTACCCATTCAGAGGGATGCTGAATAAATGCATATTAAATTCATTCTTTGAAGCATTGAAGTCCCTGAATAATTAAACCCTACAGAAATATGATGAAATGAAATTATCATCATTAGAATTTTTTTTTATTTGACTTTGAGGGTGTTTCTGCACTCTTCACCTGAAAACTTTTTAGCTTCTTGATGAATCCATTATATTCTTTATGACAGAGGTTTTCAAACCTTTTTGCTTATGACTCATTAAGTGATATAGTGTTTCATTGTACACACATACACACAACTGAAATAAAAGTTTCATGTAACAATACTAAAACTGTAATTACCATCATTATGTGCAGTGCCCTCTGATATTTTCTATTCTGGTCGCATCCCATTAAATTGATTCTATGACTCACTCATTGGTCATGACCTGTAATTTGAAAATGCTGCTTTATTGCTGGAGGGAGGCTTGAAAGGGTGAAGCTGCTAAAATTGAGCTATAGCTAAGGGAATGGAGGGTGTTAGCTTTTGAGCCTGAAATTTTAAATGTGGGCTTATCTTAAGGGCTTTAAGCAATAAGTGCAATGCAACGGAGAAGGAGGTCCATGGTCTGAGAAAGCCCTTTGACAGTGTCATCCTTGGGCCTGTATTAATACCATCCTTGGGCTGATTCGTAAAGATTCCTGAGCTCCTTCCCAGATACCCATGAAAATGGAATCATTACTAGGACCTTTGAATCTGCATTGTGACAAGCTCTGTAAATACACAAGTTTGAAAAAAAAAAATCAGGACTATGTATTGGTGATGGATGGTAACTAGGCTTACTATGTTCATTTTGCAATGTACACAAGTGTTGAATCACCATGCTTTATGTCTGAAACTAATATAATATGACATCTCGATTATGCTTTAATAAAAAATACATTTGTGAAACTTATTCTTAGAGAGAATAAGTTGCTCTCTATTCTTAGAGAGAATAGTTGCCCAACTCTTGAGTAGGGCAAATTGTTGGGGTGTTTGCCAGACATGGGAACTGCTTTTGCTTCAAAAATCCTGATTGTCTTGGTTTGCCAAGCTTTTGAATTCTAACTTTTAATATTTTTAAAAAATATATTGTTCATTCTCCACCCATTTGTCTATTAAGTTATTCATCATATGCTCAACATCACTCATCATCAGGGAAATACAAATCAAAACAACGATGAGATACCATTGCACACCTGGCAGATGGCTTAAATTAACAACACAGGAAATAACAAATGTTGGCAAGGATGAGGAAAAAGGGGAACCCTCTTACACTGTTGGTGGGAATGCAAACTGATGCAGCCACTCTAGAGAATGGCATGGAGGTTCCTCAAAAAGTTGATAATAGAACTACCCTATGGCCCAGCAGTTGTAAGTCTATGTATTTACCCAAAGGGTACAAAAATGCTGATTCAAAGGAGTACATGCGCCCCGATGTTATTAGCAGCACTATTGACAATAGCCAAATTAAGGAGAGAGTCCAAATGTCTAATGACTGATGAATGACTAAAAAAAGTTGTGTGTGTGTGTGTGTGTATGTATATATATATACATATATATTTATAACTCAGCCATCAAAAAGAATGAAATCTTGACATTTGCAACAACATGCATAGAGCTAGAGTATATTATGCTAAGTGAAAAAAGTCAGTCAGAAAAAGGCAAATACCATATGATTTCACTCATATATGGAATTTAAAAAACAGAGCAGATGAACATAGGGGGAGGGGATAAAAAGGAGAGAGGGAAGGAAACCATAAGAGACTCTTAACTATAGAAAACAAACTGAGGGTTACTGGAGGGGAGGAGAGTGGGGAATGGGCTAAATGGGTAATGGGTACTAAGGAGGGCACTTGTGATGAGCACTGGATATTCTATATATATGACTAGTCACAAAATTCTACACCTGAAACCAATCTTACCATATAAGTTAACTATTATTTATTTATTTATTATTATTTTTTAAAGTTTATTTATTTTTGACAGGAGAGGGGAGGGGCAGAGAGTGCAGGAGAGAGAATCCCAAGCAGGCTCTGGACTATCTAGAGCCCGATGCAGGGCTCAGTTTCACAACTGAGACCATGACCTGAGCTGAAATCAAGAGTTGGAGGCTTAACCAATTGAGCCACCCAAGCACCTCAGCTAACTAGATTTTAAATAAAAACTTGAAAAAAAAAAAAAAAAACTGGTGAGAAAGTTTACTGTTTGAAAGCCATTTCCTCTGAGAACTTCAAAACTTTCTTAAAAAGAATCCATCACCAGGCGCCTGGGTGGCTCATTTGGTTAAGTGTCCAACTTGGGCTCAGGTTATGATCTCATGGTTCATGAGTTCAAGCCTCCCTGGAGCAGGCTTCAGATTCTGTGTCTCCGTGTCTCTCTGCCCCTCCCCCTCTCATGCTCATGCTCTCTCTCTCTTTCTCAAAAACAAAAACATAAAAAAAAAATCCATCACCAATCAAAGGTAATAAATTTCTAAATTACTTTAAAATAACAAAGAAATTTCTCCTCATACATTTATGCTCAGTTTTAGCTGATTTTATTGCTTCTAATGCCTTGTATCAATGGTTATATAAATTTATAATATTTTTAATTTTTGATTTTTCTTACTAGTTTGTAAATTTTGTTTTTATTCTTTCTAGTTTTAGTTTTATATTATCTTGCTACTTTATTTTATTTTATATTTAAAAAAATTTTTAATGTTTATTTATTATTGAGAGAGAAAGAGCATGAGCATGGGAGGGTCAGAGAGAGGAAGAAACACAGAATCTGAAGCAGGCTCCAGGCTCTGAACTGTCAGCACAGAGCCGGATGCGGAGCCCGAAGTCACAAACCGCAAGATCATGATCTAAGCCGAAGTCGGATGCTCAACTGACTGAGCCATCCAGGTGCCTCCTTGCTACTTTATTTTTAATTTTTCAATGTGTGTTGTGTACTTTGTAGCTTGAAAGTATTTATCTTTTGGGGCACCTGAGTGGCTCATTCCATGAAGTGGCTGACTCTGGATTTCATCTCAGGTCATGATCTCACAGTTTTTGAGTTCGAGCCCTGCGTTGGGCTCTGCACTGGCAGTATGAGGCCTGCTTGTGATTCTCTCTCTCTCTCTCTCTCTCTCTCTCTCTCTCTCTCTCTCTGCCTCTCCTCTGCTCTCTTTTAAGTAAATAAACTTCAAAAAGTGTCTTTATTTTAGTTTTTTTAGTTTTTTTTTTTTTGCTAGCTAACCTTTCTTTCTCTCTTTCTTTCCTTCTTTCTTAACAATATAAACCGTCTTTCATTTCTGTAATTTTTTTAAATGACCAACAGGAAGCACAGAGTGTCAACTGAGAGAATGACCCATTCACTTAACATGGGAAATGTGTAGATTTTTACAGTAATGGCTCCTCCATGAATCACCCCCCCCCCCATTGATTTGTAGAATTTCTTCCCACATTGTCTCAGGCCATGTGACTTGCTTTAACCAATTGAGCATTAACAGATGTTACTCAAGTGGAAACTTGGTAGGTGCTTGTGAACTGGGAACATGCAGGAAACTCAGGCTGTCCTGCTAGAGGGGACCTTGGAGAACAAGTGAAGCATCCTGTCCAAGAAGCCCCAGTTAAATGCCTGATGTATGAGTAGAGCCAGCTTGGCCTTTCTAGCTCTTTTTGAGTCACAGGTGATTACTACCACATGTTGGCTGGAAGAGAAACTGGAAGAGGATCTGCCCTTCTGAGTGAAGCCCATGTTTCAGGATTATGAGTAAATAAATGGTCGTTCTTTCAAGACACGTAGTTTTGGAGTGGTTTTTTATGAAGCAGTAGGTAACCCAAATAAAAATATGGCATTATTAGTGAGGAAGTGCTGCCAAAATAAATTCTAAAATAGATGGCATTGGTTTTGATGACAGACAACTGTTACTGGAAGCTGGAAAGGTGGTGAGTAAACTTATTGGAGACTGCAGTTGTGGTGGCCATGTTTATGGCACTGAAACTGTTTGAGAAACTGTCACCTGCAGGAACTTGGAATATAGAAGGTGTACTTACAAAATTCATGGATCTGGCTAAGGAGATTTCCAGGCATAATATTGACATTGTAAGTTGGCTTCTTAGAGCTTTTATATATATGGTATAGGAGGAGAGAAATAACTTAAAACAGAACTTAGAGGAAATACAAGGTGTCCAGGAATTTATGTTTTGGAAAATAAGACTATTTCTTTAGGAGTTTCTGGCAGGCAAAAAATTCTTAAATTAAAAGTGGCCTGGGGTAAATATCAAATCTTGACTGGAAGAGTCTTTGGTAAGACCTCAAAAAGATTTAAGATATGATGTAGAAATCCGTTTAGCTAGACAAAAGATAATAAATGTGTAAGAATCTTAAGGGCTTTGTGCCATAGCACCCTGACACAAAGTAGAGAAAGGTCTAGTTATAAAAGAGTTATGACTATATCTTTATGGGGGAACGGAATGAATGTCAATGAGATGAATAGGAAGTCTACAGAATTTTAAGGGACTTGAATTGGTATATACTAAAAGGAATGGTCAAAATTTGTATGGAACCACAAAAGACCCTGAATAGCCAAAGCAGTCTTGAAAAAGAAAAACAAAGCTGAAGTTATCACAAGTCTATATTTCAAGTTATACTACAAAGCTATACTATAGTAATCAAAACAGTATGGTACTGGCACTAAAATAGACACATAGATCAATGGAACAGAATAGAGAGCCCAGAAACAAGCCCATGGCTATATCATCAATTAATTTTTAGGAAGGGAGGCAAGAATATGCAATAAGAAAAAGACAGTCTCTTCAACAAATGGTGTTGGGAAAACTGAGCAACAACATGCAAAAGAATGAAATTGGACGACTTTCTTACTGCATACACAGAGATAAAGTCAAAATGGATTAAAGACCTAAATGTGAGACCTAAAACCATAAAAATGTTAGAAGAGAGCACAGGCAGTAATTTCTCTGACATTAGCTCTAGCAACATTTTTCTAGATATATCTCATGAGGCAAGGAAACAAAAGCAAAAATAAACTATTGGGACTACATCAAAATAAGTTTCTGCACAAGAAACAATCAAAGCTAAAAGCAAACTACTGAATGGGAGAAGATATTTGCAAAGAACATATCCAATAAAGGGTCAGTATTCAAGTATATAAAGAACTTATACAACTTCTCACCAAAAAAACCTCACAATCTAATTCAAAAATGGGCAGGAGACATGAACAGACATTTCTCCAAAGAAGACATACAAATGGCCAATAGACACATGAGAAATACTCAACATCAGTCATCATCAGGGAAATGCAAATCAAAACCACAATGAGATCTCATGTTACACCTGTGAGAATGCCCTAAATCAAAAACACAAGAGACAACAAGTGTTGGTGAAGATGTGGAGAAAAAGGAACCCATCTGCACTGTGGTGGGAATGCAAACTGGTGCAGCCACTGTGGAAGACAGTGTGGCGGTTCCTCAAAAATTTAAAAATAGAATTATCCTACAATCCAGCAATTGCACTATTGGATATTTACCCAAAGAATATGAAAACACTAATTCAAAAAGTTATAGGCACCTTAATGTTTATTGCAGCATTATTATAATAGCCAAATTATGGAAGCAGCCCAAGTGTCCATCAATAAATGAATGAAGAAGTGGCATATGTACACACATATATGTATATATATGGCATGCATATATATGTGTATATATATATATATATATATATATATATATATATATAATATAATATAATTATCCAGCCATAAAAAAGAATTAAATCTTGCCATTTGCAATGACATGGATGAAGCTAGAGTACTATGCTAAGCAAAATAAGTCAGTCAGAGAAAGCAAATACCATCTGATTTCACTGATGTGGAATTTAAGAAACAAAACAAAGGGAAAAAAGAGGAAACCGAGAAAAAGACTCTTTGTTTTTAAATTTATTTATTAATTTTGAGAGAGAGAGCGTGCGCAAGTGAGGAAGGGGCAGAGAGAGAAAATACCAATCGAGCTCCGAGCTCTCAGTGCAGAGCGTGACATGGGGCTCGAGCTCATAAATCATGAGATCATGGCCTGAACTGAAATCAAGAGTTGGATGCTCAACCGACTAAGCCATGCAGGCACCCCAACAGACTCTTAACTATAGAGAAGAAATTGATGGTTACCAGAGGGGAGGTGGGTCGGGGGATGGGTGAAATAGGTGAAGGGATTAAAAGTACACTTATTATGATGAGCACTGAGTAAAATATAGAGCTGTTGAATCACTGTTTTGTACACCTGAAATAAATATAACTCTGTATGTTAACTGTAATGGAATTAAAATTTTTAAAAATAATGAGAAAGAAAAATAAAAGAGGTGGCCAGTTTCAAAAGAGACCTCCAGGGGCGCCTGGGTGGCGCAGTCGGTTAAGCGTCCGACTTCAGCCAGGTCACGATCTCGCGGTCCGGGAGTTCGAGCCCCACGTCAGGCTCTGGGCTGATGGCTCGGAGCCTGGAGCCAGTTTCCGATTCTGTGTCTCCCTCTCTCTCTGCCCCTCCCCCGTTCATGCTCTGTCTCTCTCTGTCCCAAAAATAAATAAACGTTGAAAAAAAAAATTAAAAAAAAAAGAGACCTCTGGGCCCAAGATAACAATGAACAGAAGCATTTCTTTTTTAAAAGAATGCATTTTGGAGTCAGAAGCCCAGAGGGGACAGCAAAGACCCATGGACAGCAATAGATTAGGACACCATTGCAGATAATAAAATGAGTCCTAATGAAAGAACATTCCTGTCCCAAGGGTAGGAGTCCCTGACATCTGCAGCTGAATTTAAGACTTGATATGGACAAATGACTTCTGTAATTCTCTGATTCTTTTTGAAAAATCTATTGTGGTTATCCTGTGCCTGTCTTTCCATTGCATATTGGGTGTTTGGGGGACAGATAACTTGTCTTTTTGCTTCATAAGCCTGTGATTCAAGATGAACTGCATTTGAAGTCTACCGTAGGATCCTCATCCATGGACTTTGATCCTTTTGCAAATGGACTTTGAGAGATTGTTACATTAATGTCCTCTCATCCACCACCAACTCTCATGAGTCATGCCTCTTGATAACCAAGCTCTTGTGTAGTCCCCTACCCTGACTCTTGATTTGGCCATATTAATTAGTCCCTCTGGCCAATGGAATTACAGGAAACAACATGCAAACAGAGGCTTGTTAGATGCTTGCTTATAACAAGAGCTTGTAGAGTTTGTCCTTTGGGACCAGTACTATCTCTATGGTTGTAGCTGCCTGAGTGATCTCCAGTCAGACTGGTTGACTACAACCTAGCTAAGCATACCTGAAACTGCAAAATCAAGAGCAAATAAATGATTTTGCATTAGGTTTTAGAATGTTTATTTTGTATCAATAATTGTATAAATAAGTAGTATAAGGACTACATACTTTTGTCTTTTATCTGTCCTTTTGATATGTTATTTGTTTCCTACACAGTTGAACCCTTTAGTTCTGATCACTTTGATTCATGTAATTCAGGAGTCCTGTGGATCAAATTTTCTGATACACTTTTGTATTGCTAGAAAGGGAGGATGTTTTTTTTTTCTCTTCACCCGAAGGATTCCACATGAGTTCAACAGTGAGGAGCTAAAGACCTCAAATCCATGTTCTCATCTTCACAGATTTGTTCACAAATGTTGTACAAGTGAAGTATATGGATTGGTATGTTCTATCTGTTGGGGAATTTGGCTTGTTTGCAGTTAAGTACACCTAGGGAAATCCAAGCAGCCTCTTAAAAACATTTTATTTGTTGAATCACTTTTTTTCAGTTGCTATGTACCTTACTAGGAACTTTTTTTTAGGCTAGGGGATAAATTAGAGAGATTCTTTTGGGCAATGGAGAAGGACCTACTAGTGACTAAGAAAGCTTTATTCAATTTTATGAGGAAGTTATGGATTTGTCAGTGTATAGATATATCTTGGTGCCAATCTATAGATGTATCCATGTAGTTGGCTTATATTACATATAACAATCTGTCTTTGTGATAATATGTAGAAATTTTAATTTATATACATTTTATATCTTATTAATTATACATGATCTATATCTTGTCATGATTAATTAGAGCTATTAATTTAAAAAGCTAACTCAATATCTGTTTTATGGAAACACCATACACATATTTAACGGTAGTGTTTTTTTTTTTTAAATTTTTTTTTTCAACATTTATTTATTTTTTTTTGGGACAGAGAGACAGAGCATGAACGGGGGAGGGGCAGAGAGAGAGGGAGACACAGAATCGGAAACAGGCTCCAGGCTCTGAGCCATCAGCCCAGAGCCCGACGCGGGGCTCGAACTCACAGACCGTGAGATCGTGACCTGGCTGAAGTCGGACGCTTAACCGACTGCGCCACCCAGGCACCCCTAACGGTAGTGTTTTATAGTTATTTCAGTATTGCACTGAACCAGAAAGTTTGCAGTCTAGTTATAGTGATCTGAATTAAGGGGATGCTCAAACACTGAAGAATTTGTTAAAGAAGAAACCACACTTCATAAATATTTGTAATAAAAGGATGTAAAAATCAGATGGTTTTTATCTTTAAGAAATTAGTTTGTTCTTACTCTAAGGCATTGCATAATAATTGAAAAAAACTTGGAAAAAAATAGAAAAATACTCAAAATAAAAATAATTTACATCACCTTCCAGAATTAGTTAATTTTAAGATGATATTCTATAATAATAATAGTTGGGAAATATTTAATGATCACTGTATTTTGGGCATTAGATATAGTATTCACTTTAAATATAATAATTTATTTAGTATCCCCCACAACCCTGTAATGAAGGTACTATTACTAAACATTTTACAGATGACAAAACAGGAGAAGAGATATTGATTTGTTAAAAATTACCTTATTTTTTCTTTTCAAATTTTTATTTAAATTCTAGTTAGTTAACATACAGTGCAATATTGACTTCAGGAGTAGAATTCAGTGATTCGTCACTTACATACAATACCCAGGGCTCATCTTAACAAGTACCCTCCTTCATACCCATCACCCAACTAGCCCATCCCCTGCTCACCTCCCTCCATCAACCCTCAGTTTGTTCTCTAAGCTATATTATAAAGTTGTAGTCATGAAGATGCTATGGTACTGGTGCAAAAACAGACACAGATCAACGGAACAGAGTAGAAAACCCACAAAACCGACAACTATATGGTCAACTAATCTTTGACAAAGCAGGAAAGAATATCCAATGGAAATAAGACCTCTCTTCAACAGATGGAGTTGAGGGGTGTCTGGATGGCACAGTGGGTTCAGCGTCTGACTTCGGCTCAGGCCATGATCTCACAGTTCATGAGTTCAAGCTTCCCATCAGGCTTGCTGCTATCAGCATGGAGCCCACTTTGGATCCTCAGTCCCCCTCTGTCTCTGCCCCTCCCCTGCTCATGCTTTCTCTCTTTCTCAAACATTAAAACAACAACAACAACAACAAATGTTGTTGGGAAAACTGGACAGCAAAATGCATAAGAATAAAACTGGACTACTTTCTGACACCATACACAAAAATAAATTCAAAATGGATGAAAGACCTAAATGTGAGATAGGAAACCATTAAAATCCTAGAGGAGAACACAAGCAGCAACCTCTTTGACCTTGGCCTCAGCAACTTCTTACTAGACATGTTGCCTGAGGCAAGGGAAACAAAAGCAAAAATGAACTGTTGGGACTTCATCAAGATAAAAACTTCTGCACAGCAAAGGAAACTATCAACAAAACTAAAAGGTAGCCTACGGAATAGGAGAAGATATTTGCAAATGACATATCAGATAAAGCATTTGTATCCAAAACCTATAAAGAACTTATCAAACTAAACACCTAAAAAACAAATAATCCAGTGAAGAAATGGTCAGAAGACATGAGTAGACATTTTCCAAAGAAGACATCTAGATAGCTAAGAGACACATGAAAACATGCTCAACATCACTGATTATCAGGGAAATACAAATCAAAACCATGATGAGATACCACGTGACACCTGTCAGAATGGCTAAAATTAACAACTCAAGAAACAACAGGTATTGGTGAGGATGTGGAGAAAGGGGAACTCTCTTGCACTGCTGGTGGGAATACAAACTGCTGCAACCATTCTGGAGAACAGAATGGAGGTTCCTCGAAAAGTTAAAAGTAGAACTACCCTATGATCCAGCAATAGCATGACTAGGAATTTACCCAAAGGATACAAAACTACAGATTTGAAGGAGTACATGTACCCTGATGTTTATAGCAGCATTACCAACAATAACCAAACTATTGAGAGCCCAAATGTCCAATAACTGATGAATGGGTAAAGACGACATGGTATAGATATACGATGGAATATTAGCCATCAAAAAGAATGAAATCTTGCCCTTTACAATGATGTGGATGGAGCTAGAGTGTATTATGCTTAGTGAAATAAGTCAGAGAAAGACAAATGCCATATGATTTTACTCATATGTACAATTTAAGAAACAAAGCAGATGAATATATGGGAGGGGGAAAAAGAGATAGAGAGAGAAAAAACCTTAAGAGACTCAAAGAAAATTACAGATTTAAGCCCAGGCTTTTAACTTCAGTTTGCATTTCTGAACCATTATAAATTCTTATCATCCTTTTTTGTACAATTTCCCTCCCTTTCTCCCTCCCTCTCTCTCTCTCCCTTCTTTCTCTATAGTGGATCACACTAATTAGTTGTTTTTTAAATGTATTACATTTTCACCTAACTTATTTCACCAAACATATCCAAATATCTTTAAAAATTTTTGGCAGTATGATTTTTTTAAATATAATTTATTGTTAAGTTACTTAACATATAGTGTATACAGTGTACTTTTGATTTTGGGAGTAGATTCCTGTGATTCATCACTTACATACAACACCCAGTGCTCAGCCCAACAAGTGCCCTCCTCAATGCCCATCATCCATTTTCCCTGTCCCCTGCCCTCCCCACCCCCATCAACCCTCAATTTGTTCTCTGTATTTAAGACTCTCTTAGGGCTTGCCTTCCACTCTGTTTATAACTATTTTATTCCTTCCCTTCCCCTATGGTCTTCTGTTAAGTTTCTCAGATTCCACATATGAGTGAAAACATGGTATCTGCCTTTCTCTGACTGACTTTATTTCATTCAGCATAATACCCTCCAGTTCCATCCACATTTTTGCAAATGGCAAGATTCCATTATTTTTTATTGCTGAGTCATATTCCATTGTGTATATATATCACATCTTCTTTATCCACTCATCAGTGGATAGACATTTGGGCTTTTTCCATAATTTGGCTATTGTTGATAGTGCTGCTATAAACATTGGGGTACATGTACCCCTATGAATCAGCACTCCTGTATCCTTTGGATAAATTCCTAGTAGTGCTATTGCTGGGTCATAGGGTAACTCTATTTTTAATTTTTTGAGGAACCTCTACACTGTTTTCCAGAGTGGCTGCATCAGTTTGCATTCCCACCAACACTGCAAGAGGGTTCCCATTTCTCTATATCGTCTCCAACACCTGTTATTTCCTGAGTTGTTAATTTTACCACTCTGACCGATGTGAGGTGGTATCTCAATGTGGTTTTGATTTATATTTCCCTGATGATGAGTGATTTTGAGCATTTTTTCATGTGTCTCTTGGCCATCTGGATGTCTTCTTTGGAAAAATGTTTATTCATCTGCCCATTTTTTCACTGGATTATTCATTTTTCGGGTGTTGAGTTTGATAAGTTCTTTATAGATTTTGGATACTAACCCTGTATCTGATATGTCATTTGCAAATATCTTCTCCCATTCCATCAGATGCCTTTTAGTTTTGTTGACTGTTTGCTTTGCAGAAGCTTTTTATCTTGATGAGGTCCCAATAGTTCATTTTTGCTTTTATTTCCCTTGCTTTCAGAGACATGTCAAATAAGAAGTTGGCTGTGGCCAAAGTCAGAGAGGTTGTTGCCTGTTTTCTCCTCTAGGATTTTGATGGTTTTCTGTCTCACATTTAGGTCTTTCATCCATCTTGAGTGTATTCTTGTATATGGTGTCAGAAAGTAGTCCAGTTTCATTCTTATGCATGTTGCCGTCCAGTTCTCCCAGCACCATTTGGTAGAGACTCTTTTTTCCATTGGATATTCTTTCCTGCTGTGTCAAAGATTAGTTGGCCATACATTTGCAGTATGATTTTTAATGTCTTTTAGTATCCCCATACCATATCATTTAACCATTTAATGTTTTCCCTTGTTACTAAGATTAGCTCAATAGCTATTATAAATAATATATGATGAATATGTTTGTGTGTGTGTGAATATATATATAATTTTTTTTTTTTTTTTACCATTTCCTTAGGATAATTTTCTAAGAGTGGCATTTTCTGGTCTAAGGATAAGACCAGTTTAAAGACTTTAGATACATTTTGGCAAATTATCTTTTAGATAGTTTGTAAAGATTTTTTTATTGTACAAGCAATATAAGAGAGTGCCTGTTAAATTGTGATGTGTCACTCTCTAGTACATAGGTAATACATCCAGAGGTTAGGAGAATGAAAAATTAGCGACTCACTATACTTCCAAGTTAAATTAATATGGTATATGTTCATTTAAAAGTTGTATTAATAGAGCTCTAAGGGCCTGCTTTTTAAAGAAAAAATAAGAAGTGTAGTATCTACAGAAATACAGGTCATTTTTATGTGAATGAAATTTCATGCAGTAAAAACAAAAAGAGGAAGAATATATTCACTCCAATTTTAAGTGGGGAATGCTGAAGAACTGTATGTCTGTAAGAAAGAGGATGTGATTAAAACAAAGTTATTTTTTAAAAAGGCTCTCAGATCCCTGAATAAGATGTAACTAGGTCCATATCTGGATTCGCAAGGGTGAAGAATTGCATTGTCTAGCACAGTACCTGGCAGAGTTGGAAGTCAGTAGTTTTTCAGGGATGAAGAGTTGAACACGTGAAAGAGAGCACAATTTTTATAGCTTCACATCCTTCACGAAGGCACCCCCTTTTCACCCCCCTGTTCTTTAAGTGGGACATGTGGGGAATCTATCTCTTTCCCAGCTCATGTGGCACCTGTCCAGAGTCTACACATGAGCAGAAAGAGGCTGCCAGGACTGTTTGGTCAAGGTGGGGTGACTGGTCTAGGCCAGAGCTCTAAAGTGACTCTGTAAGAAGGGATTTCTAAATTTTTTTTTTTTTCAACGTTTGTTTATTTTTGGGACAGAGGAAGACAGAGCATGAACGAGGGAGGGGCAGAGAGAGAGGGAGACACAGAATCAGAAACAGGCTCCAGGCTCTGAGCCATCAGCCCAGAGCCCGACACGGGGCTCGAACTCACGGACCGCGAGATCGTGACCTGGCTGAAGTCGGACGCTCAACCGACTGTGCCACCCAGGCGCCCCAACTGTAAGAAGGGATTTCTAATGGGAATTTCATGATATTGCCAGATGCTCCTGTGGGGGAACCTCTGGAAACTGCAGCAGGCATGAAGAACCCATCATTCTGTACTTATTAATAAAGTGTCAGATGTAACTAGGGTTTAATAAGTATAAATTTCCTGAGATGCTTGATGATTTGAATTTCCTCCTTTTAGCACTCAAATGTAATGTATGTGTGACTCTAGGTTTTAATAGCCTTGTCAGGTTAAGGGCCCTAAGGACAGAAGTTTGAATAATTTTTGAATTAGATGGTTGGTCATTGAAGGGGGTCAAGTATTAAGGAGTAGGGATAATAGGTTTCCTTTAACTGAAAGGAATGGTCCATTTCTAACTTAAATCTTCATGCAGATTTGGGTACAGTTATAGTC
This sequence comes from Prionailurus viverrinus, assembly GCF_022837055.1. Classification (NCBI taxonomy): domain Eukaryota; kingdom Metazoa; phylum Chordata; class Mammalia; order Carnivora; family Felidae; genus Prionailurus; species Prionailurus viverrinus. Next base: position 130,889,480 of record NC_062562.1, on the reverse strand, counting down.
CATTTTATTTTGTACACCTAGTGAGACAAATCCAGGAGCTCTATAAGCCTCAATAGCAAGGGAAGGGAGATGACATTTTAGACCATTTTATCCACATTCTTTCAAAAGTGTGGCTTCTCATAGTAATAATAAGTCTATAATCAGAATACATATTTATTTTAACTGTACTTCATGCTTCTTGGCCAGCACTGCAGTTTAAAAGAGAAATCATCATTTCTCTTCTAAAGAAATCTGAGGGCTACTATTGGTTCCTCATGGCTGCAACTGGGGACCATCTCACTGAAAGCATAATATTTAATATTCAAACATTTTAGATTGTATATAGCCAGGGTAGATGGTGCTCTTTATAGGCCTGATGGGGTTGAAAGAGCTAGAGAAATGAGGTTAAAAGCCAGCTTTGTTGGTAGACAATAGGTAGTGAATTATAGGCTGTGAATTTGTTTTTTATTTTAATTAAAAAATGTGCAAAAACATGAATAAGAAATTCATAGAAAAAATCAAAATCGAATAATATCATTTACTGATTGATGGCTGTGGCTAAATCTTACAAGGTAAGAAATCCATCATGTCTCTGTTCAGTTCTCTAGGGGAGTTTTATTTTTCTAAACCAAGACATAAATTCCCCCAAAACTGTCATATGGTTTGAACTTGGACACAAGCTGAGAATTTAGGATGCCTTGACAATAATATTTGTTTGTAGGAGGAATAAAAATCCTTCAGCATAGTCTTTGATCAGAGATAGCATTAAAGCACAAATGCTGTGTTGTACTTGTTCCAAAAGCAGGTTTGAAATCTGCTATTTCTAGTTTTAGCATAATTTATTAACATCTGTTGAAATCTGCTGACTTATGTTATCTTTCTTAGAATGAAAGATATAATACCTAGGTCAGAACAAAGCATACCATAAACTTCTTTAATGTTACAAAAATCCCCACCCAAGAAAAAAAAGACAGAAAAGGAAACCATAATCTCATCAGTCAGCGCTAATGACTTAGATTTTTAATGGATATATTTTTATGTATGTATGTATACGTGTGTATGTTTAAAAATAAGTTAAAACATCATGTTTTTATAGAAAATAGTTTTTTTTAAAAATTTTTTTTCAACGTTTATTTATTTTTGGGACAGAGAGAGACAGAGCATGAACGGGGGAGGGGCAGAGAGAGAGGGAGACACAGAATCAGAAACAGGCTCCAGGCTCTGAGCCATCAGCCCAGAGCCTGATGCGGGGCTCGAACTCACGGACCGCGAGATCGTGACCTGGCTGAAGTCAGACGCTTAACCAACTGCGCCACCCAGGAGCCCCGAAAATATTTTCAACTAAATAGTTGTGCACCTTGAATTTTGGGGGGACTAATTCCTAAAAGCCGGACAATTGAGATCCAAAATCAAAGTGTTGACTTTACTTGCTTAAAGGAAATGAAGAAATAATCCATCAAGAATTTAGAAATAAAGGGTTGAATTTTCAGCCTGAAGACTTCCAGTTTAGTATTTAAAAGGAAAAACATTCAGGACAACATGTAAAGGTTTAATCTTATCTTGAGTTTTACAGAAATAATACTGTAATTGATTTTGTTGTTGTTGTTCTGTTGTTGCTAGCACCATCTTTATCATCTTTTTTTTTATTTAAAAAATTTTTAACACTTTTATTTATTTTTGAGAGGCAGAGAGAGACAGACCATGAGCAAGGGAGGGGCAGAGAGAGAGGGAGACACAGAATCTGAAGCAGGCTCCAGGCTTTGAGCTGTCAGCACAGCTCAAACTCACCAACTGTGAGATCATGATTGGAGCTGAAGTCGGACACTGAACCGACTGAGCCACCCAGGCATGGCCCTCCCCCCACCCCCATCTTCATCATGTTAATTTGTTGACTCTTTACTCTGTATCGTGCATTGTGTTAACATTTTGTGACACTCTCATTTATTTCTTGTAACAACCCTATGATGTAGGTGGTAGTGCAATCCCCATTTTATAGATGCGGAAATGAGGCATGGAAAGGTTAAATGATTTGTTTAAGGTAATCTGGCTAGTGAGGAAATGGTGCCAACATGTGACCACAGTTTTCTATCTTGAGAGCAAGGGCTATCCAAAAGACCTCTCTAAGTTGTTGATGTTTAGCCTTAATGCACCTTGGTAGAAGCCCACAAATCGGTGGAGTTTGAAGATGCAAGTCACTGAAGAAAAGATGGGCAGAGCAACTGTGGGGTTTGTTTTGTACTTTGTGGGTAATCCCAGTGATTATCAGTGTTTTTCCCCTTACTACTGGAAATCTCTTTGACTCCTAGCAGGAACATCTAAC